>NW_028242106.1:0-1428000 GCF_964263255.1 Lissotriton vulgaris | reverse complement strand
CATTTTGGGATCGTTCGACAGGTCCGGAGTCATCGTTTTTCATCCGAAAATTGATTTTTTGGACTGTAACAAAAATGATTCAAAATGTCAATTGGATCATGCCTCATGTTGAATAACCACTTTTTAAACCCTCACAGTGACCAAAATTGCCATTTTTACAGAGTTTTGCTTACTCAAAAGCTTCCATTTTGACCCGTTTCAGGCACAGAAATGACTTTAAACACACTTATTCTAGTTGACAAAGTCATAATTCACATCCAACAGTAATTTAGAGTCAAAAGAATAAATGTTAAAATTTCATCATTATAGACCATTTTGGGATCGTTCCACAGGTCCGGAGTCATCGTTTTTCATCCGAAAATTGATTTTTTGGACTGTACCAAAAATGATTCAAAATGTCAATTGGATCATGCCTCATGTTGAATAACCACTTTTTAAACCCTCACAGTGATCAAAATTGCAATTTTTACAGAGTTTTGCTTACTCAAAAGCTTCAATTTTGACCCGTTTCAGGCACAGAAATGACTTTAAACACACTTATTTTAGTTGACAAAGTCCTAATACACATCCAACAGTAATTTAGAGTCAAAAGATTAAATGTTAAAATTTCATCATTATAGGCCATTTTGGGATCGTTCGACAGGTCCGGAGTCATCGTTTTTCATCCGAAAATTGATTTTTTGGACTGTACCAAAAATGATTCAAAATGTCAATTGGATCATGCCTCATGTTGAATAACCACTTTTTAAACCCTCACAGTGACCAAAATTGCCATTTTTACAGAGTTTTGCTTACTCAAAAGCTTCCATTTTGACCCGTTTCAGGCACAGAAATGACTTTAGACACACTTATTCTAGTTGACAAAATCACAATTCACATCCAACAGTAATTTAGAGTCAAAAGATTAAATGTTGAAATTTCATCATTATAGACCATTTTGGGATCGTTCGACAGGTCCGGAGTCATCGTTTTTCATCCGAAAATTGATTTTTTGGACTGTACCAAAAATGATTCAAAATGTCAATTGGATCATGCCTCATGTTGAATAACCACTTTTTAAACCCTCACAGTGACCAAAATTGCCATTTTTACAGAGTTTTGCTTACTCAAAAGCTTCAATTTTGACCCGTTTCAGGCACAGAAATGACTTTAAACACACTTACTTTAGTTGACAAAGTCATAATTCACATCCAACAGTCATTTAGAGTCAAAAGATTAAATGTTGAAATTTCATCATTATAGACCATTTTGGGATCGTTCGACAGGTCCGGAGTCATCGTTTTTCATCCGAAAATTGATTTTTGGGACTGTACCAAAAATGATTCAAAATGTCAATTGGATCATGCCTCGTGTTGAATAACCACTTTTTAAACCCTCACAGTGACCAAAATTGCCATTTTTACAGAGTTTTGCTTACTCAAAAGCTTCAATTTTGACCAATTTCAGGCACAGAAATGACTTTAAACACACTTATTTTAGTTGACAAAGTCCTAATTCACATCCAACAGTAATTTAGAGTCAAAAGATTAAATGTTAAAATTTCATCATTATAGACCATTTTGGGGTCGTTCGACAGGTCCGGAGTCATCGTTTTTCATCCGAAAATTGATTTTTGGGACTGTACCAAAAATGGTTCAAAATGTCAATTGGATCATGCCTCATGTTGAATAACCACTTTTTAAACCCTCACAGTGACCAAAATTGCCATTTTTACAGAGTTTTGCTTACTCAAAAGCTTCCATTTTGACCCGTTTCAGGCACAGAAATGACTTTAAACACACTTATTCTAGTTGACAAAGTCATAATTCACATCCAACAGTCATTTAGAGTCAAAAGATTAAATGTTAAAATTTCATCATTATAGACCATTTTGGGATCGTTCGACAAGGTCCGGAGTCATCGTTTTTCATCCGAAAATTGATTTTTGGGACTGTACCAAAAATGGTTCAAAATGTCAATTGGATCATGCCTCATGTTGAATAACCACTTTTTAAACCCTCACAGTGACCAAAATTGCCATTTTTACAGAGTTTTGCTTACTCAAAAGCTTCCATTTTGACCCGTTTCAGGCACAGAAATCACTTTAGACACACTTATTCTAGTTGACAAAATCATAATTCACATCCAACAGTAATTTAGAGTCAAAAGATTAAATGTTTAAATTTCATCATTATAGACCATTTTGGGATCGTTCGACAGGTCCGGAGTCATCGTTTTTCATCCGAAAATTGATTTTTTGGACTGTACCAAAAATGATTCAAAATGTCAATTGGATCATGCCTCATGTTGAATAACCACTTTTTAAACCCTCACAGTGACCAAAATTGCCATTTTTACAGAGTTTTGCTTACTCAAAAGCTTCCATTTTGACCCGTTTCAGGCACAGAAATGACTTTAGACACACTTATTCTAGTTGACAAAATCACAATTCACATCCAACAGTAATTTAGAGTCAAAAGATTAAATGTTGAAATTTCATCATTATAGACCATTTTGGGATCGTTCGACAGGTCCGGAGTCATCGTTTTTCATCCGAAAATTGATTTTTTGGACTGTACCAAAAATGATTCAAAATGTCAATTGGATCATGCCTTATGTTGAATAACCACTTTTTAAACCCTCACAGTGACCAAAATTGCCATTTTTACAGAGTTTTGCTTACTCAAAAGCTTCAATTTTGACCCGTTTCAGGCACAGAAATGACTTTAAACACACTTACTTTAGTTGACAAAGTCATAATTCACATCCAACAGTCATTTAGAGTCAAAAGATTAAATGTTGAAATTTCATCATTATAGACCATTTTGGGATCGTTCGACAGGTCCGGAGTCATCGTTTTTCATCCGAAAATTGATTTTTGGGACTGTACCAAAAATGATTCAAAATGTCAATTGGATCATGCCTCGTGTTGAATAACCACTTTTTAAACCCTCACAGTGACCAAAATTGCCATTTTTACAGAGTTTTGCTTACTCAAAAGCTTCAATTTTGACCAATTTCAGGCACAGAAATGACTTTAAACACACTTATTTTAGTTGACAAAGTCCTAATTCACATCCAACAGTAATTTAGAGTCAAAAGATTAAATGTTAAAATTTCATCATTATAGACCATTTTGGGGTCGTTCGACAGGTCCGGAGTCATCGTTTTTCATCCGAAAATTGATTTTTGGGACTGTACCAAAAATGGTTCAAAATGTCAATTGGATCATGCCTCATGTTGAATAACCACTTTTTAAACCCTCACAGTGACCAAAATTGCCATTTTTACAGAGTTTTGCTTACTCAAAAGCTTCCATTTTGACCCGTTTCAGGCACAGAAATGACTTTAAACACACTTATTCTAGTTGACAAAGTCATAATTCACATCCAACAGTCATTTAGAGTCAAAAGATTAAATGTTAAAATTTCATCATTATAGACCATTTTGGGATCGTTCGACAAGGTCCGGAGTCATCGTTTTTCATCCGAAAATTGATTTTTGGGACTGTACCAAAAATGGTTCAAAATGTCAATTGGATCATGCCTCATGTTGAATAACCACTTTTTAAACCCTCACAGTGACCAAAATTGCCATTTTTACAGAGTTTTGCTTACTCAAAAGCTTCCATTTTGACCCGTTTCAGGCACAGAAATCACTTTAGACACACTTATTCTAGTTGACAAAATCATAATTCACATCCAACAGTAATTTAGAGTCAAAAGATTAAATGTTTAAATTTCATCATTATAGACCATTTTGGGATCGTTCGACAGGTCCGGAGTCATCGTTTTTCATCCGAAAATTGATTTTTTGGACTGTACCAAAAATGATTCAAAATGTCAATTGGATCATGCCTCATGTTGAATAACCACTTTTTAAACCCTCACAGTGACCAAAATTGCCATTTTTACAGAGTTTTGCTTACTCAAAAGCTTCCATTTTGACCCGTTTCAGGCACAGAAATGACTTTAAACACACTTATTTTAGTTGACAAATTCCTAATTCACATCCAACAGTAATTGAGAGTCAAAAGATTAAATGTTGAAATTTCATCATTATAGACCATTTTGGGATCGTTCGACAGTTCCGGAGTCATCGTTTTTCATCCGAAAATTGATTTTTTGGACTGTACCAAAAATGATTCAAAATGTCAATTGGATCATGCCTCATGTTGAATAACCACTTTTTAAACCCTCACAGTGACCAAAATTGCCATTTTTACAGAGTTTTGCTTACTCAAAAGCTTCAAATTTGACCTGTTTCAGGCACAGAAATGACTTTAAACACACTTATTTTAGTTGACAAAGTCATAATTCACATCCGACAGTCATTTAGAGTCAAAAGATTAAATGTTGAAATTTCATCATTATAGACCATTTTGGGAACGTTCGACAGGTCCGGAGTCATCGTTTTTCATCCGAAAATTGATTTTTTGGACTGTACCAAAAATGATTCAAAATGTCAATTGGATCATGCCTCATGTTGAATAACCACTTTTTAAACCCTCACAGTGACCAAAATTGCCATTTTTACAGAGTTTTGCTTACTCAAAAGCTTCCATTTTGACCCGTTTCAGGCACAGAAATGACTTTAAACACACTTATTCTAGTTGACAAAGTCATAATTCACATCCAACAGTCATTTAGAGTCAAAAGATTAAATGTTAAAATGTCATCATTATAGGCCATTTTGGGATCGTTCGACAGGTCCGGAGTCATCGTTTTTCATCCGAAAATTGATTTTTTGGACTGTACCAAAAATGATTCAAAATGTCAATTGGATCATGCCTCATGTTGAATAACCACTTTTTAAACCCTCACAGTGACCAAAATTGCCATTTTTACAGAGTTTTGCTTACTCAAAAGCTTCCATTTTGACCCGTTTCAGGCACAGAAATGACTTTAGACACACTTATTCTAGTTGACAAAATCACAATTCACATCCAACAGTAATTTAGAGTCAAAAGATTAAATGTTGAAATTTCATCATTATAGACCATTTTGGGATCGTTCGACAGGTCCGGAGTCATCGTTTTTCATCCGAAAATTGATTTTTTGGACTGTACCAAAAATGATTCAAAATGTCAATTGGATCATGCCTCATGTTGAATAACCACTTTTTAAACCCTCACAGTGACCAAAATTGCCATTTTTACAGAGTTTTGCTTACTCAAAAGCTTCAATTTTGACCCGTTTCAGGCACAGAAATGACTTTAAACACACTTACTTTAGTTGACAAAGTCATAATTCAGATCCAACAGTCATTTAGAGTCAAAAGATTAAATGTTGAAATTTCATCATTATAGACCATTTTGGGACCGTTCGACAGGTCCGGAGTCATCGTTTTTCATCCGAAAATTGATTTTTTGGACTGTACCAAAAATGATTCAAAATGTCAATTGGATCATGCCTCATGTTGAATAACCACTTTTTAAACCCTCACAGTGACCAAAATTGCCATTTTTACAGAGTTTTGCTTACTCAAAAGCTTCCATTTTGACCCGTTTCAGGCACAGAAATGACTTTAGACACACTTATTCTAGTTGACAAAATCATAATTCACATCCAACAGTAATTTAGAGTCAAAAGATTAAATGTTGAAATTTCATCATTATAGACCATTTTGGGATCGTTCGACAGGTCCGGAGTCATCGTTTTTCATCCGAAAATTGATTTTTTGGACTGTACCAAAAATGATTCAAAATGTCAATTGGATCATGCCTCATGTTGAATAACCACTTTTTAAACCCTCACAGTGACCAAAATTGCCATTTTTACAGAGTTTTGCTTACTCAAAAGCTTCCATTTTGACCCGTTTCAGGCACAGAAATGACTTTAAACACACTTATTCTAGTTGACAAAGTCATAATTCACATCCAACAGTCATTTAGAGTCAAAAGATTAAATGTTGAAATTTCATCATTATAGACCATTTTGGGATCGTTCGACAGGTCCGGAGTCATCGTTTTTCATCCGAAAATTGATTTTTGGGACTGTACCAAAAATGATTCAAAATGTCAATTGGATCATGCCTCATGTTGAATAACCACTTTTTCAACCCTCACAGTGACCAAAATTGCCATTTTTACAGAGTTTTGCTTACTCAACAGCTTCAATTTTGACCCGTTTCAGGCACAGAAATGACTTTAAACACACTTATTTTAGTTGACAAAGTCATAATTCACATCCAACAGTCATTTAGAGTCAAAAGATTAAATGTTGAAATTTCATCATTATAGACCATTTTGGGATGGTTCGACAGGTCCGGAGTCATCGTTTTTCATCCGAAAATTGATTTTTTGGACTGTACCAAAAATGATTCAAAATGTCAATTGGATCATGCCTCATGTTGAATAACCACTTTTTAAACCCTCACAGTGACCAAAATTGCCATTTTTACAGAGTTTTGCTTACTCAAAAGCTTCCATTTTGACCCGTTTCAGGCACAGAAATGACTTTAGACACACTTATTCTAGTTGACAAAATCATAATTCACATCCAACAGTAATTTAGAGTCAAAAGATTAAATGTTGAAATTTCATCATTATAGACCATTTTGGGATCGTTCGACAGGTCCGGAGTCATCGTTTTTCATCCGAAAATTGATTTTTTGGACTGTACCAAAAATGATTCAAAATGTCAATTGGATCATGCCTCATGTTGAATAACCACTTTTTAAACCCTCACAGTGACCAAAATTGCCATTTTTACAGAGTTTTGCTTACTCAAAAGCTTCAATTTTGACCCGTTTCAGGCACAGAAATGACTTTAAACACACTTACTTTAGTTGAGAAAGTCATAATTCACATCCAACAGTCATTTAGAGTCAAAAGATTAAATGTTGAAATTTCATCATTATAGACCATTTTGGGATCGTTCGACTGGTCCGGAGTCATCGTTTTTCATCCGAAAATTGATTTTTTGGACTGTACCAAAAATGATTCAAAATGTCAATTGGATCATGCCTCGTGTTGAATAACCACTTTTTAAACCCTCACAGTGACCAAAATTGCCATTTTTACAGAGTTTTGCTTACTCAAAAGCTTCCATTTTGACCCGTTTCAGGCACAGAAATGACTTTAAACACACTTATTCTAGTTGACAAAGTCATAATTCACATCCAACAGTCATTTAGAATCAAAAGATTAAATGTTGAAATTTCATCATTATAGACCATTTTGGGATCGTTCGACAGGTCCGGAGTCATCGATTTTCATCCGAAAATTGATTTTTTTGGACTGTACCAAAAATGATTCAAAATGTCAATTGGATCATGCCTCATGTTGAATAACCACTTTTTCAACCCTCACAGTGACCAAAATTGCCATTTTTACAGAGTTTTGCTTACTCAAAAGCTTCAATTTTGACCCGTTTCAGGCACAGAAATGACTTTAAACACATTTATTTTAGTTGACAAAGTCATAATTCACATCCAACAGTCATTTAGAGTCAAAAGATTAAATGTTGAAATTTCATCATTATAGACCATTTTGGGATCGTTCGACAGGTCCGGAGTCATCGTTTTTCATCCGAAAATTGATTTTTTGGACTGTACCAAAAATGATTCAAAATGTCAATTGGATCATGCCTCATGTTGAATAACCACTTTTTAAACCCTAACAGTGACCAAAATTGCAATTTTTACAGAGTTTTGCTTACTCAAAAGCTTCCATTTTGACCCGTTTCAGGCACAGAAATGACTTTAGACACACTTATTCTAGTTGACAAAATCACAATTCACATCCAACAGTAATTTAGAGTCAAAAGATTAAATGTTGAAATTTCATCATTATAGACCATTTTGGGATCGTTCGACAGGTCCGGAGTCATCGTTTTTCATCCGAAAATTGATTTTTTGGACTGTACCAAAAATGATTCAAAATGTCAATTGGATCATGCCTCATGTTGAATAACCACTATTTAAACCCTCACAGTGACCAAAATTGCCATTTTTACAGAGTTTTGCTTACTCAAAAGCTTCAATTTTGACCCGTTTCAGGCACAGAAATGACTTTAAACACACTTACTTTAGTTGACAAAGTCATAATTCACATCCAACAGTCATTTAGAGTCAAAAGATTAAATGTTGAAATTTCATCATTATAGACCATTTTGGGATCGTTCGACAGGTCCGGAGTCATCGTTTTTCATCCGAAAATTGATTTTTTGGACTGTACCAAAAATGATTCAAAATGTCAATTGGATCATGCCTCGTGTTGAATAACCACTTTTTAAACCCTCACAGTGACCAAAATTGCCATTTTTACAGAGTTTTGCTTACTCAAAAGCTTCAATTTTGACCAATTTCAGGCACAGAAATGACTTTAAACACACTTATTTTAGTTGACAAAGTCCTAATTCACATCCAACAGTAATTTAGAGTCAAAAGATTAAATGTTAAAATTTCATCATTATAGACCATTTTGGGGTCGTTCGACAGGTCCGGAGTCATCGTTTTTCATCCGAAAATTGATTTTTGGGACTGTACCAAAAATGATTCAAAATGTCAATTGGATCATGCTTCATGTTGAATAACCACTTTTTAAACCCTCACAGTGACCAAAATTGCCATTTTTACAGAGTTTTGCTTACTCAAAAGCTTCCATTTTGACCCGTTTCAGGCACAGAAATGACTTTAGACACACTTATTCTAGTTGACAAAATCATAATTCACATCCAACAGTAATTTAGAGTCAAAAGATTAAATGTTGAAATTTCATCATTATAGACCATTTTGGGACCGTTCGACAGGTCCGGAGTCATCGTTTTTCATCCGAAAATTGATTTTTTGGACTGTACCAAAAATGATTCAAAATGTCAATTGGATCATGCCTCATGTTGAATAACCACTTTTTAAACCCTCACAGTGACCAAAATTGCCATTTTTACAGAGTTTTGCTTACTCAAAAGCTTCCATTTTGACCCGTTTCAGGCACAGAAATGACTTTAGACACACTTATTCTAGTTGACAAAATCATAATTCACATCCAACAGTAATTTAGAGTCAAAAGATTAAATGTTGAAATTTCATCATTATAGACCATTTTGGGATCGGTCGACAGGTCCGGAGTCATCGTTTTTCATCCGAAAATTGATTTTTTGGACTGTACCAAAAATGATTCAAAATGTCAATTGGATCATGCCTCATGTTGAATAACCACTTTTTAAACCCTCACAGTGACCAAAATTGCCATTTTTACAGAGTTTTGCTTACTCAAAAGCTTCCATTTTGACCCGTTTCAGGCACAGAAATGACTTTAAACACACTTATTCTAGTTGACAAAGTCATAATTCACATCCAACAGTCATTTAGAGTCAAAAGATTAAATGTTGAAATTTCATCATTATAGACCATTTTGGGATCGTTCGACAGGTCCGGAGTCATCGTTTTTCATCCGAAAATTGATTTTTGGGACTGTACCAAAAATGATTCAAAATGTCAATTGGATCATGCCTCATGTTGAATAACCACTTTTTAAACCCTCACAGTGACCACAATTGCCATTTTTACAGAGTTTTGCTTACTCAAAACCTTCCATTTTGACCCGTTTCAGGCACAGAAATGACTTTAAACACACTTATTCTAGTTGACAAAGTCATAATTCACATCCAACAGTCATTTAGAATCAAAAGATTAAATGTTGAAATTTCATCATTATAGACCATTTTGGGATCGTTCGACAGGTCCGGAGTCATCGTTTTTCATCCGAAAATTGATTTTTTTGGACTGTACCAAAAATGATTCAAAATGTCAATTGGATCATGCCTCATGTTGAATAAACACTTTTTCAACCCTCACAGTGACCAAAATTGCCATTTTTACAGAGTTTTGCTTACTCAAAAGCTTCCATTTTGACCCGTTTCAGGCACAGAAATGACTTTAGACACACTTATTCTAGTTGACAAAATCATAATTCACATCCAACAGTAATTTAGAGTCAAAAGATTAAATGTTGAAATTTCATCATTATAGACCATTTTGGGACCGTTCGACAGGTCCGGAGTCATCGTTTTTCATCCGAAAATTGATTTTTTGGACTGTACCAAAAATGATTCAAAATGTCAATTGGATCATGCCTCATGTTGAAGAAACACTTTTTCAACCCTCACAGTGACCAAAATTGCCATTTTTACAGAGTTTTGCTTACTCAAAAGCTTCCATTTTGACCCGTTTCAGGCACAGAAATGACTTTAGACACACTTATTCTAGTTGACAAAATCATAATTCACATCCAACAGTAATTTAGAGTCAAAAGATTAAATGTTGAAATTTCATCATTATAGACCATTTTGGGACCGTTCGACAGGTCCGGAGTCATCGTTTTTCATCCGAAAATTGATTTTTTGGACTGTACCAAAAATGATTCAAAATGTCAATTGGATCATGCCTCATGTTGAATAACCACTTTTTAAACCCTCACAGTGACCAAAATTGCCATTTTTACAGAGTTTTGCTTACTCAAAAGCTTCCATTTTGACCCGTTTCAGGCACAGAAATGACTTTAGACACACTTATTCTAGTTGACAAAATCATAATTCACATCCAACAGTAATTTAGAGTCAAAAGATTAAATGTTGAAATTTCATCATTATAGACCATTTTGGGATCGTTCGACAGGTCCGGAGTCATCGTTTTTCATCCGAAAATTGATTTTTTGGACTGTACCAAAAATGATTCAAAATGTCAATTGGATCATGCCTCATGTTGAATAACCACTTTTTAAACCCTCACAGTGACCAAAATTGCCATTTTTACAGAGTTTTGCTTACTCAAAAGCTTCAATTTTGACCCGTTTCAGGCACAGAAATGACTTTAAACACACTTACTTTAGTTGACAAAGTCATAATTCACATCCAACAGTCATTTAGAGTCAAAAGATTAAATGTTGAAATTTCATCATTATAGACCATTTTGGGATCGTTCGACTGGTCCGGAGTCATCGTTTTTCATCCGAAAATTGATTTTTTGGACTGTACCAAAAATGATTCAAAATGTCAATTGGATCATGCCTCGTGTTGAATAACCACTTTTTAAACCCTCACAGTGACCAAAATTGCCATTTTTACAGAGTTTTGCTTACTCAAAAGCTTCCATTTTGACCAGTTTCAGGCACAGAAATGACTTTAAACACACTTATTCTAGTTGACAAAATCATAATTCACATCCAACAGTAATTTAGAGTCAAAAGATTAAATGTTTAAATTTCATCATTATAGACCATTTTGGGATCGTTCGACAGGTCCGGAGTCATCGTTTTTCATCCGAAAATTGATTTTTCGGACTGTACCAAAAATGATTCAAAATGTCAATTGGATCATGCCTCATGTTGAATAACCACTTTTTAAACCCTCACAGTGACCAAAATTGCCATTTTTACAGAGTTTTGCTTACTCAAAAGCTTCAAATTTGACCTGTTTCAGGCACAGAAATGACTTTAAACACACTTATTTTAGTTGACAAAGTCATAATTCACATCCAACAGTCATTTAGAGTCAAAAGATTAAATGTTAAAATTTCATCATTATAGACCATTTTGGGATCGTTCGACAGGTCCGGAGTCATCGTTTTTCATCCGAAAATTGATTTTTTGGACTGTACCAAAAATGATTCAAAATGTCAATTGGATCATGCCTCATGTTGAATAACCACTTTTTAAACCCTCACAGTGACCAAAATTGCCATTTTTACAGAGTTTTGCTTACTCAAAAGCTTCCATTTTGACCCGTTTCAGGCACAGAAATGACTTTAAACACACTTATTCTAGTTGACAAAGTCATAATTCACATCCAACAGTCATTTAGAATCAAAAGATTAAATGTTGAAATTTCATCATTATAGACCATTTTGGGATCGTTCGACAGGTCCGGAGTCATCGATTTTCATCCGAAAATTGATTTTTTTGGACTGTACCAAAAATGATTCAAAATGTCAATTGGATCATGCCTCATGTTGAATAACCACTTTTTCAACCCTCACAGTGACCAAAATTGCCATTTTTACAGAGTTTTGCTTACTCAAAAGCTTCAATTTTGACCCGTTTCAGGCACAGAAATGACTTTAAACACACTTATTTTAGTTGACAAAGTCATAATTCACATCCAACAGTCATTTAGAGTCAAAAGATTAAATGTTGAAATTTCATCATTATAGACCATTTTGGGATCGTTCGACAGGTCCGGAGTCATCGTTTTTCATCCGAAAATTGATTTTTTGGACTGTACCAAAAATGATTCAAAATGTCAATTGGATCATGCCTCATGTTGAATAACCACTTTTTAAACCCTCACAGTGACCAAAATTGCAATTTTTACAGAGTTTTGCTTACTCAAAAGCTTCAATTTTGACCCGTTTCAGGCACAGAAATGACTTTAAACACACTTATTTTAGTTGACAAAGTCCTAATACACATCCAACAGTAATTTAGAGTCAAAAGATTAAATGTTAAAATTTCATCATTATAGGCCATTTTGGGATCGTTCGACAGGTCCGGAGTCATCGTTTTTCATCCGAAAATTGATTTTTTGGACTGTACCAAAAATGATTCAAAATGTCAATTGGATCATGCCTCATGTTGAATAACCACTTTTTAAACCCTCACAGTGACCAAAATTGCCATTTTTACAGAGTTTTGCTTACTCAAAAGCTTCCATTTTGACCCGTTTCAGGCACAGAAATGACTTTAGACACACTTATTCTAGTTGACAAAATCACAATTCACATCCAACAGTAATTTAGAGTCAAAAGATTAAATGTTGAAATTTCATCATTATAGACCATTTTGGGATCGTTCGACAGGTCCGGAGTCATCGTTTTTCATCCGAAAATTGATTTTTTGGACTGTACCAAAAATGATTCAAAATGTCAATTGGATCATGCCTCATGTTGAATAACCACTATTTAAACCCTCACAGTGACCAAAATTGCCATTTTTACAGAGTTTTGCTTACTCAAAAGCTTCAATTTTGACCCGTTTCAGGCACAGAAATGACTTTAAACACACTTACTTTAGTTGACAAAGTCATAATTCACATCCAACAGTCATTTAGAGTCAAAAGATTAAATGTTGAAATTTCATCATTATAGACCATTTTGGGATCGTTCGACAGGTCCGGAGTCATCGTTTTTCATCCGAAAATTGATTTTTTGGACTGTACCAAAAATGATTCAAAATGTCAATTGGATCATGCCTCGTGTTGAATAACCACTTTTTAAACCCTCACAGTGACCAAAATTGCCATTTTTACAGAGTTTTGCTTACTCAAAAGCTTCAATTTTGACCAATTTCAGGCACAGAAATGACTTTAAACACACTTATTTTAGTTGACAAAGTCCTAATTCACATCCAACAGTAATTTAGAGTCAAAAGATTAAATGTTAAAATTTCATCATTATAGACCATTTTGGGGTCGTTCGACAGGTCCGGAGTCATCGTTTTTCATCCGAAAATTGATTTTTGGGACTGTACCAAAAATGATTCAAAATGTCAATTGGATCATGCCTCATGTTGAATAACCACTTTTTAAACCCTCACAGTGACCAAAATTGCCATTTTTACAGAGTTTTGCTTACTCAAAAGCTTCCATTTTGACCCGTTTCAGGCACAGAAATGACTTTAAACACACTTATTCTAGTTGACAAAGTCATAATTCACATCCAACAGTCATTTAGAATCAAAAGATTAAATGTTGAAATTTCATCATTATAGACCATTTTGGGATCGTTCGACAGGTCCGGAGTCATCGTTTTTCATCCGAAAATTGATTTTTTTGGACTGTACCAAAAATGATTCAAAATGTCAATTGGATCATGCCTCATGTTGAATAAACACTTTTTCAACCCTCACAGTGACCAAAATTGCCATTTTTACAGAGTTTTGCTTACTCAAAAGCTTCCATTTTGACCCGTTTCAGGCACAGAAATGACTTTAGACACACTTATTCTAGTTGACAAAATCATAATTCACATCCAACAGTAATTTAGAGTCAAAAGATTAAATGTTGAAATTTCATCATTATAGACCATTTTGGGACCGTTCGACAGGTCCGGAGTCATCGTTTTTCATCCGAAAATTGATTTTTTGGACTGTACCAAAAATGATTCAAAATGTCAATTGGATCATGCCTCATGTTGAATAACCACTTTATAAACCCTCACAGTGACCAAAATTGCCATTTTTACAGAGTTTTGCTTACTCAAAAGCTTCCATTTTGACCCGTTTCAGGCACAGAAATGACTTTAGACACACTTATTCTAGTTGACAAAATCATAATTCACATCCAACAGTAATTTAGAGTCAAAAGATTAAATGTTGAAATTTCATCATTATAGACCATTTTGGGATCGTTCGACAGGTCCGGAGTCATCGTTTTTCATCCGAAAATTGATTTTTTGGACTGTACCAAAAATGATTCAAAATGTCAATTGGATCATGCCTCATGTTGAATAACCACTTTTTAAACCCTCACAGTGACCAAAATTGCCATTTTTACAGAGTTTTGCTTACTCAAAAGCTTCCATTTTGACCCGTTTCAGGCACAGAAATGACTTTAAACACACTTATTCTAGTTGACAAAGTCATAATTCACATCCAACAGTCATTTAGAGTCAAAAGATTAAATGTTGAAATTTCATCATTATAGACCATTTTGGGATCGTTCGACAGGTCCGGAGTCATCGTTTTTCATCCGAAAATTGATTTTTTGGACTGTACCAAAAATGATTCAAAATGTCAATTGGATCATGCCTCATGTTGAATAACCACTTTTTAAACCCTCACAGTGACCAAAATTGCCATTTTTACAGAGTTTTGCTTACTCAAAAGCTTCCATTTTGACCCGTTTCAGGCACAGAAATGACTTTAAACACACTTATTCTAGTTGACAAAGTCATAATTCACATCCAACAGTCATTTAGAATCAAAAGATTAAATGTTGAAATTTCATCATTATAGACCATTTTGGGATCGTTCGACAGGTCCGGAGTCATCGTTTTTCATCCGAAAATTGATTTTTTGGACTGTACCAAAAATGATTCAAAATGTCAATTGGATCATGCCTCATGTTGAATAAACACTTTTTCAACCCTCACAGTGACCAAAATTGCCATTTTTACAGAGTTTTGCTTACTCAAAAGCTTCCATTTTGACCCGTTTCAGGCACAGAAATGACTTTAGACACGCTTATTCTAGTTGACAAAATCATAATTCACATCCAACAGTAATTTAGAGTCAAAAGATTAAATGTTGAAATTTCATCATTATAGACCATTTTGGGACCGTTCGACAGGTCCGGAGTCATCGTTTTTCATCCGAAAATTGATTTTTTGGACTGTACCAAAAATGATTCAAAATGTCAATTGGATCATGCCTCATGTTGAATAACCACTTTTTAAACCCTCACAGTGACCAAAATTGCCATTTTTACAGAGTTTTGCTTACTCAAAAGCTTCCATTTTGACCCGTTTCAGGCACAGAAATGACTTTAGACACACTTATTCTAGTTGACAAAATCATAATTCACATCCAACAGTAATTTAGAGTCAAAAGATTAAATGTTGAAATTTCATCATTATAGACCATTTTGGGATCGTTCGACAGGTCCGGAGTCATCGTTTTTCATCCGAAAATTGATTTTTTGGACTGTACCAAAAATGATTCAAAATGTCAATTGGATCATGCCTCATGTTGAATAACCACTTTTTAAACCCTCACAGTGACCAAAATTGCCATTTTTACAGAGTTTTGCTTACTCAAAAGCTTCAATTTTGACCCGTTTCAGGCACAGAAATGACTTTAAACACACTTACTTTAGTTGACAAAGTCATAATTCACATCCAACAGTCATTTAGAGTCAAAAGATTAAATGTTGAAATTTCATCATTATAGACCATTTTGGGATCGTTCGACTGGTCCGGAGTCATCGTTTTTCATCCGAAAATTGATTTTTTGGACTGTACCAAAAATGATTCAAAATGTCAATTGGATCATGCCTCGTGTTGAATAACCACTTTTTAAACCCTCACAGTGACCAAAATTGCCATTTTTACAGAGTTTTGCTTACTCAAAAGCTTCCATTTTGACCAGTTTCAGGCACAGAAATGACTTTAAACACACTTATTCTAGTTGACAAAATCATAATTCACATCCAACAGTAATTTAGAGTCAAAAGATTAAATGTTTAAATTTCATCATTATAGACCATTTTGGGATCGTTCGACAGGTCCGGAGTCATCGTTTTTCATCCGAAAATTGATTTTTCGGACTGTACCAAAAATGATTCAAAATGTCAATTGGATCATGCCTCATGTTGAATAACCACTTTTTAAACCCTCACAGTGACCAAAATTGCCATTTTTACAGAGTTTTGCTTACTCAAAAGCTTCAAATTTGACCTGTTTCAGGCACAGAAATGACTTTAAACACACTTATTTTAGTTGACAAAGTCATAATTCACATCCAACAGTCATTTAGAGTCAAAAGATTAAATGTTAAAATTTCATCATTATAGACCATTTTGGGATCGTTCGACAGGTCCGGAGTCATCGTTTTTCATCCGAAAATTGATTTTTTGGACTGTACCAAAAATGATTCAAAATGTCAATTGGATCATGCCTCATGTTGAATAACCACTTTTTAAACCCTCACAGTGACCAAAATTGCCATTTTTACAGAGTTTTGCTTACTCAAAAGCTTCCATTTTGACCCGTTTCAGGCACAGAAATGACTTTAAACACACTTATTCTAGTTGACAAAGTCATAATTCACATCCAACAGTCATTTAGAATCAAAAGATTAAATGTTGAAATTTCATCATTATAGACCATTTTGGGATCGTTCGACAGGTCCGGAGTCATCGATTTTCATCCGAAAATTGATTTTTTTGGACTGTACCAAAAATGATTCAAAATGTCAATTGGATCATGCCTCATGTTGAATAACCACTTTTTCAACCCTCACAGTGACCAAAATTGCAATTTTTACAGAGTTTTGCTTACTCAAAAGCTTCAATTTTGACCCGTTTCAGGCACAGAAATGACTTTAAACACACTTATTTTAGTTGACAAAGTCATAATTCACATCCAACAGTCATTTAGAGTCAAAAGATTAAATGTTGAAATTTCATCATTATAGACCATTTTGGGATCGTTCGACAGGTCCGGAGTCATCGTTTTTCATCCGAAAATTGATTTTTTGGACTGTACCAAAAATGATTCAAAATGTCAATTGGATCATGCCTCATGTTGAATAACCACTTTTTAAACCCTCACAGTGACCAAAATTGCAATTTTTACAGAGTTTTGCTTACTCAAAAGCTTCAATTTTGACCCGTTTCAGGCACAGAAATGACTTTAAACACACTTATTTTAGTTGACAAAGTCCTAATACACATCCAACAGTAATTTAGAGTCAAAAGATTAAATGTTAAAATTTCATCATTATAGGCCATTTTGGGATCGTTCGACAGGTCCGGAGTCATCGTTTTTCATCCGAAAATTGATTTTTTGGACTGTACCAAAAATGATTCAAAATGTCAATTGGATCATGCCTCATGTTGAATAACCACTTTTTAAACCCTCACAGTGACCAAAATTGCCATTTTTACAGAGTTTTGCTTACTCAAAAGCTTCCATTTTGACCCGTTTCAGGCACAGAAATGACTTTAGACACACTTATTCTAGTTGACAAAATCACAATTCACATCCAACAGTAATTTAGAGTCAAAAGATTAAATGTTGAAATTTCATCATTATAGACCATTTTGGGATCGTTCGACAGGTCCGGAGTCATCGTTTTTCATCCGAAAATTGATTTTTTGGACTGTACCAAAAATGATTCAAAATGTCAATTGGATCATGCCTCATGTTGAATAACCACTATTTAAACCCTCACAGTGACCAAAATTGCCATTTTTACAGAGTTTTGCTTACTCAAAAGCTTCAATTTTGACCCGTTTCAGGCACAGAAATGACTTTAAACACACTTACTTTAGTTGACAAAGTCATAATTCACATCCAACAGTCATTTAGAGTCAAAAGATTAAATGTTGAAATTTCATCATTATAGACCATTTTGGGATCGTTCGACAGGTCCGGAGTCATCGTTTTTCATCCGAAAATTGATTTTTTGGACTGTACCAAAAATGATTCAAAATGTCAATTGGATCATGCCTCGTGTTGAATAACCACTTTTTAAACCCTCACAGTGACCAAAATTGCCATTTTTACAGAGTTTTGCTTACTCAAAAGCTTCAATTTTGACCAATTTCAGGCACAGAAATGACTTTAAACACACTTATTTTAGTTGACAAAGTCCTAATTCACATCCAACAGTAATTTAGAGTCAAAAGATTAAATGTTAAAATTTCATCATTATAGACCATTTTGGGGTCGTTCGACAGGTCCGGAGTCATCGTTTTTCATCCGAAAATTGATTTTTGGGACTGTACCAAAAATGATTCAAAATGTCAATTGGATCATGCCTCATGTTGAATAACCACTTTTTAAACCCTCACAGTGACCAAAATTGCCATTTTTACAGAGTTTTGCTTACTCAAAAGCTTCCATTTTGACCCGTTTCAGGCACAGAAATGACTTTAAACACACTTATTCTAGTTGACAAAGTCATAATTCACATCCAACAGTCATTTAGAATCAAAAGATTAAATGTTGAAATTTCATCATTATAGACCATTTTGGGATCGTTCGACAGGTCCGGAGTCATCGTTTTTCATCCGAAAATTGATTTTTTTGGACTGTACCAAAAATGATTCAAAATGTCAATTGGATCATGCCTCATGTTGAATAAACACTTTTTCAACCCTCACAGTGACCAAAATTGCCATTTTTACAGAGTTTTGCTTACTCAAAAGCTTCCATTTTGACCCGTTTCAGGCACAGAAATGACTTTAGACACACTTATTCTAGTTGACAAAATCATAATTCACATCCAACAGTAATTTAGAGTCAAAAGATTAAATGTTGAAATTTCATCATTATAGACCATTTTGGGACCGTTCGACAGGTCCGGAGTCATCGTTTTTCATCCGAAAATTGATTTTTTGGACTGTACCAAAAATGATTCAAAATGTCAATTGGATCATGCCTCATGTTGAATAACCACTTTTTAAACCCTCACAGTGACCAAAATTGCCATTTTTACAGAGTTTTGCTTACTCAAAAGCTTCCATTTTGACCCGTTTCAGGCACAGAAATGACTTTAAACACACTTATTTTAGTTGACAAAGTCATAATTCACATCCAACAGTCATTTAGAGTCAAAAGATTAAATGTTAAAATTTCATCATTATAGACCATTTTGGGATCGTTCGACAGGTCCGGAGTCATCGTTTTTCATCCGAAAATTGATTTTTTGGACTGTACCAAAAATGATTCAAAATGTCAATTGGATCATGCCTCATGTTGAATAACCACTTTTTAAACCCTCACAGTGACCAAAATTGCCATTTTTACAGAGTTTTGCTTACTCAAAAGCTTCCATTTTGACCCGTTTCAGGCACAGAAATGACTTTAAACACACTTATTCTAGTTGACAAAGTCATAATTCACATCCAACAGTCATTTAGAATCAAAAGATTAAATGTTGAAATTTCATCATTATAGACCATTTTGGGATCGTTCGACAGGTCCGGAGTCATCGATTTTCATCCGAAAATAGATTTTTTTGGACTGTACCAAAAATGATTCAAAATGTCAATTGGATCATGCCTCATGTTGAATAACCACTTTTTCAACCCTCACAGTGACCAAAATTGCCATTTTTACAGAGTTTTGCTTACTCAAAAGCTTCAATTTTGACCCGTTTCAGGCACAGAAATGACTTTAAACACACTTATTTTAGTTGACAAAGTCATAATTCACATCCAACAGTCATTTAGAGTCAAAAGATTAAATGTTGAAATTTCATCATTATAGACCATTTTGGGATCGTTCGACAGGTCCGGAGTCATCGTTTTTCATCCGAAAATTGATTTTTTGGACTGTACCAAAAATGATTCAAAATGTCAATTTGATCATGCCTCATGTTGAATAACCACTTTTTAAACCCTCACAGTGACCAAAATTGCAATTTTTACAGAGTTTTGCTTACTCAAAAGCTTCAATTTTGACCCGTTTCAGGCACAGAAATGACTTTAAACACACTTATTTTAGTTGACAAAGTCCTAATACACATCCAACAGTAATTTAGAGTCAAAAGATTAAATGTTAAAATTTCATCATTATAGGCCATTTTGGGATCGTTCGACAGGTCCGGAGTCATCGTTTTTCATCCGAAAATTGATTTTTTGGACTGTACCAAAAATGATTCAAAATGTCAATTGGATCATGCCTCATGTTGAATAACCACTTTTTAAACCCTCACAGTGACCAAAATTGCCATTTTTACAGAGTTTTGCTTACTCAAAAGCTTCCATTTTGACCCGTTTCAGGCACAGAAATGACTTTAGACACACTTATTCTAGTTGACAAAATCACAATTCACATCCAACAGTAATTTAGAGTCAAAAGATTAAATGTTGAAATTTCATCATTATAGACCATTTTGGGATCGTTCGACAGGTCCGGAGTCATCGTTTTTCATCCGAAAATTGATTTTTTGGACTGTACCAAAAATGATTCAAAATGTCAATTGGATCATGCCTCATGTTGAATAACCACTATTTAAACCCTCACAGTGACCAAAATTGCCATTTTTACAGAGTTTTGCTTACTCAAAAGCTTCAATTTTGACCCGTTTCAGGCACAGAAATGACTTTAAACACACTTACTTTAGTTGACAAAGTCATAATTCACATCCAACAGTCATTTAGAGTCAAAAGATTAAATGTTGAAATTTCATCATTATAGACCATTTTGGGATCGTTCGACAGGTCCGGAGTCATCGTTTTTCATCCGAAAATTGATTTTTTGGACTGTACCAAAAATGATTCAAAATGTCAATTGGATCATGCCTCGTGTTGAATACCCACTTTTTAAACCCTCACAGTGACCAAAATTGCCATTTTTACAGAGTTTTGCTTACTCAAAAGCTTCAATTTTGACCAATTTCAGGCACAGAAATGACTTTAAACACACTTATTTTAGTTGACAAAGTCCTAATTCACATCCAACAGTAGTTTAGAGTCAAAAGATTAAATGTTAAAATTTCATCATTATAGACCATTTTGGGGTCGTTCGACAGGTCCGGAGTCATCGTTTTTCATCCGAAAATTGATTTTTGGGACTGTACCAAAAATGATTCAAAATGTCAATTGGATCATGCCTCATGTTGAATAACCACTTTTTAAACCCTCACAGTGACCAAAATTGCCATTTTTACAGAGTTTTGCTTACTCAAAAGCTTCCATTTTGACCCGTTTCAGGCACAGAAATGACTTTAAACACACTTATTCTAGTTGACAAAGTCATAATTCACATCCAACAGTCATTTAGAATCAAAAGATTAAATGTTGAAATTTCATCATTATAGACCATTTTGGGATCGTTCGACAGGTCCGGAGTCATCGTTTTTCATCCGAAAATTGATTTTTTTGGACTGTACCAAAAATGATTCAAAATGTCAATTGGATCATGCCTCATGTTGAATAAACACTTTTTCAACCCTCACAGTGACCAAAATTGCCATTTTTACAGAGTTTTGCTTACTCAAAAGCTTCCATTTTGACCCGTTTCAGGCACAGAAATGACTTTAGACACACTTATTCTAGTTGACAAAATCATAATTCACATCCAACAGTAATTTAGAGTCAAAAGATTAAATGTTGAAATTTCATCATTATAGACCATTTTGGGACCGTTCGACAGGTCCGGAGTCATCGTTTTTCATCCGAAAATTGATTTTTTGGACTGTACCAAAAATGATTCAAAATGTCAATTGGATCATGCCTCATGTTGAATAACCACTTTATAAACCCTCACAGTGACCAAAATTGCCATTTTTACAGAGTTTTGCTTACTCAAAAGCTTCCATTTTGACCCGTTTCAGGCACAGAAATGACTTTAGACACACTTATTCTAGTTGACAAAATCATAATTCACATCCAACAGTAATTTAGAGTCAAAAGATTAAATGTTCAAATTTCATCATTATAGACCATTTTGGGATCGTTCGACAGGTCCGGAGTCATCGTTTTTCATCCGAAAATTGATTTTTTGGACTGTACCAAAAATGATTCAAAATGTCAATTGGATCATGCCTCATGTTGAATAACCACTTTTTAAACCCTCACAGTGACCAAAATTGCCATTTTTACAGAGTTTTGCTTACTCAAAAGCTTCCATTTTGACCCGTTTCAGGCACAGAAATGACTTTAAACACACTTATTCTAGTTGACAAAGTCATAATTCACATCCAACAGTCATTTAGAGTCAAAAGATTAAATGTTGAAATTTCATCATTATAGACCATTTTGGGATGGTTCGACAGGTCCGGAGTCATCGTTTTTCATCCGAAAATTGATTTTTTGGACTGTACCAAAAATGATTCAAAATGTCAATTGGATCATGCCTCATGTTGAATAACCACTTTTTAAACCCTCACAGTGACCAAAATTGCCATTTTTACAGAGTTTTGCTTACTCAAAAGCTTCCATTTTGACCCGTTTCAGGCACAGAAATGACTTTAGACACACTTATTCTAGTTGACAAAATCATAATTCACATCCAACAGTAATTTAGAGTCAAAAGATTAAATGTTGAAATTTCATCATTATAGACCATTTTGGGATCGTTCGACAGGTCCGGAGTCATCGTTTTTCATCCGAAAATTGATTTTTTGGACTGTACCAAAAATGATTCAAAATGTCAATTGGATCATGCCTCATGTTGAATAACCACTTTTTAAACCCTCACAGTGACCAAAATTGCCATTTTTACAGAGTTTTGCTTACTCAAAAGCTTCCATTTTGACCAGTTTCAGGCACAGAAATGACTTTAAACACACTTATTCTAGTTGACAAAATCATAATTCACATCCAACAGTAATTTAGAGTCAAAAGATTAAATGTTTAAATTTCATCATTATAGACCATTTTGGGATCGTTCGACAGGTCCGGAGTCATCGTTTTTCATCCGAAAATTGATTTTTCGGACTGTACCAAAAATGATTCAAAATGTCAATTGGATCATGCCTCATGTTGAATAACCACTTTTTAAACCCTCACAGTGACCAAAATTGCCATTTTTACAGAGTTTTGCTTACTCAAAAGCTTCAAATTTGACCTGTTTCAGGCACAGAAATGACTTTAAACACACTTATTTTAGTTGACAAAGTCATAATTCACATCCAACAGTCATTTAGAGTCAAAAGATTAAATGTTAAAATTTCATCATTATAGACCATTTTGGGATCGTTCGACAGGTCCGGAGTCATCGTTTTTCATCCGAAAATTGATTTTTTGGACTGTACCAAAAATGATTCAAAATGTCAATTGGATCATGCCTCATGTTGAATAACCACTTTTTAAACCCTCACAGTGACCAAAATTGCCATTTTTACAGAGTTTTGCTTACTCAAAAGCTTCCATTTTGACCCGTTTCAGGCACAGAAATGACTTTAAACACACTTATTCTAGTTGACAAAGTCATAATTCACATCCAACAGTCATTTAGAATCAAAAGATTAAATGTTGAAATTTCATCATTATAGACCATTTTGGGATCGTTCGACAGGTCCGGAGTCATCGATTTTCATCCGAAAATTGATTTTTTTGGACTGTACCAAAAATGATTCAAAATGTCAATTGGATCATGCCTCATGTTGAATAACCACTTTTTCAACCCTCACAGTGACCAAAATTGCCATTTTTACAGAGTTTTGCTTACTCAAAAGCTTCAATTTTGACCCGTTTCAGGCACAGAAATGACTTTAAACACACTTATTTTAGTTGACAAAGTCATAATTCACATCCAACAGTCATTTAGAGTCAAAAGATTAAATGTTGAAATTTCATCATTATAGACCATTTTGGGATCGTTCGACAGGTCCGGAGTCATCGTTTTTCATCCGAAAATTGATTTTTTGGACTGTACCAAAAATGATTCAAAATGTCAATTGGATCATGCCTCATGTTGAATAACCACTTTTTAAACCCTCACAGTGACCAAAATTGCAATTTTTACAGAGTTTTGCTTACTCAAAAGCTTCAATTTTGACCCGTTTCAAGCACAGAAATGACTTTAAACACACTTATTTTAGTTGACAAAGTCCTAATACACATCCAACAGTAATTTAGAGTCAAAAGAATAAATGTTGAAATTTCATCATTATAGACCATTTTGGGACCGTTCGACAGGTCCGGAGTCATCGTTTTTCATCCGAAAATTGATTTTTTGGACTGTACCAAAAATGATTCAAAATGTCAATTGGATCATGCCTCATGTTGAATAACCACTTTTTAAACCCTCACAGTGACCAAAATTGCCATTTTTACAGAGTTTTGCTTACTCAAAAGCTTCCATTTTGACCCGTTTCAGGCACAGAAATGACTTTAGACACACTTATTCTAGTTGACAAAATCACAATTCACATCCAACAGTAATTTAGAGTCAAAAGATTAAATGTTGAAATTTCATCATTATAGACCATTTTGGGATCGTTCGACAGGTCCGGAGTCATCGTTTTTCATCCGAAAATTGATTTTTTGGACTGTACCAAAAATGATTCAAAATGTCAATTGGATCATGCCTCATGTTGAATAACCACTTTTTAAACCCTCACAGTGACCAAAATTGCCATTTTTACAGAGTTTTGCTTACTCAAAAGCTTCCATTTTGACCCGTTTCAGGCACAGAAATGACTTTAAACACACTTATTCTAGTTGACAAAGTCATAATTCACATCCAACAGTCATTTAGAGTCAAAAGATTAAATGTTGAAATTTCATCATTATAGACCATTTTGGGATCGTTCGACAGGTCCGGAGTCATCGTTTTTCATCCGAAAATTGATTTTTTTGGACTGTACCAAAAATGATTCAAAATGTCAATTGGATCATGCCTCATGTTGAATAAACACTTTTTCAACCCTCACAGTGACCAAAATTGCCATTTTTACAGAGTTTTGCTTACTCAAAAGCTTCCATTTTGACCCGTTTCAGGCACAGAAATGACTTTAGACACACTTATTCTAGTTGACAAAATCATAATTCACATCCAACAGTAATTTAGAGTCAAAAGATTAAATGTTGAAATTTCATCATTATAGACCATTTTGGGACCGTTCGACAGGTCCGGAGTCATCGTTTTTCATCCGAAAATTGATTTTTTGGACTGTACCAAAAATGATTCAAAATGTCAATTGGATCATGCCTCATGTTGAATAACCACTTTTTAAACCCTCACAGTGACCAAAATTGCCATTTTTACAGAGTTTTGCTTACTCAAAAGCTTCCATTTTGACCCGTTTCAGGCACAGAAATGACTTTAGACACACTTATTCTAGTTGACAAAATCATAATTCACATCCAACAGTAATTTAGAGTCAAAAGATTAAATGTTGAAATTTCATCATTATAGACCATTTTGGGATCGTTCGACAGGTCCGGAGTCATCGTTTTTCATCCGAAAATTGATTTTTTGGACTGTACCAAAAATGATTCAAAATGTCAATTGGATCATGCCTCATGTTGAATAACCACTTTTTAAACCCTCACAGTGACCAAAATTGCCATTTTTACAGAGTTTTGCTTACTCAAAAGCTTCCATTTTGACCCGTTTCAGGCACAGAAATGACTTTAAACACACTTATTCTAGTTGACAAAGTCATAATTCACATCCAACAGTCATTTAGAGTCAAAAGATTAAATGTTGAAATTTCATCATTATAGACCATTTTGGGATCGTTCGACAGGTCCGGAGTCATCGTTTTTCATCCGAAAATTGATTTTTGGGACTGTACCAAAAATGATTCAAAATGTCAATTGGATCATGCCTCATGTTGAATAACCACTTTTTCAACCCTCACAGTGACCAAAATTGCAATTTTTACAGAGTTTTGCTTACTCAAAAGCTTCAATTTTGACCCGTTTCAGGCACAGAAATGACTTTAAACACACTTATTTTAGTTGACAAAGTCATAATTCACATCCAACAGTCATTTAGAGTCAAAAGATTAAATGTTGAAATTTCATCATTATAGACCATTTTGGGATGGTTCGACAGGTCCGGAGTCATCGTTTTTCATCCGAAAATTGATTTTTTGGACTGTACCAAAAATGATTCAAAATGTCAATTGGATCATGCCTCATGTTGAATAACCACTTTTTAAACCCTCACAGTGACCAAAATTGCCATTTTTACAGAGTTTTGCTTACTCAAAAGCTTCAATTTTGACCCGTTTCAGGCACAGAAATGACTTTAAACACACTTACTTTAGTTGACAAAGTCATAATTCACATCCAACAGTCATTTAGAGTCAAAAGATTAAATGTTGAAATTTCATCATTATAGACCATTTTGGGATCGTTCGACAAGGTCCGGAGTCATCGTTTTTCATCCGAAAATTGATTTTTGGGACTGTACCAAAAATGGTTCAAAATGTCAATTGGATCATGCCTCATGTTGAATAACCACTTTTTAAACCCTCACAGTGACCAAAATTGCCATTTCTACAGAGTTTTGCTTACTCAAAAGCTTCCATTTTGACCCGTTTCAGGCACAGAAATGACTTTAGACACACTTATTCTAGTTGACAAAATCATAATTCACATCCAACAGTAATTTAGAGTCAAAAGATTAAATGTTTAAATTTCATCATTATAGACCATTTTGGGATCGTTCGACAGGTCCGGAGTCATCGTTTTTCATCCGAAAATTGATTTTTTGGACTGTACCAAAAATGATTCAAAATGTCAATTGGATCATGCCTCATGTTGAATAACCACTTTTTAAACCCTCACAGTGACCAAAATTGCCATTTTTACAGAGTTTTGCTTACTCAAAAGCTTCCATTTTGACCCGTTTCAGGCACAGAAATGACTTTAAACACACTTATTTTAGTTGACAAATTCCTAATTCACATCCAACAGTAATTGAGAGTCAAAAGATTAAATGTTGAAATTTCATCATTATAGACCATTTTGGGATCGTTCGACAGTTCCGGAGTCATCGTTTTTCATCCGAAAATTGATTTTTTGGACTGTACCAAAAATGATTCAAAATGTCAATTGGATCATGCCTCATGTTGAATAACCACTTTTTAAACCCTCACAGTGACCAAAATTGCCATTTTTACAGAGTTTTGCTTACTCAAAAGCTTCAAATTTGACCTGTTTCAGGCACAGAAATGACTTTAAACACACTTATTTTAGTTGACAAAGTCATAATTCACATCCAACAGTCATTTAGAGTCAAAAGATTAAATGTTAAAATTTCATCATTATAGACCATTTTGGGATCGTTCGACAGGTCCGGAGTCATCGTTTTTCATCCGAAAATTGATTTTTTGGACTGTACCAAAAATGATTCAAAATGTCAATTGGATCATGCCTCATGTTGAATAACCACTTTTTAAACCCTCACAGTGACCAAAATTGCCATTTTTACAGAGTTTTGCTTACTCAAAAGCTTCCATTTTGACCCGTTTCAGGCACAGAAATGACTTTAAACACACTTATTCTAGTTGACAAAGTCATAATTCACATCCAACAGTAATTTAGAGTCAAAAGAATAAATGTTAAAATTTCATCATTATAGACCATTTTGGGATCGTTCCACAGGTCCGGAGTCATCGTTTTTCATCCGAAAATTGATTTTTTGGACTGTACCAAAAATGATTCAAAATGTCAATTGGATCATGCCTCATGTTGAATAACCACTTTTTAAACCCTCACAGTGACCAAAATTGCAATTTTTACAGAGTTTTGCTTACTCAAAAGCTTCAATTTTGACCCGTTTCAGGCACAGAAATGACTTTAAACACACTTATTTTAGTTGACAAAGTCCTAATTCACATCCAACAGTAATTTAGAGTCAAAAGATTAAATGTTAAAATTTCATCATTATAGGCCATTTTGGGATCGTTCGACAGGTCCGGAGTCATCGTTTTTCATCCGAAAATTGATTTTTTGGACTGTACCAAAAATGATTCAAAATGTCAATTGGATCATGCCTCATGTTGAATAACCACTTTTTAAACCCTCACAGTGACCAAAATTGCCATTTTTACAGAGTTTTGCTTACTCAAAAGCTTCCATTTTGACCCGTTTCAGGCACAGAAATGACTTTAGACACACTTATTCTAGTTGACAAAATCACAATTCACATCCAACAGTAATTTAGAGTCAAAAGATTAAATGTTGAAATTTCATCATTATAGACCATTTTGGGAATGTTCGACAGGTCCGGAGTCATCGTTTTTCATCCGAAAATTGATTTTTTGGACTGTACCAAAAATGATTCAAAATGTCAATTGGATCATGCCTCATGTTGAATAACCACTTTTTAAACCCTCACAGTGACCAAAATTGCCATTTTTACAGAGTTTTGCTTACTCAAAAGCTTCCATTTTGACCCGTTTCAGGCACAGAAATGACTTTAAACACACTTATTCTAGTTGACAAAGTCATAATTCACATCCAACAGTCATTTAGAGTCAAAAGATTAAATGTTAAAATTTCATCATTATAGGCCATTTTGGGATCGTTCGACAGGTCCGGAGTCATCGTTTTTCATCCGAAAATTGATTTTTTGGACTGTACCAAAAATGATTCAAAATGTCAATTGGATCATGCCTCATGTTGAATAACCACTTTTTAAACCCTCACAGTGACCAAAATTGCCATTTTTACAGAGTTTTGCTTACTCAAAAGCTTCAATTTTGACCCGTTTCAGGCACAGAAATGACTTTAAACACACTTACTTTAGTTGACAAAGTCATAATTCACATCCAACAGTAATTTAGAGTCAAAAGATTAAATGTTGAAATTTCATCATTGTAGACCATTTTGGGATCGTTCGACAGGTCCGGAGTCATCGTTTTTCATCCGAAAATTGATTTTTTGGACTGTACCAAAAATGATTCAAAATGTCAATTGGATCATGCCTCATGTTGAATAACCACTTTTTAAACCCTCACAGTGACCAAAATTGCCATTTTTACAGAGTTTTGCTTACTCAAAAGCTTCCATTTTGACCCGTTTCAGGCACAGAAATGACTTTAGACACACTTATTCTAGTTGACAAAATCATAATTCACATCCAACAGTAATTTAGAGTCAAAAGATTAAATGTTGAAATTTCATCATTATAGACCATTTTGGGATCGTTCGACAGGTCCGGAGTCATCGTTTTTCATCCGAAAATTGATTTTTTGGACTGTACCAAAAAATGATTCAAAATGTCAATTGGATCATGCCTCATGTTGAATAACCACTTTTTAAACCCTCACAGTGACCAAAATTGCCATTTTTACAGAGTTTTGCTTACTCAAAAGCTTCCATTTTGACCCGTTTCAGGCACAGAAATGACTTTAAACACACTTATTCTAGTTGACAAAGTCATAATTCACATCCAACAGTCATTTAGAATCAAAAGATTAAATGTTGAAATTTCATCATTATAGACCATTTTGGGATCGTTCGACAGGTCCGGAGTCATCGTTTTTCATCCGAAAATTGATTTTTGGGACTGTACCAAAAATGATTCAAAATGTCAATTGGATCATGCCTCATGTTGAATAACCACTTTTTAAACCCTCACAGTGACCAAAATTGCCATTTTTACAGACTTTTGCTTACTCAAAAGCTTCAATTTTGACATGTTTCAGGCACAGAAATGACTTTAAACACACTTATTTTAGTTGACAAAGTCATAATTCACATCCAACAGTCATTTAGAGTCAAAAGATTAAATGTTAAAATTTCATCATTATAGACAATTTTGGGATCGTTCGACAGATCCGGAGTCATCGTTTGTCATCCGAAAAATGATTTTTTGGACTGTACCAAAAATGATTCAAAATGTCAATTGGATCATGCCTCATGTTGAATAACCACTTTTTAAACCCTCACAGTGACCAAAATTGCCATTTTTACAGAGTTTTGCTTACTCAAAAGCTTCCATTGTGACCCGTTTCAGGCACAGAAATGACTTTAAACACACTTATTCTAGTTGACAAAGTCATAATTCACATCCAACAGTCATTTAGAGTCAAAAGATTAAATGTTGAAATTTCATCATTATAGACCATTTTGGGATCGTTCGACAGGTCCGGAGTCATCGTTTTTCATCCGAAAATTGATTTTTTGGACTGTACCAAAAATGATTCAAAATGTCAATTGGATCATGCCTCATGTTGAATAACCACTTTTTCAACCCTCACAGTGACCAAAATTGCCATTTTTACAGAGTTTTGCTTACTCAAAAGCTTCAATTTTGACCCGTTTCAGGCACAGAAATGACTTTAAACACACTTATTTTAGTTGACAAAGTCATAATTCACATCCAACAGTCATTTAGAGTCAAAAGATTAAATGTTGAAATTTCATCATTATAGACCATTTTGGGATGGTTCGACAGGTCCGGAGTCATCGTTTTTCATCCGAAAATTGATTTTTTGGACTGTACCAAAAATGATTCAAAATGTCAATTGGATCATGCCTCATGTTGAATAACCACTTTTTAAACCCTCACAGTGACCAAAATTGCCATTTTTACAGAGTTTTGCTTACTCAAAAGCTTCAATTTTGACCCGTTTCAGGCACAGAAATGACTTTAAACACACTTACTTTAGTTGACAAAGTCATAATTCACATCCAACAGTCATTTAGAGTCAAAAGATTAAATGTTGAAATTTCATCATTATAGACCATTTTGGGATCGTTCGACAGGTCCGGAGTCATCGTTTTTCATCCGAAAATTGATTTTTTGGACTGTACCAAAAATGATTCAAAATGTCAATTGGATCATGCCTTGTGTTAAATAACCACTTTTTAAACCCTCACAGTGACCAAAATTGCCATTTTTACAGAGTTTTGCTTACTCAAAAGCTTCAATTTTGACCAATTTCAGGCACAGAAATGACTTTAAACACACTTATTTTAGTTGACAAAGTCCTAATTCACATCCAACAGTAATTTAGAGTCAAAAGATTAAATGTTAAAATTTCATCATTATAGACCATTTTGGGGTCGTTCGACAGGTCCGGAGTCATCGTTTTTCATCCGAAAATTGATTTTTGGGACTGTACCAAAAATGATTCAAAATGTCAATTGGATCATGCCTCATGTTGAATAACCACTTTTTAAACCCTCACAGTGACCAAAATTGCCATTTTTACAGAGTTTTGCTTACTCAAAAGCTTCCATTTTGACCCGTTTCAGGCACAGAAATGACTTTAAACACACTTATTCTAGTTGACAAAGTCATAATTCACATCCAACAGTCATTTAGAATCAAAAGATTAAATGTTGAAATTTCATCATTATAGACCATTTTGGGATCGTTCGACAGGTCCGGAGTCATCGTTTTTCATCCGAAAATTGATTTTTTTGGACTGTACCAAAAATGATTCAAAATGTCAATTGGATCATGCCTCATGTTGAATAAACACTTTTTCAACCCTCACAGTGACCAAAATTGCCATTTTTACAGAGTTTTGCTTACTCAAAAGCTTCCATTTTGACCCGTTTCAGGCACAGAAATGACTTTAGACACACTTATTTTAGTTGACAAAGTCATAATTCACATCCAACAGTAATTTAGAGTCAAAAGATTAAATGTTAAAATTTCATCATTATAGACAATTTTGGTATCGTTCGACAGGTCCGGAGTCATCGTTTTTCATCCGAAAATTGATTTTTTGGACTGTACCAAAAATGATTCAAAATGTCAATTGGATCATGCCTCATGTTGAATAACCACTTTTTAAACCCTCACAGTGACCAAAATTGCCATTTTTACAGAGTTTTGCTTACTCAAAAGCTTCCATTTTGACCCGTTTCAGGCACAGAAATGACTTTAAACACACTTATTCTAGTTGACAAAGTCATAATTCACATCCAACAGTCATTTAGAATCAAAAGATTAAATGTTGAAATTTCATCATTATAGACCATTTTGGGATCGTTCGACAGGTCCGGAGTCATCGTTTTTCATCCGAAAATTGATTTTTTTGGACTGTACCAAAAATGATTCAAAATGTCAATTGGATCATGCCTCATGTTGAATAACCACTTTTTCAACCCTCACAGTGACCAAAATTGCCATTTTTACAGAGTTTTGCTTACTCAAAAGCTTCAATTTTGACCCGTTTCAGGCACAGAAATGACTTTAAACACACTTATTTTAGTTGACAAAGTCATAATTCACATCCAACAGTCATTTAGAGTCAAAAGATTAAATGTTGAAATTTCATCATTATAGACCATTTTGGGATCGTTCGACAGGTCCGGAGTCATCGTTTTTCATCCGAAAATTGATTTTTTGGACTGTACCAAAAATGATTCAAAATGTCAATTGGATCATGCCTCATGTTGAATAACCACTTTTTAAACCCTTACAGTGACCAAAATTGCAATTTTTACAGAGTTTTGCTTACTCAAAAGCTTCAATTTTGACCCGTTTCAGGCACAGAAATGACTTTAAACACACTTATTTGAGTTGACAAAGTCCTAATTCACATCCAACAGTAATTTAGAGTCAAAAGATTAAATGTTAAAATGTCATCATTATAGGCCATTTTGGGATCGTTCGACAGGTCCGGAGTCATCGTTTTTCATCCGAAAATTGATTTTTTGGACTGTACTAAAAATGATTCAAAATGTCAATTGGATCATGCCTCATGTTGAATAACCACTTTTTAAACCCTCACAGTGACCAAAATTGCCATTTTTACAGAGTTTTGCTTACTCAAAAGCTTCCATTTTGACCCGTTTCAGGCACAGAAATGACTTTAGACACACTTATTCTAGTTGACAAAATCACAATTCACATCCAACAGTAATTTAGAGTCAAAAGATTAAATGTTGAAATTTCATCATTATAGACCATTTTGGGAACGTTCGACAGGTCCGGAGTCATCGTTTTTCATCCGAAAATTGATTTTTTGGACTGTACCAAAAATGATTCAAAATGTCAATTGGATCATGCCTCATGTTGAATAACCACTTTTTAAACCCTCACTGTGACCAAAATTGCCATTTTTACAGAGTTTTGCTTACTCAAAAGCTTCCATTTTGACCCGTTTCAGGCACAGAAATGACTTTAAACACACTTATTCTAGTTGACAAAGTCATAATTCACATCCAACAGTAATTTAGAGTCAAAAGATTAAATGTTAAAATTTCATCATTATAGACCATTTTGGGATCGTTCAACAGGTCCGGAGTCATCGTTTTTCATCCGAAAATTGATTTTTTTGGACTGTACCAAAAATGATTCAAAATGTCAATTGGATCATGCCTCATGTTGAATAACCACTTTTTAAACCCTCACAGTGACCAAAATTGCCATTTTTACCGAGTTTTGCTTACTCAAAAGCTTCCATTTTGACCCGTTTCAGGCACAGAAATGACTTTAAACACACTTATTCTAGTTGACAAAGTCATAATTCACATCCAACAGTAATTGAGAGTCAAAAGATTAAATGTTGAAATTTCATCATTATAGACCATTTTGGGATCGTTCGACAGGTCCGGAGTCATCGTTTTTCATCCGAAAATTGATTTTTCGGACTGTACCAAAAATGATTCAAAATGTCAATTGGATCATGCCTCATGTTGAATAACCACTTTTTAAACCCTCACAGTGACCAAAATTGCCATTTTTACCGAGTTTTGCTTACTCAAAAGCTTCAAATTTGACCTGTTTCAGACACAGAAATGACTTTAAACACACTTATTTTAGTTGACAAAGTCATAATTCACATCCAACAGTCATTTAGAGTCAAAAGATTAAATGTTAAAATTTCATCATTATAGACCATTTTGGGATCGTTCGACAGGTCCGGAGTCATCGTTTTTCATCCGAAAATTGATTTTTTGGACTGTACCAAAAATGATTCAAAATGTCAATTGGATCATGCCTCATGTTGAATAACCACTTTTTAAACCCTCACAGTGACCAAAATTGCCATTTTTACAGAGTTTTGCTTACTCAAAAGCTTCCATTTTGACCCGTTTCAGGCACAGAAATGACTTTAAACACACTTATTCTAGTTGACAAAGTCATAATTCACATCCAACAGTCATTTAGAATCAAAAGATTAAATGTTGAAATTTCATCATTATAGACCATTTTGGGATCATTCGACAGGTCCGGAGTCATCGTTTTTCATCCGAAAATTGATTTTTTGGACTGTACCAAAAATGATTCAACATGTCAATTGGATCATGCCTCATGTTGAATAACCACTTTTTCAACCCTCACAGTGACCAAAATTGCCATTTTTACAGAGTTTTGCTTACTCAAAAGCTTCAATTTTGACCCATTTCAGGCACAGAAATGACTTTAAACACACTTATTTTAGTTGACAAAGTCATAATTCACATCCAACAGTCATTTAGAGTCAAAAGATTAAATGTTGAAATTTCATCATTATAGACCATTTTGGGATCGTTCGACAGGTCCGGAGTCATCGTTTTTCATCTGAAAATTGATTTTTTGGACTGTACCAAAAATGATTCAAAATGTCAATTGGATCATGCCTCATGTTGAATAACCACTTTTTAAACCCTCACAGTGACCAAAATTGCAATTTTTACAGAGTTTTGCTTACTCAAAAGCTTCAATTTTGACCCGTTTCAGGCACAGAAATGACTTTAAACACACTTATTTTAGTTGACAAAGTCCTAATTCACATCCAACAGTAATTTAGAGTCAAAAGATTAAATGTTAAAATTTCATCATTATAGACCATTTTGGGATCGTTCGACAGGTCCGGAGTCATCGTTTTTCATCCGAAAATTGATTTTTTGGACTGTACCAAAAATGATTCAAAATGTCAATTGGATCATGCCTCATGTTGAATAACCACTTTTTAAACCCTCACAGTGACCAAAATTGCCATTTTTACAGAGTTTTGCTTACTCAAAAGCTTCCATTTTGACCCGTTTCAGGCACAGAAATGACTTTAAACACACTTATTCTAGTTGACAAAGTCATAATTCACATCCAACAGTAATTTAGAGTCAAAAGATTAAATGTTAAAATTTCATCATTATAGACCATTTTGGGATCGTTCGACAGGTCCGGAGTCATCGTTTTTCATCCGAAAATTGATTTTTTGGACTGTACCAAAAATGATTCAAAATGTCAATTGGATCATGCCTCATGTTGAATAACCACTTTTTAAACCCTCACAGTGACCAAAATTGCCATTTTTACAGAGTTTTGCTTACTCAAAAGCTTCCATTTTGACCCGTTTCAGGCACAGAAATGACTTTAAACACACTTATTTTAGTTGACAAAGTCCTAATTCACATCCAACAGTAATTTAGAGTCAAAAGATTAAATGTTAAAATTTCATCATTATAGACCATTTTGGGATCGTTCGACAGGTCCGGAGTCATCGTTTTTCATCCGAAAATTGATTTTTTGGACTGTACCAAAAATGATTCAAAATGTCAATTGGATCATGCCTCATGTTGAATAACCACTTTTTAAACCCTCACAGTGACCAACATTGCCATTTTTACAGAGTTTTGCTTACTCAAAAGCTTCCATTTTGACCCGTTTCAGGCACAGAAATGACTTTAAACACACTTATTCTAGTTGACAAAGTCATAATTCACATCCAACAGTAATTTAGAGTCAAAAGATTAAATGTTAAAATTTCATCATTATAGACCATTTTGGGATCGTTCGACAGGTCCGGAGTCATCGTTTTTCATCCGAAAATTGATTTTTTGGACTGTACCAAAAATGATTCAAAATGTCAATTGGATCATGCCTCATGTTGAATAACCACTTTTTAAACCCTCACAGTGACCAAAATTGCCATTTTTACAGAGTTTTGCTTACTCAAAAGCTTCCATTTTGACCCGTTTCAGGCACAGAAATGACTTTAAACACACTTATTTTAGTTGACAAAGTCCTAATTCACATCCAACAGTAATTTAGAGTCAAAAGATTAAATGTTAAAATTTCATCATTATAGAGCATTTTGGGATCGTTCGACAGGTCCGGAGTCATCGTTTTTCATCCGAAAATTGATTTTTTGGACTGTACCAAAAATGATTCAAAATGTCAATTGGATCATGCCTCATGTTGAATAACCACTTTTTAAACCCTCACAGTGACCAACATTGCCATTTTTACAGAGTTTTGCTTACTCAAAAGCTTCCATTTTGACCCGTTTCAGGCACAGAAATGACTTTAAACACACTTATTCTAGTTGACAAAGTCATAATTCACATCCAACAGTAATTTAGAGTCAAAAGATTAAATGTTAAAATTTCATCATTATAGACCATTTTGGGATCGTTCGACAGGTCCGGAGTCATCGTTTTTCATCCGAAAATTGATTTTTTGGACTGTACCAAAAATGATTCAAAATGTCAATTGGATCATGCCTCATGTTGAATAACCACTTTTTAAACCCTCACAGTGACCAAAATTGCCATTTTTACAGAGTTTTGCTTACTCAAAAGCTTCCATTTTGACCCGTTTCAGGCACAGAAATGACTTTAAACACACTTATTCTAGTTGACAAAATCACAATTCACATCCAACAGTAATTTAGAGTCAAAAGATTAAATGTTGAAATTTCATCATTATAGACCATTTTGGGAACGTTCGACAGGTCCGGAGTCATCGTTTTTCATCCGAAAATTGATTTTTTGGACTGTACCAAAAATGATTCAAAATGTCAATTGGATCATGCCTCATGTTGAATAACCACTTTTTAAACCCTCACTGTGACCAAAATTGCCATTTTTACAGAGTTTTGCTTACTCAAAAGCTTCAATTTTGACCCGTTTCAGGCACAGAAATGACTTTAAACACACTTATTCTAGTTGACAAAGTCATAATTCACATCCAACAGTAATTTAGAGTCAAAAGATTAAATGTTAAAATTTCATCATTATAGACCATTTTGGGATCGTTCAACAGGTCCGGAGTCATCGTTTTTCATCCGAAAATTGATTTTTTTGGACTGTACCAAAAATGATTCAAAATGTCAATTGGATCATGCCTCATGTTGAATAACCACTTTTTAAACCCTCACAGTGACCAAAATTGCCATTTTTACAGAGTTTTGCTTACTCAAAAGCTTCCATTTTGACCCGTTTCAGGCACAGAAATGACTTTAAACACACTTATTCTAGTTGACAAAGTCATAATTCACATCCAACAGTAATTGAGAGACAAAAGATTAAATGTTGAAATTTCATCATTATAGACCATTTTGGGATCGTTCGACAGGTCCGGAGTCATCAGTTTTCATCCGAAAATTGATTTTTCGGACTGTACCAAAAATGATAAAAAAAATGTCAATTGGATCATGCCTCATGTTGAATAACCACTTTTTAAACCCTCACAGTGACCAAAATTGCCATTTTTACAGAGTTTTGCTTACTCAAAAGCTTCAAATTTGACCTGTTTCAGGCACAGAAATGACTTTAAACACACTTATTTTAGTTGACAAAGTCATAATTCACATCCAACAGTCATTTAGAGTCAAAAGATTAAATGTTAAAATTTCATCATTATAGACCATTTTGGGATCGTTCGACAGGTCCGGAGTCATCGTTTTTCATCCGAAAATTGATTTTTTGGACTGTACCAAAAATGATTCAAAATGTCAATTGGATCATGCCTCATGTTGAATAACCACTTTTTAAACCCTCACAGTGACCAAAATTGCCATTTTTACAGAGTTTTGCTTACTCAAAAGCTTCCATTTTGACCCGTTTCAGGCACAGAAATGACTTTAAACACACTTATTCTAGTTGACAAAGTCATAATTCACATCCAACAGTCATTTAGAATCAAAAGATTAAATGTTGAAATTTCATCATTATAGACCATTTTGGGATCATTCGACAGGTCCGGAGTCATCGTTTTTCATCCGAAAATTGATTTTTTTGGACTGTACCAAAAATGATTCAAAATGTCAATTGGATCATGCCTCATGTTGAATAACCACTTTTTCAACCCTCACAGTGACCAAAATTGCCATTTTTACAGAGTTTTGCTTACTCAAAAGCTTCAATTTTGACCTGTTTCAGGCACAGAAATGACTTTAAACACACTTATTCTAGTTGACAAAGTCATAATTCACATCCAACAGTCATTTAGAATCAAAAGATTAAATGTTGAAATTTCATCATTATAGACCATTTTGGGATCATTCGACAGGTCCGGAGTCATCGTTTTTCATCCGAAAATTGATTTTTTTGGACTGTACCAAAAATGATTCAAAATGTCAATTGGATCATGCCTCATGTTGAATAACCACTTTTTCAACCCTCACAGTGACCAAAATTGCCATTTTTACAGAGTTTTGCTTACTCAAAAGCTTCAATTTTGACCCGTTTCAGGCACAGAAATGACTTTAAACACACTTATTTTAGTTGACAAAGTCATAATTCACATCCAACAGTCATTTAGATTCAAAAGATTAAATGTTAAAATTTCATCATTATAGACCATTTTGGGATCGTTCGACAGGTCCGGAGTCATCGTTTTTCATCCGAAAATTGATTTTTTGGACTGTACCAAAAATGATTCAAAATGTCAATTGGATCATGCCTCATGTTGAATAACCACTTTTTAAACCCTCACAGTGACCAAAATTGCCATTTTTACAGAGTTTTGCTTACTCAAAAGCTTCCATTTTGACCCGTTTCAGGCACAGAAATGACTTTAAACACACTTATTCTAGTTGACAAAGTCATAATTCACATCCAACAGTAATTTAGAGTCAAAAGATTAAATGTTAAAATTTCATCATTATAGACCATTTTGGGATCGTTCGACAGGTCCGGAGTCATCGTTTTTCATCCGAAAATTGATTTTTTGGACTGTACCAAAAATGATTCAAAATGTCAATTGGATCATGCCTCATGTTGAATAACCACTTTTTAAACCCTCACAGTGACAAAAATTGCCATTTTTACAGAGTTTTGCTTACTCAAAAGCTTCCATTTTGACCCGTTTCAGGCACAGAAATGACTTTAAACACACTTATTCTAGTTGACAAAGTCATAATTCACATCCAACAGTCATTTAGAGTCAAAAGATTAAATGTTAAAATTTCATCATTATAGACCATTTTGGGATCGTTCGACAGGTCCGGAGTCATCGTTTTTCATCCGAAAAGTGATTTTTGGGACTGTACCGAAAATGATTCAAAATGTCAATTGGATCATGCCTCATGTTGAATAACCACTTTTTAAACCCTCACAGTGACCAAAATTGCCATTTTTACAGAGTTTTGCTTACTCAAAAGCTTCCATTTTGACCAGTTTCAGGCACAGAAATGACTTTAAACACACTTATTCTAGTTGACAAAATCATAATTCACATCCAACAGTAATTTAGAGTCAAAAGATTAAATGTTTAAATTTCATCATTATAGACCATTTTGGGATCGTTCGACAGGTCCGGAGTCATCGTTTTTCATCCGAAAATTGATTTTTCGGACTGTACCAAAAATGATTCAAAATGTCAATTGGATCATGCCTCATGTTGAATAACCACTTTTTAAACCCTCACAGTGACCAAAATTGCCATTTTTACAGAGTTTTGCTTACTCAAAAGCTTCAATTTTGAGCCGTTTCAGGCACAGAAATGACTTTAAACACACTTATTTTAGTTGACAAAGTCCTAATTCACATCCAACAGTTATTTAGAGTCAAAAGATTAAATGTTGAAATTTCATCATTATAGACCATTTTGGGATGGTTCGACAGGTCCGGAGTCATCGTTTTTCATCCGAAAATTGATTTTTTGGACTGTACCAAAAATGATTCAAAATGTCAATTGGATCATGCCTCATGTTGAATAACCACTTTTTAAACCCTCACAGTGACCAAAATTGCCATTTTTAAAGAGTTTTGCTTACTCAAAAGCTTCAATTTTGACCCGTTTCAGGCACAGAAATGACTTTAAACACACTTATTTTAGTTGACAAAGTCCTAATTCACATCCAACAGTAATTTAGAGTTAAAAGATTAAATGTTAAAATTTCATCATTATAGACCATTTTGGGATCGTTCGACAGGTCCGGAGTCATTGTTTTTCATCTGAAAATTGATTTTTTGGACTGTACCAAAAATGATTCAAAATGTCAATTGGATCATGCCTCATGTTGAATAACCACTTTTTAAACCCTCACAGTGACCAAAATTGCCATTTTTACAGAGTTTTGCTTACTCAAAAGCTTCAATTTTGACCCGTTTCAGGCACAGAAATGACTTTAAACACACTTATTTTAGTTGACAAAGTCCTAATTCACATCCAACAGTAATTTAGAGTCAAAAGATTAAATGTTAAAATTTCATCATTATAGACCATTTTGGGATCGTTCGACAGGTCCGGAGTCATCGTTTTTCATCCGAAAATTGATTTTTTGGACTTTACCAAAAATGATTCAAAATGTCAATTGGATCATGCCTCATGTTGAATAACCACTTTTTAAACCCTCACAGTGACCAAAATTGCCATTTTTACAGAGTTTTGCTTACTCAAAAGCTTCCATTTTGACCCGTTTCAGGCACAGAAATGACTTTAAACACACTTATTCTAGTTGACAAAGTCATAATTCACATCCAACAGTAATTTAGAGTCAAAAGATTAAATGTTAAAATTTCATCATTATAGACCATTTTGGGATCGTTCGACAGGTCCGGAGTCATCGTTTTTCATCCGAAAATTGATTTTTTGGACTGTACCAAAAATGATTCAAAATGTCAATTGGATCATGCCTCATGTTGAATAACCACTTTTTAAACCCTCACAGTGACCAAAATTGCCATTTTTACAGAGTTTTGCTTACTCAAAAGCTTCCATTTTGACCCGTTTCAGGCACAGAAATGACTTTAAACACACTTATTCTAGTTGACAGAGTCATAATTCACATCCAACAGTAATTTAGAGTCAAAAGATTAAATGTTAAAATTTCATCATTATAGACCATTTTGGGATCGTTCGACAGGTCCGGAGTCATCGTTTTTCATCCGAAAATTGATTTTTTGGACTGTACCAAAAATGATTCAAAATGTCAATTGGATCATGCCTCATGTTGAATAACCACTTTTTAAACCCTCACAGTGACCAAAATTGCCATTTTTACAGAGTTTTGCTTACTCAAAAGCTTCCATTTTGACCCGTTTCAGGCACAGAAATGACTTTAAACACACTTATTCTAGTTGACAAAGTCATAATTCACATCCAACAGTCATTTAGAATCAAAAGATTAAATGTTGAAATTTCATCATTATAGACCATTTTGGGATCGTTCGACAGGTCCGGAGTCATCGTTTTTCATCCGAAAATTGATTTTTTTGGACTGTACCAAAAATGATTCAAAATGTCAATTGGATCATGCCTCATGTTGAATAACCACTTTTTCAACCCTCACAGTGACCAAAATTGCCATTTTTACAGAGTTTTGCTTACTCAAAAGCTTCCATTTTGACCCGTTTCAGGCACAGAAATGACTTTAGACACACTTATTCTAGTTGACAAAATCATAATTCACATCCAACAGTAATTTAGAGTCAAAAGATTAAATGTTGAAATTTCATCATTATAGACCATTTTGGGACCGTTCGACAGGTCCGGAGTCATCGTTTTTCATCCGAAAATTGAGTTTTTTGGACTGTACCAAAAATGATTCAAAATGTCAATTGGATCATGCCTCATGTTGAATAACCACTTTTTAAACCCTCACAGTGACCAAAATTGCCATTTTTACAGAGTTTTGCTTACTCAAAAGCTTCCATTTTGACCCGTTTCAGGCACAGAAATGACTTTAGACACACTTATTCTAGTTGACAAAATCATAATTCACATCCAACAGTAATTTAGAGTCAAAAGATTAAATGTTGAAATTTCATCATTATAGACCATTTTGGGATCGTTCGACAGGTCCGGAGTCATCGTTTTTCATCCGAAAATTGATTTTTTGGACTGTACCAAAAATGATTCAAAATGTCAATTGGATCATGCCTCATGTTGAATAACCACTTTTTAAACCCTCACAGTGACCAAAATTGCCATTTTTACAGAGTTTTGCTTACTCAAAAGCTTCCATTTTGACCCGTTTCAGGCACAGAAATGACTTTAAACACACTTATTCTAGTTGACAAAGTCATAATTCACATCCAACAGTCATTTAGAGTCAAAAGATTAAATGTTGAAATTTCATCATTATAGACCATTTTGGGATCGTTCGACAGGTCCGGAGTCATCGTTTTTCATCCGAAAATTGATTTTTGGGACTGTACCAAAAATGATTCAAAATGTCAATTGGATCATGCCTCATGTTGAATAACCACTTTTTAAACCCTCACAGTGACCAAAATTGCCATTTTTACAGACTTTTGCTTACTCAAAAGCTTCAATTTTGACCTGTTTCAGGCACAGAAATGACTTTAAACACACTTATTTTAGTTGACAAAGTCATAATTCACATCCAACAGTCATTTAGAGTCAACAGATTAAATGTTAAAATTTCATCATTATAGACAATTTTGGGATCGTTCGACAGATCCGGAGTCATCGTTTGTCATCCGAAAAATGATTTTTTGGACTGTACCAAAAATGATTCAAAATGTCAATTGGATCATGCCTCATGTTGAATAACCACTTTTTAAACCCTCACAGTGACCAAAATTGCCATTTTTACAGAGTTTTGCTTACTCAAAAGCTTCCATTGTGACCCGTTTCAGGCACAGAAATGACTTTAAACACACTTATTCTAGTTGACAAAGTCATAATTCACATCCAACAGTCATTTAGAGTCAAAAGATTAAATGTTGAAATTTCATCATTAACCCCTTTACTGCTAAGGCATTATTACTATTGCCATTTACTTTCCATTGAAATCAATGGAAAGTCCATGACGAGTTACCCTTGTCATTAGCAGCCAAGAGGTTATAGACCATTTTGGGATCGTTCGACAGGTCCGGAGTCATCGTTTTTCATCCGAAAATTGATTTTTTGGACTGTACCAAAAATGATTCAAAATGTCAATTGGATCATGCCTCATGTTGAATAACCACTTTTTAAACCCTCACAGTGACCAAAATTGCCATTTTTACAGAGTTTTGCTTACTCAAAAGCTTCAATTTTGACCCGTTTCAGGCACAGAAATGACTTTAAACACACTTACTTTAGTTGACAAAGTCATAATTCACATCCAACAGTCATTTAGAGTCAAAAGATTAAATGTTGAAATTTCATCATTATAGACCATTTTGGGATCGTTCGACAGGTCCGGAGTCATCGTTTTTCATCCGAAAATTGATTTTTTGGACTGTACCAAAAATGATTCAAAATGTCAATTGGATCATGCCTCGTGTTGAATAACCACTTTTTAAACCCTCACAGTGACCAAAATTGCCATTTTTACAGAGTTATGCTTACTCAAAAGCTTCAATTTTGACCAATTTCAGGCACAGAAATGACTTTAAACACACTTATTTTAGTTGACAAAGTCCTAATTCACATCCAACAGTAATTTAGAGTCAAAAGATTAAATGTTAAAATTTCATCATTATAACTCATTTTGGGGTCGTTCGACAGGTCCGGAGTCATCGTTTTTCATCCGAAAATTGATTTTTGGGACTGTACCAAAAATGGTTCAAAATGTCAATTGGATCATGTTGAATAACCACTTTTTAAACCCTCACAGTGACCAAAATTGCCATTTTTACAGAGTTTTGCTTACTCAAAAGCTTCCATTTTGACCCGTTTCAGGCACAGAAATGACTTTAAACACACTTATTCTAGTTGACAAAGTCATAATTCACATCCAACAGTAATTTAGAGTCAAAAGATTAAATGTTAAAATTTCATCATTATAGACCATTTTGGGATCGTTCGACAGGTCCGGAGTCATCGTTTTTCATCCGAAAATTGATTTTTTGGACTGTACCAAAAATGATTCAAAATGTCAATTGGATCATGCCTCATGTTGAATAACCACTTTTTAAACCCTCACAGTGACCAAAATTGCCATTTTTACAGAGTTTTGCTTACTCAAAAGCTTCCATTTTGACCCGTTTCAGGCACAGAAATGACTTTAAACACACTTATTCTAGTTGACAAAGTCATAATTCACATCCAACAGTCATTTAGAGTCAAAAGATTAAATGTTAAAATTTCATCATTATAGACCATTTTGGGATCGTTCGACAGGTCCGGAGTCATCGTTTTTCATCCGAAAAGTGATTTTTGGGACTGTACCGAAAATGATTCAAAATGTCAATTGGATCATGCCTCATGTTGAATAACCACTTTTTAAACCCTCACAGTGACCAAAATTGCCATTTTTACAGAGTTTTGCTTACTCAAAAGCTTCAATTTTGACCTGTTTCAGGCACAGAAATGACTTTAAACACACTTATTTTAGTTGACAAAGTCATAATTCACATCCAACAGTCATTTAGAGTCAAAAGATTAAATGTTAAAATTTCATCATTATAGACAATTTTGGGATCGTTCGACAGATCCGGAGTCATCGTTTGTCATCCGAAAAATGATTTTTTGGACTGTACCAAAAATGATTCAAAATGTCAATTGGATCATGCCTCATGTTGAATAACCACTTTTTAAACCCTCACAGTGACCAAAATTGCCATTTTTACAGAGTTTTGCTTACTCAAAAGCTTCCATTGTGACCCGTTTCAGGCACAGAAATGACTTTAAACACACTTATTCTAGTTGACAAAGTCATAATTCACATCCAACAGTCATTTAGAGTCAAAAGATTAAATGTTGAAATTTCATCATTAACCCCTTTACTGCTAAGGCATTATTACTATTGCCATTTACTTTCCATTGAAATCAATGGAAAGTCCATGACGAGTTACCCTTGTCATTAGCAGCCAAGAGGTTATAGACCATTTTGGGATCGTTCGACAGGTCCGGAGTCATCGTTTTTCATCCGAAAATTGATTTTTTGGACTGTACCAAAAATGATTCAAAATGTCAATTGGATCATGCCTCATGTTGAATAACCACTTTTTAAACCCTCACAGTGACCAAAATTGCCATTTTTACAGAGTTTTGCTTACTCAAAAGCTTCAATTTTGACCCGTTTCAGGCACAGAAATGACTTTAAACACACTTACTTTAGTTGACAAAGTCATAATTGACATCCAACAGTCATTTATAGTCAAAAGATTAAATGTTGAAATTTCATCATTATAGACCATTTTGGGATCGTTCGACAGGTCCGGAGTCATCGTTTTTCATCCGAAAATTGATTTTTTGGACTGTACCAAAAATGATTCAAAATGTCAATTGGATCATGCCTCGTGTTGAATAACCACTTTTTAAACCCTCACAGTGACCAAAATTGCCATTTTTACAGAGTTTTGCTTACTCAAAAGCTTCAATTTTGACCAATTTCAGGCACAGAAATGACTTTAAACACACTTATTTTAGTTGACAAAGTCCTAATTCACATCCAACAGTAATTTAGAGTCAAAAGATTAAATGTTAAAATTTCATCATTATAGACCATTTTGGGGTCGTTCGACAGGTCCGGAGTCATCGTTTTTCATCCGAAAATTGATTTTTGGGACTGTACCAAAAATGGTTCAAAATGTCAATTGGATCATGTTGAATAACCACTTTTTAAACCCTCACAGTGACCAAAATTGCCATTTTTACAGAGTTTTGCTTACTCAAAAGCTTCCATTTTGACCCGTTTCAGGCACAGAAATGACTTTAAACACACTTATTCTAGTTGACAAAGTCATAATTCACATCCAACAGTAATTTAGAGTCAAAAGATTAAATGTTAAAATTTCATCATTATAGACCATTTTGGGATCGTTCGACAGGTCCGGAGTCATCGTTTTTCATCCGAAAATTGATTTTTTGGACTGTACCAAAAATGATTCAAAATGTCAATTGGATCATGCCTCATGTTGAATAACCACTTTTTAAACCCTCACAGTGACCAAAATTGCCATTTTTACAGAGTTTTGCTTACTCAAAAGCTTCCATTTTGACCCGTTTCAGGCACAGAAATGACTTTAAACACACTTATTCTAGTTGACAAAGTCATAATTCACATCCAACAGTCATTTAGAGTCAAAAGATTAAATGTTAAAATTTCATCATTATAGACCATTTTGGGATCGTTCGACAGGTCCGGAGTCATCGTTTTTCATCCGAAAAGTGATTTTTGGGACTGTACCGAAAATGATTCAAAATGTCAATTGGATCATGCCTCATGTTGAATAACCACTTTTTAAACCCTCACAGTGACCAAAATTGCCATTTTTACAGAGTTTTGCTTACTCAAAAGCTTCCATTTTGACCCGTTTCAGGCACAGAAATGACTTTAAACACACTTATTCTAGTTGACAAAGTCATAATTCACATCCAACAGTCATTTAGAGTCAAAAGATTAAATGTTAAAATTTCATCATTATAGACCATTTTGGGATCGTTCGACAGGTCCGGAGTCATCGTTTTTCATCCGAAAAGTGATTTTTGGGACTGTACCGAAAATGATTCAAAATGTCAATTGGATCATGCCTCATGTTGAATAACCACTTTTTAAACCCTCACAGTGACCAAAATTGCCATTTTTACAGAGTTTTGCTTACTCAAAAGCTTCCATTTTGACCTATTCAGGCACAGAAATGACTTTAAACACACTTATTCTAGTTGACAAAATCATAATTCACATCCAACAGTAATTTAGAGTCAAAAGATTAAATGTTTAAATTTCATCATTATAGACCATTTTGGGATCGTTCGACAGGTCCGGAGTCATCGTTTTTCATCCGAAAATTGATTTTTCGGACTGTACCAAAAATGATTCAAAATGTCAATTGGATCATGCCTCATGTTGAATAACCACTTTTTAAACCCTCACAGTGACCAAAATTGCCATTTTTACAGAGTTTTGCTTACTCAAAAGCTTCAATTTTGAGCCGTTTCAGGCACAGAAATGACTTTAAACACACTTATTTTAGTTGACAAAGTCCTAATTCACATCCAACAGTCATTTATAGTCAAAAGATTAAATGTTGAAATTTCATCATTATAGACCATTTTGGGATCGTTCGACAGGTCCGGAGTCATCGTTTTTCATCCGAAAATTGATTTTTTGGACTGTACCAAAAATGATTCAAAATGTCAATTGGATCATGCCTCGTGTTGAATAACCACTTTTTAAACCCTCACAGTGACCAAAATTGCCATTTTTACAGAGTTTTGCTTACTCAAAAGCTTCAATTTTGACCAATTTCAGGCACAGAAATGACTTTAAACACACTTATTTTAGTTGACAAAGTCCTAATTCACATCCAACAGTAATTTAGAGTCAAAAGATTAAATGTTAAAATTTCATCATTATAGACCATTTTGGGGTCGTTCGACAGGTCCGGAGTCATCGTTTTTCATCCGAAAATTGATTTTTGGGACTGTACCAAAAATGGTTCAAAATGTCAATTGGATCATGTTGAATAACCACTTTTTAAACCCTCACAGTGACCAAAATTGCCATTTTTACAGAGTTTTGCTTACTCAAAAGCTTCCATTTTGACCCGTTTCAGGCACAGAAATGACTTTAAACACACTTATTCTAGTTGACAAAGTCATAATTCACATCCAACAGTAATTTAGAGTCAAAAGATTAAATGTTAAAATTTCATCATTATAGACCATTTTGGGATCGTTCGACAGGTCCGGAGTCATCGTTTTTCATCCGAAAATTGATTTTTTGGACTGTACCAAAAATGATTCAAAATGTCAATTGGATCATGCCTCATGTTGAATAACCACTTTTTAAACCCTCACAGTGACCAAAATTGCCATTTTTACAGAGTTTTGCTTACTCAAAAGCTTCCATTTTGACCCGTTTCAGGCACAGAAATGACTTTAAACACACTTATTCTAGTTGACAAAGTCATAATTCACATCCAACAGTCATTTAGAGTCAAAAGATTAAATGTTAAAATTTCATCATTATAGACCATTTTGGGATCGTTCGACAGGTCCGGAGTCATCGTTTTTCATCCGAAAAGTGATTTTTGGGACTGTACCGAAAATGATTCAAAATGTCAATTGGATCATGCCTCATGTTGAATAACCACTTTTTAAACCCTCACAGTGACCAAAATTGCCATTTTTACAGAGTTTTGCTTACTCAAAAGCTTCCATTTTGACCTATTCAGGCACAGAAATGACTTTAAACACACTTATTCTAGTTGACAAAATCATAATTCACATCCAACAGTAATTTAGAGTCAAAAGATTAAATGTTTAAATTTCATCATTATAGACCATTTTGGGATCGTTCGACAGGTCCGGAGTCATCGTTTTTCATCCGAAAATTGATTTTTCGGACTGTACCAAAAATGATTCAAAATGTCAATTGGATCATGCCTCATGTTGAATAACCACTTTTTAAACCCTCACAGTGACCAAAATTGCCATTTTTACAGAGTTTTGCTTACTCAAAAGCTTCAATTTTGAGCCGTTTCAGGCACAGAAATGACTTTAAACACACTTATTTTAGTTGACAAAGTCCTAATTCACATCCAACAGTTATTTAGAGTCAAAAGATTAAATGTTGAAATTTCATCATTATAGACCATTTTGGGATGGTTCGACAGGTCCGGAGTCATCGTTTTTCATCCGAAAATTGATTTTTTGGACTGTACCAAAAATGATTCAAAATGTCAATTGGATCATGCCTCATGTTGAATAACCACTTTTTAAACCCTCACAGTGACCAAAATTGCCATTTTTAAAGAGTTTTGCTTACTCAAAAGCTTCAATTTTGACCCGTTTCAGGCACAGAAATGACTTTAAACACACTTATTTTAGTTGACAAAGTCCTAATTCACATCCAACAGTAATTTAGAGTCAAAAGATTAAATGTTAAAATTTCATCATTATAGACCATTTTGGGATCGTTCGACAGGTCCGGAGTCATTGTTTTTCATCCGAAAATTGATTTTTTGGACTGTACCAAAAATGATTCAAAATGTCAATTGGATCATGCCTCATGTTGAATAACCACTTTTTAAACCCTCACAGTGACCAAAATTGCCATTTTTACAGAGTTTTGCTTACTCAAAAGCTTCAATTTTGACCCGTTTCAGGCACAGAAATGACTTTAAACACACTTACTTTAGTTGACAAAGTCATAATTCACATCCAACAGTCATTTAGAGTCAAAAGATTAAATGTTGAAATTTCATCATTATAGACCATTTTGGGATCGTTCGACAGGTCCGGAGTCATCGTTTTTCATCCGAAAATTGATTTTTTGGACTGTACCAAAAATGATTCAAAATGTCAATTGGATCATGCCTCATGTTGAATAACCACTTTTTAAACCCTCACAGTGACCAAAATTGCCATTTTTACAGAGTTTTGCTTACTCAAAAGCTTCCATTTTGACCCGTTTCAGGCACAGAAATGACTTTAAACACACTTATTCTTGTTGACAAAGTCATAATTCACATCCAACAGTCATTTAGAATCAAAAGATTAAATGTTAAAATTTCATCATTATAGACCATTTTGGGATCATTCGACAGGTCCGGAGTCATCGTTTTTCATCCAAAAATTGATTTTTTTGGACTGTACCAAAAATGATTCAACATGTCAATTGGATCATGCCTCATGTTGAATAACCGCTTTTTCAACCCTCACAGTGACCAACATTGCCATTTTTACAGAGTTTTGCTTACTCAAAAGCTTCCATTTTGACCCGTTTCAGGCACAGAAATGACTTTAAACACACTTATTCTAGTTGACAAAGTCATAATTCACATCCAACAGTAATTTAGAGTCAAAAGATTAAATGTTAAAATTTCATCATTATAGACCATTTTGGGATCGTTCGACAGGTCCGGAGTCATCGTTTTTCATCCGAAAATTGATTTTTTGGACTGTACCAAAAATGATTCAAAATGTCAATTGGATCATGCCTCATGTTGAATAACCACTTTTTAAACCCTCACAGTGACCAAAATTGCCATTTTTACAGAGTTTTGCTTACTCAAAAGCTTCCATTTTGACCCGTTTCAGGCACAGAAATGACTTTAAACACACTTATTCTAGTTGACAAAATCACAATTCACATCCAACAGTAATTTAGAGTCAAAAGATTAAATGTTGAAATTTCATCATTATAGACCATTTTGGGAACGTTCGACAGGTCCGGAGTCATCGTTTTTCATCCGAAAATTGATTTTTTGGACTGTACCAAAAATGATTCAAAATGTCAATTGGATCATGCCTCATGTTGAATAACCACTTTTTAAACCCTCACTGTGACCAAAATTGCCATTTTTACAGAGATTTGCTTACTCAAAAGCTTCCATTTTGACCCGTTTCAGGCACAGAAATGACTTTAAACACACTTATTCTAGTTGACAAAGTCATAATTCACATCCAACAGTAATTTAGAGTCAAAAGATTAAATGTTAAAATTTCATCATTATAGACCATTTTGGGATCGTTCAACAGGTCCGGAGTCATCGTTTTTCATCCGAAAATTGATTTTTTTGGACTGTACCAAAAATGATTCAAAATGTCAATTGGATCATGCCTCATGTTGAATAACCACTTTTTAAACCCTCACAGTGACCAAAATTGCCATTTTTACAGAGTTTTGCTTACTCAAAAGCTTCCATTTTGACCTGTTTCAGGCACAGAAATGACTTTAAACACACTTATTCTAGTTGACAAAGTCATAATTCACATCCAACAGTAATTGAGAGTCAAAAGATTAAATGTTGAAATTTCATCATTATAGACCATTTTGGGATCGTTCGACAGGTCCGGAGTCATCAGTTTTCATCCGAAAATTGATTTTTCGGACTGTACCAAAAATGATTAAAAAAATGTCAATTGGATCATGCCTCATGTTGAATAACCACTTTTTAAACCCTCACAGTGACCAAAATTGCCATTTTTACAGAGTTTTGCTTACTCAAAAGCTTCAAATTTGACCTGTTTCAGGCACAGAAATGACTTTAAACACACTTATTTTAGTTGACAAAGTCATAATTCACATCCAACAGTCATTTAGAGTCAAAAGATTAAATGTTAAAATTTCATCATTATAGACCATTTTGGGATCGTTCGACAGGTCCGGAGTCATCGTTTTTCATCCGAAAATTGATTTTTTGGACTGTACCAAAAATGATTCAAAATGTCAATTGGATCATGCCTCATGTTGAATAACCACTTTTTAAACCCTCACAGTGACCAAAATTGCCATTTTTACAGAGTTTTGCTTACTCAAAAGCTTCCATTTTGACCCGTTTCAGGCACAGAAATGACTTTAAACACACTTATTCTAGTTGACAAAGTCATAATTCACATCCAACAGTCATTTAGAATCAAAAGATTAAATGTTGAAATTTCATCATTATAGACCATTTTGGGATCATTCGACAGGTCCGGAGTCATCGTTTTTCATCCGAAAATTGATTTTTTTGGACTGTACCAAAAATGATTCAAAATGTCAATTGGATCATGCCTCATGTTGAATAACCACTTTTTCAACCCTCACAGTGACCAAAATTGCCATTTTTACAGAGTTTTGCTTACTCAAAAGCTTCAATTTTGACCCGTTTCAGGCACAGATATGACTTTAAACACACTTATTTTAGTTGACAAAGTCATAATTCACATCCAACAGTCATTTAGAGTCAAAAGATTAAATGTTGAAATTTCATCATTATAGACCATTTTGGGATCGTTCGACAGGTCCGGAGTCATCGTTTTTCATCCGAAAATTGATTTTTTGGACTGTACCAAAAATGATTCAAAATGTCAATTGGATCATGCCTCATGTTGAATAACCACTTTTTAAACCCTCACAGTGACCAAAATTGCCATTTTTACAGAGTTTTGCTTACTCAAAAGCTTCCATTTTGACCCGTTTCAGGCACAGAAATGACTTTAAACACACTTATTCTAGTTGACAAAGTCATAATTCACATCCAACAGTCATTTAGAATCAAAAGATTAAATGTTGAAATTTCATCATTATAGACCATTTTGGGATCATTCGACAGGTCCGGAGTCATCGTTTTTCATCCGAAAATTGATTTTTTTGGACTGTACCAAAAATGATTCAAAATGTCAATTGGATCATGCCTCATGTTGAATAACCACTTTTTCAACCCTCACAGTGACCAAAATTGCCATTTTTACAGAGTTTTGCTTACTCAAAAGCTTCAATTTTGACCCGTTTCAGGCACAGAAATGACTTTAAACACACTTATTCTAGTTGACAAAGTCATAATTCACATCCAACAGTAATTTAGAGTCAAAAGATTAAATGTTAAAATTTCATCATTATAGACCATTTTGGGATCGTTCGACAGGTCCGGAGTCATCGTTTTTCATCCGAAAATTGATTTTTTGGACTGTACCAAAAATGATTCAAAATGTCAATTGGATCATGCCTCATGTTGAATAACCACTTTTTAAACCCTCACAGTGACCAAAATTGCCATTTTTACAGAGTTTTGCTTACTCAAAAGCTTCCATTTTGACCCGTTTCAGGCACAGAAATGACTTTAAACACACTTATTCTAGTTGACAAAATCACAATTCACATCCAACAGTAATTTAGAGTCAAAAGATTAAATGTTGAAATTTCATCATTATAGACCATTTTGGGAACGTTCGACAGGTCCGGAGTCATCGTTTTTCATCCGAAAATTGATTTTTTGGACTGTACCAAAAATGATTCAAAATGTCAATTGGATCATGCCTCATGTTGAATAACCACTTTTTAAACCCTCACTGTGACCAAAATTGCCATTTTTACAGAGTTTTGCTTACTCAAAAGCTTCCATTTTGACCCGTTTCAGGCACAGAAATGACTTTAAACACACTTATTCTAGTTGACAAAGTCATAATTCACATCCAACAGTAATTTAGAGTCAAAAGATTAAATGTTAAAATTTCATCATTATAGACCATTTTGGGATCGTTCAACAGGTCCGGAGTCATCGTTTTTCATCCGAAAATTGATTTTTTTGGACTGTACCAAAAATGATTCAAAATGTCAATTGGATCATGCCTCATGTTGAATAACCACTTTTTAAACCCTCACAGTGACCAAAATTGCCATTTTTACAGAGTTTTGCTTACTCAAAAGCTTCCATTTTGACCCGTTTCAGGCACAGAAATGACTTTAAACACACTTATTCTAGTTGACAAAGTCATAATTCACATCCAACAGTAATTGAGAGACAAAAGATTAAATGTTGAAATTTCATCATTATAGACCATTTTGGGATCGTTCGACAGGTCCGGAGTCATCAGTTTTCATCCGAAAATTGATTTTTCGGACTGTACCAAAAATGATTAAAAAAATGTCAATTGGATCATGCCTCATGTTGAATAACCACTTTTTAAACCCTCACAGTGACCAAAATTGCCATTTTTACAGAGTTTTGCTTACTCAAAAGCTTCAAATTTGACCTGTTTCAGGCACAGAAATGACTTTAAACACACTTATTTTAGTTGACAAAGTCATAATTCACATCCAACAGTCATTTAGAGTCAAAAGATTAAATGTTAAAATTTCATCATTATAGACCATTTTGGGATCGTTCGACAGGTCCGGAGTCATCGTTTTTCATCCGAAAATTGATTTTTTGGACTGTACCAAAAATGATTCAAAATGTCAATTGGATCATGCCTCATGTTGAATAACCACTTTTTAAACCCTCACAGTGACCAAAATTGCCATTTTTACAGAGTTTTGCTTACTCAAAAGCTTCCATTTTGACCCGTTTCAGGCACAGAAATGACTTTAAACACACTTATTCTAGTTGACAAAGTCATAATTCACATCCAACAGTCATTTAGAATCAAAAGATTAAATGTTGAAATTTCATCATTATAGACCATTTTGGGATCATTCGACAGGTCCGGAGTCATCGTTTTTCATCCGAAAATTGATTTTTTTGGACTGTACCAAAAATGATTCAAAATGTCAATTGGATCATGCCTCATGTTGAATAACCACTTTTTCAACCCTCACAGTGACCAAAATTGCCATTTTTACAGAGTTTTGCTTACTCAAAAGCTTCAATTTTGACCTGTTTCAGGCACAGAAATGACTTTAAACACACTTATTCTAGTTGACAAAGTCATAATTCACATCCAACAGTCATTTAGAATCAAAAGATTAAATGTTGAAATTTCATCATTATAGACCATTTTGGGATCATTCGACAGGTCCGGAGTCATCGTTTTTCATCCGAAAATTGATTTTTTTGGACTGTACCAAAAATGATTCAAAATGTCAATTGGATCATGCCTCATGTTGAATAACCACTTTTTCAACCCTCACAGTGACCAAAATTGCCATTTTTACAGAGTTTTGCTTACTCAAAAGCTTCAATTTTGACCCGTTTCAGGCACAGAAATGACTTTAAACACACTTATTTTAGTTGACAAAGTCATAATTCACATCCAACAGTCATTTAGATTCAAAAGATTAAATGTTAAAATTTCATCATTATAGACCATTTTGGGATCGTTCGACAGGTCCGGAGTCATCGTTTTTCATCCGAAAATTGATTTTTTGGACTGTACCAAAAATGATTCAAAATGTCAATTGGATCATGCCTCATGTTGAATAACCACTTTTTAAACCCTCACAGTGACCAAAATTGCCATTTTTACAGAGTTTTGCTTACTCAAAAGCTTCCATTTTGACCCGTTTCAGGCACAGAAATGACTTTAAACACACTTATTCTAGTTGACAAAGTCATAATTCACATCCAACAGTAATTTAGAGTCAAAAGATTAAATGTTAAAATTTCATCATTATAGACCATTTTGGGATCGTTCGACAGGTCCGGAGTCATCGTTTTTCATCCGAAAATTGATTTTTTGGACTGTACCAAAAATGATTCAAAATGTCAATTGGATCATGCCTCATGTTGAATAACCACTTTTTAAACCCTCACAGTGACAAAAATTGCCATTTTTACAGAGTTTTGCTTACTCAAAAGCTTCCATTTTGACCCGTTTCAGGCACAGAAATGACTTTAAACACACTTATTCTAGTTGACAAAGTCATAATTCACATCCAACAGTCATTTAGAGTCAAAAGATTAAATGTTAAAATTTCATCATTATAGACCATTTTGGGATCGTTCGACAGGTCCGGAGTCATCGTTTTTCATCCGAAAAGTGATTTTTGGGACTGTACCGAAAATGATTCAAAATGTCAATTGGATCATGCCTCATGTTGAATAACCACTTTTTAAACCCTCACAGTGACCAAAATTGCCATTTTTACAGAGTTTTGCTTACTCAAAAGCTTCCATTTTGACCAGTTTCAGGCACAGAAATGACTTTAAACACACTTATTCTAGTTGACAAAATCATAATTCACATCCAACAGTAATTTAGAGTCAAAAGATTAAATGTTTAAATTTCATCATTATAGACCATTTTGGGATCGTTCGACAGGTCCGGAGTCATCGTTTTTCATCCGAAAATTGATTTTTCGGACTGTACCAAAAATGATTCAAAATGTCAATTGGATCATGCCTCATGTTGAATAACCACTTTTTAAACCCTCACAGTGACCAAAATTGCCATTTTTACAGAGTTTTGCTTACTCAAAAGCTTCAATTTTGAGCCGTTTCAGGCACAGAAATGACTTTAAACACACTTATTTTAGTTGACAAAGTCCTAATTCACATCCAACAGTTATTTAGAGTCAAAAGATTAAATGTTGAAATTTCATCATTATAGACCATTTTGGGATGGTTCGACAGGTCCGGAGTCATCGTTTTTCATCCGAAAATTGATTTTTTGGACTGTACCAAAAATGATTCAAAATGTCAATTGGATCATGCCTCATGTTGAATAACCACTTTTTAAACCCTCACAGTGACCAAAATTGCCATTTTTAAAGAGTTTTGCTTACTCAAAAGCTTCAATTTTGACCCGTTTCAGGCACAGAAATGACTTTAAACACACTTATTTTAGTTGACAAAGTCCTAATTCACATCCAACAGTAATTTAGAGTTAAAAGATTAAATGTTAAAATTTCATCATTATAGACCATTTTGGGATCGTTCGACAGGTCCGGAGTCATTGTTTTTCATCTGAAAATTGATTTTTTGGACTGTACCAAAAATGATTCAAAATGTCAATTGGATCATGCCTCATGTTGAATAACCACTTTTTAAACCCTCACAGTGACCAAAATTGCCATTTTTACAGAGTTTTGCTTACTCAAAAGCTTCAATTTTGACCCGTTTCAGGCACAGAAATGACTTTAAACACACTTATTTTAGTTGACAAAGTCCTAATTCACATCCAACAGTAATTTAGAGTCAAAAGATTAAATGTTAAAATTTCATCATTATAGACCATTTTGGGATCGTTCGACAGGTCCGGAGTCATCGTTTTTCATCCGAAAATTGATTTTTTGGACTTTACCAAAAATGATTCAAAATGTCAATTGGATCATGCCTCATGTTGAATAACCACTTTTTAAACCCTCACAGTGACCAAAATTGCCATTTTTACAGAGTTTTGCTTACTCAAAAGCTTCCATTTTGACCCGTTTCAGGCACAGAAATGACTTTAAACACACTTATTCTAGTTGACAAAGTCATAATTCACATCCAACAGTAATTTAGAGTCAAAAGATTAAATGTTAAAATTTCATCATTATAGACCATTTTGGGATCGTTCGACAGGTCCGGAGTCATCGTTTTTCATCCGAAAATTGATTTTTTGGACTGTACCAAAAATGATTCAAAATGTCAATTGGATCATGCCTCATGTTGAATAACCACTTTTTAAACCCTCACAGTGACCAAAATTGCCATTTTTACAGAGTTTTGCTTACTCAAAAGCTTCCATTTTGACCCGTTTCAGGCACAGAAATGACTTTAAACACACTTATTCTAGTTGACAAAGTCATAATTCACATCCAACAGTCATTTAGAGTCAAAAGATTAAATGTTGAAATTTCATCATTATAGACCATTTTGGGATCGTTCGACAGGTCCGGAGTCATCGTTTTTCATCCGAAAATTGATTTTTGGGACTGTACCAAAAATGATTCAAAATGTCAATTGGATCATGCCTCATGTTGAATAACCACTTTTTAAACCCTCACAGTGACCAAAATTGCCATTTTTACAGACTTTTGCTTACTCAAAAGCTTCAATTTTGACCTGTTTCAGGCACAGAAATGACTTTAAACACACTTATTTTAGTTGACAAAGTCATAATTCACATCCAACAGTCATTTAGAGTCAACAGATTAAATGTTAAAATTTCATCATTATAGACAATTTTGGGATCGTTCGACAGATCCGGAGTCATCGTTTGTCATCCGAAAAATGATTTTTTGGACTGTACCAAAAATGATTCAAAATGTCAATTGGATCATGCCTCATGTTGAATAACCACTTTTTAAACCCTCACAGTGACCAAAATTGCCATTTTTACAGAGTTTTGCTTACTCAAAAGCTTCCATTGTGACCCGTTTCAGGCACAGAAATGACTTTAAACACACTTATTCTAGTTGACAAAGTCATAATTCACATCCAACAGTCATTTAGAGTCAAAAGATTAAATGTTGAAATTTCATCATTAACCCCTTTACTGCTAAGGCATTATTACTATTGCCATTTACTTTCCATTGAAATCAATGGAAAGTCCATGACGAGTTACCCTTGTCATTAGCAGCCAAGAGGTTATAGACCATTTTGGGATCGTTCGACAGGTCCGGAGTCATCGTTTTTCATCCGAAAATTGATTTTTTGGACTGTACCAAAAATGATTCAAAATGTCAATTGGATCATGCCTCATGTTGAATAACCACTTTTTAAACCCTCACAGTGACCAAAATTGCCATTTTTACAGAGTTTTGCTTACTCAAAAGCTTCAATTTTGACCCGTTTCAGGCACAGAAATGACTTTAAACACACTTACTTTAGTTGACAAAGTCATAATTCACATCCAACAGTCATTTAGAGTCAAAAGATTAAATGTTGAAATTTCATCATTATAGACCATTTTGGGATCGTTCGACAGGTCCGGAGTCATCGTTTTTCATCCGAAAATTGATTTTTTGGACTGTACCAAAAATGATTCAAAATGTCAATTGGATCATGCCTCGTGTTGAATAACCACTTTTTAAACCCTCACAGTGACCAAAATTGCCATTTTTACAGAGTTATGCTTACTCAAAAGCTTCAATTTTGACCAATTTCAGGCACAGAAATGACTTTAAACACACTTATTTTAGTTGACAAAGTCCTAATTCACATCCAACAGTAATTTAGAGTCAAAAGATTAAATGTTAAAATTTCATCATTATAACTCATTTTGGGGTCGTTCGACAGGTCCGGAGTCATCGTTTTTCATCCGAAAATTGATTTTTGGGACTGTACCAAAAATGGTTCAAAATGTCAATTGGATCATGTTGAATAACCACTTTTTAAACCCTCACAGTGACCAAAATTGCCATTTTTACAGAGTTTTGCTTACTCAAAAGCTTCCATTTTGACCCGTTTCAGGCACAGAAATGACTTTAAACACACTTATTCTAGTTGACAAAGTCATAATTCACATCCAACAGTAATTTAGAGTCAAAAGATTAAATGTTAAAATTTCATCATTATAGACCATTTTGGGATCGTTCGACAGGTCCGGAGTCATCGTTTTTCATCCGAAAATTGATTTTTTGGACTGTACCAAAAATGATTCAAAATGTCAATTGGATCATGCCTCATGTTGAATAACCACTTTTTAAACCCTCACAGTGACCAAAATTGCCATTTTTACAGAGTTTTGCTTACTCAAAAGCTTCCATTTTGACCCGTTTCAGGCACAGAAATGACTTTAAACACACTTATTCTAGTTGACAAAGTCATAATTCACATCCAACAGTCATTTAGAGTCAAAAGATTAAATGTTAAAATTTCATCATTATAGACCATTTTGGGATCGTTCGACAGGTCCGGAGTCATCGTTTTTCATCCGAAAAGTGATTTTTGGGACTGTACCGAAAATGATTCAAAATGTCAATTGGATCATGCCTCATGTTGAATAACCACTTTTTAAACCCTCACAGTGACCAAAATTGCCATTTTTACAGAGTTTTGCTTACTCAAAAGCTTCAATTTTGACCTGTTTCAGGCACAGAAATGACTTTAAACACACTTATTTTAGTTGACAAAGTCATAATTCACATCCAACAGTCATTTAGAGTCAAAAGATTAAATGTTAAAATTTCATCATTATAGACAATTTTGGGATCGTTCGACAGATCCGGAGTCATCGTTTGTCATCCGAAAAATGATTTTTTGGACTGTACCAAAAATGATTCAAAATGTCAATTGGATCATGCCTCATGTTGAATAACCACTTTTTAAACCCTCACAGTGACCAAAATTGCCATTTTTACAGAGTTTTGCTTACTCAAAAGCTTCCATTGTGACCCGTTTCAGGCACAGAAATGACTTTAAACACACTTATTCTAGTTGACAAAGTCATAATTCACATCCAACAGTCATTTAGAGTCAAAAGATTAAATGTTGAAATTTCATCATTAACCCCTTTACTGCTAAGGCATTATTACTATTGCCATTTACTTTCCATTGAAATCAATGGAAAGTCCATGACGAGTTACCCTTGTCATTAGCAGCCAAGAGGTTATAGACCATTTTGGGATCGTTCGACAGGTCCGGAGTCATCGTTTTTCATCCGAAAATTGATTTTTTGGACTGTACCAAAAATGATTCAAAATGTCAATTGGATCATGCCTCATGTTGAATAACCACTTTTTAAACCCTCACAGTGACCAAAATTGCCATTTTTACAGAGTTTTGCTTACTCAAAAGCTTCAATTTTGACCCGTTTCAGGCACAGAAATGACTTTAAACACACTTACTTTAGTTGACAAAGTCATAATTGACATCCAACAGTCATTTATAGTCAAAAGATTAAATGTTGAAATTTCATCATTATAGACCATTTTGGGATCGTTCGACAGGTCCGGAGTCATCGTTTTTCATCCGAAAATTGATTTTTTGGACTGTACCAAAAATGATTCAAAATGTCAATTGGATCATGCCTCGTGTTGAATAACCACTTTTTAAACCCTCACAGTGACCAAAATTGCCATTTTTACAGAGTTTTGCTTACTCAAAAGCTTCAATTTTGACCAATTTCAGGCACAGAAATGACTTTAAACACACTTATTTTAGTTGACAAAGTCCTAATTCACATCCAACAGTAATTTAGAGTCAAAAGATTAAATGTTAAAATTTCATCATTATAGACCATTTTGGGGTCGTTCGACAGGTCCGGAGTCATCGTTTTTCATCCGAAAATTGATTTTTGGGACTGTACCAAAAATGGTTCAAAATGTCAATTGGATCATGTTGAATAACCACTTTTTAAACCCTCACAGTGACCAAAATTGCCATTTTTACAGAGTTTTGCTTACTCAAAAGCTTCCATTTTGACCCGTTTCAGGCACAGAAATGACTTTAAACACACTTATTCTAGTTGACAAAGTCATAATTCACATCCAACAGTAATTTAGAGTCAAAAGATTAAATGTTAAAATTTCATCATTATAGACCATTTTGGGATCGTTCGACAGGTCCGGAGTCATCGTTTTTCATCCGAAAATTGATTTTTTGGACTGTACCAAAAATGATTCAAAATGTCAATTGGATCATGCCTCATGTTGAATAACCACTTTTTAAACCCTCACAGTGACCAAAATTGCCATTTTTACAGAGTTTTGCTTACTCAAAAGCTTCCATTTTGACCCGTTTCAGGCACAGAAATGACTTTAAACACACTTATTCTAGTTGACAAAGTCATAATTCACATCCAACAGTCATTTAGAGTCAAAAGATTAAATGTTAAAATTTCATCATTATAGACCATTTTGGGATCGTTTGACAGGTCCGGAGTCATCGTTTTTCATCCGAAAAGTGATTTTTGGGACTGTACCGAAAATGATTCAAAATGTCAATTGGATCATGCCTCATGTTGAATAACCACTTTTTAAACCCTCACAGTGACCAAAATTGCCATTTTTACAGAGTTTTGCTTACTCAAAAGCTTCCATTTTGACCCGTTTCAGGCACAGAAATGACTTTAAACACACTTATTCTAGTTGACAAAGTCATAATTCACATCCAACAGTCATTTAGAGTCAAAAGATTAAATGTTAAAATTTCATCATTATAGACCATTTTGGGATCGTTCGACAGGTCCGGAGTCATCGTTTTTCATCCGAAAAGTGATTTTTGGGACTGTACCGAAAATGATTCAAAATGTCAATTGGATCATGCCTCATGTTGAATAACCACTTTTTAAACCCTCACAGTGACCAAAATTGCCATTTTTACAGAGTTTTGCTTACTCAAAAGCTTCCATTTTGACTTATTCAGGCACAGAAATGACTTTAAACACACTTATTCTAGTTGACAAAATCATAATTCACATCCAACAGTAATTTAGAGTCAAAAGATTAAATGTTTAAATTTCATCATTATAGACCATTTTGGGATCGTTCGACAGGTCCGGAGTCATCGTTTTTCATCCGAAAATTGATTTTTCGGACTGTACCAAAAATGATTCAAAATGTCAATTGGATCATGCCTCATGTTGAATAACCACTTTTTAAACCCTCACAGTGACCAAAATTGCCATTTTTACAGAGTTTTGCTTACTCAAAAGCTTCAATTTTGAGCCGTTTCAGGCACAGAAATGACTTTAAACACACTTATTTTAGTTGACAAAGTCCTAATTCACATCCAACAGTCATTTATAGTCAAAAGATTAAATGTTGAAATTTCATCATTATAGACCATTTTGGGATCGTTCGACAGGTCCGGAGTCATCGTTTTTCATCCGAAAATTGATTTTTTGGACTGTACCAAAAATGATTCAAAATGTCAATTGGATCATGCCTCGTGTTGAATAACCACTTTTTAAACCCTCACAGTGACCAAAATTGCCATTTTTACAGAGTTTTGCTTACTCAAAAGCTTCAATTTTGACCAATTTCAGGCACAGAAATGACTTTAAACACACTTATTTTAGTTGACAAAGTCCTAATTCACATCCAACAGTAATTTAGAGTCAAAAGATTAAATGTTAAAATTTCATCATTATAGACCATTTTGGGGTCGTTCGACAGGTCCGGAGTCATCGTTTTTCATCCGAAAATTGATTTTTGGGACTGTACCAAAAATGGTTCAAAATGTCAATTGGATCATGTTGAATAACCACTTTTTAAACCCTCACAGTGACCAAAATTGCCATTTTTACAGAGTTTTGCTTACTCAAAAGCTTCCATTTTGACCCGTTTCAGGCACAGAAATGACTTTAAACACACTTATTCTAGTTGACAAAGTCATAATTCACATCCAACAGTCATTTAGAGTCAAAAGATTAAATGTTAAAATTTCATCATTATAGACCATTTTGGGATCGTTCGACAGGTCCGGAGTCATCGTTTTTCATCCGAAAAGTGATTTTTGGGACTGTACCGAAAATGATTCAAAATGTCAATTGGATCATGCCTCATGTTGAATAACCACTTTTTAAACCCTCACAGTGACCAAAATTGCCATTTTTACAGAGTTTTGCTTACTCAAAAGCTTCCATTTTGACCTATTCAGGCACAGAAATGACTTTAAACACACTTATTCTAGTTGACAAAATCATAATTCACATCCAACAGTAATTTAGAGTCAAAAGATTAAATGTTTAAATTTCATCATTATAGACCATTTTGGGATCGTTCGACAGGTCCGGAGTCATCGTTTTTCATCCGAAAATTGATTTTTCGGACTGTACCAAAAATGATTCAAAATGTCAATTGGATCATGCCTCATGTTGAATAACCACTTTTTAAACCCTCACAGTGACCAAAATTGCCATTTTTACAGAGTTTTGCTTACTCAAAAGCTTCAATTTTGAGCCGTTTCAGGCACAGAAATGACTTTAAACACACTTATTTTAGTTGACAAAGTCCTAATTCACATCCAACAGTTATTTAGAGTCAAAAGATTAAATGTTGAAATTTCATCATTATAGACCATTTTGGGATGGTTCGACAGGTCCGGAGTCATCGTTTTTCATCCGAAAATTGATTTTTTGGACTGTACCAAAAATGATTCAAAATGTCAATTGGATCATGCCTCATGTTGAATAACCACTTTTTAAACCCTCACAGTGACCAAAATTGCCATTTTTAAAGAGTTTTGCTTACTCAAAAGCTTCAATTTTGACCCGTTTCAGGCACAGAAATGACTTTAAACACACTTATTTTAGTTGACAAAGTCCTAATTCACATCCAACAGTAATTTAGAGTCAAAAGATTAAATGTTAAAATTTCATCATTATAGACCATTTTGGGATCGTTCGACAGGTCCGGAGTCATTGTTTTTCATCCGAAAATTGATTTTTTGGACTGTACCAAAAATGATTCAAAATGTCAATTGGATCATGCCTCATGTTGAATAACCACTTTTTAAACCCTCACAGTGACCAAAATTGCCATTTTTACAGAGTTTTGCTTACTCAAAAGCTTCAATTTTGACCCGTTTCAGGCACAGAAATGACTTTAAACACACTTACTTTAGTTGACAAAGTCATAATTCACATCCAACAGTCATTTAGAGTCAAAAGATTAAATGTTGAAATTTCATCATTATAGACCATTTTGGGATCGTTCGACAGGTCCGGAGTCATCGTTTTTCATCCGAAAATTGATTTTTTGGACTGTACCAAAAATGATTCAAAATGTCAATTGGATCATGCCTCATGTTGAATAACCACTTTTTAAACCCTCACAGTGACCAAAATTGCCATTTTTACAGAGTTTTGCTTACTCAAAAGCTTCCATTTTGACCCGTTTCAGGCACAGAAATGACTTTAAACACACTTATTCTAGTTGACAAAGTCATAATTCACATCCAACAGTCATTTAGAATCAAAAGATTAAATGTTAAAATTTCATCATTATAGACCATTTTGGGATCATTCGACAGGTCCGGAGTCATCGTTTTTCATCCAAAAATTGATTTTTTTGGACTGTACCAAAAATGATTCAACATGTCAATTGGATCATGCCTCATGTTGAATAACCGCTTTTTCAACCCTCACAGTGACCAACATTGCCATTTTTACAGAGTTTTGCTTACTCAAAAGCTTCCATTTTGACCCGTTTCAGGCACAGAAATGACTTTAAACACACTTATTCTAGTTGACAAAGTCATAATTCACATCCAACAGTAATTTAGAGTCAAAAGATTAAATGTTAAAATTTCATCATTATAGACCATTTTGGGATCGTTCGACAGGTCCGGAGTCATCGTTTTTCATCCGAAAATTGATTTTTTGGACTGTACCAAAAATGATTCAAAATGTCAATTGGATCATGCCTCATGTTGAATAACCACTTTTTAAACCCTCACAGTGACCAAAATTGCCATTTTTACAGAGTTTTGCTTACTCAAAAGCTTCCATTTTGACCCGTTTCAGGCACAGAAATGACTTTAAACACACTTATTCTAGTTGACAAAATCACAATTCACATCCAACAGTAATTTAGAGTCAAAAGATTAAATGTTGAAATTTCATCATTATAGACCATTTTGGGAACGTTCGACAGGTCCGGAGTCATCGTTTTTCATCCGAAAATTGATTTTTTGGACTGTACCAAAAATGATTCAAAATGTCAATTGGATCATGCCTCATGTTGAATAACCACTTTTTAAACCCTCACTGTGACCAAAATTGCCATTTTTACAGAGATTTGCTTACTCAAAAGCTTCCATTTTGACCCGTTTCAGGCACAGAAATGACTTTAAACACACTTATTCTAGTTGACAAAGTCATAATTCACATCCAACAGTAATTTAGAGTCAAAAGATTAAATGTTAAAATTTCATCATTATAGACCATTTTGGGATCGTTCAACAGGTCCGGAGTCATCGTTTTTCATCCGAAAATTGATTTTTTTGGACTGTACCAAAAATGATTCAAAATGTCAATTGGATCATGCCTCATGTTGAATAACCACTTTTTAAACCCTCACAGTGACCAAAATTGCCATTTTTACAGAGTTTTGCTTACTCAAAAGCTTCCATTTTGACCTGTTTCAGGCACAGAAATGACTTTAAACACACTTATTCTAGTTGACAAAGTCATAATTCACATCCAACAGTAATTGAGAGTCAAAAGATTAAATGTTGAAATTTCATCATTATAGACCATTTTGGGATCGTTCGACAGGTCCGGAGTCATCAGTTTTCATCCGAAAATTGATTTTTCGGACTGTACCAAAAATGATTAAAAAAATGTCAATTGGATCATGCCTCATGTTGAATAACCACTTTTTAAACCCTCACAGTGACCAAAATTGCAATTTTTACAGAGTTTTGCTTACTCAAAAGCTTCAAATTTGACCTGTTTCAGGCACAGAAATGACTTTAAACACACTTATTTTAGTTGACAAAGTCATAATTCACATCCAACAGTCATTTAGAGTCAAAAGATTAAATGTTAAAATTTCATCATTATAGACCATTTTGGGATCGTTCGACAGGTCCGGAGTCATCGTTTTTCATCCGAAAATTGATTTTTTGGACTGTACCAAAAATGATTCAAAATGTCAATTGGATCATGCCTCATGTTGAATAACCACTTTTTAAACCCTCACAGTGACCAAAATTGCCATTTTTACAGAGTTTTGCTTACTCAAAAGCTTCCATTTTGACCCGTTTCAGGCACAGAAATGACTTTAAACACACTTATTCTAGTTGACAAAGTCATAATTCACATCCAACAGTCATTTAGAATCAAAAGATTAAATGTTGAAATTTCATCATTATAGACCATTTTGGGATCATTCGACAGGTCCGGAGTCATCGTTTTTCATCCGAAAATTGATTTTTTTGGACTGTACCAAAAATGATTCAAAATGTCAATTGGATCATGCCTCATGTTGAATAACCACTTTTTCAACCCTCACAGTGACCAAAATTGCCATTTTTACAGAGTTTTGCTTACTCAAAAGCTTCAATTTTGACCCGTTTCAGGCACAGATATGACTTTAAACACACTTATTTTAGTTGACAAAGTCATAATTCACATCCAACAGTCATTTAGAGTCAAAAGATTAAATGTTGAAATTTCATCATTATAGACCATTTTGGGATCGTTCGACAGGTCCGGAGTCATCGTTTTTCATCCGAAAATTGATTTTTTGGACTGTACCAAAAATGATTCAAAATGTCAATTGGATCATGCCTCATGTTGAATAACCACTTTTTAAACCCTCACAGTGACCAAAATTGCCATTTTTACAGAGTTTTGCTTACTCAAAAGCTTCCATTTTGACCCGTTTCAGGCACAGAAATGACTTTAAACACACTTATTCTAGTTGACAAAGTCATAATTCACATCCAACAGTCATTTAGAATCAAAAGATTAAATGTTGAAATTTCATCATTATAGACCATTTTGGGATCATTCGACAGGTCCGGAGTCATCGTTTTTCATCCGAAAATTGATTTTTTTGGACTGTACCAAAAATGATTCAAAATGTCAATTGGATCATGCCTCATGTTGAATAACCACTTTTTCAACCCTCACAGTGACCAAAATTGCCATTTTTACAGAGTTTTGCTTACTCAAAAGCTTCAATTTTGACCCGTTTCAGGCACAGAAATGACTTTAAACACACTTATTTTAGTTGACAAAGTCATAATTCACATCCAACAGTCATTTAGAGTCAAAAGATTAAATGTTAAAATTTCATCATTATAGACCATTTTGGGATCGTTCGACAGGTCCGGAGTCATCGTTTTTCATCCGAAAATTGATTTTTTGGACTGTACCAAAAATGATTCAAAATGTCAATTGGATCATGCCTCATGTTGAATAACCACTTTTTAAACCCTCACAGTGACCAAAATTGCCATTTTTACAGAGTTTTGCTTACTCAAAAGCTTCCATTTTGACCCGTTTCAGGCACAGAAATGACTTTAAACACACTTATTCTAGTTGACAAAGTCATAATTCACATCCAACAGTAATTTAGAGTCAAAAGATTAAATGTTAAAATTTCATCATTATAGACCATTTTGGGATCGTTCGACAGGTCCGGAGTCATCGTTTTTCATCCGAAAATTGATTTTTTGGACTGTACCAAAAATGATTCAAAATGTCAATTGGATCATGCCTCATGTTGAATAACCACTTTTTAAACCCTCACAGTGACAAAAATTGCCATTTTTACAGAGTTTTGCTTACTCAAAAGCTTCCATTTTGACCCGTTTCAGGCACAGAAATGACTTTAAACACACTTATTCTAGTTGACAAAGTCATAATTCACATCCAACAGTCATTTAGAGTCAAAAGATTAAATGTTAAAATTTCATCATTATAGACCATTTTGGGATCGTTCGACAGGTCCGGAGTCATCGTTTTTCATCCGAAAAGTGATTTTTGGGACTGTACCGAAAATGATTCAAAATGTCAATTGGATCATGCCTCATGTTGAATAACCACTTTTTAAACCCTCACAGTGACCAAAATTGCCATTTTTACAGAGTTTTGCTTACTCAAAAGCTTCCATTTTGACCAGTTTCAGGCACAGAAATGACTTTAAACACACTTATTCTAGTTGACAAAATCATAATTCACATCCAACAGTAATTTAGAGTCAAAAGATTAAATGTTTAAATTTCATCATTATAGACCATTTTGGGATCGTTCGACAGGTCCGGAGTCATCGTTTTTCATCCGAAAATTGATTTTTCGGACTGTACCAAAAATGATTCAAAATGTCAATTGGATCATGCCTCATGTTGAATAACCACTTTTTAAACCCTCACAGTGACCAAAATTGCCATTTTTACAGAGTTTTGCTTACTCAAAAGCTTCAATTTTGAGCCGTTTCAGGCACAGAAATGACTTTAAACACACTTATTTTAGTTGACAAAGTCCTAATTCACATCCAACAGTTATTTAGAGTCAAAAGATTAAATGTTGAAATTTCATCATTATAGACCATTTTGGGATGGTTCGACAGGTCCGGAGTCATCGTTTTTCATCCGAAAATTGATTTTTTGGACTGTACCAAAAATGATTCAAAATGTCAATTGGATCATGCCTCATGTTGAATAACCACTTTTTAAACCCTCACAGTGACCAAAATTGCCATTTTTAAAGAGTTTTGCTTACTCAAAAGCTTCAATTTTGACCCGTTTCAGGCACAGAAATGACTTTAAACACACTTATTTTAGTTGACAAAGTCCTAATTCACATCCAACAGTAATTTAGAGTTAAAAGATTAAATGTTAAAATTTCATCATTATAGACCATTTTGGGATCGTTCGACAGGTCCGGAGTCATTGTTTTTCATCCGAAAATTGATTTTTTGGACTGTACCAAAAATGATTCAAAATGTCAATTGGATCATGCCTCATGTTGAATAACCACTTTTTAAACCCTCACAGTGACCAAAATTGCCATTTTTACAGAGTTTTGCTTACTCAAAAGCTTCAATTTTGACCCGTTTCAGGCACAGAAATGACTTTAAACACACTTATTTTAGTTGACAAAGTCCTAATTCACATCCAACAGTAATTTAGAGTCAAAAGATTAAATGTTAAAATTTCATCATTATAGACCATTTTGGGATCGTTCGACAGGTCCGGAGTCATCGTTTTTCATCCGAAAATTGATTTTTTGGACTTTACCAAAAATGATTCAAAATGTCAATTGGATCATGCCTCATGTTGAATAACCACTTTTTAAACCCTCACAGTGACCAAAATTGCCATTTTTACAGAGTTTTGCTTACTCAAAAGCTTCCATTTTGACCCGTTTCAGGCACAGAAATGACTTTAAACACACTTATTCTAGTTGACAAAGTCATAATTCACATCCAACAGTAATTTAGAGTCAAAAGATTAAATGTTAAAATTTCATCATTATAGACCATTTTGGGATCGTTCGACAGGTCCGGAGTCATCGTTTTTCATCCGAAAATTGATTTTTTGGACTGTACCAAAAATGATTCAAAATGTCAATTGGATCATGCCTCATGTTGAATAATCACTTTTTAAACCCTCACAGTGACCAAAATTGCCATTTTTACAGAGTTTTGCTTACTCAAAAGCTTCCATTTTGACCCGTTTCAGGCACAGAAATGACTTTAAACACACTTATTCTAGTTGACAGAGTCATAATTCACATCCAACAGTAATTTAGAGTCAAAAGATTAAATGTTAAAATTTCATCATTATAGACCATTTTGGGATCGTTCGACAGGTCCGGAGTCATCGTTTTTCATCCGAAAATTGATTTTTTGGACTGTACCAAAAATGATTCAAAATGTCAATTGGATCATGCCTCATGTTGAATAACCACTTTTTAAACCCTCACAGTGACCAAAATTGCCATTTTTACAGAGTTTTGCTTACTCAAAAGCTTCCATTTTGACCCGTTTCAGGCACAGAAATGACTTTAAACACACTTATTCTAGTTGACAAAGTCATAATTCACATCCAACAGTCATTTAGAATCAAAAGATTAAATGTTGAAATTTCATCATTATAGACCATTTTGGGATCGTTCGACAGGTCCGGAGTCATCGTTTTTCATCCGAAAATTGATTTTTTTGGACTGTACCAAAAATGATTCAAAATGTCAATTGGATCATGCCTCATGTTGAATAACCACTTTTTCAACCCTCACAGTGACCAAAATTGCCATTTTTACAGAGTTTTGCTTACTCAAAAGCTTCCATTTTGACCCGTTTCAGGCACAGAAATGACTTTAGACACACTTATTCTAGTTGACAAAATCATAATTCACATCCAACAGTAATTTAGAGTCAAAAGATTAAATGTTGAAATTTCATCATTATAGACCATTTTGGGACCGTTCGACAGGTCCGGAGTCATCGTTTTTCATCCGAAAATTGAGTTTTTTGGACTGTACCAAAAATGATTCAAAATGTCAATTGGATCATGCCTCATGTTGAATAACCACTTTTTAAACCCTCACAGTGACCAAAATTGCCATTTTTACAGAGTTTTGCTTACTCAAAAGCTTCCATTTTGACCCGTTTCAGGCACAGAAATGACTTTAGACACACTTATTCTAGTTGACAAAATCATAATTCACATCCAACAGTAATTTAGAGTCAAAAGATTAAATGTTGAAATTTCATCATTATAGACCATTTTGGGATCGTTCGACAGGTCCGGAGTCATCGTTTTTCATCCGAAAATTGATTTTTGGGACTGTACCAAAAATGATTCAAAATGTCAATTGGATCATGCCTCATGTTGAATAACCACTTTTTAAACCCTCACAGTGACCAAAATTGCCATTTTTACAGACTTTTGCTTACTCAAAAGCTTCAATTTTGACCTGTTTCAGGCACAGAAATGACTTTAAACACACTTATTTTAGTTGACAAAGTCATAATTCACATCCAACAGTCATTTAGAGTCAAAAGATTAAATGTTAAAATTTCATCATTATAGACAATTTTGGGATCGTTCGACAGATCCGGAGTCATCGTTTGTCATCCGAAAAATGATTTTTTGGACTGTACCAAAAATGATTCAAAATGTCAATTGGATCATGCCTCATGTTGAATAACCACTTTTTAAACCCTCACAGTGACCAAAATTGCCATTTTTACAGAGTTTTGCTTACTCAAAAGCTTCCATTGTGACCCGTTTCAGGCACAGAAATGACTTTAAACACACTTATTCTAGTTGACAAAGTCATAATTCACATCCAACAGTCATTTAGAGTCAAAAGATTAAATGTTGAAATTTCATCATTAACCCCTTTACTGCTAAGGCATTATTACTATTGCCATTTACTTTCCATTGAAATCAATGGAAAGTCCATGACGAGTTACCCTTGTCATTAGCAGCCAAGAGGTTATAGACCATTTTGGGATCGTTCGACAGGTCCGGAGTCATCGTTTTTCATCCGAAAATTGATTTTTTGGACTGTACCAAAAATGATTCAAAATGTCAATTGGATCATGCCTCATGTTGAATAACCACTTTTTAAACCCTCACAGTGACCAAAATTGCCATTTTTACAGAGTTTTGCTTACTCAAAAGCTTCAATTTTGACCCGTTTCAGGCACAGAAATGACTTTAAACACACTTACTTTAGTTGACAAAGTCATAATTCACATCCAACAGTCATTTAGAGTCAAAAGATTAAATGTTGAAATTTCATCATTATAGACCATTTTGGGATCGTTCGACAGGTCCGGAGTCATCGTTTTTCATCCGAAAATTGATTTTTTGGACTGTACCAAAAATGATTCAAAATGTCAATTGGATCATGCCTCGTGTTGAATAACCACTTTTTAAACCCTCACAGTGACCAAAATTGCCATTTTTACAGAGTTATGCTTACTCAAAAGCTTCAATTTTGACCAATTTCAGGCACAGAAATGACTTTAAACACACTTATTTTAGTTGACAAAGTCCTAATTCACATCCAACAGTAATTTAGAGTCAAAAGATTAAATGTTAAAATTTCATCATTATAACTCATTTTGGGGTCGTTCGACAGGTCCGGAGTCATCGTTTTTCATCCGAAAATTGATTTTTGGGACTGTACCAAAAATGGTTCAAAATGTCAATTGGATCATGTTGAATAACCACTTTTTAAACCCTCACAGTGACCAAAATTGCCATTTTTACAGAGTTTTGCTTACTCAAAAGCTTCCATTTTGACCCGTTTCAGGCACAGAAATGACTTTAAACACACTTATTCTAGTTGACAAAGTCATAATTCACATCCAACAGTAATTTAGAGTCAAAAGATTAAATGTTAAAATTTCATCATTATAGACCATTTTGGGATCGTTCGACAGGTCCGGAGTCATCGTTTTTCATCCGAAAATTGATTTTTTGGACTGTACCAAAAATGATTCAAAATGTCAATTGGATCATGCCTCATGTTGAATAACCACTTTTTAAACCCTCACAGTGACCAAAATTGCCATTTTTACAGAGTTTTGCTTACTCAAAAGCTTCCATTTTGACCCGTTTCAGGCACAGAAATGACTTTAAACACACTTATTCTAGTTGACAAAGTCATAATTCACATCCAACAGTCATTTAGAGTCAAAAGATTAAATGTTAAAATTTCATCATTATAGACCATTTTGGGATCGTTCGACAGGTCCGGAGTCATCGTTTTTCATCCGAAAATTGATTTTTTGGACTGTACCAAAAATGATTCAAAATGTCAATTGGATCATGCCTCATGTTGAATAACCACTTTTTAAACCCTCACAGTGACCAAAATTGCCATTTTTACAGAGTTTTGCTTACTCAAAAGCTTCCATTTTGACCCGTTTCAGGCACAGAAATGACTTTAAACACACTTATTCTAGTTGACAAAGTCATAATTCACATCCAACAGTCATTTAGAATCAAAAGATTAAATGTTAAAATTTCATCATTATAGACCATTTTGGGATCATTCGACAGGTCCGGAGTCATCGTTTTTCATCCAAAAATTGATTTTTTTGGACTGTACCAAAAATGATTCAACATGTCAATTGGATCATGCCTCATGTTGAATAACCGCTTTTTCAACCCTCACAGTGACCAACATTGCCATTTTTACAGAGTTTTGCTTACTCAAAAGCTTCCATTTTGACCCGTTTCAGGCACAGAAATGACTTTAAACACACTTATTCTAGTTGACAAAGTCATAATTCACATCCAACAGTAATTTAGAGTCAAAAGATTAAATGTTAAAATTTCATCATTATAGACCATTTTGGGATCGTTCGACAGGTCCGGAGTCATCGTTTTTCATCCGAAAATTGATTTTTTGGACTGTACCAAAAATGATTCAAAATGTCAATTGGATCATGCCTCATGTTGAATAACCACTTTTTAAACCCTCACAGTGACCAAAATTGCCATTTTTACAGAGTTTTGCTTACTCAAAAGCTTCCATTTTGACCCGTTTCAGGCACAGAAATGACTTTAAACACACTTATTCTAGTTGACAAAATCACAATTCACATCCAACAGTAATTTAGAGTCAAAAGATTAAATGTTGAAATTTCATCATTATAGACCATTTTGGGAACGTTCGACAGGTCCGGAGTCATCGTTTTTCATCCGAAAATTGATTTTTTGGACTGTACCAAAAATGATTCAAAATGTCAATTGGATCATGCCTCATGTTGAATAACCACTTTTTAAACCCTCACTGTGACCAAAATTGCCATTTTTACAGAGATTTGCTTACTCAAAAGCTTCCATTTTGACCCGTTTCAGGCACAGAAATGACTTTAAACACACTTATTCTAGTTGACAAAGTCATAATTCACATCCAACAGTAATTTAGAGTCAAAAGATTAAATGTTAAAATTTCATCATTATAGACCATTTTGGGATCGTTCAACAGGTCCGGAGTCATCGTTTTTCATCCGAAAATTGATTTTTTTGGACTGTACCAAAAATGATTCAAAATGTCAATTGGATCATGCCTCATGTTGAATAACCACTTTTTAAACCCTCACAGTGACCAAAATTGCCATTTTTACAGAGTTTTGCTTACTCAAAAGCTTCCATTTTGACCTGTTTCAGGCACAGAAATGACTTTAAACACACTTATTCTAGTTGACAAAGTCATAATTCACATCCAACAGTAATTGAGAGTCAAAAGATTAAATGTTGAAATTTCATCATTATAGACCATTTTGGGATCGTTCGACAGGTCCGGAGTCATCAGTTTTCATCCGAAAATTGATTTTTCGGACTGTACCAAAAATGATTAAAAAAATGTCAATTGGATCATGCCTCATGTTGAATAACCACTTTTTAAACCCTCACAGTGACCAAAATTGCCATTTTTACAGAGTTTTGCTTACTCAAAAGCTTCAAATTTGACCTGTTTCAGGCACAGAAATGACTTTAAACACACTTATTTTAGTTGACAAAGTCATAATTCACATCCAACAGTCATTTAGAGTCAAAAGATTAAATGTTAAAATTTCATCATTATAGACCATTTTGGGATCGTTCGACAGGTCCGGAGTCATCGTTTTTCATCCGAAAATTGATTTTTTGGACTGTACCAAAAATGATTCAAAATGTCAATTGGATCATGCCTCATTTTGAATAACCACTTTTTAAACCCTCACAGTGACCAAAATTGCCATTTTTACAGAGTTTTGCTTACTCAAAAGCTTCCATTTTGACCCGTTTCAGGCACAGAAATGACTTTAAACACACTTATTCTAGTTGACAAAGTCATAATTCACATCCAACAGTCATTTAGAATCAAAAGATTAAATGTTGAAATTTCATCATTATAGACCATTTTGGGATCATTCGACAGGTCCGGAGTCATCGTTTTTCATCCGAAAATTGATTTTTTTGGACTGTACCAAAAATGATTCAAAATGTCAATTGGATCATGCCTCATGTTGAATAACCACTTTTTCAACCCTCACAGTGACCAAAATTGCCATTTTTACAGAGTTTTGCTTACTCAAAAGCTTCAATTTTGACCCGTTTCAGGCACAGATATGACTTTAAACACACTTATTTTAGTTGACAAAGTCATAATTCACATCCAACAGTCATTTAGAGTCAAAAGATTAAATGTTGAAATTTCATCATTATAGACCATTTTGGGATCGTTCGACAGGTCCGGAGTCATCGTTTTTCATCCGAAAATTGATTTTTTGGACTGTACCAAAAATGATTCAAAATGTCAATTGGATCATGCCTCATGTTGAATAACCACTTTTTAAACCCTCACAGTGACCAAAATTGCCATTTTTACAGAGTTTTGCTTACTCAAAAGCTTCCATTTTGACCCGTTTCAGGCACAGAAATGACTTTAAACACACTTATTCTAGTTGACAAAGTCATAATTCACATCCAACAGTCATTTAGAATCAAAAGATTAAATGTTGAAATTTCATCATTATAGACCATTTTGGGATCATTCGACAGGTCCGGAGTCATCGTTTTTCATCCGAAAATTGATTTTTTTGGACTGTACCAAAAATGATTCAAAATGTCAATTGGATCATGCCTCATGTTGAATAACCACTTTTTCAACCCTCACAGTGACCAAAATTGCCATTTTTACAGAGTTTTGCTTACTCAAAAGCTTCAATTTTGACCCGTTTCAGGCACAGAAATGACTTTAAACACACTTATTTTAGTTGACAAAGTCATAATTCACATCCAACAGTCATTTAGAGTCAAAAGATTAAATGTTAAAATTTCATCATTATAGACCATTTTGGGATCGTTCGACAGGTCCGGAGTCATCGTTTTTCATCCGAAAATTGATTTTTTGGACTGTACCAAAAATGATTCAAAATGTCAATTGGATCATGCCTCATGTTGAATAACCACTTTTTAAACCCTCACAGTGACCAAAATTGCCATTTTTACAGAGTTTTGCTTACTCAAAAGCTTCCATTTTGACCCGTTTCAGGCACAGAAATGACTTTAAACACACTTATTCTAGTTGACAAAGTCATAATTCACATCCAACAGTAATTTAGAGTCAAAAGATTAAATGTTAAAATTTCATCATTATAGACCATTTTGGGATCGTTCGACAGGTCCGGAGTCATCGTTTTTCATCCGAAAATTGATTTTTTGGACTGTACCAAAAATGATTCAAAATGTCAATTGGATCATGCCTCATGTTGAATAACCACTTTTTAAACCCTCACAGTGACAAAAATTGCCATTTTTACAGAGTTTTGCTTACTCAAAAGCTTCCATTTTGACCCGTTTCAGGCACAGAAATGACTTTAAACACACTTATTCTAGTTGACAAAGTCATAATTCACATCCAACAGTCATTTAGAGTCAAAAGATTAAATGTTAAAATTTCATCATTATAGACCATTTTGGGATCGTTCGACAGGTCCGGAGTCATCGTTTTTCATCCGAAAAGTGATTTTTGGGACTGTACCGAAAATGATTCAAAATGTCAATTGGATCATGCCTCATGTTGAATAACCACTTTTTAAACCCTCACAGTGACCAAAATTGCCATTTTTACAGAGTTTTGCTTACTCAAAAGCTTCCATTTTGACCAGTTTCAGGCACAGAAATGACTTTAAACACACTTATTCTAGTTGACAAAATCATAATTCACATCCAACAGTAATTTAGAGTCAAAAGATTAAATGTTTAAATTTCATCATTATAGACCATTTTGGGATCGTTCGACAGGTCCGGAGTCATCGTTTTTCATCCGAAAATTGATTTTTCGGACTGTACCAAAAATGATTCAAAATGTCAATTGGATCATGCCTCATGTTGAATAACCACTTTTTAAACCCTCACAGTGACCAAAATTGCCATTTTTACAGAGTTTTGCTTACTCAAAAGCTTCAATTTTGAGCCGTTTCAGGCACAGAAATGACTTTAAACACACTTATTTTAGTTGACAAAGTCCTAATTCACATCCAACAGTTATTTAGAGTCAAAAGATTAAATGTTGAAATTTCATCATTATAGACCATTTTGGGATGGTTCGACAGGTCCGGAGTCATCGTTTTTCATCCGAAAATTGATTTTTTGGACTGTACCAAAAATGATTCAAAATGTCAATTGGATCATGCCTCATGTTGAATAACCACTTTTTAAACCCTCACAGTGACCAAAATTGCCATTTTTAAAGAGTTTTGCTTACTCAAAAGCTTCAATTTTGACCCGTTTCAGGCACAGAAATGACTTTAAACACACTTATTTTAGTTGACAAAGTCCTAATTCACATCCAACAGTAATTTAGAGTTAAAAGATTAAATGTTAAAATTTCATCATTATAGACCATTTTGGGATCGTTCGACAGGTCCGGAGTCATTGTTTTTCATCCGAAAATTGATTTTTTGGACTGTACCAAAAATGATTCAAAATGTCAATTGGATCATGCCTCATGTTGAATAACCACTTTTTAAACCCTCACAGTGACCAAAATTGCCATTTTTACAGAGTTTTGCTTACTCAAAAGCTTCAATTTTGACCCGTTTCAGGCACAGAAATGACTTTAAACACACTTATTTTAGTTGACAAAGTCCTAATTCACATCCAACAGTAATTTAGAGTCAAAAGATTAAATGTTAAAATTTCATCATTATAGACCATTTTGGGATCGTTCGACAGGTCCGGAGTCATCGTTTTTCATCCGAAAATTGATTTTTTGGACTTTACCAAAAATGATTCAAAATGTCAATTGGATCATGCCTCATGTTGAATAACCACTTTTTAAACCCTCACAGTGACCAAAATTGCCATTTTTACAGAGTTTTGCTTACTCAAAAGCTTCCATTTTGACCCGTTTCAGGCACAGAAATGACTTTAAACACACTTATTCTAGTTGACAAAGTCATAATTCACATCCAACAGTAATTTAGAGTCAAAAGATTAAATGTTAAAATTTCATCATTATAGACCATTTTGGGATCGTTCGACAGGTCCGGAGTCATCGTTTTTCATCCGAAAATTGATTTTTTGGACTGTACCAAAAATGATTCAAAATGTCAATTGGATCATGCCTCATGTTGAATAATCACTTTTTAAACCCTCACAGTGACCAAAATTGCCATTTTTACAGAGTTTTGCTTACTCAAAAGCTTCCATTTTGACCCGTTTCAGGCACAGAAATGACTTTAAACACACTTATTCTAGTTGACAGAGTCATAATTCACATCCAACAGTAATTTAGAGTCAAAAGATTAAATGTTAAAATTTCATCATTATAGACCATTTTGGGATCGTTCGACAGGTCCGGAGTCATCGTTTTTCATCCGAAAATTGATTTTTTGGACTGTACCAAAAATGATTCAAAATGTCAATTGGATCATGCCTCATGTTGAATAACCACTTTTTAAACCCTCACAGTGACCAAAATTGCCATTTTTACAGAGTTTTGCTTACTCAAAAGCTTCCATTTTGACCCGTTTCAGGCACAGAAATGACTTTAAACACACTTATTCTAGTTGACAAAGTCATAATTCACATCCAACAGTAATTTAGAGTCAAAAGATTAAATGTTAAAATTTCATCATTATAGACCATTTTGGGATCGTTCGACAGGTCCGGAGTCATCGTTTTTCATCCGAAAATTGATTTTTTGGACTGTACCAAAAATGATTCAAAATGTCAATTGGATCATGCCTCATGTTGAATAACCACTTTTTAAACCCTCACAGTGACAAAAATTGCCATTTTTACAGAGTTTTGCTTACTCAAAAGCTTCCATTTTGACCCGTTTCAGGCACAGAAATGACTTTAAACACACTTATTCTAGTTGACAAAGTCATAATTCACATCCAACAGTCATTTAGAGTCAAAAGATTAAATGTTAAAATTTCATCATTATAGACCATTTTGGGATCGTTCGACAGGTCCGGAGTCATCGTTTTTCATCCGAAAAGTGATTTTTGGGACTGTACCGAAAATGATTCAAAATGTCAATTGGATCATGCCTCATGTTGAATAACCACTTTTTAAACCCTCACAGTGACCAAAATTGCCATTTTTACAGAGTTTTGCTTACTCAAAAGCTTCCATTTTGACCAGTTTCAGGCACAGAAATGACTTTAAACACACTTATTCTAGTTGACAAAATCATAATTCACATCCAACAGTAATTTAGAGTCAAAAGATTAAATGTTTAAATTTCATCATTATAGACCATTTTGGGATCGTTCGACAGGTCCGGAGTCATCGTTTTTCATCCGAAAATTGATTTTTCGGACTGTACCAAAAATGATTCAAAATGTCAATTGGATCATGCCTCATGTTGAATAACCACTTTTTAAACCCTCACAGTGACCAAAATTGCCATTTTTACAGAGTTTTGCTTACTCAAAAGCTTCAATTTTGAGCCGTTTCAGGCACAGAAATGACTTTAAACACACTTATTTTAGTTGACAAAGTCCTAATTCACATCCAACAGTTATTTAGAGTCAAAAGATTAAATGTTGAAATTTCATCATTATAGACCATTTTGGGATGGTTCGACAGGTCCGGAGTCATCGTTTTTCATCCGAAAATTGATTTTTTGGACTGTACCAAAAATGATTCAAAATGTCAATTGGATCATGCCTCATGTTGAATAACCACTTTTTAAACCCTCACAGTGACCAAAATTGCCATTTTTAAAGAGTTTTGCTTACTCAAAAGCTTCAATTTTGACCCGTTTCAGGCACAGAAATGACTTTAAACACACTTATTTTAGTTGACAAAGTCCTAATTCACATCCAACAGTAATTTAGAGTTAAAAGATTAAATGTTAAAATTTCATCATTATAGACCATTTTGGGATCGTTCGACAGGTCCGGAGTCATTGTTTTTCATCCGAAAATTGATTTTTTGGACTGTACCAAAAATGATTCAAAATGTCAATTGGATCATGCCTCATGTTGAATAACCACTTTTTAAACCCTCACAGTGACCAAAATTGCCATTTTTACAGAGTTTTGCTTACTCAAAAGCTTCAATTTTGACCCGTTTCAGGCACAGAAATGACTTTAAACACACTTATTTTAGTTGACAAAGTCCTAATTCACATCCAACAGTAATTTAGAGTCAAAAGATTAAATGTTAAAATTTCATCATTATAGACCATTTTGGGATCGTTCGACAGGTCCGGAGTCATCGTTTTTCATCCGAAAATTGATTTTTTGGACTTTACCAAAAATGATTCAAAATGTCAATTGGATCATGCCTCATGTTGAATAACCACTTTTTAAACCCTCACAGTGACCAAAATTGCCATTTTTACAGAGTTTTGCTTACTCAAAAGCTTCCATTTTGACCCGTTTCAGGCACAGAAATGACTTTAAACACACTTATTCTAGTTGACAAAGTCATAATTCACATCCAACAGTAATTTAGAGTCAAAAGATTAAATGTTAAAATTTCATCATTATAGACCATTTTGGGATCGTTCGACAGGTCCGGAGTCATCGTTTTTCATCCGAAAATTGATTTTTTGGACTGTACCAAAAATGATTCAAAATGTCAATTGGATCATGCCTCATGTTGAATAATCACTTTTTAAACCCTCACAGTGACCAAAATTGCCATTTTTACAGAGTTTTGCTTACTCAAAAGCTTCCATTTTGACCCGTTTCAGGCACAGAAATGACTTTAAACACACTTATTCTAGTTGACAGAGTCATAATTCACATCCAACAGTAATTTAGAGTCAAAAGATTAAATGTTAAAATTTCATCATTATAGACCATTTTGGGATCGTTCGACAGGTCCGGAGTCATCGTTTTTCATCCGAAAATTGATTTTTTGGACTGTACCAAAAATGATTCAAAATGTCAATTGGATCATGCCTCATGTTGAATAACCACTTTTTCAACCCTCACAGTGACCAAAATTGCCATTTTTACAGAGTTTTGCTTACTCAAAAGCTTCCATTTTGACCCGTTTCAGGCACAGAAATGACTTTAGACACACTTATTCTAGTTGACAAAATCATAATTCACATCCAACAGTAATTTAGAGTCAAAAGATTAAATGTTGAAATTTCATCATTATAGACCATTTTGGGACCGTTCGACAGGTCCGGAGTCATCGTTTTTCATCCGAAAATTGAGTTTTTTGGACTGTACCAAAAATGATTCAAAATGTCAATTGGATCATGCCTCATGTTGAATAACCACTTTTTAAACCCTCACAGTGACCAAAATTGCCATTTTTACAGAGTTTTGCTTACTCAAAAGCTTCCATTTTGACCCGTTTCAGGCACAGAAATGACTTTAGACACACTTATTCTAGTTGACAAAATCATAATTCACATCCAACAGTAATTTAGAGTCAAAAGATTAAATGTTGAAATTTCATCATTATAGACCATTTTGGGATCGTTCGACAGGTCCGGAGTCATCGTTTTTCATCCGAAAATTGATTTTTGGGACTGTACCAAAAATGATTCAAAATGTCAATTGGATCATGCCTCATGTTGAATAACCACTTTTTAAACCCTCACAGTGACCAAAATTGCCATTTTTACAGACTTTTGCTTACTCAAAAGCTTCAATTTTGACCTGTTTCAGGCACAGAAATGACTTTAAACACACTTATTTTAGTTGACAAAGTCATAATTCACATCCAACAGTCATTTAGAGTCAAAAGATTAAATGTTAAAATTTCATCATTATAGACAATTTTGGGATCGTTCGACAGATCCGGAGTCATCGTTTGTCATCCGAAAAATGATTTTTTGGACTGTACCAAAAATGATTCAAAATGTCAATTGGATCATGCCTCATGTTGAATAACCACTTTTTAAACCCTCACAGTGACCAAAATTGCCATTTTTACAGAGTTTTGCTTACTCAAAAGCTTCCATTGTGACCCGTTTCAGGCACAGAAATGACTTTAAACACACTTATTCTAGTTGACAAAGTCATAATTCACATCCAACAGTCATTTAGAGTCAAAAGATTAAATGTTGAAATTTCATCATTAACCCCTTTACTGCTAAGGCATTATTACTATTGCCATTTACTTTCCATTGAAATCAATGGAAAGTCCATGACGAGTTACCCTTGTCATTAGCAGCCAAGAGGTTATAGACCATTTTGGGATCGTTCGACAGGTCCGGAGTCATCGTTTTTCATCCGAAAATTGATTTTTTGGACTGTACCAAAAATGATTCAAAATGTCAATTGGATCATGCCTCATGTTGAATAACCACTTTTTAAACCCTCACAGTGACCAAAATTGCCATTTTTACAGAGTTTTGCTTACTCAAAAGCTTCAATTTTGACCCGTTTCAGGCACAGAAATGACTTTAAACACACTTACTTTAGTTGACAAAGTCATAATTCACATCCAACAGTCATTTAGAGTCAAAAGATTAAATGTTGAAATTTCATCATTATAGACCATTTTGGGATCGTTCGACAGGTCCGGAGTCATCGTTTTTCATCCGAAAATTGATTTTTTGGACTGTACCAAAAATGATTCAAAATGTCAATTGGATCATGCCTCGTGTTGAATAACCACTTTTTAAACCCTCACAGTGACCAAAATTGCCATTTTTACAGAGTTATGCTTACTCAAAAGCTTCAATTTTGACCAATTTCAGGCACAGAAATGACTTTAAACACACTTATTTTAGTTGACAAAGTCCTAATTCACATCCAACAGTAATTTAGAGTCAAAAGATTAAATGTTAAAATTTCATCATTATAACTCATTTTGGGGTCGTTCGACAGGTCCGGAGTCATCGTTTTTCATCCGAAAATTGATTTTTGGGACTGTACCAAAAATGGTTCAAAATGTCAATTGGATCATGTTGAATAACCACTTTTTAAACCCTCACAGTGACCAAAATTGCCATTTTTACAGAGTTTTGCTTACTCAAAAGCTTCCATTTTGACCCGTTTCAGGCACAGAAATGACTTTAAACACACTTATTCTAGTTGACAAAGTCATAATTCACATCCAACAGTAATTTAGAGTCAAAAGATTAAATGTTAAAATTTCATCATTATAGACCATTTTGGGATCGTTCGACAGGTCCGGAGTCATCGTTTTTCATCCGAAAATTGATTTTTTGGACTGTACCAAAAATGATTCAAAATGTCAATTGGATCATGCCTCATGTTGAATAACCACTTTTTAAACCCTCACAGTGACCAAAATTGCCATTTTTACAGAGTTTTGCTTACTCAAAAGCTTCCATTTTGACCCGTTTCAGGCACAGAAATGACTTTAAACACACTTATTCTAGTTGACAAAGTCATAATTCACATCCAACAGTCATTTAGAGTCAAAAGATTAAATGTTAAAATTTCATCATTATAGACCATTTTGGGATCGTTCGACAGGTCCGGAGTCATCGTTTTTCATCCGAAAAGTGATTTTTGGGACTGTACCGAAAATGATTCAAAATGTCAATTGGATCATGCCTCATGTTGAATAACCACTTTTTAAACCCTCACAGTGACCAAAATTGCCATTTTTACAGAGTTTTGCTTACTCAAAAGCTTCAATTTTGACCTGTTTCAGGCACAGAAATGACTTTAAACACACTTATTTTAGTTGACAAAGTCATAATTCACATCCAACAGTCATTTAGAGTCAAAAGATTAAATGTTAAAATTTCATCATTATAGACAATTTTGGGATCGTTCGACAGATCCGGAGTCATCGTTTGTCATCCGAAAAATGATTTTTTGGACTGTACCAAAAATGATTCAAAATGTCAATTGGATCATGCCTCATGTTGAATAACCACTTTTTAAACCCTCACAGTGACCAAAATTGCCATTTTTACAGAGTTTTGCTTACTCAAAAGCTTCCATTGTGACCCGTTTCAGGCACAGAAATGACTTTAAACACACTTATTCTAGTTGACAAAGTCATAATTCACATCCAACAGTCATTTAGAGTCAAAAGATTAAATGTTAAAATTTCATCATTATAGACCATTTTGGGATCGTTCGACAGGTCCGGAGTCATCGTTTTTCATCCGAAAATTGATTTTTTGGACTGTACCAAAAATGATTCAAAATGTCAATTGGATCATGCCTCATGTTGAATAACCACTTTTTAAACCCTCACAGTGACAAAAATTGCCATTTTTACAGAGTTTTGCTTACTCAAAAGCTTCCATTTTGACCCGTTTCAGGCACAGAAATGACTTTAAACACACTTATTCTAGTTGACAAAGTCATAATTCACATCCAACAGTCATTTAGAGTCAAAAGATTAAATGTTAAAATTTCATCATTATAGACCATTTTGGGATCGTTCGACAGGTCCGGAGTCATCGTTTTTCATCCGAAAAGTGATTTTTGGGACTGTACCGAAAATGATTCAAAATGTCAATTGGATCATGCCTCATGTTGAATAACCACTTTTTAAACCCTCACAGTGACCAAAATTGCCATTTTTACAGAGTTTTGCTTACTCAAAAGCTTCCATTTTGACCAGTTTCAGGCACAGAAATGACTTTAAACACACTTATTCTAGTTGACAAAATCATAATTCACATCCAACAGTAATTTAGAGTCAAAAGATTAAATGTTTAAATTTCATCATTATAGACCATTTTGGGATCGTTCGACAGGTCCGGAGTCATCGTTTTTCATCCGAAAATTGATTTTTCGGACTGTACCAAAAATGATTCAAAATGTCAATTGGATCATGCCTCATGTTGAATAACCACTTTTTAAACCCTCACAGTGACCAAAATTGCCATTTTTACAGAGTTTTGCTTACTCAAAAGCTTCAATTTTGAGCCGTTTCAGGCACAGAAATGACTTTAAACACACTTATTTTAGTTGACAAAGTCCTAATTCACATCCAACAGTTATTTAGAGTCAAAAGATTAAATGTTGAAATTTCATCATTATAGACCATTTTGGGATGGTTCGACAGGTCCGGAGTCATCGTTTTTCATCCGAAAATTGATTTTTTGGACTGTACCAAAAATGATTCAAAATGTCAATTGGATCATGCCTCATGTTGAATAACCACTTTTTAAACCCTCACAGTGACCAAAATTGCCATTTTTAAAGAGTTTTGCTTACTCAAAAGCTTCAATTTTGACCCGTTTCAGGCACAGAAATGACTTTAAACACACTTATTTTAGTTGACAAAGTCCTAATTCACATCCAACAGTAATTTAGAGTTAAAAGATTAAATGTTAAAATTTCATCATTATAGACCATTTTGGGATCGTTCGACAGGTCCGGAGTCATTGTTTTTCATCCGAAAATTGATTTTTTGGACTGTACCAAAAATGATTCAAAATGTCAATTGGATCATGCCTCATGTTGAATAACCACTTTTTAAACCCTCACAGTGACCAAAATTGCCATTTTTACAGAGTTTTGCTTACTCAAAAGCTTCAATTTTGACCCGTTTCAGGCACAGAAATGACTTTAAACACACTTATTTTAGTTGACAAAGTCCTAATTCACATCCAACAGTAATTTAGAGTCAAAAGATTAAATGTTAAAATTTCATCATTATAGACCATTTTGGGATCGTTCGACAGGTCCGGAGTCATCGTTTTTCATCCGAAAATTGATTTTTTGGACTTTACCAAAAATGATTCAAAATGTCAATTGGATCATGCCTCATGTTGAATAACCACTTTTTAAACCCTCACAGTGACCAAAATTGCCATTTTTACAGAGTTTTGCTTACTCAAAAGCTTCCATTTTGACCCGTTTCAGGCACAGAAATGACTTTAAACACACTTATTCTAGTTGACAAAGTCATAATTCACATCCAACAGTAATTTAGAGTCAAAAGATTAAATGTTAAAATTTCATCATTATAGACCATTTTGGGATCGTTCGACAGGTCCGGAGTCATCGTTTTTCATCCGAAAATTGATTTTTTGGACTGTACCAAAAATGATTCAAAATGTCAATTGGATCATGCCTCATGTTGAATAATCACTTTTTAAACCCTCACAGTGACCAAAATTGCCATTTTTACAGAGTTTTGCTTACTCAAAAGCTTCCATTTTGACCCGTTTCAGGCACAGAAATGACTTTAAACACACTTATTCTAGTTGACAGAGTCATAATTCACATCCAACAGTAATTTAGAGTCAAAAGATTAAATGTTAAAATTTCATCATTATAGACCATTTTGGGATCGTTCGACAGGTCCGGAGTCATCGTTTTTCATCCGAAAATTGATTTTTTGGACTGTACCAAAAATGATTCAAAATGTCAATTGGATCATGCCTCATGTTGAATAACCACTTTTTAAACCCTCACAGTGACCAAAATTGCCATTTTTACAGAGTTTTGCTTACTCAAAAGCTTCCATTTTGACCCGTTTCAGGCACAGAAATGACTTTAAACACACTTATTCTAGTTGACAAAGTCATAATTCACATCCAACAGTAATTTAGAGTCAAAAGATTAAATGTTAAAATTTCATCATTATAGACCATTTTGGGATCGTTCGACAGGTCCGGAGTCATCGTTTTTCATCCGAAAATTGATTTTTTGGACTGTACCAAAAATGATTCAAAATGTCAATTGGATCATGCCTCATGTTGAATAACCACTTTTTAAACCCTCACAGTGACAAAAATTGCCATTTTTACAGAGTTTTGCTTACTCAAAAGCTTCCATTTTGACCCGTTTCAGGCACAGAAATGACTTTAAACACACTTATTCTAGTTGACAAAGTCATAATTCACATCCAACAGTCATTTAGAGTCAAAAGATTAAATGTTAAAATTTCATCATTATAGACCATTTTGGGATCGTTCGACAGGTCCGGAGTCATCGTTTTTCATCCGAAAAGTGATTTTTGGGACTGTACCGAAAATGATTCAAAATGTCAATTGGATCATGCCTCATGTTGAATAACCACTTTTTAAACCCTCACAGTGACCAAAATTGCCATTTTTACAGAGTTTTGCTTACTCAAAAGCTTCCATTTTGACCAGTTTCAGGCACAGAAATGACTTTAAACACACTTATTCTAGTTGACAAAATCATAATTCACATCCAACAGTAATTTAGAGTCAAAAGATTAAATGTTTAAATTTCATCATTATAGACCATTTTGGGATCGTTCGACAGGTCCGGAGTCATCGTTTTTCATCCGAAAATTGATTTTTCGGACTGTACCAAAAATGATTCAAAATGTCAATTGGATCATGCCTCATGTTGAATAACCACTTTTTAAACCCTCACAGTGACCAAAATTGCCATTTTTACAGAGTTTTGCTTACTCAAAAGCTTCAATTTTGAGCCGTTTCAGGCACAGAAATGACTTTAAACACACTTATTTTAGTTGACAAAGTCCTAATTCACATCCAACAGTTATTTAGAGTCAAAAGATTAAATGTTGAAATTTCATCATTATAGACCATTTTGGGATGGTTCGACAGGTCCGGAGTCATCGTTTTTCATCCGAAAATTGATTTTTTGGACTGTACCAAAAATGATTCAAAATGTCAATTGGATCATGCCTCATGTTGAATAACCACTTTTTAAACCCTCACAGTGACCAAAATTGCCATTTTTAAAGAGTTTTGCTTACTCAAAAGCTTCAATTTTGACCCGTTTCAGGCACAGAAATGACTTTAAACACACTTATTTTAGTTGACAAAGTCCTAATTCACATCCAACAGTAATTTAGAGTTAAAAGATTAAATGTTAAAATTTCATCATTATAGACCATTTTGGGATCGTTCGACAGGTCCGGAGTCATTGTTTTTCATCCGAAAATTGATTTTTTGGACTGTACCAAAAATGATTCAAAATGTCAATTGGATCATGCCTCATGTTGAATAACCACTTTTTAAACCCTCACAGTGACCAAAATTGCCATTTTTACAGAGTTTTGCTTACTCAAAAGCTTCAATTTTGACCCGTTTCAGGCACAGAAATGACTTTAAACACACTTATTTTAGTTGACAAAGTCCTAATTCACATCCAACAGTAATTTAGAGTCAAAAGATTAAATGTTAAAATTTCATCATTATAGACCATTTTGGGATCGTTCGACAGGTCCGGAGTCATCGTTTTTCATCCGAAAATTGATTTTTTGGACTTTACCAAAAATGATTCAAAATGTCAATTGGATCATGCCTCATGTTGAATAACCACTTTTTAAACCCTCACAGTGACCAAAATTGCCATTTTTACAGAGTTTTGCTTACTCAAAAGCTTCCATTTTGACCCGTTTCAGGCACAGAAATGACTTTAAACACACTTATTCTAGTTGACAAAGTCATAATTCACATCCAACAGTAATTTAGAGTCAAAAGATTAAATGTTAAAATTTCATCATTATAGACCATTTTGGGATCGTTCGACAGGTCCGGAGTCATCGTTTTTCATCCGAAAATTGATTTTTTGGACTGTACCAAAAATGATTCAAAATGTCAATTGGATCATGCCTCATGTTGAATAATCACTTTTTAAACCCTCACAGTGACCAAAATTGCCATTTTTACAGAGTTTTGCTTACTCAAAAGCTTCCATTTTGACCCGTTTCAGGCACAGAAATGACTTTAAACACACTTATTCTAGTTGACAGAGTCATAATTCACATCCAACAGTAATTTAGAGTCAAAAGATTAAATGTTAAAATTTCATCATTATAGACCATTTTGGGATCGTTCGACAGGTCCGGAGTCATCGTTTTTCATCCGAAAATTGATTTTTTGGACTGTACCAAAAATGATTCAAAATGTCAATTGGATCATGCCTCATGTTGAATAACCACTTTTTAAACCCTCACAGTGACCAAAATTGCCATTTTTACAGAGTTTTGCTTACTCAAAAGCTTCCATTTTGACCCGTTTCAGGCACAGAAATGACTTTAAACACACTTATTCTAGTTGACAAAGTCATAATTCACATCCAACAGTCATTTAGAATCAAAAGATTAAATGTTGAAATTTCATCATTATAGACCATTTTGGGATCGTTCGACAGGTCCGGAGTCATCGTTTTTCATCCGAAAATTGATTTTTTTGGACTGTACCAAAAATGATTCAAAATGTCAATTGGATCATGCCTCATGTTGAATAACCACTTTTTCAACCCTCACAGTGACCAAAATTGCCATTTTTACAGAGTTTTGCTTACTCAAAAGCTTCCATTTTGACCCGTTTCAGGCACAGAAATGACTTTAGACACACTTATTCTAGTTGACAAAATCATAATTCACATCCAACAGTAATTTAGAGTCAAAAGATTAAATGTTGAAATTTCATCATTATAGACCATTTTGGGACCGTTCGACAGGTCCGGAGTCATCGTTTTTCATCCGAAAATTGAGTTTTTTGGACTGTACCAAAAATGATTCAAAATGTCAATTGGATCATGCCTCATGTTGAATAACCACTTTTTAAACCCTCACAGTGACCAAAATTGCCATTTTTACAGAGTTTTGCTTACTCAAAAGCTTCCATTTTGACCCGTTTCAGGCACAGAAATGACTTTAGACACACTTATTCTAGTTGACAAAATCATAATTCACATCCAACAGTAATTTAGAGTCAAAAGATTAAATGTTGAAATTTCATCATTATAGACCATTTTGGGATCGTTCGACAGGTCCGGAGTCATCGTTTTTCATCCGAAAATTGATTTTTGGGACTGTACCAAAAATGATTCAAAATGTCAATTGGATCATGCCTCATGTTGAATAACCACTTTTTAAACCCTCACAGTGACCAAAATTGCCATTTTTACAGACTTTTGCTTACTCAAAAGCTTCAATTTTGACCTGTTTCAGGCACAGAAATGACTTTAAACACACTTATTTTAGTTGACAAAGTCATAATTCACATCCAACAGTCATTTAGAGTCAAAAGATTAAATGTTAAAATTTCATCATTATAGACAATTTTGGGATCGTTCGACAGATCCGGAGTCATCGTTTGTCATCCGAAAAATGATTTTTTGGACTGTACCAAAAATGATTCAAAATGTCAATTGGATCATGCCTCATGTTGAATAACCACTTTTTAAACCCTCACAGTGACCAAAATTGCCATTTTTACAGAGTTTTGCTTACTCAAAAGCTTCCATTGTGACCCGTTTCAGGCACAGAAATGACTTTAAACACACTTATTCTAGTTGACAAAGTCATAATTCACATCCAACAGTCATTTAGAGTCAAAAGATTAAATGTTGAAATTTCATCATTAACCCCTTTACTGCTAAGGCATTATTACTATTGCCATTTACTTTCCATTGAAATCAATGGAAAGTCCATGACGAGTTACCCTTGTCATTAGCAGCCAAGAGGTTATAGACCATTTTGGGATCGTTCGACAGGTCCGGAGTCATCGTTTTTCATCCGAAAATTGATTTTTTGGACTGTACCAAAAATGATTCAAAATGTCAATTGGATCATGCCTCATGTTGAATAACCACTTTTTAAACCCTCACAGTGACCAAAATTGCCATTTTTACAGAGTTTTGCTTACTCAAAAGCTTCAATTTTGACCCGTTTCAGGCACAGAAATGACTTTAAACACACTTACTTTAGTTGACAAAGTCATAATTCACATCCAACAGTCATTTAGAGTCAAAAGATTAAATGTTGAAATTTCATCATTATAGACCATTTTGGGATCGTTCGACAGGTCCGGAGTCATCGTTTTTCATCCGAAAATTGATTTTTTGGACTGTACCAAAAATGATTCAAAATGTCAATTGGATCATGCCTCGTGTTGAATAACCACTTTTTAAACCCTCACAGTGACCAAAATTGCCATTTTTACAGAGTTATGCTTACTCAAAAGCTTCAATTTTGACCAATTTCAGGCACAGAAATGACTTTAAACACACTTATTTTAGTTGACAAAGTCCTAATTCACATCCAACAGTAATTTAGAGTCAAAAGATTAAATGTTAAAATTTCATCATTATAACTCATTTTGGGGTCGTTCGACAGGTCCGGAGTCATCGTTTTTCATCCGAAAATTGATTTTTGGGACTGTACCAAAAATGGTTCAAAATGTCAATTGGATCATGTTGAATAACCACTTTTTAAACCCTCACAGTGACCAAAATTGCCATTTTTACAGAGTTTTGCTTACTCAAAAGCTTCCATTTTGACCCGTTTCAGGCACAGAAATGACTTTAAACACACTTATTCTAGTTGACAAAGTCATAATTCACATCCAACAGTAATTTAGAGTCAAAAGATTAAATGTTAAAATTTCATCATTATAGACCATTTTGGGATCGTTCGACAGGTCCGGAGTCATCGTTTTTCATCCGAAAATTGATTTTTTGGACTGTACCAAAAATGATTCAAAATGTCAATTGGATCATGCCTCATGTTGAATAACCACTTTTTAAACCCTCACAGTGACCAAAATTGCCATTTTTACAGAGTTTTGCTTACTCAAAAGCTTCCATTTTGACCCGTTTCAGGCACAGAAATGACTTTAAACACACTTATTCTAGTTGACAAAGTCATAATTCACATCCAACAGTCATTTAGAGTCAAAAGATTAAATGTTAAAATTTCATCATTATAGACCATTTTGGGATCGTTCGACAGGTCCGGAGTCATCGTTTTTCATCCGAAAAGTGATTTTTGGGACTGTACCGAAAATGATTCAAAATGTCAATTGGATCATGCCTCATGTTGAATAACCACTTTTTAAACCCTCACAGTGACCAAAATTGCCATTTTTACAGAGTTTTGCTTACTCAAAAGCTTCAATTTTGACCTGTTTCAGGCACAGAAATGACTTTAAACACACTTATTTTAGTTGACAAAGTCATAATTCACATCCAACAGTCATTTAGAGTCAAAAGATTAAATGTTAAAATTTCATCATTATAGACAATTTTGGGATCGTTCGACAGATCCGGAGTCATCGTTTGTCATCCGAAAAATGATTTTTTGGACTGTACCAAAAATGATTCAAAATGTCAATTGGATCATGCCTCATGTTGAATAACCACTTTTTAAACCCTCACAGTGACCAAAATTGCCATTTTTACAGAGTTTTGCTTACTCAAAAGCTTCCATTGTGACCCGTTTCAGGCACAGAAATGACTTTAAACACACTTATTCTAGTTGACAAAGTCATAATTCACATCCAACAGTCATTTAGAGTCAAAAGATTAAATGTTGAAATTTCATCATTAACCCCTTTACTGCTAAGGCATTATTACTATTGCCATTTACTTTCCATTGAAATCAATGGAAAGTCCATGACGAGTTACCCTTGTCATTAGCAGCCAAGAGGTTATAGACCATTTTGGGATCGTTCGACAGGTCCGGAGTCATCGTTTTTCATCCGAAAATTGATTTTTTGGACTGTACCAAAAATGATTCAAAATGTCAATTGGATCATGCCTCATGTTGAATAACCACTTTTTAAACCCTCACAGTGACCAAAATTGCCATTTTTACAGAGTTTTGCTTACTCAAAAGCTTCAATTTTGACCCGTTTCAGGCACAGAAATGACTTTAAACACACTTACTTTAGTTGACAAAGTCATAATTCACATCCAACAGTCATTTAGAGTCAAAAGATTAAATGTTGAAATTTCATCATTATAGACCATTTTGGGATCGTTCGACAGGTCCGGAGTCATCGTTTTTCATCCGAAAATTGATTTTTTGGACTGTACCAAAAATGATTCAAAATGTCAATTGGATCATGCCTCGTGTTGAATAACCACTTTTTAAACCCTCACAGTGACCAAAATTGCCATTTTTACAGAGTTTTGCTTACTCAAAAGCTTCAATTTTGACCAATTTCAGGCACAGAAATGACTTTAAACACACTTATTTTAGTTGACAAAGTCCTAATTCACATCCAACAGTAATTTAGAGTCAAAAGATTAAATGTTAAAATTTCATCATTATAGACCATTTTGGGGTCGTTCGACAGGTCCGGAGTCATCGTTTTTCATCCGAAAATTGATTTTTGGGACTGTACCAAAAATGGTTCAAAATGTCAATTGGATCATGTTGAATAACCACTTTTTAAACCCTCACAGTGACCAAAATTGCCATTTTTACAGAGTTTTGCTTACTCAAAAGCTTCCATTTTGACCCGTTTCAGGCACAGAAATGACTTTAAACACACTTATTCTAGTTGACAAAGTCATAATTCACATCCAACAGTAATTTAGAGTCAAAAGATTAAATGTTAAAATTTCATCATTATAGACCATTTTGGGATCGTTCGACAGGTCCGGAGTCATCGTTTTTCATCCGAAAATTGATTTTTTGGACTGTACCAAAAATGATTCAAAATGTCAATTGGATCATGCCTCATGTTGAATAACCACTTTTTAAACCCTCACAGTGACCAAAATTGCCATTTTTACAGAGTTTTGCTTACTCAAAAGCTTCCATTTTGACCCGTTTCAGGCACAGAAATGACTTTAAACACACTTATTCTAGTTGACAAAGTCATAATTCACATCCAACAGTCATTTAGAGTCAAAAGATTAAATGTTAAAATTTCATCATTATAGACCATTTTGGGATCGTTCGACAGGTCCGGAGTCATCGTTTTTCATCCGAAAAGTGATTTTTGGGACTGTACCGAAAATGATTCAAAATGTCAATTGGATCATGCCTCATGTTGAATAACCACTTTTTAAACCCTCACAGTGACCAAAATTGCCATTTTTACAGAGTTTTGCTTACTCAAAAGCTTCCATTTTGACCAGTTTCAGGCACAGAAATGACTTTAAACACACTTATTCTAGTTGACAAAATCATAATTCACATCCAACAGTAATTTAGAGTCAAAAGATTAAATGTTTAAATTTCATCATTATAGACCATTTTGGGATCGTTCGACAGGTCCGGAGTCATCGTTTTTCATCCGAAAATTGATTTTTCGGACTGTATCAAAAATGATTCAAAATGTCAATTGGATCATGCCTCATGTTGAATAACCACTTTTTAAACCCTCACAGTGACCAAAATTGCCATTTTTACAGAGTTTTGCTTACTCAAAAGCTTCAATTTTGAGCCGTTTCAGGCACAGAAATGACTTTAAACACACTTATTTTAGTTGACAAAGTCCTAATTCACATCCAACAGTTATTTAGAGTCAAAAGATTAAATGTTGAAATTTCATCATTATAGACCATTTTGGGATGGTTCGACAGGTCCGGAGTCATCGTTTTTCATCCGAAAATTGATTTTTTGGACTGTACCAAAAATGATTCAAAATGTCAATTGGATCATGCCTCATGTTGAATAACCACTTTTTAAACCCTCACAGTGACCAAAATTGCCATTTTTAAAGAGTTTTGCTTACTCAAAAGCTTCAATTTTGACCCGTTTCAGGCACAGAAATGACTTTAAACACACTTATTTTAGTTGACAAAGTCCTAATTCACATCCAACAGTAATTTAGAGTCAAAAGATTAAATGTTAAAATTTCATCATTATAGACCATTTTGGGATCGTTCGACAGGTCCGGAGTCATTGTTTTTCATCCGAAAATTGATTTTTTGGACTGTACCAAAAATGATTCAAAATGTCAATTGGATCATGCCTCATGTTGAATAACCACTTTTTAAACCCTCACAGTGACCAAAATTGCCATTTTTACAGAGTTTTGCTTACTCAAAAGCTTCCATTTTGACCCGTTTCAGGCACAGAAATGACTTTAAACACACTTATTCTAGTTAACAAAGTCATAATTCACATCCAACAGTCATTTAGATTCAAAAGATTAAATGTTGAAATTTCATCATTATAGACTATTTTGGGATCGTTCGACAGGTCCGGAGTCATCGTTTTTCATCCGAAAATTGATTTTTTGGACTGTACCAAAAATGATTCAAAATGTCAATTGGATCATGCCTCATGTTGAATAACCACTTTTTAAACCCTCACAGTGACCAAAATTGCCATTTTTACAGAGTTTTGCTTACTCAAAAGCTTCCATTGTGACCCGTTTCAGGCACAGAAATGACTTTAAACACACTTATTCTAGTTGACAAAGTCATAATTCACATCCAACAGTCATTTAGAGTCAAAAGATTAAATGTTGAAATTTCATCATTAACCCCTTTACTGCTAAGGCATTATTACTATTGCCATTTACTTTCCATTGAAATCAATGGAAAGTCCATGACGAGTTACCCTTGTCATTAGCAGCCAAGAGGTTATAGACCATTTTGGGATCGTTCGACAGGTCCGGAGTCATCGTTTTTCATCCGAAAATTGATTTTTTGGACTGTACCAAAAATGATTCAAAATGTCAATTGGATCATGCCTCATGTTGAATAACCACTTTTTAAACCCTCATAGTGACCAAAATTGCCATTTTTACAGAGTTATGCTTACTCAAAAGCTTCAATTTTGACCAATTTCAGGCACAGAAATGACTTTAAACACACTTATTTTAGTTGACAAAGTCCTAATTCACATCCAACAGTAATTTAGAGTCAAAAGATTAAATGTTAAAATTTCATCATTATAACTCATTTTGGGGTCGTTCGACAGGTCCGGAGTCATCGTTTTTCATCCGAAAATTGATTTTTGGGACTGTACCAAAAATGGTTCAAAATGTCAATTGGATCATGTTGAATAACCACTTTTTAAACCCTCACAGTGACCAAAATTGCCATTTTTACAGAGTTTTGCTTACTCAAAAGCTTCCATTTTGACCCGTTTCAGGCACAGAAATGACTTTAAACACACTTATTCTAGTTGACAAAGTCATAATTCACATCCAACAGTAATTTAGAGTCAAAAGATTAAATGTTAAAATTTCATCATTATAGACCATTTTGGGATCGTTCGACAGGTCCGGAGTCATCGTTTTTCATCCGAAAATTGATTTTTTGGACTGTACCAAAAATGATTCAAAATGTCAATTGGATCATGCCTCATGTTGAATAACCACTTTTTAAACCCTCACAGTGACCAAAATTGCCATTTTTACAGAGTTTTGCTTACTCAAAAGCTTCCATTTTGACCCGTTTCAGGCACAGAAATGACTTTAAACACACTTATTCTAGTTGACAAAGTCATAATTCACATCCAACAGTCATTTAGAATCAAAAGATTAAATGTTAAAATTTCATCATTATAGACCATTTTGGGATCATTCGACAGGTCCGGAGTCATCGTTTTTCATCCAAAAATTGATTTTTTTGGACTGTACCAAAAATGATTCAACATGTCAATTGGATCATGCCTCATGTTGAATAACCGCTTTTTCAACCCTCACAGTGACCAACATTGCCATTTTTACAGAGTTTTGCTTACTCAAAAGCTTCCATTTTGACCCGTTTCAGGCACAGAAATGACTTTAAACACACTTATTCTAGTTGACAAAGTCATAATTCACATCCAACAGTAATTTAGAGTCAAAAGATTAAATGTTAAAATTTCATCATTATAGACCATTTTGGGATCGTTCGACAGGTCCGGAGTCATCGTTTTTCATCCGAAAATTGATTTTTTGGACTGTACCAAAAATGATTCAAAATGTCAATTGGATCATGCCTCATGTTGAATAACCACTTTTTAAACCCTCACAGTGACCAAAATTGCCATTTTTACAGAGTTTTGCTTACTCAAAAGCTTCCATTTTGACCCGTTTCAGGCACAGAAATGACTTTAAACACACTTATTCTAGTTGACAAAATCACAATTCACATCCAACAGTAATTTAGAGTCAAAAGATTAAATGTTGAAATTTCATCATTATAGACCATTTTGGGAACGTTCGACAGGTCCGGAGTCATCGTTTTTCATCCGAAAATTGATTTTTTGGACTGTACCAAAAATGATTCAAAATGTCAATTGGATCATGCCTCATGTTGAATAACCACTTTTTAAACCCTCACTGTGACCAAAATTGCCATTTTTACAGAGATTTGCTTACTCAAAAGCTTCCATTTTGACCCGTTTCAGGCACAGAAATGACTTTAAACACACTTATTCTAGTTGACAAAGTCATAATTCACATCCAACAGTAATTTAGAGTCAAAAGATTAAATGTTAAAATTTCATCATTATAGACCATTTTGGGATCGTTCAACAGGTCCGGAGTCATCGTTTTTCATCCGAAAATTGATTTTTTTGGACTGTACCAAAAATGATTCAAAATGTCAATTGGATCATGCCTCATGTTGAATAACCACTTTTTAAACCCTCACAGTGACCAAAATTGCCATTTTTACAGAGTTTTGCTTACTCAAAAGCTTCCATTTTGACCTGTTTCAGGCACAGAAATGACTTTAAACACACTTATTCTAGTTGACAAAGTCATAATTCACATCCAACAGTAATTGAGAGTCAAAAGATTAAATGTTGAAATTTCATCATTATAGACCATTTTGGGATCGTTCGACAGGTCCGGAGTCATCAGTTTTCATCCGAAAATTGATTTTTCGGACTGTACCAAAAATGATTAAAAAAATGTCAATTGGATCATGCCTCATGTTGAATAACCACTTTTTAAACCCTCACAGTGACCAAAATTGCCATTTTTACAGAGTTTTGCTTACTCAAAAGCTTCAAATTTGACCTGTTTCAGGCACAGAAATGACTTTAAACACACTTATTTTAGTTGACAAAGTCATAATTCACATCCAACAGTCATTTAGAGTCAAAAGATTAAATGTTAAAATTTCATCATTATAGACCATTTTGGGATCGTTCGACAGGTCCGGAGTCATCGTTTTTCATCCGAAAATTGATTTTTTGGACTGTACCAAAAATGATTCAAAATGTCAATTGGATCATGCCTCATGTTGAATAACCACTTTTTAAACCCTCACAGTGACCAAAATTGCCATTTTTACAGAGTTTTGCTTACTCAAAAGCTTCCATTTTGACCCGTTTCAGGCACAGAAATGACTTTAAACACACTTATTCTAGTTGACAAAGTCATAATTCACATCCAACAGTCATTTAGAATCAAAAGATTAAATGTTGAAATTTCATCATTATAGACCATTTTGGGATCATTCGACAGGTCCGGAGTCATCGTTTTTCATCCGAAAATTGATTTTTTTGGACTGTACCAAAAATGATTCAAAATGTCAATTGGATCATGCCTCATGTTGAATAACCACTTTTTCAACCCTCACAGTGACCAAAATTGCCATTTTTACAGAGTTTTGCTTACTCAAAAGCTTCAATTTTGACCCGTTTCAGGCACAGATATGACTTTAAACACACTTATTTTAGTTGACAAAGTCATAATTCACATCCAACAGTCATTTAGAGTCAAAAGATTAAATGTTGAAATTTCATCATTATAGACCATTTTGGGATCGTTCGACAGGTCCGGAGTCATCGTTTTTCATCCGAAAATTGATTTTTTGGACTGTACCAAAAATGATTCAAAATGTCAATTGGATCATGCCTCATGTTGAATAACCACTTTTTAAACCCTCACAGTGACCAAAATTGCCATTTTTACAGAGTTTTGCTTACTCAAAAGCTTCCATTTTGACCCGTTTCAGGCACAGAAATGACTTTAAACACACTTATTCTAGTTGACAAAGTCATAATTCACATCCAACAGTCATTTAGAATCAAAAGATTAAATGTTGAAATTTCATCATTATAGACCATTTTGGGATCATTCGACAGGTCCGGAGTCATCGTTTTTCATCCGAAAATTGATTTTTTTGGACTGTACCAAAAATGATTCAAAATGTCAATTGGATCATGCCTCATGTTGAATAACCACTTTTTCAACCCTCACAGTGACCAAAATTGCCATTTTTACAGAGTTTTGCTTACTCAAAAGCTTCAATTTTGACCCGTTTCAGGCACAGAAATGACTTTAAACACACTTATTTTAGTTGACAAAGTCATAATTCACATCCAACAGTCATTTAGAGTCAAAAGATTAAATGTTAAAATTTCATCATTATAGACCATTTTGGGATCGTTCGACAGGTCCGGAGTCATCGTTTTTCATCCGAAAATTGATTTTTTGGACTGTACCAAAAATGATTCAAAATGTCAATTGGATCATGCCTCATGTTGAATAACCACTTTTTAAACCCTCACAGTGACCAAAATTGCCATTTTTACAGAGTTTTGCTTACTCAAAAGCTTCCATTTTGACCCGTTTCAGGCACAGAAATGACTTTAAACACACTTATTCTAGTTGACAAAGTCATAATTCACATCCAACAGTAATTTAGAGTCAAAAGATTAAATGTTAAAATTTCATCATTATAGACCATTTTGGGATCGTTCGACAGGTCCGGAGTCATCGTTTTTCATCCGAAAATTGATTTTTTGGACTGTACCAAAAATGATTCAAAATGTCAATTGGATCATGCCTCATGTTGAATAACCACTTTTTAAACCCTCACAGTGACAAAAATTGCCATTTTTACAGAGTTTTGCTTACTCAAAAGCTTCCATTTTGACCCGTTTCAGGCACAGAAATGACTTTAAACACACTTATTCTAGTTGACAAAGTCATAATTCACATCCAACAGTCATTTAGAGTCAAAAGATTAAATGTTAAAATTTCATCATTATAGACCATTTTGGGATCGTTCGACAGGTCCGGAGTCATCGTTTTTCATCCGAAAAGTGATTTTTGGGACTGTACCGAAAATGATTCAAAATGTCAATTGGATCATGCCTCATGTTGAATAACCACTTTTTAAACCCTCACAGTGACCAAAATTGCCATTTTTACAGAGTTTTGCTTACTCAAAAGCTTCCATTTTGACCAGTTTCAGGCACAGAAATGACTTTAAACACACTTATTCTAGTTGACAAAATCATAATTCACATCCAACAGTAATTTAGAGTCAAAAGATTAAATGTTTAAATTTCATCATTATAGACCATTTTGGGATCGTTCGACAGGTCCGGAGTCATCGTTTTTCATCCGAAAATTGATTTTTCGGACTGTACCAAAAATGATTCAAAATGTCAATTGGATCATGCCTCATGTTGAATAACCACTTTTTAAACCCTCACAGTGACCAAAATTGCCATTTTTACAGAGTTTTGCTTACTCAAAAGCTTCAATTTTGAGCCGTTTCAGGCACAGAAATGACTTTAAACACACTTATTTTAGTTGACAAAGTCCTAATTCACATCCAACAGTTATTTAGAGTCAAAAGATTAAATGTTGAAATTTCATCATTATAGACCATTTTGGGATGGTTCGACAGGTCCGGAGTCATCGTTTTTCATCCGAAAATTGATTTTTTGGACTGTACCAAAAATGATTCAAAATGTCAATTGGATCATGCCTCATGTTGAATAACCACTTTTTAAACCCTCACAGTGACCAAAATTGCCATTTTTAAAGAGTTTTGCTTACTCAAAAGCTTCAATTTTGACCCGTTTCAGGCACAGAAATGACTTTAAACACACTTATTTTAGTTGACAAAGTCCTAATTCACATCCAACAGTAATTTAGAGTTAAAAGATTAAATGTTAAAATTTCATCATTATAGACCATTTTGGGATCGTTCGACAGGTCCGGAGTCATTGTTTTTCATCCGAAAATTGATTTTTTGGACTGTACCAAAAATGATTCAAAATGTCAATTGGATCATGCCTCATGTTGAATAACCACTTTTTAAACCCTCACAGTGACCAAAATTGCCATTTTTACAGAGTTTTGCTTACTCAAAAGCTTCAATTTTGACCCGTTTCAGGCACAGAAATGACTTTAAACACACTTATTTTAGTTGACAAAGTCCTAATTCACATCCAACAGTAATTTAGAGTCAAAAGATTAAATGTTAAAATTTCATCATTATAGACCATTTTGGGATCGTTCGACAGGTCCGGAGTCATCGTTTTTCATCCGAAAATTGATTTTTTGGACTTTACCAAAAATGATTCAAAATGTCAATTGGATCATGCCTCATGTTGAATAACCACTTTTTAAACCCTCACAGTGACCAAAATTGCCATTTTTACAGAGTTTTGCTTACTCAAAAGCTTCCATTTTGACCCGTTTCAGGCACAGAAATGACTTTAAACACACTTATTCTAGTTGACAAAGTCATAATTCACATCCAACAGTAATTTAGAGTCAAAAGATTAAATGTTAAAATTTCATCATTATAGACCATTTTGGGATCGTTCGACAGGTCCGGAGTCATCGTTTTTCATCCGAAAATTGATTTTTTGGACTGTACCAAAAATGATTCAAAATGTCAATTGGATCATGCCTCATGTTGAATAATCACTTTTTAAACCCTCACAGTGACCAAAATTGCCATTTTTACAGAGTTTTGCTTACTCAAAAGCTTCCATTTTGACCCGTTTCAGGCACAGAAATGACTTTAAACACACTTATTCTAGTTGACAGAGTCATAATTCACATCCAACAGTAATTTAGAGTCAAAAGATTAAATGTTAAAATTTCATCATTATAGACCATTTTGGGATCGTTCGACAGGTCCGGAGTCATCGTTTTTCATCCGAAAATTGATTTTTTGGACTGTACCAAAAATGATTCAAAATGTCAATTGGATCATGCCTCATGTTGAATAACCACTTTTTAAACCCTCACAGTGACCAAAATTGCCATTTTTACAGAGTTTTGCTTACTCAAAAGCTTCCATTTTGACCCGTTTCAGGCACAGAAATGACTTTAAACACACTTATTCTAGTTGACAAAGTCATAATTCACATCCAACAGTAATTTAGAGTCAAAAGATTAAATGTTAAAATTTCATCATTATAGACCATTTTGGGATCGTTCGACAGGTCCGGAGTCATCGTTTTTCATCCGAAAATTGATTTTTTGGACTGTACCAAAAATGATTCAAAATGTCAATTGGATCATGCCTCATGTTGAATAACCACTTTTTAAACCCTCACAGTGACAAAAATTGCCATTTTTACAGAGTTTTGCTTACTCAAAAGCTTCCATTTTGACCCGTTTCAGGCACAGAAATGACTTTAAACACACTTATTCTAGTTGACAAAGTCATAATTCACATCCAACAGTCATTTAGAGTCAAAAGATTAAATGTTAAAATTTCATCATTATAGACCATTTTGGGATCGTTCGACAGGTCCGGAGTCATCGTTTTTCATCCGAAAAGTGATTTTTGGGACTGTACCGAAAATGATTCAAAATGTCAATTGGATCATGCCTCATGTTGAATAACCACTTTTTAAACCCTCACAGTGACCAAAATTGCCATTTTTACAGAGTTTTGCTTACTCAAAAGCTTCCATTTTGACCAGTTTCAGGCACAGAAATGACTTTAAACACACTTATTCTAGTTGACAAAATCATAATTCACATCCAACAGTAATTTAGAGTCAAAAGATTAAATGTTTAAATTTCATCATTATAGACCATTTTGGGATCGTTCGACAGGTCCGGAGTCATCGTTTTTCATCCGAAAATTGATTTTTCGGACTGTACCAAAAATGATTCAAAATGTCAATTGGATCATGCCTCATGTTGAATAACCACTTTTTAAACCCTCACAGTGACCAAAATTGCCATTTTTACAGAGTTTTGCTTACTCAAAAGCTTCAATTTTGAGCCGTTTCAGGCACAGAAATGACTTTAAACACACTTATTTTAGTTGACAAAGTCCTAATTCACATCCAACAGTTATTTAGAGTCAAAAGATTAAATGTTGAAATTTCATCATTATAGACCATTTTGGGATGGTTCGACAGGTCCGGAGTCATCGTTTTTCATCCGAAAATTGATTTTTTGGACTGTACCAAAAATGATTCAAAATGTCAATTGGATCATGCCTCATGTTGAATAACCACTTTTTAAACCCTCACAGTGACCAAAATTGCCATTTTTAAAGAGTTTTGCTTACTCAAAAGCTTCAATTTTGACCCGTTTCAGGCACAGAAATGACTTTAAACACACTTATTTTAGTTGACAAAGTCCTAATTCACATCCAACAGTAATTTAGAGTTAAAAGATTAAATGTTAAAATTTCATCATTATAGACCATTTTGGGATCGTTCGACAGGTCCGGAGTCATTGTTTTTCATCCGAAAATTGATTTTTTGGACTGTACCAAAAATGATTCAAAATGTCAATTGGATCATGCCTCATGTTGAATAACCACTTTTTAAACCCTCACAGTGACCAAAATTGCCATTTTTACAGAGTTTTGCTTACTCAAAAGCTTCAATTTTGACCCGTTTCAGGCACAGAAATGACTTTAAACACACTTATTTTAGTTGACAAAGTCCTAATTCACATCCAACAGTAATTTAGAGTCAAAAGATTAAATGTTAAAATTTCATCATTATAGACCATTTTGGGATCGTTCGACAGGTCCGGAGTCATCGTTTTTCATCCGAAAATTGATTTTTTGGACTTTACCAAAAATGATTCAAAATGTCAATTGGATCATGCCTCATGTTGAATAACCACTTTTTAAACCCTCACAGTGACCAAAATTGCCATTTTTACAGAGTTTTGCTTACTCAAAAGCTTCCATTTTGACCCGTTTCAGGCACAGAAATGACTTTAAACACACTTATTCTAGTTGACAAAGTCATAATTCACATCCAACAGTAATTTAGAGTCAAAAGATTAAATGTTAAAATTTCATCATTATAGACCATTTTGGGATCGTTCGACAGGTCCGGAGTCATCGTTTTTCATCCGAAAATTGATTTTTTGGACTGTACCAAAAATGATTCAAAATGTCAATTGGATCATGCCTCATGTTGAATAATCACTTTTTAAACCCTCACAGTGACCAAAATTGCCATTTTTACAGAGTTTTGCTTACTCAAAAGCTTCCATTTTGACCCGTTTCAGGCACAGAAATGACTTTAAACACACTTATTCTAGTTGACAGAGTCATAATTCACATCCAACAGTAATTTAGAGTCAAAAGATTAAATGTTAAAATTTCATCATTATAGACCATTTTGGGATCGTTCGACAGGTCCGGAGTCATCGTTTTTCATCCGAAAATTGATTTTTTGGACTGTACCAAAAATGATTCAAAATGTCAATTGGATCATGCCTCATGTTGAATAACCACTTTTTAAACCCTCACAGTGACCAAAATTGCCATTTTTACAGAGTTTTGCTTACTCAAAAGCTTCCATTTTGACCCGTTTCAGGCACAGAAATGACTTTAAACACACTTATTCTAGTTGACAAAGTCATAATTCACATCCAACAGTCATTTAGAATCAAAAGATTAAATGTTGAAATTTCATCATTATAGACCATTTTGGGATCGTTCGACAGGTCCGGAGTCATCGTTTTTCATCCGAAAATTGATTTTTTTGGACTGTACCAAAAATGATTCAAAATGTCAATTGGATCATGCCTCATGTTGAATAACCACTTTTTCAACCCTCACAGTGACCAAAATTGCCATTTTTACAGAGTTTTGCTTACTCAAAAGCTTCCATTTTGACCCGTTTCAGGCACAGAAATGACTTTAGACACACTTATTCTAGTTGACAAAATCATAATTCACATCCAACAGTAATTTAGAGTCAAAAGATTAAATGTTGAAATTTCATCATTATAGACCATTTTGGGACCGTTCGACAGGTCCGGAGTCATCGTTTTTCATCCGAAAATTGAGTTTTTTGGACTGTACCAAAAATGATTCAAAATGTCAATTGGATCATGCCTCATGTTGAATAACCACTTTTTAAACCCTCACAGTGACCAAAATTGCCATTTTTACAGAGTTTTGCTTACTCAAAAGCTTCCATTTTGACCCGTTTCAGGCACAGAAATGACTTTAGACACACTTATTCTAGTTGACAAAATCATAATTCACATCCAACAGTAATTTAGAGTCAAAAGATTAAATGTTGAAATTTCATCATTATAGACCATTTTGGGATCGTTCGACAGGTCCGGAGTCATCGTTTTTCATCCGAAAATTGATTTTTGGGACTGTACCAAAAATGATTCAAAATGTCAATTGGATCATGCCTCATGTTGAATAACCACTTTTTAAACCCTCACAGTGACCAAAATTGCCATTTTTACAGACTTTTGCTTACTCAAAAGCTTCAATTTTGACCTGTTTCAGGCACAGAAATGACTTTAAACACACTTATTTTAGTTGACAAAGTCATAATTCACATCCAACAGTCATTTAGAGTCAAAAGATTAAATGTTAAAATTTCATCATTATAGACAATTTTGGGATCGTTCGACAGATCCGGAGTCATCGTTTGTCATCCGAAAAATGATTTTTTGGACTGTACCAAAAATGATTCAAAATGTCAATTGGATCATGCCTCATGTTGAATAACCACTTTTTAAACCCTCACAGTGACCAAAATTGCCATTTTTACAGAGTTTTGCTTACTCAAAAGCTTCCATTGTGACCCGTTTCAGGCACAGAAATGACTTTAAACACACTTATTCTAGTTGACAAAGTCATAATTCACATCCAACAGTCATTTAGAGTCAAAAGATTAAATGTTGAAATTTCATCATTAACCCCTTTACTGCTAAGGCATTATTACTATTGCCATTTACTTTCCATTGAAATCAATGGAAAGTCCATGACGAGTTACCCTTGTCATTAGCAGCCAAGAGGTTATAGACCATTTTGGGATCGTTCGACAGGTCCGGAGTCATCGTTTTTCATCCGAAAATTGATTTTTTGGACTGTACCAAAAATGATTCAAAATGTCAATTGGATCATGCCTCATGTTGAATAACCACTTTTTAAACCCTCACAGTGACCAAAATTGCCATTTTTACAGAGTTTTGCTTACTCAAAAGCTTCAATTTTGACCCGTTTCAGGCACAGAAATGACTTTAAACACACTTACTTTAGTTGACAAAGTCATAATTCACATCCAACAGTCATTTAGAGTCAAAAGATTAAATGTTGAAATTTCATCATTATAGACCATTTTGGGATCGTTCGACAGGTCCGGAGTCATCGTTTTTCATCCGAAAATTGATTTTTTGGACTGTACCAAAAATGATTCAAAATGTCAATTGGATCATGCCTCGTGTTGAATAACCACTTTTTAAACCCTCACAGTGACCAAAATTGCCATTTTTACAGAGTTATGCTTACTCAAAAGCTTCAATTTTGACCAATTTCAGGCACAGAAATGACTTTAAACACACTTATTTTAGTTGACAAAGTCCTAATTCACATCCAACAGTAATTTAGAGTCAAAAGATTAAATGTTAAAATTTCATCATTATAACTCATTTTGGGGTCGTTCGACAGGTCCGGAGTCATCGTTTTTCATCCGAAAATTGATTTTTGGGACTGTACCAAAAATGGTTCAAAATGTCAATTGGATCATGTTGAATAACCACTTTTTAAACCCTCACAGTGACCAAAATTGCCATTTTTACAGAGTTTTGCTTACTCAAAAGCTTCCATTTTGACCCGTTTCAGGCACAGAAATGACTTTAAACACACTTATTCTAGTTGACAAAGTCATAATTCACATCCAACAGTAATTTAGAGTCAAAAGATTAAATGTTAAAATTTCATCATTATAGACCATTTTGGGATCGTTCGACAGGTCCGGAGTCATCGTTTTTCATCCGAAAATTGATTTTTTGGACTGTACCAAAAATGATTCAAAATGTCAATTGGATCATGCCTCATGTTGAATAACCACTTTTTAAACCCTCACAGTGACCAAAATTGCCATTTTTACAGAGTTTTGCTTACTCAAAAGCTTCCATTTTGACCCGTTTCAGGCACAGAAATGACTTTAAACACACTTATTCTAGTTGACAAAGTCATAATTCACATCCAACAGTCATTTAGAGTCAAAAGATTAAATGTTAAAATTTCATCATTATAGACCATTTTGGGATCGTTCGACAGGTCCGGAGTCATCGTTTTTCATCCGAAAAGTGATTTTTGGGACTGTACCGAAAATGATTCAAAATGTCAATTGGATCATGCCTCATGTTGAATAACCACTTTTTAAACCCTCACAGTGACCAAAATTGCCATTTTTACAGAGTTTTGCTTACTCAAAAGCTTCAATTTTGACCTGTTTCAGGCACAGAAATGACTTTAAACACACTTATTTTAGTTGACAAAGTCATAATTCACATCCAACAGTCATTTAGAGTCAAAAGATTAAATGTTAAAATTTCATCATTATAGACAATTTTGGGATCGTTCGACAGATCCGGAGTCATCGTTTGTCATCCGAAAAATGATTTTTTGGACTGTACCAAAAATGATTCAAAATGTCAATTGGATCATGCCTCATGTTGAATAACCACTTTTTAAACCCTCACAGTGACCAAAATTGCCATTTTTACAGAGTTTTGCTTACTCAAAAGCTTCCATTGTGACCCGTTTCAGGCACAGAAATGACTTTAAACACACTTATTCTAGTTGACAAAGTCATAATTCACATCCAACAGTCATTTAGAGTCAAAAGATTAAATGTTGAAATTTCATCATTAACCCCTTTACTGCTAAGGCATTATTACTATTGCCATTTACTTTCCATTGAAATCAATGGAAAGTCCATGACGAGTTACCCTTGTCATTAGCAGCCAAGAGGTTATAGACCATTTTGGGATCGTTCGACAGGTCCGGAGTCATCGTTTTTCATCCGAAAATTGATTTTTTGGACTGTACCAAAAATGATTCAAAATGTCAATTGGATCATGCCTCATGTTGAATAACCACTTTTTAAACCCTCACAGTGACCAAAATTGCCATTTTTACAGAGTTTTGCTTACTCAAAAGCTTCAATTTTGACCCGTTTCAGGCACAGAAATGACTTTAAACACACTTACTTTAGTTGACAAAGTCATAATTCACATCCAACAGTCATTTAGAGTCAAAAGATTAAATGTTGAAATTTCATCATTATAGACCATTTTGGGATCGTTCGACAGGTCCGGAGTCATCGTTTTTCATCCGAAAATTGATTTTTTGGACTGTACCAAAAATGATTCAAAATGTCAATTGGATCATGCCTCGTGTTGAATAACCACTTTTTAAACCCTCACAGTGACCAAAATTGCCATTTTTACAGTTTTGCTTACTCAAAAGCTTCAATTTTGACCAATTTCAGGCACAGAAATGACTTTAAACACACTTATTTTAGTTGACAAAGTCCTAATTCACATCCAACAGTAATTTAGAGTCAAAAGATTAAATGTTAAAATTTCATCATTATAGACCATTTTGGGGTCGTTCGACAGGTCCGGAGTCATCGTTTTTCATCCGAAAATTGATTTTTGGGACTGTACCAAAAATGGTTCAAAATGTCAATTGGATCATGTTGAATAACCACTTTTTAAACCCTCACAGTGACCAAAATTGCCATTTTTACAGAGTTTTGCTTACTCAAAAGCTTCCATTTTGACCCGTTTCAGGCACAGAAATGACTTTAAACACACTTATTCTAGTTGACAAAGTCATAATTCACATCCAACAGTAATTTAGAGTCAAAAGATTAAATGTTAAAATTTCATCATTATAGACCATTTTGGGATCGTTCGACAGGTCCGGAGTCATCGTTTTTCATCCGAAAATTGATTTTTTGGACTGTACCAAAAATGATTCAAAATGTCAATTGGATCATGCCTCATGTTGAATAACCACTTTTTAAACCCTCACAGTGACCAAAATTGCCATTTTTACAGAGTTTTGCTTACTCAAAAGCTTCCATTTTGACCCGTTTCAGGCACAGAAATGACTTTAAACACACTTATTCTAGTTGACAAAGTCATAATTCACATCCAACAGTCATTTAGAGTCAAAAGATTAAATGTTAAAATTTCATCATTATAGACCATTTTGGGATCGTTCGACAGGTCCGGAGTCATCGTTTTTCATCCGAAAAGTGATTTTTGGGACTGTACCGAAAATGATTCAAAATGTCAATTGGATCATGCCTCATGTTGAATAACCACTTTTTAAACCCTCACAGTGACCAAAATTGCCATTTTTACAGAGTTTTGCTTACTCAAAAGCTTCCATTTTGACCAGTTTCAGGCACAGAAATGACTTTAAACACACTTATTCTAGTTGACAAAATCATAATTCACATCCAACAGTAATTTAGAGTCAAAAGATTAAATGTTTAAATTTCATCATTATAGACCATTTTGGGATCGTTCGACAGGTCCGGAGTCATCGTTTTTCATCCGAAAATTGATTTTTCGGACTGTATCAAAAATGATTCAAAATGTCAATTGGATCATGCCTCATGTTGAATAACCACTTTTTAAACCCTCACAGTGACCAAAATTGCCATTTTTACAGAGTTTTGCTTACTCAAAAGCTTCAATTTTGAGCCGTTTCAGGCACAGAAATGACTTTAAACACACTTATTTTAGTTGACAAAGTCCTAATTCACATCCAACAGTTATTTAGAGTCAAAAGATTAAATGTTGAAATTTCATCATTATAGACCATTTTGGGATGGTTCGACAGGTCCGGAGTCATCGTTTTTCATCCGAAAATTGATTTTTTGGACTGTACCAAAAATGATTCAAAATGTCAATTGGATCATGCCTCATGTTGAATAACCACTTTTTAAACCCTCACAGTGACCAAAATTGCCATTTTTAAAGAGTTTTGCTTACTCAAAAGCTTCAATTTTGACCCGTTTCAGGCACAGAAATGACTTTAAACACACTTATTTTAGTTGACAAAGTCCTAATTCACATCCAACAGTAATTTAGAGTCAAAAGATTAAATGTTAAAATTTCATCATTATAGACCATTTTGGGATCGTTCGACAGGTCCGGAGTCATTGTTTTTCATCCGAAAATTGATTTTTTGGACTGTACCAAAAATGATTCAAAATGTCAATTGGATCATGCCTCATGTTGAATAACCACTTTTTAAACCCTCACAGTGACCAAAATTGCCATTTTTACAGAGTTTTGCTTACTCAAAAGCTTCCATTTTGACCCGTTTCAGGCACAGAAATGACTTTAAACACACTTATTCTAGTTAACAAAGTCATAATTCACATCCAACAGTCATTTAGATTCAAAAGATTAAATGTTGAAATTTCATCATTATAGACTATTTTGGGATCGTTCGACAGGTCCGGAGTCATCGTTTTTCATCCGAAAATTGATTTTTTGGACTGTACCAAAAATGATTCAAAATGTCAATTGGATCATGCCTCATGTTGAATAACCACTTTTTAAACCCTCACAGTGACCAAAATTGCCATTTTTACAGAGTTTTGCTTACTCAAAAGCTTCCATTGTGACCCGTTTCAGGCACAGAAATGACTTTAAACACACTTATTCTAGTTGACAAAGTCATAATTCACATCCAACAGTCATTTAGAGTCAAAAGATTAAATGTTGAAATTTCATCATTAACCCCTTTACTGCTAAGGCATTATTACTATTGCCATTTACTTTCCATTGAAATCAATGGAAAGTCCATGACGAGTTACCCTTGTCATTAGCAGCCAAGAGGTTATAGACCATTTTGGGATCGTTCGACAGGTCCGGAGTCATCGTTTTTCATCCGAAAATTGATTTTTTGGACTGTACCAAAAATGATTCAAAATGTCAATTGGATCATGCCTCATGTTGAATAACCACTTTTTAAACCCTCATAGTGACCAAAATTGCCATTTTTACAGAGTTATGCTTACTCAAAAGCTTCAATTTTGACCAATTTCAGGCACAGAAATGACTTTAAACACACTTATTTTAGTTGACAAAGTCCTAATTCACATCCAACAGTAATTTAGAGTCAAAAGATTAAATGTTAAAATTTCATCATTATAACTCATTTTGGGGTCGTTCGACAGGTCCGGAGTCATCGTTTTTCATCCGAAAATTGATTTTTGGGACTGTACCAAAAATGGTTCAAAATGTCAATTGGATCATGTTGAATAACCACTTTTTAAACCCTCACAGTGACCAAAATTGCCATTTTTACAGAGTTTTGCTTACTCAAAAGCTGCCATTTTGACCCGTTTCAGGCACAGAAATGACTTTAAACACACTTATTCTAGTTGACAAAGTCATAATTCACATCCAACAGTAATTTAGAGTCAAAAGATTAAATGTTAAAATTTCATCATTATAGACCATTTTGGGATCGTTCGACAGGTCCGGAGTCATCGTTTTTCATCCGAAAATTGATTTTTTGGACTGTACCAAAAATGATTCAAAATGTCAATTGGATCATGCCTCATGTTGAATAACCACTTTTTAAACCCTCACAGTGACCAAAATTGCCATTTTTACAGAGTTTTGCTTACTCAAAAGCTTCCATTTTGACCCGTTTCAGGCACAGAAATGACTTTAAACACACTTATTCTAGTTGACAAAGTCATAATTCACATCCAAAAGTCATTTAGAGTCAAAAGATTAAATGTTAAAATTTCATCATTATAGACCATTTTGGGATCGTTCGACAGGTCCGGAGTCATCGTTTTTCATCCGAAAAGTGATTTTTGGGACTGTACCGAAAATGATTCAAAATGTCAATTGGATCATGCCTCATGTTGAATAACCACTTTTTAAACCCTCACAGTGACCAAAATTGCCATTTTTACAGAGTTTTGCTTACTCAAAAGCTTCAATTTTGACCTGTTTCAGGCACAGAAATGACTTTAAACACACTTATTTTAGTTGACAAAGTCATAATTCACATCCAACAGTCATTTAGAGTCAAAAGATTAAATGTTAAAATTTCATCATTATAGACAATTTTGGGATCGTTCGACAGATCCGGAGTCATCGTTTGTCATCCGAAAAATGATTTTTTGGACTGTACCAAAAATGATTCAAAATGTCAATTGGATCATGCCTCATGTTGAATAACCACTTTTTAAACCCTCACAGTGACCAAAATTGCCATTTTTACAGAGTTTTGCTTACTCAAAAGCTTCCATTGTGACCCGTTTCAGGCACAGAAATGACTTTAAACACACTTATTCTAGTTGACAAAGTCATAATTCACATCCAACAGTCATTTAGAGTCAAAAGATTAAATGTTGAAATTTCATCATTAACCCCTTTACTGCTAAGGCATTATTACTATTGCCATTTACTTTCCATTGAAATCAATGGAAAGTCCATGACGAGTTACCCTTGTCATTAGCAGCCAAGAGGTTATAGACCATTTTGGGATCGTTCGACAGGTCCGGAGTCATCGTTTTTCATCCGAAAATTGATTTTTTGGACTGTACCAAAAATGATTCAAAATGTCAATTGGATCATGCCTCATGTTGAATAACCACTTTTTAAACCCTCACAGTGACCAAAATTGCCATTTTTACAGAGTTTTGCTTACTCAAAAGCTTCAATTTTGACCCGTTTCAGGCACAGAAATGACTTTAAACACACTTACTTTAGTTGACAAAGTCATAATTCACATCCAACAGTCATTTAGAGTCAAAAGATTAAATGTTGAAATTTCATCATTATAGACCATTTTGGGATCGTTCGACAGGTCCGGAGTCATCGTTTTTCATCCGAAAATTGATTTTTTGGACTGTACCAAAAATGATTCAAAATGTCAATTGGATCATGCCTCGTGTTGAATAACCACTTTTTAAACCCTCACAGTGACCAAAATTGCCATTTTTACAGAGTTTTGCTTACTCAAAAGCTTCAATTTTGACCAATTTCAGGCACAGAAATGACTTTAAACACACTTATTTTAGTTGACAAAGTCCTAATTCACATCCAACAGTAATTTAGAGTCAAAAGATTAAATGTTAAAATTTCATCATTATAGACCATTTTGGGGTCGTTCGACAGGTCCGGAGTCATCGTTTTTCATCCGAAAATTGATTTTTGGGACTGTACCAAAAATGGTTCAAAATGTCAATTGGATCATGTTGAATAACCACTTTTTAAACCCTCACAGTGACCAAAATTGCCATTTTTACAGAGTTTTGCTTACTCAAAAGCTTCCATTTTGACCCGTTTCAGGCACAGAAATGACTTTAAACACACTTATTCTAGTTGACAAAGTCATAATTCACATCCAACAGTAATTTAGAGTCAAAAGATTAAATGTTAAAATTTCATCATTATAGACCATTTTGGGATCGTTCGACAGGTCCGGAGTCATCGTTTTTCATCCGAAAATTGATTTTTTGGACTGTACCAAAAATGATTCAAAATGTCAATTGGATCATGCCTCATGTTGAATAACCACTTTTTAAACCCTCACAGTGACCAAAATTGCCATTTTTACAGAGTTTTGCTTACTCAAAAGCTTCCATTTTGACCCGTTTCAGGCACAGAAATGACTTTAAACACACTTATTCTAGTTGACAAAGTCATAATTCACATCCAACAGTCATTTAGAGTCAAAAGATTAAATGTTAAAATTTCATCATTATAGACCATTTTGGGATCGTTCGACAGGTCCGGAGTCATCGTTTTTCATCCGAAAAGTGATTTTTGGGACTGTACCGAAAATGATTCAAAATGTCAATTGGATCATGCCTCATGTTGAATAACCACTTTTTAAACCCTCACAGTGACCAAAATTGCCATTTTTACAGAGTTTTGCTTACTCAAAAGCTTCCATTTTGACCAGTTTCAGGCACAGAAATGACTTTAAACACACTTATTCTAGTTGACAAAATCATAATTCACATCCAACAGTAATTTAGAGTCAAAAGATTAAATGTTTAAATTTCATCATTATAGACCATTTTGGGATCGTTCGACAGGTCCGGAGTCATCGTTTTTCATCCGAAAATTGATTTTTCGGACTGTATCAAAAATGATTCAAAATGTCAATTGGATCATGCCTCATGTTGAATAACCACTTTTTAAACCCTCACAGTGACCAAAATTGCCATTTTTACAGAGTTTTGCTTACTCAAAAGCTTCAATTTTGAGCCGTTTCAGGCACAGAAATGACTTTAAACACACTTATTTTAGTTGACAAAGTCCTAATTCACATCCAACAGTTATTTAGAGTCAAAAGATTAAATGTTGAAATTTCATCATTATAGACCATTTTGGGATGGTTCGACAGGTCCGGAGTCATCGTTTTTCATCCGAAAATTGATTTTTTGGACTGTACCAAAAATCATTCAAAATGTCAATTGGATCATGCCTCATGTTGAATAACCACTTTTTAAACCCTCACAGTGACCAAAATTGCCATTTTTACAGAGTTTTGCTTACTCAAAAGCTTCCATTTTGACCCGTTTCAGGCACAGAAATGACTTTAAACACACTTATTCTAGTTGACAAAGTCATAATTCACATCCAACAGTCATTTAGAATCAAAAGATTAAATGTTGAAATTTCATCATTATAGACCATTTTGGGATCGTTCGACAGGTCCGGAGTCATCGTTTTTCATCCGAAAATTGATTTTTTTGGACTGTACCAAAAATGATTCAAAATGTCAATTGGATCATGCCTCATGTTGAATAACCACTTTTTCAACCCTCACAGTGACCAAAATTGCCATTTTTACAGAGTTTTGCTTACTCAAAAGCTTCCATTTTGACCCGTTTCAGGCACAGAAATGACTTTAGACACACTTATTCTAGTTGACAAAATCATAATTCACATCCAACAGTAATTTAGAGTCAAAAGATTAAATGTTGAAATTTCATCATTATAGACCATTTTGGGACCGTTCGACAGGTCCGGAGTCATCGTTTTTCATCCGAAAATTGAGTTTTTTGGACTGTACCAAAAATGATTCAAAATGTCAATTGGATCATGCCTCATGTTGAATAACCACTTTTTAAACCCTCACAGTGACCAAAATTGCCATTTTTACAGAGTTTTGCTTACTCAAAAGCTTCCATTTTGACCCGTTTCAGGCACAGAAATGACTTTAGACACACTTATTCTAGTTGACAAAATCATAATTCACATCCAACAGTAATTTAGAGTCAAAAGATTAAATGTTGAAATTTCATCATTATAGACCATTTTGGGATCGTTCGACAGGTCCGGAGTCATCGTTTTTCATCCGAAAATTGATTTTTGGGACTGTACCAAAAATGATTCAAAATGTCAATTGGATCATGCCTCATGTTGAATAACCACTTTTTAAACCCTCACAGTGACCAAAATTGCCATTTTTACAGACTTTTGCTTACTCAAAAGCTTCAATTTTGACCTGTTTCAGGCACAGAAATGACTTTAAACACACTTATTTTAGTTGACAAAGTCATAATTCACATCCAACAGTCATTTAGAGTCAAAAGATTAAATGTTAAAATTTCATCATTATAGACAATTTTGGGATCGTTCGACAGATCCGGAGTCATCGTTTGTCATCCGAAAAATGATTTTTTGGACTGTACCAAAAATGATTCAAAATGTCAATTGGATCATGCCTCATGTTGAATAACCACTTTTTAAACCCTCACAGTGACCAAAATTGCCATTTTTACAGAGTTTTGCTTACTCAAAAGCTTCCATTGTGACCCGTTTCAGGCACAGAAATGACTTTAAACACACTTATTCTAGTTGACAAAGTCATAATTCACATCCAACAGTCATTTAGAGTCAAAAGATTAAATGTTGAAATTTCATCATTAACCCCTTTACTGCTAAGGCATTATTACTATTGCCATTTACTTTCCATTGAAATCAATGGAAAGTCCATGACGAGTTACCCTTGTCATTAGCAGCCAAGAGGTTATAGACCATTTTGGGATCGTTCGACAGGTCCGGAGTCATCGTTTTTCATCCGAAAATTGATTTTTTGGACTGTACCAAAAATGATTCAAAATGTCAATTGGATCATGCCTCATGTTGAATAACCACTTTTTAAACCCTCACAGTGACCAAAATTGCCATTTTTACAGAGTTTTGCTTACTCAAAAGCTTCAATTTTGACCCGTTTCAGGCACAGAAATGACTTTAAACACACTTACTTTAGTTGACAAAGTCATAATTCACATCCAACAGTCATTTAGAGTCAAAAGATTAAATGTTGAAATTTCATCATTATAGACCATTTTGGGATCGTTCGACAGGTCCGGAGTCATCGTTTTTCATCCGAAAATTGATTTTTTGGACTGTACCAAAAATGATTCAAAATGTCAATTGGATCATGCCTCGTGTTGAATAACCACTTTTTAAACCCTCACAGTGACCAAAATTGCCATTTTTACAGAGTTATGCTTACTCAAAAGCTTCAATTTTGACCAATTTCAGGCACAGAAATGACTTTAAACACACTTATTTTAGTTGACAAAGTCCTAATTCACATCCAACAGTAATTTAGAGTCAAAAGATTAAATGTTAAAATTTCATCATTATAACTCATTTTGGGGTCGTTCGACAGGTCCGGAGTCATCGTTTTTCATCCGAAAATTGATTTTTGGGACTGTACCAAAAATGGTTCAAAATGTCAATTGGATCATGTTGAATAACCACTTTTTAAACCCTCACAGTGACCAAAATTGCCATTTTTACAGAGTTTTGCTTACTCAAAAGCTTCCATTTTGACCCGTTTCAGGCACAGAAATGACTTTAAACACACTTATTCTAGTTGACAAAGTCATAATTCACATCCAACAGTAATTTAGAGTCAAAAGATTAAATGTTAAAATTTCATCATTATAGACCATTTTGGGATCGTTCGACAGGTCCGGAGTCATCGTTTTTCATCCGAAAATTGATTTTTTGGACTGTACCAAAAATGATTCAAAATGTCAATTGGATCATGCCTCATGTTGAATAACCACTTTTTAAACCCTCACAGTGACCAAAATTGCCATTTTTACAGAGTTTTGCTTACTCAAAAGCTTCCATTTTGACCCGTTTCAGGCACAGAAATGACTTTAAACACACTTATTCTAGTTGACAAAGTCATAATTCACATCCAACAGTCATTTAGAGTCAAAAGATTAAATGTTAAAATTTCATCATTATAGACCATTTTGGGATCGTTCGACAGGTCCGGAGTCATCGTTTTTCATCCGAAAAGTGATTTTTGGGACTGTACCGAAAATGATTCAAAATGTCAATTGGATCATGCCTCATGTTGAATAACCACTTTTTAAACCCTCACAGTGACCAAAATTGCCATTTTTACAGAGTTTTGCTTACTCAAAAGCTTCAATTTTGACCTGTTTCAGGCACAGAAATGACTTTAAACACACTTATTTTAGTTGACAAAGTCATAATTCACATCCAACAGTCATTTAGAGTCAAAAGATTAAATGTTAAAATTTCATCATTATAGACAATTTTGGGATCGTTCGACAGATCCGGAGTCATCGTTTGTCATCCGAAAAATGATTTTTTGGACTGTACCAAAAATGATTCAAAATGTCAATTGGATCATGCCTCATGTTGAATAACCACTTTTTAAACCCTCACAGTGACCAAAATTGCCATTTTTACAGAGTTTTGCTTACTCAAAAGCTTCCATTGTGACCCGTTTCAGGCACAGAAATGACTTTAAACACACTTATTCTAGTTGACAAAGTCATAATTCACATCCAACAGTCATTTAGAGTCAAAAGATTAAATGTTGAAATTTCATCATTAACCCCTTTACTGCTAAGGCATTATTACTATTGCCATTTACTTTCCATTGAAATCAATGGAAAGTCCATGACGAGTTACCCTTGTCATTAGCAGCCAAGAGGTTATAGACCATTTTGGGATCGTTCGACAGGTCCGGAGTCATCGTTTTTCATCCGAAAATTGATTTTTTGGACTGTACCAAAAATGATTCAAAATGTCAATTGGATCATGCCTCATGTTGAATAACCACTTTTTAAACCCTCACAGTGACCAAAATTGCCATTTTTACAGAGTTTTGCTTACTCAAAAGCTTCAATTTTGACCCGTTTCAGGCACAGAAATGACTTTAAACACACTTACTTTAGTTGACAAAGTCATAATTCACATCCAACAGTCATTTAGAGTCAAAAGATTAAATGTTGAAATTTCATCATTATAGACCATTTTGGGATCGTTCGACAGGTCCGGAGTCATCGTTTTTCATCCGAAAATTGATTTTTTGGACTGTACCAAAAATGATTCAAAATGTCAATTGGATCATGCCTCGTGTTGAATAACCACTTTTTAAACCCTCACAGTGACCAAAATTGCCATTTTTACAGAGTTTTGCTTACTCAAAAGCTTCAATTTTGACCAATTTCAGGCACAGAAATGACTTTAAACACACTTATTTTAGTTGACAAAGTCCTAATTCACATCCAACAGTAATTTAGAGTCAAAAGATTAAATGTTAAAATTTCATCATTATAGACCATTTTGGGGTCGTTCGACAGGTCCGGAGTCATCGTTTTTCATCCGAAAATTGATTTTTGGGACTGTACCAAAAATGGTTCAAAATGTCAATTGGATCATGTTGAATAACCACTTTTTAAACCCTCACAGTGACCAAAATTGCCATTTTTACAGAGTTTTGCTTACTCAAAAGCTTCCATTTTGACCCGTTTCAGGCACAGAAATGACTTTAAACACACTTATTCTAGTTGACAAAGTCATAATTCACATCCAACAGTAATTTAGAGTCAAAAGATTAAATGTTAAAATTTCATCATTATAGACCATTTTGGGATCGTTCGACAGGTCCGGAGTCATCGTTTTTCATCCGAAAATTGATTTTTTGGACTGTACCAAAAATGATTCAAAATGTCAATTGGATCATGCCTCATGTTGAATAACCACTTTTTAAACCCTCACAGTGACCAAAATTGCCATTTTTACAGAGTTTTGCTTACTCAAAAGCTTCCATTTTGACCCGTTTCAGGCACAGAAATGACTTTAAACACACTTATTCTAGTTGACAAAGTCATAATTCACATCCAACAGTCATTTAGAGTCAAAAGATTAAATGTTAAAATTTCATCATTATAGACCATTTTGGGATCGTTCGACAGGTCCGGAGTCATCGTTTTTCATCCGAAAAGTGATTTTTGGGACTGTACCGAAAATGATTCAAAATGTCAATTGGATCATGCCTCATGTTGAATAACCACTTTTTAAACCCTCACAGTGACCAAAATTGCCATTTTTACAGAGTTTTGCTTACTCAAAAGCTTCCATTTTGACCAGTTTCAGGCACAGAAATGACTTTAAACACACTTATTCTAGTTGACAAAATCATAATTCACATCCAACAGTAATTTAGAGTCAAAAGATTAAATGTTTAAATTTCATCATTATAGACCATTTTGGGATCGTTCGACAGGTCCGGAGTCATCGTTTTTCATCCGAAAATTGATTTTTCGGACTGTATCAAAAATGATTCAAAATGTCAATTGGATCATGCCTCATGTTGAATAACCACTTTTTAAACCCTCACAGTGACCAAAATTGCCATTTTTACAGAGTTTTGCTTACTCAAAAGCTTCAATTTTGAGCCGTTTCAGGCACAGAAATGACTTTAAACACACTTATTTTAGTTGACAAAGTCCTAATTCACATCCAACAGTTATTTAGAGTCAAAAGATTAAATGTTGAAATTTCATCATTATAGACCATTTTGGGATGGTTCGACAGGTCCGGAGTCATCGTTTTTCATCCGAAAATTGATTTTTTGGACTGTACCAAAAATGATTCAAAATGTCAATTGGATCATGCCTCATGTTGAATAACCACTTTTTAAACCCTCACAGTGACCAAAATTGCCATTTTTAAAGAGTTTTGCTTACTCAAAAGCTTCAATTTTGACCCGTTTCAGGCACAGAAATGACTTTAAACACACTTATTTTAGTTGACAAAGTCCTAATTCACATCCAACAGTAATTTAGAGTCAAAAGATTAAATGTTAAAATTTCATCATTATAGACCATTTTGGGATCGTTCGACAGGTCCGGAGTCATTGTTTTTCATCCGAAAATTGATTTTTTGGACTGTACCAAAAATGATTCAAAATGTCAATTGGATCATGCCTCATGTTGAATAACCACTTTTTAAACCCTCACAGTGACCAAAATTGCCATTTTTACAGAGTTTTGCTTACTCAAAAGCTTCCATTTTGACCCGTTTCAGGCACAGAAATGACTTTAAACACACTTATTCTAGTTAACAAAGTCATAATTCACATCCAACAGTCATTTAGATTCAAAAGATTAAATGTTGAAATTTCATCATTATAGACTATTTTGGGATCGTTCGACAGGTCCGGAGTCATCGTTTTTCATCCGAAAATTGATTTTTTGGACTGTACCAAAAATGATTCAAAATGTCAATTGGATCATGCCTCATGTTGAATAACCACTTTTTAAACCCTCACAGTGACCAAAATTGCCATTTTTACAGAGTTTTGCTTACTCAAAAGCTTCCATTGTGACCCGTTTCAGGCACAGAAATGACTTTAAACACACTTATTCTAGTTGACAAAGTCATAATTCACATCCAACAGTCATTTAGAGTCAAAAGATTAAATGTTGAAATTTCATCATTAACCCCTTTACTGCTAAGGCATTATTACTATTGCCATTTACTTTCCATTGAAATCAATGGAAAGTCCATGACGAGTTACCCTTGTCATTAGCAGCCAAGAGGTTATAGACCATTTTGGGATCGTTCGACAGGTCCGGAGTCATCGTTTTTCATCCGAAAATTGATTTTTTGGACTGTACCAAAAATGATTCAAAATGTCAATTGGATCATGCCTCATGTTGAATAACCACTTTTTAAACCCTCATAGTGACCAAAATTGCCATTTTTACAGAGTTATGCTTACTCAAAAGCTTCAATTTTGACCAATTTCAGGCACAGAAATGACTTTAAACACACTTATTTTAGTTGACAAAGTCCTAATTCACATCCAACAGTAATTTAGAGTCAAAAGATTAAATGTTAAAATTTCATCATTATAACTCATTTTGGGGTCGTTCGACAGGTCCGGAGTCATCGTTTTTCATCCGAAAATTGATTTTTGGGACTGTACCAAAAATGGTTCAAAATGTCAATTGGATCATGTTGAATAACCACTTTTTAAACCCTCACAGTGACCAAAATTGCCATTTTTACAGAGTTTTGCTTACTCAAAAGCTTCCATTTTGACCCGTTTCAGGCACAGAAATGACTTTAAACACACTTATTCTAGTTGACAAAGTCATAATTCACATCCAACAGTAATTTAGAGTCAAAAGATTAAATGTTAAAATTTCATCATTATAGACCATTTTGGGATCGTTCGACAGGTCCGGAGTCATCGTTTTTCATCCGAAAATTGATTTTTTGGACTGTACCAAAAATGATTCAAAATGTCAATTGGATCATGCCTCATGTTGAATAACCACTTTTTAAACCCTCACAGTGACCAAAATTGCCATTTTTACAGAGTTTTGCTTACTCAAAAGCTTCCATTTTGACCCGTTTCAGGCACAGAAATGACTTTAAACACACTTATTCTAGTTGACAAAGTCATAATTCACATCCAAAAGTCATTTAGAGTCAAAAGATTAAATGTTAAAATTTCATCATTATAGACCATTTTGGGATCGTTCGACAGGTCCGGAGTCATCGTTTTTCATCCGAAAAGTGATTTTTGGGACTGTACCGAAAATGATTCAAAATGTCAATTGGATCATGCCTCATGTTGAATAACCACTTTTTAAACCCTCACAGTGACCAAAATTGCCATTTTTACAGAGTTTTGCTTACTCAAAAGCTTCAATTTTGACCTGTTTCAGGCACAGAAATGACTTTAAACACACTTATTTTAGTTGACAAAGTCATAATTCACATCCAACAGTCATTTAGAGTCAAAAGATTAAATGTTAAAATTTCATCATTATAGACAATTTTGGGATCGTTCGACAGATCCGGAGTCATCGTTTGTCATCCGAAAAATGATTTTTTGGACTGTACCAAAAATGATTCAAAATGTCAATTGGATCATGCCTCATGTTGAATAACCACTTTTTAAACCCTCACAGTGACCAAAATTGCCATTTTTACAGAGTTTTGCTTACTCAAAAGCTTCCATTGTGACCCGTTTCAGGCACAGAAATGACTTTAAACACACTTATTCTAGTTGACAAAGTCATAATTCACATCCAACAGTCATTTAGAGTCAAAAGATTAAATGTTGAAATTTCATCATTAACCCCTTTACTGCTAAGGCATTATTACTATTGCCATTTACTTTCCATTGAAATCAATGGAAAGTCCATGACGAGTTACCCTTGTCATTAGCAGCCAAGAGGTTATAGACCATTTTGGGATCGTTCGACAGGTCCGGAGTCATCGTTTTTCATCCGAAAATTGATTTTTTGGACTGTACCAAAAATGATTCAAAATGTCAATTGGATCATGCCTCATGTTGAATAACCACTTTTTAAACCCTCACAGTGACCAAAATTGCCATTTTTACAGAGTTTTGCTTACTCAAAAGCTTCAATTTTGACCCGTTTCAGGCACAGAAATGACTTTAAACACACTTACTTTAGTTGACAAAGTCATAATTCACATCCAACAGTCATTTAGAGTCAAAAGATTAAATGTTGAAATTTCATCATTATAGACCATTTTGGGATCGTTCGACAGGTCCGGAGTCATCGTTTTTCATCCGAAAATTGATTTTTTGGACTGTACCAAAAATGATTCAAAATGTCAATTGGATCATGCCTCGTGTTGAATAACCACTTTTTAAACCCTCACAGTGACCAAAATTGCCATTTTTACAGAGTTTTGCTTACTCAAAAGCTTCAATTTTGACCAATTTCAGGCACAGAAATGACTTTAAACACACTTATTTTAGTTGACAAAGTCCTAATTCACATCCAACAGTAATTTAGAGTCAAAAGATTAAATGTTAAAATTTCATCATTATAGACCATTTTGGGGTCGTTCGACAGGTCCGGAGTCATCGTTTTTCATCCGAAAATTGATTTTTGGGACTGTACCAAAAATGGTTCAAAATGTCAATTGGATCATGTTGAATAACCACTTTTTAAACCCTCACAGTGACCAAAATTGCCATTTTTACAGAGTTTTGCTTACTCAAAAGCTTCCATTTTGACCCGTTTCAGGCACAGAAATGACTTTAAACACACTTATTCTAGTTGACAAAGTCATAATTCACATCCAACAGTAATTTAGAGTCAAAAGATTAAATGTTAAAATTTCATCATTATAGACCATTTTGGGATCGTTCGACAGGTCCGGAGTCATCGTTTTTCATCCGAAAATTGATTTTTTGGACTGTACCAAAAATGATTCAAAATGTCAATTGGATCATGCCTCATGTTGAATAACCACTTTTTAAACCCTCACAGTGACCAAAATTGCCATTTTTACACAGTTTTGCTTACTCAAAAGCTTCCATTTTGACCCGTTTCAGGCACAGAAATGACTTTAAACACACTTATTCTAGTTGACAAAGTCATAATTCACATCCAACAGTCATTTAGAGTCAAAAGATTAAATGTTAAAATTTCATCATTATAGACCATTTTGGGATCGTTCGACAGGTCCGGAGTCATCGTTTTTCATCCGAAAAGTGATTTTTGGGACTGTACCGAAAATGATTCAAAATGTCAATTGGATCATGCCTCATGTTGAATAACCACTTTTTAAACCCTCACAGTGACCAAAATTGCCATTTTTACAGAGTTTTGCTTACTCAAAAGCTTCCATTTTGACCAGTTTCAGGCACAGAAATGACTTTAAACACACTTATTCTAGTTGACAAAATCATAATTCACATCCAACAGTAATTTAGAGTCAAAAGATTAAATGTTTAAATTTCATCATTATAGACCATTTTGGGATCGTTCGACAGGTCCGGAGTCATCGTTTTTCATCCGAAAATTGATTTTTCGGACTGTATCAAAAATGATTCAAAATGTCAATTGGATCATGCCTCATGTTGAATAACCACTTTTTAAACCCTCACAGTGACCAAAATTGCCATTTTTACAGAGTTTTGCTTACTCAAAAGCTTCAATTTTGAGCCGTTTCAGGCACAGAAATGACTTTAAACACACTTATTTTAGTTGACAAAGTCCTAATTCACATCCAACAGTTATTTAGAGTCAAAAGATTAAATGTTGAAATTTCATCATTATAGACCATTTTGGGATGGTTCGACAGGTCCGGAGTCATCGTTTTTCATCCGAAAATTGATTTTTTGGACTGTACCAAAAATGATTCAAAATGTCAATTGGATCATGCCTCATGTTGAATAACCACTTTTTAAACCCTCACAGTGACCAAAATTGCCATTTTTAAAGAGTTTTGCTTACTCAAAAGCTTCAATTTTGACCCGTTTCAGGCACAGAAATGACTTTAAACACACTTATTTTAGTTGACAAAGTCCTAATTCACATCCAACAGTAATTTAGAGTCAAAAGATTAAATGTTAAAATTTCATCATTATAGACCATTTTGGGATCGTTCGACAGGTCCGGAGTCATTGTTTTTCATCCGAAAATTGATTTTTTGGACTGTACCAAAAATGATTCAAAATGTCAATTGGATCATGCCTCATGTTGAATAACCACTTTTTAAACCCTCACAGTGACCAAAATTGCCATTTTTACAGAGTTTTGCTTACTCAAAAGCTTCAATTTTGACCCGTTTCAGGCACAGAAATGACTTTAAACACACTTACTTTAGTTGACAAAGTCATAATTCACATCCAACAGTCATTTAGAGTCAAAAGATTAAATGTTGAAATTTCATCATTATAGACCATTTTGGGATCGTTCGACAGGTCCGGAGTCATCGTTTTTCATCCGAAAATTGATTTTTTGGACTGTACCAAAAATGATTCAAAATGTCAATTGGATCATGCCTCATGTTGAATAACCACTTTTTAAACCCTCACAGTGACCAAAATTGCCATTTTTACAGAGTTTTGCTTACTCAAAAGCTTCCATTTTGACCCGTTTCAGGCACAGAAATGACTTTAAACACACTTATTCTAGTTGACAAAGTCATAATTCACATCCAACAGTCATTTAGATTCAAAAGATTAAATGTTGAAATTTCATCATTATAGACTATTTTGGGATCGTTCGACAGGTCCGGAGTCATCGTTTTTCATCCGAAAATTGATTTTTTGGACTGTACCAAAAATGATTCAAAATGTCAATTGGATCATGCCTCATGTTGAATAACCACTTTTTAAACCCTCACAGTGACCAAAATTGCAATTTTTACAGAGTTTTGCTTACTCAAAAGCTTCAATTTTGACCCGTTTCAGGCACAGAAATGACTTTAAACACACTTATTTTAGTTGACAAAATCATAATTCACATCCAACAGTAATTTAGAGTCAAAAGATTAAATGTTGAAATTTCATCATTATAGACCATTTTGGGATCGTTCGACAGGTCCGGAGTCATCGTTTTTCATCCGAAAATTGATTTTTTGGACTGTACCAAAAATGATTCAAAATGTCAATTGGATCATGCCTCATGTTGAATAACCACTTTTTAAACCCTCACAGTGACCAAAATTGCCATTTTTACAGAGTTTTGCTTACTCAAAAGCTTCCATTTTGACCCGTTTCAGGCACAGAAATGACTTTAAACACACTTATTCTAGTTGACAAAGTCATAATTCACATCCAACAGTCATTTAGAGTCAAAAGATTAAATGTTGAAATTTCATCATTATAGACCATTTTGGGATCGTTCGACAGGTCCGGAGTCATCGTTTTTCATCCGAAAATTGATTTTTGGGACTGTACCAAAAATGATTCAAAATGTCAATTGGATCATGCCTCATGTTGAATAACCACTTTTTAAACCCTCACAGTGACCAAAATTGCCATTTTTACAGACTTTTGCTTACTCAAAAGCTTCAATTTTGACCTGTTTCAGGCACAGAAATGACTTTAAACACACTTATTTTAGTTGACAAAGTCATAATTCACATCCAACAGTCATTTAGAGTCAAAAGATTAAATGTTGAAATTTCATCATTATAGACCATTTTGGGATCGTTCGACAGGTCCGGAGTCATCGTTTTTCATCCGAAAATTGATTTTTTGGACTGTACCAAAAATGATTCAAAATGTCAATTGGATCATGCCTCATGTTGAATAACCACTTTTTCAACCCTCACAGTGACCAAAATTGCCATTTTTACAGAGTTTTGCTTACTCAAAAGCTTCAATTTTGACCCGTTTCAGGCACAGAAATGACTTTAAACACACTTATTTTAGTTGACAAAGTCATAATTCATATCCAACAGTCATTTAGAGTCAAAAGATTAAATGTTGAAATTTCATAATTATAGACCATTTTGGGATGGTTCGACAGGTCCGGAGTCATCGTTTTTCATCCGAAAATTGATTTTTTGGACTGTACCAAAAATGATTCAAAATGTCGATTGGATCATGCCTCATGTTGAATAACCACTTTTTAAACCCTCACAGTGACCAAAATTGCCATTTTTACAGAGTTTTGCTTACTCAAAAGCTTCAATTTTGACCCGTTTCAGGCACAGAAATGACTTTAAACACACTTACTTTAGTTGACAAAGTCATAATTCACATCCAACAGTCATTTAGAGTCAAAAGATTAAATGTTGAAATTTCATCATTATAGACCATTTTGGGATCGTTCGACAGGTCCGGAGTCATCGTTTTTCATCCGAAAATTGATTTTTTGGACTGTACCAAAAATGATTCAAAATGTCAATTGGATCATGCCTCGTGTTGAATAACCACTTTTTAAACCCTCACAGTGACCAAAATTGCCATTTTTACAGAGTTTTGCTTACTCAAAAGCTTCAATTTTGACCAATTTCAGGCACAGAAATGACTTTAAACACACTTATTTTAGTTGACAAAGTCCTAATTCACATCCAACAGTAATTTAGAGTCAAAAGATTAAATGTTAAAATGTCATCATTATAGACCATTTTGGGGTCGTTCGACAGGTCCGGAGTCATCGTTTTTCATCCGAAAATTGATTTTTGGGACTGTACCAAAAATGGTTCAAAATGTCAATTGGATCATGTTGAATAACCACTTTTTAAACCCTCACAGTGACCAAAATTGCCATTTTTACAGAGTTTTGCTTACTCAAAAGCTTCCATTTTGACCCGTTTCAGGCACAGAAATGACTTTAAACACACTTATTCTAGTTGACAAAGTCATAATTCACATCCAACAGTAATTTAGAGTCAAAAGATTAAATGTTAAAATTTCATCATTATAGACCATTTTGGGATCGTTCGACAGGTCCGGAGTCATCGTTTTTCATCCGAAAATTGATTTTTTGGACTGTACCAAAAATGATTCAAAATGTCAATTGGATCATGCCTCATGTTGAATAACCACTTTTTAAACCCTCACAGTGACCAAAATTGCAATTTCTACAGAGTTTTGCTTACTCAAAAGCTTCAATTTTGACCCGTTTCAGGCACAGAAATGACTTTAAACACACTTATTTTAGTTGACAAAGTCCTAATTCACATCCAACAGTAATTTAGAGTCAAAAGATTAAATGCTAAAATTTCATCATTATAGACCATTTTGGGATCGTTCGACAGGTCCGGAGTCATCGTTTTTCATCCGAAAATTGATTTTTTGGACTGTACCAAAAATGATTCAAAATGTCAATTGGATCATGCCTCATGTTGAATAACCACTTTTTCAACCCTCACAGTGACCAAAATTGCCATTTTTACAGAGTTTTGCTTACTCAAAAGCTTCCATTTTGACCCGTTTCAGGCACAGAAATGACTTTGGACACACTTATTCTAGTTGACAAAATCATAATTCACATCCAACAGTAATTTAGAGTCAAAAGATTAAATGTTGAAATTTCATCATTATAGACCATTTTGGGACCGTTCGACAGGTCCGGAGTCATCGTTTTTCATCCGAAAATTGATTTTTTGGACTGTACCAAAAATGATTCAAAATGTCAATTGGATCATGCCTCATGTTGAATAACCACTTTTTAAACCCTCACAGTGACCAAAATTGCCATTTTTACAGAGTTTTGCTTACTCAAAAGCTTCCATTTTGACCCGTTTCAGGCACAGAAATGACTTTAAACACACTTATTCTAGTTGACAAAGTCATAATTCACATCCAACAGTAATTTAGAGTCAAAAGATTAAATGTTAAAATTTCATCATTATAGACCATTTTGGGATCGTTCGACAGGTCCGGAGTCATCGTTTTTCATCCGAAAATTGATTTTTTGGACTGTACCAAAAATGATTCAAAATGTCAATTGGATCATGCCTCATGTTGAATAACCACTTTTTAAACCCTCACAGTGACCAAAATTGCCATTTTTACAGAGTTTTGCTTACTCAAAAGCTTCCATTTTGACCCGTTTCAGGCACAGAAATGACTTTAAACACACTTATTCTAGTTGACAAAGTCATAATTCACATCCGACAGTCATTTAGAGTCAAAAGATTAAATGTTAAAATTTCATCATTATAGACCATTTTGGGATCGTTCGACAGGTCCGGAGTCATCGTTTTTCATCCGAAAAGTGATTTTTGGGACTGTACCGAAAATGATTCAAAATGTCAATTGGATCATGCCTCATGTTGAATAACCACTTTTTAAACCCTCACAGTGACCAAAATTGCCATTTTTACAGAGTTTTGCTTACTCAAAAGCTTCCATTTTGACCAGTTTCAGGCACAGAAATGACTTTAAACACACTTATTCTAGTTGACAAAATCATAATTCACATCCAACAGTAATTTAGAGTCAAAAGATTAAATGTTTAAATTTCATCATTATAGACCATTTTGGGATCGTTCGACAGGTCCGGAGTCATCGTTTTTCATCCGAAAATTGATTTTTCGGACTGTATCAAAAATGATTCAAAATGTCAATTGGATCATGCCTCATGTTGAATAACCACTTTTTAAACCCTCACAGTGACCAAAATTGCCATTTTTACAGAGTTTTGCTTACTCAAAAGCTTCAATTTTGAGCCGTTTCAGGCACAGAAATGACTTTAAACACACTTATTTTAGTTGACAAAGTCCTAATTCACATCCAACAGTTATTTAGAGTCAAAAGATTAAATGTTGAAATTTCATCATTATAGACCATTTTGGGATGGTTCGACAGGTCCGGAGTCATCGTTTTTCATCCGAAAATTGATTTTTTGGACTGTACCAAAAATGATTCAAAATGTCAATTGGATCATGCCTCATGTTGAATAACCACTTTTTAAACCCTCACAGTGACCAAAATTGCCATTTTTAAAGAGTTTTGCTTACTCAAAAGCTTCAATTTTGACCCGTTTCAGGCACAGAAATGACTTTAAACACACTTATTTTAGTTGACAAAGTCCTAATTCACATCCAACAGTAATTTAGAGTCAAAAGATTAAATGTTAAAATTTCATCATTATAGACCATTTTGGTATCGTTCGACAGGTCCGGAGTCATTGTTTTTCATCCGAAAATTGATTTTTTGGACTGTACCAAAAATGATTCAAAATGTCAATTGGATCATGCCTCATGTTGAATAACCACTTTTTAAACCCTCACAGTGACCAAAATTGCCATTTTTACAGAGTTTTGCTTACTCAAAAGCTTCAATTTTGACCCGTTTCAGGCACAGAAATGACTTTAAACACACTTACTTTAGTTGACAAAGTCATAATTCACATCCAACAGTCATTTAGAGTCAAAAGATTAAATGTTGAAATTTCATCATTATAGACCATTTTGGGATCGTTCGACAGGTCCGGAGTCATCGTTTTTCATCCGAAAATTGATTTTTTGGACTGTACCAAAAATGATTCAAAATGTCAATTGGATCATGCCTCATGTTGAATAACCACTTTTTAAACCCTCACAGTGACCAAAATTGCCATTTTTACAGAGTTTTGCTTACTCAAAAGCTTCCATTTTGACCCGTTTCAGGCACAGAAATGACTTTAAACACACTTATTCTAGTTGACAAAGTCATAATTCACATCCAACAGTCATTTAGATTCAAAAGATTAAATGTTGAAATTTCATCATTATAGACCATTTTGGGATCGTTCGACAGGTCCGGAGTTATCGTTTTTCATCCGAAAATTGATTTTTTGGACTGTACCAAAAATGATTCAAAATGTCAATTGGATCATGCCTCATGTTGAATAACCACTTTTTAAACCCTCACAGTGACCAAAATTGCAATTTTTACAGAGTTTTGCTTACTCAAAAGCTTCAATTTTGACCCGTTTCAGGCACAGAAATGACTTTAAACACACTTATTTTAGTTGACAAAGTCCTAATTCACATCCAACAGTAATTTAGAGTCAAAAGATTAAATGTTAAAATTTCATCATTATAGACCATTTTGGGATCGTTCGACAGGTCCGGAGTTATCGTTTTTCATCCGAAAATTGATTTTTTGGACTGTACCAAAAATGATTCAAAATGTCAATTGGATCATGCCTCATGTTGAATAACCACTTTTTAAACCCTCACAGTGACCAAAATTGCCATTTTTACAGAGTTTTGCTTACTCAAAAGCTTCCATTTTGACCCGTTTCAGGCACAGAAATGACTTTAAACACACTTATTCTAGTTGACAAAGTCATAATTCACATCCAACAGTAATTTAGAGTCAAAAGATTAAATGTTAGAATTTCATCATTATAGACCATTTTGGGATCATTCGACAGGTCCGGAGTCATCGTTTTTCATCCGAAAATTGATTTTTTGGACTGTACCAAAAATGATTCAAAATGTCAATTGGATCATGCCTCATGTTGAATAACCACTTTTTAAACCCTCACAGTGACCAAAATTGCCATTTTTACAGAGTTTTGCTTACTCAAAAGCTTCCATTTTGACCCGTTTCAGGCACAGAAATGACTTTAAACACACTTATTCTAGTTGACAGAGTCATAATTCACATCCAACAGTAATTTAGAGTCAAAAGATTAAATGTTAAAATTTCATCATTATAGACCATTTTGGGATCGTTCGACAGGTCCGGAGTCATCGTTTTTCATCCGAAAATTGATTTTTTGGACTGTACCAAAAATGATTCAAAATGTCAATTGGATCATGCCTCATGTTGAATAACCACTTTTTCAACCCTCACAGTGACCAAAATTGCCATTTTTACAGAGTTTTGCTTACTCAAAAGCTTCCATTTTGACCCGTTTCAGGCACAGAAATGACTTTAAACACACTTATTCTAGTTGACAAAGTCATAATTCACATCCAACAGTCATTTAGAATCAAAAGATTAAATGTTGAAATTTCATCATTATAGACCATTTTGGGATCGTTCGACAGGTCCGGAGTCATCGTTTTTCATCCGAAAATTGATTTTTTTGGACTGTACCAAAAATGATTCAAAATGTCAATTGGATCATGCCTCATGTTGAATAACCACTTTTTCAACCCTCACAGTGACCAAAATTGCCATTTTTACAGAGTTTTGCTTACTCAAAAGCTTCCATTTTGACCCGTTTCAGGCACAGAAATGACTTTGGACACACTTATTCTAGTTGACAAAATCATAATTCACATCCAACAGTAATTTAGAGTCAAAAGATTAAATGTTGAAATTTCATCATTATAGACCATTTTGGGACCGTTCGACAGGTCCGGAGTCATCGTTTTTCATCCGAAAATTGATTTTTTGGACTGTACCAAAAATGATTCAAAATGTCAATTGGATCATGCCTCATGTTGAATAACCACTTTTTAAACCCTCACAGTGACCAAAATTGCCATTTTTACAGAGTTTTGCTTACTCAAAAGCTTCCATTTTGACCCGTTTCAGGCACAGAAATGACTTTAGACACACTTATTCTAGTTGACAAAATCATAATTCACATCCAACAGTAATTTAGAGTCAAAAGATTAAATGTTGAAATTTCATCATTATAGACCATTTTGGGATCGTTCGACAGGTCCGGAGTCATCGTTTTTCATCCGAAAATTGATTTTTTGGACTGTACCAAAAATGATTCAAAATGTCAATTGGATCATGCCTCATGTTGAATAACCACTTTTTAAACCCTCACAGTGACCAAAATTGCCATTTTTACAGAGTTTTGCTTACTCAAAAGCTTCCATTTTGACCCGTTTCAGGCACAGAAATGACTTTAAACACACTTATTCTAGTTGACAAAGTCATAATTCACATCCAACAGTCATTTAGAGTCAAAAGATTAAATGTTAAAATTTCATCATTATAGACCATTTTGGGATCGTTCGACAGGTCCGGAGTCATCGTTTTTCATCCGAAAAGTGATTTTTGGGACTGTACCGAAAATGATTCAAAATGTCAATTGGATCATGCCTCATGTTGAATAACCACTTTTTAAACCCTCACAGTGACCAAAATTGCCATTTTTACAGAGTTTTGCTTACTCAAAAGCTTCCATTTTGACCAGTTTCAGGCACAGAAATGACTTTAAACACACTTATTCTAGTTGACAAAATCATAATTCACATCCAACAGTAATTTAGAGTCAAAAGATTAAATGTTTAAATTTCATCATTATAGACCATTTTGGGATCGTTCGACAGGTCCGGAGTCATCGTTTTTCATCCGAAAATTGATTTTTCGGACTGTATCAAAAATGATTCAAAATGTCAATTGGATCATGCCTCATGTTGAATAACCACTTTTTAAACCCTCACAGTGACCAAAATTGCCATTTTTACAGAGTTTTGCTTACTCAAAAGCTTCAATTTTGAGCCGTTTCAGGCACAGAAATGACTTTAAACACACTTATTTTAGTTGACAAAGTCCTAATTCACATCCAACAGTTATTTAGAGTCAAAAGATTAAATGTTGAAATTTCATCATTATAGACCATTTTGGGATGGTTCGACAGGTCCGGAGTCATCGTTTTTCATCCGAAAATTGATTTTTTGGACTGTACCAAAAATGATTCAAAATGTCAATTGGATCATGCCTCATGTTGAATAACCACTTTTTAAACCCTCACAGTGACCAAAATTGCCATTTTTAAAGAGTTTTGCTTACTCAAAAGCTTCAATTTTGACCCGTTTCAGGCACAGAAATGACTTTAAACACACTTATTTTAGTTGACAAAGTCCTAATTCACATCCAACAGTAATTTAGAGTCAAAAGATTAAATGTTAAAATTTCATCATTATAGACCATTTTGGGATCGTTCGACAGGTCCGGAGTCATTGTTTTTCATCCGAAAATTGATTTTTTGGACTGTACCAAAAATGATTCAAAATGTCAATTGGATCATGCCTCATGTTGAATAACCACTTTTTAAACCCTCACAGTGACCAAAATTGCCATTTTTACAGAGTTTTGCTTACTCAAAAGCTTCAATTTTGACCCGTTTCAGGCACAGAAATGACTTTAAACACACTTACTTTAGTTGACAAAGTCATAATTCACATCCAACAGTCATTTAGAGTCAAAAGATTAAATGTTGAAATTTCATCATTATAGACCATTTTGGGATCGTTCGACAGGTCCGGAGTCATCGTTTTTCATCCGAAAATTGATTTTTTGGACTGTACCAAAAATGATTCAAAATGTCAATTGGATCATGCCTCATGTTGAATAACCACTTTTTAAACCCTCACAGTGACCAAAATTGCCATTTTTACAGAGTTTTGCTTACTCAAAAGCTTCCATTTTGACCCGTTTCAGGCACAGAAATGACTTTAAACACACTTATTCTAGTTGACAAAGTCATAATTCACATCCAACAGTCATTTAGATTCAAAAGATTAAATGTTGAAATTTCATCATTATAGACTATTTTGGGATCGTTCGACAGGTCCGGAGTCATCGTTTTTCATCCGAAAATTGATTTTTTGGACTGTACCAAAAATGATTCAAAATGTCAATTGGATCATGCCTCATGTTGAATAACCACTTTTTAAACCCTCACAGTGACCAAAATTGCAATTTTTACAGAGTTTTGCTTACTCAAAAGCTTCAATTTTGACCCGTTTCAGGCACAGAAATGACTTTAAACACACTAATTTTAGTTGACAAAATCATAATTCACATCCAACAGTAATTTAGAGTCAAAAGATTAAATGTTGAAATTTCATCATTATAGACCATTTTGGGATCGTTCGACAGGTCCGGAGTCATCGTTTTTCATCCGAAAATTGATTTTTTGGACTGTACCAAAAATGATTCAAAATGTCAATTGGATCATGCCTCATGTTGAATAACCACTTTTTAAACCCTCACAGTGACCAAAATTGCCATTTTTACAGAGTTTTGCTTACTCAAAAGCTTCCATTTTGACCCGTTTCAGGCACAGAAATGACTTTAAACACACTTATTCTAGTTGACAAAGTCATAATTCACATCCAACAGTCATTTAGAGTCAAAAGATTAAATGTTGAAATTTCATCATTATAGACCATTTTGGGATCGTTCGACAGGTCCGGAGTCATCGTTTTTCATCCGAAAATTGATTTTTGGGACTGTACCAAAAATGATTCAAAATGTCAATTGGATCATGCCTCATGTTGAATAACCACTTTTTAAACCCTCACAGTGACCAAAATTGCCATTTTTACAGACTTTTGCTTACTCAAAAGCTTCAATTTTGACCTGTTTCAGGCACAGAAATGACTTTAAACACACTTATTTTAGTTGACAAAGTCATAATTCACATCCAACAGTCATTTAGAGTCAAAAGATTAAATGTTGAAATTTCATCATTATAGACCATTTTGGGATCGTTCGACAGGTCCGGAGTCATCGTTTTTCATCCGAAAATTGATTTTTTGGACTGTACCAAAAATGATTCAAAATGTCAATTGGATCATGCCTCATGTTGAATAACCACTTTTTCAACCCTCACAGTGACCAAAATTGCCATTTTTACAGAGTTTTGCTTACTCAAAAGCTTCAATTTTGACCCGTTTCAGGCACAGAAATGACTTTAAACACACTTATTTTAGTTGACAAAGTCATAATTCATATCCAACAGTCATTTAGAGTCAAAAGATTAAATGTTGAAATTTCATAATTATAGACCATTTTGGGATGGTTCGACAGGTCCGGAGTCATCGTTTTTCATCCGAAAATTGATTTTTTGGACTGTACCAAAAATGATTCAAAATGTCGATTGGATCATGCCTCATGTTGAATAACCACTTTTTAAACCCTCACAGTGACCAAAATTGCCATTTTTACAGAGTTTTGCTTACTCAAAAGCTTCAATTTTGACCCGTTTCAGGCACAGAAATGACTTTAAACACACTTACTTTAGTTGACAAAGTCATAATTCACATCCAACAGTCATTTAGAGTCAAAAGATTAAATGTTGAAATTTCATCATTATAGACCATTTTGGGATCGTTCGACAGGTCCGGAGTCATCGTTTTTCATCCGAAAATTGATTTTTTGGACTGTACCAAAAATGATTCAAAATGTCAATTGGATCATGCCTCGTGTTGAATAACCACTTTTTAAACCCTCACAGTGACCAAAATTGCCATTTTTACAGAGTTTTGCTTACTCAAAAGCTTCAATTTTGACCAATTTCAGGCACAGAAATGACTTTAAACACACTTATTTTAGTTGACAAAGTCCTAATTCACATCCAACAGTAATTTAGAGTCAAAAGATTAAATGTTAAAATGTCATCATTATAGACCATTTTGGGGTCGTTCGACAGGTCCGGAGTCATCGTTTTTCATCCGAAAATTGATTTTTGGGACTGTACCAAAAATGGTTCAAAATGTCAATTGGATCATGTTGAATAACCACTTTTTAAACCCTCACAGTGACCAAAATTGCCATTTTTACAGAGTTTTGCTTACTCAAAAGCTTCCATTTTGACCCGTTTCAGGCACAGAAATGACTTTAAACACACTTATTCTAGTTGACAAAGTCATAATTCACATCCAACAGTAATTTAGAGTCAAAAGATTAAATGTTAAAATTTCATCATTATAGACCATTTTGGGATCGTTCGACAGGTCCGGAGTCATCGTTTTTCATCCGAAAATTGATTTTTTGGACTGTACCAAAAATGATTCAAAATGTCAATTGGATCATGCCTCATGTTGAATAACCACTTTTTAAACCCTCACAGTGACCAAAATTGCAATTTCTACAGAGTTTTGCTTACTCAAAAGCTTCAATTTTGACCCGTTTCAGGCACAGAAATGACTTTAAACACACTTATTTTAGTTGACAAAGTCCTAATTCACATCCAACAGTAATTTAGAGTCAAAAGATTAAATGCTAAAATTTCATCATTATAGACCATTTTGGGATCGTTCGACAGGTCCGGAGTCATCGTTTTTCATCCGAAAATTGATTTTTTGGACTGTACCAAAAATGATTCAAAATGTCAATTGGATCATGCCTCATGTTGAATAACCACTTTTTCAACCCTCACAGTGACCAAAATTGCCATTTTTACAGAGTTTTGCTTACTCAAAAGCTTCCATTTTGACCCGTTTCAGGCACAGAAATGACTTTGGACACACTTATTCTAGTTGACAAAATCATAATTCACATCCAACAGTAATTTAGAGTCAAAAGATTAAATGTTGAAATTTCATCATTATAGACCATTTTGGGACCGTTCGACAGGTCCGGAGTCATCGTTTTTCATCCGAAAATTGATTTTTTGGACTGTACCAAAAATGATTCAAAATGTCAATTGGATCATGCCTCATGTTGAATAACCACTTTTTAAACCCTCACAGTGACCAAAATTGCCATTTTTACAGAGTTTTGCTTACTCAAAAGCTTCCATTTTGACCCGTTTCAGGCACAGAAATGACTTTAAACACACTTATTCTAGTTGACAAAGTCATAATTCACATCCAACAGTAATTTAGAGTCAAAAGATTAAATGTTAAAATTTCATCATTATAGACCATTTTGGGATCGTTCGACAGGTCCGGAGTCATCGTTTTTCATCCGAAAATTGATTTTTTGGACTGTACCAAAAATGATTCAAAATGTCAATTGGATCATGCCTCATGTTGAATAACCACTTTTTAAACCCTCACAGTGACCAAAATTGCCATTTTTACAGAGTTTTGCTTACTCAAAAGCTTCCATTTTGACCCGTTTCAGGCACAGAAATGACTTTAAACACACTTATTCTAGTTGACAAAGTCATAATTCACATCCGACAGTCATTTAGAGTCAAAAGATTAAATGTTAAAATTTCATCATTATAGACCATTTTGGGATCGTTCGACAGGTCCGGAGTCATCGTTTTTCATCCGAAAAGTGATTTTTGGGACTGTACCGAAAATGATTCAAAATGTCAATTGGATCATGCCTCATGTTGAATAACCACTTTTTAAACCCTCACAGTGACCAAAATTGCCATTTTTACAGAGTTTTGCTTACTCAAAAGCTTCCATTTTGACCAGTTTCAGGCACAGAAATGACTTTAAACACACTTATTCTAGTTGACAAAATCATAATTCACATCCAACAGTAATTTAGAGTCAAAAGATTAAATGTTTAAATTTCATCATTATAGACCATTTTGGGATCGTTCGACAGGTCCGGAGTCATCGTTTTTCATCCGAAAATTGATTTTTCGGACTGTATCAAAAATGATTCAAAATGTCAATTGGATCATGCCTCATGTTGAATAACCACTTTTTAAACCCTCACAGTGACCAAAATTGCCATTTTTACAGAGTTTTGCTTACTCAAAAGCTTCAATTTTGAGCCGTTTCAGGCACAGAAATGACTTTAAACACACTTATTTTAGTTGACAAAGTCCTAATTCACATCCAACAGTTATTTAGAGTCAAAAGATTAAATGTTGAAATTTCATCATTATAGACCATTTTGGGATGGTTCGACAGGTCCGGAGTCATCGTTTTTCATCCGAAAATTGATTTTTTGGACTGTACCAAAAATGATTCAAAATGTCAATTGGATCATGCCTCATGTTGAATAACCACTTTTTAAACCCTCACAGTGACCAAAATTGCCATTTTTAAAGAGTTTTGCTTACTCAAAAGCTTCAATTTTGACCCGTTTCAGGCACAGAAATGACTTTAAACACACTTATTTTAGTTGACAAAGTCCTAATTCACATCCAACAGTAATTTAGAGTCAAAAGATTAAATGTTAAAATTTCATCATTATAGACCATTTTGGGATCGTTCGACAGGTCCGGAGTCATTGTTTTTCATCCGAAAATTGATTTTTTGGACTGTACCAAAAATGATTCAAAATGTCAATTGGATCATGCCTCATGTTGAATAACCACTTTTTAAACCCTCACAGTGACCAAAATTGCCATTTTTACAGAGTTTTGCTTACTCAAAAGCTTCAATTTTGACCCGTTTCAGGCACAGAAATGACTTTAAACACACTTACTTTAGTTGACAAAGTCATAATTCACATCCAACAGTCATTTAGAGTCAAAAGATTAAATGTTGAAATTTCATCATTATAGACCATTTTGGGATCGTTCGACAGGTCCGGAGTCATCGTTTTTCATCCGAAAATTGATTTTTTGGACTGTACCAAAAATGATTCAAAATGTCAATTGGATCATGCCTCATGTTGAATAACCACTTTTTAAACCCTCACAGTGACCAAAATTGCCATTTTTACAGAGTTTTGCTTACTCAAAAGCTTCCATTTTGACCCGTTTCAGGCACAGAAATGACTTTAAACACACTTATTCTAGTTGACAAAGTCATAATTCACATCCAACAGTCATTTAGATTCAAAAGATTAAATGTTGAAATTTCATCATTATAGACCATTTTGGGATCGTTCGACAGGTCCGGAGTTATCGTTTTTCATCCGAAAATTGATTTTTTGGACTGTACCAAAAATGATTCAAAATGTCAATTGGATCATGCCTCATGTTGAATAACCACTTTTTAAACCCTCACAGTGACCAAAATTGCAATTTTTACAGAGTTTTGCTTACTCAAAAGCTTCAATTTTGACCCGTTTCAGGCACAGAAATGACTTTAAACACACTTATTTTAGTTGACAAAGTCCTAATTCACATCCAACAGTAATTTAGAGTCAAAAGATTAAATGTTAAAATTTCATCATTATAGACCATTTTGGGATCGTTCGACAGGTCCGGAGTTATCGTTTTTCATCCGAAAATTGATTTTTTGGACTGTACCAAAAATGATTCAAAATGTCAATTGGATCATGCCTCATGTTGAATAACCACTTTTTAAACCCTCACAGTGACCAAAATTGCCATTTTTACAGAGTTTTGCTTACTCAAAAGCTTCCATTTTGACCCGTTTCAGGCACAGAAATGACTTTAAACACACTTATTCTAGTTGACAAAGTCATAATTCACATCCAACAGTAATTTAGAGTCAAAAGATTAAATGTTAGAATTTCATCATTATAGACCATTTTGGGATCATTCGACAGGTCCGGAGTCATCGTTTTTCATCCGAAAATTGATTTTTTGGACTGTACCAAAAATGATTCAAAATGTCAATTGGATCATGCCTCATGTTGAATAACCACTTTTTAAACCCTCACAGTGACCAAAATTGCCATTTTTACAGAGTTTTGCTTACTCAAAAGCTTCCATTTTGACCCGTTTCAGGCACAGAAATGACTTTAAACACACTTATTCTAGTTGACAGAGTCATAATTCACATCCAACAGTAATTTAGAGTCAAAAGATTAAATGTTAAAATTTCATCATTATAGACCATTTTGGGATCGTTCGACAGGTCCGGAGTCATCGTTTTTCATCCGAAAATTGATTTTTTGGACTGTACCAAAAATGATTCAAAATGTCAATTGGATCATGCCTCATGTTGAATAACCACTTTTTCAACCCTCACAGTGACCAAAATTGCCATTTTTACAGAGTTTTGCTTACTCAAAAGCTTCCATTTTGACCCGTTTCAGGCACAGAAATGACTTTAAACACACTTATTCTAGTTGACAAAGTCATAATTCACATCCAACAGTCATTTAGAATCAAAAGATTAAATGTTGAAATTTCATCATTATAGACCATTTTGGGATCGTTCGACAGGTCCGGAGTCATCGTTTTTCATCCGAAAATTGATTTTTTTGGACTGTACCAAAAATGATTCAAAATGTCAATTGGATCATGCCTCATGTTGAATAACCACTTTTTCAACCCTCACAGTGACCAAAATTGCCATTTTTACAGAGTTTTGCTTACTCAAAAGCTTCCATTTTGACCCGTTTCAGGCACAGAAATGACTTTGGACACACTTATTCTAGTTGACAAAATCATAATTCACATCCAACAGTAATTTAGAGTCAAAAGATTAAATGTTGAAATTTCATCATTATAGACCATTTTGGGACCGTTCGACAGGTCCGGAGTCATCGTTTTTCATCCGAAAATTGATTTTTTGGACTGTACCAAAAATGATTCAAAATGTCAATTGGATCATGCCTCATGTTGAATAACCACTTTTTAAACCCTCACAGTGACCAAAATTGCCATTTTTACAGAGTTTTGCTTACTCAAAAGCTTCCATTTTGACCCGTTTCAGGCACAGAAATGACTTTAGACACACTTATTCTAGTTGACAAAATCATAATTCACATCCAACAGTAATTTAGAGTCAAAAGATTAAATGTTGAAATTTCATCATTATAGACCATTTTGGGATCGTTCGACAGGTCCGGAGTCATCGTTTTTCATCCGAAAATTGATTTTTTGGACTGTACCAAAAATGATTCAAAATGTCAATTGGATCATGCCTCATGTTGAATAACCACTTTTTAAACCCTCACAGTGACCAAAATTGCCATTTTTACAGAGTTTTGCTTACTCAAAAGCTTCCATTTTGACCCGTTTCAGGCACAGAAATGACTTTAAACACACTTATTCTAGTTGACAAAGTCATAATTCACATCCAACAGTCATTTAGAGTCAAAAGATTAAATGTTGAAATTTCATCATTATAGACCATTTTGGGATCGTTCGACAGGTCCGGAGTCATCGTTTTTCATCCGAAAATTGATTTTTGGGACTGTACCAAAAATGATTCAAAATGTCAATTGGATCATGCCTCATGTTGAATAACCACTTTTTAAACCCTCACAGTGACCAAAATTGCCATTTTTACAGACTTTTGCTTACTCAAAAGCTTCAATTTTGACCTGTTTCAGGCACAGAAATGACTTTAAACACACTTATTTTAGTTGACAAAGTCATAATTCACATCCAACAGTCATTTAGAGTCAAAAGATTAAATGTTGAAATTTCATCATTATAGACCATTTTGGGATCGTTCGACAGGTCCGGAGTCATCGTTTTTCATCCGAAAATTGATTTTTTGGACTGTACCAAAAATGATTCAAAATGTCAATTGGATCATGCCTCATGTTGAATAACCACTTTTTCAACCCTCACAGTGACCAAAATTGCCATTTTTACAGAGTTTTGCTTACTCAAAAGCTTCAATTTTGACCCGTTTCAGGCACAGAAATGACTTTAAACACACTTATTTTAGTTGACAAAGTCATAATTCATATCCAACAGTCATTTAGAGTCAAAAGATTAAATGTTGAAATTTCATAATTATAGACCATTTTGGGATGGTTCGACAGGTCCGGAGTCATCGTTTTTCATCCGAAAATTGATTTTTTGGACTGTACCAAAAATGATTCAAAATGTCGATTGGATCATGCCTCATGTTGAATAACCACTTTTTAAACCCTCACAGTGACCAAAATTGCCATTTTTACAGAGTTTTGCTTACTCAAAAGCTTCAATTTTGACCCGTTTCAGGCACAGAAATGACTTTAAACACACTTACTTTAGTTGACAAAGTCATAATTCACATCCAACAGTCATTTAGAGTCAAAAGATTAAATGTTGAAATTTCATCATTATAGACCATTTTGGGATAGTTCGACAGGTCCGGAGTCATCGTTTTTCATCCGAAAATTGATTTTTTGGACTGTACCAAAAATGATTCAAAATGTCAATTGGATCATGCCTCGTGTTGAATAACCACTTTTTAAACCCTCACAGTGACCAAAATTGCCATTTTTACAGAGTTTTGCTTACTCAAAAGCTTCAATTTTGACCAATTTCAGGCACAGAAATGACTTTAAACACACTTATTTTAGTTGACAAAGTCCTAATTCACATCCAACAGTAATTTAGAGTCAAAAGATTAAATGTTAAAATGTCATCATTATAGACCATTTTGGGGTCGTTCGACAGGTCCGGAGTCATCGTTTTTCATCCGAAAATTGATTTTTGGGACTGTACCAAAAATGGTTCAAAATGTCAATTGGATCATGTTGAATAACCACTTTTTAAACCCTCACAGTGACCAAAATTGCCATTTTTACAGAGTTTTGCTTACTCAAAAGCTTCCATTTTGACCCGTTTCAGGCACAGAAATGACTTTAAACACACTTATTCTAGTTGACAAAGTCATAATTCACATCCAACAGTAATTTAGAGTCAAAAGATTAAATGTTAAAATTTCATCATTATAGACCATTTTGGGATCGTTCGACAGGTCCGGAGTCATCGTTTTTCATCCGAAAATTGATTTTTTGGACTGTACCAAAAATGATTCAAAATGTCAATTGGATCATGCCTCATGTTGAATAACCACTTTTTAAACCCTCACAGTGACCAAAATTGCAATTTCTACAGAGTTTTGCTTACTCAAAAGCTTCAATTTTGACCCGTTTCAGGCACAGAAATGACTTTAAACACACTTATTTTAGTTGACAAAGTCCTAATTCACATCCAACAGTAATTTAGAGTCAAAAGATTAAATGCTAAAATTTCATCATTATAGACCATTTTGGGATCGTTCGACAGGTCCGGAGTCATCGTTTTTCATCCGAAAATTGATTTTTTGGACTGTACCAAAAATGATTCAAAATGTCAATTGGATCATGCCTCATGTTGAATAACCACTTTTTCAACCCTCACAGTGACCAAAATTGCCATTTTTACAGAGTTTTGCTTACTCAAAAGCTTCCATTTTGACCCGTTTCAGGCACAGAAATGACTTTGGACACACTTATTCTAGTTGACAAAATCATAATTCACATCCAACAGTAATTTAGAGTCAAAAGATTAAATGTTGAAATTTCATCATTATAGACCATTTTGGGACCGTTCGACAGGTCCGGAGTCATCGTTTTTCATCCGAAAATTGATTTTTTGGACTGTACCAAAAATTATTCAAAATGTCAATTGGATCATGCCTCATGTTGAATAACCACTTTTTAAACCCTCACAGTGACCAAAATTGCCATTTTTCCAGAGTTTTGCTTACTCAAAAGCTTCCATTTTGACCCGTTTCAGGCACAGAAATGACTTTAGACACACTTATTCTAGTTGACAAAATCATAATTCACATCCAACAGTAATTTAGAGTCAAAAGATTAAATGTTGAAATTTCATCATTATAGACCATTTTGGGATCGTTCGACAGGTCCGGAGTCATCGTTTTTCATCCGAAAATTGATTTTTTGGACTGTACCAAAAATGATTCAAAATGTCAATTGGATCATGCCTCATGTTGAATAACCACTTTTTAAACCCTCACAGTGACCAAAATTGCCATTTTTACAGAGTTTTGCTTACTCAAAAGCTTCCATTTTGACCCGTTTCAGGCACAGAAATGACTTTAAACACACTTATTCTAGTTGACAAAGTCATAATTCACATCCAACAGTCATTTAGAGTCAAAAGATTAAATGTTGAAATTTCATCATTATAGACCATTTTGGGATCGTTCGACAGGTCCGGAGTCATCGTTTTTCATCCGAAAATTGATTTTTGGGACTGTACCAAAAATGATTCAAAATGTCAATTGGATCATGCCTCATGTTGAATAACCACTTTTTAAACCCTCACAGTGACCAAAATTGCCATTTTTACAGACTTTTGCTTACTCAAAAGCTTCAATTTTGACCTGTTTCAGGCACAGAAATGACTTTAAACACACTTATTTTAGTTGACAAAGTCATAATTCACATCCAACAGTCATTTAGAGTCAAAAGATTAAATGTTGAAATTTCATCATTATAGACCATTTTGGGATCGTTCGACAGGTCCGGAGTCATCGTTTTTCATCCGAAAATTGATTTTTTGGACTGTACCAAAAATGATTCAAAATGTCAATTGGATCATGCCTCATGTTGAATAACCACTTTTTCAACCCTCACAGTGACCAAAATTGCCATTTTTACAGAGTTTTGCTTACTCAAAAGCTTCAATTTTGACCCGTTTCAGGCACAGAAATGACTTTAAACACACTTATTTTAGTTGACAAAGTCATAATTCATATCCAACAGTCATTTAGAGTCAAAAGATTAAATGTTGAAATTTCATAATTATAGACCATTTTGGGATGGTTCGACAGGTCCGGAGTCATCGTTTTTCATCCGAAAATTGATTTTTTGGACTGTACCAAAAATGATTCAAAATGTCAATTGGATCATGCCTCATGTTGAATAACCACTTTTTAAACCCTCACAGTGACCAAAATTGCCATTTTTACAGAGTTTTGCTTACTCAAAAGCTTCAATTTTGACCCGTTTCAGGCACAGAAATGACTTTAAACACACTTACTTTAGTTGACAAAGTCATAATTCACATCCAACAGTCATTTAGAGTCAAAAGATTAAATGTTGAAATTTCATCATTATAGACCATTTTGGGATCGTTCGACAGGTCCGGAGTCATCGTTTTTCATCCGAAAATTGATTTTTTGGACTGTACCAAAAATGATTCAAAATGTCAATTGGATCATGCCTCGTGTTGAATAACCACTTTTTAAACCCTCACAGTGACCAAAATTGCCATTTTTACAGAGTTTTGCTTACTCAAAAGCTTCAATTTTGACCAATTTCAGGCACAGAAATGACTTTAAACACACTTATTTTAGTTGACAAAGTCCTAATTCACATCCAACAGTAATTTAGAGTCAAAAGATTAAATGTTAAAATGTCATCATTATAGACCATTTTGGGGTCGTTCGACAGGTCCGGAGTCATCGTTTTTCATCCGAAAATTGATTTTTGGGACTGTACCAAAAATGGTTCAAAATGTCAATTGGATCATGCCTCATGTTGAATAACCACTTTTTAAACCCTCACAGTGACCAAAATTGCAATTTTTACAGAGTTTTGCTTACTCAAAAGCTTCAATTTTGACCCGTTTCAGGCACAGAAATGACTTTAAACACACTTATTTTAGTTGACAAAGTCCTAATTCACATCCAACAGTAATTTAGAGTCAAAAGATTAAATGTTAAAATTTCATCATTATAGACCATTTTGGGATCGTTCGACAGGTCCGGAGTCATCGTTTTTCATCCGAAAATTGATTTTTTGGACTGTACCAAAAATGATTCAAAATGTCAATTGGATCATGCCTCATGTTGAATAACCACTTTTTAAACCCTCACAGTGACCAAAATTGCCATTTTTACAGAGTTTTGCTTACTCAAAAGCTTCCATTTTGACCCGTTTCAGGCACAGAAATGACTTTAAACACACTTATTCTAGTTGACAAAGTCATAATTCACATCCAACAGTAATTTAGAGTCAAAAGATTAAATGTTAAAATTTCATCATTATAGACCATTTTGGGATCGTTCGACAGGTCCGGAGTCATCGTTTTTCATCCGAAAATTGATTTTTTGGACTGTACCAAAAATGATTCAAAATGTCAATTGGATCATGCCTCATGTTGAATAACCACTTTTTAAACCCTCACAGTGACCAAAATTGCCATTTTTACAGAGTTTTGCTTACTCAAAAGCTTCCATTTTGACCCGTTTCAGGCACAGAAATGACTTTAAACACACTTATTCTAGTTGACAGAGTCATAATTCACATCCAACAGTAATTTAGAGTCAAAAGATTAAATGTTAAAATTTCATCATTATAGACCATTTTGGGATCGTTCGACAGGTCCGGAGTCATCGTTTTTCATCCGAAAATTGATTTTTTGGACTGTACCAAAAATGATTCAAAATGTCAATTGGATCATGCCTCATGTTGAATAACCACTTTTTAAACCCTCACAGTGACCAAAATTGCCATTTTTACAGAGTTTTGCTTACTCAAAAGCTTCCATTTTGACCCGTTTCAGGCACAGAAATGACTTTAAACACACTTATTCTAGTTGACAAAGTCATAATTCACATCCAACAGTCATTTAGAATCAAAAGATTAAATGTTGAAATTTCATCATTATAGACCATTTTGGGATCGTTCGACAGGTCCGGAGTCATCGTTTTTCATCCGAAAATTGATTTTTTTGGACTGTACCAAAAATGATTCAAAATGTCAATTGGATCATGCCTCATGTTGAATAACCACTTTTTCAACCCTCACAGTGACCAAAATTGCCATTTTTACAGAGTTTTGCTTACTCAAAAGCTTCCATTTTGACCCGTTTCAGGCACAGAAATGACTTTGGACACACTTATTCTAGTTGACAAAATCATAATTCACATCCAACAGTAATTTAGAGTCAAAAGATTAAATGTTGAAATTTCATCATTATAGACCATTTTGGGACCGTTCGACAGGTCCGGAGTCATCGTTTTTCATCTGAAAATTGATTTTTTGGACTGTACCAAAAATGATTCAAAATGTCAATTGGATCATGCCTCATGTTGAATAACCACTTTTTAAACCCTCACAGTGACCAAAATTGCCATTTTTACAGAGTTTTGCTTACTCAAAAGCTTCCATTTTGACCCGTTTCAGGCACAGAAATGACTTTAGACACACTTATTCTAGTTGGCAAAATCATAATTCACATCCAACAGTAATTTAGAGTCAAAAGATTAAATGTTGAAATTTCATCATTATAGACCATTTTGGGATCGTTCGACAGGTCCGGAGTCATCGTTTTTCATCCGAAAATTGATTTTTTAGACTGTACCAAAAATGATTCAAAATGTCAATTGGATCATGCCTCATGTTGAATAACCACTTTTTAAACCCTCACAGTGACCAAAATTGCCATTTTTACAGAGTTTTGCTTACTCAAAAGCTTCCATTTTGACCCGTTTCAGGCACAGAAATGACTTTAAACACACTTATTCTAGTTGACAAAGTCATAATTCACATCCAACAGTCATTTAGAGTCAAAAGATTAAATGTTGAAATTTCATCATTATAGAACATTTTGGGATCGTTCGACAGGTCCGGAGTCATCGTTTTTCATCCGAAAATTGATTTTTGGGACTGTACCAAAAATGATTCAAAATGTCAATTGGATCATGCCTCATGTTGAATAACCACTTTTTAAACCCTCACAGTGACTAAAATTGCCATTTTTACAGACTTTTGCTTACTCAAAAGCTTGAATTTTGACCTGTTTCAGGCACAGAAATGACTTTAAACACACTTATTTTAGTTGACAAAGTCATAATTCACATCCAACAGTCATTTAGAGTCAAAAGATTAAATGTTAAAATTTCATCATTATAGACAATTTTGGGATCGTTCGACAGATCCGGAGTCATCGTTTGTCATCCGAAAAATGATTTTTTGGACTGTACCAAAAATGATTCAAAATGTCAATTGGATCATGCCTCATGTTGAATAACCACTTTTTAAACCCTCACAGTGACCAAAATTGCCATTTTTACAGAGTTTTGCTTACTCAAAAGCTTCCATTGTGACCCGTTTCAGGCACAGAAATGACTTTAAACACACTTATTCTAGTTGACAAAGTCATAATTCACATCCAACAGTCATTTAGAGTCAAAAGATTAAATGTTGAAATTTCATCATTATAGACCATTTTGGGATCGTTCGACAGGTCCGGAGTCATCGTTTTTCATCCGAAAATTGATTTTTTGGACTGTACCAAAAATGATTCAAAATGTCAATTGGATCATGCCTCATGTTGAATAACCACTTTTTCAACCCTCACAGTGACCAAAATTGCCATTTTTACAGAGTTTTGCTTACTCAAAAGCTTCCATTTTGACCTGTTTCAGGCACAGAAATGACTTTAAACACACTTATTCTAGTTGACAAAGTAATAATTCACATCCAACAGTCATTTAGAGTCAAAAGATTAAATGTTGAAATTTCATCATTATAGACCATTTTGGGATCGTTCGACAGGTCCGGAGTCATCGTTTTTCATCCGAAAATTGATTTTTGGGACTGTACCAAAAATGATTCAAAATGTCAATTGGATCATGCCTCATGTTGAATAACCACTTTTTAAACCCTCACAGTGACCAAAATTGCCATTTTTACAGACTTTTGCTTACTCAAAAGCTTCAATTTTGACCTGTTTCAGGCACAGAAATGACTTTAAACACACTTATTTTAGTTGACAAAGTCATAATTCACATCCAACAGTCATTTAGAGTCAAAAGATTAAATGTTAAAATTTCATCATTATAGACAATTTTGGGATCGTTCGACAGATCCGGAGTCATCGAAAGTCATCCGAAAAATGATTTTTTGGACTGTACCAAAAATGATTCAAAATGTCAATTGGATCATGCCTCATGTTGAATAACCACTTTTTAAACCCTCACAGTGACCAAAATTGCCATTTTTACAGAGTTTTGCTTACTCAAAAGCTTCCATTGTGACCCGTTTCAGGCACAGAAATGACTTTAAACACTCTTATTCTAGTTGACAAAGTCATAATTCACATCCAACAGTCATTTAGAGTCAAAAGATTAAATGTTGAAATTTCATCATTATAGACCATTTTGGGATCGTTCGACAGGTCCGGAGTCATCGTTTTTCATCCGAAAATTGATTTTTTGGACTGTACCAAAAATGATTCAAAATGTCAATTGGATCATGCCTCATGTTGAACAACCACTTTTTCAACCCTCACAGTGACCAAAATTGCCATTTTTACAGAGTTTTGCTTACTCAAAAGCTTCAATTTTGACCTGTTTCAGGCACAGAAATGACTTTAAACACACTTATTTTAGTTGACAAAGTCATAATTCACATCCAACAGTCATTTAGAGTCAAAAGATTAAATGTTGAAATTTCATAATTATAGACCATTTTGGGATGGTTCGACAGGTCCGGAGTCATCGTTTTTCATCCGAAAATTGATTTTTTGGACTGTACCAAAAATGAATCAAAATGTCAATTGGATCATGCCTCATGTTGAATAACCACTTTTTAAACCCTCACAGTGACCAAAATTGCCATTTTTACAGAGTTTTGCTTACTCAAAAGCTTCAATTTTGACCCGTTTCAGGCACAGAAATGACTTTAAACACACTTACTTTAGTTGACAAAGTCATAATTCACATCCAACAGTCATTTAGAGTCAAAAGATTAAATGTTGAAATTTCATCATTATAGACCATTTTGGGATCGTTCGACAGGTCCGGAGTCATCGTTTTTCATCCGAAAATTGATTTTTTGGACTGTACCAAAAATGATTCAAAATGTCAATTGGATCATGCCTCATGTTGAATAACCACTTTTTCAACCCTCACAGTGACCAAAATTGCCATTTTTACAGACTTTTGCTTACTCAAAAGCTTCCATTTTGACCCGTTTCAGGCACAGAAATGACTTTAAACACACTTATTCTAGTTGACAAAGTCATAATTCACATCCAACAGTCATTTAGAGTCAAAAGATTAAATGTTGAAATTTCATCATTATAGACCATTTTGGGATCGTTCGACAGGTCCGGAGTCATCGTTTTTCATCCGAAAATTGATTTTTGGGACTGTACCAAAAATGATTCAAAATGTCAATTGGATCATGCCTCATGTTGAATAACCACTTTTTAAACCCTCACAGTGACCAAAATTGCCATTTTTACAGACTTTTGCTTACTCAAAAGCTTCAATTTTGACCTGTTTCAGGCACAGAAATGACTTTAAACACACTTATTTTAGTTGACAAAGTCATAATTCACATCCAACAGTCATTTAGAGTCAAAAGATTAAATGTTAAAATTTCATCATTATAGACAATTTTGGGATCGTTCGACAGATCCGGAGTCATCGTTTGTCATCCGAAAAATGATTTTTTGGACTGTACCAAAAATGATTCAAAATGTCAATTGGATCATGCCTCATGTTGAATAACCACTTTTTAAACCCTCACAGTGACCAAAATTGCCATTTTTACAGAGTTTTGCTTACTCAAAAGCTTCCATTGTGACCCGTTTCAGGCACAGAAATGACTTTAAACACACTTATTCTAGTTGACAAAGTCATAATTCACATCCAACAGTCATTTAGAGTCAAAAGATTAAATGTTGAAATTTCATCATTATAGACCATTTTGGGATCGTTCGACAGGTCCGGAGTCATCGTTTTTCATCCGAAAATTGATTTTTTGGACTGTACCAAAAATGATTCAAAATGTCAATTGGATCATGCCTCATGTTGAATAACCACTTTTTAAACCCTCACAGTGACCAAAATTGCCATTTTTACAGAGTTTTGCTTACTCAAAAGCTTCCATTTTGACCCGTTTCAGGCACAGAAATGACTTTAAACACACTTATTCTAGTTGACAAAGTCATAATTCACATCCAACAGTCATTTAGAATCAAAAGATTAAATGTTGAAATTTCATCATTATAGACCATTTTGGGATCGTTCGACAGGTCCGGAGTCATCGTTTTTCATCCGAAAATTGATTTTTTTGGACTGTACCAAAAATGATTCAAAATGTCAATTGGATCATGCCTCATGTTGAATAACCACTTTTTCAACCCTCACAGTGACCAAAATTGCCATTTTTACAGAGTTTTGCTTACTCAAAAGCTTCCATTTTGACCCGTTTCAGGCACAGAAATGACTTTGGACACACTTATTCTAGTTGACAAAATCATAATTCACATCCAACAGTAATTTAGAGTCAAAAGATTAAATGTTGAAATTTCATCATTATAGACCATTTTGGGACCGTTCGACAGGTCCGGAGTCATCGTTTTTCATCTGAAAATTGATTTTTTGGACTGTACCAAAAATGATTCAAAATGTCAATTGGATCATGCCTCATGTTGAATAACCACTTTTTAAACCCTCACAGTGACCAAAATTGCCATTTTTACAGAGTTTTGCTTACTCAAAAGCTTCCATTTTGACCCGTTTCAGGCACAGAAATGACTTTAGACACACTTATTCTAGTTGGCAAAATCATAATTCACATCCAACAGTAATTTAGAGTCAAAAGATTAAATGTTGAAATTTCATCATTATAGACCATTTTGGGATCGTTCGACAGGTCCGGAGTCATCGTTTTTCATCCGAAAATTGATTTTTTGGACTGTACCAAAAATGATTCAAAATGTCAATTGGATCATGCCTCATGTTGAATAACCACTTTTTAAACCCTCACAGTGACCAAAATTGCCATTTTTACAGAGTTTTGCTTACTCAAAAGCTTCCATTTTGACCCGTTTCAGGCACAGAAATGACTTTAAACACACTTATTCTAGTTGACAAAGTCATAATTCACATCCAACAGTCATTTAGAGTCAAAAGATTAAATGTTGAAATTTCATCATTATAGACCATTTTGGGATCGTTCGACAGGTCCGGAGTCATCGTTTTTCATCCGAAAATTGATTTTTGGGACTGTACCAAAAATGATTCAAAATGTCAATTGGATCATGCCTCATGTTGAATAAACACTTTTTAAACCCTCACAGTGACTAAAATTGCCATTTTTACAGACTTTTGCTTACTCAAAAGCTTGAATTTTGACCTGTTTCAGGCACAGAAATGACTTTAAACACACTTATTTTAGTTGACAAAGTCATAATTCACATCCAACAGTCATTTAGAGTCAAAAGATTAAATGTTAAAATTTCATCATTATAGACAATTTTGGGATCGTTCGACAGATCCGGAGTCATCGTTTGTCATCCGAAAAATGATTTTTTGGACTGTACCAAAAATGATTCAAAATGTCAATTGGATCATGCCTCATGTTGAATAACCACTTTTTAAACCCTCACAGTGACCAAAATTGCCATTTTTACAGAGTTTTGCTTACTCAAAAGCTTCCATTGTGACCCGTTTCAGGCACAGAAATGACTTTAAACACACTTATTCTAGTTGACAAAGTCATAATTCACATCCAACAGTCATTTAGAGTCAAAAGATTAAATGTTGAAATTTCATCATTATAGACCATTTTGGGATCGTTCGACAGGTCCGGAGTCATCGTTTTTCATCCGAAAATTGATTTTTTGGACTGTACCAAAAATGATTCAAAATGTCAATTGGATCATGCCTCATGTTGAATAACCACTTTTTCAACCCTCACAGTGACCAAAATTGCCATTTTTACAGAGTTTTGCTTACTCAAAAGCTTCCATTTTGACCTGTTTCAGGCACAGAAATGACTTTAAACACACTTATTCTAGTTGACAAAGTAATAATTCACATCCAACAGTCATTTAGAGTCAAAAGATTAAATGTTGAAATTTCATCATTATAGACCATTTTGGGATCGTTCGACAGGTCCGGAGTCATCGTTTTTCATCCGAAAATTGATTTTTGGGACTGTACCAAAAATGATTCAAAATGTCAATTGGATCATGCCTCATGTTGAATAACCACTTTTTAAACCCTCACAGTGACCAAAATTGCCATTTTTACAGACTTTTGCTTACTCAAAAGCTTCAATTTTGACCTGTTTCAGGCACAGAAATGACTTTAAACACACTTATTTTAGTTGACAAAGTCATAATTCACATCCAACAGTCATTTAGAGTCAAAAGATTAAATGTTAAAATTTCATCATTATAGACAATTTTGGGATCGTTCGACAGATCCGGAGTCATCGAAAGTCATCCGAAAAATGATTTTTTGGACTGTACCAAAAATGATTCAAAATGTCAATTGGATCATGCCTCATGTTGAATAACCACTTTTTAAACCCTCACAGTGACCAAAATTGCCATTTTTACAGAGTTTTGCTTACTCAAAAGCTTCCATTGTGACCCGTTTCAGGCACAGAAATGACTTTAAACACTCTTATTCTAGTTGACAAAGTCATAATTCACATCCAACAGTCATTTAGAGTCAAAAGATTAAATGTTGAAATTTCATCATTATAGACCATTTTGGGATCGTTCGACAGGTCCGGAGTCATCGTTTTTCATCCGAAAATTGATTTTTTGGACTGTACCAAAAATGATTCAAAATGTCAATTGGATCATGCCTCATGTTGAACAACCACTTTTTCAACCCTCACAGTGACCAAAATTGCCATTTTTACAGAGTTTTGCTTACTCAAAAGCTTCAATTTTGACCCGTTTCAGGCACAGAAACGACTTTAAACACACTTATTTTAGTTGACAAAGTCATAATTCACATCCAACAGTCATTTAGAGTCAAAAGATTAAATGTTGAAATTTCATAATTATAGACCATTTTGGGATGGTTCGACAGGTCCGGAGTCATCGTTTTTCATCCGAAAATTGATTTTTTGGACTGTACCAAAAATGAATCAAAATGTCAATTGGATCATGCCTCATGTTGAATAACCACTTTTTAAACCCTCACAGTGACCAAAATTGCCATTTTTACAGAGTTTTGCTTACTCAAAAGCTTCAATTTTGACCCGTTTCAGGCACAGAAATGACTTTAAACACACTTACTTTAGTTGACAAAGTCATAATTCACATCCAACAGTCATTTAGAGTCAAAAGATTAAATGTTGAAATTTCATCATTATAGACCATTTTGGGATCGTTCGACAGGTCCGGAGTCATCGTTTTTCATCCGAAAATTGATTTTTTGGACTGTACCAAAAATGATTCAAAATGTCAATTGGATCATGCCTCATGTTGAATAACCACTTTTTCAACCCTCACAGTGACCAAAATTGCCATTTTTACAGAGTTTTGCTTACTCAAAAGCTTCCATTTTGACCCGTTTCAGGCACAGAAATGACTTTAAACACACTTATTCTAGTTGACAAAGTCATAATTCACATCCAACAGTCATTTAGAGTCAAAAGATTAAATGTTGAAATTTCATCATTATAGACCATTTTGGGATCGTTCGACAGGTCCGGAGTCATCGTTTTTCATCCGAAAATTGATTTTTGGGACTGTACCAAAAATGATTCAAAATGTCAATTGGATCATGCCTCATGTTGAATAACCACTTTTTAAACCCTCACAGTGACCAAAATTGCCATTTTTACAGACTTTTGCTTACTCAAAAGCTTCAATTTTGACCTGTTTCAGGCACAGAAATGACTTTAAACACACTTATTTTAGTTGACAAAGTCATAATTCACATCCAACAGTCATTTAGAGTCAAAAGATTAAATGTTAAAATTTCATCATTATAGACAATTTTGGGATTGTTCGACAGATCCGGAGTCATCGTTTGTCATCCGAAAAATGATTTTTTGGACTGTACCAAAAATGATTCAAAATGTCAATTGGATCATGCCTCATGTTGAATAACCACTTTTTAAACCCTCACAGTGACCAAAATTGCCATTTTTACAGAGTTTTGCTTACTCAAAAGCTTCCATTGTGACCCGTTTCAGGCACAGAAATGACTTTAAACACACTTATTCTAGTTGACAAAGTCATAATTCACATCCAACAGTCATTTAGAGTCAAAAGATTAAATGTTGAAATTTCATCATTATAGACCATTTTGGGATCGTTCGACAGGTCCGGAGTCATCGTTTTTCATCCGAAAATTGATTTTTTGGACTGTACCAAAAATGATTCAAAATGTCAATTGGATCATGCCTCATGTTGAATAACCACTTTTTAAACCCTCACAGTGACCAAAATTGCCATTTTTACAGAGTTTTGCTTACTCAAAAGCTTCAATTTTGACCCGTTTCAGGCACAGAAATGACTTTAAACACACTTACTTTAGTTGACAAAGTCATAATTCACATCCAACAGTCATTTAGAGTCAAAAGATTAAATGTTGAAATTTCATCATTATAGACCATTTTGGGATCGTTCGACAGGTCCGGAGTCATCGTTTTTCATCCGAAAATTGATTTTTTGGACTGTACCAAAAATGATTCAAAATGTCAATTGGATCATGCCTCGTGTTGAATAACCACTTTTTAAACCCTCACAGTGACCAAAATTGCCATTTTTACAGAGTTTTGCTTACTCAAAAGCTTCAATTTTGACCAATTTCAGGCACAGAAATGACTTTAAACACACTTATTTTAGTTGACAAAGTCCTAATTCACATCCAACAGTAATTTAGAGTCAAAAGATTAAATGTTAAAATTTCATCATTATAGACCATTTTGGGGTCGTTCGACAGGTCCGGAGTCATCGTTTTTCATCCGAAAATTGATTTTTGGGACTGTACCAAAAATGGTTCAAAATGTCAATTGGATCATGTTGAATAACCACTTTTTAAACCCTCACAGTGACCAAAATTGCCATTTTTACAGAGTTTTGCTTACTCAAAAGCTTCCATTGTGACCCGTTTCAGGCACAGAAATGACTTTAAACACACTTATTCTAGTTGACAAAGTCATAATTCACATCCAACAGTCATTTAGAGTCAAAAGATTAAATGTTAAAATTTCATCATTATAGACCATTTTGGGATCGTTCGACAAGGTCCGGAGTCATCGTTTTTCATCCGAAAATTGATTTTTGGGACTGTACCAAAAATGGTTCAAAATGTCAATTGGATCATGCCTCATGTTGAATAACCACTTTTTAAACCCTCACAGTGACCAAAATTGCCATTTTTACAGAGTTTTGCTTACTCAAAAGCTTCCATTTTGACCCGTTTCAGGCACAGAAATGACTTTAGACACACTTATTCTAGTTGACAAAATCATAATTCACATCCAACAGTAATTTAGAGTCAAAAGATTAAATGTTTAAATTTCATCATTATAGACCATTTTGGGATCGTTCGACAGGTCCGGAGTCATCGTTTTTCATCCGAAAAATTGATTTTTTGGACTGTACCAAAAATGATTCAAAATGTCAATTGGATCATGCCTCATGTTGAATAACCACTTTTTAAACCCTCACAGTGACCAAAATTGCCATTTTTACAGAGTTTTGCTAACTCAAAAGCTTCCATTTTGACCCGTTTCAGGCACAGAAATGACTTTAAACACACTTATTTTAGTTGACAAATTCCTAATTCACATCCAACAGTAATTGAGAGTCAAAAGATTAAATGTTGAAATTTCATCATTATAGACCATTTTGGGATCGTTCGACAGTTCCGGAGTCATCGTTTTTCATCCAAAAATTGATTTTTTGGACTGTACCAAAAATGATTCAAAATGTCAATTGGATCATGCCTCATGTTGAATAACCACTTTTTAAACCCTCACAGTGACCAAAATTGCCATTTTTACAGAGTTTTGCTTACTCAAAAGCTTCAAATTTGACCTGTTTCAGGCACAGAAATGACTTTAAACACACTTATTTTAGTTGGCAAAGTCATAATTCACATCCAACAGTCATTTAGAGTCAAAAGATTAAATGTTAAAATTTCATCATTATAGACCATTTTGGGATCGTTCGACAGGTCCGGAGTCATCGTTTTTCATCCGAAAATTGATTTTTTGGACTGTACCAAAAATGATTCAAAATGTCAATTGGATCATGCCTCATGTTGAATAACCACTTTTTAAACCCTCACAGTGACCAAAATTGCCATTTTTACAGAGTTTTGCTTACTCAAAAGCTTCCATTTTGACCCGTTTCAGGCACAGAAATGACTTTAAACACACTTATTCTAGTTGACAAAGTCATAATTCACATCCAACAGTCATTTAGAATCAAAAGATTAAATGTTGAAATTTCATCATTATAGACCATTTTGGGATGGTTCGACAGGTCCGGAGTCATCGTTTTTCATCCGAAAATTGATTTTTTTGGACTGTACCAAAAATGATTCAAAATGTCAATTGGATCATGCCTCATGTTGAATAACCACTTTTCAATCCTCACAGTGACCAAAATTGCCATTTTTACAGAGTTTTGCTTACTCAAAAGCTTCAATTTTGACCCGTTTCAGGCACAGAAATGACTTTAAACACACTTATTTTAGTTGACAAAGTCATAATTCACATCCAACAGTCATTTAGAGTCAAAAGATTAAATGTTGAAATTTCATCATTATAGACCATTTTGGGATCGTTCGACAGGTCCGGAGTCATCGTTTTTCATCCGAAAATTGATTTTTTGGACTGTACCAAAAATGATTCAAAATGTCAATTGGATCATGCCTCATGTTGAATAACCACTTTTTAAACCCTCACAGTGACCAAAGTTGCAATTTTTACAGAGTTTTGCTTACTCAAAAGCTTCAATTTTGACCCGTTTCAGGCACAGAAATGACTTTAAACACACTTATTCTAGTTGACAAAATCATAATTCACATCCAACAGTAATTTAGAGTCAAAAGATTAAATGTTTAAATTTCATCATTATAGACCATTTTGGGATCGTTCGACAGGTCCGGAGTCATCGTTTTTCATCCGAAAATTGATTTTTTGGACTGTACCAAAAATGATTCAAAATGTCAATTGGATCATGCCTCATGTTGAATAACCACTTTTTAAACCCTCACAGTGACCAAAATTGCCATTTTTACAGAGTTTTGCTTACTCAAAAGCTTCAAATTTGACCTGTTTCAGGCACAGAAATGACTTTAAACACACTTATTTTAGTTGGCAAAGTCATAATTCACATCCAACAGTCATTTAGAGTCAAAAGATTAAATGTTAAAATTTCATCATTATAGACCATTTTGGGATCGTTCGACAGGTCTGGAGTCATCGTTTTTCATCCGAAAATTGATTTTTTGGACTGTACCAAAAATGATTCAAAATGTCAATTGGATCATGCCTCATGTTGAATAACCACTTTTTAAACCCTCACAGTGACCAAAATTGCCATTTTTACAGAGTTTTGCTTACTCAAAAGCTTCCATTTTGACCCGTTTCAGGCACAGAAATGACTTTAAACACACTTATTCTAGTTGACAAAGTCATAATTCACATCCAACAGTCATTTAGAATCAAAAGATTAAATGTTGAAATTTCATCATTATAGACCATTTTGGGATGGTTCGACAGGTCCGGAGTCATCGTTTTTCATCCGAAAATTGATTTTTTTGGACTGTACCAAAAATGATTCAAAATGTCAATTGGATCATGCCTCATGTTGAATAACCACTTTTCAATCCTCACAGTGACCAAAATTGCCATTTTTACAGAGTTTTGCTTACTCAAAAGCTTCAATTTTGACCCGTTTCAGGCACAGAAATGACTTTAAACACACTTATTTTAGTTGACAAAGTCATAATTCACATCCAACAGTCATTTAGAGTCAAAAGATTAAATGTTGAAATTTCATCATTATAGACCATTTTGGGATCGTTCGACAGGTCCGGAGTCATCGTTTTTCATCCGAAAATTGATTTTTTGGACTGTACCCAAAATGATTCAAAATGTCAATTGGATCATGCCTCATGTTGAATAACCACTTTTTAAACCCTCACAGTGACCAAAATTGCAATTTTTACAGAGTTTTGCTTACTCAAAAGCTTCAATTTTGACCCGTTTCAGGCACAGAAATGACTTTAAACACACTTATTTTAGTTGACAAAGTCCTAATTCACATCCAACAGTAATTTAGAGTCAAAAGATTAAATGTTAAAATTTCATCATTATAGGCCATTTTGGGATCGTTCGACAGGTCCGGAGTCATCGTTTTTCATCCGAAAATTGATTTTTTGGACTGTACTAAAAATGATTCAAAATGTCAATTGGATCATGCCTCATGTTGAATAACCACTTTTTAAACCCTCACAGTGACCAAAATTGCCATTTTTACAGAGTTTTGCTTACTCAAAAGCTTCAATTTTGACCCGTTTCAGGCACAGAAATGACTTTAGACACACTTATTCTAGTTGACAAAATCACAATTCACATCCAACAGTAATTTAGAGTCAAAAGATTAAATGTTGAAATTTCATCATTATACACCATTTTGGGAACGTTCGACAGGTCCGGAGTCATCGTTTTTCATCCGAAAATTGATTTTTTGGACTGTACCAAAAATGATTCAAAATGTCAATTGGATCATGCCTCATGTTGAATAACCACTTTTTAAACCCTCACAGTGACCAAAATTGCCATTTTTACAGAGTTTTGCTTACTCAAAAGCTTCCATTTTGACCCGTTTCAGGCACAGAAATGACTTTAAACACACTTATTCTAGTTGACAAAGTCATAATTCACATCCAACAGTCATTTAGAGTCAAAAGATTAAATGTTAAAATTTCATCATTATAGACCATTTTGGGATCGTTCGACAAGGTCCGGAGTCATCGTTTTTCATCCGAAAATTGATTTTTGGGACTGTACCAAAAATGGTTCAAAATGTCAATTGGATCATGCCTCATGTTGAATAACCACTTTTTAAACCCTCACAGTGACCAAAATTGCCATTTTTACAGAGTTTTGCTTACTCAAAAGCTTCCATTTTGACCCGTTTCAGGCACAGAAATGACTTTAGACACACTTATTCTAGTTGACAAAATCATAATTCACATCCAACAGTCATTTAGAGTCAAAAGATTAAATGTTAAAATTTCATCATTATAGACAATTTTGGGATCGTTCGACAGATCCGGAGTCATCGAAAGTCATCCGAAAAATGATTTTTTGGACTGTACCAAAAATGATTCAAAATGTCAATTGGATCATGCCTCATGTTGAATAACCACTTTTTAAACCCTCACAGTGACCAAAATTGCCATTTTTACAGAGTTTTGCTTACTCAAAAGCTTCCATTGTGACCCGTTTCAGGCACAGAAATGACTTTAAACACTCTTATTCTAGTTGACAAAGTCATAATTCACATCCAACAGTCATTTAGAGTCAAAAGATTAAATGTTGAAATTTCATCATTATAGACCATTTTGGGATCGTTCGACAGGTCCGGAGTCATCGTTTTTCATCCGAAAATTGATTTTTTGGACTGTACCAAAAATGATTCAAAATGTCAATTGGATCATGCCTCATGTTGAACAACCACTTTTTCAACCCTCACAGTGACCAAAATTGCCATTTTTACAGAGTTTTGCTTACTCAAAAGCTTCAATTTTGACCCGTTTCAGGCACAGAAATGACTTTAAACACACTTATTTTAGTTGACAAAGTCATAATTCACATCCAACAGTCATTTAGAGTCAAAAGATTAAATGTTGAAATTTCATAATTATAGACCATTTTGGGATGGTTCGACAGGTCCGGAGTCATCGTTTTTCATCCGAAAATTGATTTTTTGGACTGTACCAAAAATGAATCAAAATGTCAATTGGATCATGCCTCATGTTGAATAACCACTTTTTAAACCCTCACAGTGACCAAAATTGCCATTTTTACAGAGTTTTGCTTACTCAAAAGCTTCAATTTTGACCCGTTTCAGGCACAGAAATGACTTTAAACACACTTACTTTAGTTGACAAAGTCATAATTCACATCCAACAGTCATTTAGAGTCAAAAGATTAAATGTTGAAATTTCATCATTATAGACCATTTTGGGATCGTTCGACAGGTCCGGAGTCATCGTTTTTCATCCGAAAATTGATTTTTTGGACTGTACCAAAAATGATTCAAAATGTCAATTGGATCATGCCTCATGTTGAATGACCACTTTTTCAACCCTCACAGTGACCAAAATTGCCATTTTTACAGAGTTTTGCTTACTCAAAAGCTTCCATTTTGACCCGTTTCAGGCACAGAAATGACTTTAAACACACTTATTCTAGTTGACAAAGTCATAATTCACATCCAACAGTCATTTAGAGTCAAAAGATTAAATGTTGAAATTTCATCATTATAGACCATTTTGGGATCGTTCGACAGGTCCGGAGTCATCGTTTTTCATCCGAAAATTGATTTTTGGGACTGTACCAAAAATGATTCAAAATGTCAATTGGATCATGCCTCATGTTGAATAACCACTTTTTAAACCCTCACAGTGACCAAAATTGCCATTTTTACAGACTTTTGCTTACTCAAAAGCTTCAATTTTGACCTGTTTCAGGCACAGAAATGACTTTAAACACACTTATTTTAGTTGACAAAGTCATAATTCACATCCAACAGTCATTTAGAGTCAAAAGATTAAATGTTAAAATTTCATCATTATAGACAATTTTGGGATCGTTCGACAGATCCGGAGTCATCGTTTGTCATCCGAAAAATGATTTTTTGGACTGTACCAAAAATGATTCAAAATGTCAATTGGATCATGCCTCATGTTGAATAACCACTTTTTAAACCCTCACAGTGACCAAAATTGCCATTTTTACAGAGTTTTGCTTACTCAAAAGCTTCCATTGTGACCCGTTTCAGGCACAGAAATGACTTTAAACACACTTATTCTAGTTGACAAAGTCATAATTCACATCCAACAGTCATTTAGAGTCAAAAGATTAAATGTTGAAATTTCATCATTATAGACCATTTTGGGATCGTTCGACAGGTCCGGAGTCATCGTTTTTCATCCGAAAATTGATTTTTTGGACTGTACCAAAAATGATTCAAAATGTCAATTGGATCATGCCTCATGTTGAATAACCACTTTTTAAACCCTCACAGTGACCAAAATTGCCATTTTTACAGAGTTTTGCTTACTCAAAAGCTTCCATTTTGACCCGTTTCAGGCACAGAAATGACTTTAAACACACTTATTCTAGTTGACAAAGTCATAATTCACATCCAACAGTCATTTAGAATCAAAAGATTAAATGTTGAAATTTCATCATTATAGACCATTTTGGGATCGTTCGACAGGTCCGGAGTCATCGTTTTTCATCCGAAAATTGATTTTTTTGGACTGTACCAAAAATGATTCAAAATGTCAATTGGATCATGCCTCATGTTGAATAACCACTTTTTCAACCCTCACAGTGACCAAAATTGCCATTTTTACAGAGTTTTGCTTACTCAAAAGCTTCCATTTTGACCCGTTTCAGGCACAGAAATGACTTTGGACACACTTATTCTAGTTGACAAAATCATAATTCACATCCAACAGTAATTTAGAGTCAAAAGATTAAATGTTGAAATTTCATCATTATAGACCATTTTGGGACCGTTCGACAGGTCCGGAGTCATCGTTTTTCATCTGAAAATTGATTTTTTGGACTGTACCAAAAATGATTCAAAATGTCAATTGGATCATGCCTCATGTTGAATAACCACTTTTTAAACCCTCACAGTGACCAAAATTGCCATTTTTACAGAGTTTTGCTTACTCAAAAGCTTCCATTTTGACCCGTTTCAGGCACAGAAATGACTTTAGACACACTTATTCTAGTTGGCAAAATCATAATTCACATCCAACAGTAATTTAGAGTCAAAAGATTAAATGTTGAAATTTCATCATTATAGACCATTTTGGGATCGTTCGACAGGTCCGGAGTCATCGTTTTTCATCCGAAAATTGATTTTTTGGACTGTACCAAAAATGATTCAAAATGTCAATTGGATCATGCCTCATGTTGAATAACCACTTTTTAAACCCTCACAGTGACCAAAATTGCCATTTTTACAGAGTTTTGCTTACTCAAAAGCTTCCATTTTGACCCGTTTCAGGCACAGAAATGACTTTAAACACACTTATTCTAGTTGACAAAGTCATAATTCACATCCAACAGTCATTTAGAGTCAAAAGATTAAATGTTGAAATTTCATCATTATAGACCATTTTGGGATCGTTCGACAGGTCCGGAGTCATCGTTTTTCATCCGAAAATTGATTTTTGGGACTGTACCAAAAATGATTCAAAATGTCAATTGGATCATGCCTCATGTTGAATAAACACTTTTTAAACCCTCACAGTGACTAAAATTGCCATTTTTACAGACTTTTGCTTACTCAAAAGCTTGAATTTTGACCTGTTTCAGGCACAGAAATGACTTTAAACACACTTATTTTAGTTGACAAAGTCATAATTCACATCCAACAGTCATTTAGAGTCAAAAGATTAAATGTTAAAATTTCATCATTATAGACAATTTTGGGATCGTTCGACAGATCCGGAGTCATCGTTTGTCATCCGAAAAATGATTTTTTGGACTGTACCAAAAATGATTCAAAATGTCAATTGGATCATGCCTCATGTTGAATAACCACTTTTTAAACCCTCACAGTGACCAAAATTGCCATTTTTACAGAGTTTTGCTTACTCAAAAGCTTCCATTGTGACCCGTTTCAGGCACAGAAATGACTTTAAACACACTTATTCTAGTTGACAAAGTCATAATTCACATCCAACAGTCATTTAGAGTCAAAAGATTAAATGTTGAAATTTCATCATTATAGACCATTTTGGGATCGTTCGACAGGTCCGGAGTCATCGTTTTTCATCAGAAAATTGATTTTTTGGACTGTACCAAAAATGATTCAAAATGTCAATTGGATCATGCCTCATGTTGAATAACCACTTTTTCAACCCTCACAGTGACCAAAATTGCCATTTTTACAGAGTTTTGCTTACTCAAAAGCTTCCATTTTGACCTGTTTCAGGCACAGAAATGACTTTAAACACACTTATTCTAGTTGACAAAGTAATAATTCACATCCAACAGTCATTTAGAGTCAAAAGATTAAATGTTGAAATTTCATCATTATAGACCATTTTGGGATCGTTCGACAGGTCCGGAGTCATCGTTTTTCATCCGAAAATTGATTTTTGGGACTGTACCAAAAATGATTCAAAATGTCAATTGGATCATGCCTCATGTTGAATAACCACTTTTTAAACCCTCACAGTGACCAAAATTGCCATTTTTACAGACTTTTGCTTACTCAAAAGCTTCAATTTTGACCTGTTTCAGGCACAGAAATGACTTTAAACACACTTATTTTAGTTGACAAAGTCATAATTCACATCCAACAGTCATTTAGAGTCAAAAGATTAAATGTTAAAATTTCATCATTATAGACAATTTTGGGATCGTTCGACAGATCCGGAGTCATCGAAAGTCATCCGAAAAATGATTTTTTGGACTGTACCAAAAATGATTCAAAATGTCAATTGGATCATGCCTCATGTTGAATAACCACTTTTTAAACCCTCACAGTGACCAAAATTGCCATTTTTACAGAGTTTTGCTTACTCAAAAGCTTCCATTGTGACCCGTTTCAGGCACAGAAATGACTTTAAACACTCTTATTCTAGTTGACAAAGTCATAATTCACATCCAACAGTCATTTAGAGTCAAAAGATTAAATGTTGAAATTTCATCATTATAGACCATTTTGGGATCGTTCGACAGGTCCGGAGTCATCGTTTTTCATCCGAAAATTGATTTTTTGGACTGTACCAAAAATGATTCAAAATGTCAATTGGATCATGCCTCATGTTGAACAACCACTTTTTCAACCCTCACAGTGACCAAAATTGCCATTTTTACAGAGTTTTGCTTACTCAAAAGCTTCAATTTTGACCCGTTTCAGGCACAGAAATGACTTTAAACACACTTATTTTAGTTGACAAAGTCATAATTCACATCCAACAGTCATTTAGAGTCAAAAGATTAAATGTTGAAATTTCATAATTATAGACCATTTTGGGATGGTTCGACAGGTCCGGAGTCATCGTTTTTCATCCGAAAATTGATTTTTTGGACTGTACCAAAAATGAATCAAAATGTCAATTGGATCATGCCTCATGTTGAATAACCACTTTTTAAACCCTCACAGTGACCAAAATTGCCATTTTTACAGAGTTTTGCTTACTCAAAAGCTTCAATTTTGACCCGTTTCAGGCACAGAAATGACTTTAAACACACTTACTTTAGTTGACAAAGTCATAATTCACATCCAACAGTCATTTAGAGTCAAAAGATTAAATGTTGAAATTTCATCATTATAGACCATTTTGGGATCGTTCGACAGGTCCGGAGTCATCGTTTTTCATCCGAAAATTGATTTTTTGGACTGTACCAAAAATGATTCAAAATGTCAATTGGATCATGCCTCATGTTGAATAACCACTTTTTCAACCCTCACAGTTACCAAAATTGCCATTTTTACAGAGTTTTGCTTACTCAAAAGCTTCCATTTTGACCCGTTTCAGGCACAGAAATGACTTTAAACACACTTATTCTAGTTGACAAAGTCATAATTCACATCCAACAGTCATTTAGAGTCAAAAGATTAAATGTTGAAATTTCATCATTATAGACCATTTTGGGATCGTTCGACAGGTCCGGAGTCATCGTTTTTCATCCGAAAATTGATTTTTGGGACTGTACCAAAAATGATTCAAAATGTCAATTGGATCATGCCTCATGTTGAATAACCACTTTTTAAACCCTCACAGTGACCAAAATTGCCATTTTTACAGACTTTTGCTTACTCAAAAGCTTCAATTTTGACCTGTTTCAGGCACAGAAATGACTTTAAACACACTTATTTTAGTTGACAAAGTCATAATTCACATCCAACAGTCATTTAGAGTCAAAAGATTAAATGTTAAAATTTCATCATTATAGACAATTTTGGGATCGTTCGACAGATCCGGAGTCATCGTTTGTCATCCGAAAAATGATTTTTTGGACTGTACCAAAAATGATTCAAAATGTCAATTGGATCATGCCTCATGTTGAATAACCACTTTTTAAACCCTCACAGTGACCAAAATTGCCATTTTTACAGAGTTTTGCTTACTCAAAAGCTTCCATTGTGACCCGTTTCAGGCACAGAAATGACTTTAAACACACTTATTCTAGTTGACAAAGTCATAATTCACATCCAACAGTCATTTAGAGTCAAAAGATTAAATGTTGAAATTTCATCATTATAGACCATTTTGGGATCGTTCGACAGGTCCAGAGTCATCGTTTTTCATCCGAAAATTGATTTTTTGGACTGTACCAAAAATGATTCAAAATGTCAATTGGATCATGCCTCATGTTGAATAACCACTTTTTAAACCCTCACAGTGACCAAAATTGCCATTTTTACAGAGTTTTGCTTACTCAAAAGCTTCAATTTTGACCCGTTTCAGGCACAGAAATGACTTTAAACACACTTACTTTAGTTGACAAAGTCATAATTCACATCCAACAGTCATTTAGAGTCAAAAGATTAAATGTTGAAATTTCATCATTATAGACCATTTTGGGATCGTTCGACAGGTCCGGAGTCATCGTTTTTCATCCGAAAATTGATTTTTTGGACTGTACCAAAAATGATTCAAAATGTCAATTGGATCATGCCTCGTGTTGAATAACCACTTTTTAAACCCTCACAGTGACCAAAATTGCCATTTTTACAGAGTTTTGCTTACTCAAAAGCTTCAATTTTGACCAATTTCAGGCACAGAAATGACTTTAAACACACTTATTTTAGTTGACAAAGTCCTAATTCACATCCAACCGTAATTTAGAGTCAAAAGATTAAATGTTAAAATTTCATCATTATAGACCATTTTGGGGTCGTTCGACAGGTCCGGAGTCATCGTTTTTCATCCGAAAATTGATTTTTGGGACTGTACCAAAAATGGTTCAAAATGTCAATTGGATCATGTTGAATAACCACTTTTTAAACCCTCACAGTGACCAAAATTGCCATTTTTACAGAGTTTTGCTTACTCAAAAGCTTCCATTGTGACCCGTTTCAGGCACAGAAATGACTTTAAACACACTTATTCTAGTTGACAAAGTCATAATTCACATCCAACAGTCATTTAGAGTCAAAAGATTAAATGTTAAAATTTCATCATTATAGACCATTTTGGGATCGTTCGACAAGGTCCGGAGTCATCGTTTTTCATCCGAAAATTGATTTTTGGGACTGTACCAAAAATGGTTCAAAATGTCAATTGGATCATGCCTCATGTTGAATAACCACTTTTTAAACCCTCACAGTGACCAAAATTGCCATTTTTACAGAGTTTTGCTTACTCAAAAGCTTCCATTTTGACCCGTTTCAGGCACAGAAATGACTTTAGACACACTTATTCTAGTTGACAAAATCATAATTCACATCCAACAGTAATTTAGAGTCAAAAGATTAAATGTTTAAATTTCATCATTATAGACCATTTTGGGATCGTTCGACAGGTCCGGAGTCATCGTTTTTCATCCGAAAAATTGATTTTTTGGACTGTACCAAAAATGATTCAAAATGTCAATTGGATCATGCCTCATGTTGAATAACCACTTTTTAAACCCTCACAGTGACCAAAATTGCCATTTTTACAGAGTTTTGCTAACTCAAAAGCTTCCATTTTGACCCGTTTCAGGCACAGAAATGACTTTAAACACACTTATTTTAGTTGACAAATTCCTAATTCACATCCAACAGTAATTGAGAGTCAAAAGATTAAATGTTGAAATTTCATCATTATAGACCATTTTGGGATCGTTCGACAGTTCCGGAGTCATTGTTTTTCATCCAAAAATTGATTTTTTGGACTGTACCAAAAATGATTCAAAATGTCAATTGGATCATGCCTCATGTTGAATAACCACTTTTTAAACCCTCACAGTGACCAAAATTGCCATTTTTACAGAGTTTTGCTTACTCAAAAGCTTCAAATTTGACCTGTTTCAGGCACAGAAATGACTTTAAACACACTTATTTTAGTTGGCAAAGTCATAATTCACATCCAACAGTCATTTAGAGTCAAAAGATTAAATGTTAAAATTTCATCATTATAGACCATTTTGGGATCGTTCGACAGGTCCGGAGTCATCGTTTTTCATCCGAAAATTGATTTTTTGGACTGTACCAAAAATGATTCAAAATGTCAATTGGATCATGCCTCATGTTGAATAACCACTTTTTAAACCCTCACAGTGACCAAAATTGCCATTTTTACAGAGTTTTGCTTACTCAAAAGCTTCCATTTTGACCCGTTTCAGGCACAGAAATGACTTTAAACACACTTATTCTAGTTGACAAAGTCATAATTCACATCCAACAGTCATTTAGAATCAAAAGATTAAATGTTGAAATTTCATCATTATAGACCATTTTGGGATGGTTCGACAGGTCCGGAGTCATCGTTTTTCATCCGAAAATTGATTTTTTTGGACTGTACCAAAAATGATTCAAAATGTCAATTGGATCATGCCTCATGTTGAATAACCACTTTTCAATCCTCACAGTGACCAAAATTGCCATTTTTACAGAGTTTTGCTTACTCAAAAGCTTCAATTTTGACCCGTTTCAGGCACAGAAATGACTTTAAACACACTTATTTTAGTTGACAAAGTCATAATTCACATCCAACAGTCATTTAGAGTCAAAAGATTAAATGTTGAAATTTCATCATTATAGACCATTTTGGGATCGTTCGACAGGTCCGGAGTCATCGTTTTTCATCCGAAAATTGATTTTTTGGACTGTACCAAAAATGATTCAAAATGTCAATTGGATCATGCCTCATGTTGAATAACCACTTTTTAAACCCTCACAGTGACCAAAGTTGCAATTTTTACAGAGTTTTGCTTACTCAAAAGCTTCAATTTTGACCCGTTTCAGGCACAGAAATGACTTTAAACACACTTATTTTAGTTGACAAAGTCCTAATTCACATCCAACAGTAATTTAGAGTCAAAAGATTAAATGTTAAAATGTCATCATTATAGGCCATTTTGGGATCGTTCGACAGGTCCGGAGTCATCGTTTTTCATCCGAAAATTGATTTTTTGGACTGTACCAAAAATGATTCAAAATGTCAATTGGATCATGCCTCATGTTGAATAACCACTTTTTAAACCCTCACAGTGACCAAAATTGCCATTTTTACAGAGTTTTGCTTACTCAAAGGCTTCCATTTTGACCCGTTTCAGGCACAGAAATGACTTTAGACACACTTATTCTAGTTGACAAAATCATAATTCACATCCAACAGTAATTTAGAGTCAAAAGATTAAATGTTTAAATTTCATCATTATAGACCATTTTGGGATCGTTCGACAGGTCCGGAGTCATCGTTTTTCATCCGAAAATTGATTTTTTGGACTGTACCAAAAATGATTCAAAATGTCAATTGGATCATGCCTCATGTTGAATAACCACTTTTTAAACCCTCACAGTGACCAAAATTGCCATTTTTACAGAGTTTTGCTTACTCAAAAGCTTCCATTTTGACCCGTTTCAGGCACAGAAATGACTTTAAACACACTTATTTTAGTTGACAAATTCCTAATTCACATCCAACAGTAATTGAGAGTCAAAAGATTAAATGTTGAAATTTCATCATTATAGACCATTTTGGGATCGTTCGACAGTTCCGGAGTCATCGTTTTTCATCCGAAAATTGATTTTTTGGACTGTACCAAAAATGATTCAAAATGTCAATTGGATCATGCCTCATGTTGAATAACCACTTTTTAAACCCTCACAGTGACCAAAATTGCCATTTTTACAGAGTTTTGCTTACTCAAAAGCTTCAAATTTGACCTGTTTCAGGCACAGAAATGACTTTAAACACACTTATTTTAGTTGGCAAAGTCATAATTCACATCCAACAGTCATTTAGAGTCAAAAGATTAAATGTTAAAATTTCATCATTATAGACCATTTTGGGATCGTTCGACAGGTCTGGAGTCATCGTTTTTCATCCGAAAATTGATTTTTTGGACTGTACCAAAAATGATTCAAAATGTCAATTGGATCATGCCTCATGTTGAATAACCACTTTTTAAACCCTCACAGTGACCAAAATTGCCATTTTTACAGAGTTTTGCTTACTCAAAAGCTTCCATTTTGACCCGTTTCAGGCACAGAAATGACTTTAAACACACTTATTCTAGTTGACAAAGTCATAATTCACATCCAACAGTCATTTAGAATCAAAAGATTAAATGTTGAAATTTCATCATTATAGACCATTTTGGGATGGTTCGACAGGTCCGGAGTCATCGTTTTTCATCCGAAAATTGATTTTTTTGGACTGTACCAAAAATGATTCAAAATGTCAATTGGATCATGCCTCATGTTGAATAACCACTTTTCAATCCTCACAGTGACCAAAATTGCCATTTTTACAGAGTTTTGCTTACTCAAAAGCTTCAATTTTGACCCGTTTCAGGCACAGAAATGACTTTAAACACACTTATTTTAGTTGACAAAGTCATAATTCACATCCAACAGTCATTTAGAGTCAAAAGATTAAATGTTGAAATTTCATCATTATAGACCATTTTGGGATCGTTCGACAGGTCCGGAGTCATCGTTTTTCATCCGAAAATTGATTTTTTGGACTGTACCCAAAATGATTCAAAATGTCAATTGGATCATGCCTCATGTTGAATAACCACTTTTTAAACCCTCACAGTGACCAAAATTGCAATTTTTACAGAGTTTTGCTTACTCAAAAGCTTCAATTTTGACCCGTTTCAGGCACAGAAATGACTTTAAACACACTTATTTTAGTTGACAAAGTCCTAATTCACATCCAACAGTAATTTAGAGTCAAAAGATTAAATGTTAAAATTTCATCATTATAGGCCATTTTGGGATCGTTCGACAGGTCCGGAGTCATCGTTTTTCATCCGAAAATTGATTTTTTGGACTGTACTAAAAATGATTCAAAATGTCAATTGGATCATGCCTCATGTTGAATAACCACTTTTTAAACCCTCACAGTGACCAAAATTGCCATTTTTACAGAGTTTTGCTTACTCAAAAGCTTCCATTTTGACCCGTTTCAGGCACAGAAATGACTTTAGACACACTTATTCTAGTTGACAAAATCACAATTCACATCCAACAGTAATTTAGAGTCAAAAGATTAAATGTTGAAATTTCATCATTATACACCATTTTGGGAACGTTCGACAGGTCCGGAGTCATCGTTTTTCATCCGAAAATTGATTTTTTGGACTGTACCAAAAATGATTCAAAATGTCAATTGGATCATGCCTCATGTTGAATAACCACTTTTTAAACCCTCACAGTGACCAAAATTGCCATTTTTACAGAGTTTTGCTTACTCAAAAGCTTCCATTTTGACCCGTTTCAGGCACAGAAATGACTTTAAACACACTTATTCTAGTTGACAAAGTCATAATTCACATCCAACAGTCATTTAGAGTCAAAAGATTAAATGTTAAAATTTCATCATTATAGACCATTTTGGGATCGTTCGACAAGGTCCGGAGTCATCGTTTTTCATCCGAAAATTGATTTTTGGGACTGTACCAAAAATGGTTCAAAATGTCAATTGGATCATGCCTCATGTTGAATAACCACGTTTTAAACCCTCACAGTGACCAAAATTGCCATTTTTACAGAGTTTTGCTTACTCAAAAGCTTCCATTTTGACCCGTTTCAGGCACAGAAATGACTTTAGACACACTTATTCTAGTTGACAAAATCATAATTCACATCCAACAGTAATTTAGAGTCAAAAGATTAAATGTTTAAATTTCATCATTATAGACCATTTTGGGATCGTTCGACAGGTCCGGAGTCATCGTTTTTCATCCGAAAATTGATTTTTTGGACTGTACCAAAAATGATTCAAAATGTCAATTGGATCATGCCTCATGTTGAATAACCACTTTTTAAACCCTCACAGTGACCAAAATTGCCATTTTTACAGAGTTTTGCTTACTCAAAAGCTTCAAATTTGACCTGTTTCAGGCACAGAAATGACTTTAAACACACTTATTTTAGTTGACAAAGTCATAATTCACATCCAACAGTCATTTAGAGTCAAAAGATTAAATGTTAAAATTTCATCATTATAGACCATTTTGGTATCGTTCGACAGGTCCGGAGTCATCGTTTTTCATCCGAAAATTGATTTTTTGGACTGTACCAAAAATGATTCAAAATGTCAATTGGATCATGCCTCATGTTGAATAACCACTTTTTAAACCCTCACAGTGACCAAAATTGCCATTTTTACAGAGTTTTGCTTACTCAAAAGCTTCCATTTTGACCCGTTTCAGGCACAGAAATGACTTTAAACACACTTATTCTAGTTGACAAAGTCATAATTAACATCCAACAGTCATTTAGAATCAAAAGATTAAATGTTGAAATTTCATCATTATAGACCATTTTGGGATCGTTCGACAGGTCCGGAGTCATCGTTTTTCATCCGAAAATTGATTTTTTTGGACTGTACCAAAAATGATTCAAAATGTCAATTGGATCATGCCTCATGTTGAATAACCACTTTTTCAACCCTCACAGTGACCAAAATTGCCATTTTTACAGAGTTTTGCTTACTCAAAAGCTTCAATTTTGACCCGTTTCAGGCACAGAAATGACTTTAAACACACTTATTTTAGTTGACAAAGTCATAATTCACATTCAACAGTCATTTAGAGTCAAAAGATTAAATGTTGAAATTTCATCATTATAGACCATTTTGGGATCGTTCGACAGGTCCGGAGTCATCGTTTTTCATCCGAAAATTGATTTTTTGGACTGTACCAAAAATGATTCAAAATGTCAATTGGATCATGCCTCATGTTGAATAACCACTTTTTAAACCCTCACAGTGACCAAAATTGCAATTTTAACAGAGTTTTGCTTACTCAAAAGCTTCAATTTTGACCCGTTTCAGGCACAGAAATGACTTTAAACACACTTATTTTAGTTGACAAAGTCCTAATTCACATCCAACAGTAATTTAGAGTCAAAAGATTAAATGTTAAAATGTCATCATTATAGGCCATTTTGGGATCGTTCGACAGGTCCGGAGTCATCGTTTTTCATCCGAAAATTGATTTTTTGGACTGTACCAAAAATGATTCAAAATGTCAATTGGATCATGCCTCATGTTGAATAACCACTTTTTAAACCCTCACAGTGACCAAAATTGCCATTTTTACAGAGTTTTGCTTACTCAAAAGCTTCCATTTTGACCCGTTTCAGGCACAGAAATGACTTTAGACACACTTATTCTAGTTGACAAAATCACAATTCACATCCAACAGTAATTTAGAGTCAAAAGATTAAATGTTGAAATTTCATCATTATAGACCATTTTGGGAACGTTCGACAGGTCCGGAGTCATCGTTTTTCATCCGAAAATTGATTTTTTGGACTGTACCAAAAATGATTCAAAATGTCAATTGGATCATGCCTCATGTTGAATAACCACTTTTTAAACCCTCACTGTGACCAAAATTGCCATTTTTACAGAGTTTTGCTTACTCAAAAGCTTCCATTTTGACCCGTTTCAGGCACAGAAATGACTTTAAACACACTTATTCTAGTTGACAAAGTCATAATTCACATCCAACAGTAATTTAGAGTCAAAAGATTAAATGTTAAAATTTCATCATTATAGACCATTTTGGGATCGTTCAACAGGTCCGGAGTCATCGTTTTTCATCCGAAAATTGATTTTTTTGGACTGTACCAAAAATGATTCAAAATGTCAATTGGATCATGCCTCATGTTGAATAACCACTTTTTAAACCCTCACAGTGACCAAAATTGCCATTTTTACAGAGTTTTGCTTACTCAAAAGCTTCCATTTTGACCCGTTTCAGGCACAGAAATGACTTTAAACACACTTATTCTAGTTGACAAAGTCATAATTCACATCCAACAGTAATTGAGAGTCAAAAGATTAAATGTTGAAATTTCATCATTATAGACCATTTTGGGATCGTTCGACAGGTCCGGAGTCATCGTTTTTCATCCGAAAATTGATTTTTCGGACTGTACCAAAAATGATTCAAAATGTCAATTGGATCATGCCTCATGTTGAATAACCACTTTTTAAACCCTCACAGTGACCAAAATTGCCATTTTTACAGAGTTTTGCTTACTCAAAAGCTTCAAATTTGACCTGTTTCAGGCACAGAAATGACTTTAAACACACTTATTTTAGTTGACAAAGTCATAATTCACATCCAACAGTCATTTAGAGTCAAAAGATTAAATGTTAAAATTTCATCATTATAGACCATTTTGGGATCGTTCGACAGGTCCGGAGTCATCGTTTTTCATCCGAAAATTGATTTTTTGGACTGTACCAAAAATGATTCAAAATGTCAATTGGATCATGCCTCATGTTGAATAACCACTTTTTAAACCCTCACAGTGACCAAAATTGCCATTTTTACAGAGTTTTGCTTACTCAAAAGCTTCCATTTTGACCCGTTTCAGGCACAGAAATGACTTTAAACACACTTATTCTAGTTGACAAAGTCATAATTCACATCCAACAGTCATTTAGAATCAAAAGATTAAATGTTGAAATTTCATCATTATAGACCATTTTGGGATCATTCGACAGGTCCGGAGTCATCGTTTTTCATCCGAAAATTGATTTTTTTGGACTGTACCAAAAATGATTCAACATGTCAATTGGATCATGCCTCATGTTGAATAACCACTTTTTCAACCCTCACTGTGACCAAAATTGCCATTTTTACAGAGTTTTGCTTACTCAAAAGCTTCCATTTTGACCCGTTTCAGGCACAGAAATGACTTTAAACACACTTATTCTAGTTGACAAAGTCATAATTCACATCCAACAGTCATTTAGAGTCAAAAGATTAAATGTTAAAATTTCATCATTATAGACCATTTTGGGATCGTTCGACAAGGTCCGGAGTCATCGTTTTTCATCCGAAAATTGATTTTTGGGACTGTACCAAAAATGGTTCAAAATGTCAATTGGATCATGCCTCATGTTGAATAACCACGTTTTAAACCCTCACAGTGACCAAAATTGCCATTTTTACAGAGTTTTGCTTACTCAAAAGCTTCCATTTTGACCCGTTTCAGGCACAGAAATGACTTTAGACACACTTATTCTAGTTGACAAAATCATAATTCACATCCAACAGTAATTTAGAGTCAAAAGATTAAATGTTTAAATTTCATCATTATAGACCATTTTGGAATCGTTCGACAGGTCCGGAGTCATCGTTTTTCATCCGAAAATTGATTTTTTGGACTGTACCAAAAATGATTCAAAATGTCAATTGGATCATGCCTCATGTTGAATAACCACTTTTTAAACCCTCACAGTGACCAAAATTGCCATTTTTACAGAGTTTTGCTTACTCAAAAGCTTCAAATTTGACCTGTTTCAGGCACAGAAATGACTTTAAACACACTTATTTTAGTTGACAAAGTCATAATTCACATCCAACAGTCATTTAGAGTCAAAAGATTAAATGTTAAAATTTCATCATTATAGACCATTTTGGTATCGTTCGACAGGTCCGGAGTCATCGTTTTTCATCCGAAAATTGATTTTTTGGACTGTACCAAAAATGATTCAAAATGTCAATTGGATCATGCCTCATGTTGAATAACCACTTTTTAAACCCTCACAGTGACCAAAATTGCCATTTTTACAGAGTTTTGCTTACTCAAAAGCTTCCATTTTGACCCGTTTCAGGCACAGAAATGACTTTAAACACACTTATTCTAGTTGACAAAGTCATAATTAACATCCAACAGTCATTTAGAATCAAAAGATTAAATGTTGAAATTTCATCATTATAGACCATTTTGGGATCGTTCGACAGGTCCGGAGTCATCGTTTTTCATCCGAAAATTGATTTTTTTGGACTGTACCAAAAATGATTCAAAATGTCAATTGGATCATGCCTCATGTTGAATAACCACTTTTTCAACCCTCACAGTGACCAAAATTGCCATTTTTACAGAGTTTTGCTTACTCAAAAGCTTCAATTTTGACCCGTTTCAGGCACAGAAATGACTTTAAACACACTTATTTTAGTTGACAAAGTCATAATTCACATCCAACAGTCATTTAGAGTCAAAAGATTAAATGTTGAAATTTCATCATTATAGACCATTTTGGGATCGTTCGACAGGTCCGGAGTCATCGTTTTTCATCCGAAAATTGATTTTTTGGACTGTACCAAAAATGATTCAAAATGTCAATTGGATCATGCCTCATGTTGAATAACCACTTTTTAAACCCTCACAGTGACCAAAATTGCAATTTTTACAGAGTTTTGCTTACTCAAAAGCTTCAATTTTGACCCGTTTCAGGCACAGAAATGACTTTAAACACACTTATTTTAGTTGACAAAGTCCTAATTCACATCCAACAGTAATTTAGAGTCAAAAGATTAAATGTTAAAATGTCATCATTATAGGCCATTTTGGGATCGTTCGACAGGTCCGGAGTCATCGTTTTTCATCCGAAAATTGATTTTTTGGACTGTACCAAAAATGATTCAAAATGTCAATTGGATCATGCCTCATGTTGAATAACCACTTTTTAAACCCTCACAGTGACCAAAATTGCCATTTTTACAGAGTTTTGCTTACTCAAAAGCTTCCATTTTGACCCGTTTCAGGCACAGAAATGACTTTAGACACACTTATTCTAGTTGACAAAATCACAATTCACATCCAACAGTAATTTAGAGTCAAAAGATTAAATGTTGAAATTTCATCATTATAGACCATTTTGGGAACGTTCGACAGGTCCGGAGTCATAGTTTTTCATCCGAAAATTGATTTTTTGGACTGTACCAAAAATGATTCAAAATGTCAATTGGATCATGCCTCATGTTGAATAACCACTTTTTAAACCCTCACTGTGACCAAAATTGCCATTTTTACAGAGTTTTGCTTACTCAAAAGCTTCCATTTTGACCCGTTTCAGGCACAGAAATGACTTTAAACACACTTATTCTAGTTGACAAAGTCATAATTCACATCCAACAGTAATTTAGAGTCAAAAGATTAAATGTTAAAATTTCATCATTATAGACCATTTTGGGATCGTTCAACAGGTCCGGAGTCATCGTTTTTCATCCGAAAATTGATTTTTTTGGACTGTACCAAAAATGATTCAAAATGTCAATTGGATCATGCCTCATGTTGAATAACCACTTTTTAAACCCTCACAGTGACCAAAATTGCCATTTTTACAGAGTTTTGCTTACTCAAAAGCTTCCATTTTGACCCGTTTCAGGCACAGAAATGACTTTAAACACACTTATTCTAGTTGACAAAGTCATAATTCACATCCAACAGTAATTGAGAGTCAAAAGATTAAATGTTGAAATTTCATCATTATAGACCATTTTGGGATCGTTCGACAGGTCCGGAGTCATCGTTTTTCATCCGAAAATTGATTTTTCGGACTGTACCAAAAATGATTCAAAATGTCAATTGGATCATGCCTCATGTTGAATAACCACTTTTTAAACCCTCACAGTGACCAAAATTGCCATTTTTACAGAGTTTTGCTTACTCAAAAGCTTCAAATTTGACCTGTTTCAGGCACAGAAATGACTTTAAACACACTTATTTTAGTTGACAAAGTCATAATTCACATCCAACAGTCATTTAGAGTCAAAAGATTAAATGTTAAAATTTCATCATTATAGACCATTTTGGGATCGTTCGACAGGTCCGGAGTCATCGTTTTTCATCCGAAAATTGATTTTTTGGACTGTACCAAAAATGATTCAAAATGTCAATTGGATCTTGCCTCATGTTGAATAACCACTTTTTAAACCCTCACAGTGACCACAATTGCCATTTGTACAGAGTTTTCCTTACTCAAAAGCTTAAATTTTGACCCGTTTCAGGCACAGAAATGACTTTAAACACACTTATTTTAGTTGACAAAGTCCTAATTCACATCCAACAGTAATTTAGAGTCAAAAGATTAAATGTTGAAATTTCATCATTATAGACCATTTTGGGATCGTTCGACAGGTCCGGAGTCATCGTTTTTCATCCGAAAATTGATTTTTGGACTGTACCAAAAATGATTCAAAATGTCAATTGGATCATGCCTCATGTTGAATAACCACTTTTTAAACCCTCACAGTGACCAAAATTGCCATTTTTACAGACTTTTGCTTACTCAAAAGCTTCAATTTTGACCTGTTTCAGGCACAGAAATGACTTTAAACACACTTATTTTAGTTGACAAAGTCATAATTCACATCCAACAGTCATTTAGAGTCAAAAGATTAAATGTTAAAATTTCATCATTATAGACAATTTTGGGATCGTTCGACAGATCCGGAGTCATCGTTTGTCATCCGAAAAATGATTTTTTGGACTGTACCAAAAATGATTCAAAATGTCAATTGGATCATGCCTCATGTTGAATAACCACTTTTTAAACCCTCACAGTGACCAAAATTGCCATTTTTACAGAGTTTTGCTTACTCAAAAGCTTCCATTGTGACCCGTTTCAGGCACAGAAATGACTTTAAACACACTTATTCTAGTTGACAAAGTCATAATTCACATCCAACAGTCATTTAGAGTCAAAAGATTAAATGTTGAAATTTCATCATTATAGACCATTTTGGGATCGTTCGACAGGTCCGGAGTCATCGTTTTTCATCCGAAAATTGATTTTTTGGACTGTACCAAAAATGATTCAAAATGTCAATTGGATCATGCCTCATGTTGAATAACCACTTTTTAAACCCTCACAGTGACCAAAATTGCCATTTTTACAGAGTTTTGCTTACTCAAAAGCTTCAATTTTGACCCGTTTCAGGCACAGAAATGACTTTAAACACACTTACTTTAGTTGACAAAGTCATAATTCACATCCAACAGTCATTTAGAGTCAAAAGATTAAATGTTGAAATTTCATCATTATAGACCATTTTGGGATCGTTCGACAGGTCCGGAGTCATCGTTTTTCATCCAAAAATTGATTTTTTGGACTGTACCAAAAATGATTCAAAATGTCAATTGGATCATGCCTCGTGTTGAATAACCACTTTTTAAACCCTCACAGTGACCAAAATTGCCATTTTTACAGAGTTTTGCTTACTCAAAAGCTTCAATTTTGACCAATTTCAGGCACAGAAATGACTTTAAACACACTTATTTTAGTTGACAAAGTCCTAATTCACATCCAACAGTAATTTAGAGTCAAAAGATTAAATGTTAAAATTTCATCATTATAGACCATTTTGGGGTCGTTCGACAGGTCCGGAGTCATCGTTTTTCATCCGAAAATTGATTTTTGGGACTGTACCAAAAATGGTTCAAAATGTCAATTGGATCATGTTGAATAACCACTTTTTAAACCCTCACAGTGACCAAAATTGCCATTTTTACAGAGTTTTGCTTACTCAAAAGCTTCCATTTTGACCCGTTTCAGGCACAGAAATGACTTTAAACACACTTATTCTAGTTGACAAAGTCATAATTCACATCCAACAGTAATTTAGAGTCAAAAGATTAAATGTTTAAATTTCATCATTATAGACCATTTTGGGATCGTTCGACAGGTCCGGAGTCATCGTTTTTCATCCGAAAATTGATTTTTTGGACTGTACCAAAAATGATTCAAAATGTCAATTGGATCATGCCTCATGTTGAATAACCACTTTTTAAACCCTCACAGTGACCAAAATTGCCATTTTTACAGAGTTTTGCTTACTCAAAAGCTTCCATTTTGACCCGTTTCAGGCACAGAAATGACTTTAAACACACTTATTTTAGTTGACAAATTCCTAATTCACATCCAACAGTAATTGAGAGTCAAAAGATTAAATGTTGAAATTTCATCATTATAGACCATTTTGGGATCGTTCGACAGTTCCGGAGTCATCGTTTTTCATCCGAAAATTGATTTTTTTGGACTGTACCAAAAATGATTCAAAATGTCAATTGGATCATGCCTCATGTTGAATAACCACTTTTTAAACCCTCACAGTGACCAAAATTGCCATTTTTACAGAGTTTTGCTTACTCAAAAGCTTCAAATTTGACCTGTTTCAGGCACAGAAATGACTTTAAACACACTTATTTTAGTTGGCAAAGTCATAATTCACATCCAACAGTCATTTAGAGTCAAAAGATTAAATGTTAAAATTTCATCATTATAGACCATTTTGGGATCGTTCGACAGGTCCGGAGTCATCGTTTTTCATCCGAAAATTGATTTTTTGGACTGTACCAAAAATGATTCAAAATGTCAATTGGATCATGCCTCATGTTGAATAACCACTTTTTAAACCCTCACAGTGACCAAAATTGCCATTTTTACAGAGTTTTGCTTACTCAAAAGCTTCCATTTTGACCCGTTTCAGGCACAGAAATGACTTTAAACACACTTATTCTAGTTGACAAAGTCATAATTCACATCCAACAGTCATTTAGAATCAAAAGATTAAATGTTGAAATTTCATCATTATAGACCATTTTGGGATGGTTCGACAGGTCCGGAGTCATCGTTTTTCATCCGAAAATTGATTTTTTTGGACTGTACCAAAAATGATTCAAAATGTCAATTGGATCATGCCTCATGTTGAATAACCACTTTTCAATCCTCACAGTGACCAAAATTGCCATTTTTACAGAGTTTTGCTTACTCAAAAGCTTCAATTTTGACCCGTTTCAGGCACAGAAATGACTTTAAACACACTTATTTTAGTTGACAAAGTCATAATTCACATCCAACAGTCATTTAGAGTCAAAAGATTAAATGTTGAAATGTCATCATTATAGACCATTTTGGGATCGTTCGACAGGTCCGGAGTCATCGTTTTTCATCCGAAAATTGATTTTTTGGACTGTACCCAAAATGATTCAAAATGTCAATTGGATCATGCCTCATGTTGAATAACCACTTTTTAAACCCTCACAGTGACCAAAATTGCAATTTTTACAGAGTTTTGCTTACTCAAAAGCTTCAATTTTGACCCGTTTCAGGCACAGAAATGACTTTAAACACACTTATTTTAGTTGACAAAGTCCTAATTCACATCCAACAGTAATTTAGAGTCAAAAGATTAAATGTTAAAATTTCATCATTATAGGCCATTTTGGGATCGTTCGACAGGTCCGGAGTCATCGTTTTTCATCCGAAAATTGATTTTTTGGACTGTACTAAAAATGATTCAAAATGTCAATTGGATCATGCCTCATGTTGAATAACCACTTTTTAAACCCTCACAGTGACCAAAATTGCCATTTTTACAGAGTTTTGCTTACTCAAAAGCTTCCATTTTGACCCGTTTCAGGCACAGAAATGACTTTAGACACACTTATTCTAGTTGACAAAATCACAATTCACATCCAACAGTAATTTAGAGTCAAAAGATTAAATGTTGAAATTTCATCATTATACACCATTTTGGGAACGTTCGACAGGTCCGGAGTCATCGTTTTTCATCCGAAAATTGATTTTTTGGACTGTACCAAAAATGATTCAAAATGTCAATTGGATCATGCCTCATGTTGAATAACCACTTTTTAAACCCTCACAGTGACCAAAATTGCCATTTTTACAGAGTTTTGCTTACTCAAAAGCTTCCATTTTGACCCGTTTCAGGCACAGAAATGACTTTAAACACACTTATTCTAGTTGACAAAGTCATAATTCACATCCAACAGTCATTTAGAGTCAAAAGATTAAATGTTAAAATTTCATCATTATAGACCATTTTGGGATCGTTCGACAAGGTCCGGAGTCATCGTTTTTCATCCGAAAATTGATTTTTGGGACTGTACCAAAAATGGTTCAAAATGTCAATTGGATCATGCCTCATGTTGAATAACCACGTTTTAAACCCTCACAGTGACCAAAATTGCCATTTTTACAGAGTTTTGCTTACTCAAAAGCTTCCATTTTGACCCGTTTCAGGCACAGAAATGACTTTAGACACACTTATTCTAGTTGACAAAATCATAATTCACATCCAACAGTAATTTAGAGTCAAAAGATTAAATGTTTAAATTTCATCATTATAGACCATTTTGGGATCGTTCGACAGGTCCGGAGTCATTGTTTTTCATCCGAAAATTGATTTTTTGGACTGTACCAAAAATGATTCAAAATGTCAATTGGATCATGCCTCATGTTGAATAACCACTTTTTAAACCCTCACAGTGACCAAAATTGCCATTTTTACAGAGTTTTGCTTACTCAAAAGCTTCAAATTTGACCTGTTTCAGGCACAGAAATGACTTTAAACACACTTATTTTAGTTGACAAAGTCATAATTCACATCCAACAGTCATTTAGAGTCAAAAGATTAAATGTTAAAATTTCATCATTATAGACCATTTTGGTATCGTTCGACAGGTCCGGAGTCATCGTTTTTCATCCGAAAATTGATTTTTTGGACTGTACCAAAAATGATTCAAAATGTCAATTGGATCATGCCTCATGTTGAATAACCACTTTTTAAACCCTCACAGTGACCAAAATTGCCATTTTTACAGAGTTTTGCTTACTCAAAAGCTTCCATTTTGACCCGTTTCAGGCACAGAAATGACTTTAAACACACTTATTCTAGTTGACAAAGTCATAATTAACATCCAACAGTCATTTAGAATCAAAAGATTAAATGTTGAAATTTCATCATTATAGACCATTTTGGGATCATTCGACAGGTCCGGAGTCATCGTTTTTCATCCGAAAATTGATTTTTTTGGACTGTACCAAAAATGATTCAACATGTCAATTGGATCATGCCTCATGTTGAATAACCACTTTTTCAACCCTCACTGTGACCAAAATTGCCATTTTTACAGAGTTTTGCTTACTCAAAAGCTTCCATTTTGACCCGTTTCAGGCACAGAAATGACTTTAAACACACTTATTCTAGTTGACAAAGTCATAATTCACATCCAACAGTCATTTAGAGTCAAAAGATTAAATGTTAAAATTTCATCATTATAGACCATTTTGGGATCGTTCGACAAGGTCCGGAGTCATCGTTTTTCATCCGAAAATTGATTTTTGGGACTGTACCAAAAATGGTTCAAAATGTCAATTGGATCATGCCTCATGTTGAATAACCACGTTTTAAACCCTCACAGTGACCAAAATTGCCATTTTTACAGAGTTTTGCTTACTCAAAAGCTTCCATTTTGACCCGTTTCAGGCACAGAAATGACTTTAGACACACTTATTCTAGTTGACAAAATCATAATTCACATCCAACAGTAATTTAGAGTCAAAAGATTAAATGTTTAAATTTCATCATTATAGACCATTTTGGAATCGTTCGACAGGTCCGGAGTCATCGTTTTTCATCCGAAAATCGATTTTTTGGACTGTACCAAAAATGATTCAAAATGTCAATTGGATCATGCCTCATGTTGAATAACCACTTTTTAAACCCTCACAGTGACCAAAATTGCCATTTTTACAGAGTTTTGCTTACTCAAAAGCTTCAAATTTGACCTGTTTCAGGCACAGAAATGACTTTAAACACACTTATTTTAGTTGACAAAGTCATAATTCACATCCAACAGTCATTTAGAGTCAAAAGATTAAATGTTAAAATTTCATCATTATAGACCATTTTGGTATCGTTCGACAGGTCCGGAGTCATCGTTTTTCATCCGAAAATTGATTTTTTGGACTGTACCAAAAATGATTCAAAATGTCAATTGGATCATGCCTCATGTTGAATAACCACTTTTTAAACCCTCACAGTGACCAAAATTGCCATTTTTACAGAGTTTTGCTTACTCAAAAGCTTCCATTTTGACCCGTTTCAGGCACAGAAATGACTTTAAACACACTTATTCTAGTTGACAAAGTCATAATTAACATCCAACAGTCATTTAGAATCAAAAGATTAAATGTTGAAATTTCATCATTATAGACCATTTTGGGATCGTTCGACAGGTCCGGAGTCATCGTTTTTCATCCGAAAATTGATTTTTTTGGACTGTACCAAAAATGATTCAAAATGTCAATTGGATCATGCCTCATGTTGAATAACCACTTTTTCAACCCTCACAGTGACCAAAATTGCCATTTTTACAGAGTTTTGCTTACTCAAAAGCTTCAATTTTGACCCGTTTCAGGCACAGAAATGACTTTAAACACACTTATTTTAGTTGACAAAGTCATAATTCACATTCAACAGTCATTTAGAGTCAAAAGATTAAATGTTGAAATTTCATCATTATAGACCATTTTGGGATCGTTCGACAGGTCCGGAGTCATCGTTTTTCATCCGAAAATTGATTTTTTGGACTGTACCAAAAATGATTCAAAATGTCAATTGGATCATGCCTCATGTTGAATAACCACTTTTTAAACCCTCACAGTGACCAAAATTGCAATTTTTACAGAGTTTTGCTTACTCAAAAGCTTCAATTTTGACCCGTTTCAGGCACAGAAATGACTTTAAACACACTTATTTTAGTTGACAAAGTCCTAATTCACATCCAACAGTAATTTAGAGTCAAAAGATTAAATGTTAAAATGTCATCATTATAGGCCATTTTGGGATCGTTCGACAGGTCCGGAGTCATCGTTTTTCATCCGAAAATTGATTTTTTGGACTGTACCAAAAATGATTCAAAATGTCAATTGGATCATGCCTCATGTTGAATAACCACTTTTTAAACCCTCACAGTGACCAAAATTGCCATTTTTACAGAGTTTTGCTTACTCAAAAGCTTCCATTTTGACCCGTTTCAGGCACAGAAATGACTTTAGACACACTTATTCTAGTTGACAAAATCACAATTCACATCCAACAGTAATTTAGAGTCAAAAGATTAAATGTTGAAATTTCATCATTATAGACCATTTTGGGAACGTTCGACAGGTCCGGAGTCATCGTTTTTCATCCGAAAATTGATTTTTTGGACTGTACCAAAAATGATTCAAAATGTCAATTGGATCATGCCTCATGTTGAATAACCACTTTTTAAACCCTCACTGTGACCAAAATTGCCATTTTTACAGAGTTTTGCTTACTCAAAAGCTTCCATTTTGACCCGTTTCAGGCACAGAAATGACTTTAAACACACTTATTCTAGTTGACAAAGTCATATTTCACATCCAACAGTAATTTAGAGTCAAAAGATTAAATGTTAAAATTTCATCATTATAGACCATTTTGGGATCGTTCAACAGGTCCGGAGTCATCGTTTTTCATCCGAAAATTGATTTTTTTGGACTGTACCAAAAATGATTCAAAATGTCAATTGGATCATGCCTCATGTTGAATAACCACTTTTTAAACCCTCACAGTGACCAAAATTGCCATTTTTACAGAGTTTTGCTTACTCAAAAGCTTCCATTTTGACCCGTTTCAGGCACAGAAATGACTTTAAACACACTTATTCTAGTTGACAAAGTCATAATTCACATCCAACAGTAATTGAGAGTCAAAAGATTAAATGTTGAAATTTCATCATTATAGACCATTTTGGGATCGTTCGACAGGTCCGGAGTCATCGTTTTTCATCCGAAAATTGATTTTTCGGACTGTACCAAAAATGATTCAAAATGTCAATTGGATCATGCCTCATGTTGAATAACCACTTTTTAAACCCTCACAGTGACCAAAATTGCCATTTTTACAGAGTTTTGCTTACTCAAAAGCTTCAAATTTGACCTGTTTCAGGCACAGAAATGACTTTAAACACACTTATTTTAGTTGACAAAGTCATAATTCACATCCAACAGTCATTTAGAGTCAAAAGATTAAATGTTAAAATTTCATCATTATAGACCATTTTGGGATCGTTCGACAGGTCCGGAGTCATCGTTTTTCATCCGAAAATTGATTTTTTGGACTGTACCAAAAATGATTCAAAATGTCAATTGGATCATGCCTCATGTTGAATAACCACTTTTTAAACCCTCACAGTGACCAAAATTGCCATTTTTACAGAGTTTTGCTTACTCAAAAGCTTCCATTTTGACCCGTTTCAGGCACAGAAATGACTTTAAACACACTTATTCTAGTTGACAAAGTCATAATTCACATCCAACAGTCATTTAGAATCAAAAGATTAAATGTTGAAATTTCATCATTATAGACCATTTTGGGATGGTTCGACAGGTCCGGAGTCATCGTTTTTCATCCGAAAATTGATTTTTTTGGACTGTACCAAAAATGATTCAAAATGTCAATTGGATCATGCCTCATGTTGAATAACCACTTTTCAATCCTCACAGTGAACAAAATTGCCATTTTTACAGAGTTTTGCTTACTCAAAAGCTTCAATTTTGACCCGTTTCAGGCACAGAAATGACTTTAAACACACTTATTTTAGTTGACAAAGTCATAATTCACATCCAACAGTCATTTAGAGTCAAAAGATTAAATGTTGAAATTTCATCATTATAGACCATTTTGGGATCGTTCAACAGGTCCGGAGTCATCGTTTTTCATCCGAAAATTGATTTTTTGGACTGTACCAAAAATGATTCAAAATGTCAATTGGATCATGCCTCATGTTGAATAACCACTTTTTAAACCCTCACAGTGACCAAAGTTGCAATTTTTACAGAGTTTTGCTTACTCAAAAGCTTCAATTTTGACCCGTTTCAGGCACAGAAATGACTTTAAACACACTTATTTTAGTTGACAAAGTCCTAATTCACATCCAACAGTAATTTAGAGTCAAAAGATTAAATGTTAAAATTTCATCATTATAGGCCATTTTGGGATCGTTCGACAGGTCCGGAGTCATCGTTTTTCATCCTAAAATTGATTTTTTGGACTGTACCAAAAATGATTCAAAATGTCAATTGGATCATGCCTCATGTTGAATAACCACTTTTTAAACCCTCACAGTGACCAAAATTGCCATTTTTACAGAGTTTTGCTTACTCAAAAGCTTCCATTTTGACCCGTTTCAGGCACAGAAATGACTTTAGACACACTTATTCTAGTTGACAAAATCATAATTCACATCCAACAGTAATTTAGAGTCAAAAGATTAAATGTTTAAATTTCATCATTATAGACCATTTTGGGATCGTTCGACAGGTCCGGAGTCATCGTTTTTCATCCGAAAATTGATTTTTTGGACTGTACCAAAAATGATTCAAAATGTCAATTGGATCATGCCTCATGTTGAATAACCACTTTTTAAACCCTCACAGTGACCAAAATTGCCATTTTTACAGAGTTTTGCTTACTCAAAAGCTTCCATTTTGACCCGTTTCAGGCACAGAAATGACTTTAAACACACTTATTTTAGTTGACAAATTCCTAATTCACATCCAACAGTAATTGAGAGTCAAAAGATTAAATGTTGAAATTTCATCATTATAGACCATTTTGGGATCGTTCGACAGTTCCGGAGTCATCGTTTTTCATCCGAAAATTGATTTTTTGGACTGTACCAAAAATGATTCAAAATGTCAATTGGATCATGCCTCATGTTGAATAACCACTTTTTAAACCCTCACAGTGACCAAAATTGCCATTTTTACAGAGTTTTGCTTACTCAAAAGCTTCAAATTTGACCTGTTTCAGGCACAGAAATGACTTTAAACACACTTATTTTAGTTGGCAAAGTCATAATTCACATCCAACAGTCATTTAGAGTCAAAAGATTAAATGTTAAAATTTCATCATTATAGACCATTTTGGGATCGTTCGACAGGTCTGGAGTCATCGTTTTTCATCCGAAAATTGATTTTTTGGACTGTACCAAAAATGATTCAAAATGTCAATTGGATCATGCCTCATGTTGAATAACCACTTTTTAAACCCTCACAGTGACCAAAATTGCCATTTTTACAGAGTTTTGCTTACTCAAAAGCTTCCATTTTGACCCGTTTCAGGCACAGAAATGACTTTAAACACACTTATTTTAGTTGACAAAGTCATAATTCACATCCAACAGTCATTTAGAGTCAAAAGATTAAATGTTGAAATTTCATCATTATAGACCATTTTGGGATCGTTCGACAGGTCCGGAGTCATCGTTTTTCATCCGAAAATTGATTTTTTGGACTGTACCCAAAATGATTCAAAATGTCAATTGGATCATGCCTCATGTTGAATAACCACTTTTTAAACCCTCACAGTGACCAAAATTGCCATTTTTACAGAGTTTTGCTTACTCAAAAGCTTCAATTTTGACCCGTTTCAGGCACAGAAATGACTTTAAACACACTTATTTTAGTTGACAAAGTCCTAATTCACATCCAACAGTAATTTAGAGTCAAAAGATTAAATGTTAAAATTTCATCATTATAGGCCATTTTGGGATCGTTCGACAGGTCCGGAGTCATCGTTTTTCATCCGAAAATTGATTTTTTGGACTGTACTAAAAATGATTCAAAATGTCAATTGGATCATGCCTCATGTTGAATAACCACTTTTTAAACCCTCACAGTGACCAAAATTGCCATTTTTACAGAGTTTTGCTTACTCAAAAGCTTCCATTTTGACCCGTTTCAGGCACAGAAATGACTTTAGACACACTTATTCTAGTTGACAAAATCACAATTCACATCCAACAGTAATGAAATGAAATGAAATGAAATGAAAAATTATATTTATATAGCGCACACATACCCTAAAGCCTCGCGGCGCTTGAACTGAAAGTGTGGTAAGCAAATAGCAAGATTAACACAATTTGGCAAACAGGTAAGTTTTTAAAGTCTTCCTAAAGACCATCAGATTGCTGGCTTCACGCATGCTTGGGGGGAGTGAGTTCCACATCTTCGCTGCTAAGTGTGAAAACGCCCGACCACCCCAGCGAGCCCTGTTGACTTTAGTTGTCGTGGCAAAATGGAGGGTGCTGGAACGAAGGGTTCTCGATGGGACGTAGGGTACAACCAGAGGGAGCAAGATGGCTGGGCCTGTTCGGTGAAAGGCTTTGTGCACAATGCACATAGCTTTAAAATGCATTCTGGCAGCTATTGGGAGCCAGTGGAGTTCTTTTAAAGCCTTCCTAGCTGATTGGCCCCGGGGAATGCCGAACAGGAGTCGAGCAGCACAGTTCTGCGTAACTTGGAGTCTATTGATCACTGCTACCGGAGCACCCAGATATAATGCATTTCCATAGTCCAGGCGGGAGAGTATCAGGGCCTGAACCATGATCCTCCTCGCCTGGAAAGGAAGCAATGGGAGAATCTTCCGGAGCATTCTCAACAGACCAATGCAGATGGAAGCAGTTTTGGTAGCCTGCACAGAAAAATCCAATGATTTATCCAGCCAGACTCCGAGGCTTTTGATGTGGGGTTTTGGCAGGGGGGGAACCCCCAGACAGGCGGGCCAGATGGGGGCCAGAATGGTAGGTGCGGAATTGCCCAGTAGCATAATCTCCGTCTTCTCCCCGTTGAGTCTGAGACAGGAGGAGTGCATCCACTTGGCTACTGCCTCTAGACAGGGCCCTAAGGTGTTGGATGAACCCTCCGTGTGATCCAGAGAGACCACAAGTTGGGTATCATCCGCGTAGGTGACAATACGCACACCGAAGGGCTGTACTATCCCTGCCAGAGGACTCATGTAGACATTAAAGAGCGTGGGGCTCAGGGCCGAGCCCTGAGGAACCCCACAGCTCAGAGGGTGTTTCGAGGATGTTACCTCGCCCTCAAACACCTGGAAGAAGCGCTCATCCAGGAAGGAGGTCAGCCATTTCAGGGCCGCGCCCGACACGCCCATGCCTTTGAGACGATGTAATAGTGTGGCATGGTTAACCGTGTCGAACGCGGCACTAAGGTCTAATAATATAATGGCTGCCTTCCCTCCCTGGTCCAGCACAGATCTTGTTTCTTCCGTTACTGCAAGTAGAGCAGTTTCGGTGCCATGTTGAGGGCGGAATCCTGTCTGGGAGGCACAGAGTAGGTTGTTGGACTCCAGATACTCTACCAAGATGTTATTGATGTGCCTCTCCAGCAACTTACTCATCCAAGGGAGAAGGGAGATGGGGCGGAAGTTAGCCAGGTTGTTCTGGTCTAACGAAGGTTTTTTTAGAAGGGCCCTTACCATTGCACATTTCCACTGGGCTGGAACCATGCTGGAAACAATAGATGAATTTAGGACATCTATGATGACAGGACATATTACCTCGCTGGCCTTAAGGAGGGTCTGAGGAGGTGCAGGATCGTTAGGAGATCCTGAGGTGACTTTCGAGAAAATTTTCTTCAATGCTGTTGGATCAAGAAGAGGGAACTCCTCAAGCGAACTGTGGACTGGAGTGTTCACTTTAAGGTCATCAGTGATGTCCCGTTTCTCTGTATCGGTGGGAAAGGAGGAGTAGATGGTCAAAATTTTTTGAGAGAAAAAAGTTGCCAAATTGTTGCAACGGGCTAGTGCCCCAGTAGGGGAGACGCACTCAGGGGGCGGGGAGATTAGTGACTTAGCTATTTTAAATATTTCTCTAGGCGAGTTAGCAGCTGACTTGATTTTAGAGTCATAAAATTGAATTTGTGCGCTTTTCATTTCTCTCTTATATAATTTAATCGCAGCTCTGTACTCAGATTTCTTAGATTGTGAGTATTCTCGCCTCCAGGCTCTCTCCAGCTTGCGACACAATTGTTTCATGGATCTCAGGGTGGGGGTGTACCATGGGGCCACTTTGCATCGCTTAATGGACTGTAGAGATTTTTTAGGGAGGACCTGGTCCAAAGTATCCGTGATCCAGTTCTCATAGTTAGCCGTAGCTATACTGGGATTCATGGATTTGGAGGGTGCACGCTTCTTAAGTGCCAATTCCCAATCAGACAGAGGCAATGAAGCCCATTTCCTGCCCTGGTGCTTATTCTTATTTTGAGACCTAGGGGGAGTATTAATCGGCCATGTAAAAGGTACTAAGTAATGATCGGTCCAAGGCAAAGGCCTAGGAATTTCCACAGTGAGACTGTCCAGGTTACTGAAAATATGGTCTAGAAGATGGCCTTTATTGTGTGTTGGGTGGACACCTTTTTGCAACAAATTGATGGCTTGGAGATTGAGTCGAAGATTAGTAGCTGGAGTGTCTAGGGGGTCATCTAGGTGCAGGTTTAAGTCGCCTAGCAATGTAAAATTTGCAGCCAAAAGCAGCTGATTAGCCGCCGCATCTGTCAGCTCAGTGATAAAGTTATTCAACGGGCCCGGGGGACGATAAACTAAAATGCCCGAGAACGTAGATGTTGGGGAGAACTCAAGAGTAAAATACAGACTTTCACATGCTCGCATGAGCGGGATGGAGATGCGGCAGCGGAAGATATCTCTGTAAATGATGGCCAGCCCTCCACCTCTGTGTATCTTACGATCTAATCGTTTTAGGGTGTAACCATGGGGAATGGCCCATACTACGGTGGGATCCATTTCCAGCTGGAGCCATGTCTCCGTTAAAAAAAGGACATCAGGATTGAGTTCCTCGATCAACATGGCTAATTCAGTACAGTGTCTGGGTAATGATCTGCAATTAAGTAGATACATTTTCCGGTCATGACCAGGAGGTTGTATTGGTGTGCTTGAGACAGATGTAACCCAATTGCAACTTTTACAATGAGCTTTAGGAATCGTTGGGTTAACAGAGTGCAGGCATGAGGGGCTGACATGAGGACGTACATTCAGCAGAGATGAAGCGCTATAAGTAATACAAGGGCCTACCATGGTGCTTGGTATGGCAGAGCGCCAGGAGCGTCTGGACGCGGACTGGCGCAGACTGGCTTCTCTTTGGCGCCTCTTCGGCGCTTCTATCGCGCTTCCGCTGCGCGGTAAGATCGATTTATATAGATTAAGGGATGTTAAGAACTAGAGCGTCACCCTCCTAAAGATGGCCGCCCTGCGTGGGCTATTCAGGAAGTAAGAAACGCTTTCCTCCCTCCACATCAAACAGCATGAGAGCTGCGGTGGACCGGGGAGTCAGCGCGTAGGTAGGCACAGATTAGCGGTATTTAACAGTTTTAAAAACAGCTTCCATAAATGACACAATTAAAAATTGCCTGCTAGCAGAAATGCTACTATCCCACTGAGCGCTACGCACAACGATGTTTCAAGTTCAGCAATTGTACACGAATGCACTGAACCCTTTTGTAGTCCGAGGGACGCTAAGAACTAGAGCGTCACCCTCCTAAAGATGGCCGCCCTGCGTGGGCTATTCAGGAAGTAAGAAACGCTTTCCTCCCTCCACATCAAACAGCATGAGAGCTGCGGTGGACCGGGGAGTCAGCGCGTAGGTAGGCACAGATTAGCGGTATTTAACAGTTTTAAAAACAGCTTCCATAAATGACACAATTAAAAATTGCCTGCTAGCAGAAATGCTACTATCCCACTGAGCGCTAGGCACAACGATGTTTCAAGTTCAGCATTTGTACACGAATGCACTGAACCCTTTTGTAGTCCGAGGGACGCTAAGAACTAGAGCGTCACCCTCCTAAAGATGGCCGCCCTGCGTGGGCTATTCAGGAAGTAAGAAACGCTTTCCTCCCTCCACATCAAACAGCATGAGAGCTGCGGTGGACCGGGGAGTCAGCGCGTAGGTAGGCACAGATTAGCGGTATTTAACAGTTTTAAAAACAGCTTCCATAAATGACACAATTAAAAATTGCCTGCTAGCAGAAATGCTACTATCCCACTGAGCGCTAGGCACAACGATGTTTCAAGTTCAGCAATTTAGAGTCAAAAGATTAAATGTTGAAATTTCATCATTATACACCATTTTGGGAACGTTCGACAGGTCCGGAGTCATCGTTTTTCATCCGAAAATTGATTTTTTGGACTGTACCAAAAATGATTCAAAATGTCAATTGGATCATGCCTCATGTTGAATAACCACTTTTTAAACCCTCACAGTGACCAAAATTGCCATTTTTACAGAGTTTTGCTTACTCAAAAGCTTCCATTTTGACCCGTTTCAGGCACAGAAATGACTTTAAACACACTTATTCTAGTTGACAAAGTCATAATTCACATCCAACAGTCATTTAGAGTCAAAAGATTAAATGTTAAAATTTCATCATTATAGACCATTTTGGGATCGTTCGACAAGGTCCGGAGTCATCGTTTTTCATCCGAAAATTGATTTTTGGGACTGTACCAAAAATGGTTCAAAATGTCAATTGGATCATGCCTCATGTTGAATAACCACGTTTTAAACCCTCACAGTGACCAAAATTGCCATTTTTACAGAGTTTTGCTTACTCAAAAGCTTCCATTTTGACCCGTTTCAGGCACAGAAATGACTTTAGACACACTTATTCTAGTTGACAAAATCATAATTCACATCCAACAGTAATTTAGAGTCAAAAGATTAAATGTTTAAATTTCATCATTATAGACCATTTTGGGATCGTTCGACAGGTCCGGAGTCATTGTTTTTCATCCGAAAATTGATTTTTTGGACTGTACCAAAAATGATTCAAAATGTCAATTGGATCATGCCTCATGTTGAATAACCACTTTTTAAACCCTCACAGTGACCAAAATTGCCATTTTTACAGAGTTTTGCTTACTCAAAAGCTTCAAATTTGACCTGTTTCAGGCACAGAACTGACTTTAAACACACTTATTTTAGTTGACAAAGTCATAATTCACATCCAACAGTCATTTAGAGTCAAAAGATTAAATGTTAAAATTTCATCATTATAGACCATTTTGGTATCGTTCGACAGGTCCGGAGTCATCGTTTTTCATCCGAAAATTGATTTTTTGGACTGTACCAAAAATGATTCAAAATGTCAATTGGATCATGCCTCATGTTGAATAACCACTTTTTAAACCCTCACAGTGACCAAAATTGCCATTTTTACAGAGTTTTGCTTACTCAAAAGCTTCCATTTTGACCCGTTTCAGGCACAGAAATGACTTTAAACACACTTATTCTAGTTGACAAAGTCATAATTAACATCCAACAGTCATTTAGAATCAAAAGATTAAATGTTGAAATTTCATCATTATAGACCATTTTGGGATCATTCGACAGGTCCGGAGTCATCGTTTTTCATCCGAAAATTGATTTTTTTGGACTGTACCAAAAATGATTCAACATGTCAATTGGATCATGCCTCATGTTGAATAACCACTTTTTCAACCCTCACTGTGACCAAAATTGCCATTTTTACAGAGTTTTGCTTACTCAAAAGCTTCCATTTTGACCCGTTTCAGGCACAGAAATGACTTTAAACACACTTATTCTAGTTGACAAAGTCATAATTCACATCCAACAGTCATTTAGAGTCAAAAGATTAAATGTTAAAATTTCATCATTATAGACCATTTTGGGATCGTTCGACAAGGTCCGGAGTCATCGTTTTTCATCCGAAAATTGATTTTTGGGACTGTACCAAAAATGGTTCAAAATGTCAATTGGATCATGCCTCATGTTGAATAACCACTTTTTAAACCCTCACAGTGACCAAAATTGCCATTTTTACCGAGTTTTGCTTACTCAAAAGCTTCCATTTTGACCCGTTTCAGGCACAGAAATGACTTTAGACACACTTATTCTAGTTGACAAAATCACAATTCACATCCAACAGTAATTTAGAGTCAAAAGATTAAATGTTGAAATTTCATCATTATAGACCATTTTGGGAACGTTCGACAGGTCCGGAGTCATCGTTTTTCATCCGAAAATTGATTTTTTGGACTGTACCAAAAATGATTCAAAATGTCAATTGGATCATGCCTCATGTTGAATAACCACTTTTTAAACCCTCACTGTGACCAAAATTGCCATTTTTACAGAGTTTTGCTTACTCAAAAGCTTCCATTTTGACCCGTTTCAGGCACAGAAATGACTTTAAACACACTTATTCTAGTTGACAAAGTCATAATTCACATCCAACAGTAATTTAGAGTCAAAAGATTAAATGTTAAAATTTCATCATTATAGACCATTTTGGGATCGTTCAACAGGTCCGGAGTCATCGTTTTTCATCCGAAAATTGATTTTTTTGGACTGTACCAAAAATGATTCAAAATGTCAATTGGATCATGCCTCATGTTGAATAACCACTTTTTAAACCCTCACAGTGACCAAAATTGCCATTTTTACAGAGTTTTGCTTACTCAAAAGCTTCCATTTTGACCCGTTTCAGGCACAGAAATGACTTTAAACACACTTATTTTAGTTGACAAAGTCCTAATTCACATCCAACAGTAATTTAGAGTCAAAAGATTAAATGTTAAAATTTCATCATTATAGGCCATTTTGGGATCGTTCGACAGGTCCGGAGTCATCGTTTTTCATCCGAAAATTGATTTTTTGGACTGTACTAAAAATGATTCAAAATGTCAATTGGATCATGCCTCATGTTGAATAACCACTTTTTAAACCCTCACAGTGACCAAAATTGCCATTTTTACAGAGTTTTGCTTACTCAAAAGCTTCCATTTTGACCCGTTTCAGGCACAGAAATGACTTTAGACACACTTATTCTAGTTGACAAAATCACAATTCACATCCAACAGTAATTTAGAGTCAAAAGATTAAATGTTGAAATTTCATCATTATACACCATTTTGGGAACGTTCGACAGGTCCGGAGTCATCGTTTTTCATCCGAAAATTTATTTTTTGGACTGTACCAAAAATGATTCAAAATGTCAATTGGATCATGCCTCATGTTGAATAACCACTTTTTAAACCCTCACAGTGACCAAAATTGCCATTTTTACAGAGTTTTGCTTACTCAAAAGCTTCCATTTTGACCCGTTTCAGGCACAGAAATGACTTTAAACACACTTATTCTAGTTGACAAAGTCATAATTCACATCCAACAGTCATTTAGAGTCAAAAGATTAAATGTTAAAATTTCATCATTATAGACCATTTTGGGATCGTTCGACAAGGTCCGGAGTCATCGTTTTTCATCCGAAAATTGATTTTTGGGACTGTACCAAAAATGGTTCAAAATGTCAATTGGATCATGCCTCATGTTGAATAACCACGTTTTAAACCCTCACAGTGACCAAAATTGCCATTTTTACAGAGTTTTGCTTACTCAAAAGCTTCCATTTTGACCCGTTTCAGGCACAGAAATGACTTTAGACACACTTATTCTAGTTGACAAAATCATAATTCACATCCAACAGTAATTTAGAGTCAAAAGATTAAATGTTTAAATTTCATCATTATAGACCATTTTGGGATCGTTCGACAGGTCCGGAGTCATTGTTTTTCATCCGAAAATTGATTTTTTGGACTGTACCAAAAATGATTCAAAATGTCAATTGGATCATGCCTCATGTTGAATAACCACTTTTTAAACCCTCACAGTGACCAAAATTGCCATTTTTACAGAGTTTTGCTTACTCAAAAGCTTCAAATTTGACCTGTTTCAGGCACAGAAATGACTTTAAACACACTTATTTTAGTTGACAAAGTCATAATTCACATCCAACAGTCATTTAGAGTCAAAAGATTAAATGTTAAAATTTCATCATTATAGACCATTTTGGTATCGTTCGACAGGTCCGGAGTCATCGTTTTTCATCCGAAAATTGATTTTTTGGACTGTACCAAAAATGATTCAAAATGTCAATTGGATCATGCCTCATGTTGAATAACCACTTTTTAAACCCTCACAGTGACCAAAATTGCCATTTTTACAGAGTTTTGCTTACTCAAAAGCTTCCATTTTGACCCGTTTCAGGCACAGAAATGACTTTAAACACACTTATTCTAGTTGACAAAGTCATAATTAACATCCAACAGTCATTTAGAATCAAAAGATTAAATGTTGAAATTTCATCATTATAGACCATTTTGGGATCATTCGACAGGTCCGGAGTCATCGTTTTTCATCCGAAAATTGATTTTTTTGGACTGTACCAAAAATGATTCAACATGTCAATTGGATCATGCCTCATGTTGAATAACCACTTTTTCAACCCTCACTGTGACCAAAATTGCCATTTTTACAGAGTTTTGCTTACTCAAAAGCTTCCATTTTGACCCGTTTCAGGCACAGAAATGACTTTAAACACACTTATTCTAGTTGACAAAGTCATAATTCACATCCAACAGTCATTTAGAGTCAAAAGATTAAATGTTAAAATTTCATCATTATAGACCATTTTGGGATCGTTCGACAAGGTCCGGAGTCATCGTTTTTCATCCGAAAATTGATTTTTGGGACTGTACCAAAAATGGTTCAAAATGTCAATTGGATCATGCCTCATGTTGAATAACCACGTTTTAAACCCTCACAGTGACCAAAATTGCCATTTTTACAGAGTTTTGCTTACTCAAAAGCTTCCATTTTGACCCGTTTCAGGCACAGAAATGACTTTAGACACACTTATTCTAGTTGACAAAATCATAATTCACATCCAACAGTAATTTAGAGTCAAAAGATTAAATGTTTAAATTTCATCATTATAGACCATTTTGGGATCGTTCGACAGGTCCGGAGTCATTGTTTTTCATCCGAAAATTGATTTTTTGGACTGTACCAAAAATGATTCAAAATGTCAATTGGATCATGCCTCATGTTGAATAACCACTTTTTAAACCCTCACAGTGACCAAAATTGCCATTTTTACAGAGTTTTGCTTACTCAAAAGCTTCAAATTTGACCTGTTTCAGGCACAGAAATGACTTTAAACACACTTATTTTAGTTGACAAAGTCATAATTCACATCCAACAGTCATTTAGAGTCAAAAGATTAAATGTTAAAATTTCATCATTATAGACCATTTTGGTATCGTTCGACAGGTCCGGAGTCATCGTTTTTCATCCGAAAATTGATTTTTTGGACTGTACCAAAAATGATTCAAAATGTCAATTGGATCATGCCTCATGTTGAATAACCACTTTTTAAACCCTCACAGTGACCAAAATTGCCATTTTTACAGAGTTTTGCTTACTCAAAAGCTTCCATTTTGACCCGTTTCAGGCACAGAAATGACTTTAAACACACTTATTCTAGTTGACAAAGTCATAATTAACATCCAACAGTCATTTAGAATCAAAAGATTAAATGTTGAAATTTCATCATTATAGACCATTTTGGGATCGTTCGACAGGTCCGGAGTCATCGTTTTTCATCCGAAAATTGATTTTTTTGGACTGTACCAAAAATGATTCAAAATGTCAATTGGATCATGCCTCATGTTGAATAACCACTTTTTCAACCCTCACAGTGACCAAAATTGCCATTTTTACAGAGTTTTGCTTACTCAAAAGCTTCAATTTTGACCCGTTTCAGGCACAGAAATGACTTTAAACACACTTATTTTAGTTGACAAAGTCATAATTCACATTCAACAGTCATTTAGAGTCAAAAGATTAAATGTTGAAATTTCATCATTATAGACCATTTTGGGATCGTTCGACAGGTCCGGAGTCATCGTTTTTCATCCGAAAATTGATTTTTTGGACTGTACCAAAAATGATTCAAAATGTCAATTGGATCATGCCTCATGTTGAATAACCACTTTTTAAACCCTCACAGTGACCAAAATTGCAATTTTTACAGAGTTTTGCTTACTCAAAAGCTTCAATTTTGACCCGTTTCAGGCACAGAAATGACTTTAAACACACTTATTTTAGTTGACAAAGTCCTAATTCACATCCAACAGTAATTTAGAGTCAAAAGATTAAATGTTAAAATGTCATCATTATAGGCCATTTTGGGATCGTTCGACAGGTCCGGAGTCATCGTTTTTCATCCGAAAATTGATTTTTTGGACTGTACCAAAAATGATTCAAAATGTCAATTGGATCATGCCTCATGTTGAATAACCACTTTTTAAACCCTCACAGTGACCAAAATTGCCATTTTTACAGAGTTTTGCTTACTCAAAAGCTTCCATTTTGACCCGTTTCAGGCACAGAAATGACTTTAGACACACTTATTCTAGTTGACAAAATCACAATTCACATCCAACAGTAATTTAGAGTCAAAAGATTAAATGTTGAAATTTCATCATTATAGACCATTTTGGGAACGTTCGACAGGTCCGGAGTCATCGTTTTTCATCCGAAAATTGATTTTTTGGACTGTACCAAAAATGATTCAAAATGTCAATTGGATCATGCCTCATGTTGAATAACCACTTTTTAAACCCTCACTGTGACCAAAATTGCCATTTTTACAGAGTTTTGCTTACTCAAAAGCTTCCATTTTGACCCGTTTCAGGCACAGAAATGACTTTAAACACACTTATTCTAGTTGACAAAGTCATAATTCACATCCAACAGTAATTTAGAGTCAAAAGATTAAATGTTAAAATTTCATCATTATAGACCATTTTGGGATCGTTCAACAGGTCCGGAGTCATCGTTTTTCATCCGAAAATTGATTTTTTTGGACTGTACCAAAAATGATTCAAAATGTCAATTGGATCATGCCTCATGTTGAATAACCACTTTTTAAACCCTCACAGTGACCAAAATTGCCATTTTTACAGAGTTTTGCTTACTCAAAAGCTTCCATTTTGACCCGTTTCAGGCACAGAAATGACTTTAAACACACTTATTCTAGTTGACAAAGTCATAATTCACATCCAACAGTAATTGAGAGTCAAAAGATTAAATGTTGAAATTTCATCATTATAGACCATTTTGGGATCGTTCGACAGGTCCGGAGTCATCGTTTTTCATCCGAAAATTGATTTTTCGGACTGTACCAAAAATGATTCAAAATGTCAATTGGATCATGCCTCATGTTGAATAACCACTTTTTAAACCCTCACAGTGACCAAAATTGCCATTTTTACAGAGTTTTGCTTACTCAAAAGCTTCAAATTTGACCTGTTTCAGGCACAGAAATGACTTTAAACACACCTATTTTAGTTGACAAAGTCATAATTCACATCCAACAGTCATTTAGAGTCAAAAGAATAAATGTTAAAATTTCATCATTATAGACCATTTTGGGATCGTTCGACAGGTCCGGCGTCATCGTTTTTCATCCGAAAATTGATTTTTTGGACTGTACCAAAAATGATTCAAAATGTCAATTGGATCATGCCTCATGTTGAATAACCACTTTTTAAACCCTCACAGTGACCAAAATTGCCATTTTTACAGAGTTTTGCTTACTCAAAAGCTTCCATTTTGACCCGTTTCAGGCACAGAAATGACTTTAAACACACTTATTCTAGTTGACAAAGTCATAATTCACATCCAACAGTCATTTAGAATCAAAAGATTAAATGTTGAAATTTCATCATTATAGACCATTTTGGGATGGTTCGACAGGTCCGGAGTCATCGTTTTTCATCCGAAAATTGATTTTTTTGGACTGTACCAAAAATGATTCAAAATGTCAATTGGATCATGCCTCATGTTGAATAACCACTTTTCAATCCTCACAGTGACCAAAATTGCCATTTTTACAGAGTTTTGCTTACTCAAAAGCTTCAATTTTGACCCGTTTCAGGCACAGAAATGACTTTAAACACACTTATTTTAGTTGACAAAGTCATAATTCACATCCAACAGTCATTTAGAGTCAAAAGATTAAATGTTGAAATTTCATCATTATAGACCATTTTGGGATCGTTCGACAGGTCCGGAGTCATCGTTTTTCATCCGAAAATTGATTTTTTGGACTGTACCAAAAATGATTCAAAATGTCAATTGGATCATGCCTCATGTTGAATAACCACTTTTTAAACCCTCACAGTGACCAAAGTTGCAATTTTTACAGAGTTTTGCTTACTCAAAAGCTTCAATTTTGACCCGTTTCAGGCACAGAAATGACTTTAAACACACTTATTTTAGTTGACAAAGTCCTAATTCACATCCAACAGTAATTTAGAGTCAAAAGATTAAATGTTAAAATTTCATCATTATAGGCCATTTTGGGATCGTTCGACAGGTCCGGAGTCATCGTTTTTCATCCGAAAATTGATTTTTTGGACTGTACCAAAAATGATTCAAAATGTCAATTGGATCATGCCTCATGTTGAATAACCACTTTTTAAACCCTCACAGTGACCAAAATTGCCATTTTTACAGAGTTTTGCTTACTCAAAAGCTTCCATTTTGACCCGTTTCAGGCACAGAAATGACTTTAGACACACTTATTCTAGTTGACAAAATCATAATTCACATCCAACAGTAATTTAGAGTCAAAAGATTAAATGTTTAAATTTCATCATTATAGACCATTTTGGGATCGTTCGACAGGTCCGGAGTCATCGTTTTTCATCCGAAAATTGATTTTTTGGACTGTACCAAAAATGATTCAAAATGTCAATTGGATCATGCCTCATGTTGAATAACCACTTTTTAAACCCTCACAGTGACCAAAATTGCCATTTTTACAGAGTTTTGCTTACTCAAAAGCTTCCATTTTGACCCGTTTCAGGCACAGAAATGACTTTAAACACACTTATTTTAGTTGACAAATTCCTAATTCACATCCAACAGTAATTGAGAGTCAAAAGATTAAATGTTGAAATTTCATCATTATAGACCATTTTGGGATCGTTCGACAGTTCCGGAGTCATCGTTTTTCATCCGAAAATTGATTTTTTGGACTGTACCAAAAATGATTCAAAATGTCAATTGGATCATGCCTCATGTTGAATAACCACTTTTTAAACCCTCACAGTGACCAAAATTGCCATTTTTACAGAGTTTTGCTTACTCAAAAGCTTCAAATTTGACCTGTTTCAGGCACAGAAATGACTTTAAACACACTTATTTTAGTTGGCAAAGTCATAATTCACATCCAACAGTCATTTAGAGTCAAAAGATTAAATGTTAAAATTTCATCATTATAGACCATTTTGGGATCGTTCGACAGGTCTGGAGTCATCGTTTTTCATCCGAAAATTGATTTTTTTGGACTGTACCAAAAATGATTCAAAATGTCAATTGGATCATGCCTCATGTTGAATAACCACTTTTTAAACCCTCACAGTGACCAAAATTGCCATTTTTACAGAGTTTTGCTTACTCAAAAGCTTCCATTTTGACCCGTTTCAGGCACAGAAATGACTTTAAACACACTTATTCTAGTTGACAAAGTCATAATTCACATCCAACAGTCATTTAGAATCAAAAGATTAAATGTTGAAATTTCATCATTATAGACCATTTTGGGATCGTTCGACAGGTCCGGAGTCATCGTTTTTCATCCGAAAATTGATTTTTTGGACTGTACCCAAAATGATTCAAAATGTCAATTGGATCATGCCTCATGTTGAATAACCACTTTTTAAACCCTCACAGTGACCAAAATTGCCATTTTTACAGAGTTTTGCTTACTCAAAAGCTTCAATTTTGACCCGTTTCAGGCACAGAAATGACTTTAAACACACTTATTTTAGTTGACAAAGTCCTAATTCACATCCAACAGTAATTTAGAGTCAAAAGATTAAATGTTAAAATTTCATCATTATAGGCCATTTTGGGATCGTTCGACAGGTCCGGAGTCATCGTTTTTCATCCGAAAATTGATTTTTTGGACTGTACTAAAAATGATTCAAAATGTCAATTGGATCATGCCTCATGTTGAATAACCACTTTTTAAACCCTCACAGTGACCAAAATTGCCATTTTTACAGAGTTTTGCTTACTCAAAAGCTTCCATTTTGACCCGTTTCAGGCACAGAAATGACTTTAGACACACTTATTCTAGTTGACAAAATCACAATTCACATCCAACAGTAATTTAGAGTCAAAAGATTAAATGTTGAAATTTCATCATTATACACCATTTTGGGAACGTTCGACAGGTCCGGAGTCATCGTTTTTCATCCGAAAATTGATTTTTTGGACTGTACCAAAAATGATTCAAAATGTCAATTGGATCATGCCTCATGTTGAATAACCACTTTTTAAACCCTCACAGTGACCAAAATTGCCATTTTTACAGAGTTTTGCTTACTCAAAAGCTTCCATTTTGACCCGTTTCAGGCACAGAAATGACTTTAAACACACTTATTCTAGTTGACAAAGTCATAATTCACATCCAACAGTCATTTAGAGTCAAAAGATTAAATGTTAAAATTTCATCATTATAGACCATTTTGGGATCGTTCGACAAGGTCCGGAGTCATCGTTTTTCATCCGAAAATTGATTTTTGGGACTGTACCAAAAATGGTTCAAAATGTCAATTGGATCATGCCTCATGTTGAATAACCACGTTTTAAACCCTCACAGTGACCAAAATTGCCATTTTTACAGAGTTTTGCTTACTCAAAAGCTTCCATTTTGACCCGTTTCAGGCACAGAAATGACTTTAGACACACTTATTCTAGTTGACAAAATCATAATTCACATCCAACAGTAATTTAGAGTCAAAAGATTAAATGTTTAAATTTCATCATTATAGACCATTTTGGGATCGTTCGACAGGTCCGGAGTCATCGTTTTTCATCCGAAAATTGATTTTTTGGACTGTACCAAAAATGATTCAAAATGTCAATTGGATCATGCCTCATGTTGAATAACCACTTTTTAAACCCTCACAGTGACCAAAATTGCCATTTTTACAGAGTTTTGCTTACTCAAAAGCTTCAAATTTGACCTGTTTCAGGCACAGAAATGACTTTAAACACACTTATTTTAGTTGACAAAGTCATAATTCACATCCAACAGTCATTTAGAGTCAAAAGATTAAATGTTGAAATTTCATCATTATAGACCATTTTGGGATCGTTCGACAGGTCCGGAGTCATCGTTTTTCATCCGAAAATTGATTTTTTGGACTGTACCAAAAATGATTCAAAATGTCAATTGGATCATGCCTCATGTTGAATAACCACTTTTTAAACCCTCACAGTGACCAAAATTGCAATTTTTACAGAGTTTTGCTTACTCAAACGCTTCAATTTTGACCCGTTTCAGGCACAGAAATGACTTTAAACACACTTATTTTAGTTGACAAAGTCCTAATTCACATCCAACAGTAATTTAGAGTCAAAAGATTAAATGTTAAAATGTCATCATTATAGGCCATTTTGGGATCGTTCGACAGGTCCGGAGTCATCGTTTTTCATCCGAAAATTGATTTTTTGGACTGTACCAAAAATGATTCAAAATGTCAATTGGATCATGCCTCATGTTGAATAACCACTTTTTAAACCCTCACAGTGACCAAAATTGCCATTTTTACAGAGTTTTGCTTACTCAAAAGCTTCCATTTTGACCCGTTTCAGGCACAGAAATGACTTTAGACACACTTATTCTAGTTGACAAAATCACAATTCACATCCAACAGTAATTTAGAGTCAAAAGATTAAATGTTGAAATTTCATCATTATAGACCATTTTGGGAACGTTCGACAGGTCCGGAGTCATCGTTTTTCATCCGAAAATTGATTTTTTGGACTGTACCAAAAATGATTCAAAATGTCAATTGGATCATGCCTCATGTTGAATAACCACTTTTTAAACCCTCACTGTGACCAAAATTGCCATTTTTACAGAGTTTTGCTTACTCAAAAGCTTCCATTTTGACCCGTTTCAGGCACAGAAATGACTTTAAACACACTTATTCTAGTTGACAAAGTCATAATTCACATCCAACAGTAATTTAGAGTCAAAAGATTAAATGTTAAAATTTCATCATTATAGACCATTTTGGGATCGTTCAACAGGTCCGGAGTCATCGTTTTTCATCCGAAAATTGATTTTTTTGGACTGTACCAAAAATGATTCAAAATGTCAATTGGATCATGCCTCATGTTGAATAACCACTTTTTAAACCCTCACAGTGACCAAAATTGCCATTTTTACAGAGTTTTGCTTACTCAAAAGCTTCCATTTTGACCCGTTTCAGGCACAGAAATGACTTTAAACACACTTATTCTAGTTGACAAAGTCATAATTCACATCCAACAGTAATTGAGAGTCAAAAGATTAAATGTTGAAATTTCATCATTATAGACCATTTTGGGATCGTTCGACAGGTCCGGAGTCATCGTTTTTCATCCGAAAATTGATTTTTCGGACTGTACCAAAAATGATTCAAAATGTCAATTGGATCATGCCTCATGTTGAATAACCACTTTTTAAACCCTCACAGTGACCAAAATTGCCATTTTTACAGAGTTTTGCTTACTCAAAAGCTTCAAATTTGACCTGTTTCAGGCACAGAAATGACTTTAAACACACTTATTTTAGTTGACAAAGTCATAATTCACATCCAACAGTCATTTAGAGTCAAAAGATTAAATGTTAAAATTTCATCATTATAGACCATTTTGGGATCGTTCGACAGGTCCGGAGTCATTGTTTTTCATCCGAAAATTGATTTTTTGGACTGTACCAAAAATGATTCAAAATGTCAATTGGATCATGCCTCATGTTGAATAACCACTTTTTAAACCCTCACAGTGACCAAAATTGCCATTTTTACAGAGTTTTGCTTACTCAAAAGCTTCCATTTTGACCCGTTTCAGGCACAGAAATGACTTTAAACACACTTATTCTAGTTGACAAAGTCATAATTCACATCCAACAGTCATTTAGAATCAAAAGATTAAATGTTGAAATTTCATCATTATAGACCATTTTGGGATGGTTCGACAGGTCCGGAGTCATCGTTTTTCATCCGAAAATTGATTTTTTTGGACTGTACCAAAAATGATTCAAAATGTCAATTGGATCATGCCTCATGTTGAATAACCACTTTTCAATCCTCACAGTGACCAAAATTGCCATTTTTACAGAGTTTTGCTTACTCAAAAGCTTCAATTTTGACCCGTTTCAGGCACAGAAATGACTTTAAACACACTTATTTTAGTTGACAAAGTCATAATTCACATCCAACAGTCATTTAGAGTCAAAAGATTAAATGTTGAAATTTCATCATTATAGACCATTTTGGGATCGTTCGACAGGTCCGGAGTCATCGTTTTTCATCCGAAAATTGATTTTTTGGACTGTACCAAAAATGATTCAAAATGTCAATTGGATCATGCCTCATGTTGAATAACCACTTTTTAAACCCTCACAGTGACCAAAGTTGCAATTTTTACAGAGTTTTGCTTACTCAAAAGCTTCAATTTTGACCCGTTTCAGGCACAGAAATGACTTTAAACACACTTATTTTAGTTGACAAAGTCCTAATTCACATCCAACAGTAATTTAGAGTCAAAAGATTAAATGTTAAAATTTCATCATTATAGGCCATTTTGGGATCGTTCGACAGGTCCGGAGTCATCGTTTTTCATCCGAAAATTGATTTTTTGGACTGTACCAAAAATGATTCAAAATGTCAATTGGATCATGCCTCATGTTGAATAACCACTTTTTAAACCCTCACAGTGACCAAAATTGCCATTTTTACAGAGTTTTGCTTACTCAAAAGCTTCCATTTTGACCCGTTTCAGGCACAGAAATGACTTTAGACACACTTATTCTAGTTGACAAAATCATAATTCACATCCAACAGTAATTTAGAGTCAAAAGATTAAATGTTTAAATTTCATCATTATAGACCATTTTGGGATCGTTCGACAGGTCCGGAGTCATCGTTTTTCATCCGAAAATTGATTTTTTGGACTGTACCAAAAATGATTCAAAATGTCAATTGGATCATGCCTCATGTTGAATAACCACTTTTTAAACCCTCACAGTGACCAAAATTGCCATTTTTACAGAGTTTTGCTTACTCAAAAGCTTCCATTTTGACCCGTTTCAGGCACAGAAATGACTTTAAACACACTTATTTTAGTTGACAAATTCCTAATTCACATCCAACAGTAATTGAGAGTCAAAAGATTAAATGTTGAAATTTCATCATTATAGACCATTTTGGGATCGTTCGACAGTTCAGGAGTCATCGTTTTTCATCCGAAAATTGATTTTTTGGACTGTACCAAAAATGATTCAAAATGTCAATTGGATCATGCCTCATGTTGAATAACCACTTTTTAAACCCTCACAGTGACCAAAATTGCCATTTTTACAGAGTTTTGCTTACTCAAAAGCTTCAAATTTGACCTGTTTCAGGCACAGAAATGACTTTAAACACACTTATTTTAGTTGGCAAAGTCATAATTCACATCCAACAGTCATTTAGAGTCAAAAGATTAAATGTTAAAATTTCATCATTATAGACCATTTTGGGATCGTTCGACAGGTCTGGAGTCATCGTTTTTCATCCGAAAATTGATTTTTTGGACTGTACCAAAAATGATTCAAAATGTCAATTGGATCATGCCTCATGTTGAATAACCACTTTTTAAACCCTCACAGTGACCAAAATTGCCATTTTTACAGAGTTTTGCTTACTCAAAAGCTTCCATTTTGACCCGTTTCAGGCACAGAAATGACTTTAAACACACTTATTCTAGTTGACAAAGTCATAATTCACATCCAACAGTCATTTAGAATCAAAAGATTAAATGTTGAAATTTCATCATTATAGACCATTTTGGGATGGTTCGACAGGTCCGGAGTCATCGTTTTTCATCCGAAAATTGATTTTTTTGGACTGTACCAAAAATGATTCAAAATGTCAATTGGATCATGCCTCATGTTGAATAACCACTTTTCAATCCTCACAGTGACCAAAATTGCCATTTTTACAGAGTTTTGCTTACTCAAAAGCTTCAATTTTGACCCGTTTCAGGCACAGAAATGACTTTAAACACACTTATTTTAGTTGACAAAGTCATAATTCACATCCAACAGTCATTTAGAGTCAAAAGATTAAATGTTGAAATTTCATCATTATAGACCATTTTGGGATCGTTCGACAGGTCCGGAGTCATCGTTTTTCATCCGAAAATTGATTTTTTGGACTGTACCCAAAATGATTCAAAATGTCAATTGGATCATGCCTCATGTTGAATAACCACTTTTTAAACCCTCACAGTGACCAAAATTGCCATTTTTACAGAGTTTTGCTTACTCAAAAGCTTCAATTTTGACCCGTTTCAGGCACAGAAATGACTTTAAACACACTTATTTTAGTTGACAAAGTCCTAATTCACATCCAACAGTAATTTAGAGTCAAAAGATTAAATGTTAAAATTTCATCATTATAGGCCATTTTGGGATCGTTCGACAGGTCCGGAGTCATCGTTTTTCATCCGAAAATTGATTTTTTGGACTGTACTAAAAATGATTCAAAATGTCAATTGGATCATGCCTCATGTTGAATAACCACTTTTTAAACCCTCACAGTGACCAAAATTGCCATTTTTACAGAATTTTGCTTACTCAAAAGCTTCCATTTTGACCCGTTTCAGGCACAGAAATGACTTTAGACACACTTATTCTAGTTGACAAAATCACAATTCACATCCAACAGTAATTTAGAGTCAAAAGATTAAATGTTGAAATTTCATCATTATACACCATTTTGGGAACGTTCGACAGGTCCGGAGTCATCGTTTTTCATCCGAAAATTGATTTTTTGGACTGTACCAAAAATGATTCAAAATGTCAATTGGATCATGCCTCATGTTGAATAACCACTTTTTAAACCCTCACAGTGACCAAAATTGCCATTTTTACAGAGTTTTGCTTACTCAAAAGCTTCCATTTTGACCCGTTTCAGGCACAGAAATGACTTTAAACACACTTATTCTAGTTGACAAAGTCATAATTCACATCCAACAGTCATTTAGAGTCAAAAGATTAAATGTTAAAATTTCATCATTATAGACCATTTTGGGATCGTTCGACAAGGTCCGGAGTCATCGTTTTTCATCCGAAAATTGATTTTTGGGACTGTACCAAAAATGGTTCAAAATGTCAATTGGATCATGCCTCATGTTGAATAACCACGTTTTAAACCCTCACAGTGACCAAAATTGCCATTTTTACAGAGTTTTGCTTACTCAAAAGCTTCCATTTTGACCCGTTTCAGGCACAGAAATGACTTTAGACACACTTATTCTAGTTGACAAAATCATAATTCACATCCAACAGTAATTTAGAGTCAAAAGATTAAATGTTTAAATTTCATCATTATAGACCATTTTGGGATCGTTCGACAGGTCCGGAGTCATCGTTTTTCATCCGAAAATTGATTTTTTGGACTGTACCAAAAATGATTCAAAATGTCAATTGGATCATGCCTCATGTTGAATAACCACTTTTTAAACCCTCACAGTGACCAAAATTGCCATTTTTACAGAGTTTTGCTTACTCAAAAGCTTCAAATTTGACCTGTTTCAGGCACAGAAATGACTTTAAACACACTTATTTTAGTTGACAAAGTCATAATTCACATCCAACAGTCATTTAGAGTCAAAAGATTAAATGTTAAAATTTCATCATTATAGACCATTTTGGTATCGTTCGACAGGTCCGGAGTCATCGTTTTTCATCCGAAAATTGATTTTTTGGACTGTACCAAAAATGATTCAAAATGTCAATTGGATCATGCCTCATGTTGAATAACCACTTTTTAAACCCTCACAGTGACCAAAATTGCCATTTTTACAGAGTTTTGCTTACTCAAAAGCTTCCATTTTGACCCGTTTCAGGCACAGAAATGACTTTAAACACACTTATTCTAGTTGACAAAGTCATAATTAACATCCAACAGTCATTTAGAATCAAAAGATTAAATGTTGAAATTTCATCATTATAGACCATTTTGGGATCGTTCGACAGGTCCGGAGTCATCGTTTTTCATCCGAAAATTGATTTTTTTGGACTGTACCAAAAATGATTCAAAATGTCAATTGGATCATGCCTCATGTTGAATAACCACTTTTTCAACCCTCACAGTGACCAAAATTGCCATTTTTACAGAGTTTTGCTTACTCAAAAGCTTCAATTTTGACCCGTTTCAGGCACAGAAATGACTTTAAACACACTTATTTTAGTTGACAAAGTCATAATTCACATTCAACAGTCATTTAGAGTCAAAAGATTAAATGTTGAAATTTCATCATTATAGACCATTTTGGGATCGTTCGACAGGTCCGGAGTCATCGTTTTTCATCCGAAAATTGATTTTTTGGACTGTACCAAAAATGATTCAAAATGTCAATTGGATCATGCCTCATGTTGAATAACCACTTTTTAAACCCTCACAGTGACCAAAATTGCAATTTTTACAGAGTTTTGCTTACTCAAAAGCTTCAATTTTGACCCGTTTCAGGCACAGAAATGACTTTAAACACACTTATTTTAGTTGACAAAGTCCTAATTCACATCCAACAGTAATTTAGAGTCAAAAGATTAAATGTTAAAATGTCATCATTATAGGCCATTTTGGGATCGTTCGACAGGTCCGGAGTCATCGTTTTTCATCCGAAAATTGATTTTTTGGACTGTACCAAAAATGATTCAAAATGTCAATTGGATCATGCCTCATGTTGAATAACCACTTTTTAAACCCTCACAGTGACAAAAATTGCCATTTTTACAGAGTTTTGCTTACTCAAAAGCTTCCATTTTGACCCGTTTCAGGCACAGAAATGACTTTAGACACACTTATTCTAGTTGACAAAATCACAATTCACATCCAACAGTAATTTAGAGTCAAAAGATTAAATGTTGAAATTTCATCATTATAGACCATTTTGGGAACGTTCGACAGGTCCGGAGTCATCGTTTTTCATCCGAAAATTGATTTTTTGGACTGTACCAAAAATGATTCAAAATGTCAATTGGATCATGCCTCATGTTGAATAACCACTTTTTAAACCCTCACTGTGACCAAAATTGCCATTTTTACAGAGTTTTGCTTACTCAAAAGCTTCCATTTTGACCCGTTTCAGGCACAGAAATGACTTTAAACACACTTATTCTAGTTGACAAAGTCATAATTCACATCCAACAGTAATTTAGAGTCAAAAGATTAAATGTTAAAATTTCATCATTATAGACCATTTTGGGATCGTTCAACAGGTCCGGAGTCATCGTTTTTCATCCGAAAATTGATTTTTTTGGACTGTACCAAAAATGATTCAAAATGTCAATTGGATCATGCCTCATGTTGAATAACCACTTTTTAAACCCTCACAGTGACCAAAATTGCCATTTTTACAGAGTTTTGCTTACTCAAAAGCTTCCATTTTGACCCGTTTCAGGCACAGAAATGACTTTAAACACACTTATTCTAGTTGACAAAGTCATAATTCACATCCAACAGTAATTGAGAGTCAAAAGATTAAATGTTGAAATTTCATCATTATAGACCATTTTGGGATCGTTCGACAGGTCCGGAGTCATCGTTTTTCATCCGAAAATTGATTTTTCGGACTGTACCAAAAATGATTCAAAATGTCAATTGGATCATGCCTCATGTTGAATAACCACTTTTTAAACCCTCACAGTGACCAAAATTGCCATTTTTACAGAGTTTTGCTTACTCAAAAGCTTCAAATTTGACCTGTTTCAGGCACAGAAATGACTTTAAACACACTTATTTTAGTTGACAAAGTCATAATTCACATCCAACAGTCATTTAGAGTCAAAAGATTAAATGTTAAAATTTCATCATTATAGACCATTTTGGGATCGTTCGACAGGTCCGGAGTCATCGTTTTTCATCCGAAAATTGATTTTTTGGACTGTACCAAAAATGATTCAAAATGTCAATTGGATCATGCCTCATGTTGAATAACCACTTTTTAAACCCTCACAGTGACCAAAATTGCCATTTTTACAGAGTTTTGCTTACTCAAAAGCTTCCATTTTGACCCGTTTCAGGCACAGAAATGACTTTAAACACACTTATTCTAGTTGACAAAGTCATAATTCACATCCAACAGTCATTTAGAATCAAAAGATTAAATGTTGAAATTTCATCATTATAGACCATTTTGGGATCATTCGACAGGTCCGGAGTCATCGTTTTTCATCCGAAAATTGATTTTTTTGGACTGTACCAAAAATGATTCAACATGTCAATTGGATCATGCCTCATGTTGAATAACCACTTTTTCAACCCTCACTGTGACCAAAATTGCCATTTTTACAGAGTTTTGCTTACTCAAAAGCTTCCATTTTGACCCGTTTCAGGCACAGAAATGACTTTAAACACACTTATTCTAGTTGACAAAGTCATAATTCACATCCAACAGTCATTTAGAGTCAAAAGATTAAATGTTAAAATTTCATCATTATAGACCATTTTGGGATCGTTCGACAAGGTCCGGAGTCATCGTTTTTCATCCGAAAATTGATTTTTGGGACTGTACCAAAAATGGTTCAAAATGTCAATTGGATCATGCCTCATGTTGAATAACCACGTTTTAAACCCTCACAGTGACCAAAATTGCCATTTTTACAGAGTTTTGCTTACTCAAAAGCTTCCATTTTGACCCGTTTCAGGCACAGAAATGACTTTAGACACACTTATTCTAGTTGACAAAATCATAATTCACATCCAACAGTAATTTAGAGTCAAAAGATTAAATGTTTAAATTTCATCATTATAGACCATTTTGGAATCGTTCGACAGGTCCGGAGTCATCGTTTTTCATCCGAAAATTGATTTTTTGGACTGTACCAAAAATGATTCAAAATGTCAATTGGATCATGCCTCATGTTGAATAACCACTTTTTAAACCCTCACAGTGACCAAAATTGCCATTTTTACAGAGTTTTGCTTACTCAAAAGCTTCAAATTTGACCTGTTTCAGGCACAGAAATGACTTTAAACACACTTATTTTAGTTGACAAAGTCATAATTCACATCCAACAGTCATTTAGAGTCAAAAGATTAAATGTTAAAATTTCATCATTACAGACCATTTTGGTATCGTTCGACAGGTCCGGAGTCATCGTTTTTCATCCGAAAATTGATTTTTTGGACTGTACCAAAAATGATTCAAAATGTCAATTGGATCATGCCTCATGTTGAATAACCACTTTTTAAACCCTCACAGTGACCAAAATTGCCATTTTTACAGAGTTTTGCTTACTCAAAAGCTTCCATTTTGACCCGTTTCAGGCACAGAAATGACTTTAAACACACTTATTCTAGTTGACAAAGTCATAATTAACATCCAACAGTCATTTAGAATCAAAAGATTAAATGTTGAAATTTCATCATTATAGACCATTTTGGGATCGTTCGACAGGTCCGGAGTCATCGTTTTTCATCCGAAAATTGATTTTTTTGGACTGTACCAAAAATGATTCAAAATGTCAATTGGATCATGCCTCATGTTGAATAACCACTTTTTCAACCCTCACAGTGACCAAAATTGCCATTTTTACAGAGTTTTGCTTACTCAAAAGCTTCAATTTTGACCCGTTTCAGGCACAGAAATGACTTTAAACACACTTATTTTAGTTGACAAAGTCATAATTCACATCCAACAGTCATTTAGAGTCAAAAGATTAAATGTTGAAATTTCATCATTATAGACCATTTTGGGATCGTTCGACAGGTCCGGAGTCATCGTTTTTCATCCGAAAATTGATTTTTTGGACTGTACCAAAAATGATTCAAAATGTCAATTGGATCATGCCTCATGTTGAATAACCACTTTTTAAACCCTCACAGTGACCAAAATTGCAATTTTTACAGAGTTTTGCTTACTCAAAAGCTTCAATTTTGACCCGTTTCAGGCACAGAAATGACTTTAAACACACTTATTTTAGTTGACAAAGTCCTAATTCACATCCAACAGTAATTTAGAGTCAAAAGATTAAATGTTAAAATGTCATCATTATAGGCCATTTTGGGATCGTTCGACAGGTCCGGAGTCATCGTTTTTCATCCGAAAATTGATTTTTTGGACTGTACCAAAAATGATTCAAAATGTCAATTGGATCATGCCTCATGTTGAATAACCACTTTTTAAACCCTCACAGTGACCAAAATTGCCATTTTTACAGAGTTTTGCTTACTCAAAAGCTTCCATTTTGACCCGTTTCAGGCACAGAAATGACTTTAGACACACTTATTCTAGTTGACAAAATCACAATTCACATCCAACAGTAATTTAGAGTCAAAAGATTAAATGTTGAAATTTCATCATTATAGACCATTTTGGGAACGTTCGACAGGTCCGGAGTCATAGTTTTTCATCCGAAAATTGATTTTTTGGACTGTACCAAAAATGATTCAAAATGTCAATTGGATCATGCCTCATGTTGAATAACCACTTTTTAAACCCTCACTGTGACCAAAATTGCCATTTTTACAGAGTTTTGCTTACTCAAAAGCTTCCATTTTGACCCGTTTCAGGCACAGAAATGACTTTAAACACACTTATTCTAGTTGACAAAGTCATAATTCACATCCAACAGTAATTTAGAGTCAAAAGATTAAATGTTAAAATTTCATCATTATAGACCATTTTGGGATCGTTCAACAGGTCCGGAGTCATCGTTTTTCATCCGAAAATTGATTTTTTTGGACTGTACCAAAAATGATTCAAAATGTCAATTGGATCATGCCTCATGTTGAATAACCACTTTTTAAACCCTCACAGTGACCAAAATTGCCATTTTTACAGAGTTTTGCTTACTCAAAAGCTTCCATTTTGACCCGTTTCAGGCACAGAAATGACTTTAAACACACTTATTCTAGTTGACAAAGTCATAATTCACATCCAACAGTAATTGAGAGTCAAAAGATTAAATGTTGAAATTTCATCATTATAGACCATTTTGGGATCGTTCGACAGGTCCGGAGTCATCGTTTTTCATCCGAAAATTGATTTTTCGGACTGTACCAAAAATGATTCAAAATGTCAATTGGATCATGCCTCATGTTGAATAACCACTTTTTAAACCCTCACAGTGACCAAAATTGCCATTTTTACAGAGTTTTGCTTACTCAAAAGCTTCAAATTTGACCTGTTTCAGGCACAGAAATGACTTTAAACACACTTATTTTAGTTGACAAAGTCATAATTCACATCCAACAGTCATTTAGAGTCAAAAGATTAAATGTTAAAATTTCATCATTATAGACCATTTTGGGATCGTTCGACAGGTCCGGAGTCATCGTTTTTCATCCGAAAATTGATTTTTTGGACTGTACCAAAAATTATTCAAAATGTCAATTGGATCTTGCCTCATGTTGAATAACCACTTTTTAAACCCTCACAGTGACCACAATTGCCATTTTTACAGAGTTTTCCTTACTCAAAAGCTTAAATTGTGACCCGTTTCAGGCACAGAAATGACTTTAAACACACTTATTTTAGTTGACAAAGTCCTAATTCACATCCAACAGTAATTTAGAGTCAAAAGATTAAATGTTGAAATTTCATCATTATAGACCATTTTGGGATCGTTCGACAGGTCCGGAGTCATCGTTTTTCATCCGAAAATTGATTTTTGGACTGTACCAAAAATGATTCAAAATGTCAATTGGATCATGCCTCATGTTGAATAACCACTTTTTAAACCCTCACAGTGACCAAAATTGCCATTTTTACAGACTTTTGCTTACTCAAAAGCTTCAATTTTGACCTGTTTCAGGCACAGAAATGACTTTAAACACACTTATTTTAGTTGACATAGTCATAATTCACATCCAACAGTCATTTAGAGTCAAAAGATTAAATGTTAAAATTTCATCATTATAGACAATTTTGGGATCGTTCGACAGATCCGGAGTCATCGTTTGTCATCCGAAAAATGATTTTTTGGACTGTACCAAAAATGATTCAAAATGTCAATTGGATCATGCCTCATGTTGAATAACCACTTTTTAAACCCTCACAGTGACCAAAATTGCCATTTTTACAGAGTTTTGCTTACTCAAAAGCTTCCATTGTGACCCGTTTCAGGCACAGAAATGACTTTAAACACACTTATTCTAGTTGACAAAGTCATAATTCACATCCAACAGTCATTTAGAGTCAAAAGATTAAATGTTGAAATTTCATCATTATAGACCATTTTGGGATCGTTCGACAGGTCCGGAGTCATCGTTTTTCATCCGAAAATTGATTTTTTGGACTGTACCAAAAATGATTCAAAATGTCAATTGGATCATGCCTCATGTTGAATAACCACTTTTTAAACCCTCACAGTGACCAAAATTGCCATTTTTACAGAGTTTTGCTTACTCAAAAGCTTCAATTTTGACCCGTTTCAGGCACAGAAATGACTTTAAACACACTTACTTTAGTTGACAAAGTCATAATTCACATCCAACAGTCATTTAGAGTCAAAAGATTAAATGTTGAAATTTCATCATTATAGACCATTTTGGGATCGTTCGACAGGTCCGGAGTCATCGTTTTTCATCCAAAAATTGATTTTTTGGACTGTACCAAAAATGATTCAAAATGTCAATTGGGTCATGCCTCGTGTTGAATAACCACTTTTTAAACCCTCACAGTGACCAAAATTGCCATTTTTACAGAGTTTTGCTTACTCAAAAGCTTCAATTTTGACCAATTTCAGGCACAGAAATGACTTTAAACACACTTATTTTAGTTGACAAAGTCCTAATTCACATCCAACAGTAATTTAGAGTCAAAAGATTAAATGTTAAAATTTCATCATTATAGACCATTTTGGGGTCGTTCGACAGGTCCGGAGTCATCGTTTTTCATCCGAAAATTGATTTTTGGGACTGTACCAAAAATGGTTCAAAATGTCAATTGGATCATGTTGAATAACCACTTTTTAAACCCTCACAGTGACCAAAATTGCCATTTTTACAGAGTTTTGCTTACTCAAAAGCTTCCATTTTGACCCGTTTCAGGCACAGAAATGACTTTAAACACACTTATTCTAGTTGACAAAGTCATAATTCACATCCAACAGTCATTTAGAGTCAAAAGATTAAATGTTAAAATTTCATCATTATAGACCATTTTGGGATCGTTCGACAAGGTCCGGAGTCATCGTTTTTCATCCGAAAATTGATTTTTGGGACTGTACCAAAAATGGTTCAAAATGTCAATTGGATCATGCCTCATGTTGAATAACCACTTTTTAAACCCTCACAGTGACCAAAATTGCCATTTTTACAGAGTTTTGCTTACTCAAAAGCTTCCATTTTGACCCGTTTCAGGCACAGAAATGACTTTAGACACACTTATTCTAGTTGACAAAATCATAATTCACATCCAACAGTAATTTAGAGTCAAAAGATTAAATGTTAAAATTTCATCATTATAGACCATTTTGGGATCGTTCGACAGGTCCGGAGTCATCATTTTTCATCCGAAAATTGATTTTTTGGACTGTACCAAAAATGATTCAAAATGTCAATTGGATCATGCCTCATGTTGAATAACCACTTTTTAAACCCTCACAGTGACCAAAATTGCCATTTTTACAGAGTTTTGCTTACTCAAAAGCTTCCATTTTGACCCGTTTCAGGCACAGAAATGACTTTAAACACACTTATTTTAGTTGACAAATTCCTAATTCACATCCAACAGTAATTGAGAGTCAAAAGATTAAATGTTGAAATTTCATCATTATAGACCATTTTGGGATCGTTCGACAGTTCCGGAGTCATCGTTTTTCATCCGAAAATTGATTTTTTGGACTGTACCAAAAATGATTCAAAATGTCAATTGGATCATGCCTCATGTTGAATAACCACTTTTTAAACCCTCACAGTGACCAAAATTGCCATTTTTACAGAGTTTTGCTTACTCAAAAGCTTCAAATTTGACCTGTTTCAGGCACAGAAATGACTTTAAACACACTTATTTTAGTTGGCAAAGTCATAATTCACATCCAACAGTCATTTAGAGTCAAAAGATTAAATGTTAAAATTTCATCATTATAGACCATTTTGGGATCGTTCGACAGGTCTGGAGTCATCGTTTTTCATCCGAAAATTGATTTTTTGGACTGTACCAAAAATGATTCAAAATGTCAATTGGATCATGCCTCATGTTGAATAACCACTTTTTAAACCCTCACAGTGACCAAAATTGCCATTTTTACAGAGTTTTGCTTACTCAAAAGCTTCCATTTTGACCCGTTTCAGGCACAGAAATGACTTTAAACACACTTATTCTAGTTGACAAAGTCATAATTCACATCCAACAGTCATTTAGAATCAAAAGATTAAATGTTGAAATTTCATCATTATAGACCATTTTGGGATGGTTCGACAGGTCCGGAGTCATCGTTTTTCATCCGAAAATTGATTTTTTTGGACTGTACCAAAAATGATTCAAAATGTCAATTGGATCATGCCTCATGTTGAATAACCACTTTTCAATCCTCACAGTGACCAAAATTGCCATTTTTACAGAGTTTTGCTTACTCAAAAGCTTCAATTTTGACCCGTTTCAGGCACAGAAATGACTTTAAACACACTTATTTTAGTTGACAAAGTCATAATTCACATCCAACAGTCATTTAGAGTCAAAAGATTAAATGTTGAAATTTCATCATTATAGACCATTTTGGGATCGTTCGACAGGTCCGGAGTCATCGTTTTTCATCCGAAAATTGATTTTTTGGACTGTACCCAAAATGATTCAAAATGTCAATTGGATCATGCCTCATGTTGAATAACCACTTTTTAAACCCTCACAGTGACCAAAATTGCAATTTTTACAGAGTTTTGCTTACTCAAAAGCTTCAATTTTGACCCGTTTCAGGCACAGAAATGACTTTAAACACACTTATTTTAGTTGACAAAGTCCTAATTCACATCCAACAGTAATTTAGAGTCAAAAGATTAAATGTTAAAATTTCATCATTATAGGCCATTTTGGGATCGTTCGACAGGTCCGGAGTCATCGTTTTTCATCCGAAAATTGATTTTTTGGACTGTACTAAAAATGATTCAAAATGTCAATTGGATCATGCCTCATGTTGAATAACCACTTTTTAAACCCTCACAGTGACCAAAATTGCCATTTTTACAGAGTTTTGCTTACTCAAAAGCTTCCATTTTGACCCGTTTCAGGCACAGAAATGACTTTAGACACACTTATTCTAGTTGACAAAATCACAATTCACATCCAACAGTAATTTAGAGTCAAAAGATTAAATGTTGAAATTTCATCATTATACACCATTTTGGGAACGTTCGACAGGTCCGGAGTCATCGTTTTTCATCCGAAAATTGATTTTTTGGACTGTACCAAAAATGATTCAAAATGTCAATTGGATCATGCCTCATGTTGAATAACCACTTTTTAAACCCTCACAGTGACCAAAATTGCCATTTTTACAGAGTTTTGCTTACTCAAAAGCTTCCATTTTGACCCGTTTCAGGCACAGAAATGACTTTAGACACACTTATTCTAGTTGACAAAATCATAATTCACATCCAACAGTAATTTAGAGTCAAAAGATTAAATGTTTAAATTTCATCATTATAGACCATTTTGGGATCGTTCGACAGGTCCGGAGTCATCGTTTTTCATCCGAAAATTGATTTTTTGGACTGTACCAAAAATGATTCAAAATGTCAATTGGATCATGCCTCATGTTGAATAACCACTTTTTAAACCCTCACAGTGACCAAAATTGCCATTTTTACAGAGTTTTGCTTACTCAAAAGCTTCAAATTTGACCTGTTTCAGGCACAGAAATGACTTTAAACACACTTATTTTAGTTGACAAAGTCATAATTCACATCCAACAGTCATTTAGAGTCAAAAGATTAAATGTTAAAATTTCATCATTATAGACCATTTTGGTATCGTTCGACAGGTCCGGAGTCATCGTTTTTCATCCGAAAATTGATTTTTTGGACTGTACCAAAAATGATTCAAAATGTCAATTGGATCATGCCTCATGTTGAATAACCACTTTTTAAACCCTCACAGTGACCAAAATTGCCATTTTTACAGAGTTTTGCTTACTCAAAAGCTTCAATTTTGACCCGTTTCAGGCACAGAAATGACTTTAAACACACTTATTTTAGTTGACAAAGTCATAATTCACATTCAACAGTCATTTAGAGTCAAAAGATTAAATGTTGAAATTTCATCATTATAGACCATTTTGGGATCGTTCGACAGGTCCGGAGTCATCGTTTTTCATCCGAAAATTGATTTTTTGGACTGTACCAAAAATGATTCAAAATGTCAATTGGATCATGCCTCATGTTGAATAACCACTTTTTAAACCCTCACAGTGACCAAAATTGCAATTTTTACAGAGTTTTGCTTACTCAAAAGCTTCAATTTTGACCCGTTTCAGGCACAGAAATGACTTTAAACACACTTATTTTAGTTGACAAAGTCCTAATTCACATCCAACAGTAATTTAGAGTCAAAAGATTAAATGTTAAAATGTCATCATTATAGGCCATTTTGGGATCGTTCGACAGGTCCGGAGTCATCGTTTTTCATCCGAAAATTGATTTTTTGGACTGTACCAAAAATGATTCAAAATGTCAATTGGATCATGCCTCATGTTGAATAACCACTTTTTAAACCCTCACAGTGACCAAAATTGCCATTTTTACAGAGTTTTGCTTACTCAAAAGCTTCCATTTTGACCCGTTTCAGGCACAGAAATGACTTTAGACACACTTATTCTAGTTGACAAAATCACAATTCACATCCAACAGTAATTTAGAGTCAAAAGATTAAATGTTGAAATTTCATCATTATAGACCATTTTGGGAACGTTCGACAGGTCCGGAGTCATCGTTTTTCATCCGAAAATTGATTTTTTGGACTGTACCAAAAATGATTCAAAATGTCAATTGGATCATGCCTCATGTTGAATAACCACTTTTTAAACCCTCACTGTGACCAAAATTGCCATTTTTACAGAGTTTTGCTTACTCAAAAGCTTCCATTTTGACCCGTTTCAGGCACAGAAATGACTTTAAACACACTTATTCTAGTTGACAAAGTCATAATTCACATCCAACAGTAATTTAGAGTCAAAAGATTAAATGTTAAAATTTCATCATTATAGACCATTTTGGGATCGTTCAACAGGTCCGGAGTCATCGTTTTTCATCCGAAAATTGATTTTTTTGGACTGTACCAAAAATGATTCAAAATGTCAATTGGATCATGCCTCATGTTGAATAACCACTTTTTAAACCCTCACAGTGACCAAAATTGCCATTTTTACAGAGTTTTGCTTACTCAAAAGCTTCCATTTTGACCCGTTTCAGGCACAGAAATGACTTTAAACACACTTATTCTAGTTGACAAAGTCATAATTCACATCCAACAGTAATTGAGAGTCAAAAGATTAAATGTTGAAATTTCATCATTATAGACCATTTTGGGATCGTTCGACAGGTCCGGAGTCATCGTTTTTCATCCGAAAATTGATTTTTCGGACTGTACCAAAAATGATTCAAAATGTCAATTGGATCATGCCTCATGTTGAATAACCACTTTTTAAACCCTCACAGTGACCAAAATTGCCATTTTTACAGAGTTTTGCTTACTCAAAAGCTTCAAATTTGACCTGTTTCAGGCACAGAAATGACTTTAAACACACTTATTTTAGTTGACAAAGTCATAATTCACATCCAACAGTCATTTAGAGTCAAAAGATTAAATGTTAAAATTTCATCATTATAGACCATTTTGGGATCGTTCGACAGGTCCGGAGTCATCGTTTTTCATCCGAAAATTGATTTTTTGGACTGTACCAAAAATGATTCAAAATGTCAATTGGATCATGCCTCATGTTGAATAACCACTTTTTAAACCCTCACAGTGACCAAAATTGCCATTTTTACAGAGTTTTGCTTACTCAAAAGCTTCCATTTTGACCCGTTTCAGGCACAGAAATGACTTTAAACACACTTATTCTAGTTGACAAAGTCATAATTCACATCCAACAGTCATTTAGAATCAAAAGATTAAATGTTGAAATTTCATCATTATAGACCATTTTGGGATCATTCGACAGGTCCGGAGTCATCGTTTTTCATCCGAAAATTGATTTTTTTGGACTGTACCAAAAATGATTCAACATGTCAATTGGATCATGCCTCATGTTGAATAACCACTTTTTCAACCCTCACTGTGACCAAAATTGCCATTTTTACAGAGTTTTGCTTACTCAAAAGCTTCCATTTTGACCCGTTTCAGGCACAGAAATGACTTTAAACACACTTATTCTAGTTGACAAAGTCATAATTCACATCCAACAGTCATTTAGAGTCAAAAGATTAAATGTTAAAATTTCATCATTATAGACCATTTTGGGATCGTTCGACAAGGTCCGGAGTCATCGTTTTTCATCCGAAAATTGATTTTTTGGACTGTACCAAAAATGATTCAAAATGTCAATTGGATCATGCCTCATGTTGAATAACCACTTTTTAAACCCTCACAGTGACCAAAATTGCCATTTTTACAGAGTTTTGCTTACTCAAAAGCTTCAAATTTGACCTGTTTCAGGCACAGAAATGACTTTAAACACACTTATTTTAGTTGACAAAGTCATAATTCACATCCAACAGTCATTTAGAGTCAAAAGATTAAATGTTGAAATTTCATCATTATAGACCATTTTGGGATCGTTCGACAGGTCCGGAGTCATCGTTTTTCATCCGAAAATTGATTTTTTGGACTGTACCAAAAATGATTCAAAATGTCAATTGGATCATGCCTCATGTTGAATAACCACGTTTTAAACCCTCACAGTGACCAAAATTGCCATTTTTACAGAGTTTTGCTTACTCAAAAGCTTCCATTTTGACCCGTTTCAGGCACAGAAATGACTTTAAACACACTTATTCTAGTTGACAAAGTCATAATTAACATCCAACAGTCATTTAGAATCAAAAGATTAAATGTTGAAATTTCATCATTATAGACCATTTTGGGATCGTTCGACAGGTCCGGAGTCATCGTTTTTCATCCGAAAATTAATTTTTTTGGACTGTACCAAAAATGATTCAAAATGTCAATTGGATCATGCCTCATGTTGAATAACCACTTTTTCAACCCTCACAGTGACCAAAATTGCCATTTTTACAGAGTTTTGCTTACTCAAAAGCTTCAATTTTGACCCGTTTCAGGCACAGAAATGACTTTAAACACACTTATTTTAGTTGACAAAGTCATAATTCACATCCAACAGTCATTTAGAGTCAAAAGATTAAATGTTGAAATTTCATCATTATAGACCATTTTGGGATCGTTCGACAGGTCCGGAGTCATCGTTTTTCATCCGAAAATTGATTTTTTGGACTGTACCAAAAATGATTCAAAATGTCAATTGGATCATGCCTCATGTTGAATAACCACTTTTTAAACCCTCACAGTGACCAAAATTGCAATTTTTACAGAGTTTTGCTTACTCAAAAGCTTCAATTTTGACCCGTTTCAGGCACAGAAATGACTTTAAACACACTTATTTTAGTTGACAAAGTCCTAATTCACATCCAACAGTAATTTAGAGTCAAAAGATTAAATGTTAAAATGTCATCATTATAGGCCATTTTGGGATCGTTCGACAGGTCCGGAGTCATCGTTTTTTATCCGAAAATTGATTTTTTGGACTGTACCAAAAATGATTCAAAATGTCAATTGGATCATGCCTCATGTTGAATAACCACTTTTTAAACCCTCACAGTGACCAAAATTGCCATTTTTACAGAGTTTTGCTTACTCAAAAGCTTCCATTTTGACCCGTTTCAGGCACAGAAATGACTTTAGACACACTTATTCTAGTTGACAAAATCACAATTCACATCCAACAGTAATTTAGAGTCAAAAGATTAAATGTTGAAATTTCATCATTATAGACCATTTTGGGAACGTTCGACAGGTCCGGAGTCATCGTTTTTCATCCGAAAATTGATTTTTTGGACTGTACCAAAAATGATTCAAAATGTCAATTGGATCATGCCTCATGTTGAATAACCATTTTTTAAACCCTCACTGTGACCAAAATTGCCATTTTTACAGAGTTTTGCTTACTCAAAAGCTTCCATTTTGACCCGTTTCAGGCACAGAAATGACTTTAAACACACTTATTCTAGTTGACAAAGTCATAATTCACATCCAACAGTAATTTAGAGTCAAAAGATTAAATGTTAAAATTTCATCATTATAGACCATTTTGGGATCGTTCAACAGGTCCGGAGTCATCGTTTTTCATCCGAAAATTGGTTTTTTTGGACTGTACCAAAAATGATTCAAAATGTCAATTGGATCATGCCTCATGTTGAATAACCACTTTTTAAACCCTCACAGTGACCAAAATTGCCATTTTTACAGAGTTTTGCTTACTCAAAAGCTTCCATTTTGACCCGTTTCAGGCACAGAAATGACTTTAAACACACTTATTCTAGTTGACAAAGTCATAATTCACATCCAACAGTAATTGAGAGTCAAAAGATTAAATGTTGAAATTTCATCATTATAGACCATTTTGGGATCGTTCGACAGGTCCGGAGTCATCGTTTTTCATCCGAAAATTGATTTTTCGGACTGTACCAAAAATGATTCAAAATGTCAATTGGATCATGCCTCATGTTGAATAACCACTTTTTAAACCCTCACAGTGACCAAAATTGCCATTTTTACAGAGTTTTGCTTACTCAAAAGCTTCAAATTTGACCTGTTTCAGGCACAGAAATGACTTTAAACACACTTATTTTAGTTGACAAAGTCATAATTCACATCCAACAGTCATTTAGAGTCAAAAGATTAAATGTTAAAATTTCATCATTATAGACCATTTTGGGATCGTTCGACAGGTCCGGAGTCATCGTTTTTCATCCGAAAATTGATTTTTTGGACTGTACCAAAAATGATTCAAATTGTCAATTGGATCATGCCTCATGTTGAATAACCACTTTTTAAACCCTCACAGTGACCAAAATTGCCATTTTTACAGAGTTTTGCTTACTCAAAAGCTTCCATTTTGACCCGTTTCAGGCACAGAAATGACTTTAAACACACTTATTCTAGTTGACAAAGTCATAATTCACATCCAACAGTCATTTAGAATCAAAAGATTAAATGTTGAAATTTCATCATTATAGACCATTTTGGGATCATTCGACAGGTCCGGAGTCATCGTTTTTCATCCGAAAATTGATTTTTTTGGACTGTACCAAAAATGATTCAACATGTCAATTGGATCATGCCTCATGTTGAATAACCACTTTTTCAACCCTCACTGTGACCAAAATTGCCATTTTTACAGAGTTTTGCTTACTCAAAAGCTTCAATTTTGACCCGTTTCAGGCACAGAAATGACTTTAAACACACTTATTTTAGTTGACAAAGTCATAATTCACATCCAACAGTCATTTAGAGTCAAAAGATTAAATGTTGAAATTTCATCATTATAGACCATTTTGGGATCGTTCGACAGGTCCGGAGTCATCGTTTTTCATCCGAAAATTGATTTTTTGGACTGTACCAAAAATGATTCAAAATGTCAATTGGATCATGCCTCATGTTGAATAACCACTTTTTAAACCCTCACAGTGACCAAAATTGCCATTTTTACAGAGTTTTGCTTACTCAAAAGCTTCCATTTTGACCCGTTTCAGGCACAGAAATGACTTTAAACACACTTATTCTAGTTGACAAAATCACAATTCACATCCAACAGTAATTTAGAGTCAAAAGATTAAATGTTGAAATTTCATCATTATAGACCATTTTGGGAACGTTCGACAGGTCCGGAGTCATCGTTTTTCATCCGAAAATTGATTTTTTGGACTGTACCAAAAATGATTCAAAATGTCAATTGGATCATGCCTCATGTTGAATAACCACTTTTTAAACCCTCACTGTGACCAAAATTGCCATTTTTACAGAGTTTTGCTTACTCAAAAGCTTCCATTTTGACCCGTTTCAGGCACAGAAATGACTTTAAACACACTTATTCTAGTTGACAAAGTCATAATTCACATCCAACAGTAATTTAGAGTCAAAAGATTAAATGTTAAAATTTCATCATTATAGACCATTTTGGGATCGTTCAACAGGTCCGGAGTCATCGTTTTTCATCCGAAAATTGATTTTTTTGGACTGTACCAAAAATGATTCAAAATGTCAATTGGATCATGCCTCATGTTGAATAACCACTTTTTAAACCCTCACAGTGACCAAAATTGCCATTTTTACAGAGTTTTGCTTACTCAAAAGCTTCCATTTTGACCCGTTTCAGGCACAGAAATGACTTTAAACACACTTATTCTAGTTGACAAAGTCATAATTCACATCCAACAGTAATTGAGAGTCAAAAGATTAAATGTTGAAATTTCATCATTATAGACCATTTTGGGATCGTTCGACAGGTCCGGAGTCATCGTTTTTCATCCGAAAATTGATTTTTCGGACTGTACCAAAAATGATTCAAAATGTCAATTGGATCATGCCTCATGTTGAATAACCACTTTTTAAACCCTCACAGTGACCAAAATTGCCATTTTTACAGAGTTTTGCTTACTCAAAAGCTTCAAATTTGACCTGTTTCAGGCACAGAAATGACTTTAAACACACTTATTTTAGTTGACAAAGTCATAATTCACATCCAACAGTCATTTAGAGTCAAAAGATTAAATGTTAAAATTTCATCATTATAGACCATTTTGGGATCGTTCGACAGGTCCGGAGTCATCGTATTTCATCCGAAAATTGATTTTTTGGACTGTACCAAAAATGATTCAAAATGTCAATTGGATCATGCCTCATGTTGAATAACCACTTTTTAAACCCTCACAGTGACCAAAATTGCCATTTTTACAGAGTTTTGCTTACTCAAAAGCTTCCATTTTGACCCGTTTCAGGCACAGAAATGTCTTTAAACACACTTATTCTAGTTGACAAAGTCATAATTCACATCCAACAGTCATTTAGAATCAAAAGATTAAATGTTGAAATTTCATCATTATAGACCATTTTGGGATCATTCGACAGGTCCGGAGTCATCGTTTTTCATCCGAAAATTGATTTTTTTGGACTGTACCAAAAATGATTCAAAATGTCAATTGGATCATGCCTCATGTTGAATAACCACTTTTTAAACCCTCACAGTGACCAAAATTGCCATTTTTACAGAGTTTTGCTTACTCAAAAGCTTCCATTTTGACCCGTTTCAGGCACAGAAATGACTTTAAACACACTTATTCTAGTTGACAAAGTCATAATTCACATCCAACAGTAATTTAGAGTCAAAAGATTAAATGTTAAAATTTCATCATTATAGACCATTTTGGGATCGTTCGACAGGTCCGGAGTCATCGTTTTTCATCCGAAAATTGATTTTTTTGGACTGTACCAAAAATGATTCAAAATGTCAATTGGATCATGCCTCATGTTAAATAACCACTTTTTCAACCCTCACAGTGACCAAAATTGCAATTTTTACAGAGTTTTGCTTACTCAAAAGCTTCAATTTTGACCCGTTTTCAGGCACAGAAATGACTTTAAACACACTTATTTTAGTTGACAAAGTCCTAATTCACATCCAACAGTAATTTAGAGTCAAAAGATTAAATGTTAAAATTTCATCATTATAGACCATTTTGGGATCGTTCGACAGGTCCGGAGTCATCGTTTTTCATCCGAAAATTGATTTTTTGGACTGTACCAAAAATGATTCAAAATGTCAATTGGATCATGCCTCATGTTGAATAACCACTTTTTAAACCCTCACAGTGACCAAAATTGCCATTTTTACAGAGTTTTGCTTACTCAAAAGCTTCCATTTTGACCCGTTTCAGGCACAGAAATGACTTTAAACACACTTATTCTAGTTGACAAAGTCATAATTCACATCCAACAGTAATTTAGAGTCAAAAGATTAAATGTTAAAATTTCATCATTATAGACCATTTTGGGATCGTTCGACAGGTCCGGAGTCATCGTTTTTCATCCGAAAATTGATTTTTTGGACTGTACCAAAAATGATTCAAAATGTCAATTGGATCATGCCTCATGTTGAATAACCACTTTTTAAACCCTCACAGTGACCAAAATTGCCATTTTTACAGAGTTTTGCTTACTCAAAAGCTTCCATTTTGACCCGTTTCAGGCACAGAAATGACTTTAAACACACTTATTCTAGTTGACAAAGTCATAATTCACATCCAACAGTCATTTAGAGTCAAAAGATTAAATGTTAAAATTTCATCATTATAGACCATTTTGGGATCGTTCGACAGGTCCGGAGTCATCGTTTTTCATCCGAAAAGTGATTTTTGGGACTGTACCGAAAATGATTCAAAATGTCAATTGGATCATGCCTCATGTTGAATAACCACTTTTTAAACCCTCACAGTGACCAAAATTGCCATTTTTACAGAGTTTTGCTTACTCAAAAGCTTCCATTTTGACCAGTTTCAGGCACAGAAATGACTTTAAACACACTTATTCTAGTTGACAAAATCATAATTCACATCCAACAGTAATTTAGAGTCAAAAGATTAAATGTTTAATTTCATCATTATAGACCATTTTGGGATCGTTCGACAGGTCCGGAGTCATCGTTTTTCATCCGAAAATTGATTTTTCGGACTGTACCAAAAATGATTCAAAATGTCAATTGGATCATGCCTCATGTTGAATAACCACTTTTTAAACCCTCACAGTGACCAAAATTGCCATTTTTACAGAGTTTTGCTTACTCAAAAGCTTCAATTTTGAGCCGTTTCAGGCACAGAAATGACTTTAAACACACTTATTTTAGTTGACAAAGTCCTAATTCACATCCAACAGTTATTTAGAGTCAAAAGATTAAATGTTGAAATTTCATCATTATAGACGATTTTGGGATGGTTCGACAGGTCCGGAGTCATCGTTTTTCATCCGAAAATTGATTTTTTGGACTGTACCAAAAATGATTCAAAATGTCAATTGGATCATGCCTCATGTTGAATAACCACTTTTTAAACCCTCACAGTGACCAAAATTGCCATTTTTAAAGAGTTTTGCTTACTCAAAAGCTTCAATTTTGACCCGTTTCAGGCACAGAAATGACTTTAAACACACTTATTTTAGTTGACAAAGTCCTAATTCACATCCAACAGTAATTTAGAGTCAAAAGATTAAATGTTAAAATTTCATCATTATAGACCATTTTGGGATCGTTCAACAGGTCCGGAGTCATCGTTTTTCATCCGAAAATTGATTTTTTTGGACTGTACCAAAAATGATTCAAAATGTCAATTGGATCATGCCTCATGTTGAATAACCACTTTTTAAACCCTCACAGTGACCAAAATTGCCATTTTTACAGAGTTTTGCTTACTCAAAAGCTTCCATTTTGACCCGTTTCAGGCACAGAAATGACTTTAAACACACTTATTCTAGTTGACAAAGTCATAATTCACATCCAACAGTAATTTAGAGTCAAAAGATTAAATGTTAAAATTTCATCATTATAGACCATTTTGGGATCGTTCGACAGGTCCGGAGTCATCGTTTTTCATCCGAAAATTGATTTTTTGGACTGTACCAAAAATGATTCAAAATGTCAATTGGATCATGCCTCATGTTGAATAACCACTTTTTAAACCCTCACAGTGACCAAAATTGCCATTTTTACAGAGTTTTGCTTACTCAAAAGCTTCCATTTTGACCCGTTTCAGGCACAGAAATGACTTTAAACACACTTATTCTAGTTGACAAAGTCATAATTCACATCCAACAGTCATTTAGAATCAAAAGATTAAATGTTGAAATTTCATCATTATAGACCATTTTGGGATCATTCGACAGGTCCGGAGTCATCGTTTTTCATCCGAAAATTGATTTTTTTGGACTGTACCAAAAATGATTCAAAATGTCAATTGGATCATGCCTCATGTTGAATAACCACTTTTTCAACCCTCACAGTGACCAAAATTGCAATTTTAACAGAGTTTTGCTTACTCAAAAGCTTCAATTTTGACCCGTTTCAGGCACAGAAATGACTTTAAACACACTTATTTTAGTTGACAAAGTCCTAATTCACATCCAACAGTAATTTAGAGTCAAAAGATTAAATGTTAAAATTTCATCATTATAGACCATTTTGGGATCGTTCGACAGGTCCGGAGTCATCGTTTTTCATCCGAAAATTGATTTTTTTGACTGTACCAAAAATGATTCAAAATGTTAATTGGATCATGCCTCATGTTGAATAACCACTTTTTAAACCCTCACAGTGACCAAAATTGCCATTTTTACAGAGTTTTGCTTACTCAAAAGCTTCCATTTTGACCCGTTTCAGGCACAGAAATGACTTTAAACACACTTATTCTAGTTGACAAAGTCATAATTCACATCCAACAGTAATTTAGAGTCAAAAGATTAAATGTTAAAATTTCATCATTATAGACCATTTTGGGATCGTTCGACAGGTCCGGAGTCATCGTTTTTCATCCGAAAATTGATTTTTCGGACTGTACCAAAAATGATTCAAAATGTCAATTGGATCATGCCTCATGTTGAATAACCACTTTTTAAACCCTCACAGTGACCAAAATTGCCATTTTTACAGAGTTTTGCTTACTCAAAAGCTTCAATTTTGAGCCGTTTCAGGCACAGAAATGACTTTAAACACACTTATTTTAGTTGACAAAGTCCTAATTCACATCCAACAGTAATTTAGAGTCAAAAGATTAAATGTTAAAATTTCATCATTATAGACCATTTTGGGATCGTTCGACAGGTCCGGAGTCATTGTTTTTCATCCGAAAATTGATTTTTTGGACTGTACCAAAAATGATTCAAAATGTCAATTGGATCATGCCTCATGTTGAATAACCACTTTTTAAACCCTCACAGTGACCAAAATTGCCATTTTTACAGAGTTTTGCTTACTCAAAAGCTTCAATTTTGACCCGTTTCAGGCACAGAAATGACTTTAAACACACTTACTTTAGTTGACAAATTCATAATTCACATCCAACAGTCATTTAGAGTCAAAAGATTAAATGTTGAAATTTCATCATTATAGACCATTTTGGGATCGTTCGACAGGTCCGGAGTCATCGTTTTTCATCCGAAAATTGATTTTTTGGACTGTACCAAAAATGATTCAAAATGTCAATTGGATCATGCCTCATGTTGAATAACCACTTTTTAAACCCTCACAGTGACCAAAATTACCATTTTTACAGAGTTTTGCTTACTCAAAAGCTTCCATTTTGACCCGTTTCAGGCACAGAAATGACTTTAAACACACTTATTCTAGTTGACAAAGTCATAATTCACATCCAACAGTCATTTAGAATCAAAAGATTAAATGTTGAAATTTCATCATTATAGACCATTTTGGGATCATTCGACAGGTCCGGAGTCATCGTTTTTCATCCGAAAATTGATTTTTTTGGACTGTACCAAAAATGATTCAAAATGTCAATTGGATCATGCCTCATGTTGAATAACCACTTTTTCAACCCTCACAGTGACCAAAATTGCCATTTTTACAGAGTTTTGCTTACTCAAAAGCTTCAATTTTGACCCGTTTCAGGCACAGAAATGACTTTAAACACACTTATTTTAGATGACAAAGTCCTAATTCACATCCAACAGTAATTTAGAGTCAAAAGATTAAATGTTAAAATTTCATCATTATAGACCATTTTGGGATCGTTCGACAGGTCCGGAGTCATCGTTTTTCATCCGAAAATTGATTTTTTGGACTGTACCAAAAATGATTCAAAATGTCAATTGGATCATGCCTCATGTTGAATAACCACTTTTTAAACTCTCACAGTGACCAAAATTGCCAGTTTTACAGAGTTTTGCTTACTCAAAAGCTTCCATTTTGACCCGTTTCAGGCACAGAAATGACTTTAAACACACTTATTCTAGTTGACAAAGTCATAATTCACATCCAACAGTCATTTAGAGTCAAAAGATTAAATGTTAAAATTTCATCATTATAGACCATTTTGGGATCGTTCGACAGGTCCGGAGTCATCGTTTTTCATCCGAAAAGTGATTTTTGGGACTGTACCGAAAATGATTCAAAATGTCAATTGGATCATGCCTCATGTTGAATAACCACTTTTTAAACCCTCACAGTGACCAAAATTGCCATTTTTACAGTTTTGCTTACTCAAAAGCTTCCATTTTGACCAGTTTCAGGCACAGAAATGACTTTAAACACACTTATTCTAGTTGACAAAGTCATAATTCACATCCAACAGTAATTGAGAGTCAAAAGATTAAATGTTGAAATTTCATCATTATAGACCATTTTGGGATCGTTCGACAGGTCCGGAGTCATCGTTTTTCATCCGAAAATTGATTTTTCGGACTGTACCAAAAATGATTCAAAATGTCAATTGGATCATGCCTCATGTTGAATAACCACTTTTTAAACCCTCACAGTGACCAAAATTGCCATTTTTACAGAGTTTTGCTTACTCAAAAGCTTCAAATTTGACCTGTTTCAGGCACAGAAATGACTTTAAACACACTTATTTTAGTTGACAAAGTCATAATTCACATCCAACAGTCATTTAGAGTCAAAAGATTAAATGTTAAAATTTCATCATTATAGACCATTTTGGGATCGTTCGACAGGTCCGGAGTCATCGTTTTTCATCCGAAAATTGATTTTTTGGACTGTACCAAAAATGATTCAAAATGTCAATTGGATCATGCCTCATGTTGAATAACCACTTTTTAAACTCTCACAGTGACCAAAATTGCCAGTTTTACAGAGTTTTGCTTACTCAAAAGCTTCCATTTTGACCCGTTTCAGGCACAGAAATGACTTTAAACACACTTATTCTAGTTGACAAAGTCATAATTCACATCCAACAGTCATTTAGAGTCAAAAGATTAAATGTTAAAATTTCATCATTATAGACCATTTTGGGATCGTTCGACAGGTCCGGAGTCATCGTTTTTCATCCGAAAAGTGATTTTTGGGACTGTACCGAAAATGATTCAAAATGTCAATTGGATCATGCCTCATGTTGAATAACCACTTTTTAAACCCTCACAGTGACCAAAATTGCCATTTTTACAGTTTTGCTTACTCAAAAGCTTCCATTTTGACCAGTTTCAGGCACAGAAATGACTTTAAACACACTTATTCTAGTTGACAAAGTCATAATTCACATCCAACAGTAATTGAGAGTCAAAAGATTAAATGTTGAAATTTCATCATTATAGACCATTTTGGGATCGTTCGACAGGTCCGGAGTCATCGTTTTTCATCCGAAAATTGATTTTTCGGACTGTACCAAAAATGATTCAAAATGTCAATTGGATCATGCCTCATGTTGAATAACCACTTTTTAAACCCTCACAGTGACCAAAATTGCCATTTTTACAGAGTTTTGCTTACTCAAAAGCTTCAAATTTGACCTGTTTCAGGCACAGAAATGACTTTAAACACACTTATTTTAGTTGACAAAGTCATAATTCACATCCAACAGTCATTTAGAGTCAAAAGATTAAATGTTAAAATTTCATCATTATAGACCATTTTGGGATCGTTCGACAGGTCCGGAGTCATCGTTTTTCATCCGAAAATTGATTTTTTGGACTGTACCAAAAATGATTCAAAATGTCAATTGGATCATGCCTCATGTTGAATAACCACTTTTTAAACCCTCACAGTGACCAAAATTGCCATTTTTACAGAGTTTTGCTTACTCAAAAGCTTCCATTTTGACCCGTTTCAGGCACAGAAATGACTTTAAACACACTTATTCTAGTTGACAAAGTCATAGATCACATCCAACAGTCATTTAGAATCAAAAGATTAAATGTTGAAATTTCATCATTATAGACCATTTTGGGATCATTCGACAGGTCCGGAGTCATCGTTTTTCATCCGAAAATTGATTTTTTTGGACTGTACCAAAAATGATTCAAAATGTCAATTGGATCATGCCTCATGTTAAATAACCACTTTTTCAACACTCACAGTGACCAAAATTGCAATTTTTACAGAGTTTTGCTTACTCAAAAGCTTCAATTTTGACCCGTTTCAGGCACAGAAATGACTTTAAACACACTTATTTTAGTTGACAAAGTCCTAATTCACATCCAACAGTAATTTAGAGTCAAAAGATTAAATGTTAAAATTTCATCATTATAGACCATTTTGGGATCGTTCGACAGGTCCGGAGTCATCGTTTTTCATCCGAAAATTGATTTTTTGGACTGTACCAAAAATGATTCAAAATGTCAATTGGATCATGCCTCATGTTGAATAACCACTTTTTAAACCCTCACAGTGACCAAAATTGCCATTTTTACAGAGTTTTGCTTACTCAAAAGCTTCCATTTTGACCCGTTTCAGGCACAGAAATGACTTTAAACACACTTATTCTAGTTGACAAAGTCATAATTCACATCCAACAGTAATTTAGAGTCAAAAGATTAAATGTTAAAATTTCATCATTATAGACCATTTTGGGATCGTTCGACAGGTCCGGAGTCATCGTTTTTCATCCGAAAATTGATTTTTTGGACTGTACCAAAAATGATTCAAAATGTCAATTGGATCATGCCTCATGTTGAATAACCACTTTTTAAACCCTCACAGTGACCAAAATTGCCATTTTTACAGAGTTTTGCTTACTCAAAAGCTTCCATTTTGACCCGTTTCAGGCACAGAAATGACTTTAAACACACTTATTCTAGTTGACAAAGTCATAATTCACATCCAACAGTCATTTAGAGTCAAAAGATTAAATGTTAAAATTTCATCATTATAGACCATTTTGGGATCGTTCGACAGGTCCGGAGTCATCGTTTTTCATCCGAAAAGTGATTTTTGGGACTGTACCGAAAATGATTCAAAATGTCAATTGGATCATGCCTCATGTTGAATAACCACTTTTTAAACCCTCACAGTGACCAAAATTGCCATTTTTACAGAGTTTTGCTTACTCAAAAGCTTCCATTTTGACCAGTTTCAGGCACAGAAATGACTTTAAACACACTTATTCTAGTTGACAAAATCATAATTCACATCCAACAGTAATTTAGAGTCAAAAGATTAAATGTTTAATTTCATCATTATAGACCATTTTGGGATCGTTCGACAGGTCCGGAGTCATCGTTTTTCATCCGAAAATTGATTTTTCGGACTGTACCAAAAATGATTCAAAATGTCAATTGGATCATGCCTCATGTTGAATAACCACTTTTTAAACCCTCACAGTGACCAAAATTGCCATTTTTACAGAGTTTTGCTTACTCAAAAGCTTCAATTTTGAGCCGTTTCAGGCACAGAAATGACTTTAAACACACTTATTTTAGTTGACAAAGTCCTAATTCACATCCAACAGTTATTTAGAGTCAAAAGATTAAATGTTGAAATTTCATCATTATAGACCATTTTGGGATGGTTCGACAGGTCCGGAGTCATCGTTTTTCATCCGAAAATTGATTTTTTGGACTGTACCAAAAATGATTCAAAATGTCAATTGGATCATGCCTCATGTTGAATAACCACTTTTTAAACCCTCACAGTGACCAAAATTGCCATTTTTACAGAGTTTTGCTTACTCAAAAGCTTCCATTTTGACCAGTTTCAGGCACAGAAATGACTTTAAACACACTTATTCTAGTTGACAAAATCACAATTCACATCCAACAGTAATTTAGAGTCAAAAGATTAAATGTTGAAATTTCATCATTATAGACCATTTTGGGAACGTTCAACAGGTCCGGAGTCATCGTTTTTCATCCGAAAATTGATTTTTTGGACTGTACCAAAAATGATTCAAAATGTCAATTGGATCATGCCTCATGTTGAATAACCACTTTTTAAACCCTCACTGTGACCAAAATTGCCATTTTTACAGAGTTTTGCTTACTCAAAAGCTTCCATTTTGACCCGTTTCAGGCACAGAAATGACTTTAAACACACTTATTCTAGTTGACAAAGTCATAATTCACATCCAACAGTAATTTAGAGTCAAAAGAATAAATGTTAAAATTTCATCATTATAGACCATCTTGGGATCGTTCAACAGGTCCGGAGTCATCGTTTTTCATCCGAAAATTGATTTTTTTGGACTGTACCAAAAATGATTCAAAATGTCAATTGGATCATGCCTCATGTTGAATAACCACTTTTTAAACCCTCACAGTGACCAAAATTGCCATTTTTACAGAGTTTTGCTTACTCAAAAGCTTCCATTTTGACCCGTTTCAGGCACAGAAATGACTTTAAACACACTTATTTTAGTTGACAAAGTCATAATTCACATCCAACAGTCATTTAGAGTCAAAAGATTAAATGTTAAAATTTCATCATTATAGACCATTTTGGGATCGTTCGACAGGTCCGGAGTCATCGTTTTTCATCCGAAAATTGATTTTTTGGACTGTACCAAAAATGATTCAAAATGTCAATTGGATCATGCCTCATGTTGAATAACCACTTTTTAAACCCTCACAGTGACCAAAATTGCCATTTTTACAGAGTTTTGCTTACTCAAAAGCTTCCATTTTGACCCGTTTCAGGCACAGAAATGACTTTAAACACACTTATTCTAGTTGACAAAGTCATAATTCACATCCAACAGTCATTTAGAATCAAAAGATTAAATGTTGAAATTTCATCATTATAGACCATTTTGGGATCATTCGACAGGTCCGGAGTCATCGTTTTTCATCCGAAAATTGATTTTTTTGGACTGTACCAAAAATGATTCAAAATGTCAATTGGATCATGCCTCATGTTGAATAACCACTTTTTCAACCCTCACAGTGACCAAAATTGCAATTTTAACAGAGTTTTGCTTACTCAAAAGCTTCAATTTTGACCCGTTTCAGGCACAGAAATGACTTTAAACACACTTATTTTAGTTGACAAAGTCCTAATTCACATCCAACAGTAATTTAGAGTCAAAAGATTAAATGTTAAAATTTCATCATTATAGACCATTTTGGGATCGTTCGACAGGTCCGGAGTCATCGTTTTTCATCCGAAAATTGATTTTTTGGACTGTACCAAAAATGATTCAAAATGTTAATTGGATCATGCCTCATGTTGAATAACCACTTTTTAAACCCTCACAGTGACCAAAATTGCCATTTTTACAGAGTTTTGCTTACTCAAAAGCTTCCATTTTGACCCGTTTCAGGCACAGAAATGACTTTAAACACACTTATTCTAGTTGACAAAGTCATAATTCACATCCAACAGTAATTTAGAGTCAAAAGATTAAATGTTAAAATTTCATCATTATAGACCATTTTGGGATCGTTCGACAGGTCCGGAGTCATCGTTTTTCATCCGAAAATTGATTTTTCGGACTGTACCAAAAATGATTCAAAATGTCAATTGGATCATGCCTCATGTTGAATAACCACTTTTTAAACCCTCACAGTGACCAAAATTGCCATTTTTACAGAGTTTTGCTTACTCAAAAGCTTCAATTTTGAGCCGTTTCAGGCACAGAAATGACTTTAAACACACTTATTTTAGTTGACAAAGTCCTAATTCACATCCAACAGTAATTTAGAGTCAAAAGATTAAATGTTAAAATTTCATCATTATAGACCATTTTGGGATCGTTCGACAGGTCCGGAGTCATTGTTTTTCATCCGAAAATTGATTTTTTGGACTGTACCAAAAATGATTCAAAATGTCAATTGGATCATGCCTCATGTTGAATAACCACTTTTTAAACCCTCACAGTGACCAAAATTGCCATTTTTACAGAGTTTTGCTTACTCAAAAGCTTCAATTTTGACCCGTTTCAGGCACAGAAATGACTTTAAACACACTTACTTTAGTTGACAAAGTCATAATTCACATCCAACAGTCATTTAGAGTCAAAAGATTAAATGTTGAAATTTCATCATTATAGACCATTTTGGGATCGTTCGACAGGTCCGGAGTCATCGTTTTTCATCCGAAAATTGATTTTTTGGACTGTACCAAAAATGATTCAAAATGTCAATTGGATCATGCCTCATGTTGAATAACCACTTTTTAAACCCTCACAGTGACCAAAATTGCCATTTTTACAGAGTTTTGCTTACTCAAAAGCTTCCATTTTGACCCGTTTCAGGCACAGAAATGACTTTAAACACACTTATTCTAGTTGACAAAGTCATAATTCACATCCAACAGTCATTTAGAATCAAAAGATTAAATGTTGAAATTTCATCATTATAGACCATTTTGGGATCATTCGACAGGTCCGGAGTCATCGTTTTTCATCCGAAAATTGATTTTTTTGGACTGTACCAAAAATGATTCAAAATGTCAATTGGATCATGCCTCATGTTGAATAACCACTTTTTCAACCCTCACAGTGACCAAAATTGCCATTTTTACAGAGTTTTGCTTACTCAAAAGCTTCAATTTTGACCCGTTTCAGGCACAGAAATGACTTTAAACACACTTATTTTAGTTGACAAAGTCATAATTCACATCCAACAGTCATTTAGAGTCAAAAGATTAAATGTTGAAATTTCATCATTATAGACCATTTTGGGATCGTTCGACAGGTCCGGAGTCATCGTTTTTCATCCGAAAATTGATTTTTTGGACTGTACCAAAAATGATTCAAAATGTCAATTGGATCATGCCTCATGTTGAATAACCACTTTTTAAACCCTCACAGTGACCAAAATTGCAATTTTTACAGAGTTTTGCTTACTCAAAAGCTTCAATTTTGACCCGTTTCAGGCACAGAAATGACTTTAAACACACTTATTTTAGATGACAAAGTCCTAATTCACATCCAACAGTAATTTAGAGTCAAAAGATTAAATGTTAAAATTTCATCATTATAGACCATTTTGGGATCGTTCGACAGGTCCGGAGTCATCGTTTTTCATCCGAAAATTGATTTTTTGGACTGTACCAAAAATGATTCAAAATGTCAATTGGATCATGCCTCATGTTGAATAACCACTTTTTAAACCCTCACAGTGACCAAAATTGCCATTTTTACAGAGTTTTGCTTACTCAAAAGCTTCCATTTTGACCCGTTTCAGGCACAGAAATGACTTTAAACACACTTATTCTAGTTGACAAAGTCATAATTCACATCCAACAGTAATTTAGAGTCAAAAGATTAAATGTTAAAATTTCATCATTATAGACCATTTTGGGATCGTTCGACAGGTCCGGAGTCATCGTTTTTCATCCGAAAATTGATTTTTTGGACTGTACCAAAAATGATTCAAAATGTCAATTGGATCATGCCTCATGTTGAATAACCACTTTTTAAACCCTCACAGTGACCAAAATTGCCATTTTTACAGTTTTGCTTACTCAAAAGCTTCCATTTTGACCAGTTTCAGGCACAGAAATGACTTTAAACACACTTATTCTAGTTGACAAAATCATAATTCACATCCAACAGTAATTTAGAGTCAAAAGATTAAATGTTTAAATTTCATCATTATAGACCATTTTGGGATCGTTCGACAGGTCCGGAGTCATCGTTTTTCATCCGAAAATTGATTTTTCGGACTGTACCAAAAATGATTCAAAATGTCAATTGGATCATGCCTCATGTTGAATAACCACTTTTTAAACCCTCACAGTGACCAAAATTGCCATTTTTACAGAGTTTTGCTTACTCAAAAGCTTCAATTTTGACCCGTTTCAGGCACAGAAATGACTTTAAACACACTTATTTTAGTTGACAAAGTCCTAATTCACATCCAACAGTTATTTAGAGTCAAAAGATTAAATGTTGAAATTTCATCATTATAGACCATTTTGGGATGGTTCGACAGGTCCGGAGTCATCGTTTTTCATCCGAAAATTGATTTTTTGGACTGTACCAAAAATGATTCAAAATGTCAATTGGATCATGCCTCATGTTGAATAACCACTTTTTCAACCCTCACAGTGACCAAAATTGCCATTTTTACAGAGTTTTGCTTACTCAAAAGCTTCAATTTTGACCCGTTTCAGGCACAGAAATGACTTTAAACACACTTATTTTAGATGACAAAGTCCTAATTCACATCCAACAGTAATTTAGAGTCAAAAGATTAAATGTTAAAATTTCATCATTATAGACCATTTTGGGATCGTTCGACAGGTCCGGAGTCATCGTTTTTCATCCGAAAATTGATTTTTTGGACTGTACCAAAAATGATTCAAAATGTCAATTGGATCATGCCTCATGTTGAATAACCACTTTTTAAACCCTCACAGTGACCAAAATTGCCATTTTTACAGAGTTTTGCTTACTCAAAAGCTTCCATTTTGACCCGTTTCAGGCACAGAAATGACTTTAAACACACTTATTCTAGTTGACAAAGTCATAATTCACATCCAACAGTAATTTAGAGTCAAAAGATTAAATGTTAAAATTTCATCATTATAGACCATTTTGGGATCGTTCGACAGGTCCGGAGTCATCGTTTTTCATCCGAAAATTGATTTTTTGGACTGTACCAAAAATGATTCAAAATGTCAATTGGATCATGCCTCATGTTGAATAACCACTTTTTAAACCCTCACAGTGACCAAAATTGCCATTTTTACAGAGTTTTGCTTACTCAAAAGCTTCCATTTTGACCCGTTTCAGGCACAGAAATGACTTTAAGCACACTTATTCTAGTTGACAAAGTCATAATTCACATCCAACAGTCATTTAGAGTCAAAAGATTAAATGTTAAAATGTCATCATTATAGACCATTTTGGGATCGTTCGACAGGTCCGGAGTCATCGTTTTTCATCCGAAAAGTGATTTTTGGGACTGTACCGAAAATGATTCAAAATGTCAATTGGATCATGCCTCATGTTGAATAACCACTTTTTAAACCCTCACAGTGACCAAAATTGCCATTTTTACAGAGTTTTGCTTACTCAAAAGCTTCCATTTTGACCAGTTTCAGGCACAGAAATGACTTTAAACACACTTATTCTAGTTGACAAAATCATAATTCACATCCAACAGTAATTAAAGTCAAAAGATTAAATGTTAAAATTTCATCATTATAGACCATTTTGGGATCGTTCGACAGGTCCGGAGTCATCGTTTTTCATCCGAAAATTGATTTTTCGGACTGTACCAAAAATGATTCAAAATGTCAATTGGATCATGCCTCACGTTGAATAACCACTTTTTAAACCCTCACAGTGACCAAAATTGCCATTTTTACAGAGTTTTGCTTACTCAAAAGCTTCAATTTTGACCCGTTTCAGGCACAGAAATGACTTTAAACACACTTATTTTAGTTGACAAAGTCCTAATTCACATCCAACAGTTATTTAGAGTCAAAAGATTAAATGTTGAAATTTCATCATTATAGACCATTTTGGGATGGTTCGACAGGTCCGGAGTCATCGTTTTTCATCCGAAAATTGATTTTTTGGACTGTACCAAAAATGATTCAAAATGTCAATTGGATCATGCCTCATGTTGAATAACCACTTTTTAAACCCTCACAGTGACCAAAATTGCCATTTTTAAAGAGTTTTGCTTACTCAAAAGCTTCAATTTTGACCCGTTTCAGGCACAGAAATGACTTTAAACACACTTATTTTAGTTGACAAAGTCCTAATTCACATCCAACAGTAATTTAGAGTCAAAAGATTAAATGTTAAAATGTCATCATTATAGACCATTTTGGGATCGTTCGACAGGTCCGGAGTCATTGTTTTTCATCCGAAAATTGATTTTTTGGACTGTACCAAAAATGATTCAAAATGTCAATTGGATCATGCCTCATGTTGAATAACCACTTTTTAAACCCTCACAGTGACCAAAATTGCCATTTTTACAGAGTTTTGCTTACTCAAAAGCTTCAATTTTGACCCGTTTCAGGCACAGAAATGACTTTAAACACACTTACTTTAGTTGACAAAATCATAATTCACATCCAACAGTCATTTAGAGTCAAAAGATTAAATGTTGAAATTTCATCATTATAGACCATTTTGGGATCGTTCGACAGGTCCGGAGTCATCGTTTTTCATCCGAAAATTGATTTTTTGGACTGTACCAAAAATGATTCAAAATGTCAATTGGATCATGCCTCATGTTGAATAACCACTTTTTAAACCCTCACAGTGACCAAAATTGCCATTTTTACAGAGTTTTGCTTACTCAAAAGCTTCAATTTTTACCAATTTCAGGCACAGAAATGACTTTAAACACACTTATTTTAGTTGACAAAGTCCTAATTCACATCCAACAGTAATTTAGAGTCAAAAGATTAAATGTTAAAATTTCATCATTATAGACCATTTTTGGATCGTTCGACAGGTCCGGAGTCATCGTTTTTCATCCGAAAATTGATTTTTTGGACTGTACCAAAAATGATTCAAAATGTCAATTGGATCATGCCTCATGTTGAATAACCACTTTTTAAACCCTCACAGTGACCAAAATTGCCATTTTTACAGAGTTTTGCTTACTCAAAAGCTTCCATTTTGACCCGTTTCAGGCACAGAAATGACTTTAAACACACTTATTCTAGTTGACAAAGTCATAATTCACACCCAACAGTCATTTAGAGTCAAAAGATTAAATGTTAAAATTTGATCATTATAGACCATTTTGGGATCGTTCGACAGGTCCGGAGTCATCGTTTTTCATCCGAAAATTGATTTTTTTGGACTGTACCAAAAATGATTCAAAATGTCAATTGGATCATGCCTCATGTTTAATAACCACTTTTTCAACCCTCACAGTGACCAAAATTGCCATTTTTACAGATTTTTGCTTACTCAAAAGCTTCAATTTTGACCCGTTTCAGGCACAGAAATGACTTTAAACACACTTATTTTAGTTGACAAAGTCATAATTCACATCCAACAGTCATTTAGAGTCAAAAGATTAAATGTTGAAATTTCATCATTATAGACCATTTTGGGATCGTTCGACAGGTCCGGAGTCATCGTTTTTCATCCGAAAATTGATTTTTTGGACTGTACCAAAAATGATTCAAAATGTCAATTGGATCATGCCTCATGTTGAATAACCACTTTTTAAACCCTCACAGTGACCAAAATTGCAATTTTTACAGAGTTTTGCTTACTCAAAAGCTTCAATTTTGACCAGTTTCAGGCACAGAAATGACTTTAAACACACTTATTTTAGTTGACAAAGTCCTAATTCACATCCAACAGTAATTTAGAGTCAAAAGATTAAATGTTAAAATTTCATCATTATAGGCCATTTTGGGATCGTTCGACAGGTCCGGAGTCATCGTTTTTCATCCGAAAATTGAATTTTTGGACTGTACCAAAAATGATTCAAAATGTCAATTGGATCATGCCTCATGTTGAATAACCACTTTTTAAACCCTCACAGTGACCAAAATTGCCATTTTTACAGAGTTTTGCTTACTCAAAAGCTTCCATTTTGACCCGTTTCAGGCACAGAAATGACTTTAGACACACTTATTCTAGTTGACAAAATCACAATTCACATCCAACAGTAATTTAGAGTCAAAAGATTAAATGTTGAAATTTCATCATTATAGACCATTTTGGGATCGTTCGACAGGTCCGGAGTCATCGTTTTTCATCCGAAAATTGATTTTTTGGACTGTACCAAAAATGATTCAAAATGTCAATTGGATCATGCCTCATGTTGAAAAACCACTTTTTAAACCCTCACAGTGACCAAAATTGCCATTTTTACAGAGTTTTGCTTACTCAAAAGCTTCCATTTTGACCCGTTTCAGGCACAGAAATGACTTTAAACACACTTATTCTAGTTGACAAAATCATATTCACATCCAACAGTAATTTAGAGTCAAAAGATTAAATGTTTAAATTCCATCATTATAGACCATTTTGGGATCGTTCGACAGGTCCGGAGTCATCGTTTTTCATCCGAAATACATTTTTCGGACTGTACCAAAAATGATTCAAAATGTCAATTGGATCATGCCTCATGTTGAATAACCACTTTTTAAAACCTCACAGTGACCAAAATTGCCATTTTTACAGAGTTTTGCTTACTCAAAAGCTTCAATTTTGACCCGTTTCAGGCACAGAAATGACTTTAAACACACTTATTTTAGTTGACAAAGTCCTAATTCACATCCAACAGTTATTTAGAGTCAAAAGATTAAATGTTGAAATTTCATCATTATAGACCATTTTGGGATGGTTCGACAGGTCCGGAGTCATCGTTTTTCATCCGAAAATTGATTTTTTGGACTGTACCAAAAATGATTCAAAATGTCAATTGGATCATGCCTCATGTTGAATAACCACTTTTTAAACCCTCACAGTGACCAAAATTGCCATTTTTAAAGAGTTTTGCTTACTCAAAAGCTTCAATTTTGACCCGTTTCAGGCACAGAAATGACTTTAAACACACTTATTTTAGTTGACAAAGTCCTAATTCACATCCAACAGTAATTTAGAGTCAAAAGATTAAATGTTAAAATTTCATCATTATAGACCATTTTGGGATCGTTCGACAGGTCCGGAGTCATTGTTTTTCATCCGAAAATTGATTTTTTGGACTGTACCAAAAATGATTCAAAATGTCAATTGGATCATGCCTCATGTTGAATAACCACTTTTTAAACCCTCACAGTGACCAAAATTGCCATTTTTACAGAGTTTTGCTTACTCAAAAGCTTCAATTTTGACCCGTTTCAGGCACAGAAATGACTTTAAACACACTTACTTTAGTTGACAAAGTCATAATTCACATCCAACAGTCATTTAGAGTCAAAAGATTAAATGTTGAAATTTCATCATTATAGACCATTTTGGGATCGTTCGACAGGTCCGGAGTCATCGTTTTTCATCCGAAAATTGATTTTTTTGGACTGTACCAAAAATGATTCAAAATGTCAATTGGATCATGCCTCATGTTGAATAACCACTTTTTCAACCCTCACAGTGACCAAAATTGCCATTTTTACAGATTTTTGCTTACTCAAAAGCTTCAATTTTGACCCGTTTCAGGCACAGAAATGACTTTAAACACACTTATTTTAGTAGACAAAGTCATAATTCACATCCAACAGTCATTTAGAGTCAAAAGATTAAATGTTGAAATTTCATCATTATAGACCATTTTGGGATCGTTCGACAGGTCCGGAGTCATCGTTTTTCATCCGAAAATTGATTTTTTGGACTGTACCAAAAATGATTCAAAATGTCAATTGGATCATGCCTCATGTTGAATAACCACTTTTTAAACCCTCACAGTGACCAAAATTGCAATTTTTACAGAGTTTTGCTTACTCAAAAGCTTCAATTTTGACCAGTTTCAGGCACAGAAATGACTTTAAACACACTTATTTTAGTTGACAAAGTCCTAATTTTCATCCAACAGTAATTTAGAGTCAAAAGATTAAATGTTAAAATTTCATCATTATAGGCCATTTTGGGATCGTTCGACAGGTCCGGAGTCATCGTTTTTCATCCGAAAATTGATTTTTTGGACTGTACCAAAAATGATTCAAAATGTCAATTGGATCATGCCTCATGTTGAATAACCACTTTTTAAACCCTCACAGTGACCAAAATTGCCATTTTTACAGAGTTTTGCTTACTCAAAAGCTTCCATTTTGACCCGTTTCAGGCACAGAAATGACTTTAGACACACTTATTCTAGTTGACAAAATCACAATTCACATCCAACAGTAATTTAGAGTCAAAAGATTAAATGTTGAAATTTCATCATTATAGACCATTTTGGGATCGTTCGACAGGTCCGGAGTCATCGTTTTTCATCCGAAAATTGATTTTTTGGACTGTACCAAAAATGATTCAAAATGTCAATTGGATCATGCCTCATGTTGAAAAACCACTTTTTAAACCCTCACAGTGACCAAAATTGCCATTTTTACAGAGTTTTGCTTACTCAAAAGCTTCCATTTTGACCCGTTTCAGGCACAGAAATGACTTTAAACACACTTATTCTAGTTGACAAAATCATATTCACATCCAACAGTAATTTAGAGTCAAAAGATTAAATGTTTAAATTTCATCATTATAGACCATTTTGGGATCGTTCGACAGGTCCGGAGTCATCGTTTTTCATCCGAAAATTGATTTTTCGGACTGTACCAAAAATGATTCAAAATGTCAATTGGATCATGCCTCATGTTGAATAACCACTTTTTAAACCCTCACAGTGACCAAAATTGCCATTTTTAAAGAGTTTTGCTTACTCAAAAGCTTCAATTTTGACCCGTTTCAGGCACAGAAATGACTTTAAACACACTTATTTTAGTTGACAAAGTCCTAATTCACATCTGTTAGACCTGACATCTTTTGGCGTGATTACCCCTATCTTTTGCCTCTGCCTCCTGTATTTTTCGATGCTGTGCTGGATTCGTTTTTGCTGGTTTAGATGCTTTGGACACTCTGCCACTGCTGATCAGTGCCAGAGTGTAAGTGCTCCCTATGTAAATTGTTATTCTGATTGGATATACATGTTTGGCATATTTGTATCACCATGAAGTCCCTAGTAAAGTGCACTGGGTGTGCCAGGGCTGGTTATGACAAATGCTACTAGTGGGCCTACAGCACTTATTGTGCCACCCACAGGAGTAGCTCTAAAATGGTGTCTCGGGCCTGCCACTGCAGCGCCTACGGGCAGTTTAGAACTGCCATGTCCTCCTGGTCCGCGTCCCCGCTGACCAGGCCTAACCCTTCCCTTCTCGTGCACATCAGTCACCCCTATGGAAGGCCCAAGGTACCCCCCTGGGCAGGGTGCAGTGTATGTGAAAGGTAGAGCATGTACTAGTGCAGGTACCATGCTCTGGTAGTGAATTACAGCCATTTTCGTTTTTCACTATTGTAAGGCTATCTTGCTCCATAGGTTAACATGGGGGATGCTGGCTACAGTGGTTAACAGCATTTCTTCCCATAGGAACAAGATAGGACATAAGTATCTAGTATCCCTGAACTCAGAATTTAATAACGCATCTTTTAGGAAAGGTGGTTTTTAGATCCTGTGTTTGAGAACAGCACTTTTAGAAAGTTGCTGTTCTCTTGTCTGACCCTTCTGTGTGCCTTAGACTGTTTGTGTATTGACTGTCTGGTTTGTGAGTGACAGGGGCTGGGGAATCCCCCCAGAGGCTGGATGAGTCAGCACTAGGCTGAATGGAGCAATTGCTACCTGAGTGGTGGGAGGAGTTAGCACCTGGGCTGAATAGGGCTGTGCCTGCCTGCCACAATGCTGGCTCCACCTCCTGCTGGGCGGCTGAGGACTCTGCCCCTCACTCTGAAAGGAAAGATGCAGCCAGCAAAACAAAGTGCTCAAGATCCACCCAGAACTGGTTCAGACCGGGCTCAGGGCCCACATGCACAGAGAGAACAAAGACTTTAGGGGTATAAGTACAGGACCCCTGACAACAGAAAATTAGATCATCCTGGAAATCAAGAAGGAACCTCTGCCAAGGAGAAAGCTGTCGCTGAAGAAGGAAGACTGTCCTGCTGTTGCTCTGCTGGACTGACCTGCTGTTGCTTTGCTGCCAAGGAGAGGGGAAGGACTTTGCTGTGAGCTGTGTCCCCTGTCTTGTAAGGAATCTCCAAGGGCCTGAGAAGAGCTGGCTCCCTGTTTCCGAAGTCCCAGGAACAAAAGGACTTCACCCCCAGTCTCCCTGAACTCTGCTGAGAGAGTTCTGTCCTTCGTAGAGCGCTTGATCCAGTTGTGGGGCCTCTAGAAGTTGAACCTGAGCTGGGAAGCTTGAGACTAAGCTGAGAACTTGTGAAGCTTGAGAAGTGTCGCATCGCTCACTGGCGGAGCGCATCCCCGACAGTGCGAGAAGTTTCCCGCCGCTACGAAGGTCGAGATCGGCGCAGCACCTGACATCGCTGCCGAGGCCGTCGCACCCTTCGTTTGCGGGACGCACCAGACCGGTGCGGGAGAATCGAACATCGCTGCGAGTGTCGTCGCAGAGCCTGTCGTCTGGGTGAGAACGCCGCACCGCTTGCTTGCGGACCGCATCACGTCGCTGCAGATATCGCTGCAGAAGCATCTCACCGAGGAGCTGCGAGAGAGAGGATCACCGCTGGACCGCGCATCGTCGCCCCGGAGATCGTCGCAGCCCCTACGAGATCATCGCATCGTGCCTTTGCGAGAATAGACTTCCCACGGAACCTACGCACCGGAATCTACGCAAGCTGCCTTCCTCCCCATACAGATCGGATTCGTCGCCACACGCCCGCTGCTGCAGCGGGGCTGTCGCATCGCCTCCCCAGGGTCTCAGGAGTAACGCATCGCTTGTTTCCACCGCACCAGCTTCCTGCTTGTGGAACTTTGTTGCTTCTAAAAGGTACTGTGAGTAAACGTGACGCAACTGTGAACTTTTCACGCACCTGTGGATTATTTTCACGCAACGTAAAGAACTTTGATTACAACCTGAAGAACTCATTTGAAACCGTAACCTTGAACTGTGTATGTTGGATTTTTGCCGTTTTGGTCTTGTGTAGTTTAGAATAAATATCTTTATTTTCCTAAACTGTTGTAGAATCAGTTTGTGGTGTTTTCACTGTGTTACTGTGAGTGTTGGTACAAATACTTAACGCATTGCCTCTGGTTAGCCTAGACTGCTCAGGCCAAGCTACCTTGAGGGCGAGCAGGGGTTATCTGAGAGGGTTATCTCCTTGTCCTGACTAGAAGCAAGGGTCCCTATTTGGACATTGGTACCTACCTCTGCCAACTAGAGACCCCCAGTTCTAACATTGGTGGTCAGGCGGTGGGATTTGAACTTGTATTTGTACTTGACCCACAGTAATTGGTGTACATCACTCGTGAGTGCAGACCATTACGCCACCGCATACTACTGGTTTTTGAGTTTTTGAATTCTGTTGTTGAGTAACTCTTCGAAAAGCATCATGTCTCAGAATGGGAAGGCACCCAGTGAGAGGGCAGAAGAAGCAGAATTAGAGTTTTGCATTGAAGATTTGTGTTCATACAGAGTTGAGCAACTGAAGAAATTCTGCCTTGAGTTTGAGTGCCCCATAAAAAGCACCTACAGAAAGGAGGAGCTACAGAGAATCTTGAGAGCCCATTGGGAGGCACGAGAGGAAGATGATGTGGATGTCGAAAATGCTTTTCAAAGCACAGATCTGCCAGTGGGCAGAGTAGGCTCAGGAGTTGGCAGCAACCACTCCGGTAGGGGCCTTACCCCAGAAGAGTTACAGGAAAATCAAAGGATAAGAGAATATGACTTGGAAGTCATGAAAATGAAACTGAGGCAATTGGAGTTGGAGAAAGAAAGGGCAGCGGAAGACAAGAGAGAGGCCCGCGCCTTAGAGGAAAAGAAATTGCTTTTGGATCATGAATTGAGAATAAAAGAGCTGGATCTGAAAAACAAGGAGGTGGATGCCGGTTCTAATAGTGGCAGCGCGCAGCCGGTGCATGGGGGTAAAGTATATATTCCTAAAGACCTGGTACAGAATTACCATAGGAGTGAGGATATTTATGCCTGGTTCACTTCGTATGAAATTGCATTGAAGATGAATGATGTGCCTGACAAGTATTGGGGGGCGGGCCTGTGGAAACATTTTGAGGCGTCTGGGAGGAGTGCTCTAGAGCCTTTAGAGTTGACAGGTGCCATGACCTACCCCAATATGAAGGAGGCCTTATGTCTCAGGTATGGCCTTACCCCAGAGCAGTACAGACTGCAGTTTAGAAACTCCAAGAAGAAAGAGTCTGAGACTTGGATGGAGTGTGTGAATGGGTACTCGCGTGCACTGGAAGGTTGGATGAAGGGCAGTAAAGTAACTGATTTGAAGGGGTTGTTGCATTTAATCAGTTGGGAGCACTTGAGTAGTCTTTGTGTTCCAGAGCTGCGCCAGCATCTTTTAGACAGCAAGCTGACAGACCCCATTGAGCTTGCTAAGGAGGCGGACCGCTGGTCCAGTACCAGGGTCCACAAAGGAGTTGTGGGTACCACAGCCAAAGGTGGGCAGGGTCCCCAGCAGAAGAGTGGGGGGGACAAGGGTAACCAAAAGGAGTTCTCGCAAGGGCCCCAAAGTAGTTCCCAGGAAAAGGATTCCCAACCCCCCAAACCTAAACAGCCATGGCCCTCTAAGGGTAGGCGGGACAAGAGAAATAACCAGGGTCCCCCCACCTGCTATCACTGCAACGAGGTGGGCCATATTGCTCCGAAATGTCCCAAGAAGAAGCCCGCACCCACTGGTGCTCCCGCCCCAGCGTTAGCTAGTGTAGCTTTGGGTGGGGATTTGGTTTCTAGTGATTGGGGAGAGCTAGCAGTTATGACCCTTGTCTCGCTAGGAGACCGAGAGATGGTCCAGGAAACCTTACTGCCCTCTAACACTAAGAAATATGGGCAGAAGGTGACCATCAATGGGAGGGAGGTTGAAGCTCTGAGAGACACCGGAGCCAGTGTGACATCCGTGAGGTGTCAGTGGGTGTCTGACGAGCAAATCATCCCTGGTGTACTCCGCCCTGTAGTGGCCGCTGACAGCTCAGTGCGCCTCTGCAAGATAGCAAAGGTTTCCTTTGAATGGGGAGGAGTCTCTGGTCTTTTGGAGGTAGTTGTCAGTGATGCCTTGCCTGTGGACTGTCTGTTAGGTAACGACCTGGAGAGTTCTCCATGGAAAGACATAGAACACCGAACTCACTTGGAGATGTTGGGTCTGCCTGCGTGGATCTGCGTGACCACGCGTGCTATGGCAGCCAGTAAGGGTGAATCAGCGGAACTGGAGCCTGAAACAGTGGCCCAGAGACCTGCCAGGAGAGGAAGAGGCAGAGGGCGCGGGAAACCAGCCCCAGCCGTTCCCACGGTCCAGGAGGAAGCAGAACCTGAGGGGGATGCCCTGGAACCTACAGGGGAACAGGTGGCCGAACTGGGAGACCTTCCTGAGCTGACCCATTGGCAGCAAGAAGGTGGTCCCTCCAGGGAGGAGTTCTGCAGGGAGCAGAAGGAATGCCCTTCCCTCGTTGGTCTGCGGCAACAGGCTGTAGATCAGGCAGCAGGTGGAGCAGTCAAAGATCACTACGTTTACTGGGAAGGTGACCTACTTTATAGCGAGCCTAAGTTTGCTGAGCCCGGTGCAGCCCGTGTGCTGGTGGTACCCGAGCGCTTCAGAAACTTCCTAATGGGTCTGGCTCATGACGTGCCTCTCGCAGGACATCTGGGGCAAGACAAGACCTTGAACCGGCTTGTCACCCACTTCCACTGGCCCCAGATGAGGAAGCACGTCGGTTCCTTTTGCAGATCTTGCCAAACCTGTCAAGCTAGTGGCAAGACTGGAATGAAGTTGAAGGCCCCCCTTCAACCCTTCCCAGTGGTGAGCACCCCTTTCGAGCGGGTGGGCATAGATATCGTAGGGCCCCTGGACCCCAAGACAGCCTTAGGCAACAGGTTCATCCTGGTCTTGGTGGACCATGCCACCCGGTACCCGGAAGCAGTCCCTCTCAGGACAATCACAGCACCCGTGGTGGGCCGTGCATTGATGGGGATCTTTTCCCGTGTGGGGTTCCCCAGAGAGGTGGTCTCCGACCGGGGTACCAACTTCATCTCTAGGTACATGAAGTCTCTGTGGGAGGAGTGTGGGGTAACTTATAAGTTCACCACTCCTTACCACCCTCAAGGAAACGGGTTGGTTGAAAGGTTCAACCGGACCCTGAAAGGTATGATTATGGGCCTAGCGGAGCCCATGAGACGTAAGTGGGACGTCTTGTTGCCATGCCTTTTGTTTGCCTACAGGGAGGTGCCTCAGAAGTCCTTAGGGTTCAGTCCCTTTGAGCTCCTGTATGGCCACCCTGTCAGAGGACCTCTCTCACTGGTGAAGGAGGGTTGGGAAAAGTCCCGTGGGAAAACCCCCCAGGATGTGTTCAGCTATGTGCTGGCCATCCGCAACCAGACACAACGCTTCAGGAAGCTCGCTCAGGCGAACCTGGAAGCAAGCCAGGAAGAAATGAAAAGATGGTACGACCAGAATACCACTCTGGTCGAATTTCAACCTGGGCAGAAAGTGTGGGTGATGGCGCCAGTGGAGCCTTGCGCGCTCCAAGACAAGTGGTCTGGGCCATACGAGGTGGTGGAAAGGAAGAGTGAGGTAACCTACCTGGTTAACCTGAAGACTCCCAGGCAGCCCCTGAGAGTTTTGCACGTGAACCGCCTCAAACCACACTTTGAGAGGTCTGAAGTAACCATGCTCATGGCTACAGATGCAGGGATGGAAGAGGATAGCGATCCTCTCCCTGACCTCCTGGCAGTTAAGGAGCACGATGGGGCAGTGGATGGTGTGGTCCTCTCGCCCACCCTGACCCAAGAACAGCAGAAGGACTGTCGCCAAGTGTTGGGTCAGTTCTCCTCTCTGTTCTCCCTGACCCCAGGAGTCACCAACTGGTGCGTCCATGACGTGGACACTGGAGACAGTCTGCCTGTGAAGCAAAAATTTTACAGGGTAGCTGACAAGGTCAGGGCCAGCATCAAGGAAGAGGTTTCCAAGATGTTGGCGCTAGGGGTGATTGAGCCCTCCAGCAGCCCCTGGGCTAGCCCAGTGGTCTTGGTTCCCAAGAAAGCTGCTACCCCCGGTGGCCCGCCAGAACTCCGGTTTTGCGTGGACTACCGTGGGCTCAATGCGGTCACGAAGACTGACGCACACCCTATCCCCAGAGCTGATGAGCTCGTGGATCGGTTGGGAGCTGCCAAGTACCTCAGTACGTTCGATTTGACTTCAGGGTACTGGCAGATTGCCTTAACTGACGGGGCCAAAGAGAGGTCAGCATTTTCAACGCCAGAGGGGCACTTCCAGTTCCGTGTCATGCCCTTTGGGTTGAAGAATGCCCCTGCCACGTTCCAGAGACTGGTCAACCAGGTACTGTCCGGGCTGGAGGAATTCAGCGCCGCATACCTGGATGACATTGCTGTGTTCAGCTCCACGTGGGAGGAACACTTGCAACACCTCTGCGAAGTGTTGAAGGCTCTGCAGAAGGCAGGCCTCACTATCAAGGCCAGTAAGTGCCAGATAGGGCAGGGATCTGTGGTGTACTTGGGACACCAGGTGGGGAGCGGCCAGGTGGCGCCCCTACAGGCAAAGATTGATACCATTCTGGCTTGGGAGCCCCCCAAGACCCAGACAGAGGTGAGAACCTTTTTAGGACTCACCGGGTATTACAGACGGTTTGTCAAGGGATATGGCACCATTGTCGCCCCCTTGACAGAACTCACTTCCAAGAAGTTGCCCAAAAGAGTTGACTGGACTGACGCCTGCCAAACTGCTTTTGAGGCCCTGAAGACTGCGATGTGCACAGCACCGGTGCTCAAGGCACCTGACTTTTCCAGTGAGTTCATAGTTCAGACGGACGCTTCAGAGCATGGTGTGGGAGCAGTACTCTCACAAGCCACTGAGGAGAATGGAGACCAGCCAGTAGCTTTCATTAGTCGGAGGCTACTCCCCAGGGAACAGAAGTGGAGTGCGATTGAAAGGGAGGCTTTTGCTGTGGTCTGGGCTCTGAAAAAGTTGAGGCCCTACCTGTTTGGGACTCACTTTCGTGTTCAGACCGACCACAGGCCCCTCAGGTGGTTAATGCACATGAGGGGTGAAAATCCAAAACTGTTGAGGTGGTCCATCTCCCTACAGGGAATGGACTTTACGGTGGAACACCGCCCTGGTACAGAACACGCCAACGCTGATGGTCTGTCCAGGTTTTTCCGCCTTAGTGAAGAGAACTCCCAAGAGGGTGGGTAGTTCTCCCCACTTTCAGCTGGAGGGGACACGTGTTAGACCTGACATCTTTTGGCGTGATTACCCCTATCTTTTGCCTCTGCCTCCTGTATTTTTCGATGCTGTGCTGGATTCGTTTTTGCTGGTTTAGATGCTTTGGACACTCTGCCACTGCTGATCAGTGCCAGAGTGTAAGTGCTCCCTATGTAAATTGTTATTCTGATTGGATATACATGTTTGGCATATTTGTATCACCATGAAGTCCCTAGTAAAGTGCACTGGGTGTGCCAGGGCTGGTTATGACAAATGCTACTAGTGGGCCTACAGCACTGATTGTGCCACCCACAGGAGTAGCTCTAAAATGGTGTCTCAGGCCTGCCACTGCAGCGCCTACGGGCAGTTTAGAACTGCCATGTCCTCCTGGTCCGCGTCCCCGCCGACCAGGCCTAACCCTTCCCTTCTCGTGCACATCAGTCACCCCTATGGAAGGCCCAAGGTACCCCCCTGGGCAGGGTGCAGTGTATGTGAAAGGTAGAGCATGTACTAGTGCAGGTACCATGCTCTGGTACTGAATTACAGCCATTTTCGTTTTTCACTATTGTAAGGCTATCTTGCTCCATAGGTTAACATGGGGGATGCTGGCTACAGTGGTTAACAGCATTTCTTCCCATAGGAACAAGATAGGACATAAGTATCTAGTATCCCTGAACTCAGAATTTAATAACGCATCTTTTAGGAAAGGTGGTTTTTAGATCCTGTGTTTGAGAACAGCACTTTTAGAAAGTTGCTGTTCTCTTGTCTGACCCTTCTGTGTGCCTGAGACTGTTTGTGTATTGACTGTCTGGTTTGTGAGTGACAGGGGCTGGGGAATCCCCCCAGAGGCTGGATGAGTCAGCACTAGGCTGAATGGAGCAATTGCTACCTGAGTGGTGGGAGGAGTTAGCACCTGGGCTGAATAGGGCTGTGCCTGCCTGCCACAATGCTGGCTCCACCTCCTGCTGGGCGGCTGAGGACTCTGCCCCTCACTCTGAAAGGAAAGATGCAGCCAGCAAAACAAAGTGCTCAAGATCCACCCAGAACTGGTTCAGACCGGGCTCAGGGCCCACATGCACAGAGAGAACAAAGACTTTAGGGGTATAAGTACAGGACCCCTGACAACAGAAAATTAGATCATCCTGGAAATCAAGAAGGAACCTCTGCCAAGGAGAAAGCTGTCGCTGAAGAAGGAAGACTGTCCTGCTGTTGCTCTGCTGGACTGACCTGCTGTTGCTTTGCTGCCAAGGAGAGGGGAAGGACTTTGCTGTGAGCTGTGTCCCCTGTCTTGTAAGGAATCTCCAAGGGCCTGAGAAGAGCTGGCTCCCTGTTTCCGAAGTCCCAGGAACAAAAGGACTTCACCCCCAGTCTCCCTGAACTCTGCTGAGAGAGTTCTGTCCTTCGTAGAGCGCTTGATCCAGTTGTGGGGCCTCTAGAAGTTGAACCTGAGCTGGGAAGCTTGAGACTAAGCTGAGAACTTGTGAAGCTTGAGAAGTGTCGCATCGCTCACTGGCGGAGCGCATCCCCGACAGTGCGAGAAGTTTCCCGCCGCTACGAAGGTCGAGATCGGCGCAGCACCTGACATCGCTGCCGAGGCCGTCGCACCCTTCGTTTGCGGGACGCACCAGACCGGTGCGGGAGAATCGAACATCGCTGCGAGTGTCGTCGCAGAGCCTGTCGTCTGGGTGAGAACGCCGCACCGCTTGCTTGCGGACCGCATCACGTCGCTGCAGATATCGCTGCAGAAGCATCTCACCGAGGAGCTGCGAGAGAGAGGATCACCGCTGGACCGCGCATCGTCGCCCCGGAGATCGTTGCAGCCCCTACGAGATCATCGCATCGTGCCTTTGCGAGAACAGACTTCCCACGGAACCTACGCACCGGAATCTACGCAAGCTGCCTTCCTCCCCATACAGATCGGATTCGTCGCCACACGCCCGCTGCTGCAGCGGGGCTGTCGCATCGCCTCCCCAGGGTCTCAGGAGTAACGCATCGCTTGTTTCCACCGCACCAGCTTCCTGCTTGTGGAACTTTGTTGCTTCTAAAAGGTACTGTGAGTAAACGTGACGCAACTGTGAACTTTTCACGCACCTGTGGATTATTTTCACGCAACGTAAAGAACTTTGATTACAACCTGAAGAACTCATTTGAAACCGTAACCTTGAACTGTGTATGTTGGATTTTTGCCGTTTTGGTCTTGTGTAGTTTAGAATAAATATCTTTATTTTCCTAAACTGTTGTAGAATCAGTTTGTGGTGTTTTCACTGTGTTACTGTGAGTGTTGGTACAAATACTTAACGCATTGCCTCTGGTTAGCCTAGACTGCTCAGGCCAAGCTACCTTGAGGGCGAGCAGGGGTTATCTGAGAGGGTTATCTCCTTGTCCTGACTAGAAGCAAGGGTCCCTATTTGGACATTGGTACCTACCTCTGCCAACTAGAGACCCCCAGTTCTAACAACATCCAACAGTAATTTAGAGTCAAAAGATTAAATGTTAAAATTTCATCATTATAGACCATTTTGGGATCGTTCGACAGGTCCGGAGTCATTGTTTTTCATCCGAAAATTGATTTTTTGGACTGTACCAAAAATGATTCAAAATGTCAATTGGATCATGCCTCATGTTGAATAACCACTTTTTAAACCCTCACAGTGACCAAAATTGCCATTTTTACAGAGTTTTGCTTACTCAAAAGCTTCAATTTTGACCCGTTTCAGGCACAGAAATGACTTTAAACACACTTACTTTAGTTGACAAAGTCATAATTCACATCCAACAGTCATTTAGAGTCAAAAGATTAAATGTTGAAATTTCATCATTATAGACCATTTTGGGATCGTTCGACAGGTCCGGAGTCATCGTTTTTCATCCGAAAATTGATTTTTTTGGACTGTACCAAAAATGATTCAAAATGTCAATTGGATCATGCCTCATGTTGAATAACCACTTTTTCAACCCTCACAGTGACCAAAATTGCCATTTTTACAGATTTTTGCTTACTCAAAAGCTTCAATTTTGACCCGTTTCAGGCACAGAAATGACTTTAAACACACTTATTTTAGTAGACAAAGTCATAATTCACATCCAACAGTCATTTAGAGTCAAAAGATTAAATGTTGAAATTTCATCATTATAGACCATTTTGGGATCGTTCGACAGGTCCGGAGTCATCGTTTTTCATCCGAAAATTGATTTTTTGGACTGTACCAAAAATGATTCAAAATGTCAATTGGATCATGCCTCATGTTGAATAACCACTTTTTAAACCCTCACAGTGACCAAAATTGCAATTTTTACAGAGTTTTGCTTACTCAAAAGCTTCAATTTTGACCAGTTTCAGGCACAGAAATGACTTTAAACACACTTATTTTAGTTGACAAAGTCCTAATTCACATCCAACAGTAATTTAGAGTCAAAAGATTAAATGTTAAAATTTCATCATTTTAGGCCATTTTGGGATCGTTCGACAGGTCCGGAGTCATCGTTTTTCATCCGAAAATTGATTTTTTGGACTGTACCAAAAATGATTCAAAATGTCAATTGGATCATGCCTCATGTTGAATACCCACTTTTTAAACCCTCACAGTGACCAAAATTGCCTTTTTTACAGAGTTTTGCTTACTCAAAAGCTTCCATTTTGACCCGTTTCAGGCACAGAAATGACTTTAGACACACTTATTCTAGTTGACAAAATCACAATTCACATCCAACAGTAATTTAGAGTCAAAAGATTAAATGTTGAAATTTCATCATTATAGACCATTTTGGGATCGTTCGACAGGTCCGGAGTCATCGTTTTTCATCCGAAAATTGATTTTTTGGACTGTACCAAAAATGATTCAAAATGTCAATTGGATCATGCCTCATGTTGAAAAACCACTTTTTAAACCCTCACAGTGACCAAAATTGCCATTTTTACAGAGTTTTGCTTACTCAAAAGCTTCCATTTTGACCCGTTTCAGGCACAGAAATGACTTTAAACACATTTATTCTAGTTGACAAAATCATATTCACATCCAACAGTAATTTAGAGTCAAAAGATTAAATGTTTAAATTTCATCATTATAGACCATTTTGGGATCGTTCGACAGGTCCGGAGTCATCGTTTTTCATCCGAAAATTGATTTTTCGGACTGTACCAAAAATGATTCAAAATGTCAATTGGATCATGCCTCATGTTGAATAACCACTTTTTAAACCCTCACAGTGACCAAAATTGCCATTTTTAAAGAGTTTTGCTTACTCAAAAGCTTCAATTTTGACCCGTTTCAGGCACAGAAATGACTTTAAACACACTTATTTTAGTTGACAAAGTCCTAATTCACATCCAACAGTAATTTAGAGTCAAAAGATTAAATGTTAAAATTTCATCATTATAGACCATTTTGGGATCGTTCGACAGGTCCGGAGTCATTGTTTTTCATCCGAAAATTGATTTTTTGGACTGTACCAAAAATGATTCAAAATGTCAATTGGATCATGCCTCATGTTGAATAACCACTTTTTAAACCCTCACAGTGACCAAAATTGCCATTTTTACAGAGTTTTGCTTACTCAAAAGCTTCAATTTTGACCCGTTTCAGGCACAGAAATGACTTTAAACACACTTACTTTAGTTGACAAAGTCATAATTCACATCCAACAGTCATTTAGAGTCAAAAGATTAAATGTTGAAATTTCATCATTATAGACCATTTTGGGATCGTTCGACAGGTCCGGAGTCATCGTTTTTCATCCGAAAATTGATTTTTTGGACTGTACCAAAAATGATTCAAAATGTCAATTGGATCATGCCTCATGTTGAATAACCACTTTTTACACCCTCACAGTGACCAAAATTGCCATTTTTACAGAGTTTTGCTTACTCAAAAGCTTCAATTTTGACCAATTTCAGGCACAGAAATGACTTTAAACACACTTATTTTAGTTGACAAAGTCCTAATTCACATCCAACAGTAATTTAGAGTCAAAAGATTAAATGTTAAAATTTCATCATTATAGACCATTTTGGGATCGTTCGACAGGTCCGGAGTCATCGTTTTTCATCCGAAAATTGATTTTTTGGACTGTACCAAAAATGATTCAAAATGTCAATTGGATCATGCCTCATGTTAAATAACCACTTTTTAAACCCTCACAGTGACCAAAATTGCCATTTTTACAGAGTTTTGCTTACTCAAAAGCTTCCATTTTGACCCGTTTCAGGCACAGAAATGACTTTAAACACACTTATTCTAGTTGACAAAGTCATAATTCACATCCAACAGTAATTGAGAGTCAAAAGATTAAATGTTGAAATTTCATCATTATAGACCATTTTGGGATCGTTCGACAGGTCCGGAGTCATCGTTTTTCATCCGAAAATTTATTTTTCGGACTGTACCAAAAATGATTCAAAATGTCAATTGGATCATGCCTCATGTTGAATAACCACTTTTTAAACCCTCACAGTGACCAAAATTGCCATTTTTACAGAGTTTTGCTTACTCAAAAGCTTCAATTTTGACCCGTTTCAGGCACAGAAATGACTTTAAACACACTTATTTTAGTTGACAAAGTCATAATTCACATCCAACAGTCATTTAGAGTCAAAAGATTAAATGTTGAGATTTCATCATTATAGACCATTTTGGGATCGTTCGACAGGTCCGGAGTCATCGTTTTTCATCCGAAAATTGATTTTTTGGACTAAACCAAAAATGATTCAAAATGTCAATTGGATCATGCCTCATGTTGAATAACCACTTTTTAAACCCTCACAGTGACCAAAATTGCAATTTTTACAGAGTTTTGCTTACTCAAAAGCTTCAATTTTGACCCGTTTCAGGCACAGAAATGACTTTAAACACACTTATTTTAGTTGACAAAGTCCTAATTCACATCCAACAGTAATTTAGAGTCAAAAGATTAAATGTTAAAATTTCATCATTATAGACAATTTTGGGATCGTTCGACAGGTCCGGAGTCATCTTTTTTCATCCGAAAATTGATTTTTTGGACTGTACCAAAAATGATTCAAAATGTCAATTGGATCATGCCTCATGTTGAATAACCACTTTTTAAACCCTCACAGTGACCAAAATTGCCATTTTTACAGAGTTTTGCTTACTCAAAAGCTTCCATTTTGACCCGTTTCAGGCACAGAAATGACTTTAAACACACTTATTCTAGTTGACAAAGTCATAATTCACATCCAACAGTAATTGAGAGTCAAAAGATTAAATGTTGAAATTTCATCATTATAGACCATTTTGGGATCGTTCGACAGGTCCGGAGTCATCGTTTTTCATCCGAAAATTGATTTTTCGGACTGTACCAAAAATGATTCAAAATGTCAATTGGATCATGCCTCATGTTGAATAACCACTTTTTAAACCCTCACAGTGACCAAAATTGCCATTTTTACAGAGTTTTGCTTACTCAAAAGCTTCAATTTTGACCCGTTTCAGGCACAGAAATGACTTTAAACACACTTATTTTAGTTGACAAAGTCATAATTCACATCCAACAGTCATTTAGAGTCAAAAGATTAAATGTTGAGATTTCATCATTATAGACCATTTTGGGATCGTTCGACAGGTCCGGAGTCATCGTTTTTCATCCGAAAATTGATTTTTTGGACTGTACCAAAAATGATTCAAAATGTCAATTGGATCATGCCTCATGTTGAATAACCACTTTTTAAACCCTCACAGTGACCAAAATTGCAATTTTTACAGAGTTTTGCTTACTCAAAAGCTTCAATTTTGACCCGTTTCAGGCACAGAAATGACTTTAAACACACTTATTTTAGTTGACAAAGTCCTAATTCACATCCAACAGTAATTTAGAGTCAAAAGATTAAATGTTAAAATTTCATCATTATAGACAATTTTGGGATCGTTCGACAGGTCCGGAGTCATCTTTTTTCATCCGAAAATTGATTTTTTGGACTGTACCAAAAATGATTCAAAATGTCAATTGGATCATGCCTCATGTTGAATAACCACTTTTTAAACCCTCACAGTGACCAAAATTGCCATTTTTACAGAGTTTTGCTTACTCAAAAGCTTCCATTTTGACCCGTTTCAGGCACAGAAATGACTTTAAACACACTTATTCTAGTTGACAAAGTCATAATTCACATCCAACAGTAATTTAGAGTCAAAAGATTAAATGTTAAAATTTCATCATTATAGACCATTTTGGGATCGTTCGACAGGTCCGGAGTCATCGTTTTTCATCCGAAAATTGATTTTTTGGACTGTGCCAAAAATGATTCAAAATGTCAATTGGATCATGCCTCATGTTGAATAACCACTTTTTAAACCCTCACAGTGACCAAAATTGCCATTTTTACAGAGTTTTGCTTACTCAAAGCTTCCATTTTGACCCGTTTCAGGCACAGAAATGACTTTAAACACACTTATTCTAGTTGACAAAGTCATAATTCACATCCAACAGTAATTGAGAGTCAAAAGATTAAATGTTGAAATTTCATCATTATAGACCAATTTGGGATCGTTCGACAGGTCCGGAGTCATCGTTTTTCATCCGAAAATTGATTTTTCGGACTGTACCAAAAATGATTCAAAATGTCAATTGGATCATGCCTCATGTTGAATAACCACTTTTTAAACCCTCACAGTGACCAAAATTGCCATTTTTACAGAGTTTTGCTTACTCAAAAGCTTCAATTTTGACCCGTTTCAGGCACAGAAATGACTTTAAACACACTTATTTTAGTTGACAAAGTCATAATTCACATCCAACAGTCATTTAGAGTCAAAAGATTAAATGTTGAGATTTCATCATTATAGACCATTTTGGGATCGTTCGACAGGTCCGGAGTCATCGTTTTTCATCCGAAAATTGATTTTTTGGACTGTACCAAAAATGATTCAAAATGTCAATTGGATCATGCCTCATGTTGAATAACCACTTTTTAAACCCTCACAGTGACCAAAATTGCAATTTTTACAGAGTTTTGCTTACTCAAAAGCTTCAATTTTGACCCGTTTCAGGCACAGAAATTACTTTAAACACACTTATTTTAGTTGACAAAGTCCTAATTCACATCCAACAGTAATTTAGAGTCAAAAGATTAAATGTTAAAATTTCATCATTATAGACAATTTTGGGATCGTTCGACAGGTCCGGAGTCATCTTTTTTCATCCGAAAATTGATTTTTTGGACTGTACCAAAAATGATTCAAAATGTCAATTGGATCATGCCTCATGTTGAATAACCACTTTTTAAACCCTCACAGTGACCAAAATTGCCATTTTTACAGAGTTTTGCTTACTCAAAAGCTTCCATTTTGACCCGTTTCAGGCACAGAAATGACTTTAAACACACTTATTCTAGTTGACAAAGTCATAATTCACATCCAACAGTAATTGAGAGTCAAAAGATTAAATGTTGAAATTTCATCATTATAGACCATTTTGGGATCGTTCGACAGGTCCGGAGTCATCGTTTTTCATCCGAAAATTGATTTTTCGGACTGTACCAAAAGTGATTCAAAATGTCAATTGGATCATGCCTCATGTTGAATAACCACTTTTTAAACCCTCACAGTGACCAAAATTGCCATTTTTACAGAGTTTTGCTTACTCAAAAGCTTCAATTTTGACCCGTTTCAGGCACAGAAATGACTTTAAACACACTTATTTTAGTTGACAAAGTCATAATTCACATCCAACAGTCATTTAGAGTCAAAAGATTAAATGTTGAGATTTCATCATTATAGACCATTTTGGGATCGTTCGACAGGTCCGGAGTCATCGTTTTTCATCCGAAAATTGATTTTTTGGACTGTACCAAAAATGATTCAAAATGTCAATTGGATCATGCCTCATGTTGAATAACCACTTTTTAAACCCTCACAGTGACCAAAATTGCAATTTTTACAGAGTTTTGCTTACTCAAAAGCTTCAATTTTGACCCGTTTCAGGCACAGAAATGACTTTAAACACACTTATTTTAGTTGACAAAGTCCTAATTCACATCCAACAGTAATTTAGAGTCAAAAGATTAAATGTTAAAATTTCATCATTATAGACAATTTTGGGATCGTTCGACAGGTCCGGAGTCATCTTTTTTCATCCGAAAATTGATTTTTTGGACTGTACCAAAAATGATTCAAAATGTCAATTGGATCATGCCTCATGTTGAATAACCACTTTTTAAACCCTCACAGTGACCAAAATTGCCATTTTTACAGAGTTTTGCTTACTCAAAAGCTTCCATTTTGACCCGTTTCAGGCACAGAAATGACTTTAAACACACTTATTCTAGTTGACAAAGTCATAATTCACATCCAACAGTAATTTAGAGTCAAAAGATTAAATGTTAAAATTTCATCATTATAGACCATTTTGGGATCGTTCGACAGGTCCGGAGTCATCGTTTTTCATCCGAAAATTGATTTTTTGGACTGTACCAAAAATGATTCAAAATGTCAATTGGATCATGCCTCATGTTGAATAACCACTTTTTAAACCCTCACAGTGACCAAAATTGCCATTTTTACAGAGTTTTGCTTACTCAAAGCTTCCATTTTGACCCGTTTCAGGCACAGAAATGACTTTAAACACACTTATTCTAGTTGACAAAGTCATAATTCACATCCAACAGTAATTGAGAGTCAAAAGATTAAATGTTGAAATTTCATCATTATAGACCAATTTGGGATCGTTCGACAGGTCCGGAGTCATCGTTTTTCATCCGAAAATTGATTTTTCGGACTGTACCAAAAATGATTCAAAATGTCAATTGGATCATGCCTCATGTTGAATAACCACTTTTTAAACCCTCACAGTGACCAAAATTGCCATTTTTACAGAGTTTTGCTTACTCAAAAGCTTCAATTTTGACCCGTTTCAGGCACAGAAATGACTTTAAACACACTTATTTTAGTTGACAAAGTCATAATTCACATCCAACAGTCATTTAGAGTCAAAAGATTAAATGTTGAGATTTCATCATTATAGACCATTTTGGGATCGTTCGACAGGTCCGGAGTCATCGTTTTTCATCCGAAAATTGATTTTTTGGACTGTACCAAAAATGATTCAAAATGTCAATTGGATCATGCCTCATGTTGAATAACCACTTTTTAAACCCTCACAGTGACCAAAATTGCAATTTTTACAGAGTTTTGCTTACTCAAAAGCTTCAATTTTGACCCGTTTCAGGCACAGAAATGACTTTAAACACACTTATTTTAGTTGACAAAGTCCTAATTCACATCCAACAGTAATTTAGAGTCAAAAGATTAAATGTTAAAATTTCATCATTATAGACAATTTTGGGATCGTTCGACAGGTCCGGAGTCATCTTTTTTCATCCGAAAATTGATTTTTTGGACTGTACCAAAAATGATTCAAAATGTCAATTGGATCATGCCTCATGTTGAATAACCACTTTTTAAACCCTCACAGTGACCAAAATTGCCATTTTTACAGAGTTTTGCTTACTCAAAAGCTTCCATTTTGACCCGTTTCAGGCACAGAAATGACTTTAAACACACTTATTCTAGTTGACAAAGTCATAATTCACATCCAACAGTAATTTAGAGTCAAAAGATTAAATGTTAAAATTTCATCATTATAGACCATTTTGGGATCGTTCGACAGGTCCGGAGTCATCGTTTTTCATCCGAAAATTGATTTTTTGGACTGTACCAAAAATGATTCAAAATGTCAATTGGATCATGCCTCATGTTGAATAACCACTTTTTAAACCCTCACAGTGACCAAAATTGCCATTTTTACAGAGTTTTGCTTACTCAAAGCTTCCATTTTGACCCGTTTCAGGCACAGAAATGACTTTAAACACACTTATTCTAGTTGACAAAGTCATAATTCACATCCAACAGTCATTTAGAGTCAAAAGATTAAATGTTAAAATTTCATCATTATAGACCATTTTGGGATCGTTCGACAGGTCCGGAGTCATCGTTTTTCATCCGAAAAGTGATTTTTGGGACTGTACCGAAATTGATTCAAAATGTCAATTGGATCATGCCTCATGTTGAATAACCACTTTTTAAACCCTCACAGTGACCAAAATTGCCATTTTTACAGAGTTTTGCTTACTCAAAAGCTTCCATTTTGACCCGTTTCAGGCACAGAAATGACTTTAAACACACTTATTCTAGTTGACAAAGTCATAATTCACATCCAACAGTAATTTAGAGTCAAAAGATTAAATGTTTAAATTTCATCATTATAGACCATTTTGGGATCGTTCGACAGGTCCGGAGTCATTGTTTTTCATCCGAAAATTGATTTTTTGGACTGTACCAAAAATGATTCAAAATGTCAATTGGATCATGCCTCATGTTGAATAACCACTTTTTAAACCCTCACAGTGACCAAAATTGCCATTTTTACAGAGTTTTGCTTACTCAAAAGCTTCAATTTTGACCCGTTTCAGGCACAGAAATGACTTTAAACACACTTACTTTAGTTGACAAAGTCATAATTCACATCCAACAGTCATTTAGAGTCAAAAGATTAAATGTTGAAATTTCATCATTATAGACCATTTTGGGATCGTTCGACAGGTCCGGAGTCATCGTTTTTCATCCGAAAATTGATTTTTTTGGACTGTACCAAAAATGATTCAAAATGTCAATTGGATCATGCCTCATGTTGAATAACCACTTTTTCAACCCTCACAGTGACCAAAATTGCCATTTTTACAGATTTTTGCTTACTCAAAAGCTTCAATTTTGACCCGTTTCAGGCACAGAAATGACTTTAAACACACTTATTTTAGTAGACAAAGTCATAATTCACATCCAACAGTCATTTAGAGTCAAAAGATTAAATGTTGAAATTTCATCATTATAGACCATTTTGGGATCGTTCGACAGGTCCGGAGTCATCGTTTTTCATCCGAAAAGTGATTTTTGGGACTGTACCGAAATTGATTCAAAATGTCAATTGGATCATGCCTCATGTTGAATAACCACTTTTTAAACCCTCACAGTGACCAAAATTGCAATTTTTACAGAGTTTTGCTTACTCAAAAGCTTCAATTTTGACCCGTTTCAGGCACAGAAATGACTTTAAACACACTTATTTTAGTTGACAAAGTCCTAATTCACATCCAACAGTAATTTAGAGTCAAAAGATTAAATGTTAAAATTTCATCATTATAGACCATTTTGGGATCGTTCGACAGGTCCGGAGTCATCTTTTTTCATCCGAAAATTGATTTTTTGGACTGTACCAAAAATGATTCAAAATGTCAATTGGATCATGCCTCATGTTGAATAACCACTTTTTAAACCCTCACAGTGACCAAAATTGCCATTTTTACAGAGTTTTGCTTACTCAAAAGCTTCCATTTTGACCCGTTTCAGGCACAGAAATGACTTTAAACACACTTATTCTAGTTGACAAAGTCATAATTCACATCCAACAGTAATTTAGAGTCAAAAGATTAAATGTTTAAATTTCATCATTATAGACCATTTTGGGATCGTTCGACAGGTCCGGAGTCATTGTTTTTCATCCGAAAATTGATTTTTTGGACTGTACCAAAAATGATTCAAAATGTCAATTGGATCATGCCTCATGTTGAATAACCACTTTTTAAACCCTCACAGTGACCAAAATTGCCATTTTTACAGAGTTTTGCTTACTCAAAAGCTTCAATTTTGACCCGTTTCAGGCACAGAAATGACTTTAAACACACTTACTTTAGTTGACAAAGTCATAATTCACATCCAACAGTCATTTAGAGTCAAAAGATTAAATGTTGAAATTTCATCATTATAGACCATTTTGGGATCGTTCGACAGGTCCGGAGTCATCGTTTTTCATCCGAAAATTGATTTTTTGGACTGTACCAAAAATGATTCAAAATGTCAATTGGATCATGCCTCATGTTGAATAACCACTTTTTAAACCCTCACAGTGACCAAAATTGCAATTTTTACAGAGTTTTGCTTACTCAAAAGCTTCAATTTTGACCAGTTTCAGGCACAGAAATGACTTTAAACACACTTATTTTAGTTGACAAAGTCCTAATTCACATCCAACAGTAATTTAGAGTCAAAAGATTAAATGTTAAAATTTCATCATTATAGGCCATTTTGGGATCGTTCGACAGGTCCGGAGTCATCGTTTTTCATCCGAAAATTGATTTTTTGGACTGTACCAAAAATGATTCAAAATGTCAATTGGATCATGCCTCATGTTGAATAACCACTTTTTAAACCCTCACAGTGACCAAAATTGCCTTTTTTACAGAGTTTTGCTTACTCAAAAGCTTCCATTTTGACCCGTTTCAGGCACAGAAATGACTTTAGACACACTTATTCTAGTTGACAAAATCACAATTCACATCCAACAGTAATTTAGAGTCAAAAGATTAAATGTTGAAATTTCATCATTATAGACCATTTTGGGATCGTTCGACAGGTCCGGAGTCATCGTTTTTCATCCGAAAATTGATTTTTTGGACTGTACCAAAAATGATTCAAAATGTCAATTGGATCATGCCTCATGTTGAAAAACCACTTTTTAAACCCTCACAGTGACCAAAATTGCCATTTTTACAGAGTTTTGCTTACTCAAAAGCTTCCATTTTGACCCGTTTCAGGCACAGAAATGACTTTAAACACACTTATTCTAGTTGACAAAATCATATTCACATCCAACAGTAATTTAGAGTCAAAAGATTAAATGTTTAAATTTCATCATTATAGACCATTTTGGGATCGTTCGACAGGTCCGGAGTCATCGTTTTTCATCCGAAAATTGATTTTTCGGACTGTACCAAAAATGATTCAAAATGTCAATTGGATCATGCCTCATGTTGAATAACCACTTTTTAAACCCTCACAGTGACCAAAATTGCCATTTTTAAAGAGTTTTGCTTACTCAAAAGCTTCAATTTTGACCCGTTTCAGGCACAGAAATGACTTTAAACACACTTATTTTAGTTGACAAAGTCCTAATTCACATCCAACAGTAATTTAGAGTCAAAAGATTAAATGTTAAAATTTCATCATTATAGACCATTTTGGGATCGTTCGACAGGTCCGGAGTCATTGTTTTTCATCCGAAAATTGATTTTTTGGACTGTACCAAAAATGATTCAAAATGTCAATTGGATCATGCCTCATGTTGAATAACCACTTTTTAAACCCTCACAGTGACCAAAATTGCCATTTTTACAGAGTTTTGCTTACTCAAAAGCTTCAATTTTGACCCGTTTCAGGCACAGAAATGACTTTAAACACACTTACTTTAGTTGACAAAGTCATAATTCACATCCAACAGTCATTTAGAGTCAAAAGATTAAATGTTGAAATTTCATCATTATAGACCATTTTGGGATTGTTCGACAGGTCCGGAGTCATCGTTTTTCATCCGAAAATTGATTTTTTGGACTGTACCAAAAATGATTCAAAATGTCAATTGGATCATGCCTCATGTTGAATAACCACTTTTTACACCCTCACAGTGACCAAAATTGCCATTTTTACAGAGTTTTGCTTACTCAAAAGCTTCAATTTTGACCAATTTCAGGCACAGAAATGACTTTAAACACACTTATTTTAGTTGACAAAGTCCTAATTCACATCCAACAGTAATTTAGAGTCAAAAGATTAAATGTTAAAATTTCATCATTATAGACCATTTTGGGATCGTTCGACAGGTCCGGAGTCATCGTTTTTCATCCGAAAATTGATTTTTCGGACTGTACCAAAAATGATTCAAAATGTCAATTGGATCATGCCTCATGTTGAATAACCACTTTTTAAACCCTCACAGTGACCAAAATTGCCATTTTTACAGAGTTTTGCTTACTCAAAAGCTTCAATTTTGACCCGTTTCAGGCACAGAAATGACTTTAAACACACTTATTTTAGTTGACAAAGTCATAATTCACATCCAACAGTCATTTAGAGTCAAAAGATTAAATGTTGAGATTTCATCATTATAGACCATTTTGGGATCGTTCGACAGGTCCGGAGTCATCGTTTTTCATCCGAAAATTGATTTTTTGGACTGTACCAAAAATGATTCAAAATGTCAATTGGATCATGCCTCATGTTGAATAACCACTTTTTAAACCCTCACAGTGACCAAAATTGCAATTTTTACAGAGTTTTGCTTACTCAAAAGCTTCAATTTTGACCCGTTTCAGGCACAGAAATGACTTTAAACACACTTATTTTAGTTGACAAAGTCCTAATTCACATCCAACAGTAATTTAGAGTCAAAAGATTAAATGTTAAAATTTCATCATTATAGACCATTTTGGGATCGTTCGACAGGTCCGGAGTCATCTTTTTTCATCCGAAAATTGATTTTTTGGACTGTACCAAAAATGATTCAAAATGTCAATTGGATCATGCCTCATGTTGAATAACCACTTTTTAAACCCTCACAGTGACCAAAATTGCCATTTTTACAGAGTTTTGCTTACTCAAAAGCTTCCATTTTGACCCGTTTCAGGCACAGAAATGACTTTAAACACACTTATTCTAGTTGACAAAGTCATAATTCACATCCAACAGTAATTTAGAGTCAAAAGATTAAATGTTAAAATTTCATCATTATAGACCATTTTGGGATCGTTCGACAGGTCCGGAGTCATCGTTTTTCATCCGAAAATTGATTTTTTGGACTGTACCAAAAATGATTCAAAATGTCAATTGGATCATGCCTCATGTTGAATAACCACTTTTTAAACCCTCACAGTGACCAAAATTGCCATTTTTACAGAGTTTTGCTTACTCAAAGCTTCCATTTTGACCCGTTTCAGGCACAGAAATGACTTTAAACACACTTATTCTAGTTGACAAAGTCATAATTCACATCCAACAGTCATTTAGAGTCAAAAGATTAAATGTTAAAATTTCATCATTATAGACCATTTTGGGATCGTTCGACAGGTCCGGAGTCATCGTTTTTCATCCGAAAAGTGATTTTTGGGACTGTACCGAAATTGATTCAAAATGTCAATTGGATCATGCCTCATGTTGAATAACCACTTTTTAAACCCTCACAGTGACCAAAATTGCAATTTTTACAGAGTTTTGCTTACTCAAAAGCTTCAATTTTGACCCGTTTCAGGCACAGAAATGACTTTAAACACACTTATTTTAGTTGACAAAGTCCTAATTCACATCCAACAGTAATTTAGAGTCAAAAGATTAAATGTTAAAATGTCATCATTATAGACCATTTTGGGATCGTTCGACAGGTCCGGAGTCATCTTTTTTCATCCGAAAATTGATTTTTTGGACTGTACCAAAAATGATTCAAAATGTCAATTGGATCATGCCTCATGTTGAATAACCACTTTTTAAACCCTCACAGTGACCAAAATTGCCATTTTTACAGAGTTTTGCTTACTCAAAAGCTTCCATTTTGACCCGTTTCAGGCACAGAAATGACTTTAAACACACTTATTCTAGTTGACAAAGTCATAATTCACATCCAACAGTAATTTAGAGTCAAAAGATTAAATGTTAAAATTTCATCATTATAGACCATTTTGGGATCGTTCGACAGGTCCGGAGTCATCGTTTTTCATCCGAAAATTGATTTTTTGGACTGTACCAAAAATGATTCAAAATGTCAATTGGATCATGCCTCATGTTGAATAACCACTTTTTAAACCCTCTCTGTGACCAAAATTGCCATTTTTACAGAGTTTTGCTTACTCAAAGCTTCCATTTTGACCCGTTTCAGGCACAGAAATGACTTTAAACACACTTATTCTAGTTGACAAAGTCATAATTCACATCCAACAGTCATTTAGAGTCAAAAGATTAAATGTTAAAATTTCATCATTATAGACCATTTTGGGATCGTTCGACAGGTCCGGAGTCATCGTTTTTCATCCGAAAAGTGATTTTTGGGACTGTACCGAAATTGATTCAAAATGTCAATTGGATCATGCCTCATGTTGAATAACCACTTTTTAAACCCTCACAGTGACCAAAATTGCCATTTTTACAGAGTTTTGCTTACTCAAAAGCTTCCATTTTGACCAGTTTCAGGCACAGAAATGACTTTAAACACACTTATTCTAGTTGACAAAATCATAATTCACATCCAACAGTAATTTAGAGTCAAAAGATTAAATGTTTAAATTTCATCATTATAGACCATTTTGGGATCGTTCGACAGGTCCGGAGTCATCGTTTTTCATCCGAAAATTGATTTTTCGGACTGTACCAAAAATGATTCAAAATGTCAATTGGATCATGCCTCATGTTGAATAACCACTTTTTACACCCTCACAGTGACCAAAATTGCCATTTTTACAGAGTTTTGCTTACTCAAAAGCTTCAATTTTGACCAATTTCAGGCACAGAAATGACTTTAAACACACTTATTTTAGTTGACAAAGTCCTAATTCACATCCAACAGTAATTTAGAGTCAAAAGATTAAATGTTAAAATTTCATCATTATAGACCATTTTGGGATCGTTCGACAGGTCCGGAGTCATCGTTTTTCATCCGAAAATTGATTTTTCGGACTGTACCAAAAATGATTCAAAATGTCAATTGGATCATGCCTCATGTTGAATAACCACTTTTTAAACCCTCACAGTGACCAAAATTGCCATTTTTACAGAGTTTTGCTTACTCAAAAGCTTCAATTTTGACCCGTTTCAGGCACAGAAATGACTTTAAACACACTTATTTTAGTTGACAAAGTCATAATTCACATCCAACAGTCATTTAGAGTCAAAAGATTAAATGTTGAGATTTCATCATTATAGACCATTTTGGGATCGTTCGACAGGTCCGGAGTCATCGTTTTTCATCCGAAAATTGATTTTTTGGACTGTACCAAAAATGATTCAAAATGTCAATTGGATCATGCCTCATGTTGAATAACCACTTTTTAAACCCTCACAGTGACCAAAATTGCAATTTTTACAGAGTTTTGCTTACTCAAAAGCTTCAATTTTGACCCGTTTCAGGCACAGAAATGACTTTAAACACACTTATTTTAGTTGACAAAGTCCTAATTCACATCCAACAGTAATTTAGAGTCAAAAGATTAAATGTTAAAATTTCATCATTATAGACCATTTTGGGATCGTTCGACAGGTCCGGAGTCATCTTTTTTCATCCGAAAATTGATTTTTTGGACTGTACCAAAAATGATTCAAAATGTCAATTGGATCATGCCTCATGTTGAATAACCACTTTTTAAACCCTCACAGTGACCAAAATTGCCATTTTTACAGAGTTTTGCTTACTCAAAAGCTTCCATTTTGACCCGTTTCAGGCACAGAAATGACTTTAAACACACTTATTCTAGTTGACAAAGTCATAATTCACATCCAACAGTAATTTAGAGTCAAAAGATTAAATGTTAAAATTTCATCATTATAGACCATTTTGGGATCGTTCGACAGGTCCGGAGTCATCGTTTTTCATCCGAAAATTGATTTTTTGGACTGTACCAAAAATGATTCAAAATGTCAATTGGATCATGCCTCATGTTGAATAACCACTTTTTAAACCCTCACAGTGACCAAAATTGCCATTTTTACAGAGTTTTGCTTACTCAAAGCTTCCATTTTGACCCGTTTCAGGCACAGAAATGACTTTAAACACACTTATTCTAGTTGACAAAGTCATAATTCACATCCAACAGTCATTTAGAGTCAAAAGATTAAATGTTAAAATTTCATCATTATAGACCATTTTGGGATCGTTCGACAGGTCCGGAGTCATCGTTTTTCATCCGAAAAGTGATTTTTGGGACTGTACCGAAATTGATTCAAAATGTCAATTGGATCATGCCTCATGTTGAATAACCACTTTTTAAACCCTCACAGTGACCAAAATTGCAATTTTTACAGAGTTTTGCTTACTCAAAAGCTTCAATTTTGACCCGTTTCAGGCACAGAAATGACTTTAAACACACTTATTTTAGTTGACAAAGTCCTAATTCACATCCAACAGTAATTTAGAGTCAAAAGATTAAATGTTAAAATGTCATCATTATAGACCATTTTGGGATCGTTCGACAGGTCCGGAGTCATCTTTTTTCATCCGAAAATTGATTTTTTGGACTGTACCAAAAATGATTCAAAATGTCAATTGGATCATGCCTCATGTTGAATAACCACTTTTTAAACCCTCACAGTGACCAAAATTGCCATTTTTACAGAGTTTTGCTTACTCAAAAGCTTCCATTTTGACCCGTTTCAGGCACAGAAATGACTTTAAACACACTTATTCTAGTTGACAAAGTCATAATTCACATCCAACAGTAATTTAGAGTCAAAAGATTAAATGTTAAAATTTCATCATTATAGACCATTTTGGGATCGTTCGACAGGTCCGGAGTCATCGTTTTTCATCCGAAAATTGATTTTTTGGACTGTACCAAAAATGATTCAAAATGTCAATTGGATCATGCCTCATGTTGAATAACCACTTTTTAAACCCTCACAGTGACCAAAATTGCCATTTTTACAGAGTTTTGCTTACTCAAAGCTTCCATTTTGACCCGTTTCAGGCACAGAAATGACTTTAAACACACTTATTCTAGTTGACAAAGTCATAATTCACATCCAACAGTCATTTAGAGTCAAAAGATTAAATGTTAAAATTTCATCATTATAGACCATTTTGGGATCGTTCGACAGGTCCGGAGTCATCGTTTTTCATCCGAAAAGTGATTTTTGGGACTGTACCGAAATTGATTCAAAATGTCAATTGGATCATGCCTCATGTTGAATAACCACTTTTTAAACCCTCACAGTGACCAAAATTGCCATTTTTACAGAGTTTTGCTTACTCAAAAGCTTCCATTTTGACCAGTTTCAGGCACAGAAATGACTTTAAACACACTTATTCTAGTTGACAAAATCATAATTCACATCCAACAGTAATTTAGAGTCAAAAGATTAAATGTTTAAATTTCATCATTATAGACCATTTTGGGATCGTTCGACAGGTCCGGAGTCATCGTTTTTCATCCGAAAATTGATTTTTCGGACTGTACCAAAAATGATTCAAAATGTCAATTGGATCATGCCTCATGTTGAAAAACCACTTTTTAAACCCTCACAGTGACCAAAATTGCCATTTTTACAGAGTTTTGCTTACTCAAAAGCTTCCATTTTGACCCGTTTCAGGCACAGAAATGACTTTAAACACACTTATTCTAGTTGACAAAGTCATAATTCACATCCAACAGTAATTTAGAGTCAAAAGATTAAATGTTAAAATTTCATCATTATAGACCATTTTGGGATCGTTCAACAGGTCCGGAGTCATCGTTTTTCATCCGAAAATTGATTTTTTTGGACTGTACCAAAAATGATTCAAAATGTCAATTGGATCATGCCTCATGTTGAATAACCACTTTTTAAACCCTCACAGTGACCAAAATTGCCATTTTTACAGAGTTTTGCTTACTCAAAAGCTTCCATTTTGACCCGTTTCAGGCACAGAAATGACTTTAAACACACTTATTCTAGTTGACAAAGTCATAATTCACATCCAACAGTAATTGAGAGTCAAAAGATTAAATGTTGAAATTTCATCATTATAGACCATTTTGGGATCGTTCGACAGGTCCGGAGTCATCGTTTTTCATCCGAAAATTGATTTTTTGGACTGTACCAAAAATGATTCAAAATGTCAATTGGATCATGCCTCATGTTGAATAACCACTTTTTAAACCCTCACAGTGACCAAAATTGCCATTTTTACAGAGTTTTGCTTACTCAAAAGCTTCAAATTTGACCTGTTTCAGGCACAGAAATGACTTTAAACACACGTATTTTAGTTGACAAAGTCATAATTCACATCCAACAGTCATTTAGAGTCAAAAGATTAAATGTTAAAATTTCATCATTATAGACCATTTTGGGATCGTTCGACAGGTCCGGAGTCATCGTTTTTCATCCGAAAATTGATTTTTTGGACTGTACCAAAAATGATTCAAAATGTCAATTGGATCATGCCTCATGTTGAATAACCACTTTTTAAACCCTCACAGTGACCAAAATTGCCATTTTTACAGAGTTTTGCTTACTCAAAAGCTTCCATTTTGACCCGTTTCAGGCACAGAAATGACTTTAAACACACTTATTCTAGTTGACAAAGTCATAATTCACATCCAACAGTCATTTAGAATCAAAAGATTAAATGTTGAAATTTCATCATTATAGACCATTTTGGGATCATTCGACAGGTCCGGAGTCATCGTTTTTCATCCGAAAATTGATTTTTTTGGACTGTACCAAAAATGATTCAAAATGTCAATTGGATCATGCCTCATGTTGAATAACCACTTTTTCAACCCTCACAGTGACCAAAATTGCCATTTTTACAGAGTTTTGCTTACTCAAAAGCTTCAATTTTGACCCGTTTCAGGCACAGAAATGACTTTAAACACACTTATTTTAGTTGACAAAGTCATAATTCACATCCAACAGTCATTTAGAGTCAAAAGATTAAATGTTGAGATTTCATCATTATAGACCATTTTGGGATCGTTCGACAGGTCCGGAGTCATCGTTTTTCATCCGAAAATTGATTTTTTGGACTGTACTAAAAATGATTCAAAATGTCAATTGGATCATGCCTCATGTTGAATAACCACTTTTTAAACCCTCACAGTGACCAAAATTGCAATTTTTACAGAGTTTTGCTTACTCAAAAGCTTCAATTTTGACCCGTTTCAGGCACAGAAATGACTTTAAACACACTTATTTTAGTTGACAAAGTCCTAATTCACATCCAACAGTAATTTAGAGTCAAAAGATTAAATGTTAAAATTTCATCATTATAGACCATTTTGGGATCGTTCGACAGGTCCGGAGTCATCTTTTTTCATCCGAAAATTGATTTTTTGGACTGTACCAAAAATGATTCAAAATGTCAATTGGATCATGCCTCATGTTGAATAACCACTTTTTAAACCCTCACAGTGACCAAAATTGCCATTTTTACAGAGTTTTGCTTACTCAAAAGCTTCCATTTTGACCCGTTTCAGGCACAGAAATGACTTTAAACACACTTATTCTAGTTGACAAAGTCATAATTCACATCCAACAGTAATTTAGAGTCAAAAGATTAAATGTTAAAATTTCATCATTATAGACCATTTTGGGATCGTTCGACAGGTCCGGAGTCATTGTTTTTCATCCGAAAATTGATTTTTTGGACTGTACCAAAAATGATTCAAAATGTCAATTGGATCATGCCTCATGTTGAATAACCCCTTTTTAAACCCTCACAGTGACCAAAATTGCCATTTTTACAGAGTTTTGCTTACTCAAAAGCTTCCATTTTGACCCGTTTCAGGCACAGAAATGACTTTAAACACACTTATTCTAGTTGACAAAGTCATAATTCACATCCAACAGTCATTTAGAGTCAAAAGATTAAATGTTAAAATTTCATCATTATAGACCATTTTGGGATCGTTCGACAGGTCCGGAGTCATCGTTTTTCATCCGAAAAGTGATTTTTGGGACTGTACCGAAAATGATTCAAAATGTCAATTGGATCATGCCTCATGTTGAATAACCACTTTTTAAACCCTCACAGTGACCAAAATTGCCATTTTTACAGAGTTTGCTTACTCAAAAGCTTCCATTTTGACCAGTTTCAGGCACAGAAATGACTTTAAACACACTTATTCTAGTTGACAAAATCATAATTCACATCCAACAGTAATTTAGAGTCAAAAGATTAAATGTTTAAATTTCATCATTATAGACCATTTTGGGATCGTTCGACAGGTCCGGAGTCATCGTTTTTCATCCGAAAATTGATTTTTCGGACTGTACCAAAAATGATTCAAAATGTCAATTGGATCATGCCTCATGTTGAATAACCACTTTTTAAACCCTCACAGTGACCACAATTGCCATTTTTACAGAGTTTTGCTTACTCAAAAGCTTCAATTTTGACCCGTTTCAGGCACAGAAATGACTTTAAACACACTTATTTTAGTTGACAAAGTCCTAATTCACTTCCAACAGTTATTTAGAGTCAAAAGATTAAATGTTGAAATTTCATCATTATAGACCATTTTGGGATGGTTCGACAGGTCCGGAGTCATCGTTTTTCATCCGAAAATTGATTTTTTGGACTGTACCAAAAATGATTCAAAATGTCAATTGGATCATGCCTCATGTTGAATAACCACTTTTTAAACCCTCACAGTGACCAAAATTGCCATTTTTAAAGAGTTTTGCTTACTCAAAAGCTTCAATTTTGACCCGTTTCAGGCACAGAAATGACTTTAAACACACTTATTTTAGTTGACAAAGTCCTAATTCACATCCAACAGTAATTTAGAGTCAAAAGATTAAATGTTAAAATGTCATCATTATAGACCATTTTGGGATCGTTCGACAGGTCCGGAGTCATTGTTTTTCATCCGAAAATTGATTTTTTGGACTGTACCAAAAATGATTCAAAATGTCAATTGGATCATGCCTCATGTTGAATAACTACTTTTTAAACCCTCACAGTGACCAAAATTGCCATTTTTACAGAGTTTTGCTTACTCAAAAGCTTCAATTTTGACCCGTTTCAGGCACAGAAATGACTTTAAACACACTTACTTTAGTTGACAAAGTCATAATTCACATCCAACAGTCATTTAGAGTCAAAAGATTAAATGTTGAAATTTCATCATTATAGACCATTTTGGGATCGTTCGACAGGTCCGGAGTCATCGTTTTTCATCCGAAAATTGATTTTTTGGACTGTACCAAAAATGATTCAAAATGTCAATTGGATCATGCCTCATGGTGAATAACCACTTTTTAAACCCTCATAGTGACCAAAATTGCCATTTTTACAGAGTTTTGCTTACTCAAAAGCTTCAATTTTGACCAATTTCAGGCACAGAAATGACTTTAAACACACTTATTTTAGTTGACAAAGTCCTAATTCACATCCAACAGTAATTTAGAGTCAAAAGATTAAATGTTAAAATTTCATCATTATAGACCATTTTGGGATCGTTCGACAGGTCCGGAGTCATCGATTTTCATCCGAAAATTGATTTTTTGGACTGTACCAAAAATGATTCAAAATGTCAATTGGATCATGCCTCATGTTGAATAACCACTTTTTAAACCCTCACAGTGACCAAAATTGCCATTTTTACAGAGTTTTGCTTACTCAAAAGCTTCCATTTTGACCCGTTTCAGGCACAGAAATGACTTTAAACACACTTATTCTAGTTGACAAAGTCATAATTCACACCCAACAGTCATTTAGAGTCAAAAGATTAAATGTTAAAATTTGATCATTATAGACCATTTTGGGATCGTTCGACAGGTCCGGAGTCATCGTTTTTCATCCGAAAATTGATTTTTGGGACTGTACCAAAAATGATTCAAAATGTCAATTGGATCATGCCTCATGTTGAATAAACACTTTTTAAACCCTCACAGTGACCAAAATTGCCATTTTTACAGAGTTTTGCTTACTCAAAAGCTTCCATTTTGACCCGTTTCAGGCACAGAAATGACTTTAAACACACTTATTCTAGTTGACAAAATCATAATTCACATCCAACAGTAATTTAGAGTCAAAAGATTAAATGTTTACATTTCATCAATATAGACCATTTTGGGATTGTTCGACAGGTCCGGAGTCATCGTTTTTCATCCGAAAATTGATTTTTTGGACTGTACCAAAAATGATTCAAAATGTCAATTGGATCATGCCTCATGTTGAATAACCACTTTTTAAACCCTCACAGTGACCAAAATTGCCATTTTTACAGAGTTTTGCTTACTCAAAAGCTTCAATTTTGACCCGTTTCAGGCACAGAAATGACTTTAAACACACTTATTTTAGTTGACAAATTCCTAATTCACATCCAACAGTAATTTATAGTCAAAAGAATAAATGTTAAAATTTCATCATTATAGACCATTTTGGGATCGTTCGACAGGTCCGGAGTCATCGTTTTTCATCCGAAAATTGATTTTTTGGACTGTACCAAAAATGATTCAAAATGTCAATTGGATCATGCCTCATGTTGAATAACCACTTTTTAAACCCTCACAGTGACCAAAATTGCCATTTTTACAGAGTTTTGCTTACTCAAAAGCTTCAATTTTGACCCGTTTCAGGCATAGAAATGACTTTAAACACACTTATTTTAGTTGACAAAGTCCTAATTCACATCCAACAGTAATTTAGAGTCAAAAGAATAAATGTTAAAATTTCATCATTATAGACCATTTTGGGATCGTTCGACAGGTCCGGAGTCATCGTTTTTCATCCGAAAATTGATTTTTTGGACTGTACCAAAAATGATTCAAAATGTCAATTGGATCATGCCTCATGTTGAATAACCACTTTTTAAACCCTCACAGTGACCAAAATTGCCATTTTTACAGAGTTTTGCTTACTCAAAAGCTTCCATTTTGACCTGTTTCAGGCACAGAAATGACTTTAAACACACTTATTTTAGTTGACAAAGTCCTAATTCACATCCAACAGTAATTTAGAGTCAAAAGATTAAATGTTAAAATTTCATCATTATAGACCATTTTGGGATCGTTCGACAGGTCCGGAGTCATCGTTTTTCATCCGAAAATTGATTTTTGGGACTGTACCAAAAATGATTCAAAATGTCAATTGGATCATGCCTCATGTTGAATAACCACTTTTTAAACCCTCACAGTGACCAAAATTGCCATTTTTACAGAGTTTTGCTTACTCAAAAGCTTCCATTTTGACCCGTTTCAGGCACAGAAATGACTTTAAACACACTTATTCTAGTTGACAAAATCATAATTCACATCCAACAGTAATTTAGAGTCAAAAGATTAAATGTTTACATTTCATCAATATAGACCATTTTGGGATTGTTCGACAGGTCCGGAGTCATCGTTTTTCATCCGAAAATTGATTTTTTGGACTGTACCAAAAATGATTCAAAATGTCAATTGGATCATGCCTCATGTTGAATAACCACTTTTTAAACCCTCACAGTGACCAAAATTGCCATTTTTACAGAGTTTTGCTTACTCAAAAGCTTCAATTTTGACCCGTTTCAGGCACAGAAATGACTTTAAACACACTTATTTTAGTTGACAAATTCCTAATTCACATCCAACAGTAATTTATAGTCAAAAGAATAAATGTTAAAATTTCATCATTATAGACCATTTTGGGATCGTTCGACAGGTCCGGAGTCATCGTTTTTCATCCGAAAATTGATTTTTTGGACTGTACCAAAAATGATTCAAAATGTCAATTGGATCATGCCTCATGTTGAAAAACCACTTTTTAAACCCTCACAGTGACCAAAATTGCCATTTTTACAGAGTTTTGCTTACTCAAAAGCTTCCATTTTGACCCGTTTCAGGCACAGAAATGACTTTAAACACACTTATTCTAGTTGACAAAGTCATAATTCACATCCAACAGTCATTTAGAATCAAAAGATTAAATGTTGAAATTTCATCATTATAGACCATTTTGGGATCATTCGACAGGTCCGGAGTCATCGTTTTTCATCCGAAAATTGATTTTTTGGACTGTACCAAAAATGATTCAAAATGTCAATTGGATCATGCCTCATGTTGAATAACCACTTTTTAAACCCTCACAGTGACCAAAATTGCAATTTTTACAGAGTTTTGCTTACTCAAAAGCTTCAATTTTGACCCGTTTCAGGCACAGAAATGACTTTAAACACACTTATTTTAGTTGACAAAGTCCTAATTCACATCCAACAGTAATTTAGAGTCAAAAGATTAAATGTTAAAATTTCATCATTATAGACCATTTTGGGATCGTTCGACAGGTCCGGAGTCATCTTTTTTCATCCGAAAATTGATTTTTTGGACTGTACCAAAAATGATTCAAAATGTCAATTGGATCATGCCTCATGTTGAATAACCACTTTTTAAACCCTCACAGTGACCAAAATTGCCATTTTTACAGAGTTTTGCTTACTCAAAAGCTTCCATTTTGACCCGTTTCAGGCACAGAAATGACTTTAAACACACTTATTCTAGTTGACAAAGTCATAATTCACATCCAACAGTAATTTAGAGTCAAAAGATTAAATGTTAAAATTTCATCATTATAGACCATTTTGGGATCGTTCGACAGGTCCGGAGTCATCGTTTTTCATCCGAAAATTGATTTTTTGGACTGTACCAAAAATGATTCAAAATGTCAATTGGATCATGCCTCATGTTGAATAACCCCTTTTTAAACCCTCACAGTGACCAAAATTGCCATTTTTACAGAGTTTTGCTTACTCAAAAGCTTCCATTTTGACCCGTTTCAGGCACAGAAATGACTTTAAACACACTTATTCTAGTTGACAAAGTCATAATTCACATCCAACAGTCATTTAGAGTCAAAAGATTAAATGTTATAATTTCATCATTATAGACCATTTTGGGATCGTTCGACAGGTCCGGAGTCATCGTTTTTCATCCGAAAATTGATTTTTGGGACTGTACCGAAAATGATTCAAAACGTCAATTTGATCATGCCTCATGTTGAATAACCACTTTTTAAACCCTCACAGTGACCAAAATTGCCATTTTTACAGAGTTTTGCTTACTCAAAAGCTTCAATTTTGACCAATTTCAGGCACAGAAATGACTTTAAACACACTTATTTTAGTTGACAAAGTCCTAATTCACATCCAACAGTAATTTAGAGTCAAAAGATTAAATGTTAAAATTTCATCATTATAGACCATTTTGGGATCGTTCGACAGGTCCGGAGTCATCGATTTTCATCCGAAAATTGATTTTTTGGACTGTACCAAAAATGATTCAAAATGTCAATTGGATCATGCCTCATGTTGAATAACCACTTTTTAAACCCTCACAGTGACCAAAATTGCCATTTTTACAGAGTTTTGCTTACTCAAAAGCTTCCATTTTGACCCGTTTCAGGCACAGAAATGACTTTAAACACACTTATTCTAGTTGACAAAGTCATAATTCACACCCAACAGTCATTTAGAGTCAAAAGATTAAATGTTAAAATTTGATCATTATAGACCATTTTGGGATCGTTCGACAGGTCCGGAGTCATCGTTTTTCATCCGAAAATTGATTTTTGGGACTGTACCAAAAATGATTCAAAATGTCAATTGGATCATGCCTCATGTTGAATAAACACTTTTTAAACCCTCACAGTGACCAAAATTGCCATTTTTACAGAGTTTTGCTTACTCAAAAGCTTCCATTTTGACCCGTTTCAGGCACAGAAATGACTTTAAACACACTTATTCTAGTTGACAAAATCATAATTCACATCCAACAGTAATTTAGAGTCAAAAGATTAAATGTTTACATTTCATCAATATAGACCATTTTGGGATTGTTCGACAGGTCCGGAGTCATCGTTTTTCATCCGAAAATTGATTTTTTGGACTGTACCAAAAATGATTCAAAATGTCAATTGGATCATGCCTCATGTTGAATAACCACTTTTTAAACCCTCACAGTGACCAAAATTGCCATTTTTACAGAGTTTTGCTTACTCAAAAGCTTCAATTTTGACCCGTTTCAGGCACAGAAATGACTTTAAACACACTTATTTTAGTTGACAAATTCCTAATTCACATCCAACAGTAATTTATAGTCAAAAGAATAAATGTTAAAATTTCATCATTATAGACCATTTTGGGATCGTTCGACAGGTCCGGAGTCATCGTTTTTCATCCGAAAATTGATTTTTTGGACTGTACCAAAAATGATTCAAAATGTCAATTGGATCATGCCTCATGTTGAATAACCACTTTTTAAACCCTCACAGTGACCAAAATTGCCATTTTTACAGAGTTTTGCTTACTCAAAAGCTTCAATTTTGACCCGTTTCAGGCACAGAAATGACTTTAAACACACTTATTTTAGTTGACAAAGTCCTAATTCACATCCAACAGTAATTTAGAGTCAAAAGAATAAATGTTAAAATTTCATCATTATAGACCATTTTGGGATCGTTCGACAGGTCCGGAGTCATCGTTTTTCATCCGAAAATTGATTTTTTGGACTGTACCAAAAATGATTCAAAATGTCAATTGGATCATGCCTCATGTTGAATAACCACTTTTTAAACCCTCACAGTGACCAAAATTGCCATTTTTACAGAGTTTTGCTTACTCAAAAGCTTCCATTTTGACCTGTTTCAGGCACAGAAATGACTTTAAACACACTTATTTTAGTTGACAAAGTCCTAATTCACATCCAACAGTAATTTAGAGTCAAAAGATTAAATGTTAAAATTTCATCATTATAGACCATTTTGGGATCGTTCGACAGGTCCGGAGTCATCGTTTTTCATCCGAAAATTGATTTTTGGGACTGTACCAAAAATGATTCAAAATGTCAATTGGATCATGCCTCATGTTGAATAACCACTTTTTAAACCCTCACAGTGACCAAAATTGCCATTTTTACAGAGTTTTGCTTACTCAAAAGCTTCCATTTTGACCCGTTTCAGGCACAGAAATGACTTTAAACACACTTATTCTAGTTGACAAAATCATAATTCACATCCAACAGTAATTTAGAGTCAAAAGATTAAATGTTTACATTTCATCAATATAGACCATTTTGGGATTGTTCGACAGGTCCGGAGTCATCGTTTTTCATCCGAAAATTGATTTTTTGGACTGTACCAAAAATGATTCAAAATGTCAATTGGATCATGCCTCATGTTGAATAACCACTTTTTAAACCCTCACAGTGACCAAAATTGCCATTTTTACAGAGTTTTGCTTACTCAAAAGCTTCAATTTTGACCCGTTTCAGGCACAGAAATGACTTTAAACACACTTATTTTAGTTGACAAATTCCTAATTCACATCCAACAGTAATTTATAGTCAAAAGAATAAATGTTAAAATTTCATCATTATAGACCATTTTGGGATCGTTCGACAGGTCCGGAGTCATCGTTTTTCATCCGAAAATTGATTTTTTGGACTGTACCAAAAATGATTCAAAATGTCAATTGGATCATGCCTCATGTTGAAAAACCACTTTTTAAACCCTCACAGTGACCAAAATTGCCATTTTTACAGAGTTTTGCTTACTCAAAAGCTTCCATTTTGACCCGTTTCAGGCACAGAAATGACTTTAAACACACTTATTCTAGTTGACAAAGTCATAATTCACATCCAACAGTCATTTAGAATCAAAAGATTAAATGTTGAAATTTCATCATTATAGACCATTTTGGGATCATTCGACAGGTCCGGAGTCATCGTTTTTCATCCGAAAATTGATTTTTTGGACTGTACCAAAAATGATTCAAAATGTCAATTGGATCATGCCTCATGTTGAATAACCACTTTTTAAACCCTCACAGTGACCAAAATTGCAATTTTTACAGAGTTTTGCTTACTCAAAAGCTTCAATTTTGACCCGTTTCAGGCACAGAAATGACTTTAAACACACTTATTTTAGTTGACAAAGTCCTAATTCACATCCAACAGTAATTTAGAGTCAAAAGATTAAATGTTAAAATTTCATCATTATAGACCATTTTGGGATCGTTCGACAGGTCCGGAGTCATCTTTTTTCATCCGAAAATTGATTTTTTGGACTGTACCAAAAATGATTCAAAATGTCAATTGGATCATGCCTCATGTTGAATAACCACTTTTTAAACCCTCACAGTGACCAAAATTGCCATTTTTACAGAGTTTTGCTTACTCAAAAGCTTCCATTTTGACCCGTTTCAGGCACAGAAATGACTTTAAACACACTTATTCTAGTTGACAAAGTCATAATTCACATCCAACAGTAATTTAGAGTCAAAAGATTAAATGTTAAAATTTCATCATTATAGACCATTTTGGGATCGTTCGACAGGTCCGGAGTCATCGTTTTTCATCCGAAAATTGATTTTTTGGACTGTACCAAAAATGATTCAAAATGTCAATTGGATCATGCCTCATGTTGAATAACCCCTTTTTAAACCCTCACAGTGACCAAAATTGCCATTTTTACAGAGTTTTGCTTACTCAAAAGCTTCCATTTTGACCCGTTTCAGGCACAGAAATGACTTTAAACACACTTATTCTAGTTGACAAAGTCATAATTCACATCCAACAGTCATTTAGAGTCAAAAGATTAAATGTTATAATTTCATCATTATAGACCATTTTGGGATCGTTCGACAGGTCCGGAGTCATCGTTTTTCATCCGAAAATTGATTTTTGGGACTGTACCGAAAATGATTCAAAACGTCAATTTGATCATGCCTCATGTTGAATAACCACTTTTTAAACCCTCACAGTGACCAAAATTGCCATTTTTACAGAGTTTTGCTTACTCAAAAGCTTCCATTTTGACCAGTTTCAGGCACAGAAATGACTTTAAACACACTTATTCTAGTTGACAAAATCATAATTCACATCCAACAGTAATTTAGAGTCAAAAGATTAAATGTTTAAATTTCATCATTATAGACCATTTTGGGATCGTTCGACAGGTCCGGAGTCATCGTTTTTCATCCGAAAATTGATTTTTCGGACTGTACCAAAAATGATTCAAAATGTCAATTGGATCATGCCTCATGTTGAATAACCACTTTTTAAACCCTCACAGTGACCACAATTGCCATTTTTACAGAGTTTTGCTTACTCAAAAGCTTCAATTTTGACCCGTTTCAGGCACAGAAATGACTTTAAACACACTTATTTTAGTTGACAAAGTCCTAATTCACATCCAACAGTTATTTAGAGTCAAAAGATTAAATGTTGAAATTTCATCATTATAGACCATTTTGGGATGGTTCGACAGGTCCGGAGTCATCGTTTTTCATCCGAAAATTGATTTTTTGGACTGTACCAAAAATGATTCAAAATGTCAATTGGATCATGCCTCATGTTGAATAACCACTTTTTAAACCCTCACAGTGACCAAAATTGCCATTTTTAAAGAGTTTTGCTTACTCAAAAGCTTCAATTTTGACCCGTTTCAGGCACAGAAATGACTTTAAACACACTTATTTTAGTTGACAAAGTCCTAATTCACATCCAACAGTAATTTAGAGTCAAAAGATTAAATGTTAAAATTTCATCATTATAGACCATTTTGGGATCGTTCGACAGGTCCGGAGTCATTGTTTTTCATCCGAAAATTGATTTTTTGGACTGTACCAAAAATGATTCAAAATGTCAATTGGATCATGCCTCATGTTGAATAACCACTTTTTAAACCCTCACAGTGACCACAATTGCCATTTTTACAGAGTTTTGCTTACTCAAAAGCTTCAATTTTGACCAATTTCAGGCACAGAAATGACTTTAAACACACTTATTTTAGTTGACAAAGTCCTAATTCACATCCAACAGTAATTTAGAGTCAAAAGATTAAATGTTAAAATTTCATCATTATAGACCATTTTGGGATCGTTCGACAGGTCCGGAGTCATCGTTTTTCATCCGAAAATTGATTTTTTGGACTGTACCAAAAATGATTCAAAATGTCAATTGGATCATGCCTCATGTTGAATAACCACTTTTTAAACCCTCACAGTGACCAAAATTGCAATTTTTACAGAGTTTTGCTTACTCAAAAGCTTCAATTTTGACCCGTTTCAGGCACAGAAATGACTTTAAACACACTTATTTTAGTTGACAAAGTCCTAATTCACATCCAACAGTAATTTAGAGTCAAAAGATTAAATGTTAAAATTTCATCATTATAGACCATTTTGGGATCGTTCGACAGGTCCGGAGTCATCTTTTTTCATCCGAAAATTGATTTTTTGGACTGTACCAAAAATGATTCAAAATGTCAATTTGATCATGCCTCATGTTGAATAACCACTTTTTAAACCCTCACAGTGACCAAAATTGCCATTTTTACAGAGTTTTGCTTACTCAAAAGCTTCCATTTTGACCCGTTTCAGGCACAGAAATGACTTTAAACACACTTATTCTAGTTGACAAAGTCATAATTCACATCCAACAGTAATTTAGAGTCAAAAGATTAAATGTTAAAATTTCATCATTATAGACCATTTTGGGATCGTTCGACAGGTCCGGAGTCATCGTTTTTCATCCGAAAATTGATTTTTTGGACTGTACCAAAAATGATTCAAAATGTCAATTGGATCATGCCTCATGTTGAATAACCCCTTTTTAAACCCTCACAGTGACCAAAATTGCCATTTTTACAGAGTTTTGCTTACTCAAAAGCTTCCATTTTGACCCGTTTCAGGCACAGAAATGACTTTAAACACACTTATTCTAGTTGACAAAGTCATAATTCACATCCAACAGTCATTTAGAGTCAAAAGATTAAATGTTAAAATTTCATCATTATAGACCATTTTGGGATCGTTCGACAGGTCCGGAGTCATCGTTTTTCATCCGAAAAGTGATTTTTGGGACTGTACCGAAAATGATTCAAAACGTCAATTGGATCATGCCTCATGTTGAATAACCACTTTTTAAACCCTCACAGTGACCAAAATTGCCATTTTTACAGAGTTTTGCTTACTCAAAAGCTTCCATTTTGACCCGTTTCAGGCACAGAAATGACTTTAAACACACTTATTCTAGTTGACAAAATCATAATTCACATCCAACAGTAATTTAGAGTCAAAAGATTAAATGTTTACATTTCATCAATATAGACCATTTTGGGATTGTTCGACAGGTCCGGAGTCATCGTTTTTCATCCGAAAATTGATTTTTTGGACTGTACCAAAAATGATTCAAAATGTCAATTGGATCATGCCTCATGTTGAATAACCACTTTTTAAACCCTCACAGTGACCAAAATTGCCATTTTTACAGAGTTTTGCTTACTCAAAAGCTTCAATTTTGACCCGTTTCAGGCACAGAAATGACTTTAAACACACTTATTTTAGTTGACAAATTCCTAATTCACATCCAACAGTAATTTATAGTCAAAAGAATAAATGTTAAAATTTCATCATTATAGACCATTTTGGGATCGTTCGACAGGTCCGGAGTCATCGTTTTTCATCCGAAAATTGATTTTTTGGACTGTACCAAAAATGATTCAAAATGTCAATTGGATCATGCCTCATGTTGAATAACCACTTTTTAAACCCTCACAGTGACCAAAATTGCCATTTTTACAGAGTTTTGCTTACTCAAAAGCTTCAATTTTGACCCGTTTCAGGCACAGAAATGACTTTAAACACACTTATTTTAGTTGACAAAGTCCTAATTCACATCCAACAGTAATTTAGAGTCAAAAGAATAAATGTTAAAATTTCATCATTATAGACCATTTTGGGATCGTTCGACAGGTCCGGAGTCATCGTTTTTCATCCGAAAATTGATTTTTTGGACTGTACCAAAAATGATTCAAAATGTCAATTGGATCATGCCTCATGTTGAATAACCACTTTTTAAACCCTCACAGTGACCAAAATTGCCATTTTTACAGAGTTTTGCTTACTCAAAAGCTTCCATTTTGACCCGTTTCAGGCACAGAAATGACTTTAAACACACTTATTTTAGTTGACAAAGTCCTAATTCACATCCAACAGTAATTTAGAGTCAAAAGATTAAATGTTAAAATTTCATCATTATAGACCATTTTGGGATCGTTCGACAGGTCCGGAGTCATCGTTTTTCATCCGAAAATTGATTTTTGGGACTGTACCAAAAATGATTCAAAATGTCAATTAGATCATGCCTCATGTTGAATAACCACTTTTTAAACCCTCACAGTGACCAAAATTGCCATTTTTACAGAGTTTTGCTTACTCAAAAGCTTCCATTTTGACCCGTTTCAGGCACAGAAATGACTTTAAACACACTTATTCTAGTTGACAAAATCATAATTCACATCCAACAGTAATTTAGAGTCAAAAGATTAAATGTTTACATTTCATCAATATAGACCATTTTGGGATTGTTCGACAGGTCCGGAGTCATCGTTTTTCATCCGAAAATTGATTTTTTGGACTGTACCAAAAATGATTCAAAATGTCAATTGGATCATGCCTCATGTTGAATAACCACTTTTTAAACCCTCACAGTGACCAAAATTGCCATTTTTACAGAGTTTTGCTTACTCAAAAGCTTCAATTTTGACCCGTTTCAGGCACAGAAATGACTTTAAACACACTTATTTTAGTTGACAAATTCCTAATTCACATCCAACAGTAATTTATAGTCAAAAGAATAAATGTTAAAATTTCATCATTATAGACCATTTTGGGATCGTTCGACAGGTCCGGAGTCATCGTTTTTCATCCGAAAATTGATTTTTTGGACTGTACCAAAAATGATTCAAAATGTCAATTGGATCATGCCTCATGTTGAAAAACCACTTTTTAAACCCTCACAGTGACCAAAATTGCCATTTTTACAGAGTTTTGCTTACTCAAAAGCTTCCATTTTGACCCGTTTCAGGCACAGAAATGACTTTAAACACACTTATTCTAGTTGACAAAGTCATAATTCACATCCAACAGTCATTTAGAATCAAAAGATTAAATGTTGAAATTTCATCATTATAGACCATTTTGGGATCATTCGACAGGTCCGGAGTCATCGTTTTTCATCCGAAAATTGATTTTTTGGACTGTACCAAAAATGATTCAAAATGTCAATTGGATCATGCCTCATGTTGAATAACCACTTTTTAAACCCTCACAGTGACCAAAATTGCAATTTTTACAGAGTTTTGCTTACTCAAAAGCTTCAATTTTGACCCGTTTCAGGCACAGAAATGACTTTAAACACACTTATTTTAGTTGACAAAGTCCTAATTCACATCCAACAGTAATTTAGAGTCAAAAGATTAAATGTTAAAATTTCATCATTATAGACCATTTTGGGATCGTTCGACAGGTCCGGAGTCATCTTTTTTCATCCGAAAATTGATTTTTTGGACTGTACCAAAAATGATTCAAAATGTCAATTGGATCATGCCTCATGTTGAATAACCACTTTTTAAACCCTCACAGTGACCAAAATTGCCATTTTTACAGAGTTTTGCTTACTCAAAAGCTTCCATTTTGACCCGTTTCAGGCACAGAAATGACTTTAAACACACTTATTCTAGTTGACAAAGTCATAATTCACATCCAACAGTAATTTAGAGTCAAAAGATTAAATGTTAAAATTTCATCATTATAGACCATTTTGGGATCGTTCGACAGGTCCGGAGTCATCGTTTTTCATCCGAAAATTGATTTTTTGGACTGTACCAAAAATGATTCAAAATGTCAATTGGATCATGCCTCATGTTGAATAACCCCTTTTTAAACCCTCACAGTGACCAAAATTGCCATTTTTACAGAGTTTTGCTTACTCAAAAGCTTCCATTTTGACCCGTTTCAGGCACAGAAATGACTTTAAACACACTTATTCTAGTTGACAAAGTCATAATTCACATCCAACAGTCATTTAGAGTCAAAAGATTAAATGTTATAATTTCATCATTATAGACCATTTTGGGATCGTTCGACAGGTCCGGAGTCATCGTTTTTCATCCGAAAATTGATTTTTGGGACTGTACCGAAAATGATTCAAAACGTCAATTTGATCATGCCTCATGTTGAATAACCACTTTTTAAACCCTCACAGTGACCAAAATTGCCATTTTTACAGAGTTTTGCTTACTCAAAAGCTTCCATTTTGACCAGTTTCAGGCACAGAAATGACTTTAAACACACTTATTCTAGTTGACAAAATCATAATTCACATCCAACAGTAATTTAGAGTCAAAAGATTAAATGTTTAAATTTCATCATTATAGACCATTTTGGGATCGTTCGACAGGTCCGGAGTCATCGTTTTTCATCCGAAAATTGATTTTTCGGACTGTACCAAAAATGATTCAAAATGTCAATTGGATCATGCCTCATGTTGAATAACCACTTTTTAAACCCTCACAGTGACCACAATTGCCATTTTTACAGAGTTTTGCTTACTCAAAAGCTTCAATTTTGACCCGTTTCAGGCACAGAAATGACTTTAAACACACTTATTTTAGTTGACAAAGTCCTAATTCACATCCAACAGTTATTTAGAGTCAAAAGATTAAATGTTGAAATTTCATCATTATAGACCATTTTGGGATGGTTCGACAGGTCCGGAGTCATCGTTTTTCATCCGAAAATTGATTTTTTGGACTGTACCAAAAATGATTCAAAATGTCAATTGGATCATGCCTCATGTTGAATAACCACTTTTTAAACCCTCACAGTGACCAAAATTGCCATTTTTAAAGAGTTTTGCTTACTCAAAAGCTTCAATTTTGACCCGTTTCAGGCACAGAAATGACTTTAAACACACTTATTTTAGTTGACAAAGTCCTAATTCACATCCAACAGTAATTTAGAGTCAAAAGATTAAATGTTAAAATTTCATCATTATAGACCATTTTGGGATCGTTCGACAGGTCCGGAGTCATTGTTTTTCATCCGAAAATTGATTTTTTGGACTGTACCAAAAATGATTCAAAATGTCAATTGGATCATGCCTCATGTTGAATAACCACTTTTTAAACCCTCACAGTGACCACAATTGCCATTTTTACAGAGTTTTGCTTACTCAAAAGCTTCAATTTTGACCAATTTCAGGCACAGAAATGACTTTAAACACACTTATTTTAGTTGACAAAGTCCTAATTCACATCCAACAGTAATTTAGAGTCAAAAGATTAAATGTTAAAATTTCATCATTATAGACCATTTTGGGATCGTTCGACAGGTCCGGAGTCATCGTTTTTCATCCGAAAATTGATTTTTTGGACTGTACCAAAAATGATTCAAAATGTCAATTGGATCATGCCTCATGTTGAATAACCACTTTTTAAACCCTCACAGTGACCAAAATTGCAATTTTTACAGAGTTTTGCTTACTCAAAAGCTTCAATTTTGACCCGTTTCAGGCACAGAAATGACTTTAAACACACTTATTTTAGTTGACAAAGTCCTAATTCACATCCAACAGTAATTTAGAGTCAAAAGATTAAATGTTAAAATTTCATCATTATAGACCATTTTGGGATCGTTCGACAGGTCCGGAGTCATCTTTTTTCATCCGAAAATTGATTTTTTGGACTGTACCAAAAATGATTCAAAATGTCAATTTGATCATGCCTCATGTTGAATAACCACTTTTTAAACCCTCACAGTGACCAAAATTGCCATTTTTACAGAGTTTTGCTTACTCAAAAGCTTCCATTTTGACCCGTTTCAGGCACAGAAATGACTTTAAACACACTTATTCTAGTTGACAAAGTCATAATTCACATCCAACAGTAATTTAGAGTCAAAAGATTAAATGTTAAAATTTCATCATTATAGACCATTTTGGGATCGTTCGACAGGTCCGGAGTCATCGTTTTTCATCCGAAAATTGATTTTTTGGACTGTACCAAAAATGATTCAAAATGTCAATTGGATCATGCCTCATGTTGAATAACCCCTTTTTAAACCCTCACAGTGACCAAAATTGCCATTTTTACAGAGTTTTGCTTACTCAAAAGCTTCCATTTTGACCCGTTTCAGGCACAGAAATGACTTTAAACACACTTATTCTAGTTGACAAAGTCATAATTCACATCCAACAGTCATTTAGAGTCAAAAGATTAAATGTTAAAATTTCATCATTATAGACCATTTTGGGATCGTTCGACAGGTCCGGAGTCATCGTTTTTCATCCGAAAAGTGATTTTTGGGACTGTACCGAAAATGATTCAAAACGTCAATTGGATCATGCCTCATGTTGAATAACCACTTTTTAAACCCTCACAGTGACCAAAATTGCCATTTTTACAGAGTTTTGCTTACTCAAAAGCTTCCATTTTGACCCGTTTCAGGCACAGAAATGACTTTAAACACACTTATTCTAGTTGACAAAATCATAATTCACATCCAACAGTAATTTAGAGTCAAAAGATTAAATGTTTACATTTCATCAATATAGACCATTTTGGGATTGTTCGACAGGTCCGGAGTCATCGTTTTTCATCCGAAAATTGATTTTTTGGACTGTACCAAAAATGATTCAAAATGTCAATTGGATCATGCCTCATGTTGAATAACCACTTTTTAAACCCTCACAGTGACCAAAATTGCCATTTTTACAGAGTTTTGCTTACTCAAAAGCTTCAATTTTGACCCGTTTCAGGCACAGAAATGACTTTAAACACACTTATTTTAGTTGACAAATTCCTAATTCACATCCAACAGTAATTTATAGTCAAAAGAATAAATGTTAAAATTTCATCATTATAGACCATTTTGGGATCGTTCGACAGGTCCGGAGTCATCGTTTTTCATCCGAAAATTGATTTTTTGGACTGTACCAAAAATGATTCAAAATGTCAATTGGATCATGCCTCATGTTGAATAACCACTTTTTAAACCCTCACAGTGACCAAAATTGCCATTTTTACAGAGTTTTGCTTACTCAAAAGCTTCAATTTTGACCCGTTTCAGGCACAGAAATGACTTTAAACACACTTATTTTAGTTGACAAAGTCCTAATTCACATCCAACAGTAATTTAGAGTCAAAAGAATAAATGTTAAAATTTCATCATTATAGACCATTTTGGGATCGTTCGACAGGTCCGGAGTCATCGTTTTTCATCCGAAAATTGATTTTTTGGACTGTACCAAAAATGATTCAAAATGTCAATTGGATCATGCCTCATGTTGAATAACCACTTTTTAAACCCTCACAGTGACCAAAATTGCCATTTTTACAGAGTTTTGCTTACTCAAAAGCTTCCATTTTGACCCGTTTCAGGCACAGAAATGACTTTAAACACACTTATTCTAGTTGACAAAGTCATAATTCACATCCAACAGTAATTTAGAGTCAAAAGATTAAATGTTAAAATTTCATCATTATAGACCATTTTGGGATCGTTCGACAGGTCCGGAGTCATCGTTTTTCATCCGAAAATTGATTTTTTGGACTGTACCAAAAATGATTCAAAATGTCAATTGGATCATGCCTCATGTTGAATAACCACTTTTTAAACCCTCACAGTGACCAAAATTGCCATTTTTACAGAGTTTTGCTTACTCAAAAGCTTCCATTTTGACCCGTTTCAGGCACAGAAATGACTTTAAACACACTTATTCTAGTTGACAAAGTCATAATTCACATCCAACAGTCATTTAGAGTCAAAAGATTAAATGTTAAAATTTCATCATTATAGACCATTTTGGGATCGTTCGACAGGTCCGGAGTCATCGTTTTTCATCCGAAAAGTGATTTTTGGGACTGTACCGAAAATGATTCAAAATGTCAATTGGATCATGCCTCATGTTGAATAACCACTTTTTAAACCCTCACAGTGACCAAAATTGCCATTTTTACAGAGTTTTGCTTACTCAAAAGCTTCCATTTTGACCAGTTTCAGGCACAGAAATGACTTTAAACACACTTATTCTAGTTGACAAAATCATAATTCACATCCAACAGTAATTTAGAGTCAAAAGATTAAATGTTTAAATTTCATCATTCTAGACCATTTTGGGATCGTTCGACAGGTCCGGAGTCATCGTTTTTCATCCGAAAATTGATTTTTCGGACTGTACCAAAAATGATTCAAAATGTCAATTGGATCATGCCTCATGTTGAAAAACCACTTTTTAAACCCTCACAGTGACCAAAATTGCCATTTTTACAGAGTTTTGCTTACTCAAAAGCTTCCATTTTGACCCGTTTCAGGCACAGAAATGACTTTAAACACACTTATTTTAGTTGACAAAGTCCTAATTCACATCCAACAGTAATTTAGAGTCAAAAGAATAAATGTTAAAATTTCATCATTATAGACCATTTTGGGATCGTTCGACAGGTCCGGAGTCATCGTTTTTCATCCGAAAATTGATTTTTTGGACTGTACCAAAAATGATTCAAAATGTCAATTGGATCATGCCTCATGTTGAATAACCACTTTTTAAACCCTCACAGTGACCAAAATTGCCATTTTTACAGAGTTTTGCTTACTCAAAAGCTTCCATTTTGACCCGTTTCAGGCACAGAAATGACTTTAAACACACTTATTCTAGTTGACAAAGTCATAATTCACATCCAACAGTAATTTAGAGTCAAAAGATTAAATGTTAAAATTTCATCATTATAGACCATTTTGGGATCGTTCGACAGGTCCGGAGTCATCGTTTTTCATCCGAAAATTGATTTTTTGGACTGTACCAAAAATGATTCAAAATGTCAATTGGATCATGCCTCATGTTGAATAACCCCTTTTTAAACCCTCACAGTGACCAAAATTGCCATTTTTACAGAGTTTTGCTTACTCAAAAGCTTCCATTTTGACCCGTTTCAGGCACAGAAATGACTTTAAACACACTTATTCTAGTTGACAAAGTCATAATTCACATCCAACAGTCATTTAGAGTCAAAAGATTAAATGTTAAAATTTCATCATTATAGACCATTTTGGGATCGTTCGACAGGTCCGGAGTCATCGTTTTTCATCCGAAAAGTGATTTTTGGGACTGTACCGAAAATGATTCAAAACGTCAATTGGATCATGCCTCATGTTGAATAACCACTTTTTAAACCCTCACAGTGACCAAAATTGCCATTTTTACAGAGTTTTGCTTACTCAAAAGCTTCCATTTTGACCCGTTTCAGGCACAGAAATGACTTTAAACACACTTATTCTAGTTGACAAAATCATAATTCACATCCAACAGTAATTTAGAGTCAAAAGATTAAATGTTTACATTTCATCAATATAGACCATTTTGGGATTGTTCGACAGGTCCGGAGTCATCGTTTTTCATCCGAAAATTGATTTTTTGGACTGTACCAAAAATGATTCAAAATGTCAATTGGATCATGCCTCATGTTGAATAACCACTTTTTAAACCCTCACAGTGACCAAAATTGCCATTTTTACAGAGTTTTGCTTACTCAAAAGCTTCAATTTTGACCCGTTTCAGGCACAGAAATGACTTTAAACACACTTATTTTAGTTGACAAATTCCTAATTCACATCCAACAGTAATTTATAGTCAAAAGAATAAATGTTAAAATTTCATCATTATAGACCATTTTGGGATCGTTCGACAGGTCCGGAGTCATCGTTTTTCATCCGAAAATTGATTTTTTGGACTGTACCAAAAATGATTCAAAATGTCAATTGGATCATGCCTCATGTTGAATAACCACTTTTTAAACCCTCACAGTGACCAAAATTGCCATTTTTACAGAGTTTTGCTTACTCAAAAGCTTCAATTTTGACCCGTTTCAGGCACAGAAATGACTTTAAACACACTTATTTTAGTTGACAAAGTCCTAATTCACATCCAACAGTAATTTAGAGTCAAAAGAATAAATGTTAAAATTTCATCATTATAGACCATTTTGGGATCGTTCGACAGGTCCGGAGTCATCGTTTTTCATCCGAAAATTGATTTTTTGGACTGTACCAAAAATGATTCAAAATGTCAATTGGATCATGCCTCATGTTGAATAACCACTTTTTAAACCCTCACAGTGACCAAAATTGCCATTTTTACAGAGTTTTGCTTACTCAAAAGCTTCCATTTTGACCCGTTTCAGGCACAGAAATGACTTTAAACACACTTATTCTAGTTGACAAAGTCATAATTCACATCCAACAGTAATTTAGAGTCAAAAGATTAAATGTTAAAATTTCATCATTATAGACCATTTTGGGATCGTTCGACAGGTCCGGAGTCATCGTTTTTCATCCGAAAATTGATTTTTTGGACTGTACCAAAAATGATTCAAAATGTCAATTGGATCATGCCTCATGTTGAATAACCACTTTTTAAACCCTCACAGTGACCAAAATTGCCATTTTTACAGAGTTTTGCTTACTCAAAAGCTTCCATTTTGACCCGTTTCAGGCACAGAAATGACTTTAAACACACTTATTCTAGTTGACAAAGTCATAATTCACATCCAACAGTCATTTAGAGTCAAAAGATTAAATGTTAAAATTTCATCATTATAGACCATTTTGGGATCGTTCGACAGGTCCGGAGTCATCGTTTTTCATCCGAAAAGTGATTTTTGGGACTGTACCGAAAATGATTCAAAATGTCAATTGGATCATGCCTCATGTTGAATAACCACTTTTTAAACCCTCACAGTGACCAAAATTGCCATTTTTACAGAGTTTTGCTTACTCAAAAGCTTCCATTTTGACCAGTTTCAGGCACAGAAATGACTTTAAACACACTTATTCTAGTTGACAAAATCATAATTCACATCCAACAGTAATTTAGAGTCAAAAGATTAAATGTTTAAATTTCATCATTCTAGACCATTTTGGGATCGTTCGACAGGTCCGGAGTCATCGTTTTTCATCCGAAAATTGATTTTTCGGACTGTACCAAAAATGATTCAAAATGTCAATTGGATCATGCCTCATGTTGAAAAACCACTTTTTAAACCCTCACAGTGACCAAAATTGCCATTTTTACAGAGTTTTGCTTACTCAAAAGCTTCCATTTTGACCCGTTTCAGGCACAGAAATGACTTTAAACACACTTATTTTAGTTGACAAAGTCCTAATTCACATCCAACAGTAATTTAGAGTCAAAAGAATAAATGTTAAAATTTCATCATTATAGACCATTTTGGGATCGTTCGACAGGTCCGGAGTCATCGTTTTTCATCCGAAAATTGATTTTTTGGACTGTACCAAAAATGATTCAAAATGTCAATTGGATCATGCCTCATGTTGAATAACCACTTTTTAAACCCTCACAGTGACCAAAATTGCCATTTTTACAGAGTTTTGCTTACTCAAAAGCTTCCATTTTGACCCGTTTCAGGCACAGAAATGACTTTAAACACACTTATTCTAGTTGACAAAGTCATAATTCACATCCAACAGTAATTTAGAGTCAAAAGATTAAATGTTAAAATTTCATCATTATAGACCATTTTGGGATCGTTCGACAGGTCCGGAGTCATCGTTTTTCATCCGAAAATTGATTTTTTGGACTGTACCAAAAATGATTCAAAATGTCAATTGGATCATGCCTCATGTTGAATAACCACTTTTTAAACCCTCACAGTGACCAAAATTGCCATTTTTACAGAGTTTTGCTTACTCAAAAGCTTCCATTTTGACCCGTTTCAGGCACAGAAATGACTTTAAACACACTTATTCTAGTTGACAAAGTCATAATTCACATCCAACAGTCATTTAGAGTCAAAAGATTAAATGTTAAAATTTCATCATTATAGACCATTTTGGGATCGTTCGACAGGTCCGGAGTCATCGTTTTTCATCCGAAAAGTGATTTTTGGGACTGTACCGAAAATGATTCAAAATGTCAATTGGATCATGCCTCATGTTGAATAACCACTTTTTAAACCCTCACAGTGACCAAAATTGCCATTTTTACAGAGTTTTGCTTACTCAAAAGCTTCCATTTTGACCAGTTTCAGGCACAGAAATGACTTTAAACACACTTATTCTAGTTGACAAAATCATAATTCACATCCAACAGTAATTTAGAGTCAAAAGATTAAATGTTTAAATTTCATCATTCTAGACCATTTTGGGATCGTTCGACAGGTCCGGAGTCATCGTTTTTCATCCGAAAATTGATTTTTCGGACTGTACCAAAAATGATTCAAAATGTCAATTGGATCATGCCTCATGTTGAAAAACCACTTTTTAAACCCTCACAGTGACCAAAATTGCCATTTTTACAGAGTTTTGCTTACTCAAAAGCTTCCATTTTGACCCGTTTCAGGCACAGAAATGACTTTAAACACACTTATTCTAGTTGACAAAGTCATAATTCACATCCAACAGTAATTTAGAGTCAAAAGATTAAATGTTACAATTTCATCATTATAGACCATTTTGGGATCGTTCAACAGGTCCGGAGTCATCGTTTTTCATCCGAAAATTGATTTTTTTGGACTGTACCAAAAATGATTCAAAATGTCAATTGGATCATGCCTCATGTTGAATAACCACTTTTTAAACCCTCACAGTGACCAAAATTGCCATTTTTACAGAGTTTTGCTTACTCAAAAGCTTCCATTTTGACCCGTTTCAGGCACAGAAATGACTTTAAACACACTTATTCTAGTTGACAAAGTCATAATTCACATCCAACAGTAATTGAGAGTCAATAGATTAAATGTTGAAATTTCATCATTATAGACCATTTTGGGATCGTTCGACAGGTCCGGAGTCATCGTTTTTCATCCGAAAATTGATTTTTCGGACTGTACCAAAAATGATTCAAAATGTCAATTGGATCATGCCTCATGTTGAATAACCACTTTTTAAACCCTCACAGTGACCAAAATTGCCATTTTTACAGAGTTTTGCTTACTCAAAAGCTTCAAATTTGACCTGTTTCAGGCACAGAAATGACTTTAAACACACTTATTTTAGTTGACAAAGTCATAATTCACATCCAACAGTCATTTAGAGTCAAAAGATTAAATGTTAAAATTTCATCATTATAGACCATTTTGGGATCGTTCGACAGGTCCGGAGTCATCGTTTTTCATCCGAAAATTGATTTTTTGGACTGGCCAAAAAATGATTCAAAATGTCAATTGGATCATGCCTCATGTTGAATAACCACTTTTTAAACCCTCACAGTGCCCAAAATTGCCATTTTTACAGAGTTTTGCTTACTCAAAAGCTTCCATTTTGACCCGTTTCAGGCACAGAAATGACTTTAAACACACTTATTCTAGTTGACAAAGTCATAATTCACATCCAACAGTCATTTAGAATCAAAAGATTAAATGTTGAAATTTCATCATTATAGACCATTTTGGGATCATTCGACAGGTCCGGAGTCATCGTTTTTCATCCGAAAATTGATTTTTTTGGACTGTACCAAAAATGATTCAAAATGTCAATTGGATCATGCCTCATGTTGAATAACCACTTTTTAAACCCTCACAGTGACCAAAATTGCAATTTTTACAGAGTTTTGCTTACTCAAAAGCTTCCATTTTGACCCGTTTCAGGCACAGAAATGACTTTAAACACACTTATTCTAGTTGACAAAGTCATAATTCACATCCAACAGTAATTTAGAGTCAAAAGATTAAATGTTAAAATTTCATCATTATAGACCATTTTGGGATCGTTCGACAGGTCCGGAGTCATCGTTTTTCATCCGAAAATTGATTTTTTGGACTGTACCAAAAATGATTCAAAATGTCAATTGGATCATGCCTCATGTTGAATAACCCCTTTTTAAACCCTCACAGTGACCAAAATTGCCATTTTTACAGAGTTTTGCTTAATCAAAAGCTTCCATTTTGACCCGTTTCAGGCACAGAAATGACTTTAAACACACTTATTCTAGTTGACAAAGTCATAATTCACATCCAACAGTCATTTAGAGTCAAAAGATTAAATGTTATAATTTCATCATTATAGACCATTTTGGGATCGTTCGACAGGTCCGGAGTCATCGTTTTTCATCCGAAAAGTGATTTTTGGGACTGTACCGAAAATGATTCAAAACGTCAATTTGATCATGCCTCATGTTGAATAACCACTTTTTAAACCCTCACAGTGACCAAAATTGCCATTTTTACAGAGTTTTGCTTACTCAAAAGCTTCCATTTTGACCAGTTTCAGGCACAGAAATGACTTTAAACACACTTATTCTAGTTGACAAAATCATAATTCACATCCAACAGTAATTTAGAGTCAAAAGATTAAATGTTTAAATTTCATCATTATAGACCATTTTGGGATCGTTCGACAGGTCCGGAGTCATAGTTTTTCATCCGAAAATTGATTTTTCGGACTGTACCAAAAATGATTCAAAATGTCAATTGGATCATGCCTCATGTTGAAAAACCACTTTTTAAACCCTCACAGTGACCAAAATTGCCATTTTTACAGAGTTTTGCTTACTCAAAAGCTTCCATTTTGACCCGTTTCAGGCACAGAAATGACTTTAAACACACTTATTCTAGTTGACAAAGTCATAATTCACATCCAACAGTAATTTAGAGTCAAAAGATTAAATGTTAAAATTTCATCATTATAGACCATTTTGGGATCGTTCAACAGGTCCGGAGTCATCGTTTTTCATCCGAAAATTGATTTTTTTGGACTGTACCAAAAATGATTCAAATGTCAATTGGATCATGCCTCATGTTGAATAACCACTTTTTAAACCCTCACAGTGACCAAAATTGCCATTTTTACAGAGTTTTGCTTACTCAAAAGCTTCCATTTTGACCCGTTTCAGGCACAGAAATGACTTTAAACACACTTATTCTAGTTGACAAAGTCATAATTCACATCCAACAGTAATTGAGAGTCAAAAGATTAAATGTTGAAATTTCATCATTATAGACCATTTTGGGATCGTTCGACAGGTCCGGAGTCATCTTTTTTCATCCGAAAATTGATTTTTTGGACTGTACCAAAAATGATTCAAAATGTCAATTGGATCATGCCTCATGTTGAATAACCACTTTTTAAACCCTCACAGTGACCAAAATTGCCATTTTTACAGAGTTTTGCTTACTCAAAAGCTTCCATTTTGACCCGTTTCAGGCACAGAAATGACTTTAAACACACTTATTCTAGTTGACAAAGTCATAATTCACATCCAACAGTAATTTAGAGTCAAAAGATTAAATGTTAAAATTTCATCATTATAGACCATTTTGGGATCGTTCGACAGGTCCGGAGTCATCGTTTTTCATCCGAAAATTGATTTTTTGGACTGTACCAAAAATGATTCAAAATGTCAATTGGATCATGCCTCATGTTGAATAACCCCTTTTTAAACCCTCACAGTGACCAAAATTGCCATTTTTACAGAGTTTTGCTTAATCAAAAGCTTCCATTTTGACCCGTTTCAGGCACAGAAATGACTTTAAACACACTTATTCTAGTTGACAAAGTCATAATTCACATCCAACAGTCATTTAGAGTCAAAAGATTAAATGTTATAATTTCATCATTATAGACCATTTTGGGATCGTTCGACAGGTCCGGAGTCATCGTTTTTCATCCGAAAAGTGATTTTTGGGACTGTACCGAAAATGATTCAAAACGTCAATTTGATCATGCCTCATGTTGAATAACCACTTTTTAAACCCTCACAGTGACCAAAATTGCCATTTTTACAGAGTTTTGCTTACTCAAAAGCTTCCATTTTGACCAGTTTCAGGCACAGAAATGACTTTAAACACACTTATTCTAGTTGACAAAATCATAATTCACATCCAACAGTAATTTAGAGTCAAAAGATTAAATGTTTAAATTTCATCATTATAGACCATTTTGGGATCGTTCGACAGGTCCGGAGTCATAGTTTTTCATCCGAAAATTGATTTTTCGGACTGTACCAAAAATGATTCAAAATGTCAATTGGATCATGCCTCATGTTGAAAAACCACTTTTTAAACCCTCACAGTGACCAAAATTGCCATTTTTACAGAGTTTTGCTTACTCAAAAGCTTCCATTTTGACCCGTTTCAGGCACAGAAATGACTTTAAACACACTTATTCTAGTTGACAAAGTCATAATTCACATCCAACAGTAATTTAGAGTCAAAAGATTAAATGTTAAAATTTCATCATTATAGACCATTTTGGGATCGTTCAACAGGTCCGGAGTCATCGTTTTTCATCCGAAAATTGATTTTTTTGGACTGTACCAAAAATGATTCAAAATGTCAATTGGATCATGCCTCATGTTGAATAACCACTTTTTAAACCCTCACAGTGACCAAAATTGCCATTTTTACAGAGTTTTGCTTACTCAAAAGCTTCCATTTTGACCCGTTTCAGGCACAGAAATGACTTTAAACACACTTATTCTAGTTGACAAAGTCATAATTCACATCCAACAGTAATTGAGAGTCAAAAGATTAAATGTTGAAATTTCATCATTATAGACCATTTTGGGATCGTTCGACAGGTCCGGAGTCATCGTTTTTCATCCGAAAATTGATTTTTTGGACTGTACCAAAAATGATTCAAAATGTCAATTGGATCATGCCTCATGTTGAATAACCACTTTTTAAACCCTCACAGTGACCAAAATTGCCATTTTTACAGAGTTTTGCTTACTCAAAAGCTTCAAATTTGACCTGTTTCAGGCACAGAAATGACTTTAAACACACGTATTTTAGTTGACAAAGTCATAATTCACATCCAACAGTCATTTAGAGTCAAAAGATTAAATGTTAAAATTTCATCATTATAGACCATTTTGGGATCGTTCGACAGGTCCGGAGTCATCGTTTTTCATCCGAAAATTGATTTTTTGGACTATACCAAAAATGATTCAAAATGTCAATTGGATCATGCCTCATGTTGAATAACCACTTTTTAAACCCTCACAGTGACCAAAATTGCCATTTTTACAGAGTTTTGCTTACTCAAAAGCTTCCATTTTGACCCGTTTCAGGCACAGAAATGACTTTAAACACACTTATTCTAGTTGACAAAGTCATAATTCACATCCAACAGTCATTTAGAATCAAAAGATTAAATGTTGAAATTTCATCATTATAGACCACTTTGGGATCATTCGACAGGTCCGGAGTCATCGTTTTTCATCCGAAAATTGATTTTTTTGGACTGTACCAAAAATGATTCAAAATGTCAATTGGATCATGCCTCATGTTGAATAACCACTTTTTCAACCCTCACAGTGACCAAAATTGCCATTTTTACAGAGTTTTGCTTACTCAAAAGCTTCAATTTTGACCCGTTTCAGGCACAGAAATGACTTTAAACACACTTATTTTAGTTGACAAAGTCATAATTCACATCCAACAGTCATTTAGAGTCAAAAGATTAAATGTTGAGATTTCATCATTATAGACCATTTTGGGATCGTTCGACAGGTCCGGAGTCATCGTTTTTCATCCGAAAATTGATTTTTTGGACTGTACTAAAAATGATTCAAAATGTCAATTGGATCATGCCTCATGTTGAATAACCACTTTTTAAACCCTCACAGTGACCAAAATTGCAATTTTTACAGAGTTTTGCTTACTCAAAAGCTTCAATATTGACCCGTTTCAGGCACAGAAATGACTTTAAACACACTTATTTTAGTTGACAAAGTCCTAATTCACATCCAACAGTAATTTAGAGTCAAAAGATTAAATGTTAAAATTTCATCATTATAGACCATTTTGGGATCGTTCGACAGGTCCGGAGTCATCTTTTTTCATCCGAAAATTGATTTTTTGGACTGTACCAAAAATGATTCAAAATGTCAATTGGATCATGCCTCATGTTGAATAACCACTTTTTAAACCCTCACAGTGACCAAAATTGCCATTTTTACAGAGTTTTGCTTACTCAAAAGCTTCCATTTTGACCCGTTTCAGGCACAGAAATGACTTTAAACACACTTATTCTAGTTGACAAAGTCATAATTCACATCCAACAGTAATTTAGAGTCAAAAGATTAAATGTTAAAATTTCATCATTATAGACCATTTTGGGATCGTTCGACAGGTCCGGAGTCATCGTTTTTCATCCGAAAATTGATTTTTTGGACTGTACCAAAAATGATTCAAAATGTCAATTGGATCATGCCTCATGTTGAATAACCCCTTTTTAAACCCTCACAGTGACCAAAATTGCCATTTTTACAGAGTTTTGCTTACTCAAAAGCTTCCATTTTGACCCGTTTCAGGCACAGAAATGACTTTAAACACACTTATTCTAGTTGACAAAGTCATAATTCACATCCAACAGTCATTTAGAGTCAAAAGATTAAATGTTAAAATTTCATCATTATAGACCATTTTGGGATCGTTCGACAGGTCCGGAGTCATCGTTTTTCATCCGAAAAGTGATTTTTGGGACTGTACCGAAAATGATTCAAAATGTCAATTGGATCATGCCTCATGTTGAATAACCACTTTTTAAACCCTCACAGTGACCAAAATTGCCATTTTTACAGAGTTTGCTTACTCAAAAGCTTCCATTTTGACCAGTTTCAGGCACAGAAATGACTTTAAACACACTTATTCTAGTTGACAAAATCATAATTCACATCCAACAGTAATTTAGAGTCAAAAGATTAAATGTTTAAATTTCATCATTATAGACCATTTTGGGATCGTTCGACAGGTCCGGAGTCATCGTTTTTCATCCGAAAATTGATTTTTCGGACTGTACCAAAAATGATTCAAAATGTCAATTGGATCATGCCTCATGTTGAATAACCACTTTTTAAACCCTCACAGTGACCACAATTGCCATTTTTACAGAGTTTTGCTTACTCAAAAGCTTCAATTTTGACCCGTTTCAGGCACAGAAATGACTTTAAACACACTTATTTTAGTTGACAAAGTCCTAATTCACTTCCAACAGTTATTTAGAGTTAAAAGATTAAATGTTGAAATTTCATCATTATAGACCATTTTGGGATGGTTCGACAGGTCCGGAGTCATCGTTTTTCATCCGAAAATTGATTTTTTGGACTGTACCAAAAATGATTCAAAATGTCAATTGGATCATGCCTCATGTTGAATAACCACTTTTTAAACCCTCACAGTGACCAAAATTGCCATTTTTAAAGAGTTTTGCTTACTCAAAAGCTTCAATTTTGACCCGTTTCAGGCACAGAAATGACTTTAAACACACTTATTTTAGTTGACAAAGTCCTAAGTCACATCCAACAGTAATTTAGAGTCAAAAGATTAAATGTTAAAATGTCATCATTATAGACCATTTTGGGATCGTTCGACAGGTCCGGAGTCATTGTTTTTCATCCGAAAATTGATTTTTTGGACTGTACCAAAAATGATTCAAAATGTCAATTGGATCATGCCTCATGTTGAATAACCACTTTTTAAACCCTCACAGTGACCAAAATTGCCATTTTTACAGAGTTTTGCTTACTCAAAAGCTTCAATTTTGACCAATTTCAGGCACAGAAATGACTTTAAACACACTTATTTTAGTTGACAAAGTCCTAATTCACATCCAACAGTAATTTAGAGTCAAAAGATTAAATGTTAAAATTTCATCATTATAGACCATTTTGGGATCGTTCGACAGGTCCGGAGTCATCGATTTTCATCCGAAAATTGATTTTTTGGACTGTACCAAAAATGATTCAAAATGTCAATTGGATCATGCCTCATGTTGAATAACCACTTTTTAAACCCTCACAGTGACCAAAATTGCCATTTTTACAGAGTTTTGCTTACTCAAAAGCTTCCATTTTGACCCGTTTCAGGCACAGAAATGACTTTAAACACACTTATTCTAGTTGACAAAGTCATAATTCACACCCAACAGTCATTTAGAGTCAAAAGATTAAATGTTAAAATTTGATCATTATAGACCATTTTGGGATCGTTCGACAGGTCCGGAGTCATCGTTTTTCATCCGAAAATTGATTTTTGGGACTGTACCAAAAATGATTCAAAATGTCAATTGGATCATGCCTCATGTTGAATAACCACTTTTTAAACCCTCACAGTGACCAAAATTGCCATTTTTACAGAGTTTTGCTTACTCAAAAGCTTCCATTTTGACCCGTTTCAGGCACAGAAATGACTTTAAACACACTTATTCTAGTTGACAAAATCATAATTCACATCCAACAGTAATTTAGAGTCAAAAGATTAAATGTTTACATTTCATCAATATAGACCATTTTGGGATTGTTCGACAGGTCCGGAGTCATCGTTTTTCATCCGAAAATTGATTTTTTGGACTGTACCAAAAATGATTCAAAATGTCAATTGGATCATGCCTCATGTTGAATAACCACTTTTTAAACCCTCACAGTGACCAAAATTGCCATTTTTACAGAGTTTTGCTTACTCAAAAGCTTCAATTTTGACCCGTTTCAGGCACAGAAATGACTTTAAACACACTTATTTTAGTTGACAAATTCCTAATTCACATCCAACAGTAATTTATAGTCAAAAGAATAAATGTTAAAATTTCATCATTATAGACCATTTTGGGATCGTTCGACAGGTCCGGAGTCATCGTTTTTCATCCGAAAATTGATTTTTTGGACTGTACCAAAAATGATTCAAAATGTCAATTGGATCATGCCTCATGTTGAATAACCACTTTTTAAACCCTCACAGTGACCAAAATTGCCATTTTTACAGAGTTTTGCTTACTCAAAAGCTTCAATTTTGACCCGTTTCAGGCACAGAAATGACTTTAAACACACTTATTTTAGTTGACAAAGTCCTAATTCACATCCAACAGTAATTTAGAGTCAAAAGAATAAATGTTAAAATGTCATCATTATAGACCATTTTGGGATCGTTCGACAGGTCCGGAGTCATCGTTTTTCATCCGAAAATTGATTTTTTGGACTGTACCAAAAATGATTCAAAATGTCAATTGGATCATGCCTCATGTTGAATAACCACTTTTTAAACCCTCACAGTGACCAAAATTGCCATTTTTACAGAGTTTTGCTTACTCAAAAGCTTCCATTTTGACCCGTTTCAGGCACAGAAATGACTTTAAACACACTTATTTCAGTTGACAAAGTCCTAATTCACATCCAACAGTAATTTAGAGTCAAAAGATTAAATGTTAAAATTTCATCATTATAGACCATTTTGGGATCGTTCGACAGGTCCGGAGTCATCGTTTTTCATCCGAAAATTGATTTTTTGGACTGTACCAAAAATGATTCAAAATGTCAATTGGATCATGCCTCATGTTGAATAACCACTTTTTAAACCCTCACAGTGACCAAAATTGCCATTTTTACAGAGTTTTGCTTACTCAAAAGCTTCCATTTTGACCCGTTTCAGGCACAGAAATGACTTTAAACACACTTATTCTAGTTGACAAAGTCATAATTCACACCCAACAGTCATTTAGAGTCAAAAGATTAAATGTTAAAATTTGATCATTATAGACCATTTTGGGATCGTTCGACAGGTCCGGAGTCATCGTTTTTCATCCGAAAATTGATTTTTGGGACTGTACCAAAAATGATTCAAAATGTCAATTGGATCATGCCTCATGTTGAATAACCACTTTTTAAACCCTCACAGTGACCAAAATTGCCATTTTTACAGAGTTTTGCTTACTCAAAAGCTTCCATTTTGACCCGTTTCAGGCACAGAAATGACTTTAAACACACTTATTCTAGTTGACAAAATCATAATTCACATCCAACAGTAATTTAGAGTCAAAAGATTAAATGTTTACATTTCATCAATATAGACCATTTTGGGATTGTTCGACAGGTCCGGAGTCATCGTTTTTCATCCGAAAATTGATTTTTTGGACTGTACCAAAAATGATTCAAAATGTCAATTGGATCATGCCTCATGTTGAATAACCACTTTTTAAACCCTCACAGTGACCAAAATTGCCATTTTTACAGAGTTTTGCTTACTCAAAAGCTTCAATTTTGACCCGTTTCAGGCACAGAAATGACTTTAAACACACTTATTTTAGTTGACAAATTCCTAATTCACATCCAACAGTAATTTATAGTCAAAAGAATAAATGTTAAAATTTCATCATTATAGACCATTTTGGGATCGTTCGACAGGTCCGGAGTCATCGTTTTTCATCCGAAAATTGATTTTTTGGACTGTACCAAAAATGATTCAAAATGTCAATTGGATCATGCCTCATGTTGAATAACCACTTTTTAAACCCTCACAGTGACCAAAATTGCCATTTTTACAGAGTTTTGCTTACTCAAAAGCTTCAATTTTGACCCGTTTCAGGCACAGAAATGACTTTAAACACACTTATTTTAGTTGACAAAGTCCTAATTCACATCCAACAGTAATTTAGAGTCAAAAGAATAAATGTTAAAATTTCATCATTATAGACCATTTTGGGATCGTTCGACAGGTCCGGAGTCATCGTTTTTCATCCGAAAATTGATTTTTTGGACTGTACCAAAAATGATTCAAAATGTCAATTGGATCATGCCTCATGTTGAATAACCACTTTTTAAACCCTCACAGTGACCAAAATTGCCATTTTTACAGAGTTTTGCTTACTCAAAAGCTTCCATTTTGACCCGTTTCAGGCACAGAAATGACTTTAAACACACTTATTCTAGTTGACAAAATCATAATTCACATCCAACAGTAATTTAGAGTCAAAAGATTAAATGTTTAAATTTCATCATTATAGACCATTTTGGGATCGTTCGACAGGTCCGGAGTCATCGTTTTTCATCCGAAAATTGATTTTTTGGACTGTACCAAAAATGATTCAAAATGTCAATTGGATCATGCCTCATGTTGAATAACCACTTTTTAAACCCTCACAGTGACCACAATTGCCATTTTTACAGAGTTTTGCTTACTCAAAAGCTTCAATTTTGACCCGTTTCAGGCACAGAAATGACTTTAAACACACTTATTTTAGTTGACAAAGTCCTAATTCACTTCCAACAGTTATTTAGAGTCAAAAGATTAAATGTTGAAATTTCATCATTATAGACCATTTTGGGATGGTTCGACAGGTCCGGAGTCATCGTTTTTCATCCGAAAATTGATTTTTTGGACTGTACCAAAAATGATTCAAAATGTCAATTGGATCATGCCTCATGTTGAATAACCACTTTTTAAACCCTCACAGTGACCAAAATTGCCATTTTTAAAGAGTTTTGCTTACTCAAAAGCTTCAATTTTGACCCGTTTCAGGCACAGAAATGACTTTAAACACACTTATTTTAGTTGACAAAGTCCTAATTCACATCCAACAGTAATTTAGAGTCAAAAGATTAAATGTTAAAATGTCATCATTATAGACCATTTTGGGATCGTTCGACAGGTCCGGAGTCATCGTTTTTCATCCGAAAATTGATTTTTTGGACTGTACCAAAAATGATTCAAAATGTCAATTGGATCATGCCTCATGTTGAATAACCACTTTTTAAACCCTCACAGTGACCAAAATTGCCATTTTTACAGAGTTTTGCTTACTCAAAAGCTTCCATTTTGACCCGTTTCAGGCACAGAAATGACTTTAAACACACTTATTCTAGTTGACAAAGTCATAATTCACACCCAACAGTCATTTAGAGTCAAAAGATTAAATGTTAAAATTTGATCATTATAGACCATTTTGGGATTGTTCGACAGGTCCGGAGTCATCGTTTTTCATCCGAAAATTGATTTTTGGGACTGTACCAAAAATGATTCAAAATGTCAATTGGATCATGCCTCATGTTGAATAACCACTTTTTAAACCCTCACAGTGACCAAAATTGCCATTTTTACAGAGTTTTGCTTACTCAAAAGCTTCCATTTTGACCCGTTTCAGGCACAGAAATGACTTTAAACACACTTATTCTAGTTGACAAAATCATAATTCACATCCAACAGTAATTTAGAGTCAAAAGATTAAATGTTTAAATTTCATCATTATAGACCATTTTGGGATCGTTCGACAGGTCCGGAGTCATCGTTTTTCATCCGAAAATTGATTTTTCGGACTGTACCAAAAATGATTCAAAATGTCAATTGGATCATGCCTCATGTTGAATAACCACTTTTTAAACCCTCACAGTGACCACAATTGCCATTTTTACAGAGTTTTGCTTACTCAAAAGCTTCAATTTTGACCCGTTTCAGGCACAGAAATGACTTTAAACACACTTATTTTAGTTGACAAAGTCCTAATTCACTTCCAACAGTTATTTAGAGTCAAAAGATTAAATGTTGAAATTTCATCATTATAGACCATTTTGGGATGGTTCGACAGGTCCGGAGTCATCGTTTTTCATCCGAAAATTGATTTTTTGGACTGTACCAAAAATGATTCAAAATGTCAATTGGATCATGCCTCATGTTGAATAACCACTTTTTAAACCCTCACAGTGACCAAAATTGCCATTTTTAAAGAGTTTTGCTTACTCAAAAGCTTCAATTTTGACCCGTTTCAGGCACAGAAATGACTTTAAACACACTTATTTTAGTTGACAAAGTCCTAATTCACATCCAACAGTAATTTAGAGTCAAAAGATTAAATGTTAAAATGTCATCATTATAGACCATTTTGGGATCGTTCGACAGTCATTGTTTTTCATCCGAAAATTGATTTTTTGGACTGTACCAAAAATGATTCAAAATGTCAATTGGATCATGCCTCATGTTGAATAACCACTTTTTAAACCCTCAAAGTGACCAAAATTGCCATTTTTACAGAGTTTTGCTTACTCAAAAGCTTCAATTTTGACCCGTTTCAGGCACAGAAATGACTTTAAACACACTTACTTTAGTTGACAAAGTCATAATTCACATCCAACAGTCATTTAGAGTCAAAAGATTAAATGTTGAAATTTCATCATTATAGACCATTTTGGGATCGTTCGACAGGTCCGGAGTCATCGTTTTTCATCCGAAAATTGATTTTTTGGACTGTACCAAAAATGATTCAAAATGTCAATTGGATCATGCCTCATGGTGAATAACCACTTTTTAAACCCTCACAGTGACCAAAATTGCCATTTTTACAGAGTTTTGCTTACTCAAAAGCTTCAATTTTGACCAATTTCAGGCACAGAAATGACTTTAAACACACTTATTTTAGTTGACAAAGTCCTAATTCACATCCAACAGTAATTTAGAGTCAAAAGATTAAATGTTAAAATTTCATCATTATAGACCATTTTGGGATCGTTCGACAGGTCCGGAGTCATCGTTTTTCATCCGAAAATTGATTTTTTGGACTGTACCAAAAATGATTCAAAATGTCAATTGGATCATGCCTCATGTTGAATAACCACTTTTTAAACCCTCACAGTGACCAAAATTGCCATTTTTACAGAGTTTTGCTTACTCAAAAGCTTCCATTTTGACCCGTTTCAGGCACAGAAATGACTTTAAACACACTTATTCTAGTTGACAAAATCATAATTCACATCCAACAGTAATTTAGAGTCAAAAGATTAAATGTTTAAATTTCATCATTATAGACCATTTTGGGATCGTTCGACAGGTCCGGAGTCATCGTTTTTCATCCGAAAATTGATTTTTTGGACTGTACCAAAAATGATTCAAAATGTCAATTGGATCATGCCTCATGTTGAATAACCACTTTTTAAACCCTCACAGTGACCACAATTGCCATTTTTACAGAGTTTTGCTTACTCAAAAGCTTCAATTTTGACCCGTTTCAGGCACAGAAATGACTTTAAACACACTTATTTTAGTTGACAAAGTCCTAATTCACTTCCAACAGTTATTTAGAGTCAAAAGATTAAATGTTGAAATTTCATCATTATAGACCATTTTGGGATGGTTCGACAGGTCCGGAGTCATCGTTTTTCATCCGAAAATTGATTTTTTGGACTGTACCAAAAATGATTCAAAATGTCAATTGGATCATGCCTCATGTTGAATAACCACTTTTTAAACCCTCACAGTGACCAAAATTGCCATTTTTAAAGAGTTTTGCTTACTCAAAAGCTTCAATTTTGACCCGTTTCAGGCACAGAAATGACTTTAAACACACTTATTTTAGTTGACAAAGTCCTAATTCACATCCAACAGTAATTTAGAGTCAAAAGATTAAATGTTAAAATGTCATCATTATAGACCATTTTGGGATCGTTCGACAGGTCCGGAGTCATCGTTTTTCATCCGAAAATTGATTTTTTGGACTGTACCAAAAATGATTCAAAATGTCAATTGGATCATGCCTCATGTTGAATAACCACTTTTTAAACCCTCACAGTGACCAAAATTGCCATTTTTACAGAGTTTTGCTTACTCAAAAGCTTCCATTTTGACCCGTTTCAGGCACAGAAATGACTTTAAACACACTTATTCTAGTTGACAAAGTCATAATTCACACCCAACAGTCATTTAGAGTCAAAAGATTAAATGTTAAAATTTGATCATTATAGACCATTTTGGGATTGTTCGACAGGTCCGGAGTCATCGTTTTTCATCCGAAAATTGATTTTTGGGACTGTACCAAAAATGATTCAAAATGTCAATTGGATCATGCCTCATGTTGAATAACCACTTTTTAAACCCTCACAGTGACCAAAATTGCCATTTTTACAGAGTTTTGCTTACTCAAAAGCTTCCATTTTGACCCGTTTCAGGCACAGAAATGACTTTAAACACACTTATTCTAGTTGACAAAATCATAATTCACATCCAACAGTAATTTAGAGTCAAAAGATTAAATGTTTAAATTTCATCATTATAGACCATTTTGGGATCGTTCGACAGGTCCGGAGTCATCGTTTTTCATCCGAAAATTGATTTTTCGGACTGTACCAAAAATGATTCAAAATGTCAATTGGATCATGCCTCATGTTGAATAACCACTTTTTAAACCCTCACAGTGACCACAATTGCCATTTTTACAGAGTTTTGCTTACTCAAAAGCTTCAATTTTGACCCGTTTCAGGCACAGAAATGACTTTAAACACACTTATTTTAGTTGACAAAGTCCTAATTCACTTCCAACAGTTATTTAGAGTCAAAAGATTAAATGTTGAAATTTCATCATTATAGACCATTTTGGGATGGTTCGACAGGTCCGGAGTCATCGTTTTTCATCCGAAAATTGATTTTTTGGACTGTACCAAAAATGATTCAAAATGTCAATTGGATCATGCCTCATGTTGAATAACCACTTTTTAAACCCTCACAGTGACCAAAATTGCCATTTTTAAAGAGTTTTGCTTACTCAAAAGCTTCAATTTTGACCCGTTTCAGGCACAGAAATGACTTTAAACACACTTATTTTAGTTGACAAAGTCCTAATTCACATCCAACAGTAATTTAGAGTCAAAAGATTAAATGTTAAAATGTCATCATTATAGACCATTTTGGGATCGTTCGACAGTCATTGTTTTTCATCCGAAAATTGATTTTTTGGACTGTACCAAAAATGATTCAAAATGTCAATTGGATCATGCCTCATGTTGAATAACCACTTTTTAAACCCTCAAAGTGACCAAAATTGCCATTTTTACAGAGTTTTGCTTACTCAAAAGCTTCAATTTTGACCCGTTTCAGGCACAGAAATGACTTTAAACACACTTACTTTAGTTGACAAAGTCATAATTCACATCCAACAGTCATTTAGAGTCAAAAGATTAAATGTTGAAATTTCATCATTATAGACCATTTTGGGATCGTTCGACAGGTCCGGAGTCATCGTTTTTCATCCGAAAATTGATTTTTTGGACTGTACCAAAAATGATTCAAAATGTCAATTGGATCATGCCTCATGGTGAATAACCACTTTTTAAACCCTCACAGTGACCAAAATTGCCATTTTTACAGAGTTTTGCTTACTCAAAAGCTTCAATTTTGACCAATTTCAGGCACAGAAATGACTTTAAACACACTTATTTTAGTTGACAAAGTCCTAATTCACATCCAACAGTAATTTAGAGTCAAAAGATTAAATGTTAAAATTTCATCATTATAGACCATTTTGGGATCGTTCGACAGGTCCGGAGTCATCGATTTTCATCCGAAAATTGATTTTTTGGACTGTACCAAAAATGATTCAAAATGTCAATTGGATCATGCCTCATGTTGAATAACCACTTTTTATACCCTCACAGTGACCAAAATTGCCATTTTTACAGAGTTTTGCTTACTCAAAAGCTTCCATTTTGACCCGTTTCAGGCACAGAAATGACTTTAAACACACTTATTCTAGTTGACAAAGTCATAATTCACACCCAACAGTCATTTAGAGTCAAAAGATTAAATGTTAAAATTTGATCATTATAGACCATTTTGGGATCGTTCGACAGGTCCGGAGTCATCGTTTTTCATCCGAAAATTGATTTTTGGGACTGTACCAAAAATGATTCAAAATGTCAATTGGATCATGCCTCATGTTGAATAACCACTTTTTAAACCCTCACAGTGACCAAAATTGCCATTTTTACAGAGTTTTGCTTACTCAAAAGCTTCCATTTTGACCCGTTTCAGGCACAGAAATGACTTTAAACACACTTATTCTAGTTGACAAAATCATAATTCACATCCAACAGTAATTTAGAGTCAAAAGATTAAATGTTTACATTTCATCAATATAGACCATTTTGGGATTGTTCGACAGGTCCGGAGTCATCGTTTTTCATCCGAAAATTGATTTTTTGGACTGTACCAAAAATGATTCAAAATGTCAATTGGATCATGCCTCATGTTGAATAACCACTTTTTAAACCCTCACAGTGACCAAAATTGCCATTTTTACAGAGTTTTGCTTACTCAAAAGCTTCAATTTTGACCCGTTTCAGGCACAGAAATGACTTTAAACACACTTATTTTAGTTGACAAATTCCTAATTCACATCCAACAGTAATTTATAGTCAAAAGAATAAATGTTAAAATTTCATCATTATAGACCATTTTGGGATCGTTCGACAGGTCCGGAGTCATCGTTTTTCATCCGAAAATTGATTTTTTGGACTGTACCAAAAATGATTCAAAATGTCAATTGGATCATGCCTCATGTTGAATAACCACTTTTTAAACCCTCACAGTGACCAAAATTGCCATTTTTACAGAGTTTTGCTTACTCAAAAGCTTCAATTTTGACCCGTTTCAGGCACAGAAATGACTTTAAACACACTTATTTTAGTTGACAAAGTCCTAATTCACATCCAACAGTAATTTAGAGTCAAAAGAATAAATGTTAAAATTTCATCATTATAGACCATTTTGGGATCGTTCGACAGGTCCGGAGTCATCGTTTTTCATCCGAAAATTGATTTTTTGGACTGTACCAAAAATGATTCAAAATGTCAATTGGATCATGCCTCATGTTGAATAACCACTTTTTAAACCCTCACAGTGACCAAAATTGCCATTTTTACAGAGTTTTGCTTACTCAAAAGCTTCCATTTTGACCCGTTTCAGGCACAGAAATGACTTTAAACACACTTATTTTAGTTGACAAAGTCCTAATTCACATCCAACAGTAATTTAGAGTCAAAAGATTAAATGTTAAAATTTCATCATTATAGACCATTTTGGGATCGTTCGACAGGTCCGGAGTCATCGTTTTTCATCCGAAAATTGATTTTTTGGACTGTACCAAAAATGATTCAAAATGTCAATTGGATCATGCCTCATGTTGAATAACCACTTTTTAAACCCTCACAGTGACCAAAATTGCCATTTTTACAGAGTTTTGCTTACTCAAAAGCTTCCATTTTGACCCGTTTCAGGCACAGAAATGACTTTAAACACACTTATTCTAGTTGACAAAGTCATAATTCACACCCAACAGTCATTTAGAGTCAAAAGAATAAATGTTAAAATTTGATCATTATAGACCATTTTGGGATCGTTCGACAGGTCCGGAGTCATCGTTTTTCATCCGAAAATTGATTTTTGGGACTGTACCAAAAATGATTCAAAATGTCAATTGGATCATGCCTCATGTTGAATAACCACTTTTTAAACCCTCACAGTGACCAAAATTGCCATTTTTACAGAGTTTTGCTTACTCAAAAGCTTCCATTTTGACCCGTTTCAGGCACAGAAATGACTTTAAACACACTTATTCTAGTTGACAAAATCATAATTCACATCCAACAGTAATTTAGAGTCAAAAGATTAAATGTTTACATTTCATCAATATAGACCATTTTGGGATTGTTCGACAGGTCCGGAGTCATCGTTTTTCATCCGAAAATTGATTTTTTGGACTGTACCAAAAATGATTCAAAATGTCAATTGGATCATGCCTCATGTTGAATAACCACTTTTTAAACCCTCACAGTGACCAAAATTGCCATTTTTACAGAGTTTTGCTTACTCAAAAGCTTCAATTTTGACCCGTTTCAGGCACAGAAATGACTTTAAACACACTTATTTTAGTTGACAAATTCCTAATTCACATCCAACAGTAATTTATAGTCAAAAGAATAAATGTTAAAATTTCATCATTATAGACCATTTTGGGATCGTTCGACAGGTCCGGAGTCATCGTTTTTCATCCGAAAATTGATTTTTTGGACTGTACCAAAAATGATTCAAAATGTCAATTGGATCATGCCTCATGTTGAATAACCACTTTTTAAACCCTCACAGTGACCAAAATTGCCATTTTTACAGAGTTTTGCTTACTCAAAAGCTTCAATTTTGACCCGTTTCAGGCACAGAAATGACTTTAAACACACTTATTTTAGTTGACAAAGTCCTAATTCACATCCAACAGTAATTTAGAGTCAAAAGAATAAATGTTAAAATTTCATCATTATAGACCATTTTGGGATCGTTCGACAGGTCCGGAGTCATCGTTTTTCATCCGAAAATTGATTTTTTGGACTGTACCAAAAATGATTCAAAATGTCAATTGGATCATGCCTCATGTTGAATAACCACTTTTTAAACCCTCACAGTGACCAAAATTGCCATTTTTACAGAGTTTTGCTTACTCAAAAGCTTCCATTTTGACCCGTTTCAGGCACAGAAATGACTTTAAACACACTTATTCTAGTTGACAAAGTCATAATTCACATCCAACAGTAATTTAGAGTCAAAAGATTAAATGTTAAAATTTCATCATTATAGACCATTTTGGGATCGTTCGACAGGTCCGGAGTCATCGTTTTTCATCCGAAAATTGATTTTTTGGACTGTACCAAAAATGATTCAAAATGTCAATTGGATCATGCCTCATGTTGAATAACCACTTTTTAAACCCTCACAGTGACCAAAATTGCCATTTTTACAGAGTTTTGCTTACTCAAAAGCTTCCATTTTGACCCGTTTCAGGCACAGAAATGACTTTAAACACACTTATTCTAGTTGACAAAGTCATAATTCACATCCAACAGTCATTTAGAGTCAAAAGATTAAATGTTAAAATTTCATCATTATAGACCATTTTGGGATCGTTCGACAGGTCCGGAGTCATCGTTTTTCATCCGAAAAGTGATTTTTGGGACTGTACCGAAAATGATTCAAAATGTCAATTGGATCATGCCTCATGTTGAATAACCACTTTTTAAACCCTCACAGTGACCAAAATTGCCATTTTTACAGAGTTTTGCTTACTCAAAAGCTTCCATTTTGACCCGTTTCAGGCACAGAAATGACTTTAAACACACTTATTCTAGTTGACAAAGTCATAATTCGCATCCAACAGTAATTTAGAGTCAAAAGATTAAATGTTACAATTTCATCATTATAGACCATTTTGGGATCGTTCAACAGGTCCAGAGTCATCGTTTTTCATCCGAAAATTGATTTTTTGGACTGTACCAAAAATGATTCAAAATGTCAATTGGATCATGCCTCATGTTGAATAACCACTTTTTAAACCCTCACAGTGACCAAAATTGCCATTTTTACAGAGTTTTGCTTACTCAAAAGCTTCCATTTTGACCCGTTTCAGGCACAGAAATGACTTTAAACACACTTATTCTAGTTGACAAAGTCATAATTCACATCCAACAGTCATTTAGAATCAAAAGATTAAATGTTGAAATTTCATCATTATAGACCATTTTGGGATCATTCGACAGGTCCGGAGTCATCTTTTTTCATCCGAAAATTGATTTTTCGGACTGTACCAAAAATGATTCAAAATGTCAATTGGATCATGCCTCATGTTGAATAACCACTTTTTAAACCCTCACAGTGACCAAAATTGCAATTTTTACAGAGTTTTGCTTACTCAAAAGCTTCAATTTTGACCCGTTTCAGGCACAGAAATGACTTTAAACACACTTATTTTAGTTGACAAAGTCCTAATTCACATCCAACAGTAATTTAGAGTCAAAAGATTAAATGTTAAAATTTCATCATTATAGACCATTTTGGGATCGTTCGACAGGTCCGGAGTCATCTTTTTTCATCCGAAAATTGATTTTTTGGACTGTACCAAAAATGATTCAAAATGTCAATTGGATCATGCCTCATGTTGAATAACCACTTTTTAAACCCTCACAGTGACCAAAATTGCCATTTTTACAGAGTTTTGCTTACTCAAAAGCTTCCATTTTGACCCGTTTCAGGCACAGAAATGACTTTAAACACACTTATTCTAGTTGACAAAGTCATAATTCACATCCAACAGTAATTTAGAGTCAAAAGATTAAATGTTAAAATTTCATCATTATAGACCATTTTGGGATCGTTCGACAGGTCCGGAGTCATCGTTTTTCATCCGAAAATTGATTTTTTGGACTGTACCAAAAATGATTCAAAATGTCAATTGGATCATGCCTCATGTTGAATAACCCCTTTTTAAACCCTCACAGTGACCAAAATTGCCATTTTTACAGAGTTTTGCTTACTCAAAAGCTTCCATTTTGACCCGTTTCAGGCACAGAAATGACTTTAAACACACTTATTCTAGTTGACAAAGTCATAATTCACATCCAACAGTCATTTAGAGTCAAAAGATTAAATGTTATAATTTCATCATTATAGACCATTTTGGGATCGTTCGACAGGTCCGGAGTCATCGTTTTTCATCCGAAAAGTGATTTTTGGGACTGTACCGAAAATGATTCAAAACGTCAATTTGATCATGCCTCATGTTGAATAACCACTTTTTAAACCCTCACAGTGACCAAAATTGCCATTTTTACAGAGTTTTGCTTACTCAAAAGCTTCCATTTTGACCAGTTTCAGGCACAGAAATGACTTTAAACACACTTATTCTAGTTGACAAAATCATAATTCACATCCAACAGTAATTTAGAGTCAAAAGATTAAATGTTGAAATTTCATCATTATAGACCATTTTGGGAAGGTTCGACAGGTCCGGAGTCATCGTTTTTCATCCGAAAATTGATTTTTTGGACTGTACCAAAAATGATTCAAAATGTCAATTGGATCATGCCTCATGTTGAATAACCACTTTTTAAACCCTCACAGTGACCAAAATTGCCATTTTTAAAGAGTTTTGCTTACTCAAAAGCTTCAATTTTGACCCGTTTCAGGCACAGAAATGACTTTAAACACACTTATTTTAGTTGACAAAGTCCTAATTCACATCCAACAGTAATTTAGAGTCAAAAGATTAAATGTTAAAATTTCATCATTATAGACCATTTTGGGATCGTTCGACAGGTCCGGAGTCATTGTTTTTCATCCGAAAATTGATTTTTTGGACTGTACCAAAAATGATTCAAAATGTCAATTGGATCATGCCTCATGTTGAATAACCACTTTTTAAACCCTCACAGTGACCAAAATTGCCATTTTTACAGAGTTTTGCTTACTCAAAAGCTTCAATTTTGACCAATTTCAGGCACAGAAATGACTTTAAACACACTTATTTTAGTTGACAAAGTCCTAATTCACATCCAACAGTAATTTAGAGTCAAAAGATTAAATGTTAAAATTTCATCATTATAGACCATTTTGGGATCGTTCGACAGGTCCGGAGTCATCGTTTTTCATCCGAAAATTGATTTTTTGGACTGTACCAAAAATGATTCAAAATGTCAATTGGATCATGCCTCATGTTGAATAACCACTTTTTAAACCCTCACAGTGACCAAAATTGCAATTTTTACAGAGTTTTGCTTACTCAAAAGCTTCAATTTTGACCCGTTTCAGGCACAGAAATGACTTTAAACACACTTATTTTAGTTGACAAAGTCCTAATTCACATCCAACAGTAATTTAGAGTCAAAAGATTAAATGTTAAAATTTCATCATTATAGACCATTTTGGGATCGTTCGACAGGTCCGGAGTCATCTTTTTTCATCCGAAAATTGATTTTTTGGACTGTACCAAAAATGATTCAAAATGTCAATTTGATCATGCCTCATGTTGAATAACCACTTTTTAAACCCTCACAGTGACCAAAATTGCCATTTTTACAGAGTTTTGCTTACTCAAAAGCTTCCATTTTGACCCGTTTCAGGCACAGAAATGACTTTAAACACACTTATTCTAGTTGACAAAGTCATAATTCACATCCAACAGTAATTTAGAGTCAAAAGATTAAATGTTAAAATTTCATCATTATAGACCATTTTGGGATCGTTCGACAGGTCCGGAGTCATCGTTTTTCATCCGAAAATTGATTTTTTGGACTGTACCAAAAATGATTCAAAATGTCAATTGGATCATGCCTCATGTTGAATAACCCCTTTTTAAACCCTCACAGTGACCAAAATTGCCATTTTTACAGAGTTTTGCTTACTCAAAAGCTTCCATTTTGACCCGTTTCAGGCACAGAAATGACTTTAAACACACTTATTCTAGTTGACAAAGTCATAATTCACATCCAACAGTCATTTAGAGTCAAAAGATTAAATGTTAAAATTTCATCATTATAGACCATTTTGGGATCGTTCGACAGGTCCGGAGTCATCGTTTTTCATCCGAAAAGTGATTTTTGGGACTGTACCGAAAATGATTCAAAACGTCAATTGGATCATGCCTCATGTTGAATAACCACTTTTTAAACCCTCACAGTGACCAAAATTGCCATTTTTACAGAGTTTTGCTTACTCAAAAGCTTCCATTTTGACCAGTTTCAGGCACAGAAATGACTTTAAACACACTTATTCTAGTTGACAAAATCATAATTCACATCCAACAGTAATTTAGAGTCAAAAGATTAAATGTTTAAATTTCATCATTATAGACCATTTTGGGATCGTTCGACAGGTCCGGAGTCATCGTTTTTCATCCGAAAATTGATTTTTCGGACTGTACCAAAAATGATTCAAAATGTCAATTGGATCATGCCTCATGTTGAATAACCACTTTTTAAACCCTCACAGTGACCACAATTGCCATTTTTACAGAGTTTTGCTTACTCAAAAGCTTCAATTTTGACCCGTTTCAGGCACAGAAATGACTTTAAACACACTTATTTTAGTTGACAAAGTCCTAATTCACATCCAACAGTTATTTAGAGTCAAAAGATTAAATGTTGAAATTTCATCATTATAGACCATTTTGGGATGGTTCGACAGGTCCGGAGTCATCGTTTTTCATCCGAAAATTGATTTTTTGGACTGTACCAAAAATGATTCAAAATGTCAATTGGATCATGCCTCATGTTGAATAACCACTTTTTAAACCCTCACAGTGACCAAAATTGCCATTTTTACAGAGTTTTGCTTACTCAAAAGCTTCAATTTTGACCAATTTCAGGCACAGAAATGACTTTAAACACACTTATTTTAGTTGACAAAGTCCTAATTCACATCCAACAGTAATTTAGAGTCAAAAGATTAAATGTTAAAATTTCATCATTATAGACCATTTTGGGATCGTTCGACAGGTCCGGAGTCATCGTTTTTCATCCGAAAATTGATTTTTTGGACTGTACCAAAAATGATTCAAAATGTCAATTGGATCATGCCTCATGTTGAATAACCACTTTTTAAACCCTCACAGTGACCAAAATTGCCATTTTTACAGAGTTTTGCTTACTCAAAAGCTTCCATTTTGACCCGTTTCAGGCACAGAAATGACTTTAAACACACTTATTCTAGTTGACAAAATCATAATTCACATCCAACAGTAATTTAGAGTCAATAGATTAAATGTTTACATTTCATCAATATAGACCATTTTGGGATTGTTCGACAGGTCCGGAGTCATCGTTTTTCATCCGAAAATTGATTTATTGGACTGTACCAAAAATGATTCAAAATGTCAATTGGATCATGCCTCATGTTGAATAACCACTTTTTAAACCCTCACAGTGACCAAAATTGCCATTTTTACAGAGTTTTGCTTACTCAAAAGCTTCAATTTTGACCCGTTTCAGGCACAGAAATGACTTTAAACACACTTATTTTAGTTGACAAATTCCTAATTCACATCCAACAGTAATTTATAGTCAAAAGAATAAATGTTAAAATTTCATCATTATAGACCATTTTGGGATCGTTCGACAGGTCCGGAGTCATCGTTTTTCATCCGAAAATTGATTTTTTGGACTGTACCAAAAATGATTCAAAATGTCAATTGGATCATGCCTCATGTTGAATAACCACTTTTTAAACCCTCACAGTGACCAAAATTGCCATTTTTACAGAGTTTTGCTTACTCAAAAGCTTCCATTTTGACCCGTTTCAGGCACAGAAATGACTTTAAACACACTTATTCTAGTTGACAAAGTCATAATTCACATCCAACAGTAATTTAGAGTCAAAAGATTAAATGTTAAAATTTCATCATTATAGACCATTTTGGGATCGTTCGACAGGTCCGGAGTCATCGTTTTTCATCCGAAAATTGATTTTTTGGACTGTACCAAAAATGATTCAAAATGTCAATTGGATCATGCCTCATGTTGAATAACCACTTTTTAAACCCTCACAGTGACCAAAATTGCCATTTTTACAGAGTTTTGCTTACTCAAAAGCTTCCATTTTGACCCGTTTCAGGCACAGAAATGACTTTAAACACACTTATTCTAGTTGACAAAGTCATAATTCACATCCAACAGTCATTTAGAGTCAAAAGATTAAATGTTAAAATTTCATCATTATAGACCATTTTGGGATCGTTCTACAGGTCCGGAGTCATCGTTTTTCATCCGAAAAGTGATTTTTGGGACTGTACCGAAAATTATTCAAAATGTCAATTGGATCATGCCTCATGTTGAATAACCACTTTTTAAACCCTCACAGTGACCAAAATTGCCATTTTTACAGAGTTTTGCTTACCCAAAAGCTTCCATTTTGACCAGTTTCAGGCACAGAAATGACTTTAAACACACTTATTCTAGTTGACAAAATCATAATTCACATCCAACAGTAATTTAGAGTCAAAAGATTAAATGTTTAAATTTCATCATTCTAGACCATTTTGGGATCGTTCGACAGGTCCGGAGTCATCGTTTTTCATCCGAAAATTGATTTTTCGGACTGTACCAAAAATGATTCAAAATGTCAATTGGATCATGCCTCATGTTGAATAACCACTTTTTAAACCCTCACAGTGACCACAATTGCCATTTTTACAGAGTTTTGCTTACTCAAAAGCTTCAATTTTGACCCGTTTCAGGCACAGAAATGACTTTAAACACACTTATTTTAGTTGACAAAGTCCTAATTCACATCCAACAGTAATTTAGAGTCAAAAGATTAAATGTTAAAATTTCATCATTATAGACCATTTTGGGATCGTTCGACAGGTCCGGAGTCATTGTTTTTCATCCGAAAATTGATTTTTTGGACTGTACCAAAAATGATTCAAAATGTCAATTGGATCATGCCTCATGTTGAATAACCACTTTTTAAACCCTCACAGTGACCAAAATTGCAATTTTTACAGAGTTTTGCTTACTCAAAAGCTTCAATTTTGACCCGTTTCAGGCACAGAAATGACTTTAAACACACTTATTTTAGTTGACAAAGTCCTAATTCACATCCAACAGTAATTTAGAGTCAAAAGATTAAATGTTAAAATTTCATCATTATAGACCATTTTGGGATCGTTCGACAGGTCCGGAGTCATCTTTTTTCATCCGAAAATTGATTTTTTGGACTGTACCAAAAATGATTCAAAATGTCAATTTGATCATGCCTCATGTTGAATAACCACTTTTTAAACCCTCACAGTGACCAAAATTGCCATTTTTACAGAGTTTTGCTTACTCAAAAGCTTCCATTTTGACCCGTTTCAGGCACAGAAATGACTTTAAACACACTTATTCTAGTTGACAAAGTCATAATTCACATCCAACAGTAATTTAGAGTCAAAAGATTAAATGTTAAAATTTCATCATTATAGACCATTTTGGGATCGTTCGACAGGTCCGGAGTCATCGTTTTTCATCCGAAAATTTATTTTTTGGACTGTACCAAAAATGATTCAAAATGTCAATTGGATCATGCCTCATGTTGAATAACCCCTTTTTAAACCCTCACAGTGACCAAAATTGCCATTTTTACAGAGTTTTGCTTACTCAAAAGCTTCCATTTTGACCCGTTTCAGGCACAGAAATGACTTTAAACACACTTATTCTAGTTGACAAAGTCATAATTCACATCCAACAGTCATTTAGAGTCAAAAGATTAAATGTTATAATTTCATCATTATAGACCATTTTGGGATCGTTCGACAGGTCCGGAGTCATCGTTTTTCATCCGAAAAGTGATTTTTGGGACTGTACCGAAAATGATTCAAAACGTCAATTTGATCATGCCTCATGTTGAATAACCACTTTTTAAACCCTCACAGTGACCAAAATTGCCATTTTTACAGAGTTTTGCTTACTCAAAAGCTTCCATTTTGACCAGTTTCAGGCACAGAAATGACTTTAAACACACTTATTCTAGTTGACAAAATCATAATTCACATCCAACAGTAATTTAGAGTCAAAAGATTAAATGTTTAAATTTCATCATTATAGACCATTTTGGGATCGTTCGACAGGTCAGGAGTCATCGTTTTTCATCCGAAAATTGATTTTTCGGACTGTACCAAAAATGATTCAAAATGTCAATTGGATCATGCCTCATGTTGAATAACCACTTTTTAAACCCTCACAGTGACCACAATTGCCATTTTTACAGAGTTTTGCTTACTCAAAAGCTTCAATTTTGACCCGTTTCAGGCACAGAAATGACTTTAAACACACTTATTTTAGTTGACAAAGTCCTAATTCACATCCAACAGTAATTTAGAGTCAAAAGATTAAATGTTAAAATTTCATCATTATAGACCATTTTGGGATCGTTCGACAGGTCCGGAGTCATTGTTTTTCGTCCGAAAATTGATTTTTTGGACTGTACCAAAAATGATTCAAAATGTCAATTGGATCATGCCTCATGTTGAATAACCACTTTTTAAACCCTCACAGTGACCAAAATTGCAATTTTTACAGAGTTTTGCTTACTCAAAAGCTTCAATTTTGACCCGTTTCAGGCACAGAAATGACTTTAAACACACTTATTTTAGTTGACAAAGTCCTAATTCACATCCAACAGTAATTTAGAGTCAAAAGATTAAATGTTAAAATTTCATCATTATAGACCATTTTGGGATCGTTCGACAGGTCCGGAGTCATCTTTTTTCATCCGAAAATTGATTTTTTGGACTGTACCAAAAATGATTCAAAATGTCAATTTGATCATGCCTCATGTTGAATAACCACTTTTTAAACCCTCACAGTGACCAAAATTGCCATTTTTACAGAGTTTTGCTTACTCAAAAGCTTCCATTTTGACCCGTTTCAGGCACAGAAATGACTTTAAACACACTTATTCTAGTTGACAAAGTCATAATTCACATCCAACAGTAATTTAGAGTCAAAAGATTAAATGTTAAAATTTCATCATTATAGACCATTTTGGGATCGTTCGACAGGTCCGGAGTCATCGTTTTTCATCCGAAAATTGATTTTTTGGACTGTACCAAAAATGATTCAAAATGTCAATTGGATCATGCCTCATGTTGAATAACCCCTTTTTAAACCCTCACAGTGACCAAAATTGCCATTTTTACAGAGTTTTGCTTACTCAAAAGCTTCCATTTTGACCCGTTTCAGGCACAGAAATGACTTTAAACACACTTATTCTAGTTGACAAAGTCATAATTCACATCCAACAGTCATTTAGAGTCAAAAGATTAAATGTTAAAATTTCATCATTATAGACCATTTTGGGATCGTTCGACAGGTCCGGAGTCATCGTTTTTCATCCGAAAAGTGATTTTTGGGACTGTACCGAAAATGATTTAAAACGTCAATTGGATCATGCCTCATGTTGAATAACCACTTTTTAAACCCTCACAGTGACCAAAATTGCCATTTTTACAGAGTTTTGCTTACTCAAAAGCTTCCATTTTGACCAGTTTCAGGCACAGAAATGACTTTAAACACACTTATTCTAGTTGACAAAATCATAATTCACATCCAACAGTAATTTAGAGTCAAAAGATTAAATGTTTAAATTTCATCATTATAGACCATTTTGGGATCGTTCGACAGGCCCGGAGTCATCGTTTTTCATCCGAAAATTGATTTTTCGGACTGTACCAAAAATGATTCAAAATGTCAATTGGATCATGCCTCATGTTGAATAACCACTTTTTAAACCCTCACAGTGACCACAATTGCCATTTTTACAGAGTTTTGCTTACTCAAAAGCTTCAATTTTGACCCGTTTCAGGCACAGAAATGACTTTAAACACACTTATTTTAGTTGACAAAGTCCTAATTCACATCCAACAGTTATTTAGAGTCAAAAGATTAAATGTTAAAATTTCATCATTATAGACCATTTTGGGATCGTTCGACAGGTCCGGAGTCATTGTTTTTCATCCGAAAATTGATTTTTTGGACTGTACCAAAAATGATTCAAAATGTCAATTGGATCATGCCTCATGTTGAATAACCACTTTTTAAACCCTCACAGTGACCAAAATTGCCATTTTTACAGAGTTTTGCTTACTCAAAAGCTTCAATTTTGACCAATTTCAGGCACAGAAATGACTTTAAACACACTTATTTTAGTTGACAAAGTCCTAATTCACATCCAACAGTAATTTAGAGTCAAAAGATTAAATGTTAAAATTTCATCATTATAGACCATTTTGGGATCGTTCGACAGGTCCGGAGTCATCGTTTTTCATCCGAAAATTGATTTTTTGGACTGTACCAAAAATGATTCAAAATGTCAATTGGATCATGCCTCATGTTGAATAACCACTTTTTAAACCCTCACAGTGACCAAAATTGCCATTTTTACAGAGTTTTGCTTACTCAAAAGCTTCCATTTTGACCCGTTTCAGGCACAGAAATGACTTTAAACACACTTATTCTAGTTGACAAAGTCATAATTCACACCCAACAGTCATTTAGAGTCAAAAGATTAAATGTTAAAATTTGATCATTATAGACCATTTTGGGATCGTTCGACAGGTCCGGAGTCATCGTTTTTCATCCGAAAATTGATTTTTGGGACTGTACCAAAAATGATTCAAAATGTCAATTGGATCATGCCTCATGTTGAATAACCACTTTTTAAACCCTCACAGTGACCAAAATTGCCATTTTTACAGAGTTTTGCTTACTCAAAAGCTTCCATTTTGACCCGTTTCAGGCACAGAAATGACTTTAAACACACTTATTCTAGTTGACAAAATCATAATTCACATCCAACAGTAATTTAGAGTCAAAAGATTAAATGTTTACATTTCATCATTATAGACCATTTTGGGATTGTTCGACAGGTCCGGAGTCATCGTTTTTCATCCGAAAATTGATTTTTTGGACTGTACCAAAAATGATTCAAAATGTCAATTGGATCATGCCTCATGTTGAATAACCACTTTTTAAACCCTCACAGTGACCAAAATTGCCATTTTTACAGAGTTTTGCTTACTCAAAAGCTTCCATTTTGACCCGTTTCAGGCACAGAAATGACTTTAAACACACTTATTCTAGTTGACAAAGTCATAATTCACATCCAACAGTAATTGAGAGTCAAAAGATTAAATGTTGAAATTTCATCATTATAGACCATTTTGGGATCGTTCGACAGGTCCGGAGTCATCGTTTTTCATCCGAAAATTGATTTTTCGGACTGTACCAAAAATGATTCAAAATGTCAATTGGATCATGCCTCATGTTGAATAACCACTTTTTAAACCCTCACAGTGACCAAAATTGCCATTTTTACAGAGTTTTGCTTACTCAAAAGCTTCCATGTTGACCCGTTTCAGGCACAGAAATGACTTTAAACACACTTATTCTAGTTGACAAAGTCATAATTCACATCCAACAGTAATTTAGAGTCAAAAGATTAAATGTTAAAATTTCATCATTATAGACCATTTTGGGATCGTTCGACAGGTCCGGAGTCATCGTTTTTCATCCGAAAATTGATTTTTTGGACTGTACCAAAAATGATTCAAAATGTCAATTGGATCATGCCTCATGTTGAATAACCCCTTTTTAAACCCTCACCGTGACCAAAATTGCCATTTTTACAGAGTTTTGCTTACTCAAAAGCTTCCATTTTGACCTGTTTCAGGCACAGAAATGACTTTAAACACACTTATTCTAGTTGACAAAGTCATAATTCACATCCAACAGTCATTTAGAGTCAAAAGATTAAATGTTAAAATTTCATCATTATAGACCATTTTGGGATCGTTCGACAGGTCCGGAGTCATCGTTTTTCATCCGAAAAGTGATTTTTGGGACTGTACCGAAAATGATTCAAAATGTCAATTGGATCATGCCTCATGTTGAATAACCACTTTTTAAACCCTCACAGTGACCAAAATTGCCATTTTTACAGAGTTTTGCTTACTCAAAAGCTTCCATTTTGACCAGTTTCAGGCACAGAAATGACTTTAAACACACTTATTCTAGTTGACAAAATCATAATTCACATCCAACAGTAATTTAGAGTCAAAAGATTAAATGTTTAAATTTCATCATTATAGACCATTTTGGGATCGTTCGACAGGTCCGGAGTCATCGTTTTTCATCCGAAAATTGATTTTTTGGACTGTACCAAAAATGATTCAAAATGTCAATTGGATCATGCCTCATGTTGAATAACCACTTTTTAAACCCTCACAGTGACCAAAATTGCCATTTTTAAAGAGTTTTGCTTACTCAAAAGCTTCAATTTTGACCCGTTTCAGGCACAGAAATGACTTTAAACACACTTATTTTAGTTGACAAAGTCCTAATTCACATCCAACAGTAATTTAGAGTCAAAAGATTAAATGTTAAAATTTCATCATTATAGACCATTTTGGGATCGTTCGACAGGTCCGGAGTCATTGTTTTTCATCCGAAAATTGATTTTTTGGACTGTACCAAAAATGATTCAAAATGTCAATTGGATCATGCCTCATGTTGAATAACCACTTTTTAAACCCTCACAGTGACCAAAATTGCCATTTTTACAGAGTTTTGCTTACTCAAAAGCTTCAATTTTGACCAATTTCAGGCACAGAAATGACTTTAAACACACTTATTTTAGTTGACAAAGTCCTAATTCACATCCAACAGTAATTTAGAGTCAAAAGATTAAATGTTAAAATTTCATCATTATAGACCATTTTGGGATCGTTCGACAGGTCCGGAGTCATCGTTTTTCATCCGAAAATTGATTTTTTGGACTGTACCAAAAATGATTCAAAATGTCAATTGGATCATGCCTCATGTTGAATAACCACTTTTTAAACCCTCACAGTGACCAAAATTGCCATTTTTACAGAGTTTTGCTTACTCAAAAGCTTCCATTTTGACCCGTTTCAGGCACAGAAATGACTTTAAACACACTTATTCTAGTTGACAAAGTCATAATTCACACCCAACAGTCATTTAGAGTCAAAAGATTAAATGTTAAAATTTGATCATTATAGACCATTTTGGGATCGTTCGACAGGTCCGGAGTCATCGTTTTTCATCCGAAAATTGATTTTTGGGACTGTACCAAAAATGATTCAAAATGTCAATTGGATCATGCCTCATGTTGAATAACCACTTTTTAAACCCTCACAGTGACCAAAATTGCCATTTTTACAGAGTTTTGCTTACTCAAAAGCTTCCATTTTGACCCGTTTCAGGCACAGAAATGACTTTAAACACACTTATTCTAGTTGACAAAATCATAATTCACATCCAACAGTAATTTAGAGTCAAAAGAATAAATGTTTACATTTCATCATTATAGACCATTTTGGGATTGTTCGACAGGTCCGGAGTCATCGTTTTTCATCCGAAAATTGATTTTTTGGACTGTACCAAAAATGATTCAAAATGTCAATTGGATCATGCCTCATGTTGAATAACCACTTTTTAAACCCTCACAGTGACCAAAATTGCCATTTTTACAGAGTTTTGCTTACTCAAAAGCTTCAATTTTGACCCGTTTCAGGCACAGAAATGACTTTAAACACACTTATTTTAGTTGACCAAGTCCTAATTCACATCCAACAGTAATTTAGAGTCAAAAGATTAAATGTTAAAATTTCATCATTATAGACCATTTTGGGATCGTTCGACAGGTCCGGAGTCATCGTTTTTCATCCGAAAATTGATTTTTTGGACTGTACCAAAAATGATTCAAAATGTCAATTGGATCATGCCTCATGTTGAATAACCACTTTTTAAACCCTCACAGTGACCAAAATTGCCATTTTTACAGAGTTTTGCTTACTCAAAAGCTTCCATTTTGACCCGTTTCAGGCACAGAAATGACTTTAAACACACTTATTCTAGTTGACAAAGTCATAATTCACATCCAACAGTAATTTAGAGTCAAAAGATTAAATGTTAAAATGTCATCATTATAGACCATTTTGGGATAGTTCGACAGGTCCGGAGTCATCGTTTTTCATCCGAAAATTGATTTTTTGGACTGTACCAAAAATGATTCAAAATGTCAATTGGATCATGCCTCATGTTGAATAACCCCTTTTTAAACCCTCACATTGACCAAAATTGCCATTTTTACAGAGTTTTGCTTACTCAAAAGCTTCCATTTTGACCCGTTTCAGGCACAGAAATGACTTTAAACACACTTATTCTAGTTGACAAAGTCATAATTCACATCCAACAGTCATTTAGAGTCAAAAGATTAAATGTTAAAATTTCATCATTATAGACCATTTTGGGATCGTTCGACAGGTCCGGAGTCATCGTTTTTCATCCGAAAAGTGATTTTTGGGACTGTACCGAAAATGATTCAAAATGTCAATTGGATCATGCCTCATGTTGAATAACCACTTTTTAAACCCTCACAGTGACCAAAATTGCCATTTTTACAGAGTTTTGCTTACTCAAAAGCTTCCATTTTGACCAGTTTCAGGCACAGAAATGACTTTAAACACACTTATTCTAGTTGACAAAATCATAATTCACATCCAACAGTAATTTAGAGTCAAAAAGATTAAATGTTTAAATTTCATCATTAAAGACCATTTTGGGATCGTTCGACAGGTCCGGAGTCATCGTTTTTCATCCGAAAATTGATTTTTCGGACTGTACCAAAAATGATTCAAAATGTCAATTGGATCATGCCTCATGTTGAATAACCACTTTTTAAACCCTCACAGTGACCACAATTGCCATTTTTACAGAGTTTTGCTTACTCAAAAGCTTCAATTTTGACCCGTTTCAGGCACAGAAATGACTTTAAACACACTTATTTTAGATGACAAAGTCCTAATTCACATCCAACGGTTATTTAGAGTCAAAAGATTAAATGTTGAAATTTCATCATTATAGACCATTTTGGGATGGTTCGACAGGTCCGGAGTCATCGTTTTTCATCCGAAAATTGATTTTTTTGGACTGTACCAAAAATGATTCAAAATGTCAATTGGATCATGCCTCATGTTGAATAACCACTTTTTAAACCCTCACAGTGACCAAAATTGCCATTTTTAAAGAGTTTTGCTTACTCAAAAGCTTCAATTTTGACCCGTTTCAGGTTCAGAAATGACTTTAAACACACTTATTTTAGTTGACAAAGTCCTAATTCACATCCAACAGTAATTTAGAGTCAAAAGATTAAATGTTAAAATTTCATCATTATAGACCATTTTGGGATCGTTCGACAGGTCCGGAGTCATTGTTTTTCATCCGAAAATTGATTTTTTGGACTGTACCAAAAATGATTCAAAATGTCAATTGGATCATGCCTCATGTTGAATAACCACTTTTTAAACCCTCACAGTGACCAAAATTGCCATTTTTACAGAGTTTTGCTTACTCAAAAGCTTCAATTTTGACCAATTTCAGGCACAGAAATGACTTTAAACACACTTATTTTAGTTGACAAAGTCCTAATTCACATCCAACAGTAATTTAGAGTCAAAAGATTAAATGTTAAAATTTCATCATTATAGACCATTTTGGGATCGTTCGACAGGTCCGGAGTCATCGTTTTTCATCCGAAAATTGATTTTTTGGACTGTACCAAAAATGATTCAAAATGTCAATTGGATCATGCCTCATGTTGAATAACCACTTTTTAAACCCTCACAGTGACCAAAATTGCCATTTTTACAGAGTTTTGCTTACTCAAAAGCTTCCATTTTGACCCGTTTCAGGCACAGAAATGACTTTAAACACACTTATTCTAGTTGACAAAGTCCTAATTCACATCCAACAGTAATTTAGAGTCAAAAGATTAAATGTTAAAATTTCATCATTATAGACCATTTTGGGATCATTCGACAGGTCCGGAGTCATCGTTTTTCATCCGAAAATTGATTTTTTTGGACTGTACCAAAAATGATTCAAAATGTCAATTGGATCATGCCTCATGTTGAATAACCACTTTTTAAACCCTCACAGTGACCAAAATTGCAATTTTTACAGAGTTTTGCTTACTCAAAAGCTTCAATTTTGACCCGTTTCAGGCACAGAAATGACTTTAAACACACTTATTTTAGTTGACAAAGTCCTAATTCACATCCAACAGTAATTTAGAGTCAAAAGATTAAATGTTAAAATTTCATCATTATAGACCATTTTGGGATCGTTCGACAGGTCCGGAGTCATCTTTTTTCATCCGAAAATTGATTTTTTGGACTGTACCAAAAATGATTCAAAATGTCAATTGGATCATGCCTCATGTTGAATAACCACTTTTTAAACCCTCACAGTGACCAAAATTGCCATTTTTACAGAGTTTTGCTTACTCAAAAGCTTCCATTTTGACCCGTTTCAGGCACAGAAATGACTTTAAACACACTTATTCTAGTTGACAAAGTCATAATTCACATCCAACAGTAATTTAGAGTCAAAAGATTAAATGTTAAAATTTCATCATTATAGACCATTTTGGGATCGTTCGACAGGTCCGGAGTCATCGTTTTTCATCCGAAAATTGATTTTTTGGACTGTACCAAAAATGATTCAAAATGTCAATTGGATCATGCCTCATGTTGAATAACCCCTTTTTAAACCCTCACAGTGACCAAAATTGCCATTTTTACAGAGTTTTGCTTACTCAAAAGCTTCCATTTTGACCAGTTTCAGGCACAGAAATGACTTTAAACACACTTATTCTAGTTGACAAAATCATAATTCACATCCAACAGTAATTTAGAGTCAAAAGATTAAATGTTTAAATTTCATCATTATAGACCATTTTGGGATCGTTCGACAGGTCCGGAGTCATCGTTTTTCATCCGAAAATTGATTTTTCGGACTGTACCAAAAATGATTCAAAATGTCAATTGGATCATGCCTCATGTTGAATAACCACTTTTTAAACCCTCACAGTGACCACAATTGCCATTTTTACAGAGTTTTGCTTACTCAAAAGCTTCAATTTTGACCCGTTTCAGGCACAGAAATGACTTTAAACACACTTATTTTAGTTGACAAAGTCCTAATTCACATCCAACAGTTATTTAGAGTCAAAAGATAAAATGTTGAAATTTCATCATTATAGACCATTTTGGGATGGTTCGACAGGTCCGGAGTCATCGTTTTTCATCCGAAAATTGATTTTTTGGACTGTACCAAAAATGATTCAAAATGTCAATTGGATCATGCCTCATGTTGAATAACCACTTTTTAAACCCTCACAGTGACCAAAATTGCCATTTTTAAAGAGATTTGCTTACTCAAAAGCTTCAATTTTGACCCGTTTCAGGCACAGAAATGACTTTAAACACACTTATTTTAGTTGACAAAGTCCTAATTCACATCCAACAGTAATTTAGAGTCAAAAGATTAAATGTTAAAATTTCATCATTATAGACCATTTTGGGATCGTTCGACAGGTCCGGAGTCATTGTTTTTCATCCGAAAATTGATTTTTTGGACTGTACCAAAAATGATTCAAAATGTCAATTGGATCATGCCTCATGTTGAATAACCACTTTTTAAACCCTCACAGTGACCAAAATTGCCATTTTTACAGAGTTTTGCTTACTCAAAAGATTCAATTTTGACCAATTTCAGGCACAGAAATGACTTTAAACACACTTATTTTAGTTGACAAAGTCCTAATTCACATCCAACAGTAATTTAGAGTCAAAAGATTAAATGTTAAAATTTCATCATTATAGACCATTTTGGGATCGTTCGACAGGTCCGGAGTCATCGTTTTTCATCCGAAAATTGATTTTTTGGACTGTACCAAAAATGATTCAAAATGTCAATTGGATCATGCCTCATGTTGAATAACCACTTTTTAAACCCTCACAGTGACCAAAATTGCAATTTTTACAGAGTTTTGCTTACTCAAAAGCTTCAATTTTGACCCGTTTCAGGCACAGAAATGACTTTAAACACACTTATTTTAGTTGACAAAGTCCTAATTCACATCCAACAGTAATTTAGAGTCAAAAGATTAAATGTTAAAATTTCATCATTATAGACCATTTTGGGATCGTTCGACAGGTCCGGAGTCATCTTTTTTCATCCGAAAATTGATTTTTTGGACTGTACCAAAAATGATTCAAAATGTCAATTGGATCATGCCTCATGTTGAATAACCACTTTTTAAACCCTCACAGTGACCAAAATTGCCATTTTTACAGAGTTTTGCTTACTCAAAAGCTTCCATTTTGACCCGTTTCAGGCACAGAAAAGACTTTAAACACACTTATTCTAGTTGACAAAGTCATAATTCACATCCAACAGTAATTTAGAGTCAAAAGATTAAATGTTAAAATTTCATCATTATAGACCATTTTGGGATCGTTCGACAGGTCCGGAGTCATCGTTTTTCATCCGAAAATTGATTTTTTGGACTGTACCAAAAATGATTCAAAATGTCAATTGGATCATGCCTCATGTTGAATAACCACTTTTTAAACCCTCACAGTGACCAAAATTGCCATTTTTACAGAGTTTTGCTTACTCAAAAGCTTCCATTTTGACCCGTTTCAGGCACAGAAATGACTTTAAACACACTTATTCTAGTTGACAAAGTCATAATTCACACCCAACAGTCATTTAGAGTCAAAAGATTAAATGTTAAAATTTGATCATTATAGACCATTTTGGGATCGTTCGACAGGTCCGGAGTCATCGTTTTTCATCCGAAAATTGATTTTTGGGACTGTACCAAAAATGATTCAAAATGTCAATTGGATCATGCCTCATGTTGAATAACCACTTTTTAAACCCTCACAGTGACCAAAATTGCCATTTTTACAGAGTTTTGCTTACTCAAAAGCTTCCATTTTGACCCGTTTCAGGCACAGAAATGACTTTAAACACACTTATTCTAGTTGACAAAATCATAATTCACATCCAACAGTAATTTAGAGTCAAAAGATTAAATGTTTACATTTCATCATTATAGACCATTTTGGGATTGTTCGACAGGTCCGGAGTCATCGTTTTTCATCCGAAAATTGATTTTTTGGACTGTACCAAAAATGATTCAAAATGTCAATTGGATCATGCCTCATGTTGAATAACCACTTTTTAAACCCTCACAGTGACCAAAATTGCCATTTTTACAGAGTTTTGCTTACTCAAAAGCTTCAATTTTGACCCGTTTCAGGCACAGAAATGACTTTAAACACACTTATTTTAGTTGACCAAGTCCTAATTCACATCCAACAGTAATTTAGAGTCAAAAGATTAAATGTTAAAATTTCATCATTATAGACCATTTTGGGATCGTTCGACAGGTCCGGAGTCATCGTTTTTCATCCGAAAATTGATTTTTTGGACTGTACCAAAAATGATTCAAAATGTCAATTGGATCATGCCTCATGTTGAATAACCACTTTTTAAACCCTCACAGTGACCAAAATTGCCATTTTTACAGAGTTTTGCTTACTCAAAAGCTTCCATTTTGACCCGTTTCAGGCACAGAAATGACTTTAAACACACTTATTCTAGTTGACAAAGTCATAATTCACATCCAACAGTAATTTAGAGTCAAAAGATTAAATGTTAAAATGTCATCATTATAGACCATTTTGGGATCGTTCGACAGGTCCGGAGTCATCGTTTTTCATCCGAAAATTGATTTTTTGGACTGTACCAAAAATGATTCAAAATGTCAATTGGATCATGCCTCATGTTGAATAACCCCTTTTTAAACCCTCACAGTGACCAAAATTGCCATTTTTACAGAGTTTTGCTTACTCAAAAGCTTCCATTTTGACCAGTTTCAGGCACAGAAATGACTTTAAACACACTTATTCTAGTTGACAAAATCATAATTCACATCCAACAGTAATTTAGAGTCAAAAGATTAAATGTTTAAATTTCATCATTATAGACCATTTTGGGATCGTTCGACAGGTCCGGAGTCATCGTTTTTCATCCGAAAATTGATTTTTCGGACTGTACCAAAAATGATTCAAAATGTCAATTGGATCATGCCTCATGTTGAATAACCACTTTTTAAACCCTCACAGTGACCACAATTGCCATTTTTACAGAGTTTTGCTTACTCAAAAGCTTCAATTTTGACCCGTTTCAGGCACAGAAATGACTTTAAACACACTTATTTTAGTTGACAAAGTCCTAATTCACATCCAACAGTTATTTAGAGTCAAAAGATTAAATGTTGAAATTTCATCATTATAGACCATTTTGGGATGGTTCGACAGGTCCGGAGTCATCGTTTTTCATCCGAAAATTGATTTTTTGGACTGTACCAAAAATGATTCAAAATGTCAATTGGATCATGCCTCATGTTGAATAACCACTTTTTAAACCCTCACAGTGACCAAAATTGCCATTTTTAAAGAGATTTGCTTACTCAAAAGCTTCAATTTTGACCCGTTTCAGGCACAGAAATGACTTTAAACACACTTATTTTAGTTGACAAAGTCCTAATTCACATCCAACAGTAATTTAGAGTCAAAAGATTAAATGTTAAAATTTCATCATTATAGACCATTTTGGGATCGTTCGACAGGTCCGGAGTCATTGTTTTTCATCCGAAAATTGATTTTTTGGACTGTACCAAAAATGATTCAAAATGTCAATTGGATCATGCCTCATGTTGAATAACCACTTTTTAAACCCTCACAGTGACCAAAATTGCCATTTTTACAGAGTTTTGCTTACTCAAAAGATTCAATTTTGACCAATTTCAGGCACAGAAATGACTTTAAACACACTTATTTTAGTTGACAAAGTCCTAATTCACATCCAACAGTAATTTAGAGTCAAAAGATTAAATGTTAAAATTTCATCATTATAGACCATTTTGGGATCGTTCGACAGGTCCGGAGTCATCGTTTTTCATCCGAAAATTGATTTTTTGGACTGTACCAAAAATGATTCAAAATGTCAATTGGATCATGCCTCATGTTGAATAACCACTTTTTAAACCCTCACAGTGACCAAAATTGCAATTTTTACAGAGTTTTGCTTACTCAAAAGCTTCAATTTTGACCCGTTTCAGGCACAGAAATGACTTTAAACACACTTATTTTAGTTGACAAAGTCCTAATTCACATCCAACAGTAATTTAGAGTCAAAAGATTAAATGTTAAAATTTCATCATTATAGACCATTTTGGGATCGTTCGACAGGTCCGGAGTCATCTTTTTTCATCCGAAAATTGATTTTTTGGACTGTACCAAAAATGATTCAAAATGTCAATTGGATCATGCCTCATGTTGAATAACCACTTTTTAAACCCTCACAGTGACCAAAATTGCCATTTTTACAGAGTTTTGCTTACTCAAAAGCTTCCATTTTGACCCGTTTCAGGCACAGAAATGACTTTAAACACACTTATTCTAGTTGACAAAGTCATAATTCACATCCAACAGTAATTTAGAGTCAAAAGATTAAATGTTAAAATTTCATCATTATAGACCATTTTGGGATCGTTCGACAGGTCCGGAGTCATCGTTTTTCATCCGAAAATTGATTTTTTGGACTGTACCAAAAATGATTCAAAATGTCAATTGGATCATGCCTCATGTTGAATAACCACTTTTTAAACCCTCACAGTGACCAAAATTGCCATTTTTACAGAGTTTTGCTTACTCAAAAGCTTCCATTTTGACCCGTTTCAGGCACAGAAATGACTTTAAACACACTTATTCTAGTTGACAAAGTCATAATTCACACCCAACAGTCATTTAGAGTCAAAAGATTAAATGTTAAAATTTGATCATTATAGACCATTTTGGGATCGTTCGACAGGTCCGGAGTCATCGTTTTTCATCCGAAAATTGATTTTTGGGACTGTACCAAAAATGATTCAAAATGTCAATTGGATCATGCCTCATGTTGAATAACCACTTTTTAAACCCTCACAGTGACCAAAATTGCCATTTTTACAGAGTTTTGCTTACTCAAAAGCTTCCATTTTGACCCGTTTCAGGCACAGAAATGACTTTAAACACACTTATTCTAGTTGACAAAATCATAATTCACATCCAACAGTAATTTAGAGTCAAAAGATTAAATGTTTACATTTCATCATTATAGACCATTTTGGGATTGTTCGACAGGTCCGGAGTCATCGTTTTTCATCCGAAAATTGATTTTTTGGACTGTACCAAAAATGATTCAAAATGTCAATTGGATCATGCCTCATGTTGAATAACCACTTTTTAAACCCTCACAGTGACCAAAATTGCCATTTTTACAGAGTTTTGCTTACTCAAAAGCTTCAATTTTGACCCGTTTCAGGCACAGAAATGACTTTAAACACACTTATTTTAGTTGACCAAGTCCTAATTCACATCCAACAGTAATTTAGAGTCAAAAGATTAAATGTTAAAATTTCATCATTATAGACCATTTTGGGATCGTTCGACAGGTCCGGAGTCATCGTTTTTCATCCGAAAATTGATTTTTTGGACTGTACCAAAAATGATTCAAAATGTCAATTGGATCATGCCTCATGTTGAATAACCACTTTTTAAACCCTCACAGTGACCAAAATTGCCATTTTTACAGAGTTTTGCTTACTCAAAAGCTTCCATTTTGACCCGTTTCAGGCACAGAAATGACTTTAAACACACTTATTCTAGTTGACAAAGTCATAATTCACATCCAACAGTAATTTAGAGTCAAAAGATTAAATGTTAAAATGTCATCATTATAGACCATTTTGGGATCGTTCGACAGGTCCGGAGTCATCGTTTTTCATCCGAAAATTGATTTTTTGGACTGTACCAAAAATGATTCAAAATGTCAATTGGATCATGCCTCATGTTGAATAACCCCTTTTTAAACCCTCACATTGACCAAAATTGCCATTTTTACAGAGTTTTGCTTACTCAAAAGCTTCCATTTTGACCCGTTTCAGGCACAGAAATGACTTTAAACACACTTATTCTAGTTGACAAAGTCATAATTCACATCCAACAGTCATTTAGAGTCAAAAGATTAAATGTTAAAATTTCATCATTATAGACCATTTTGGGATCGTTCGACAGGTCCGGAGTCATCGTTTTTCATCCGAAAAGTGATTTTTGGGACTGTACCGAAAATGATTCAAAATGTCAATTGGATCATGCCTCATGTTGAATAACCACTTTTTAAACCCTCACAGTGACCAAAATTGCCATTTTTACAGAGTTTTGCTTACTCAAAAGCTTCCATTTTGACCCGTTTCAGGCACAGAAATGACTTTAAACACACTTATTCTAGTTGACAAAATCATAATTCACATCCAACAGTAATTTAGAGTCAAAAGATTAAATGTTTAAATTTCATCATTAAAGACCATTTTGGGATCGTTCGACAGGTCCGGAGTCATCGTTTTTCATCCGAAAATTGATTTTTTGGACTGTACCAAAAATGATTCAAAATGTCAATTGGATCATGCCTCATGTTGAATAACCACTTTTTAAACCCTCACAGTGACCAAAATTGCCATTTTTAAAGAGTTTTGCTTACTCAAAAGCTTCAATTTTGACCCGTTTCAGGTTCAGAAATGACTTTAAACACACTTATTTTAGTTGACAAAGTCCTAATTCACATCCAACAGTAATTTAGAGTCAAAAGATTAAATGTTAAAATTTCATCATTATAGACCATTTTGGGATCGTTCGACAGGTCCGGAGTCATTGTTTTTCATCCGAAAATTGATTTTTTGGACTGTACCAAAAATGATTCAAAATGTCAATTGGATCATGCCTCATGTTGAATAACCACTTTTTAAACCCTCACAGTGACCAAAATTGCCATTTTTACAGAGTTTTGCTTACTCAAAAGCTTCAATTTTGACCAATTTCAGGCACAGAAATGACTTTAAACACACTTATTTTAGTTGACAAAGTCCTAATTCACATCCAACAGTAATTTAGAGTCAAAAGATTAAATGTTAAAATTTCATCATTATAGACCATTTTGGGATCGTTCGACAGGTCCGGAGTCATCGTTTTTCATCCGAAAATTGATTTTTTAGACTGTACCAAAAATGATTCAAAATGTCAATTGGATCATGCCTCATGTTGAATAACCACTTTTTAAACCCTCACAGTGACCAAAATTGCCATTTTTACAGAGTTTTGCTTACTCAAAAGCTTCCATTTTGACCCGTTTCAGGCACAGAAATGACTTTAAACACACTTATTCTAGTTGACAAAGTCCTAATTCACATCCAACAGTAATTTAGAGTCAAAAGATTAAATGTTAAAATTTCATCATTATAGACCATTTTGGGATCATTCGACAGGTCCGGAGTCATCGTTTTTCATCCGAAAATTGATTTTTTTGGACTGTACCAAAAATGATTCAAAATGTCAATTGGATCATGCCTCATGTTGAATAACCACTTTTTAAACCCTCACAGTGACCAAAATTGCAATTTTTACAGAGTTTTGCTTACTCAAAAGCTTCAATTTTGACCCGTTTCAGGCACAGAAATGACTTTAAACACACTTATTTTAGTTGACAAAGTCCTAATTCACATCCAACAGTAATTTAGAGTCAAAAGATTAAATGTTAAAATTTCATCATTATAGACCATTTTGGGATCGTTCGACAGGTCCGGAGTCATCTTTTTTCATCCGAAAATTGATTTTTTGGACTGTACCAAAAATGATTCAAAATGTCAATTGGATCATGCCTCATGTTGAATAACCACTTTTTAAACCCTCACAGTGACCAAAATTGCCATTTTTACAGAGTTTTGCTTACTCAAAAGCTTCCATTTTGACCCGTTTCAGGCACAGAAATGACTTTAAACACACTTATTCTAGTTGACAAAGTCATAATTCACATCCAACAGTAATTTAGAGTCAAAAGATTAAATGTTAAAATTTCATCATTATAGACCATTTTGGGATCATTCGACAGGTCCGGAGTCATCGTTTTTCATCCGAAAATTGATTTTTTTGGACTGTACCAAAAATGATTCAAAATGTCAATTGGATCATGCCTCATGTTGAATAACCACTTTTTAAACCCTCACAGTGACCAAAATTGCAATTTTTACAGAGTTTTGCTTACTCAAAAGCTTCAATTTTGACCCGTTTCAGGCACATATGGCTGAGATACCCGCCACCCCCTCTCAACACAAACCCCAGAAGGAGGGAAACCGGAAACAGTTCTTGAAGTTTTTGGAAGTGGGAGGGAGTGACCCTCCCGGCCGTATTTATTAAAAACAAATTAAAAAACATTAAACGTTTCATGTTATGTACAATTTCATTACCACATTGCGATGTTTGGCTAACCTTAACAGATTCTCTAATACAGAGGTTCTCCTAGCCGAACTAGCATCCTACAAACATTCTCTAAAAATACTGAAATTGTACATCCTAACGTTTAAGGGCCAACGGCAAGGTCATAACCGGTGTCAAGATCCCTAACCAGACTTACCCCTCCCACTTGGGAGGGGCGACAGCACAGAGGCTTACCTCAAGTGCAACTACTAACAATTTCCCTTGACTTGACGGGGGCACTTAAGAACTCGACGCCATTTAAAGGTCGTTCGAAGACTCGTGTGAGGTATCTAGAAGGTATCGTGGACCTCCCCCCACCCCACACAACTTACTGCATCTGCCGTCGCAGATGTCACTGGCCCCGGGAAATTCACCAGGAGGGGGCTGTAACCCCTCCTACAAAGGAAGGGGCCTTGACCGCCTTTCCTTTACTTCCGGCGACCCATCCTTAGACGGGACCGCCTCCCCATTGAGGGGCCAATGGCCACCTCTCCCGAGCGCTCCCATCCGTGTTGGGTGACGCCCACTCATAGGGATCTACCAATTAGTGCTCACCGATCATGACCTTACCGCCTACCAAAAAATAAATACGACAGTGCTACTCAAACCTACAAAAACATTGGTCGCTACGACCGAAAGAGCATGCTTAACATTCAACACTATATTGAATCATTTTATTGTAAAACCTTCACAACATACACCATTCTTCATTATGGTCAACATAAACATGATACCACCACAACCTGTAAACGAAAACAGCAAACATAATCATAAATATTCTTTATTACAAAACAACTTGCTGTCCTCAGGGGCTGGTGGGTGGGTCAAAATTGGCTCTTCGTTCTGTCCCGAGCTCACGTGTAGCGAGGAGGTGCAGCTTCAGAGCACAAGAACAAGAGGACGTCTTCTGGTCTTGCGTCCCTTTTTATCCGTCTTCAGGGCGGGCGTAAACCCGCCCCTGCCTGCCCCGAGGGCGTGGCTGGCTGCGTCGGTGTCTAGGCCAGCCCACTCTAGGGCGGGAAAAAGCGCGCCCTGGCTACGCCGCTTCGGGCATACCAGCCGAGACGCGCCTCCCGCCAAAAAATGGCTTCCCGGGGGGATCGAGGCACTCCGCCATACGTTCGGGGGGACCGAGTGGTCGCCCCTTTCCATATGGCTGAGATACCCGCCACCCCCTCTCAACACAAACCCCAGAAGGAGGGAAACCGGAAACAGTTCTTGAATTTTTTGGAAGTGGGAGGGAGTGACCCTCCCGGCCGTATTTATTAAAAACAAATTAAAAAACATTAAACGTTTCATGTTATGTACAATTTCATTACCACATTGCGATGTTTGGCTAACCTTAACAGATTCTCTAATACAGAGGTTCTCCTAGCCGAACTAGCATCCTACAAACATTCTCTAAAAATACTGAAATTGTACATCCTAACGTTTAAGGGCCAACGGCAAGGTCATAACCGGTGTCAAGATCCCTAACCAGACTTACCCCTCCCACTTGGGAGGGGCGACAGCACAGAGGCTTACCTCAAGTGCAACTACTAACAATTTCCCTTGACTTGACGGGGGCACTTAAGAACTCGACGCCATTTAAAGGTCGTTCGAAGACTCGTGTGAGGTATCTAGAAGGTATCGTGGACCTCCCCCCACCCCACACAACTTACTGCATCTGCCGTAGCAGATGTCACTGGCCCCGGGAAATTCACCAGGAGGGGGCTGTAACCCCTCCTACAAAGGAAGGGGCCTTGACCGCCTTTCCTTTACTTCCGGCGACCCATCCTTAGACGGGACCGCCTCCCCATTGAGGGGCCAATGGCCACCTCTCCCGAGCGCTCCCATCCGTGTTGGGTGACGCCCACTCATAGGGATCTACCAATTAGTGCTCACCGATCATGACCTTACCGCCACAGGTCCGGATAGTTGACCGGCTATCCGGACCCCCCACAAAACTCCTACCTAAAGGTCATGTTTTAACGTTTTTAACCAAGCCAAGAAGTCACCTATGAGTAACTCATTCCCCACCCGCGACAAATGCACACCATCCCCCAAATACATACTGTCATCGTTAATACAACTATGCGAGATAGAATGCAGTGTCTTGGAACGGAACAACCTACTCACTTTGTTATTAAGTTTCCTAACAGAATGATTCAAAGCAGGAATCGAGATAGCCCCCCGCCACACTTTACGTGGGATCATATGAGACCACGCAATTATGCACCCCAGAACTCTCCTTGCTAACCAACTTACCGTGGAAAGCATTGCCTCTAGGAGAAGTCGTCTACCGGTGGTGACCAAATCATTGCCCCCTAAATGTACTATGACTATAGACGGCGGTGACCTCGTCCGCCCTAACAAACCCTCAAAGAATGCTTGAAACTGGTCAATACAGAGACCGCCTCTTCCATAGAAGGACACTCTGTACCCGTATTCCCCAGGTACGTGAATCATGTCACCTGCTTTGAATACGTCTGCGGCACGCCTCACGTATGAGTGGCCCACGACCCACACCTCCTGTCTCACAGCCGGTGACGTCTGACCGCTGGCCTGGTGTTGGGTCGACTGCATAGTCCGCCCCGCCTCGTAGGCTTGCGCAACTGAAAACCAAACAAAAGACAAGAAGCGTGAGTACATTATTACAGCTTCACAACATGTGCAATCGCACATATCTCTTATAACAGTTGGAGGACCATCGCCCCACTCGTTTCACTTGTTCAACATTAAGACCCCTGGCTGTAGCTTCGGTGGCAGCCCCTATTCGAAAGGAATGGGTCCCGAATTCGCCCGGGTCCAAGCCCGCTGCGGTAATGGACATTGCAAGCACCCGCTGAAACTGAAACTTCGTCAGTGGGGTGGCGTCTGCGTGTCTCAACAATGTCCCCCCCATGATGCCACCCTTCGTGCTAGATAATCCTCTAAACACCGTACCGGACACATGGAGGGCCCGGGGATCCTGCGAATGATCGTGCAGTCCCCCATCCCATCTTGGTCGGTCTTGGACCTGACAAAGGAGACAATCATCGTTTCACCCCTGATCTGAACGTGTTCCCGGCACAAACCCCCCACCACATCCTGTTTGTTCCTTGCAACCAGCTCACTTATCCTCATTGCCCCGTGAAATGCCAGCGTAAATGCAGCCCGGAACAAACACGTCTCGAAAGGAGACGAGCATGTGGTAGGGAGTGTGGCCAGCAACTGGGACAACCTATCCAGACCTATCGGTCGTCTCTCATCTACTCTGCGACCCTCCAGGCGTTGCCACCCACGCAGCGCCTTCTGTACAACAAAAGACGCTGTCGGGTCCTGGATGTTATGGGCCCTGGCAACAAAGGAAATGGCGGCACGATGCCTCTGGGCCGTAGCCACCGACTTCCCAGCCCTACGTAAGGACATCAGAAAATGTACCACCCACTCCTCCTGACCCCAAAGTCCCCCTCTCTCAGTCCCCAAAAAGGCTAAATAGGCCCGAAACGCCCCTTCATATGCCTTCCTCGTCCTGGGTGCTAGACTCTCTCCCACGAGGTGACGAAGTTCGGGGCACCGAGAGACCAGAGAGCTTCGGGGAAGGGTGCTGGCTCTGGGTCCGCTGAGGGAAGGAAACCCGAGAAAGCCTGCATGTGAAAACGAGACAGTGCATCAGCCGCCTGATTCATCACCCCTGGGACATGTTTTGCTCTGAATATCACGTTCAGTTGCATACACAGTAAGACAATTTCTTTGAGCAGCCTCAAAATCAGTTTACAACGGGCTGCCTGACTATTGATGCATTCTACAACGGTCATATTGTCAGACCAGAACACGACAGAATGATCTTTGAACCCTTCGGGCCAGGTTCTCAGGGCCACCAAAATGGGAAACAGTTCAAGGAAAGCAATATTACTCGTCAGGCCCTCCTCATGCCACCATGGGGGCCACCTTTGTGCCGACCATTTTGTGCCGAAGATGGCGCCAAAGCCTATGCTTCCCGCTGAATCTGTCCATAGACCAAGCTCTTCAGAGGATACGGCTGGCTTGTTCCAGACGACTCGACCATTGAAGTCCGCCAAAAATGCTAACCAGATACGCATGTCCTGGCGGACCTCAGCCGATAACCTCGTGCGATGATGACCCTCCTTTAGGCCAACCATCGCTTGGGCAATTGACCGGGAAAAGGGGCGGGCCATTGGGATCACCCTCAAGGCAAAGTTCAACTTCCCCACCAATTGTTGCAACTGATGCAGTGTAACCTTAGATGCATTTAAACATACTTGCAGGGCTGCCCTGAATTTCGACACTTTGCTAGCTGGTAGACGGAAACAACCCTCACTAGAGTCCAACTCTATCCCCAAAAACTCGAGGCAAGTCGTGGGACCCACAGTCTTACCTGGTGCCAATGGCACGCCAAATTGACCCATCAACACACAGAATTCAGCCAAGGCCTGGGCACATTCGGGATTTCCGGCGGGTCCAAGAAACAGAAAGTCATCAAGGTAATGCATCACATTTCGGAAACCCGTTTTCTTCGTGAACACCCATTGCAAAAAAGTGCTGAACTTTTCAAAATATGCACACGATATAGAGCATCCCATTGGCATACACCTATCCATGTAATATGATCCCTGAAACATGAATCCCAGAAGACGCTGGTCGTCTGGGTGTACCGGGAGCAACTGGAAAGCTGACTCGATATCTGATTTCGCCATCAACGTCCCGGGCCCCAGGCGATTCAAAATGGCTACTGCCTCATCAAATGATGCGTACCGCACCGAACATACCTCTGGATCAATTGCATCGTTTACCGAAAGACCCCGTGGGGCTGACAGATTATGGATTAATCGAAACTCACCTGGGTCCTTCTTGGGGACCACCCCTAACGGAGAACAGACAAAATACGGTACCGGGGGTACAACAAACGGCCCGGCGACCCGTCCCCTGCTAACCTCTTTCTGGATCTTATCCTGCACTACAGATGTATGCTGCAAGACGGAAAGTTGATTTCTGCATGTCCCGACACCCTGAAAGTCCCCTACCGGGATGCGGAAACCATATGAAAAACCGTTCCGCAGCATCCCAGCAGAAGTACGATCTGGGTACTCACTGAGCCAAGGAGTCATCGCCAAGGTATCAATCGGGGTTGGTAAAGGCGCCCCTCGGCCTATATTAGGCTTGTTTGGCGCCTCCCTTACCCCCATTCTCACTCATTCTGGCTCTACACAAGGACTCAGGATGGGACGACCCACAATTGCTACATTCGTGTTTGAATTTACACGATCCCGGAGGCCTGGTACATTTTCCTTTGTTGAAATTGAAGCAGAAACCCCTTTTTCCCGTGTTGCCGGCAGGTCTTGGGTAATCGTCGGTGCTCGTACCTGACCGAAAGGGCGTCCCCACATTTTGGCGGGAGTGATCAACAACATTGCTCCCCACCAACGGCATTTTCAACATTCCTGACTCTTTCATTTTATCCCATGTCACAGAATCATAACAATCCCAAGTTAAACCTTTGTTATGTTCCTTTTCCTTCCTAAACAAGTTGTCATAACAGAACCAATGGTTACCCTGATACGCTGTCGAGTAACCCATAATTCGTGACTGATAAATGGGAAACTCAGGAAGCAACTCGGGCCTACGTTCCCCCGAAATCGATGTAAAAATACCCCACGCATTGCCCCAGTTGCCAATATTCTCATTTACCTTAAAGGCGGCCATTTTTGCTCGCCAAACACTCGGATGCATTAGGTCCTTCTGACTCTTAACATGCTCCACCTCATAATGATCAACAAGCAAGGAGAAAATATTCACATACTCCCCCGCCCAAATCTTTTCCTTTATTGCTAAAGGCACATGTTGTCCCAATCTCTCTCTACGAGAGGGTGCTGACTCATCCCTTGCGATCGGCAATGGCCGCTTACCTGAACCGGACGCTGCTTCCGCCACTTGCGGCTTGTCTATCCCCGCCACCGGCGCGGTCACCTTAGCTGCATCTTTTTTCTCACGCAGCCCTTTTATCAGCGCCTGTGCCTCGGCAGCCGTGGCGCCCTCACTACTATCCCCCAACCACGCTGCTAGCTGTGCTGCCAGCTCGGGGGGCATATCCTCATTGGATGTCGGGGTGACGACAACGGGGATTGGATTCCCCTCCATCGGTACTGGGGTTGGCGCCTCGAGCGGGGCAGAGGGAACCGGGACGTCTCCACCGGCTGGAACCCTTCTCGGCCTCTTAGGTCTCCCTCCAGCCGGCGCACGGCCCGAACCCTCCTCCCCGTCTCGTTCCGCCAGCCGTTTCTTTATGTCGGACATCTCTTTAAAGAGGGCCCGCACCATCTGATCAGTCGTCATTCTCTTTGCGCCTTTCTTGGGCATCTCTCCGACGAAGTATCTAGAAGACAAAGAAAAAGATCAAAACGCTCAAAATTGGCTCTTCGTTCTGTCCCGAGCTCACGTGTAGCGAGGAGGTGCAGCTTCAGAGCACAAGAACAAGAGGACGTCTTCTGGTCTTGCGTCCCTTTTTATCCGTCTTCAGGGCGGGCGTAAACCCGCCCCTGCCTGCCCCGAGGGCGTGGCTGGCTGCGTCGGTGTCTAGGCCAGCCCACTCTAGGGCGGGAAAAAGCGCGCCCCGGCTACGCCGCTTCGGGCATACCAGCCGAGACGCGCCTCCCGCCAAAAAATGGCTTCCCGGGGGGATCGAGGCACTCCGCCATACGTTCGGGGGGACCGAGTGGTCGCCCCTTTCCAGAAATGACTTTAAACACACTTATTTTAGTTGACAAAGTCCTAATTCACATCCAACAGTAATTTAGAGTCAAAAGATTAAATGTTAAAATTTCTTCATTATAGACCATTTTGGGATCGTTCGACAGGTCCGGAGTCATCTTTTTTCATCCGAAAATTGATTTTTTGGACTGTACCAAAAATGATTCAAAATGTCAATTGGATCATGCCTCATGTTGAATAACCACTTTTTAAACCCTCACAGTGACCAAAATTGCCATTTTTACAGAGTTTTGCTTACTCAAAAGCTTCCATTTTGACCCGTTTCAGGCACAGAAATGACTTTAAACACACTTATTCTAGTTGACAAAGTCATAATTCACATCCAACAGTAATTTAGAGTCAAAAGATTAAATGTTAAAATTTCATCATTATAGACCATTTTGGGATCGTTCGACAGGTCCGGAGTCATCGTTTTTCATCCGAAAATTGATTTTTTGGACTGTACCAAAAATGATTCAAAATGTCAATTGGATCATGCCTCATGTTGAATAACCCCTTTTTAAACCCTCACAGTGACCAAAATTGCCATTTTTACAGAGTTTTGCTTACTCAAAAGCTTCCATTTTGACCCGTTTCAGGCACAGAAATGACTTTAAACACACTTATTCTAGTTGACAAAGTCATAATTCACATCCAACAGTCATTTAGAGTCAAAAGATTAAATGTTAAAATTTCATCATTATAGACCATTTTGGGATCGTTCGACAGGTCCGGAGTCATCGTTTTTCATCCGAAAAGTGATTTTTGGGACTGTACCGAAAATGATTCAAAACGTCAATTGGATCATGCCTCATGTTGAATAACCACTTTTTAAACCCTCACAGTGACCAAAATTGCCATTTTTACAGAGTTTTGCTTACTCAAAAGCTTCCATTTTGACCAGTTTCAGGCACAGAAATGACTTTAAACACACTTATTCTAGTTGACAAAATCAAAATTCACATCCAACAGTAATTTAGAGTCAAAAGATTAAATGTTTAAATTTTCATTATTATAGACCATTTTGGGATCGTTCGACAGGTCCGGAGTCATCGTTTTTCATCCGAAAATTGATTTTTCGGACTGTACCAAAAATGATTCAAAATGTCAATTGGATCATGCCTCATGTTGAATAACCACTTTTTAAACCCTCACAGTGACCACAATTGCCATTTTTACAGAGTTTTGCTTACTCAAAAGCTTCAATTTTGACCCGTTTCAGGCACAGAAATGACTTTAAACACACTTATTTTAGTTGACAAAGTCCTAATTCACATCCAACAGTTATTTAGAGTCAAAAGATTAAATGTTGAAATTTCATCATTATAGACCATTTTGGGATGGTTCGACAGGTCCGGAGTCATCGTTTTTCATCCGAAAATTGATTTTTTGGACTGTACCAAAAATGATTCAAAATGTCAATTGGATCATGCCTCATGTTGAATAACCACTTTTTAAACCCTCACAGTGACCAAAATTGCCATTTTTAAAGAGTTTTGCTTACTCAAAAGCTTCAATTTTGACCCGTTTCAGGCACAGAAATGACTTTAAACACACTTATTTTAGTTGACAAAGTCCTAATTCACATCCAACAGTAATTTAGAGTCAAAAGATTAAATGTTAAAATGTCATCATTATAGACCATTTTGGGATCGTTCGACAGGTCCGGAGTCATTGTTTTTCATCCGAAAATTGATTTTTTGGACTGTACCAAAAATGATTCAAAATGTCAATTGGATCATGCCTCATGTTGAATAACCACTTTTTAAACCCTCACAGTGACCAAAATTGCCATTTTTACAGAGTTTTGCTTACTCAAAAGATTCAATTTTGACCAATTTCAGGCACAGAAATGACTTTAAACACACTTATTTTAGTTGACAAAGTCCCAATTCACATCCAACAGTAATTTAGAGTCAAAAGATTAAATGTTAAAATTTCATCATTATAGACCATTTTGGGATCGTTCGACAGGTCCGGAGTCATCGTTTTTCATCCGAAAATTGATTTTTTGGACTGTACCAAAAATGATTCAAAATGTCAATTGGATCATGCCTCATGTTGAATAACCACTTTTTAAACCCTCACAGTGACCAAAATTGCAATTTTTACAGAGTTTTGCTTACTCAAAAGCTTCAATTTTGACCCGTTTCAGGCACAGAAATGACTTTAAACACACTTATTTTAGTTGACAAAGTCCTAATTCACATCCAACAGTAATTTAGAGTCAAAAGATTAAATGTTAAAATTTCATCATTATAGACCATTTTGGGATCGTTCGACAGGTCCGGAGTCATCTTTTTTCATCCGAAAATTGATTTTTTGGACTGTACCAAAAATGATTCAAAATGTCAATTGGATCATGCCTCATGTTGAATAACCACTTTTTAAACCCTCACAGTGACCAAAATTGCCATTTTTACAGAGTTTTGCTTACTCAAAAGCTTCCATTTTGACCCGTTTCAGGCACAGAAATGACTTTAAACACACTTATTCTAGTTGACAAAGTCATAATTCACATCCAACAGTAATTTAGAGTCAAAAGATTAAATGTTAAAATTTCATCATTATAGACCATTTTGGGATCGTTCGACAGGTCCGGAGTCATCGTTTTTCATCCGAAAATTGATTTTTGGGACTGTACCGAAAATGATTCAAAATGTCAATTGGATCATGCCTCATGTTGAATAACCACTTTTTAAACCCTCACAGTGACCAAAATTGCCATTTTTACAGAGTTTTGCTTACTCAAAAGCTTCCATTTTGACCAGTTTCAGGCACAGAAATGACTTTAAACACACTTATTCTAGTTGACAAAATCATAATTCACATCCAACAGTAATTTAGAGTCAAAAGATTAAATGTTTAAATTTCATCATTATAGACCATTTTGGGATCGTTCGACAGGTCCGGAGTCATCGTTTTTCATCCGAAAATTGATTTTTCGGACTGTACCAAAAATGATTCAAAATGTCAATTGGATCATGCCTCATGTTGAATAACCACTTTTTAAACCCTCACAGTGACCACAATTGCCATTTTTACAGAGTTTTGCTTACTCAAAAGCTTCAATTTTGACCCGTTTCAGGCACAGAAATGACTTTAAACACACTTATTTTAGTTGACAAAGTCCTAATTCACGTCCAACAGTTATTTAGAGTCAAAAGATTAAATGTTGAAATTTCATCATTATAGACCATTTTGGGATGGTTCGACAGGTCCGGAGTCATCGTTTTTCATCCGAAAATTGATTTTTTGGACTGTACCAAAAATGATTCAAAATGTCAATTGGATCATGCCTCATGTTGAATAACCACTTTTTAAACCCTCACAGTGACCAAAATTGCCATTTTTAAAGAGTTTTGCTTACTCAAAAGCTTCAATTTTGACCCGTTTCAGGCACAGAAATGACTTTAAACACACTTATTTTAGTTGACAAAGTCCTAATTCACATCCAACAGTAATTTAGAGTCAAAAGATTAAATGTTAAAATTTCATCATTATAGACCATTTTGGGATCGTTCGACAGGTCCGGAGTCATTGTTTTTCATCCGAAAATTGATTTTTTGGACTGTACCAAAAATGATTCAAAATGTCAATTGGATCATGCCTCATGTTGAATAACCACTTTTTAAACCCTCACAGTGACCAAAATTGCCATTTTTACAGAGTTTTGCTTACTCAAAAGCTTCAATTTTGACCAATTTCAGGCACAGAAATGACTTTAAACACACTTATTTTAGTTGACAAAGTCCTAATTCACATCCAACAGTAATTTAGAGTCAAAAGATTAAATGTTAAAATTTCATCATTATAGACCATTTTGGGATCGTTCGACAGGTCCGGAGTCATCGTTTTTCATCCGAAAATTGATTTTTTTGGACTGTACCAAAAATGATTCAAAATGTCAATTGGATCATGCCTCATGTTGAATAACCACTTTTTAAACCCTCACAGTGACCAAAATTGCCATTTTTACAGAGTTTTGCTTACTCAAAAGCTTCCATTTTGACCCGTTTCAGGCACAGAAATGACTTTAAACACACTTATTCTAGTTGACAAAGTCATAATTCACACCCAACAGTCATTTAGAGTCAAAAGATTAAATGTTAAAATTTGATCATTATAGACCATTTTGGGATCGTTCGACAGGTCCGGAGTCATCGTTTTTCATCCGAAAATTGATTTTTTGGACTGTACCAAAAATGATTCAAAATGTCAATTGGATCATGCCTCATGTTGAATAACCACTTTTTAAACCCTCACAGTGACCAAAATTGCCATTTTTACAGAGTTTTGCTTACTCAAAAGCTTCAATTTTGACCCGTTTCAGGCACAGAAATGACTTTAAACACACTTATTTTAGTTGTCAAATTCCTAATTCACATCCAACAGTAATTTATAGTCAAAAGAATAAATGTTAAAATTTCATCATTATAGACCATTTTGGGATCGTTCGACAGGTCCGGAGTCATCGTTTTTCATCCGAAAATTGATTTTTTGGACTGTACCAAAAATGATTCAAAATGTCAATTGGATCTTGCCTCATGTTGAATAACCACTTTTTAAACCCTCACAGTGACCACAATTGCCATTTTTACAGAGTTTTCCTTACTCAAAAGCTTAAATTTTGACCCGTTTCAGGCACAGAAATGACTTTAAACACACTTATTTTAGTTGACCAAGTCCTAATTCACATCCAACAGTAATTTAGAGTCAAAAGATTAAATGTTAAAATTTCATCATTATAGACCATTTTGGGATCGTTCGACAGGTCCGGAGTCATCGTTTTTCATCCGAAAATTGATTTTTTGGACTGTACCAAAAATGATTCAAAATGTCAATTGGATCATGCCTCATGTTGAATAACCACTTTTTAAACCCTCACAGTGACCAAAATTGCCATTTTTACAGAGTTTTGCTTACTCAAAAGCTTCCATTTTGACCCGTTTCAGGCACAGAAATGACTTTAAACACACTTATTCTAGTTGACAAAGTCATAATTCACATCCAACAGTAATTTAGAGTCAAAAGATTAAATGTTAAAATGTCATCATTATAGACCATTTTGGGATCGTTCGACAAGGTCCGGAGTCATCGTTTTTCATCCGAAAATTGATTTTTTGGACTGTACCAAAAATGATTCAAAATGTCAATTGGATCATGCCTCATGTTGAATAACCCCTTTTTAAACCCTCACAGTGACCAAAATTGCCATTTTTACAGAGTTTTGCTTACTCAAAAGCTTCCATTTTGACCCGTTTCAGGCACAGAAATGACTTTAAACACACTTATTCTAGTTGACAAAGTCATAATTCACATCCAACAGTCATTTAGAGTCAAAAGATTAAATGTTAAAATTTCATCATTATAGACCATTTTGGGATCGTTCGACAGGTCCGGAGTCATCGTTTTTCATCCGAAAAGTGATTTTTGGGACTGTACCGAAAATGATTCAAAATGTCAATTGGATCATGCCTCATGTTGAATAACCACTTTTTAAACCCTCACAGTGACCAAAATTGCCATTTTTACAGAGTTTTGCTTACTCAAAAGCTTCCATTTTGACCAGTTTCAGGCACAGAAATGACTTTAAACACACTTATTCTAGTTGACAAAATCATAATTCACATCCAACAGTAATTTAGAGTCAAAAGATTAAATGTTTAAATTTCATCATTATAGACCATTTTGGGATCGTTCGACAGGTCCGGAGTCATCGTTTTTCATCCGAAAATTGATTTTTTGGACTGTACCAAAAATGATTCAAAATGTCAATTGGATCTTGCCTCATGTTGAATAACCACTTTTTAAACCCTCACAGTGACCACAATTGCCATTTTTACAGAGTTTTCCTTACTCAAAAGCTTAAATTTTGACCCGTTTCAGGCACAGAAATTACTTTAAACACACTTATTTTAGTTGACAAAGTCCTAATTCACATCCAACAGTAATTTAGAGTCAAAAGATTAAATGTTAAAATTTCATCATTATAGACCATTTTGGGATCGTTCGACAGGTCCGGAGTCATCGTTTTTCATCCGAAAATTGATTTTTTGGACTGTACCAAAAATGATTCAAAATGTCAATTGGATCATGCCTCATGTTGAATAACCACTTTTTAAACCCTCACAGTGACCAAAATTGCCATTTTTACAGAGTTTTGCTTACTCAAAAGCTTCCATTTTGACCCGTTTCAGGCACAGAAATGACTTTAAACACACTTATTCTAGTTGACAAAGTCATAATTCACATCCAACAGTAATTTAGAGTCAAAAGATTAAATGTTAACATTTCATCATTATAGACCATTTTGGGATCGTTCGACAGGTCCGGAGTCATCGTTTTTCATCCGAAAATTGATTTTTTGGGACTGTACCGAAAATGATTCAAAATGTCAATTGGATCATGCCTCATGTTGAATAACCACTTTTTAAACCCTCACAAGGACCAAAATTGCCATTTTTACAGAGTTTTGCTTACTCAAAAGCTTCCATTTTGACAAGTTTCAGGCACAGAAATGACTTTAAACACACTTATTCTAGTTGACAAAATCATAATTCACATCCAACAGTAATTTAGAGTCAAAAGATTAAATGTTTAAATTTCATCATTATAGACCATTTTGGGATCGTTCGACAGGTCCGGAGTCATCGTTTTTCATCCGAAAATTGATTTTTTGGACTGTACCAAAAATGATTCAAAATGTCAATTGGATCATGCCTCATGTTGAATAACCACTTTTTAAACCCTCACAGTGACCAAAATTGCCATTTTTACAGAGTTTTGCTTACTCAAAAGCTTCAATTTTGACCCGTTTCAGGCACAGAAATGACTTTAAACACACTTATTTTAGTTGACAAAGTCCTAATTCACATCCAACAGTAATTTAGAGTCAAAAGATTAAATGTTAAAATTTCATCATTATAGACCATTTTGGGATCGTTCGACAGGTCCGGAGTCATCTTTTTTCATCCGAAAATTGATTTTTTGGACTGTACCAAAAATGATTCAAAATGTCAATTGGATCATGCCTCATGTTGAATAACCACTTTTTAAACCCTCACAGTGACCAAAATTGCCATTTTTACAGAGTTTTGCTTACTCAAAAGCTTCCATTTTGACCCGTTTCAGGCACAGAAATGACTTTAAACACACTTATTCTAGTTGACAAAGTCATAATTCACATCCAACAGTAATTTAGAGTCAAAAGATTAAATGTTAAAATTTCATCATTATAGACCATTTTGGGATCGTTCGACAGGTCCGGAGTCATCGTTTTTCATCCGAAAATTGATTTTTTGGACTGTACCAAAAATGATTCAAAATGTCAATTGGATCATGCCTCATGTTGAATAACCCCTTTTTAAACCCTCACAGTGACCAAAATTGCCATTTTTACAGAGTTTTGCTTACTCAAAAGCTTCCATTTTGACCCGTTTCAGGCACAGAAATGACTTTAAACACACTTATTCTAGTTGACAAAGTCATAATTCACATCCAACAGTCATTTAGAGTCAAAAGATTAAATGTTAAAATTTCATCATTATAGACCATTTTGGGATCGTTCGACAGGTCCGGAGTCATCGTTTTTCATCCGAAAAGTGATTTTTGGGACTGTACCGAAAATGATTCAAAATGTCAATTGGATCATGCCTCATGTTGAATAACCACTTTTTAAACCCTCACAGTGACCAAAATTGCCATTTTTACAGAGTTTTGCTTACTCAAAAGCTTCCATTTTGACCAGTTTCAGGCACAGAAATGACTTTAAACACACTTATTCTAGTTGACAAAATCATAATTCACATCCAACAGTAATTTAGAGTCAAAAGATTAAATGTTTAAATTTCATCATTATAGACCATTTTGGGATCGTTCGACAGGTCCGGAGTCATCGTTTTTCATCCGAAAATTGATTTTTCGGACTGTACCAAAAATGATTCAAAATGTCAATTGGATCATGCCTCATGTTGAATAACCACTTTTTAAACCCTCACAGTGACCACAATTGCCATTTTTACAGAGTTTTGCTTACTCAAAAGCTTCAATTTTGACCCGTTTCAGGCACAGAAATGACTTTAAACACACTTATTTTAGTTGACAAAGTCCTAATTCACATCCAACAGTTATTTAGAGTCAAAAGATTAAATGTTGAAATTTCATCATTATAGACCATTTTGGGATGGTTCGACAGGTCCGGAGTCATCGTTTTTCATCCGAAAATTGATTTTTTGGACTGTACCAAAAATGATTCAAAATGTCAATTGGATCATGCCTCATGTTGAATAACCACTTTTTAAACCCTCACAGTGACCAAAATTGCCATTTTTAAAGAGTTTTGCTTACTCAAAAGCTTCAATTTTGACCCGTTTCAGGCACAGAAATGACTTTAAACACACTTATTTTAGTTGACAAAGTCCTAATTCACATCCAACAGTAATTTAGAGTCAAAAGATTAAATGTTAAAATTTCATCATTATAGACCATTTTGGGATCGTTCGACAGGTCCGGAGTCATTGTTTTTCATCCGAAAATTGATTTTTTGGACTGTACCAAAAATGATTCAAAATGTCAATTGGATCATGCCTCATGTTGAATAACCACTTTTTAAACCCTCACAGTGACCAAAATTGCCATTTTTACAGAGTTTTGCTTACTCAAAAGCTTCAATTTTGACCAATTTCAGGCACAGAAATGACTTTAAACACACTTATTTTAGTTGACAAAGTCCTAATTCACATCCAACAGTAATTTAGAGTCAAAAGATTAAATGTTAAAATTTCATCATTATAGACTATTTTGGGATCGTTCGACAGGTCCGGAGTCATCGTTTTTCATCCGAAAATTGATTTTTTTGGACTGTACCAAAAATGATTCAAAATGTCAATTGGATCATGCCTCATGTTGAATAACCACTTTTTAAACCCTCACAGTGACCAAAATTGCCATTTTTACAGAGTTTTGCTTACTCAAAAGCTTCCATTTTGACCCGTTTCAGGCACAGAAATGACTTTAAACACACTTATTCTAGTTGACAAAGTCATAATTCACACCCAACAGTCATTTAGAGTCAAAAGATTAAATGTTAAAATTTGATCATTATAGACCATTTTGGGATCGTTCGACAGGTCCGGAGTCATCGTTTTTCATCCGAAAATTGATTTTTTGGACTGTACCAAAAATGATTCAAAATGTCAATTGGATCATGCCTCATGTTGAATAACCACTTTTTAAACCCTCACAGTGACCAAAATTGCCATTTTTACAGAGTTTTGCTTACTCAAAAGCTTCAATTTTGACCCGTTTCAGGCACAGAAATGACTTTAAACACACTTATTTTAGTTGACAAATTCCTAATTCACATCCAACAGTAATTTATAGTCAAAAGAATAAATGTTAAAATTTCATCATTATAGACCATTTTGGGATCGTTCGACAGGTCCGGAGTCATCGTTTTTCATCCGAAAATTGATTTTTTGGACTGTACCAAAAATGATTCGAAATGTCAATTGGATCTTGCCTCATGTTGAATAACCACTTTTTAAACCCTCACAGTGACCACAATTGCCATTTTTACAGAGTTTTCTTTACTCAAAAGCTTAAATTTTGACCCGTTTCAGGCACAGAAATGACTTTAAACACACTTATTTTAGTTGACCAAGTCCTAATTCACATCCAACAGTAATTTAGAGTCAAAAGATTAAATGTTAAAATTTCATCATTATAGACCATTTTGGGATCGTTCGACAGGTCCGGAGTCATCGTTTTTCATCCGAAAATTGATTTTTTGGACTGTACCAAAAATGATTCAAAATGTCAATTGGATCATGCCTCATGTTGAATAACCACTTTTTAAACCCTCACAGTGACCAAAATTGCCATTTTTACAGAGTTTTGCTTACTCAAAAGCTTCCATTTTGACCCGTTTCAGGCACAGAAATGACTTTAAACACACTTATTCTAGTTGACAAAGTCATAATTCACATCCAACAGTCATTTAGAGTCAAAAGATTAAATGTTAAAATTTCATCATTATAGACCATTTTGGGATCGTTCGACAGGTCCGGAGTCATCGTTTTTCATCCGAAAAGTGATTTTTGGGACTGTACCGAAAATGATTCAAAATGTCAATTGGATCATGCCTCATGTTGAATAACCACTTTTTAAACCCTCACAGTGACCAAAATTGCCATTTTTACAGAGTTTTGCTTACTCAAAAGCTTCCATTTTGACCAGTTTCAGGCACAGAAATGACTTTAAACACACTTATTCTAGTTGACAAAATCATAATTCACATCCAACAGTAATTTAGAGTCAAAAGATTAAATGTTTAAATTTCATCATTATAGACCATTTTGGGATCGTTCGACAGGTCCGGAGTCATCGTTTTTCATCCGAAAATTGATTTTTTGGACTGTACCAAAAATGATTCAAAATGTCAATTGGATCTTGCCTCATGTTGAATAACCACTTTTTAAACCCTCACAGTGACCACAATTGCCATTTTTACAGAGTTTTCCTTACTCAAAAGCTTAAATTTTGACCCGTTTCAGGCACAGAAATGACTTTAAACACACTTATTTTAGTTGACAAAGTCCTAATTCACATCCAACAGTAATTTAGAGTCAAAAGATTAAATGTTAAAATTTCATCATTATAGACCATTTTGGGATCGTTCGACAGGTCCGGAGTCATCGTTTTTCATCCGAAAATTGATTTTTTGGACTGTACCAAAAATGATTCAAAATGTCAATTGGATCATGCCTCATGTTGAATAACCACTTTTTAAACCCTCACAGTGACCAAAATTGCCATTTTTACAGAGTTTTGCTTACTCAAAAGCTTCCATTTTGACCCGTTTCAGGCACAGAAATGACTTTAAACACACTTATTCTAGTTGACAAAGTCATAATTCACATCCAACAGTAATTTAGAGTCAAAAGATTAAATGTTTAAATTTCATCATTATAGACCATTTTGGGATCGTTCGACAGGTCCGGAGTCATCGTTTTTCATCCGAAAATTGATTTTTTTGGACTGTACCAAAAATGATTCAAAATGTCAATTGGATCATGCCTCATGTTGAATAACCACTTTTTCAACCCTCACAGTGACCAAAATTGCCATTTTTACAGAGTTTTGCTTACTCAAAAGCTTATATTTTGACCCGTTTCAGGCACAGAAATGACTTTAAACACACTTATTTTAGTTGACAAAGTCATAATTCACATCCAACAGTCATTTAGAGTCAAAAGATTAAATGTTGAGATTTCATCATTATAGACCATTTTGGGATCGTTCGACAGGTCCGGAGTCATCGTTTTTCATCCGAAAATTGATTTTTTGGACTGTACCAAAAATGATTCAAAATGTCAATTGGATCATGCCTCATGTTGAATAACCACTTTTTAAACCCTCACAGTGACCAAAATTGCAATTTTTACAGAGTTTTGCTTACTCAAAAGCTTCAATTTTGACCCGTTTCAGGCACAGAAATGACTTTAAACACACTTATTTTAGTTGACAAAGTCCTAATTCACATCCAACAGTAATTTAGAGTTAAAAGATTAAATGTTAAAATTTCATCATTATAGACCATTTTGGGATCGTTCGACAGGTCCGGAGTCATCTTTTTTCATCCGAAAATTGATTTTTTGGACTGTACCAAAAATGATTCAAAATGTCAATTGGATCATGCCTCATGTTGAATAACCCCTTTTTAAACCCTCACAGTGACCAAAATTGCCATTTTTACAGAGTTTTGCTTACTCAAAAGCTTCCATTTTGACCCGTTTCAGGCACAGAAATGACTTTAAACACACTTATTCTAGTTGACAAAGTCATAATTCACATCCAACAGTCATTTAGAGTCAAAAGATTAAATGTTAAAATTTCATCATTATAGACCATTTTGGGATCGTTCGACAGGTCCGGAGTCATCGTTTTTCATCCGAAAAGTGATTTTTGGGACTGTACCGAAAATGATTCAAAATGTCAATTGGATCATGCCTCATGTTGAATAACCACTTTTTAAACCCTCACAGTGACCAAAATTGCCATTTTTACAGAGTTTTGCTTACTCAAAAGCTTCCATTTTGACCAGTTTCAGGCACAGAAATGACTTTAAACACACTTATTCTAGTTGACAAAATCATAATTCACATCCAACAGTAATTTAGAGTCAAAAGATTAAATGTTTAAATTTCATCATTATAGACCATTTTGGGATCGTTCGACAGGTCCGGAGTCATCGTTTTTCATCCGAAAATTGATTTTTCGGACTGTACCAAAAATGATTCAAAATGTCTATTGGATCATGCCTCATGTTGAATAACCACTTTTTAAACCCTCACAGTGACCACAATTGCCATTTTTACAGAGTTTTGCTTACTCAAAAGCTTCAATTTTGACCCGTTTCAGGCACAGAAATGACTTTAAACACACTTATTTTAGTTGACAAAGTCCTAATTCACATCCAACAGTTATTTAGAGTCAAAAGATTAAATGTTGAAATTTCATCATTATAGACCATTTTGGGATGGTTCGACAGGTCCGGAGTCATCGTTTTTCATCCGAAAATTGATTTTTTGGACTGTACCAAAAATGATTCAAAATGTCAATTGGATCATGCCTCATGTTGAATAACCACTTTTTAAACCCTCACAGTGACCAAAATTGCCATTTTTACAGAGTTTTGCTTACTCAAAAGCTTCAATTTTGAACAATTTCAGGCACAGAAATGACTTTAAACACACTTATTTTAGTTGACAAAGTCCTAATTCACATCCAACAGTAATTTAGAGTCAAAAGATTAAATGTTAAAATTTCATCATTATAGACCATTTTGGGATCGTTCGACAGGTCCGGAGTCATCGTTTTTCATCCGAAAATTGATTTTTTGGACTGTACCAAAAATGATTCAAAATGTCAATTGGATCATGCCTCATGTTGAATAACCACTTTTTAAACCCTCACAGTGACCAAAATTGCCATTTTTACAGAGTTTTGCTTACTCAAAAGCTTCCATTTTGACCCGTTTCAGGCACAGAAATGACTTTAAACACACTTATTCTAGTTGACAAAGTCATAATTCACACCCAACAGTCATTTAGAGTCAAAAGATTAAATGTTAAAATTTGATCATTATAGACCATTTTGGGATCGTTCGACAGGTCCGGAGTCATCGTTTTTCATCCGAAAATTGATTTTTGGGACTGTACCAAAAATGATTCAAAATGTCAATTGGATCATGCCTCATGTTGAATAACCACTTTTTAAACCCTCACAGTGACCAAAATTGCCATTTTTACAGAGTTTTGCTTACTCAAAAGCTTCCATTTTGACCCGTTTCAGGCACAGAAATGACTTTAAACACACTTATTCTAGTTGACAAAATCATAATTCACATCCAACAGTAATTTAGAGTCAAAAGATTAAATGTTTACATTTCATCATTATAGACCATTTTGGGATTGTTCGACAGGTCCGGAGTCATCGTTTTTCATCCGAAAATTGATTTTTTGGACTGTACCAAAAATGATTCAAAATGTCAATTGGATCATGCCTCATGTTGAATAACCACTTTTTAAACCCTCACAGTGACCAAAATTGCCATTTTTACAGAGTTTTGCTTACTCAAAATCTTCAATTTTGACCCGTTTCAGGCACAGAAATGACTTTAAACACACTTATTTTAGTTGACAAATTCCTAATTCACATCCAACAGTAATTTATAGTCAAAAGAATAAATGTTAAAATTTCATCATTATAGACCATTTTGGGATCGTTCGACAGGTCCGGAGTCATCGTTTTTCATCCGAAAATTGATTTTTTGGACTGTACCAAAAATGATTCAAAATGTCAATTGGATCATGCCTCATGTTGAATAACCACTTTTTAAACCCTCACAGTGACCAAAATTGCCATTTTTACCGAGTTTTGCTTACTCAAAAGCTTCAATTTTGACCCGTTTCAGGCACAGAAATGACTTTAAACACACTTATTTTAGTTGACAAAGTCCTAATTCACATCCAACAGTCATTTAGAGTCAAAAGATTAAATGTTGAAATTTCATCATTATAGACCATTTTGGGATGGTTCGACAGGTCCGGAGTCATCGTTTTTCATCCGAAAATTGATTTTTTGGACTGTACCAAAAATGATTCAAAATGTCAATTGGATCATGCCTCATGTTGAATAACCACTTTTTAAACCCTCACAGTGACCAAAATTGCAATTTTTAAAGAGTTTTGCTTACTCAAAAGCTTCAATTTTGACCCGTTTCAGGCACAGAAATGACTTTAAACACACTTATTTTAGTTGACAAAGTCCTAATTCACATCCAACAGTAATTTAGAGTCAAAAGATTAAATGTTAAAATTTCATCATTATAGACCATTTTGGGATCGTTCGACAGGTCCGGAGTCATTGTTTTTCATCCGAAAATTGATTTTTTGGACTGTACCAAAAATGATTCAAAATGTCAATTGGATCATGCCTCATGTTGAATAACCACTTTTTAAACCCTCACAGTGACCAAAATTGCCATTTTTACAGAGTTTTGCTTACTCAAAAGCTTCAATTTTGACCCGTTTCAGGCACAGAAATGACTTTAAACACACTTATTTTAGTTGACAAAGTCATAATTCACATCCAACAGTCATTTAGAGTCAAAAGATTAAATGTTGAAATTTCATCATTATAGACCATTTTGGGATCGTTCGACAGGTCCGGAGTCATCGTTTTTCATCCGAAAATTGATTTTTTGGACTGTACCAAAAATGATTCAAAATGTCAATTGGATCATGCCTCATGTTGAATAACCACTTTTTAAACCCTCACAGTGACCAAAATTGCCATTTTTACAGAGTTTTGCTTACTCAAAAGCTTCAATTTTGAACAATTTCAGGCACAGAAATGACTTTAAACACACTTATTTTAGTTGACAAAGTCCTAATTCACATCCAACAGTAATTTAGAGTCAAAAGATTAAATGTTAAAATTTCATCATTATAGACCATTTTGTGATCGTTCGACAGGTCCGGAGTCATCGTTTTTCATCCGAAAATTGATTTTTTGGACTGTACCAAAAATGATTCAAAATGTCAATTGGATCATGCCTCATGTTGAATAACCACTTTTTAAACCCTCACAGTGACCAAAATTGCCATTTTTAAAGAGTTTTGCTTACTCAAAAGCTTCAATTTTGACCCGTTTCAGGCACAGAAATGACTTTAAACACACTTATTTTAGTTGACAAAGTCCTAATTCACATCCAACAGTAATTTAGAGTCAAAAGATTAAATGTTAAAATTTCATCATTATAGACCATTTTGGGATCGTTCGACAGGTCCGGAGTCATTGTTTTTCATCCGAAAATTGATTTTTTGGACTGTACCAAAAATGATTCAAAATGTCAATTGGATCATGCCTCATGTTGAATAACCACTTTTTAAACCCTCACAGTGACCAAAATTGCCATTTTTACAGAGTTTTGCTTACTCAAAAGCTTTCATTTTGACCCGTTTCAGGCACAGAAATGACTTTAAACACACTTATTCTAGTTGACAAAGTCATAATTCACATCCAACAGTAATTGAGAGTCAAAAGATTAAATGTTGAAATTTCATCATTATAGACCATTTTGGGATCGTTCGACAGGTCCGGAGTCATCGTTTTTCATCCGAAAATTGATTTTTCGGACTGTACCAAAAATGATTCAAAATGTCAATTGGATCATGCCTCATGTTGAATAACCACTTTTTAAACCCTCACAGTGACCAAAATTGCCATTTTTACAGAGTTTTGCTTACTCAAAAGCTTCAAATTTGACCTGTTTCAGGCACAGAAATGACTTTAAACACACTTATTTTAGTTGACAAAGTCATAATTCACATCCAACAGTCATTTAGAGTCAAAAGATTAAATGTTAAAATTTCATCATTATAGACCATTTTGGGATCGTTCGACAGGTCCGGAGTCATCGTTTTTCATCCGAAAATTGATTTTTTGGACTGTACCAAAAATGATTCAAAATGTCAATTGGATCATGCCTCATGTTGAATAACCACTTTTTAAACCCTCACAGTGACCAAAATTGCCATTTTTACAGAGTTTTGCTTACTCAAAAGCTAACATTTTGACACGTTTCAGGCACAGAAATGACTTTAAACACACTTATTCTAGTTGACAAAGTCATAATTCACATCCAACAGTCATTTAGAATCAAAAGATTAAATGTTGAAATTTCATCATTATAGACCATTTTGGGATCCTTCGACAGGTCCGGAGTCATCGTTTTTTATCCGAAAATTGATTTTTTTGGACTGTACCAAAAATGATTCAAAATGTCAATTGGATCATGCCTCATGTTGAATAACCACTTTTTCAACCCTCACAGTGACCAAAATTGCCATTTTTACAGAGTTTTGCTTACTCAAAAGCTTCAATTTTGACCCGTTTCAGGCACAGAAATGACTTTAAACACACTTATTTTAGTTGACAAAGTCATAATTCACATCCAACAGTCATTTAGAGTCAAAAGATTAAATGTTGAGATTTCATCATTATAGACCATTTTGGGATCGTTCGACAGGTCCGGAGTCATCGTTTTTCATCCGAAAATTGATTTTTTGGACTGTACCAAAAATGATTCAAAATGTCAATTGGATCATGCCTCATGTTGAATAACCACTTTTTAAACCCTCACAGTGACCAAAATTGCAATTTTTACAGAGTTTTGCTTACTCAAAAGCTTCAATTTTGACCCGTTTCAGGCACAGAAACGACTTTAAACACACTTATTTTAGTTGACAAAGTCCTAATTCACATCCAACAGTAATTTAGAGTCAAAAGATTAAATGTTAAAATTTCATCATTATAGACCATTTTGGGATCGTTCAACAGGTCCGGAGTCATCTTTTTTCATCCGAAAATTGATTTTCTGGACTGTACCAAAAATGATTCAAAATGTCAATTGGATCATGCCTCATGTTGAATAACCACTTTTTAAACCCTCACAGTGACCAAAATTGCCATTTTTACAGAGTTTTGCTTACTCAAAAGCTTCCATGTTGACCCGTTTCAGGCACAGAAATGACTTTAAACACACTTATTCTAGTTGACAAAGTCATAATTCACATCCAACAGTAATTTAGAGTCAAAAGATTAAATGTTAAAATTTCATCATTATAGACCATTTTGGGATCGTTCGACAGGTCCGGAGTCATCGTTTTTCATCCGAAAATTGATTTTTTGGACTGTACCAAAAATGATTCAAAATGTCAATTGGATCATGCCTCATGTTGAATAACCCCTTTTTAAACCCTCACAGTGACCAAAATTGCCATTTTTACAGAGTTTTGCTTACTCAAAAGCTTCCATTTTGACCCGTTTCAGGCACAGAAATGACTTTAAACACACTTATTCTAGTTGACAAAGTCATAATTCACATCCAACAGTCATTTAGAGTCAAAAGATTAAATGTTAAAATTTCATCATTATAGACCATTTTGGGATCGTTCGACAGGTCCGGAGTCATTGTTTTTCATCCGAAAATTGATTTTTTGGACTGTACCAAAAATGATTCAAAATGTCAATTGGATCATGCCTCATGTTGAATAACCACTTTTTAAACCCTCACAGTGACCAAAATTGCCATTTTTACAGAGTTTTGCTTACTCAAAAGCTTCAATTTTGACCAATTTCAGGCACAGAAATGACTTTAAACACACTTATTTTAGTTGACAAAGTCCTAATTCACATCCAACAGTAATTTAGAGTCAAAAGATTAAATGTTAAAATTTCATCATTATAGACCATTTTGGGATCGTTCGACAGGTCCGGAGTCATCGTTTTTCATCCGAAAATTGATTTTTGGGACTGTACCAAAAATGATTCAAAATGTCAATTGGATCATGCCTCATGTTGAATAACCACTTTTTAAATCCTCACAGTGACCAAAATTGCCATTTTTACAGAGTTTTGCTTACTCAAAAGCTTCCATTTTGACCAGTTTCAGGCACAGAAATGACTTTAAACACACTTATTCTAGTTGACAAAATCATAATTCACATCCAACAGTAATTTAGAGTCAAAAGATTAAATGTTTAAATTTCATCATTATAGACCATTTTGGGATCGTTCGACAGGTCCGGAGTCATCGTTTTTCATCCGAAAATTGATTTTTCGGACTGTACCAAAAATGATTCAAAATGTCAATTGGATCATGGCTCATGTTGAATAACCACTTTTTAAACCCTCACAGTGACCACAATTGCCATTTTTACAGAGTTTTGCTTACTCAAAAGCTTCAATTTTGACCCGTTTCAGGCACAGAAATGACTTTAAACACACTTATTTTAGTTGACAAAGTCCTAATTCACATCCAACAGTTATTTAGAGTCAAAAGATTAAATGTTGAAATTTCATCATTATAGACCATTTTGGGATGGTTCGACAGGTCCGGAGTCATCGTTTTTCATCCGAAAATTGATTTTTTGGACTGTACCAAAAATGATTCAAAATGTCAATTGGATCATGCCTCATGTTGAATAACCACTTTTTAAACCCTCACAGTGACCAAAATTGCCATTTTTAAAGAGTTTTGCTTACTCAAAAGCTTCAATTTTGACCCGTTTCAGGCACAGAAATGACTTTAAACACACTTATTCTAGTTGACAAAATCATAATTCACATCCAACAGTAATTTAGAGTCAAAAGATTAAATGTTTAAATTTCATCATTATAGACCATTTTGGGATCGTTCGACAGGTCCGGAGTCATCGTTTTTCATCCGAAAATTGATTTTTTGGACTGTACCAAAAATGATTCAAAATGTCAATTGGATCTTGCCTCATGTTGAATAACCACTTTTTAAACCCTCACAGTGACCACAATTGCCATTTTTACAGAGTTTTCCTTACTCAAAAGCTTAAATTTTGACCCGTTTCAGGCACAGAAATTACTTTAAACACACTTATTTTAGTTGACAAAGTCCTAATTCACATCCAACAGTAATTTAGAGTCAAAAGATTAAATGTTAAAATTTCATCATTATAGACCATTTTGGGATCGTTCGACAGGTCCGGAGTCATCGTTTTTCATCCGAAAATTGATTTTTTGGACTGTACCAAAAATGATTCAAAATGTCAATTGGATCATGCCTCATGTTGAATAACCACTTTTTAAACCCTCACAGTGACCAAAATTGCCATTTTTACAGAGTTTTGCTTACTCAAAAGCTTCCATTTTGACCCGTTTCAGGCACAGAAATGACTTTAAACACACTTATTCTAGTTGACAAAGTCATAATTCACATCCAACAGTAATTTAGAGTCAAAAGATTAAATGTTAACATTTCATCATTATAGACCATTTTGGGATCGTTCGACAGGTCCGGAGTCATCGTTTTTCATCCGAAAATTGATTTTTTGGGACTGTACCGAAAATGATTCAAAATGTCAATTGGATCATGCCTCATGTTGAATAACCACTTTTTAAACCCTCACAAGGACCAAAATTGCCATTTTTACAGAGTTTTGCTTACTCAAAAGCTTCCATTTTGACAAGTTTCAGGCACAGAAATGACTTTAAACACACTTATTCTAGTTGACAAAATCATAATTCACATCCAACAGTAATTTAGAGTCAAAAGATTAAATGTTTAAATTTCATCATTATAGACCATTTTGGGATCGTTCGACAGGTCCGGAGTCATCGTTTTTCATCCGAAAATTGATTTTTTGGACTGTACCAAAAATGATTCAAAATGTCAATTGGATCATGCCTCATGTTGAATAACCACTTTTTAAACCCTCACAGTGACCAAAATTGCCATTTTTACAGAGTTTTGCTTACTCAAAAGCTTCAATTTTGACCCGTTTCAGGCACAGAAATGACTTTAAACACACTTATTTTAGTTGACAAAGTCCTAATTCACATCCAACAGTAATTTAGAGTCAAAAGATTAAATGTTAAAATTTCATCATTATAGACCATTTTGGGATCGTTCGACAGGTCCGGAGTCATCTTTTTTCATCCGAAAATTGATTTTTTGGACTGTACCAAAAATGATTCAAAATGTCAATTGGATCATGCCTCATGTTGAATAACCACTTTTTAAACCCTCACAGTGACCAAAATTGCCATTTTTACAGAGTTTTGCTTACTCAAAAGCTTCCATTTTGACCCGTTTCAGGCACAGAAATGACTTTAAACACACTTATTCTAGTTGACAAAGTCATAATTCACATCCAACAGTAATTTAGAGTCAAAAGATTAAATGTTAAAATTTCATCATTATAGACCATTTTGGGATCGTTCGACAGGTCCGGAGTCATCGTTTTTCATCCGAAAATTGATTTTTTGGACTGTACCAAAAATGATTCAAAATGTCAATTGGATCATGCCTCATGTTGAATAACCCCTTTTTAAACCCTCACAGTGACCAAAATTGCCATTTTTACAGAGTTTTGCTTACTCAAAAGCTTCCATTTTGACCCGTTTCAGGCACAGAAATGACTTTAAACACACTTATTCTAGTTGACAAAGTCATAATTCACATCCAACAGTCATTTAGAGTCAAAAGATTAAATGTTAAAATTTCATCATTATAGACCATTTTGGGATCGTTCGACAGGTCCGGAGTCATCGTTTTTCATCCGAAAAGTGATTTTTGGGACTGTACCGAAAATGATTCAAAATGTCAATTGGATCATGCCTCATGTTGAATAACCACTTTTTAAACCCTCACAGTGACCAAAATTGCCATTTTTACAGAGTTTTGCTTACTCAAAAGCTTCCATTTTGACCAGTTTCAGGCACAGAAATGACTTTAAACACACTTATTCTAGTTGACAAAATCATAATTCACATCCAACAGTAATTTAGAGTCAAAAGATTAAATGTTTAAATTTCATCATTATAGACCATTTTGGGATCGTTCGACAGGTCCGGAGTCATCGTTTTTCATCCGAAAATTGATTTTTCGGACTGTACCAAAAATGATTCAAAATGTCAATTGGATCATGCCTCATGTTGAATAACCACTTTTTAAACCCTCACAGTGACCACAATTGCCATTTTTACAGAGTTTTGCTTACTCAAAAGCTTCAATTTTGACCCGTTTCAGGCACAGAAATGACTTTAAACACACTTATTTTAGTTGACAAAGTCCTAATTCACATCCAACAGTTATTTAGAGTCAAAAGATTAAATGTTGAAATTTCATCATTATAGACCATTTTGGGATGGTTCGACAGGTCCGGAGTCATCGTTTTTCATCCGAAAATTGATTTTTTGGACTGTACCAAAAATGATTCAAAATGTCAATTGGATCATGCCTCATGTTGAATAACCACTTTTTAAACCCTCACAGTGACCAAAATTGCCATTTTTAAAGAGTTTTGCTTACTCAAAAGCTTCAATTTTGACCCGTTTCAGGCACAGAAATGACTTTAAACACACTTATTTTAGTTGACAAAGTCCTAATTCACATCCAACAGTAATTTAGAGTCAAAAGATTAAATGTTAAAATTTCATCATTATAGACCATTTTGGGATCGTTCGACAGGTCCGGAGTCATTGTTTTTCATCCGAAAATTGATTTTTTGGACTGTACCAAAAATGATTCAAAATGTCAATTGGATCATGCCTCATGTTGAATAACCACTTTTTAAACCCTCACAGTGACCAAAATTGCCATTTTTACAGAGTTTTGCTTACTCAAAAGCTTCAATTTTGACCAATTTCAGGCACAGAAATGACTTTAAACACACTTATTTTAGTTGACAAAGTCCTAATTCACATCCAACAGTAATTTAGAGTCAAAAGATTAAATGTTAAAATTTCATCATTATAGACTATTTTGGGATCGTTCGACAGGTCCGGAGTCATCGTTTTTCATCCGAAAATTGATTTTTTTGGACTGTACCAAAAATGATTCAAAATGTCAATTGGATCATGCCTCATGTTGAATAACCACTTTTTAAACCCTCACAGTGACCAAAATTGCCATTTTTACAGAGTTTTGCTTACTCAAAAGCTTCCATTTTGACCCGTTTCAGGCACAGAAATGACTTTAAACACACTTATTCTAGTTGACAAAGTCATAATTCACACCCAACAGTCATTTAGAGTCAAAAGATTAAATGTTAAAATTTGATCATTATAGACCATTTTGGGATCGTTCGACAGGTCCGGAGTCATCGTTTTTCATCCGAAAATTGATTTTTTGGACTGTACCAAAAATGATTCAAAATGTCAATTGGATCATGCCTCATGTTGAATAACCACTTTTTAAACCCTCACAGTGACCAAAATTGCCATTTTTACAGAGTTTTGCTTACTCAAAAGCTTCAATTTTGACCCGTTTCAGGCACAGAAATGACTTTAAACACACTTATTTTAGTTGACAAATTCCTAATTCACATCCAACAGTAATTTATAGTCAAAAGAATAAATGTTAAAATTTCATCATTATAGACCATTTTGGGATCGTTCGACAGGTCCGGAGTCATCGTTTTTCATCCGAAAATTGATTTTTTGGACTGTACCAAAAATGATTCGAAATGTCAATTGGATCTTGCCTCATGTTGAATAACCACTTTTTAAACCCTCACAGTGACCACAATTGCCATTTTTACAGAGTTTTCTTTACTCAAAAGCTTAAATTTTGACCCGTTTCAGGCACAGAAATGACTTTAAACACACTTATTTTAGTTGACCAAGTCCTAATTCACATCCAACAGTAATTTAGAGTCAAAAGATTAAATGTTAAAATTTCATCATTATAGACCATTTTGGGATCGTTCGACAGGTCCGGAGTCATCGTTTTTCATCCGAAAATTGATTTTTTGGACTGTACCAAAAATGATTCAAAATGTCAATTGGATCATGCCTCATGTTGAATAACCACTTTTTAAACCCTCACAGTGACCAAAATTGCCATTTTTACAGAGTTTTGCTTACTCAAAAGCTTCCATTTTGACCCGTTTCAGGCACAGAAATGACTTTAAACACACTTATTCTAGTTGACAAAGTCATAATTCACATCCAACAGTCATTTAGAGTCAAAAGATTAAATGTTAAAATTTCATCATTATAGACCATTTTGGGATCGTTCGACAGGTCCGGAGTCATCGTTTTTCATCCGAAAAGTGATTTTTGGGACTGTACCGAAAATGATTCAAAATGTCAATTGGATCATGCCTCATGTTGAATAACCACTTTTTAAACCCTCACAGTGACCAAAATTGCCATTTTTACAGAGTTTTGCTTACTCAAAAGCTTCCATTTTGACCAGTTTCAGGCACAGAAATGACTTTAAACACACTTATTCTAGTTGACAAAATCATAATTCACATCCAACAGTAATTTAGAGTCAAAAGATTAAATGTTTAAATTTCATCATTATAGACCATTTTGGGATCGTTCGACAGGTCCGGAGTCATCGTTTTTCATCCGAAAATTGATTTTTTGGACTGTACCAAAAATGATTCAAAATGTCAATTGGATCTTGCCTCATGTTGAATAACCACTTTTTAAACCCTCACAGTGACCACAATTGCCATTTTTACAGAGTTTTCCTTACTCAAAAGCTTAAATTTTGACCCGTTTCAGGCACAGAAATGACTTTAAACACACTTATTTTAGTTGACAAAGTCCTAATTCACATCCAACAGTAATTTAGAGTCAAAAGATTAAATGTTAAAATTTCATCATTATAGACCATTTTGGGATCGTTCGACAGGTCCGGAGTCATCGTTTTTCATCCGAAAATTGATTTTTTGGACTGTACCAAAAATGATTCAAAATGTCAATTGGATCATGCCTCATGTTGAATAACCACTTTTTAAACCCTCACAGTGACCAAAATTGCCATTTTTACAGAGTTTTGCTTACTCAAAAGCTTCCATTTTGACCCGTTTCAGGCACAGAAATGACTTTAAACACACTTATTCTAGTTGACAAAGTCATAATTCACATCCAACAGTAATTTAGAGTCAAAAGATTAAATGTTTAAATTTCATCATTATAGACCATTTTGGGATCGTTCGACAGGTCCGGAGTCATCGTTTTTCATCCGAAAATTGATTTTTTTGGACTGTACCAAAAATGATTCAAAATGTCAATTGGATCATGCCTCATGTTGAATAACCACTTTTTCAACCCTCACAGTGACCAAAATTGCCATTTTTACAGAGTTTTGCTTACTCAAAAGCTTATATTTTGACCCGTTTCAGGCACAGAAATGACTTTAAACACACTTATTTTAGTTGACAAAGTCATAATTCACATCCAACAGTCATTTAGAGTCAAAAGATTAAATGTTGAGATTTCATCATTATAGACCATTTTGGGATCGTTCGACAGGTCCGGAGTCATCGTTTTTCATCCGAAAATTGATTTTTTGGACTGTACCAAAAATGATTCAAAATGTCAATTGGATCATGCCTCATGTTGAATAACCACTTTTTAAACCCTCACAGTGACCAAAATTGCAATTTTTACAGAGTTTTGCTTACTCAAAAGCTTCAATTTTGACCCGTTTCAGGCACAGAAATGACTTTAAACACACTTATTTTAGTTGACAAAGTCCTAATTCACATCCAACAGTAATTTAGAGTTAAAAGATTAAATGTTAAAATTTCATCATTATAGACCATTTTGGGATCGTTCGACAGGTCCGGAGTCATCTTTTTTCATCCGAAAATTGATTTTTTGGACTGTACCAAAAATGATTCAAAATGTCAATTGGATCATGCCTCATGTTGAATAACCCCTTTTTAAACCCTCACAGTGACCAAAATTGCCATTTTTACAGAGTTTTGCTTACTCAAAAGCTTCCATTTTGACCCGTTTCAGGCACAGAAATGACTTTAAACACACTTATTCTAGTTGACAAAGTCATAATTCACATCCAACAGTCATTTAGAGTCAAAAGATTAAATGTTAAAATTTCATCATTATAGACCATTTTGGGATCGTTCGACAGGTCCGGAGTCATCGTTTTTCATCCGAAAAGTGATTTTTGGGACTGTACCGAAAATGATTCAAAATGTCAATTGGATCATGCCTCATGTTGAATAACCACTTTTTAAACCCTCACAGTGACCAAAATTGCCATTTTTACAGAGTTTTGCTTACTCAAAAGCTTCCATTTTGACCAGTTTCAGGCACAGAAATGACTTTAAACACACTTATTCTAGTTGACAAAATCATAATTCACATCCAACAGTAATTTAGAGTCAAAAGATTAAATGTTTAAATTTCATCATTATAGACCATTTTGGGATCGTTCGACAGGTCCGGAGTCATCGTTTTTCATCCGAAAATTGATTTTTCGGACTGTACCAAAAATGATTCAAAATGTCTATTGGATCATGCCTCATGTTGAATAACCACTTTTTAAACCCTCACAGTGACCACAATTGCCATTTTTACAGAGTTTTGCTTACTCAAAAGCTTCAATTTTGACCCGTTTCAGGCACAGAAATGACTTTAAACACACTTATTTTAGTTGACAAAGTCCTAATTCACATCCAACAGTTATTTAGAGTCAAAAGATTAAATGTTGAAATTTCATCATTATAGACCATTTTGGGATGGTTCGACAGGTCCGGAGTCATCGTTTTTCATCCGAAAATTGATTTTTTGGACTGTACCAAAAATGATTCAAAATGTCAATTGGATCATGCCTCATGTTGAATAACCACTTTTTAAACCCTCACAGTGACCAAAATTGCCATTTTTACAGAGTTTTGCTTACTCAAAAGCTTCAATTTTGAACAATTTCAGGCACAGAAATGACTTTAAACACACTTATTTTAGTTGACAAAGTCCTAATTCACATCCAACAGTAATTTAGAGTCAAAAGATTAAATGTTAAAATTTCATCATTATAGACCATTTTGGGATCGTTCGACAGGTCCGGAGTCATCGTTTTTCATCCGAAAATTGATTTTTTGGACTGTACCAAAAATGATTCAAAATGTCAATTGGATCATGCCTCATGTTGAATAACCACTTTTTAAACCCTCACAGTGACCAAAATTGCCATTTTTACAGAGTTTTGCTTACTCAAAAGCTTCCATTTTGACCCGTTTCAGGCACAGAAATGACTTTAAACACACTTATTCTAGTTGACAAAGTCATAATTCACACCCAACAGTCATTTAGAGTCAAAAGATTAAATGTTAAAATTTGATCATTATAGACCATTTTGGGATCGTTCGACAGGTCCGGAGTCATCGTTTTTCATCCGAAAATTGATTTTTGGGACTGTACCAAAAATGATTCAAAATGTCAATTGGATCATGCCTCATGTTGAATAACCACTTTTTAAACCCTCACAGTGACCAAAATTGCCATTTTTACAGAGTTTTGCTTACTCAAAAGCTTCCATTTTGACCCGTTTCAGGCACAGAAATGACTTTAAACACACTTATTCTAGTTGACAAAATCATAATTCACATCCAACAGTAATTTAGAGTCAAAAGATTAAATGTTTACATTTCATCATTATAGACCATTTTGGGATTGTTCGACAGGTCCGGAGTCATCGTTTTTCATCCGAAAATTGATTTTTTGGACTGTACCAAAAATGATTCAAAATGTCAATTGGATCATGCCTCATGTTGAATAACCACTTTTTAAACCCTCACAGTGACCAAAATTGCCATTTTTACAGAGTTTTGCTTACTCAAAATCTTCAATTTTGACCCGTTTCAGGCACAGAAATGACTTTAAACACACTTATTTTAGTTGACAAATTCCTAATTCACATCCAACAGTAATTTATAGTCAAAAGAATAAATGTTAAAATTTCATCATTATAGACCATTTTGGGATCGTTCGACAGGTCCGGAGTCATCGTTTTTCATCCGAAAATTGATTTTTTGGACTGTACCAAAAATGATTCAAAATGTCAATTGGATCATGCCTCATGTTGAATAACCACTTTTTAAACCCTCACAGTGACCAAAATTGCCATTTTTACCGAGTTTTGCTTACTCAAAAGCTTCAATTTTGACCCGTTTCAGGCACAGAAATGACTTTAAACACACTTATTTTAGTTGACAAAGTCCTAATTCACATCCAACAGTCATTTAGAGTCAAAAGATTAAATGTTGAAATTTCATCATTATAGACCATTTTGGGATGGTTCGACAGGTCCGGAGTCATCGTTTTTCATCCGAAAATTGATTTTTTGGACTGTACCAAAAATGATTCAAAATGTCAATTGGATCATGCCTCATGTTGAATAACCACTTTTTAAACCCTCACAGTGACCAAAATTGCAATTTTTAAAGAGTTTTGCTTACTCAAAAGCTTCAATTTTGACCCGTTTCAGGCACAGAAATGACTTTAAACACACTTATTTTAGTTGACAAAGTCCTAATTCACATCCAACAGTAATTTAGAGTCAAAAGATTAAATGTTAAAATTTCATCATTATAGACCATTTTGGGATCGTTCGACAGGTCCGGAGTCATTGTTTTTCATCCGAAAATTGATTTTTTGGACTGTACCAAAAATGATTCAAAATGTCAATTGGATCATGCCTCATGTTGAATAACCACTTTTTAAACCCTCACAGTGACCAAAATTGCCATTTTTACAGAGTTTTGCTTACTCAAAAGCTTCAATTTTGACCCGTTTCAGGCACAGAAATGACTTTAAACACACTTATTTTAGTTGACAAAGTCATAATTCACATCCAACAGTCATTTAGAGTCAAAAGATTAAATGTTGAAATTTCATCATTATAGACCATTTTGGGATCGTTCGACAGGTCCGGAGTCATCGTTTTTCATCCGAAAATTGATTTTTTGGACTGTACCAAAAATGATTCAAAATGTCAATTGGATCATGCCTCATGTTGAATAACCACTTTTTAAACCCTCACAGTGACCAAAATTGCCATTTTTACAGAGTTTTGCTTACTCAAAAGCTTCAATTTTGAACAATTTCAGGCACAGAAATGACTTTAAACACACTTATTTTAGTTGACAAAGTCCTAATTCACATCCAACAGTAATTTAGAGTCAAAAGATTAAATGTTAAAATTTCATCATTATAGACCATTTTGTGATCGTTCGACAGGTCCGGAGTCATCGTTTTTCATCCGAAAATTGATTTTTTGGACTGTACCAAAAATGATTCAAAATGTCAATTGGATCATGCCTCATGTTGAATAACCACTTTTTAAACCCTCACAGTGACCAAAATTGCCATTTTTAAAGAGTTTTGCTTACTCAAAAGCTTCAATTTTGACCCGTTTCAGGCACAGAAATGACTTTAAACACACTTATTTTAGTTGACAAAGTCCTAATTCACATCCAACAGTAATTTAGAGTCAAAAGATTAAATGTTAAAATTTCATCATTATAGACCATTTTGGGATCGTTCGACAGGTCCGGAGTCATTGTTTTTCATCCGAAAATTGATTTTTTGGACTGTACCAAAAATGATTCAAAATGTCAATTGGATCATGCCTCATGTTGAATAACCACTTTTTAAACCCTCACAGTGACCAAAATTGCCATTTTTACAGAGTTTTGCTTACTCAAAAGCTTTCATTTTGACCCGTTTCAGGCACAGAAATGACTTTAAACACACTTATTCTAGTTGACAAAGTCATAATTCACATCCAACAGTAATTGAGAGTCAAAAGATTAAATGTTGAAATTTCATCATTATAGACCATTTTGGGATCGTTCGACAGGTCCGGAGTCATCGTTTTTCATCCGAAAATTGATTTTTCGGACTGTACCAAAAATGATTCAAAATGTCAATTGGATCATGCCTCATGTTGAATAACCACTTTTTAAACCCTCACAGTGACCAAAATTGCCATTTTTACAGAGTTTTGCTTACTCAAAAGCTTCAAATTTGACCTGTTTCAGGCACAGAAATGACTTTAAACACACTTATTTTAGTTGACAAAGTCATAATTCACATCCAACAGTCATTTAGAGTCAAAAGATTAAATGTTAAAATTTCATCATTATAGACCATTTTGGGATCGTTCGACAGGTCCGGAGTCATCGTTTTTCATCCGAAAATTGATTTTTTGGACTGTACCAAAAATGATTCAAAATGTCAATTGGATCATGCCTCATGTTGAATAACCACTTTTTAAACCCTCACAGTGACCAAAATTGCCATTTTTACAGAGTTTTGCTTACTCAAAAGCTAACATTTTGACACGTTTCAGGCACAGAAATGACTTTAAACACACTTATTCTAGTTGACAAAGTCATAATTCACATCCAACAGTCATTTAGAATCAAAAGATTAAATGTTGAAATTTCATCATTATAGACCATTTTGGGATCCTTCGACAGGTCCGGAGTCATCGTTTTTTATCCGAAAATTGATTTTTTTGGACTGTACCAAAAATGATTCAAAATGTCAATTGGATCATGCCTCATGTTGAATAACCACTTTTTCAACCCTCACAGTGACCAAAATTGCCATTTTTACAGAGTTTTGCTTACTCAAAAGCTTCAATTTTGACCCGTTTCAGGCACAGAAATGACTTTAAACACACTTATTTTAGTTGACAAAGTCATAATTCACATCCAACAGTCATTTAGAGTCAAAAGATTAAATGTTGAGATTTCATCATTATAGACCATTTTGGGATCGTTCGACAGGTCCGGAGTCATCGTTTTTCATCCGAAAATTGATTTTTTGGACTGTACCAAAAATGATTCAAAATGTCAATTGGATCATGCCTCATGTTGAATAACCACTTTTTAAACCCTCACAGTGACCAAAATTGCAATTTTTACAGAGTTTTGCTTACTCAAAAGCTTCAATTTTGACCCGTTTCAGGCACAGAAACGACTTTAAACACACTTATTTTAGTTGACAAAGTCCTAATTCACATCCAACAGTAATTTAGAGTCAAAAGATTAAATGTTAAAATTTCATCATTATAGACCATTTTGGGATCGTTCAACAGGTCCGGAGTCATCTTTTTTCATCCGAAAATTGATTTTCTGGACTGTACCAAAAATGATTCAAAATGTCAATTGGATCATGCCTCATGTTGAATAACCACTTTTTAAACCCTCACAGTGACCAAAATTGCCATTTTTACAGAGTTTTGCTTACTCAAAAGCTTCCATGTTGACCCGTTTCAGGCACAGAAATGACTTTAAACACACTTATTCTAGTTGACAAAGTCATAATTCACATCCAACAGTAATTTAGAGTCAAAAGATTAAATGTTAAAATTTCATCATTATAGACCATTTTGGGATCGTTCGACAGGTCCGGAGTCATCGTTTTTCATCCGAAAATTGATTTTTTGGACTGTACCAAAAATGATTCAAAATGTCAATTGGATCATGCCTCATGTTGAATAACCCCTTTTTAAACCCTCACAGTGACCAAAATTGCCATTTTTACAGAGTTTTGCTTACTCAAAAGCTTCCATTTTGACCCGTTTCAGGCACAGAAATGACTTTAAACACACTTATTCTAGTTGACAAAGTCATAATTCACATCCAACAGTCATTTAGAGTCAAAAGATTAAATGTTAAAATTTCATCATTATAGACCATTTTGGGATCGTTCGACAGGTCCGGAGTCATTGTTTTTCATCCGAAAATTGATTTTTTGGACTGTACCAAAAATGATTCAAAATGTCAATTGGATCATGCCTCATGTTGAATAACCACTTTTTAAACCCTCACAGTGACCAAAATTGCCATTTTTACAGAGTTTTGCTTACTCAAAAGCTTCAATTTTGACCAATTTCAGGCACAGAAATGACTTTAAACACACTTATTTTAGTTGACAAAGTCCTAATTCACATCCAACAGTAATTTAGAGTCAAAAGATTAAATGTTAAAATTTCATCATTATAGACCATTTTGGGATCGTTCGACAGGTCCGGAGTCATCGTTTTTCATCCGAAAATTGATTTTTGGGACTGTACCAAAAATGATTCAAAATGTCAATTGGATCATGCCTCATGTTGAATAACCACTTTTTAAATCCTCACAGTGACCAAAATTGCCATTTTTACAGAGTTTTGCTTACTCAAAAGCTTCCATTTTGACCAGTTTCAGGCACAGAAATGACTTTAAACACACTTATTCTAGTTGACAAAATCATAATTCACATCCAACAGTAATTTAGAGTCAAAAGATTAAATGTTTAAATTTCATCATTATAGACCATTTTGGGATCGTTCGACAGGTCCGGAGTCATCGTTTTTCATCCGAAAATTGATTTTTCGGACTGTACCAAAAATGATTCAAAATGTCAATTGGATCATGGCTCATGTTGAATAACCACTTTTTAAACCCTCACAGTGACCACAATTGCCATTTTTACAGAGTTTTGCTTACTCAAAAGCTTCAATTTTGACCCGTTTCAGGCACAGAAATGACTTTAAACACACTTATTTTAGTTGACAAAGTCCTAATTCACATCCAACAGTTATTTAGAGTCAAAAGATTAAATGTTGAAATTTCATCATTATAGACCATTTTGGGATGGTTCGACAGGTCCGGAGTCATCGTTTTTCATCCGAAAATTGATTTTTTGGACTGTACCAAAAATGATTCAAAATGTCAATTGGATCATGCCTCATGTTGAATAACCACTTTTTAAACCCTCACAGTGACCAAAATTGCCATTTTTAAAGAGTTTTGCTTACTCAAAAGCTTCAATTTTGACCCGTTTCAGGCACAGAAATGACTTTAAACACACTTATTTTAGTTGACAAAGTCCTAATTCACATCCAACAGTAATTTAGAGTCAAAAGATTAAATGTTAAAATTTCATCATTATAGACCATTTTGGGATCGTTCGACAGGTCCGGAGTCATTGTTTTTCATCCGAAAATTGATTTTTTGGACTGTACCAAAAATGATTCAAAATGTCAATTGGATCATGCCTCATGTTGAATAACCACTTTTTAAACCCTCACAGTGACCAAAATTGCCATTTTTACAGAGTTTTGCTTACTCAAAAGCTTCAATTTTGACCAATTTTAGGCACAGAAATGACTTTAAACACACTTATTTTAGTTGACAAAGTCCTAATTCACATCCAACAGTAATTTAGAGTCAAAAGATTAAATGTTAAAATTTCATCATTATAGACCATTTTGGGATCGTTCGACAGGTCCGGAGTCATCGTTTTTCATCCGAAAATTGATTTTTTGGACTGTACCAAAAATGATTCAAAATGTCAATTGGATCATGCCTCATGTTGAATAACCACTTTTTAAACCCTCACAGTGACCAAAATTGCCATTTTTACAGAGTTTTGCTTACTCAAAAGCTTCAATTTTGACCCGTTTCAGGCACAGAAATGACTTTAAACACACTTATTTTAGTTGACAAATTCCTAATTCACATCCAACAGTAATTTATAGTCAATAGAATAAATGTTAAAATTTCATCATTATAGACCATTTTGGGATCGTTCGACAGGTCCGGAGTCATCGTTTTTCATCCGAAAATTGATTTTTTGGACTGTACCAAAAATGATTCAAAATGTCAATTGGATCATGCCTCATGTTGAATAACCACTTTTTCAACCCTCACAGTGACCAAAATTGCCATTTTTACAGAGTTTTGCTTACTCAAAAGCTTCAATTTTGACCCGTTTCAGGCACAGAAATGACTTTAAACACACTTATTTTAGTTGACAAAGTCATAATTCACATCCAACAGTAATTTAGAGTCAAAAGATTAAATGTTAAAATTTCATCATTATAGACCATTTTGGGATCGTTCGACAGGTCCGGAGTCATCTTTTTTCATCCGAAAATTGATTTTTTGGACTGTACCAAAAATGATTCAAAATGTCAATTGGATCATGCCTCATGTTGAATAACCACTTTTTAAACCCTCACAGTGACCAAAATTGCCATTTTTACAGAGTTTTGCTTACTCAAAAGCTTCCATGTTGACCCGTTTCAGGCACAGAAATGACTTTAAACACACTTATTCTAGTTGACAAAGTCATAATTCACATCCAACAGTAATTTAGAGTCAAAAGATTAAATGTTAAAATTTCATCATTATAGACCATTTTGGGATCGTTCGACAGGTCCGGAGTCATCGTTTTTCATCCGAAAATTGATTTTTTGGACTGTACCAAAAATGATTCAAAATGTCAATTGGATCATGCCTCATGTTGAATAACCCCTTTTTAAACCCTCACAGTGACCAAAATTGCCATTTTTACAGAGTTTTGCTTACTCAAAAGCTTCCATTTTGACCCGTTTCAGGCACAGAAATGACTTTAAACACACTTATTCTAGTTGACAAAATCATAATTCACATCCAACAGTAATTTAGAGTCAAAAGATTAAATGTTTACATTTCATCATTATAGACCATTTTGGGATTGTTCGACAGGTCCGGAGTCATCGTTTTTCATCCGAAAATTGATTTTTTGGACTGTACCAAAAATGATTCAAAATGTCAATTGGATCATGCCTCATGTTGAATAACCACTTTTTAAACCCTCACAGTGACCAAAATTGCCATTTTTACAGAGTTTTGCTTACTCAAAAGCTTCAATTTTGACCCGTTTCAGGCACAGAAATGACTTTAAACACACTTATTTTAGTTGACAATTTCCTAATTCACATCCAACAGTAATTTATAGTCAAAAGAATAAATGTTAAAATTTCATCATTATAGACCATTTTGGGATCGTTCGACAGGTCCGGAGTCATCGTTTTTCATCCGAAAATTGATTTTTGGGACTGTACCAAAAATGATTCAAAATGTCAATTGGATCTTGCCTCATGTTGAATAACCACTTTTTAAACCCTCACAGTGACCACAATTGCCATTTTTACAGAGTTTTCCTTACTCAAAAGCTTAAATTTTGACCCGTTTCAGGCACAGAAATGACTTTAAACACACTTATTTTAGTTGACAAAGTCCTAATTCACATCCAACAGTAATTTAGAGTCAAAAGATTAAATGTTAAAATTTCATCATTATAGACCATTTTGGGATCGTTCGACAGGTCCGGAGTCATCGTTTTTCATCCGAAAATTGATTTTTTGGACTGTACCAAAAATGATTCAAAATGTCAATTGGATCATGCCTCATGTTGAATAACCACTTTTTAAACCCTCACAGTGACCAAAATTGCCATTTTTACAGAGTTTTGCTTACTCAAAAGCTTCCATTTTGACCAGTTTCAGGCACAGAAATGACTTTAAACACACTTATTCTAGTTGACAAAATCATAATTCACATCCAACAGTAATTTAGAGTCAAAAGATTAAATGTTTAAATTTCATCATTATAGACCATTTTGGGATCGTTCGACAGGTCCGGAGTCATCGTTTTTCATCCGAAAATTGATTTTTCGGACTGTACCAAAAATGATTCAAAATGTCAATTGGATCATGGCTCATGTTGAATAACCACTTTTTAAACCCTCACAGTGACCACAATGGCCATTTTTACAGAGTTTTGCTTACTCAAAAGCTTCAATTTTGACCCGTTTCAGGCACAGAAATGACTTTAAACACACTTATTTAGTTGACAAAGTCCTAATTCACATCCAACAGTTATTTAGAGTCAAAAGATTAAATGTTGAAATTTCATCATTATAGACCATTTTGGGATGGTTCGACAGGTCCGGAGTCATCGTTTTTCATCCGAAAATTGATTTTTTGGACTGTACCAAAAATGATTCAAAATGTCAATTGGATCATGCCTCATGTTGAATAACCACTTTTTAAACCCTCACAGTGACCAAAATTGCCATTTTTAAAGAGTTTTGCTTACTCAAAAGCTTCAATTTTGACCCGTTTCAGGCACAGAAATGACTTTAAACACACTTATTTTAGTTGACAAAGTCCTAATTCACATCCAACAGTAATTTAGAGTCAAAAGATTAAATGTTAAAATTTCATCATTATAGACCATTTTGGGATCGTTCGACAGGTCCGGAGTCATTGTTTTTCATCCGAAAATTGATTTTTTGGACTGTACCAAAAATGATTCAAAATGTCAATTGGATCATGCCTCATGTTGAATAACCACTTTTTAAACCCTCACAGTGACCAAAATTGCCATTTTTACAGAGTTTTGCTTACTCAAAAGCTTCAATTTTGACCAATTTTAGGCACAGAAATGACTTTAAACACACTTATTTTAGTTGACAAAGTCCTAATTCACATCCAACAGTAATTTAGAGTCAAAAGATTAAATGTTAAAATTTCATCATTATAGACCATTTTGGGATCGTTCGACTGGTCCGGAGTCATCGTTTTTCATCCGAAAATTGATTTTTTGGACTGTACCAAAAATGATTCAAAATGTCAATTGGATCATGCCTCATGTTGAATAACCACTTTTTAAACCCTCACAGTGACCAAAATTGCCATTTTTACAGAGTTTTGCTTACTCAAAAGCTTCAATTTTGACCCGTTTCAGGCACAGAAATGACTTTAAACACACTTATTTTAGTTGACAAATTCCTAATTCACATCCAACAGTAATTTATAGTCAAAAGAATAAATGTTAAAATTTCATCATTATAGACCATTTTGGGATCGTTCGACAGGTCCGGAGTCATCGTTTTTCATCCGAAAATTGATTTTTTGGACTGTACCAAAAATGATTCAAAATGTCAATTGGATCATGCCTCATGTTGAATAACCACTTTTTCAACCCTCACAGTGACCAAAATTGCCATTTTTACAGAGTTTTGCTTACTCAAAAGCTTCAATTTTGACCCGTTTCAGGCACAGAAATGACTTTAAACACACTTATTTTAGTTGACAAAGTCATAATTCACATCCAACAGTAATTTAGAGTCAAAAGATTAAATGTTAAAATTTCATCATTATAGACCATTTTGGGATCGTTCGACAGGTCCGGAGTCATCTTTTTTCATCCGAAAATTGATTTTTTGGACTGTACCAAAAATGATTCAAAATGTCAATTGGATCATGCCTCATGTTGAATAACCACTTTTTAAACCCTCACAGTGACCAAAATTGCCATTTTTACAGAGTTTTGCTTACTCAAAAGCTTCCATGTTGACCCGTTTCAGGCACAGAAATGACTTTAAACACACTTATTCTAGTTGACAAAGTCATAATTCACATCCAACAGTAATTTAGAGTCAAAAGATTAAATGTTAAAATTTCATCATTATAGACCATTTTGGGATCGTTCGACAGGTCCGGAGTCATCGTTTTTCATCCGAAAATTGATTTTTTGGACTGTACCAAAAATGATTCAAAATGTCAATTGGATCATGCCTCATGTTGAATAACCCCTTTTTAAACCCTCACAGTGACCAAAATTGCCATTTTTACAGAGTTTTGCTTACTCAAAAGCTTCCATTTTGACCCGTTTCAGGCACAGAAATGACTTTAAACACACTTATTCTAGTTGACAAAATCATAATTCACATCCAACAGTAATTTAGAGTCAAAAGATTAAATGTTTACATTTCATCATTATAGACCATTTTGGGATTGTTCGACAGGTCCGGAGTCATCGTTTTTCATCCGAAAATTGATTTTTTGGACTGTACCAAAAATGATTCAAAATGTCAATTGGATCATGCCTCATGTTGAATAACCACTTTTTAAACCCTCACAGTGACCAAAATTGCCATTTTTACAGAGTTTTGCTTACTCAAAAGCTTCAATTTTGACCCGTTTCAGGCACAGAAATGACTTTAAACACACTTATTTTAGTTGACAATTTCCTAATTCACATCCAACAGTAATTTATAGTCAAAAGAATAAATGTTAAAATTTCATCATTATAGACCATTTTGGGATCGTTCGACAGGTCCGGAGTCATCGTTTTTCATCCGAAAATTGATTTTTTGGACTGTACCAAAAATGATTCAAAATGTCAATTGGATCTTGCCTCATGTTGAATAACCACTTTTTAAACCCTCACAGTGACCACAATTGCCATTTTTACAGAGTTTTCCTTACTCAAAAGCTTAAATTTTGACCCGTTTCAGGCACAGAAATGACTTTAAACACACTTATTTTAGTTGACAAAGTCCTAATTCACATCCAACAGTAATTTAGAGTCAAAAGATTAAATGTTAAAATTTCATCATTATAGACCATTTTGGGATCGTTCGACAGGTCCGGAGTCATCGTTTTTCATCCGAAAATTGATTTTTTGGACTGTACCAAAAATGATTCAAAATGTCAATTGGATCATGCCTCATGTTGAATAACCACTTTTTAAACCCTCACAGTGACCAAAATTGCCATTTTTACAGAGTTTTGCTTACTCAAAAGCTTCAATTTTGACCCGTTTCAGGCACAGAAATGACTTTAAACACACTTATTTTAGTTGACAAAGTCCTAATTCACATCCAACAGTAATTTAGAGTCAAAAGAATAAATGTTAAAATTTCATCATTATAGACCATTTTGGGATCGTTCGACAGGTCCGGAGTCATCGTTTTTCATCCGAAAATTGATTTTTTGGACTGTACCAAAAATGATTCAAAATGTCAATTGGATCATGCCTCATGTTGAATAACCACTTTTTAAACCCTCACAGTGACCAAAATTGCCATTTTTACAGAGTTTTGCTTACTCAAAAGCTTCCATGTTGACCCGTTTCAGGCACAGAAATGACTTTAAACACACTTATTCTAGTTGACAAAGTCATAATTCACATCCAACAGTAATTTAGAGTCAAAAGAATAAATGTTAAAATTTCATCATTATAGACCATTTTGGGATCGTTCGACAGGTCCGGAGTCATCGTTTTTCATCCGAAAATTGATTTTTTGGACTGTACCAAAAATGATTCAAAATGTCAATTGGATCATGCCTCATGTTGAATAACCACTTTTTCAACCCTCACAGTGACCAAAATTGCCATTTTTACAGAGTTTTGCTTACTCAAAAGCTTCAATTTTGACCCGTTTCAGGCACAGAAATGACTTTAAACACACTTATTTTAGTTGACAAAGTCATAATTCACATCCAACAGTAATTTAGAGTCAAAAGATTAAATGTTAAAATTTCATCATTATAGACCATTTTGGGATCGTTCGACAGGTCCGGAGTCATCTTTTTTCATCCGAAAATTGATTTTTTGGACTGTACCAAAAATGATTCAAAATGTCAATTGGATCATGCCTCATGTTGAATAACCACTTTTTAAACCCTCACAGTGACCAAAATTGCCATTTTTACAGAGTTTTGCTTACTCAAAAGCTTCCATGTTGACCCGTTTCAGGCACAGAAATGACTTTAAACACACTTATTCTAGTTGACAAAGTCATAATTCACATCCAACAGTAATTTAGAGTCAAAAGATTAAATGTTAAAATTTCATCATTATAGACCATTTTGGGATCGTTCGACAGGTCCGGAGTCATCGTTTTTCATCCGAAAATTGATTTTTTGGACTGTACCAAAAATGATTCAAAATGTCAATTGGATCATGCCTCATGTTGAATAACCCCTTTTTAAACCCTCACAGTGACCAAAATTGCCATTTTTACAGAGTTTTGCTTACTCAAAAGCTTCCATTTTGACCCGTTTCAGGCACAGAAATGACTTTAAACACACTTATTCTAGTTGACAAAATCATAATTCACATCCAACAGTAATTTAGAGTCAAAAGATTAAATGTTTACATTTCATCATTATAGACCATTTTGGGATTGTTCGACAGGTCCGGAGTCATCGTTTTTCATCCGAAAATTGATTTTTTGGACTGTACCAAAAATGATTCAAAATGTCAATTGGATCATGCCTCATGTTGAATAACCACTTTTTAAACCCTCACAGTGACCAAAATTGCCATTTTTACAGAGTTTTGCTTACTCAAAAGCTTCAATTTTGACCCGTTTCAGGCACAGAAATGACTTTAAACACACTTATTTTAGTTGACAATTTCCTAATTCACATCCAACAGTAATTTATAGTCAAAAGAATAAATGTTAAAATTTCATCATTATAGACCATTTTGGGATCGTTCGACAGGTCCGGAGTCATCGTTTTTCATCCGAAAATTGATTTTTTGGACTGTACCAAAAATGATTCAAAATGTCAATTGGATCTTGCCTCATGTTGAATAACCACTTTTTAAACCCTCACAGTGACCACAATTGCCATTTTTACAGAGTTTTCCTTACTCAAAAGCTTAAATTTTGACCCGTTTCAGGCACAGAAATGACTTTAAACACACTTATTTTAGTTGACAAAGTCCTAATTCACATCCAACAGTAATTTAGAGTCAAAAGATTAAATGTTAAAATTTCATCATTATAGACCATTTTGGGATCGTTCGACAGGTCCGGAGTCATCGTTTTTCATCCGAAAATTGATTTTTTGGACTGTACCAAAAATGATTCAAAATGTCAATTGGATCATGCCTCATGTTGAATAACCACTTTTTAAACCCTCACAGTGACCAAAATTGCCATTTTTACAGAGTTTTGCTTACTCAAAAGCTTCAATTTTGACCCGTTTCAGGCACAGAAATGACTTTAAACACACTTATTTTAGTTGACAAAGTCCTAATTCACATCCAACAGTAATTTAGAGTCAAAAGAATAAATGTTAAAATTTCATCATTATAGACCATTTTGGGATCGTTCCACAGGTCCGGAGTCATCGTTTTTCATCCGAAAATTGATTTTTTGGACTGTACCAAAAATGATTCAAAATGTCAATTGGATCATGCCTCATGTTGAATAACCACTTTTTAAACCCTCACAGTGACCAAAATTGCCATTTTTACAGAGTTTTGCTTACTCAAAAGCTTCCATTTTGACCCGTTTCAGGCACAGAAATGACTTTAAACACACTTATTCTAGTTGACAAAGTCATAATTCACATCCAACAGTAATTTAGAGTCAAACGATTAAATGTTAAAATGTCATCATTATAGACCATTTTGGGATCGTTCGACAGGTCTGGAGTCATCGTTTTTCATCCGAAAAGTGATTTTTGGGACTGTACCGAAAATGATTCAAAATGTCAATTGGATCATGCCTCATGTTGAATAACCACTTTTTAAACCCTCACAAGGACCAAAATTGCCATTTTTACAGAGTTTTGCTTACTCAAAAGCTTCCATTTTGACCAGTTTCAGGCACAGAAATGACTTTAAACACACTTATTCTAGTTGACAAAATCATAATTCACATCCAACAGTAATTTAGAGTCAAAAGATTAAATGTTTAAATTTCATCATTATAGACCATTTTGGGATCGTTCGACAGGTCCGGAGTCATCGTTTTTCATCCGAAAATTGATTTTTTTGGACTGTACCAAAAATGATTCAAAATGTCAATTGGATCATGCCTCATGTTGAATAACCACTTTTTCAACCCTCACAGTGACCAAAATTGCCATTTTTACAGAGTTTTGCTTACTCAAAAGCTTCAATTTTGACCCGTTTCAGGCACAGAAATGACTTTAAACACACGTATTTTAGTTGACAAAGTCATAATTCACATCCAACAGTAATTTAGAGTCAAAAGATTAAATGTTAAAATTTCATCATTATAGACCATTTTGGGATCGTTCGACAGGTCCGGAGTCATCTTTTTTCATCCGAAAATTGATTTTTTGGACTGTACCAAAAATGATTCAAAATGTCAATTGGATCATGCCTCATGTTGAATAACCACTTTTTAAACCCTCACAGTGACCAAAATTGCCATTTTTACAGAGTTTTGCTTACTCAAAAGCTTCCATGTTGACCCGTTTCAGGCACAGAAATGACTTTAAACACACTTATTCTAGTTGACAAAGTCATAATTCACATCCAACAGTAATTTAGAGTCAAAAGATTAAATGTTAAAATTTCATCATTATAGACCATTTTGGGATCGTTCGACAGGTCCGGAGTCATCGTTTTTCATCCGAAAATTGATTTTTTGGACTGTACCAAAAATGATTCAAAATGTCAATTGGATCATGCCTCATGTTGAATAACCCCTTTTTAAACCCTCACAGTGACCAAAATTGCCATTTTTACAGAGTTTTGCTTACTCAAAAGCTTCCATTTTGACCCGTTTCAGGCACAGAAATGACTTTAAACACACTTATTCTAGTTGACAAAGTCATAATTCGCATCCAACAGTCATTTAGAGTCAAAAGATTAAATGTTAAAATTTCATCATTATAGACCATTTTGGGATCGTTCGACAGGTCCGGAGTCATCGTTTTTCATCCGAAAAGTGATTTTTGGGACTGTACCGAAAATGATTCAAAATGTCAATTGGATCATGCCTCATGTTGAATAACCACTTTTTAAACCCTCACAGTGACCAAAATTGCCATTTTTACAGAGTTTTGCTTACTCAAAAGCTTCCATTTTGACCAGTTTCAGGCACAGAAATGACTTTAAACACACTTATTCTAGTTGACAAAATCATAATTCACATCCAACAGTAATTTAGAGTCAAAAGATTAAATGTTTAAATTTCATCATTATAGACCATTTTGGGATCGTTCGACAGGTCCGGAGTCATCGTTTTTCATCTGAAAATTGATTTTTCGGACTGTACCAAAAATGATTCAAAATGTCAATTGGATCATGCCTCATGTTGAATAACCACTTTTTAAACCCTCACAGTGACCACAATTGCCATTTTTACAGAGTTTTGCTTACTCAAAAGCTTCAATTTTGACCCGTTTCAGGCACAGAAATGACTTTAAACACACTTATTTTAGTTGACAAAGTCCTAATTCACATCCAACAGTTATTTAGAGTCAAAAGATTAAATGTTGAAATTTCATCATTATAGACCATTTTGGGATGGTTCGACAGGTCCGGAGTCATCGTTTTTCATCCGAAAATTGATTTTTTGGACTGTACCAAAAATGATTCAAAATGTCAATTGGATCATGCCTCATGTTGAATAACCACTTTTTAAACCCTCACAGTGACCAAAATTGCCATTTTTAAAGAGTTTTGCTTACTCAAAAGCTTCAATTTTGACCCGTTTCAGGCACAGAAATGACTTTAAACACACTTATTTTAGTTGACAAAGTCCTAATTCACATCCAACAGTAATTTAGAGTCAAAAGATTAAATGTTAAAATTTCATCATTATAGACCATTTTGGGATCGTTCGACAGGTCCGGAGTCATTGTTTTTCATCCGAAAATTGATTTTTTGGACTGTACCAAAAATGATTCAAAATGTCAATTGGATCATGCCTCATGTTGAATAACCACTTTTTAAACCCTCACAGTGACCAAAATTGCCATTTTTACAGAGTTTTGCTTACTCAAAAGCTTCAATTTTGACCAATTTCAGGCACAGAAATGACTTTAAACACACTTATTTTAGTTGACAAAGTCCTAATTCACATCCAACAGTAATTTAGAGTCAAAAGATTAAATGTTAAAATTTCATCATTATAGACCATTTTGGGATCGTTCGACAGGTCCGGAGTCATCGTTTTTCATCCGAAAATTGATTTTTTGGACTGTACCAAAAATGATTCAAAATGTCAATTGGATCATGCCTCATGTTGAATAACCACTTTTCAAACCCTCACAGTGACCAAAATTGCCATTTTTACAGAGTTTTGCTTACTCAAAAGCTTCCATTTTGACCCGTTTCAGGCACAGAAATGACTTTAAACACACTTATTCTAGTTGACAAAGTCATAATTCACACCCAACAGTCATTTAGAGTCAAAAGATTAAATGTTAAAATTTGATCATTATAGACCATTTTGGGATCGTTCGACAGGTCCGGAGTCATCGTTTTTCATCCGAAAATTGATTTTTGGGACTGTACCAAAAATGATTCAAAATGTCAATTGGATCATGCCTCATGTTGAATAACCACTTTTTAAACCCTCACAGTGACCAAAATTGCCATTTTTACAGAGTTTTGCTTACTCAAAAGCTTCCATTTTGACCCGTTTCAGGCACAGAAATGACTTTAAACACACTTATTCTAGTTGACAAAATTATAATTCACATCCAACAGTAATTTAGAGTCAAAAGATTAAATGTTTACATTTCATCATTATAGACCATTTTGGGATTGTTCGACAGGTCCGGAGTCATCGTTTTTCATCCGAAAATTGATTTTTTGGACTGTACCAAAAATGATTCAAAATGTCAATTGGATCATGCCTCATGTTGAATAACCACTTTTTAAACCCTCACAGTGACCAAAATTGCCATTTTTACAGAGTTTTGCTTACTCAAAAGCTTCAATTTTGACCCGTTTCAGGCACAGAAATGACTTTAAACACACTTATTTTAGTTGACAAATTCCTAATTCACATCCAACAGTAATTTATAGTCAAAAGAATAAATGTTAAAATTTCATCATTATAGACCATTTTGGGATCGTTCGACAGGTCCGGAGTCATCGTTTTTCATCCGAAAATTGATTTTTTGGACTGTACCAAAAATGATTCAAAATGTCAATTGGATCTTGCCTCATGTTGAATAACCACTTTTTAAACCCTCACAGAAACCACAATTGCCATTTTTACAGAGTTTTCCTTACTCAAAAGCTTAAATTTTGACCCGTTTCAGGCACAGAAATGACTTTAAACACACTTATTTTAGTTGACAAAGTCCTAATTCACATCCAACAGTAATTTAGAGTCAAAAGATTAAATGTTAAAATTTCATCATTATAGACCATTTTGGGATCGTTCGACAGGTCCGGAGTCATCGTTTTTCATCCGAAAATTGATTTTTTGGACTGTACCAAAAATGATTCAAAATGTCAATTGGATCATGCCTCATGTTGAATAACCACTTTTTAAACCCTCACAGTGACCAAAATTGCCATTTTTACAGAGTTTTGCTTACTCAAAAGCTTCCATTTTGACCCGTTTCAGGCACAGAAATGACTTTAAACACACTTATTCTAGTTGACAAAGTCATAATTCACATCCAACAGTAATTTGAAGTCAAAAGATTAAATGTTAAAATGTCATCATTATAGACCATTTTGGGATCGTTCGACAGGTCATCGTTTTTCATCCGAAAAGTGATTTTTGGGACTGTACCGAAAATGATTCAAAATGTCAATTGGATCATGCCTCATGTTGAATAACCACTTTTTAAACCCTCACAAGGACCAAAATTGCCATTTTTACAGAGTTTTGCTTACTCAAAAGCTTCCATTTTGACCAGTTTCAGGCACAGAAATGACTTTAAACACACTTATTCTAGTTGACAAAATCATAATTCACATCCAACAGTAATTTAGAGTCAAAAGATTAAATGTTTAAATTTCATCATTATAGACCATTTTGGGATCGTTCGACAGGTCCGGAGTCATCGTTTTTCATCCGAAAATTGATTTTTCGGACTGTACCAAAAATGATTCAAAATGTCAATTGGATCATTCCTCATGTTGAATAACCACTTTTTAAACCCTCTAAGTGACCAAAATTGCCATTTTTACAGAGTTTTGCTTACTCAAAAGCTTCAATTTTGACCCGTTTCAGGCACAGAAATTACTTTAAACACACTTATTTTAGTTGACAAAGTCCTAATTCACATCCAACAGTAATTTAGAGTCAAAAGAATAAATGTTAAAATTTCATCATTATAGACCATTTTGGGATCGTTCGACAGGTCCGGAGTCATCGTTTTTCATCCGAAAATTGATTTTTTGGACTGTACCAAAAATGATTCAAAATGTCAATTGGATCATGCCTCATGTTGAATAACCACTTTTTAAACCCTCACAGTGACCAAAATTGCCATTTTTACAGAGTTTTGCTTACTCAAAAGCTTCCATTTTGACCCGTTTCAGGCACAGAAATGACTTTAAACACACTTATTCTAGTTGACAAAGTCATAATTCACATCCAACAGTAATTTAGAGTCAAAAGATTAAATGTTAAAATGTCATCATTATAGACCATTTTGGGATCGTTCGACAGGTCTGGAGTCATCGTTTTTCATCCGAAAAGTGATTTTTGGGACTGTACCGAAAATGATTCAAAATGTCAATTGGATCATGCCTCATGTTGAATAACCACTTTTTAAACCCTCACAAGGACCAAAATTGCCATTTTTACAGAGTTTTGCTTACTCAAAAGCTTCCATTTTGACCAGTTTCAGGCACAGAAATGACTTTAAACACACTTATTCTAGTTGACAAAATCATAATTCACATCCAACAGTAATTTAGAGTCAAAAGATTAAATGTTTAAATTTCATCATTATAAACCATTTTGGGATCGTTCGACAGGTCCGGAGTCATCGTTTTTCATCCGAAAATTGATTTTTTTGGACTGTACCAAAAATGATTCAAAATGTCAATTGGATCATGCCTCATGTTGAATAACCACTTTTTCAACCCTCACAGTGACCAAAATTGCCATTTTTACTGAGTTTTGCTTACTCAAAAGCTTCAATTTTGACCCGTTTCAGGCACAGAAATGACTTTAAACACACTTATTTTAGTTGACAAAGTCATAATTCACATCCAACAGTAATTTAGAGTCAAAAGATTAAATGTTAAAATTTCATCATTATAGACCATTTTGGGATCGTTCGACAGGTCCGGAGTCATCTTTTTTCATCCGAAAATTGATTTTTTGGACTGTACCAAAAATGATTCAAAATGTCAATTGGATCATGCCTCATGTTGAATAACCACTTTTTAAACCCTCACAGTGACCACAATTGCCATTTTTACAGAGTTTTGCTTACTCAAAAGCTTCAATTTTGACCCGTTTCAGGCACAGAAATGACTTTAAACACACTTATTTTAGTTGACAAAGTCCTAATTCACATCCAACAGTTATTTAGAGTCAAAAGATTAAATGTTGAAATTTCATCATTATAGACCATTTTGGGATGGTTCGACAGGTCCGGAGTCATCGTTTTTCATCCGAAAATTGATTTTTTGGACTGTACCAAAAATGATTCAAAATGTCAATTGGATCATGCCTCATGTTGAATAACCACTTTTTAAACCCTCACAGTGACCAAAATTGCCATTTTTAAAGAGTTTTGCTTACTCAAAAGCTTCAATTTTGACCCGTTTCAGGCACAGAAATGACTTTAAACACACTTATTTTAGTTGACAAAGTCCTAATTCACATCCAACAGTAATTTAGAGTCAAAAGATTAAATGTTAAAATTTCATCATTATAGACCATTTTGGGATCGTTCGACAGGTCCGGAGTCATTGTTTTTCATCCGAAAATTGATTTTTTGGACTGTACCAAAAATGATTCAAAATGTCAATTGGATCATGCCTCATGTTGAATAACCACTTTTTAAACCCTCACAGTGACCAAAATTGCCATTTTTACAGAGTTTTGCTTACTCAAAAGCTTCAATTTTGACCAATTTCAGGCACAGAAATGACTTTAAACACACTTATTTTAGTTGACAAAGTCCTAATTCACATCCAACAGTAATTTAGAGTCAAAAGATTAAATGTTAAAATTTCATCATTATAGACCATTTTGGGATCGTTCGACAGGTCCGGAGTCATCGTTTTTCATCCGAAAATTGATTTTTTGGACTGTACCAAAAATGATTCAAAATGTCAATTGGATCATGCCTCATGTTGAATAACCACTTTTTAAACCCTCACAGTGACCAAAATTGCCATTTTTACAGAGTTTTGCTTACTCAAAAGCTTCCATTTTGACCCGTTTCAGGCACAGAAATGACTTTAAACACACTTATTCTAGTTGACAAAGTCATAATTCACACCCAACAGTCATTTAGAGTCAAAAGATTAAATGTTAAAATTTGATCATTATAGACCATTTTGGGATCGTTCGACAGGTCCGGAGTCATCGTTTTTCATCCGAAAATTGATTTTTGGGACTGTACCAAAAATGATTCAAAATGTCAATTGGATCATGCCTCATGTTGAATAACCACTTTTTAAACCCTCACAGTGACCAAAATTGCCATTTTTACAGAGTTTTGCTTACTCAAAAGCTTCCATTTTGACCCGTTTCAGGCACAGAAATGACTTTAAACACACTTATTCTAGTTGACAAAATTATAATTCACATCCAACAGTAATTTAGAGTCAAAAGATTAAATGTTTACATTTCATCATTATAGACCATTTTGGGATTGTTCGACAGGTCCGGAGTCATCGTTTTTCATCCGAAAATTGATTTTTTGGACTGTACCAAAAATGATTCAAAATGTCAATTGGATCATGCCTCATGTTGAATAACCACTTTTTAAACCCTCACAGTGACCAAAATTGCCATTTTTACAGAGTTTTGCTTACTCAAAAGCTTCAATTTTGACCCGTTTCAGGCACAGAAATGACTTTAAACACACTTATTTTAGTTGACAAATTCCTAATTCACATCCAACAGTAATTTATAGTCAAAAGAATAAATGTTAAAATTTCATCATTATAGACCATTTTGGGATCGTTCGACAGGTCCGGAGTCATCGTTTTTCATCCGAAAATTGATTTTTTGGACTGTACCAAAAATGATTCAAAATGTCAATTGGATCTTGCCTCATGTTGAATAACCACTTTTTAAACCCTCACAGAAACCACAATTGCCATTTTTACAGAGTTTTCCTTACTCAAAAGCTTAAATTTTGACCCGTTTCAGGCACAGAAATGACTTTAAACACACTTATTTTAGTTGACAAAGTCCTAATTCACATCCAACAGTAATTTAGAGTCAAAAGATTAAATGTTAAAATTTCATCATTATAGACCATTTTGGGATCGTTCGACAGGTCCGGAGTCATCGTTTTTCATCCGAAAATTGATTTTTTGGACTGTACCAAAAATGATTCAAAATGTCAATTGGATCATGCCTCATGTTGAATAACCACTTTTTAAACCCTCACGGTGACCAAAATTGCCATTTTTACAGAGTTTTGCTTACTCAAAAGCTTCCATTTTGACCCGTTTCAGGCACAGAAATGACTTTAAACACACTTATTCTAGTTGACAAAGTCATAATTCACATCCAACAGTAATTTGAAGTCAAAAGATTAAATGTTAAAATGTCATCATTATAGACCATTTTGGGATCGTTCGACAGGTCCGGAGTCATCGTTTTTCATCCGAAAAGTGATTTTTGGGACTGTACCGAAAATGATTCAAAATGTCAATTGGATCATGCCTCATGTTGAATAACCACTTTTTAAACCCTCACGAGGACCAAAATTGCCATTTTTACAGAGTTTTGCTTACTCAAAAGCTTCCATTTTGACCAGTTTCAGGCACAGAAATGACTTTAAACACACTTATTCTAGTTGACAAAATCATAATTCACATCCAACAGTAATTTAGAGTCAAAAGATTAAATGTTTAAATTTCATCATTATAGACCATTTTGGGATCGTTCGACAGGTCCGGAGTCATCGTTTTTCATCCGAAAATTGATTTTTCGGACTGTACCAAAAATGATTCAAAATGTCAATTGGATCATTCCTCATGTTGAATAACCACTTTTTAAACCCTCACAGTGACCAAAATTGCCATTTTTACAGAGTTTTGCTTACTCAAAAGCTTCAATTTTGACCCGTTTCAGGCACAGAAATTACTTTAAACACACTTATTTTAGTTGACAAAGTCCTAATTCACATCCAACAGTAATTTAGAGTCAAAAGAATAAATGTTAAAATTTCATCATTATAGACCATTTTGGGATCGTTCGACAGGTCCGGAGTCATCGTTTTTCATCCGAAAATTGATTTTTTGGACTGTACCAAAAATGATTCAAAATGTCAATTGGATCATGCCTCATGTTGAATAACCACTTTTTAAACCCTCACAGTGACCAAAATTGCCATTTTTACAGAGTTTTGCTTACTCAAAAGCTTCCATTTTGACCCGTTTCAGGCACAGAAATGACTTTAAACACACTTATTCTAGTTGACAAAGTCATAATTCACATCCAACAGTAATTTAGAGTCAAAAGATTAAATGTTAAAATGTCATCATTATAGACCATTTTGGGATCGTTCGACAGGTCCGGAGTCATCGTTTTTCATCCGAAAAGTGATTTTTGGGACTGTACCGAAAATGATTCAAAATGTCAATTGGATCATGCCTCATGTTGAATAACCACTTTTTAAACCCTCACAAGGACCAAAATTGCCATTTTTACAGTGTTTTGCTTACTCAAAAGCTTCCATTTTGACCAGTTTCAGGCACAGAAATGACTTTAAACACACTTATTCTAGTTGACAAAATCATAATTCACATCCAACAGTAATTTAGAGTCAAAAGATTAAATGTTTAAATTTCATCATTATAGACCATTTTGGGATCGTTCGACAGGTCCGGAGTCATCGTTTTTCATCCGAAAATTGATTTTTTTGGACTGTACCAAAAATGATTCAAAATGTCAATTGGATCATGCCTCATGTTGAATAACCACTTTTTCAACCCTCACAGTGACCAAAATTGCCATTTTTACAGAGTTTTGCTTACTCAAAAGCTTCAATTTTGACCCGTTTCAGGCACAGAAATGACTATAAACACACTTATTTTAGTTGACAAAGTCATAATTCACATCCAACAGTCATTTAGAGTCAAAAGATTAAATGTTGAGATTTCATCATTATAGACCATTTTGGGATCGTTCGACAGGTCCGGAGTCATCGTTTTTCATCCGAAAATTGATTTTTTGGACTGTACCAAAAATGATTCAAAATGTCAATTGGATCATGCCTCATGTTGAATAACCACTTTTTAAACCCTCACAGTGACCAAAATTGCAATTTTTACAGAGTTTTGCTTACTCAAAAGCTTCAATTTTGACCCGTTTCAGGCACAGAAATGACTTTAAACACACTTATTTTAGTTGACAAAGTCCTAATTCACATCCAACAGTAATTTAGAGTCAAAAGATTAAATGTTAAAATTTCATCATTATAGACCATTTTGGGATCGTTCGACAGGTCCGGAGTCATCTTTTTTCATCCGAAAATTGATTTTTTGGACTGTACCAAAAATGATTCAAAATGTCAATTGGATCATGCCTCATGTTGAATAACCACTTTTTAAACCCTCACAGTGACCAAAATTGCCATTTTTACAGAGTTTTGCTTACTCAAAAGCTTCCATGTTGACCCGTTTCAGGCACAGAAATGACTTTAAACACACTTATTCTAGTTGACAAAGTCATAATTCACATCCAACAGTAATTTGAAGTCAAAAGATTAAATGTTAAAATGTCATCATTATAGACCATTTTGGGATCGTTCGACAGGTCCGGAGTCATCGTTTTTCATCCGAAAAGTGATTTTTGGGACTGTACCGAAAATGATTCAAAATGTCAATTGGATCATGCCTCATGTTGAATAACCACTTTTTAAACCCTCACGAGGACCAAAATTGCCATTTTTACAGAGTTTTGCTTACTCAAAAGCTTCCATTTTGACCAGTTTCAGGCACAGAAATGACTTTAAACACACTTATTCTAGTTGACAAAATCATAATTCACATCCAACAGTAATTTAGAGTCAAAAGATTAAATGTTTAAATTTCATCATTATAGACCATTTTGGGATCGTTCGACAGGTCCGGAGTCATCGTTTTTCATCCGAAAATTGATTTTTCGGACTGTACCAAAAATGATTCAAAATGTCAATTGGATCATTCCTCATGTTGAATAACCACTTTTTAAACCCTCACAGTGACCAAAATTGCCATTTTTACAGAGTTTTGCTTACTCAAAAGCTTCAATTTTGACCCGTTTCAGGCACAGAAATTACTTTAAACACACTTATTTTAGTTGACAAAGTCCTAATTCACATCCAACAGTAATTTAGAGTCAAAAGAATAAATGTTAAAATTTCATCATTATAGACCATTTTGGGATCGTTCGACAGGTCCGGAGTCATCGTTTTTCATCCGAAAATTGATTTTTTGGACTGTACCAAAAATGATTCAAAATGTCAATTGGATCATGCCTCATGTTGAATAACCACTTTTTAAACCCTCACAGTGACCAAAATTGCCATTTTTACAGAGTTTTGCTTACTCAAAAGCTTCCATTTTGACCCGTTTCAGGCACAGAAATGACTTTAAACACACTTATTCTAGTTGACAAAGTCATAATTCACATCCAACAGTAATTTAGAGTCAAAAGATTAAATGTTAAAATGTCATCATTATAGACCATTTTGGGATCGTTCGACAGGTCCGGAGTCATCGTTTTTCATCCGAAAAGTGATTTTTGGGACTGTACCGAAAATGATTCAAAATGTCAATTGGATCATGCCTCATGTTGAATAACCACTTTTTAAACCCTCACAAGGACCAAAATTGCCATTTTTACAGTGTTTTGCTTACTCAAAAGCTTCCATTTTGACCAGTTTCAGGCACAGAAATGACTTTAAACACACTTATTCTAGTTGACAAAATCATAATTCACATCCAACAGTAATTTAGAGTCAAAAGATTAAATGTTTAAATTTCATCATTATAGACCATTTTGGGATCGTTCGACAGGTCCGGAGTCATCGTTTTTCATCCGAAAATTGATTTTTTTGGACTGTACCAAAAATGATTCAAAATGTCAATTGGATCATGCCTCATGTTGAATAACCACTTTTTCAACCCTCACAGTGACCAAAATTGCCATTTTTACAGAGTTTTGCTTACTCAAAAGCTTCAATTTTGACCCGTTTCAGGCACAGAAATGACTTTAAACACACTTATTTTAGTTGACAAAGTCATAATTCACATCCAACAGTCATTTAGAGTCAAAAGATTAAATGTTGAGATTTCATCATTATAGACCATTTTGGGATCGTTCGACAGGTCCGGAGTCATCGTTTTTCATCCGAAAATTGATTTTTTGGACTGTACCAAAAATGATTCAAAATGTCAATTGGATCATGCCTCATGTTGAATAACCACTTTTTAAACCCTCACAGTGACCAAAATTGCAATTTTTACAGAGTTTTGCTTACTCAAAAGCTTCAATTTTGACCCGTTTCAGGCACAGAAATGACTTTAAACACACTTATTTTAGTTGACAAAGTCCTAATTCACATCCAACAGTAATTTAGAGTCAAAAGATTAAATGTTAAAATTTCATCATTATAGACCATTTTGGGATCGTTCGACAGGTCCGGAGTCATCTTTTTTCATCCGAAAATTGATTTTTTGGACTGTACCAAAAATGATTCAAAATGTCAATTGGATCATGCCTCATGTTGAATAACCACTTTTTAAACCCTCACAGTGACCAAAATTGCCATTTTTACAGAGTTTTGCTTACTCAAAAGCTTCCATGTTGACCCGTTTCAGGCACAGAAATGACTTTAAACACACTTATTCTAGTTGACAAAGTCATAATTCACATCCAACAGTAATTTAGAGTCAAAAGATTAAATGTTAAAATTTCATCATTATAGACCATTTTGGGATCGTTCGACAGGTCCGGAGTCATCGTTTTTCATCCGAAAAGTGATTTTTGGGACTGTACCGAAAATGATTCAAAATGTCAATTGGATCATGCCTCATGTTGAATAACCACTTTTTAAACCCTCACAGTGACCAAAATTGCCATTTTTACAGAGTTTTGCTTACTCAAAAGCTTCCATTTTGACCAGTTTCAGGCACAGAAATGACTTTAAACACACTTATTCTAGTTGACAAAATCATAATTCACATCCAACAGTAATTTAGAGTCAAAAGATTAAATGTTTAAATTTCATCATTATAGACCATTTTGGGATCGTTCGACAGGTCCGGAGTCATCGTTTTTCATCCGAAAATTGATTTTTCGGACTGTACCAAAAATGATTCAAAATGTCAATTGGATCATGCCTCATGTTGAATAACCACTTTTTAAACCCTCACAGTGACCACAATTGCCATTTTTACAGAGTTTTGCTTACTCAAAAGCTTCAATTTTGACCCGTTTCAGGCACAGAAATGACTTTAAACACACTTATTTTAGTTGACAAAGTCCTAATTCACATCCAACAGTTATTTAGAGTCAAAAGATTAAATGTTGAAATTTCATCATTATAGACCATTTTGGGATGGTTCGACAGGTCCGGAGTCATCGTTTTTCATCCGAAAATTGATTTTTTGGACTGTACCAAAAAGGATTCAAAATGTCAATTGGATCATGCCTCATGTTGAATAACCACTTTTTAAACCCTCACAGTGACCAAAATTGCCATTTTTAAAGAGTTTTGCTTACTCAAAAGCTTCAATTTTGACCCGTTTCAGGCACAGAAATGACTTTAAACACACTTATTTTAGTTGACAAAGTCCTAATTTACATCCAACAGTAATTTATAGTCAAAAGATTAAATGTTAAAATTTCATCATTATAGACCATTTTGGGATCGTTCGACAGGTCCGGAGTCATTGTTTTTCATCCGAAAATTGATTTTTTGGACTGTACCAAAAATGATTCAAAATGTCAATTGGATCATGCCTCATGTTGAATAACCACTTTTTAAACCCTCACAGTGACCAAAATTGCCATTTTTACAGAGTTTTGCTTACTCAAAAGCTTCAATTTTGACCCGTTTCAGGCACAGAAATTACTTTAAACACACTTATTTTAGTTGACAAAGTCCTAATTCACATCCAACAGTAATTTAGAGTCAAAAGAATAAATGTTAAAATTTCATCATTATAGACCATTTTGGGATCGTTCGACAGGTCCGGAGTCATCGTTTTTCATCCGAAAATTGATTTTTTGGACTGTACCAAAAATGATTCAAAATGTCAATTGGATCATGCCTCATGTTGAATAACCACTTTTTAAACCCTCACAGTGACCAAAATTGCCATTTTTACAGAGTTTTGCTTACTCAAAAGCTTCCATTTTGACCCGTTTCAGGCACAGAAATGACTTTAAACACACTTATTCTAGTTGACAAAGTCATAATTCACATCCAACAGTAATTTAGAGTCAAAAGATTAAATGTTAAAATGTCATCATTATAGACCATTTTGGGATCGTTCGACAGGTCCGGAGTCATCGTTTTTCATCCGAAAAGTGATTTTTGGGACTGTACCGAAAATGATTCAAAATGTCAATTGGATCATGCCTCATGTTGAATAACCACTTTTTAAACCCTCACAAGGACCAAAATTGCCATTTTTACAGAGTTTTGCTTACTCAAAAGCTTCCATTTTGACCAGTTTCAGGCACAGAAATGACTTTAAACACACTTATTCTAGTTGACAAAATCATAATTCACATCCAACAGTAATTTAGAGTCAAAAGATTAAATGTTTAAATTTCATCATTATAGACCATTTTGGGATCGTTCGACAGGTCCGGAGTCATCGTTTTTCATCCGAAAATTGATTTTTTTGGACTGTACCAAAAATGATTCAAAATGTCAATTGGATCATGCCTCATGTTGAATAACCACTTTTTCAACCCTCACAGTGACCAAAATTGCCATTTTTACAGAGTTTTGCTTACTCAAAAGCTTCAATTTTGAACCGTTTCAGGCACAGAAATGACTTTAAACACACTTATTTTAGTTGACAAAGTCATAATTCACATCCAACAGTCATTTAGAGTCAAAAGATTAAATGTTGAGATTTCATCATTATAGACCATTTTGGGATCGTTCGACAGGTCCGGAGTCATCGTTTTTCATCCGAAAATTGATTTTTTGGACTGTACCAAAAATGATTCAAAATGTCAATTGGATCATGCCTCATGTTGAATAACCACTTTTTAAACCCTCACAGTGACCAAAATTGCAATTTTTACAGAGTTTTGCTTACTCAAAAGCTTCAATTTTGACCCGTTTCAGGCACAGAAATGACTTTAAACACACTTATTTTAGTTGACAAAGTCCTAATTCACATCCAACAGTAATTTAGAGTCAAAAGATTAAATGTTAAAATTTCATCATTATAGACCATTTTGGGATCGTTCGACAGGTCCGGAGTCATCTTTTTTCATCCGAAAATTGATTTTTTGGACTGTACCAAAAATTATTCAAAATGTCAATTGGCTCATGCCTCATGTTGAATAACCACTTTTTAAACCCTCACAGTGACCAAAATTGCCATTTTTACAGAGTTTTGCTTACTCAAAAGCTTCCATGTTGACCCGTTTCAGGCACAGAAATGACTTTAAACACACTTATTCTAGTTGACAAAGTCATAATTCACATCCAACAGTAATTTAGAGTCAAAAGATTAAATGTTAAAATTTCATCATTATAGACCATTTTGGGATCGTTCGACAGGTCCGGAGTCATCGTTTTTCATCTGAAAATTGATTTTTTGGACTGTACCAAAAATGATTCAAAATGTCAATTGGATCATGCCTCATGTTGAATAACCCCTTTTTAAACCCTCACAGTGACCAAAATTGCCATTTTTACAGAGTTTTGCTTACTCAAAAGCTTCCATTTTGACCCGTTTCAGGCACAGAAATGACTTTAAACACACTTATTCTAGTTGACAAAGTCATAATTCACATCCAACAGTCATTTAGAGTCAAAAGATTAAATGTTAAAATTTCATCATTATAGACCATTTTGGGATCGTTCGACAGGTCCGGAGTCATCGTTTTTCATCCGAAAAGTGATTTTTGGGACTGTACCGAAAATGATTCAAAATGTCAATTGGATCATGCCTCATGTTGAATAACCACTTTTTAAACCCTCACAGTGACCAAAATTGCCATTTTTACAGAGTTTTGCTTACTCAAAAGCTTCCATTTTGACCAGTTTCAGGCACAGAAATGACTTTAAACACACTTATTCTAGTTGACAAAATCATAATTCACATCCAACAGTAATTTAGAGTCAAAAGATTAAATGTTTAAATTTCATCATTATAGACCATTTTGGGATCGTTCGACAGGTCCGGAGTCATCGTTTTTCATCCGAAAATTGATTTTTCGGACTGTACCAAAAATGATTCAAAATGTCAATTGGATCATGCCTCATGTTGAATAACCACTTTTTAAACCCTCACAGTGACCACAATTGCCATTTTTACAGAGTTTTGCTTACTCAAAAGCTTCAATTTTGACCTGTTTCAGGCACAGAAATGACTTTAAACACACTTATTTTAGTTGACAAAGTCCTAATTCACATCCAACAGTTATTTAGAGTCAAAAGATTAAATGTTGAAATTTCATCATTATAGACCATTTTGGGATGGTTCGACAGGTCCGGAGTCATCGTTTTTCATCCGAAAATTGATTTTTTGGACTGTACCAAAAATGATTCAAAATGTCAATTGGATCATGCCTCATGTTGAATAACCACTTTTTAAACCCTCACAGTGACCAAAATTGCCATTTTTAAAGAGTTTTGCTTACTCAAAAGCTTCAATTTTGACCCGTTTCAGGCACAGAAATGACTTTAAACACACTTATTTTAGTTGACAACGTCCTAATTCACATCCAACAGTAATTTATAGTCAAAAGATTAAATGTTAAAATTTCATCATTATAGACCATTTTGGGATCGTTCGACAGGTCCGGAGTCATTGTTTTTCATCCGAAAATTGATTTTTTGGACTGTACCAAAAATGATTCAAAATGTCAATTGGATCATGCCTCATGTTGAATAACCACTTTTTAAACCCTCACAGTGACCAAAATTGCCATTTTTACAGAGTTTTGCTTACTCAAAAGCTTCAATTTTGACCAATTTCAGGCACAGAAATGACTTTAAACACACTTATTTTAGTTGACAAAGTCCTAATTCACATCCAACAGTAATTTAGAGTCAAAAGATTAAATGTTAAAATTTCATCATTATAGACCATTTTGGGATCGTTCGACAGGTCCGGAGTCATCGTTTTTCATCCGAAAATTGATTTTTTGGACTGTACCAAAAATGATTCAAAATGTCAATTGGATCATGCCTCATGTTGAATAACCACTTTTTAAACCCTCACAGTGACCAAAATTGCCATTTTTACAGAGTTTTGCTTACTCAAAAGCTTCCATTTTGACTTCAGGCACAGAAATGACTTTAAACACACTTATTCTAGTTGACAAAGTCATAATTCACACCCAACAGTCATTTAGAGTCAAAAGATTAAATGTTAAAATTTGATCATTATAGACCATTTTGGGATCGTTCGACAGGTCCGGAGTCATCGTTTTTCATCCGAAAATTGATTTTTGGGACTGTACCAAAAATGATTCAAAATGTCAATTGGATCATGCCTCATGTTGAATAACCACTTTTTAAACCCTCACAGTGACCAAAATTGCCATTTTTACAGAGTTTTGCCTACTCAAAAGCTTCCATTTTGACCCGTTTCAGGCACAGAAATGACTTTAAACACACTTATTCTAGTTGACAAAATCATAATTCACATCCAACAGTAATTTAGAGTCAAAAGATTAAATGTTTACATTTCATCATTATAGACCATTTTGGGATTGTTCGACAGGTCCGGAGTCATCGTTTTTCATCCGAAAATTGATTTTTTGGACTGTACCAAAAATGATTCAAAATGTCAATTGGATCATGCCTCATGTTGAATAACCACTTTTTAAACCCTCACAGTGACCAAAATTGCCATTTTTACAGAGTTTTGCTTACTCAAAAGCTTCAATTTTGACCTGTTTCAGGCACAGAAATGACTTTAAACACACTTATTTTAGTTGACAAATTCCTAATTCACATCCAACAGTAATTTATAGTCAAAAGAATAAATGTTAAAATTTCATCATTATAGACCATTTTGGGATCGTTCGACAGGTCCGGAGTCATCGTTTTTCATCCGAAAATTGATTTGTTGGACTGTACCAAAAATGATTCAAAATGTCAATTGGATCTTGCCTCATGTTGAATAACCACTTTTTAAACCCTCACAGTGACCACAATTGCCATTTTTACAGAGTTTTCCTTACTCAAAAGCTTAAATTTTGACCCGTTTCAGGCACAGAAATGACTTTAAACACACTTATTTTAGTTGACAAAGTCCTAATTCACATCCAACAGTAATTTAGAGTCAAAAGATTAAATGTTTAAATTTCATCATTATAGACCATTTTGGGATCGTTCGACAGGTCCGGAGTCATCGTTTTTCATCCGAAAATTGATTTTTCGGACTGTACCAAAAATGATTCAAAATGTCAATTGGATCATGCCTCATGTTGAATAACCACTTTTTAAACCCTCACAGTGACCACAATTGCCATTTTTACAGAGTTTTGCTTACTCAAAAGCTTCAATTTTGACCCGTTTCAGGCACAGAAATGACTTTAAACACACTTATTTTAGTTGACAAAGTCCTAATTCACATCCAACAGTTATTTAGAGTCAAAAGATTAAATGTTGAAATTTCATCATTATAGACCATTTTGGGATGGTTCGACAGGTCCGGAGTCATCGTTTTTCATCCGAAAATTGATTTTTTGGACTGTACCAAAAATGATTCAAAATGTCAATTGGATCATGCCTCATGTTGAATAACCACTTTTTAAACCCTCACAGTGACCAAAATTGCCATTTTTAAAGAGTTTTGCTTACTCAAAAGCTTCAATTTTGACCCGTTTCAGGCACAGAAATGACTTTAAACACACTTATTTTAGTTGACAAAGTCCTAATTCACATCCAACAGTAATTTAGAGTCAAAAGATTAAATGTTAAAATGTCATCATTATAGACCATTTTGGGATCGTTCGACAGGTCCTGAGTCATTGTTTTTCATCCGAAAATTGATTTTTTGGACTGTACCAAAAATGATTCAAAATGTCAATTGGATCATGCCTCATGTTGAATAACCACTTTTTAAACCCTCACAGTGACCAAAATTGCCATTTTTACAGAGTTTTGCTTACTCAAAAGCTTCCATTTTGACCAGTTTCAGGCACAGAAATGACTTTAAACACACTTATTCTAGTTGACAAAATCATAATTCACATCCAACAGTAATTTAGAGTCAAAAGATTAAATGTTTAAATTTCATCATTATAGACCATTTTGGGATCGTTCGACAGGTCCGGAGTCATCGTTTTTCATCCGAAAATTGATTTTTCGGACTGTACCAAAAATGATTCAAAATGTCAATTGGATCATGCCTCATGTTGAATAACCACTTTTTAAACCCTCACAGTGACCAAAATTGCCATTTTTACAGAGTTTTGCTTACTCAAAAGCTTCAATTTTTACCCGTTTCAGGCACAGAAATGACTTTAAACACACTTATTTTAGTTGACAAAGTCCTAATTCACATCCAACAGTCATTTAGAGTCAAAAGATTAAATGTTGAAATTTCATCATTATAGACCATTTTGGGATGGTTCGACAGGTCCGGAGTCATCGTTTTTCATCCGAAAATTGATTTTTTGGACTGTACCAAAAATGATTCAAAATGTCAATTGGATCATGCCTCATGTTGAATAACCACTTTTTAAACCCTCACAGTGGCCAAAATTGCAATTTTTAAAGAGTTTTGCTTACTCAAAAGCTTCAATTTTGACCCGTTTCAGGCACAGAAATGACTTTAAACACACTTATTTTAGTTGACAAAGTCCTAATTCACATCCAACAGTAATTTAGAGTCAAAAGATTAAATGTTAAAATTTCATCATTATAGACCATTTTGGGATCGTTCGACAGGTCCGGAGTCATTGTTTTTCATCCGAAAATTGATTTTTTGGACTGTACCAAAAATGATTCAAAATGTCAATTGGATCATGCCTCATGTTGAATAACCACTTTTTAAACCCTCACAGTGACCAAAATTGCCATTTTTACAGAGTTTTGCTTACTCAAAAGCTTCAATTTTGACCCGTTTCAGGCACAGAAATGACTTTAAACACACTTACTTTAGTTGACAAAGTCATAATTCACATCCAACAGTCATTTAGAGTCAAAAGATTAAATGTTGAAATTTCATCATTATAGACCATTTTGGGATCGTTCGACAGGTCCGGAGTCATCGTTTTTCATCCGAAAATGGATTTTTTGGACTGTACCAAAAATGATTCAAAATGTCAATTGGATCATGCCTCATGTTGAATAACCACTTTTTAAACCCTCACAGTGACCAAAATTGCCATTTTTACAGAGTTTTGCTTACTCAAAAGCTTCAATTTTGACCAATTTCAGGCACAGAAATGACTTTAAACACACTTATTTTAGTTGACAAAGTCCTAATTCACATCCAACAGTAATTTAGAGTCAAAAGATTAAATGTTAAAATTTCATCATTATAGACCATTTTGGGATCGTTCGACAGGTCCGGAGTCATTGTTTTTCATCCGAAAATTGATTTTTTGGACTGTACCAAAAATGATTCAAAATGTCAATTGGATCATGCCTCATGTTGAATAACCACTTTTTAAACCCTCACAGTGACCAAAATTGCCATTTTTACAGAGTTTTGCTTACTCAAAAGCTTCAATTTTGACCCGTTTCAGGCACAGAAATGACTTTAAACACACTTACTTTAGTTGACAAAGTCATAATTCACATCCAACAGTCATTTAGAGTCAAAAGATTAAATGTTGAAATTTCATCATTATAGACCATTTTGGGATCGTTCGACAGGTCCGGAGTCATCGTTTTTCATCCGAAAATTGATTTTTTGGACTGTACCAAAAATGATTCAAAATGTCAATTGGATCATGCCTCATGTTGAATAACCACTTTTTTAACCCTCACAGTGACCAAAATTGCCATTTTTACAGAGTTTTGCTTACTCAAAAGCTTCAATTTTGACCCGTTTCAGGCACAGAAATGACTTTAAACACACTTACTTTAGTTGACAAAGTCATAATTCACATCCAACAGTCATTTAGAGTCAAAAGATTAAATGTTGAAATTTCATCATTATAGACCATTTTGGGATCGTTCGACAGGTCCGGAGTCATCGTTTTTCATCCGAAAATGGATTTTTTGGACTGTACCAAAAATGATTCAAAATGTCAATTGGATCATGCCTCATGTTGAATAACCACTTTTTCAACCCTCACAGTGACCAAAATTGCCATTTTTACAGAGTTTTGCTTACTCAAAAGCTTCAATTTTGACCCGTTTCAGGCACAGAAATGACTTTAAACACACTTATTTTAGTTGACAAAGTCCTAATTCACATCCAACAGTAATTTAGAGTCAAAAGATTAAATGTTTAAATTTCATCATTATAGACCATTTTGGGATCGTTCGACAGGTCCGGAGTCATCGTTTTTCATCCGAAAATTGATTTTTCGGACTGTACCAAAAAGGATTCAAAATGTCAATTGGATCATGCCTCATGTTGAATAACCACTTTTTAAACCCTCACAGTGACCAAAATTGCCATTTTTACAGAGTTTTGCTTACTCAAAAGCTTCAATTTTGACCCGTTTCAGGCACAGAAATGACTTTAAACACACTTATTTTAGTTGACAAAGTCCTAATTCACATCCAACAGTCATTTAGAGTCAAAAGATTAAATGTTGAAATTTCATCATTATAGACCATTTTGGGATGGTTCGACAGGTCCGGAGTCATCGTTTTTCATCCGAAAATTGATTTTTTGGACTGTACCAAAAATGATTCAAAATGTCAATTGGATCATGCCTCATGTTGAATAACCACTTTTTAAACCCTCACAGTGACCAAAATTGCCATTTTTACAGAGTTTTGCTTACTCAAAAGCTTCCATTTTGACCAGTTTCAGGCACAGAAATGACTTTAAACACACTTATTTTAGTTGACAAAGTCCTAATTCACATCCAACAGTAATTTAGAGTCAAAAGATTAAATGTTAAAATTTCATCATTATAGACCATTTTGGGATCGTTCGACAGGTCCGGAGTCATTGTTTTTCATCCGAAAATTGATTTTTTGGACTGTACCAAAAATGATTCAAAATGTCAATTGGATCATGCCTCATGTTGAATAACCACTTTTTAAACCCTCACAGTGACCAAAATTGCCATTTTTACAGAGTTTTGCTTACTCAAAAGCTTCAATTTTGACCCGTTTCAGGCACAGAAATGACTTTAAACACACTTACTTTAGTTGACAAAGTCATAATTCACATCCAACAGTCATTTAGAGTCAAAAGATTAAATGTTGAAATTTCATCATTATAGACCATTTTGGGATCGTTCGACAGGTCCGGAGTCATCGTTTTTCATCCGAAAATGGATTTTTTGGACTGTACCAAAAATGATTCAAAATGTCAATTGGATCATGCCTCATGTTGAATAACCACTTTTTAAACCCTCACAGTGACCAAAATTGCCATTTTTACAGAGTTTTGCTTACTCAAAAGCTTCAATTTTGACCAATTTCAGGCACAGAAATGACTTTAAACACACTTATTTTAGTTGACAAAGTCCTAATTCACATCCAACAGTAATTTAGAGTCAAAAGATTAAATGTTAAAATTTCATCATTATAGACCATTTTGGGATCGTTCGACAGGTCCGGAGTCATTGTTTTTCATCCGAAAATTGATTTTTTGGACTGTACCAAAAATGATTCAAAATGTCAATTGGATCATGCCTCATGTTGAATAACCACTTTTTAAACCCTCACAGTGACCAAAATTGCCATTTTTACAGAGTTTTGCTTACTCAAAAGCTTCAATTTTGACCCGTTTCAGGCACAGAAATGACTTTAAACACACTTACTTTAGTTGACAAAGTCATAATTCACATCCAACAGTCATTTAGAGTCAAAAGATTAAATGTTGAAATTTCATCATTATAGACCATTTTGGGATCGTTCGACAGGTCCGGAGTCATCGTTTTTCATCCGAAAATTGATTTTTTGGACTGTACCAAAAATGATTCAAAATGTCAATTGGATCATGCCTCATGTTGAATAACCACTTTTTTAACCCTCACAGTGACCAAAATTGCCATTTTTACAGAGTTTTGCTTACTCAAAAGCTTCAATTTTGACCCGTTTCAGGCACAGAAATGACTTTAAACACACTTACTTTAGTTGACAAAGTCATAATTCACATCCAACAGTCATTTAGAGTCAAAAGATTAAATGTTGAAATTTCATCATTATAGACCATTTTGGGATCGTTCGACAGGTCCGGAGTCATCGTTTTTCATCCGAAAATGGATTTTTTGGACTGTACCAAAAATGATTCAAAATGTCAATTGGATCATGCCTCATGTTGAATAACCACTTTTTCAACCCTCACAGTGACCAAAATTGCCATTTTTACAGAGTTTTGCTTACTCAAAAGCTTCAATTTTGACCCGTTTCAGGCACAGAAATGACTTTAAACACACTTATTTTAGTTGACAAAGTCCTAATTCACATCCAACAGTAATTTAGAGTCAAAAGATTAAATGTTTAAATTTCATCATTATAGACCATTTTGGGATCGTTCGACAGGTCCGGAGTCATCGTTTTTCATCCGAAAATTGATTTTTCGGACTGTACCAAAAAGGATTCAAAATGTCAATTGGATCATGCCTCATGTTGAATAACCACTTTTTAAACCCTCACAGTGACCAAAATTGCCATTTTTACAGAGTTTTGCTTACTCAAAAGCTTCAATTTTGACCCGTTTCAGGCACAGAAATGACTTTAAACACACTTATTTTAGTTGACAAAGTCCTAATTCACATCCAACAGTCATTTAGAGTCAAAAGATTAAATGTTGAAATTTCATCATTATAGACCATTTTGGGATGGTTCGACAGGTCCGGAGTCATCGTTTTTCATCCGAAAATTGATTTTTTGGACTGTACCAAAAATGATTCAAAATGTCAATTGGATCATGCCTCATGTTGAATAACCACTTTTTAAACCCTCACAGTGACCAAAATTGCCATTTTTACAGAGTTTTGCTTACTCAAAAGCTTCCATTTTGACCAGTTTCAGGCACAGAAATGACTTTAAACACACTTATTCTAGTTGACAAAATCATAATTCACATCCAACAGTAATTTAGAGTCAAAAGATTAAATGTTTAAATTTCATCATTATAGACCATTTTGGGATCGTTCGACAGGTCCGGAGTCATCGTTTTTCATCCGAAAATTGATTTTTCGGACTGTACCAAAAATGATTCAAAATGTCAATTGGATCATGCCTCATGTTGAATAACCACTTTTTAAACCCTCACAGTGACCAAAATTGCCATTTTTACAGAGTTTTGCTTACTCAAAAGCTTCAATTTTTACCCGTTTCAGGCACAGAAATGACTTTAAACACACTTATTTTAGTTGACAAAGTCCTAATTCACATCCAACAGTCATTTAGAGTCAAAAGATTAAATGTTGAAATTTCATCATTATAGACCATTTTGGGATGGTTCGACAGGTCCGGAGTCATCGTTTTTCATCCGAAAATTGATTTTTTGGACTGTACCAAAAATGATTCAAAATGTCAATTGGATCATGCCTCATGTTGAATAACCACTTTTTAAACCCTCACAGTGACCAAAATTGCAATTTTTAAAGAGTTTTGCTTACTCAAAAGCTTCAATTTTGACCCGTTTCAGGCACAGAAATGACTTTAAACACACTTATTTTAGTTGACAAAGTCCTAATTCACATCCAACAGTAATTTAGAGTCAAAAGATTAAATGTTAAAATTTCATCATTATAGACCATTTTGGGATCGTTCGACAGGTCCGGAGTCATTGTTTTTCATCCGAAAATTGATTTTTTGGACTGTACCAAAAATGATTCAAAATGTCAATTGGATCATGCCTCATGTTGAATAACCACTTTTTAAACCCTCACAGTGACCAAAATTGCCATTTTTACAGAGTTTTGCTTACTCAAAAGCTTCAATTTTGACCCGTTTCAGGCACAGAAATGACTTTAAACACACTTACTTTAGTTGACAAAGTCATAATTCACATCCAACAGTCATTTAGAGTCAAAAGATTAAATGTTGAAATTTCATCATTATAGACCATTTTGGGATCGTTCGACAGGTCCGGAGTCATCGTTTTTCATCCGAAAATGGATTTTTTGGACTGTACCAAAAATGATTCAAAATGTCAATTGGATCATGCCTCATGTTGAATAACCACTTTTTCAACCCTCACAGTGACCAAAATTGCCATTTTTACAGAGTTTTGCTTACTCAAAAGCTTCAATTTTGACCCGTTTCAGGCACAGAAATGACTTTAAACACACTTATTTTAGTTGACAAAGTCCTAATTCACATCCAACAGTAATTTAGAGTCAAAAGATTAAATGTTTAAATTTCATCATTATAGACCATTTTGGGATCGTTCGACAGGTCCGGAGTCATCGTTTTTCATCCGAAAATTGATTTTTCGGACTGTACCAAAAAGGATTCAAAATGTCAATTGGATCATGCCTCATGTTGAATAACCACTTTTTAAACCCTCACAGTGACCAAAATTGCCATTTTTACAGAGTTTTGCTTACTCAAAAGCTTCAATTTTGACCCGTTTCAGGCACAGAAATGACTTTAAACACACTTATTTTAGTTGACAAAGTCCTAATTCACATCCAACAGTCATTTAGAGTCAAAAGATTAAATGTTGAAATTTCATCATTATAGACCATTTTGGGATGGTTCGACAGGTCCGGAGTCATCGTTTTTCATCCGAAAATTGATTTTTTGGACTGTACCAAAAATGATTCAAAATGTCAATTGGATCATGCCTCATGTTGAATAACCACTTTTTAAACCCTCACAGTGACCAAAATTGCCATTTTTACAGAGTTTTGCTTACTCAAAAGCTTCCATTTTGACCAGTTTCAGGCACAGAAATGACTTTAAACACACTTATTTTAGTTGACAAAGTCCTAATTCACATCCAACAGTAATTTAGAGTCAAAAGATTAAATGTTAAAATTTCATCATTATAGACCATTTTGGGATCGTTCGACAGGTCCGGAGTCATTGTTTTTCATCCGAAAATTGATTTTTTGGACTGTACCAAAAATGATTCAAAATGTCAATTGGATCATGCCTCATGTTGAATAACCACTTTTTAAACCCTCACAGTGACCAAAATTGCCATTTTTACAGAGTTTTGCTTACTCAAAAGCTTCAATTTTGACCCGTTTCAGGCACAGAAATGACTTTAAACACACTTACTTTAGTTGACAAAGTCATAATTCACATCCAACAGTCATTTAGAGTCAAAAGATTAAATGTTGAAATTTCATCATTATAGACCATTTTGGGATCGTTCGACAGGTCCGGAGTCATCGTTTTTCATCCGAAAATTGATTTTTTGGACTGTACCAAAAATGATTCAAAATGTCAATTGGATCATGCCTCATGTTGAATAACCACTTTTTAAACCCTCACAGTGACCAAAATTGCCATTTTTACAGAGTTTTGCTTACTCAAAAGCTTCAATTTTGACCAATTTCAGGCACAGAAATGACTTTAAACACACTTATTTTAGTTGACAAAGTCCTAATTCACATCCAACAGTAATTTAGAGTCAAAAGATTAAATGTTAAAATTTCATCATTATAGACCATTTTGGGATCGTTCGACAGGTCCGGAGTCATTGTTTTTCATCCGAAAATTGATTTTTTGGACTGTACCAAAAATGATTCAAAATGTCAATTGGATCATGCCTCATGTTGAATAACCACTTTTTAAACCCTCACAGTGACCAAAATTGCCATTTTTACAGAGTTTTGCTTACTCAAAAGCTTCAATTTTGACCCGTTTCAGGCACAGAAATGACTTTAAACACACTTACTTTAGTTGACAAAGTCATAATTCACATCCAACAGTCATTTAGAGTCAAAAGATTAAATGTTGAAATTTCATCATTATAGACCATTTTGGGATCGTTCGACAGGTCCGGAGTCATCGTTTTTCATCCGAAAATTGATTTTTTGGACTGTACCAAAAATGATTCAAAATGTCAATTGGATCATGCCTCATGTTGAATAACCACTTTTTTAACCCTCACAGTGACCAAAATTGCCATTTTTACAGAGTTTTGCTTACTCAAAAGCTTCAATTTTGACCCGTTTCAGGCACAGAAATGACTTTAAACACACTTACTTTAGTTGACAAAGTCATAATTCACATCCAACAGTCATTTAGAGTCAAAAGATTAAATGTTGAAATTTCATCATTATAGACCATTTTGGGATCGTTCGACAGGTCCGGAGTCATCGTTTTTCATCCGAAAATGGATTTTTTGGACTGTACCAAAAATGATTCAAAATGTCAATTGGATCATGCCTCATGTTGAATAACCACTTTTTCAACCCTCACAGTGACCAAAATTGCCATTTTTACAGAGTTTTGCTTACTCAAAAGCTTCAATTTTGACCCGTTTCAGGCACAGAAATGACTTTAAACACACTTATTTTAGTTGACAAAGTCCTAATTCACATCCAACAGTAATTTAGAGTCAAAAGATTAAATGTTTAAATTTCATCATTATAGACCATTTTGGGATCGTTCGACAGGTCCGGAGTCATCGTTTTTCATCCGAAAATTGATTTTTCGGACTGTACCAAAAAGGATTCAAAATGTCAATTGGATCATGCCTCATGTTGAATAACCACTTTTTAAACCCTCACAGTGACCAAAATTGCCATTTTTACAGAGTTTTGCTTACTCAAAAGCTTCAATTTTGACCCGTTTCAGGCACAGAAATGACTTTAAACACACTTATTTTAGTTGACAAAGTCCTAATTCACATCCAACAGTCATTTAGAGTCAAAAGATTAAATGTTGAAATTTCATCATTATAGACCATTTTGGGATGGTTCGACAGGTCCGGAGTCATCGTTTTTCATCCGAAAATTGATTTTTTGGACTGTACCAAAAATGATTCAAAATGTCAATTGGATCATGCCTCATGTTGAATAACCACTTTTTAAACCCTCACAGTGACCAAAATTGCCATTTTTACAGAGTTTTGCTTACTCAAAAGCTTCCATTTTGACCAGTTTCAGGCACAGAAATGACTTTAAACACACTTATTCTAGTTGACAAAATCATAATTCACATCCAACAGTAATTTAGAGTCAAAAGATTAAATGTTTAAATTTCATCATTATAGACCATTTTGGGATCGTTCGACAGGTCCGGAGTCATCGTTTTTCATCCGAAAATTGATTTTTCGGACTGTACCAAAAATGATTCAAAATGTCAATTGGATCATGCCTCATGTTGAATAACCACTTTTTAAACCCTCACAGTGACCAAAATTGCCATTTTTACAGAGTTTTGCTTACTCAAAAGCTTCAATTTTTACCCGTTTCAGGCACAGAAATGACTTTAAACACACTTATTTTAGTTGACAAAGTCCTAATTCACATCCAACAGTCATTTAGAGTCAAAAGATTAAATGTTGAAATTTCATCATTATAGACCATTTTGGGATGGTTCGACAGGTCCGGAGTCATCGTTTTTCATCCGAAAATTGATTTTTTGGACTGTACCAAAAATGATTCAAAATGTCAATTGGATCATGCCTCATGTTGAATAACCACTTTTTAAACCCTCACAGTGACCAAAATTGCAATTTTTAAAGAGTTTTGCTTACTCAAAAGCTTCAATTTTGACCTGTTTCAGGCACAGAAATGACTTTAAACACACTTATTTTAGTTGACAAAGTCCTAATTCACATCCAACAGTAATTTAGAGTCAAAAGATTAAATGTTAAAATTTTATCATTATAGACCATTTTGGGATCGTTCGACAGGTCCGGAGTCATTGTTTTTCATCCGAAAATTGATTTTTTGGACTGTACCAAAAATGATTCAAAATGTCAATTGGATCATGCCTCATGTTGAATAACCACTTTTTAAACCCTCACAGTGACCAAAATTGCCATTTTTACAGAGTTTTGCTTACTCAAAAGCTTCAATTTTGACCCGTTTCAGGCACAGAAATGACTTTAAACACACTTACTTTAGTTGACAAAGTCATAATTCACATCCAACAGTCATTTAGAGTCAAAAGATTAAATGTTGAAATTTCATCATTATAGACCATTTTGGGATCGTTCGACAGGTCCGGAGTCATCGTTTTTCATCCGAAAATGGATTTTTTGGACTGTACCAAAAATGATTCAAAATGTCAATTGGATCATGCCTCATGTTGAATAACCACTTTTTAAACCCTCACAGTGACCAAAATTGCCATTTTTACAGAGTTTTGCTTACTCAAAAGCTTCAATTTTGACCAATTTCAGGCACAGAAATGACTTTAAACACACTTATTTTAGTTGACAAAGTCCTAATTCACATCCAACAGTAATTTAGAGTCAAAAGATTAAATGTTAAAATTTCATCATTATAGACCATTTTGGGATCGTTCGACAGGTCCGGAGTCATTGTTTTTCATCCGAAAATTGATTTTTTGGACTGTACCAAAAATGATTCAAAATGTCAATTGGATCATGCCTCATGTTGAATAATCACTTTTTAAACCCTCACAGTGACCAAAATTGCCATTTTTACAGAGTTTTGCTTACTCAAAAGCTTCAATTTTGACCCGTTTCAGGCACAGAAATGACTTTAAACACACTTACTTTAGTTGACAAAGTCATAATTCACATCCAACAGTCATTTAGAGTCAAAAGATTAAATGTTGAAATTTCATCATTATAGACCATTTTGGGATCGTTCGACAGGTCCGGAGTCATCGTTTTTCATCCGAAAATTGATTTTTTGGACTGTACCAAAAATGATTCAAAATGTCAATTGGATCATGCCTCATGTTGAATAACCACTTTTTTAACCCTCACAGTGACCAAAATTGCCATTTTTACAGAGTTTTGCTTACTCAAAAGCTTCAATTTTGACCCGTTTCAGGCACAGAAATGACTTTAAACACAATTATTTTAGTTGACAAAGTCCTAATTCACATCCAACAGTCATTTAGAGTCAAAAGATTAAATGTTGAAATTTCATCATTATAGACCATTTTGGGATCGTTCGACAGGTCCGGAGTCATCGTTTTTCATCCGAAAATTGATTTTTTGGACTGTACCAAAAATGATTCAAAATGTCAATTGGATCATGCCTCATGTTGAATAACCACTTTTTCAACCCTCACAGTGACCAAAATTGCCATTTTTACAGAGTTTTGCTTACTCAAAAGCTTCAATTTTGACCCGTTTCAGGCACAGAAATGACTTTAAACACACTTATTTTAGTTGACAAAGTCCTAATTCACATCCAACAGTAATTTAGAGTCAAAAGAATAAATGTTAAAATTTCATCATTATAGACCATTTTGGGATCGTTCGACAGGTCCGGAGTCATCGTTTTTCATCCGAAAATTGATTTTTTGGACTGTACCAAAAATGATTCAAAATGTCAATTGGATCATGCCTCATGTTGAATAACCACTTTTTAAACCCTCACAGTGACCAAAATTGCCATTTTTACAGAGTTTTGCTTACTCAAATGCTTCCATTTTGACCCGTTTCAGGCACAGAAATGACTTTAAACACACTTATTCTAGTTGACAAAGTCATAATTCACATCCAACAGTAATTTAGAGTCAAAAGATTAAATGTTAAAATTTCATCATTATAGACCATTTTGGGATCGTTCGACAGGTGCGGAGTCATCGTTTTTCATCCGAAAAGTGATTTTTGGGACTGTACCGAAAATGATTCAAAATGTCAATTGGATCATGCCTCATGTTGAATAACCACTTTTTAAACCCTCACAAGGACCAAAATTGCCATTTTTACAGAGTTTTGCTTACTCAAAAGCTTCCATTTTGACCAGTTTCAGGCACAGAAATGACTTTAAACACACTTATTCTAGTTGACAAAATCATAATTCACATCCAACAGTAATTTAGAGTCAAAAGATTAAATGTTTAAATTTCATCATTATAGACCATTTTGGGATCGTTCGACAGGTCCGGAGTCATCGTTTTTCATCCGAAAATTGATTTTTCGGACTGTACCAAAAAGGATTCAAAATGTCAATTGGATCATGCCTCATGTTGAATAACCACTTTTTAAACCCTCACAGTGACCAAAATTGCCATTTTTACAGAGTTTTGCTTACTCAAAAGCTTCAATTTTGACCCGTTTCAGGCACAGAAATGACTTTAAACACACTTATTTTAGTTGACAAAGTCCTAATTCACATCCAACAGTCATTTAGAGTCAAAAGATTAAATGTTGAAATTTCATCATTATAGACCATTTTGGGATGGTTCGACAGGTCCGGAGTCATCGTTTTTCATCCGAAAATTGATTTTTTGGACTGTACCAAAAATGATTCAAAATGTCAATTGGATCATGCCTCATGTTGAATAACCACTTTTTAAACCCTCACAGTGACCAAAATTGCAATTTTTAAAGAGTTTTGCTTACTCAAAAGCTTCAATTTTGACCCGTTTTAGGCACAGAAATGACTTTAAACACACTTATTTTAGTTGACAAAGTCCTAATTCACATCCAACAGTAATTTAGAGTCAAAAGATTAAATGTTAAAATTTCATCATTATAGACCATTTTGGGATCGTTCGACAGGTCCGGAGTCATTGTTTTTCATCCGAAAATTGATTTTTTGGACTGTACCAAAAATGATTCAAAATGTCAATTGGATCATGCCTCATGTTGAATAACCACTTTTTAAACCCTCACAGTGACCAAAATTGCCATTTTTACAGAGTTTTGCTTACTCAAAAGCTTCAATTTTGACCCGTTTCAGGCACAGAAATGACTTTAAACACACTTACTTTAGTTGACAAAGTCATAATTCACATCCAACAGTCATTTAGAGTCAAAAGATTAAATGTTGAAATTTCATCATTATAGACCATTTTGGGATCGTTCGACAGGTCCGGAGTCATCGTTTTTCATCCGAAAATTGATTTTTTGGACTGTACCAAAAATGATTCAAAATGTCAATTGGATCATGCCTCATGTTGAATAACAACTTTTTAAACCCTCACAGTGACCAAAATTGCCATTTTTACAGAGTTTTGCTTACTCAAAAGCTTCAATTTTGACCAATTTCAGGCACAGAAATGACTTTAAACACACTTATTTTAGTTGACAAAGTCCTAATTCACATCCAACAGTAATTTAGAGTCAAAAGATTAAATGTTAAAATGTCATCATTATAGACCATTTTGGGATCGTTCGACAGGTCCGGAGTCATCGTTTTTCATCCGAAAATTGATTTTTTAGACTGTACCAAAAATGATTCAAAATGTCAATTGGATCATGCCTCATGTTGAATAACCACTTTTTAAACCCTCACAGTGACCAAAATTGCCATTTTTAAAGAGTTTTGCTTACTCAAAAGCTTCAATTTTGACCCGTTTCAGGCACAGAAATGAGTTTAAACACACTTATTTTAGTTGACAAAGTCCTAATTCACATCCAACAGTAATTTAGAGTCAAAAGATTAAATGTTAAAATTTCATCATTATAGACCATTTTGGGATCGTTCGACAGGTCCGGAGTCATTGTTTTTCATCCGAAAATTGATTTTTTGGACTGTACCAAAAATGATTCAAAATGTCAATTGGATCATGCCTCATGTTGAATAACCACTTTTTAAACCCTCACAGTGACCAAAATTGCCATTTTTACAGAGTTTTGCTTACTCAAAAGCTTCAATTTTGACCCGTTTCAGGCACAGAAATGACTTTAAACACACTTACTTTAGTTGACAAAGTCATAATTCACATCCAACAGTCATTTAGAGTCAAAAGATTAAATGTTGAAATTTCATCATTATAGACCATTTTGGGATCGTTCGACAGGTCCGGAGTCATCGTTTTTCATCCGAAAATTGATTTTTTGGACTGTACCAAAAATGATTCAAAATGTCAATTGGATCATGCCTCATGGTGAATAACCACTTTTTAAACCCTCACAGTGACCAAAATTGCCATTTTTACAGAGTTTTGCTTACTCAAAAGCTTCAATTTTGACCAATTTCAGGCACAGAAATGACTTTAAACACACTTATTTTAGTTGACAAAGTCCTAATTCACATCCAACAGTAATTTAGAGTCAAAAGATTAAATGTTAAAATTTCATCATTATAGACCATTTTGGGATCGTTCGACAGGTCCGGAGTCATCGTTTTTCATCCGAAAATTGATTTTTTGGACTGTACCAAAAATGATTCAAAATGTCAATTGGATCATGCCTCATGTTGAATAACCACTTTTTAAACCCTCACAGTGACCAAAATTGCCATTTTTACAGAGTTTTGCTTACTCAAAAGCTTCCATTTTGACCCGTTTCAGGCACAGAAATGACTTTAAACACACTTATTCTAGTTGACAAAGTCATAATTCACACCCAACAGTCATTTAGAGTCAAAAGATTAAATGTTAAAATTTGATCATTATAGACCATTTTGGGATCGTTCGACAGGTCCGGAGTCATCGTTTTTCATCCGAAAATTGATTTTTGGGACTGTACCAAAAATGATTCAAAATGTCAATTGGATCATGCCTCATGTTGAATAACCACTTTTTAAACCCTCACAGTGACCAAAATTGCCATTTTTACAGAGTTTTGCTTACTCAAAAGCTTCCATTTTGACCCGTTTCAGGCACAGAAATGACTTTAAACACACTTATTCTAGTTGACAAAATCATAATTCACATCCAACAGTAATTTAGAGTCAAAAGATTAAATGTTGAAATTTCATCATTATAGACCATTTTGGGATCGTTCGACAGGTCCGGAGTCATCGTTTTTCATCCGAAAATTGATTTTTTGGACTGTACCAAAAATGATTCAAAATGTCAATTGGATCATGCCTCGTGTTGTATAACCACTTTTTAAACCCTCACAGTGACCAAAATTGCCATTTTTACAGAGTTTTGCTTACTCAAAAGCTTCAATTTTGACCCGTTTCAGGCACAGAAATGACTTTAAACACACTTATTTTAGTTGACAAAGTCCTAATTCACATCCAACAGTCATTTAGAGTCAAAAGATTAAATGTTGAAATTTCATCATTATAGACCATTTTGGGATGGTTCGACAGGTCCGGAGTCATCGTTTTTCATCCGAAAATTGATTTTTTGGACTGTACCAAAAATGATTCAAAATGTCAATTGGATCATGCCTCATGTTGAATAACCACTTTTTAAACCCTCACAGTGACCAAAATTGCAATTTTTAAAGAGTTTTGCTTACTCAAAAGCTTCAATTTTGACCTGTTTTAGGCACAGAAATGACTTTAAACACACTTATTTTAGTTGACAAAGTCCTAATTCACATCCAACAGTAATTTAGAGTCAAAAGATTAAATGTTAAAATTTCATCATTATAGACCATTTTGGGATCGTTCGACAGGTCCGGAGTCATTGTTTTTCATCCGAAAATTGATTTTTTGGACTGTACCAAAAATGATTCAAAATGTCAATTGGATCATGCCTCATGTTGAATAACAACTTTTTAAACCCTCACAGTGACCAAAATTGCCATTTTTACAGAGTTTTGCTTACTCAAAAGCTTCAATTTTGACCAATTTCAGGCACAGAAATGACTTTAAACACACTTATTTTAGTTGACAAAGTCCTAATTCACATCCAACAGTAATTTAGAGTCAAAAGATTAAATGTTAAAATTTCATCATTATAGACCATTTTGGGATCGTTCGACAGGTCCGGAGTCATCGTTTTTCATCCGAAAATTGATTTTTTGGACTGTACCAAAAATGATTCAAAATGTCAATTGGATCATGCCTCATGTTGAATAACCACTTTTTAAACCCTCACAGTGACCGAAATTGCCATTTTTAAAGAGTTTTGCTTACTCAAAAGCTTCAATTTTGACCCGTTTCAGGCACAGAAATGACTTTAAACACACTTATTTTAGTTGACAAAGTCCTAATTCACATCCAACAGTAATTTAGAGTCAAAAGAATAAATGTTAAAATTTCATCATTATAGACCATTTTGGGATCGTTCGACAGGTCCGGAGTCATCGTTTTTCATCCGAAAATTGATTTTTTGGACTGTACCAAAAATGATTCAAAATGTCAATTGGATCATGCCTCATGTTGAATAACCACTTTTTAAACCCTCACAGTGACCAAAATTGCCATTTTTACAGAGTTTTGCTTACTCAAAAGCTTCCATTTTGACCCGTTACAGGCACAGAAATGACTTTAAACACACTTATTCTAGTTGACAAAGTCATAATTCACATCCAACAGTAATTTAGAGTCAAAAGATTAAATGTTAAAATTTGATCATTATAGACCATTTTGGGATCGTTCGACAGGTCCGGAGTCATCGTTTTTCATCCGAAAATTGATTTTTGGGACTGTACCAAAAATGATTCAAAATGTCAATTGGATCATGCCTCATGTTGAATAACCACTTTTTAAACCCTCACAGTGACCAAAATTGCCATTTTTACAGAGTTTTGCTTACTCAAAAGCTTCCATTTTGACCCGTTTCAGGCACAGAAATGACTTTAAACACACTTATTCTAGTTGACAAAATCATAATTCACATCCAACAGTAATTTAGAGTCAAAAGATTAAATGTTGAAATTTCATCATTATAGACCATTTTGGGATCGTTCGACAGGTCCGGAGTCATCGTTTTTCATCCGAAAATTGATTTTTTGGACTGTACCAAAAATGATTCAAAATGTCAATTGGATCATGCCTCATGTTGAATAACCACTTTTTAAACCCTCACAGTGACCAAAATTGCCATTTTTACAGAGTTTTGCTTACTCAAAAGCTTCAATTTTGACCCGTTTCAGGCACAGAAATGACTTTAAACACACTTATTTTAGTTGACAAAGTCCTAATTCACATCCAACAGTCATTTAGAGTCAAAAGATTAAATGTTGAATTTTCATCATTATAGACCATTTTGGGATCGTTCGACAGGTCCGGAGTCATCGTTTTTCATCCGAAAATTGATTTTTTTGGACTGTACCAAAAATGATTCAAAATGTCAATTGGATCATGCCTCATGTTGAATAACCACTTTTTCAACCCTCACAGTGACCAAAATTGCCATTTTTACAGAGTTTTGCTTACTCAAAAGCTTCAATTTTGACCCGTTTCAGGCACAGAAATGACTTTAAACACACTTATTTTAGTTGACAAAGTCCTAATTCACATCCAACAGTAATTTAGAGTCAAAAGAATAAATGTTAAAATTTCATCATTATAGACCATTTTGGGATCGTTCGACAGGTCCGGAGTCATCGTTTTTCATCCGAAAATTGATTTTTTGGACTGTACCAAAAATGATTCAAAATGTCAATTGGATCATGCCTCATGTTGAATAACCACTTTTTAAACCCTCACAGTGACCAAAATTGCCATTTTTACAGAGTTTTGCTTACTCAAAAGCTTCCATTTTGACCCGTTACAGGCACAGAAATGACTTTAAACACACTTATTCTAGTTGACAAAGTCATAATTCACATCCAACAGTAATTTAGAGTCAAAAGATTAAATGTTAAAATTTCATCATTATAGACCATTTTGGGATCGTTCGACAGGTCCGGAGTCATCGTTTTTCATCCGAAAAGTGATTTTTGGGACTGTACCGAAAATGATTCAAAATGTCAATTGGATCATGCCTCATGTTGAATAACCACTTTTTAAACCCTCACAAGGACCAAAATTGCCATTTTTACAGAGTTTTGCTTACTCAAAAGCTTCCATTTTGACCAGTTTCAGGCACAGAAATGATTTTAAACACACTTATTCTAGTTGACAAAATCATAATTCACATCCAACAGTAATTTAGAGTCAAAAGATTAAATGTTTAAATTTCATCATTATAGACCATTTTGGGATCGTTCGACAGGTCCGGAGTCATCGTTTTTCATCCGAAAATTGATTTTTCGGACTGTACCAAAAATGATTCAAAATGTCAATTGGATCATGCCTCATGTTGAATAACCACTTTTTAAACCCTCACAGTGACCAAAATTGCCATTTTTACAGAGTTTTGCTTACTCAAAAGCTTCAATTTTGACCCGTTTCAGGCACAGAAATGACTTTAAACACACTTATTTTAGTTGACAAAGTCCTAATTCACATCCAACAGTCATTTAGAGTCAAAAGATTAAATGTTGAAATTTCATCATTATAGACCATTTTGGGATGGTTCGACAGGTCCGGAGTCATCGTTTTTCATCCGAAAATTGATTTTTTGGACTGTACCAAAAATGATTCAAAATGTCAATTGGATCATGCCTCATGTTGAATAACCACTTTTTAAACCCTCACAGTGACCAAAATTGCAATTTTTAAAGAGTTTTGCTTACTCAAAAGCTTCAATTTTGACCCGTTTCAGGCACAGAAATGACTTTAAACACACTTATTTTAGTTGACAAAGTCCTAATTCACATCCAACAGTAATTTAGAGTCAAAAGATTAAATGTTAAAATTTCATCATTATAGACCATTTTGGGATCGTTCGACAGGTCCGGAGTCATTGTTTTTCATCCGAAAATTGATTTTTTGGACTGTACCAAAAATGATTCAAAATGTCAATTGGATCATGCCTCATGTTAAATAACCACTTTTTAAACCCTCACAGTGACCAAAATTGCCATTTTTACAGAGTTTTGCTTACTCAAAAGCTTCAATTTTGACCCGTTTCAGGCACAGAAATGACTTTAAACACACTTACTTTAGTTGACAAAGTCATAATTCACATCCAACAGTCATTTAGAGTCAAAAGATTAAATGTTGAAATTTCATCATTATAGACCATTTTGGGATCGTTCGACAGGTCCGGAGTCATCGTTTTTCATCCGAAAATTGATTTTTTGGACTGTACCAAAAATGATTCAAAATGTCAATTGGATCATGCCTCATGTTGAATAACCACTTTTTAAACCCTCACAGTGACCAAAATTGCCATTTTTACAGAGTTTTGCTTACTCAAAAGCTTCAATTTTGACCAATTTCAGGCACAGAAATGACTTTAAACACACTTATTTTAGTTGACAAAGTCCTAATTCACATCCAACAGTAATTTAGAGTCAAAAGATTAAATGTTAAAATTTCATCATTATAGACCATTTTGGGATCGTTCGACAGGTCCGGAGTCATCGTTTTTCATCCGAAAATTGATTTTTTGGACTGTACCAAAAATGATTCAAAATGTCAATTGGATCATGCCTCATGTTGAATAACCACTTTTTAAACCCTCACAGTGACCAAAATTGCCATTTTTAAAGAGTTTTGCTTACTCAAAAGCTTCAATTTTGACCCGTTTCAGGCACAGAAATGACTTTAAACACACTTATTTTAGTTGACAAAGTCCTAATTCACATCCAACAGTAATTTAGAGTCAAAAGATTAAATGTTAAAATTTCATCATTATAGACCATTTTGGGATCGTTCGACAGGTCCGGAGTCATTGTTTTTCATCCGAAAATTGATTTTTTGGACTGTACCAAAAATGATTCAAAATGTCAATTGGATCATGCCTCATGTTGAATAACCACTTTTTAAACCCTCACAGTGACCAAAATTGCCATTTTTACAGAGTTTTGCTTACTCAAAAGCTTCAATTTTGACCCGTTTCAGGCACAGAAATGACTTTAAACACACTTACTTTAGTTGACAAAGTCATAATTCACATCCAACAGTCATTTAGAGTCAAAAGATTAAATGTTGAAATTTCATCATTAAAGACCATTTTGGGATCGTTCGACAGGTCCGGAGTCATCGTTTTTCATCCGAAAATGGATTTTTTGGACTGTACCAAAAATGATTCAAAATGTCAATTGGATCATGCCTCATGGTGAATAACCACTTTTTAAACCCTCACAGTGACCAAAATTGTCATTTTTACAGAGTTTTGCTTACTCAAAAGCTTCAATTTTGACCAATTTCAGGCACAGAAATGACTTTAAACACACTTATTTTAGTTGACAAAGTCCTAATTCACATCCAACAGTAATTTAGAGTCAAAAGATTAAATGTTAAAATGTCATCATTATAGACCATTTTGGGATCGTTCGACAGGTCCGGAGTCATCGTTTTTCATCCGAAAATTGATTTTTTGGACTGTACCAAAAATGATTCAAAATGTCAATTGGATCATGCCTCATGTTGAATAACCACTTTTTAAACCCTCACAGTGACCAAAATTGCCATTTTTACAGAGTTTTGCTTACTCAAAAGCTTCCATTTTGACCCGTTTCAGGCACAGAAATGACTTTAAACACACTTATTCTAGTTGACAAAGTCATAATTCACACCCAACAGTCATTTAGAGTCAAAAGATTAAATGTTAAAATTTGATCATTATAGACCATTTTGGGATCGTTCGACAGGTCCGGAGTCATCGTTTTTCATCCGAAAATTGATTTTTGGGACTGTACCAAAAATGATTCAAAATGTCAATTGGATCATGCCTCATGTTGAATAACCACTTTTTAAACCCTCACAGTGACCAAAATTGCCATTTTTACAGAGTTTTGCTTACTCAAAAGCTTCCATTTTGACCCGTTTCAGGCACAGAAATGACTTTAAACACACTTATTCTAGTTGACAAAATCATAATTCACATCCAACAGTAATTTAGAGTCAAAAGATTAAATGTTTACATTTCATCAATATAGACCATTTTGGGATTGTTCGACAGGTCCGGAGTCATCGTTTTTCATCCGAAAATTGATTTTTTGGACTGTACCAAAAATGATTCAAAATGTCAATTGGATCATGCCTCATGTTGAATAACCACTTTTTAAACCCTCACAGTGACCAAAATTGCCATTTTTACAGAGTTTTGCTTACTCAAAAGCTTCAATTTTGACCCGTTTCAGGCACAGAAATGACTTTAAACACACTTATTTTAGTTGACAAAGTCCTAATTCACATCCAACAGTAATTTAGAGTCAAAAGAATAAATGTTAAAATTTCATCATTATAGACCATTTTGGGATCGTTCGACAGGTCCGGAGTCATTGTTTTTCATCCGAAAAGTGATTTTTGGGACTGTACCGAAAATGATTCAAAATGTCAATTGGATCATGCCTCATGTTGAATAACCACTTTTTAAACCCTCACAGTGACCAAAATTGCCATTTTTACAGAGTTTTGCTTACTCAAAAGCTTCAATTTTGACCCGTTTCAGGCACAGAAATGACTTTAAACACACTTACTTTAGTTGACAAAGTCATAATTCACATCCAACAGTCATTTAGAGTCAAAAGATTAAATGTTGAAATTTCATCATTAAAGACCATTTTGGGATCGTTCGACAGGTCCGGAGTCATCGTTTTTCATCCGAAAATGGATTTTTTGGACTGTACCAAAAATGATTCAAAATGTCAATTGGATCATGCCTCATGGTGAATAACCACTTTTTAAACCCTCACAGTGACCAAAATTGCCATTTTTACAGAGTTTTGCTTACTCAAAAGCTTCAATTTTGACCAATTTCAGGCACAGAAATGACTTTAAACACACTTATTTTAGTTGACAAAGTCCTAATTCACATCCAACAGTAATTTAGAGTCAAAAGATTAAATGTTAAAATGTCATCATTATAGACCATTTTGGGATCGTTCGACAGGTCCGGAGTCATCGTTTTTCATCCGAAAATTGATTTTTTGGACTGTACCAAAAATGATTCAAAATGTCAATTGGATCATGCCTCATGTTGAATAACCACTTTTTAAACCCTCACAGTGACCAAAATTGCCATTTTTACAGAGTTTTGCTTACTCAAAAGCTTCCATTTTGACCCGTTTCAGGCACAGAAATGACTTTAAACACACTTATTCTAGTTGACAAAGTCATAATTCACACCCAACAGTCATTTAGAGTCAAAAGATTAAATGTTAAAATTTGATCATTATAGACCATTTTGGGATCGTTCGACAGGTCCGGAGTCATCGTTTTTCATCCGAAAATTGATTTTTGGGACTGTACCAAAAATGATTCAAAATGTCAATTGGATCATGCCTCATGTTGAATAACCACTTTTTAAACCCTCACAGTGACCAAAATTGCCATTTTTACAGAGTTTAGCTTACTCAAAAGCTTCCATTTTGACCCGTTTCAGGCACAGAAATGACTTTAAACACACTTATTCTAGTTGACAAAATCATAATTCACATCCAACAGTAATTTAGAGTCAAAAGATTAAATGTTTACATTTCATCATTATAGACCATTTTGGGATTGTTCGACAGGTCCGGAGTCATCGTTTTTCATCCGAAAATTGATTTTTTGGACTGTACCAAAAATGATTCAAAATGTCAATTGGATCATGCCTCATGTTGAATAACCACTTTTTAAACCCTCACAGTGACCAAAATTGCCATTTTTACAGAGTTTTGCTTACTCAAAAGCTTCAATTTTGACCCGTTTCAGGCACAGAAATGACTTTAAACACACTTATTTTAGTTGACAAAGTCCTAATTCACATCCAACAGTAATTTAGAGTCAAAAGAATAAATGTTAAAATTTCATCATTATAGACCATTTTGGGATCGTTCGACAGGTCCGGAGTCATCGTTTTTCATCCGAAAAGTGATTTTTGGGACTGTACCGAAAATGATTCAAAATGTCAATTGGATCATGCCTCATGTTGAATAACCACTTTTTAAACCCTCACAGTGACCAAAATTGCCATTTTTACAGAGTTTTGCTTACTCAAAAGCTTCAATTTTGACCCGTTTCAGGCACAGAAATGACTTTAAACACACTTACTTTAGTTGACAAAGTCATAATTCACATCCAACAGTCATTTAGAGTCAAAAGATTAAATGTTGAAATTTCATCATTATAGACCATTTTGGGATCGTTCGACAAGTCCGGAGTCATCGTTTTTCATCCGAAAATGGATTTTTTGGACTGTACCAGAAATGATTCAAAATGTCAATTGGATCATGCCTCATGTTGAATAACCACTTTTTAAACCCTCACAGTGACCAAAATTGCCATTTTTACAGAGTTTTGCTTACTCAAAAGCTTCAATTTTGACCAATTTCAGGCACAGAAATGACTTTAAACACACTTATTTTAGTTGACAAAGTCCTAATTCACATCCAACAGTAATTTAGAGTCAAAAGATTAAATGTTAAAATTTCATCATAATAGACCATTTTGGGATCGTTCGACAGGTCCGGAGTCATTGTTTTTCATCCGAAAATTGATTTTTTGGACTGTACCAAAAATGATTCAAAATGTCAATTGGATCATGCCTCATGTTGAATAACCACTTTTTAAACCCTCACAGTGACCAAAATTGCCATTTTTACAGAGTTTTGCTTACTCAAAAGCTTCAATTTTGACCCGTTTCAGGCACAGAAATGACTTTAAACACACTTACTTTAGTTGACAAAGTCATAATTCACATCCAACAGTAATTTAGAGTCAAAAGATTAAATGTTGAAATTTCATCATTATAGACCATTTTGGGATCGTTCGACAGGTCCGGAGTCATCGTTTTTCATCCGAAACTTGATTTTTTGGACTGTACCAAAAATGATTCAAAATGTCAATTGGATCATGCCTCATGTTGAATAACCACTTTTTCAACCCTCACAGTGACCAAAATTGCCATTTTTACAGAGTTTTGCTTACTCAAAAGCTTCAATTTTCACCCGTTTCAGGCACAGAAATGACTTTAAACACACTTATTTTAGTTGACAAAGTCCTAATTCACATCCAACAGTAATTTAGAGTCAAAAGAATAAATGTTAAAATTTCATCATTATAGACCATTTTGGGATCGTTCGACAGGTCCGGAGTCATCGTTTTTCATCCGAAAATTGATTTTTTGGACTGTACCAAAAATGATTCAAAATGTCAATTGGATCATGCCTCATGTTGAATAACCACTTTTTAAACCCTCACAGTGACCAAAATTGCCATTTTTACAGAGTTTTGCTTACTCAAATGCTTCCATTTTGACCCGTTTCAGGCACAGAAATGACTTTAAACACACTTATTCTAGTTGACAAAGTCATAATTCACATCCAACAGTAATTTAGAGTCAAAAGATTAAATGTTAAAATTTCATCATTATAGACCATTTTGGGATCGTTCGACAGGTCCGGAGTCATCGTTTTTCATCCGAAAAGTGATTTTTGGGACTGTACCGAAAATGATTCAAAATGTCAATTGGATCATGCCTCATGTTGAATAACCACTTTTTAAACCCTCACAGTGACCAAAATTGCCATTTTTACAGAGTTTTGCTTACTCAAAAGCTTCAATTTTGACCCGTTTCAGGCACAGAAATGACTTTAAACACACTTACTTTAGTTGACAAAGTCATAGTTCACATCCAACAGTCATTTAGAGTCAAAAGATTAAATGTTGAAATTTCATCATTATAGACCATTTTGGGATCGTTCGACAGGTCCGGAGTCATCGTTTTTCATCCGAAAATGGATTTTTTGGACTGTACCAAAAATGATTCAAAATGTCAATTGGATCATGCCTCATGTTGAATAACCACTTTTTAAACCCTCACAGTGACCAAAATTGCCATTTTTACAGAGTTTTGCTTACTCAAAAGCTTCAATTTTGACCAATTTCAGGCACAGAAATGACTTTAAACACACTTATTTTAGTTGACAAAGTCCTAATTCACATCCAACAGTAATTTAGAGTCAAAAGATTAAATGTTAAAATTTCATCATTATAGACCATTTTGGGATCGTTCGACAGGTCCGGAGTCATTGTTTTTCATCCGAAAATTGATTTTTTGGACTGTACCAAAAATGGTTCAAAATGTCAATTGGATCATGCCTCATGTTGAATAACCACTTTTTAAACCCTCACAGTGACCAAAATTGCCTTTTTTACAGAGTTTTGCTTACTCAAAAGCTTCAATTTTGACCCGTTTCAGGCACAGAAATGACTTTAAACACACTTACTTTAGTTGACAAAGTCATAATTCACATCCAACAGTCATTTAGAGTCAAAAGATTAAATGTTGAAATTTCATCATTATAGACCATTTTGGGATCGTTCGACAGGTCCGGAGTCATCGTTTTTCATCCGAAAATTGATTTTTTGGACTGTACCAAAAATGATTCAAAATGTCAATTGGATCATGCCTCATGTTGAATAACCACTTTTTAAACCCTCACAGTGACCAAAATTGCCATTTTTACAGAGTTTTGCTTACTCAAAAGCTTCAATTTTGACCCGTTTCAGGCACAGAAATGACTTTAAACACACTTATTTTAGTTGACAAAGTCCTAATTCACATCCAACAGTCATTTAGAGTCAAAAGATTAAATGTTGAAATTTCATCATTATAGACCATTTTGGGATCGTTCGACAGGTCCGGAGTCATCGTTTTTCATCCGAAAATTGATTTTTTGGACTGTACCAAAAATGATTCAAAATGTCAATTGGATCATGCCTCATGTTGAATAACCACTTTTTCAACCCTCACAGTGACCAAAATTGCCATTTTTACAGAATTTTGCTTACTCAAAAGCTTCAATTTTGACCCGTTTCAGGCACAGAAATGACTTTAAACACACTTATTTTAGTTGACAAAGTCCTAATTCACATCCAACAGTAATTTAGAGTCAAAAGAATAAATGTTAAAATTTCATCATTATAGACCATTTTGGGATCGTTCGACAGGTCCGGAGTCATCGTTTTTCATCCGAAAATTGATTTTTTGGACTGTACCAAAAATGATTCAAAATGTCAATTGGATCATGCCTCATGTTGAATAACCACTTTTTAAACCCTCACAGTGACCAAAATTGCCATTTTTACAGAGTTTTGCTTACTCAAATGCTTCCATTTTGACCCGTTTCAGGCACAGAAATGACTTTAAACACACTTATTCTAGTTGACAAAGTCATAATTCACATCCAACAGTAATTTAGAGTCAAAAGATTAAATGTTAAAATTTCATCATTATAGACCATTTTGGGATCGTTCGACAGGTCCGGAGTCATCGTTTTTCATCCGAAAAGTGATTTTTGGGACTGTACCGAAAATGATTCAAAATGTCAATTGGATCATGCCTCATGTTGAATAACCACTTTTTAAACCCTCACAAGGACCAAAATTGCCATTTTTACAGAGTTTTGCTTACTCAAAAGCTTCCATTTTGACCAGTTTCAGGCACAGAAATGACTTTAAACACACTTATTCTAGTTGACAAAATCATAATTCACATCCAACAGTAATTTAGAGTCAAAAGATTAAATGTTTAAATTTCATCATTATAGACCATTTTGGGATCGTTCGACAGGTCCGGAGTCATCGTTTTTCATCCGAAAATTGATTTTTCGGACTGTACCAAAAATGATTAAAAATGTCAATTGGATCATGCCTCATGTTGAATAACCACTTTTTAAACCCTCACAGTGACCAAAATTGCCATTTTTACAGAGTTTTGCTTACTCAAAAGCTTCAATTTTGACCCGTTTCAGGCACAGAAATGACTTTAAACACACTTATTTTAGTTGACAAAGTCCTAATTCACATCCAACAGTCATTTAGAGTCAAAAGATTAAATGTTGAAATTTCATCATTATAGACCATTTTGGGATGGTTCGACAGGTCCGGAGTCATCGTTTTTCATCCGAAAATTGATTTTTTGGACTGTACTAAAAATGATTCAAAATGTCAATTGGATCATGCCTCATGTTGAATAACCACTTTTTAAACCCTCACAGTGACCAAAATTGCAATTTTTAAAGAGTTTTGCTTACTCAAAAGCTTCAATTTTGACCCGTTTTAGGCACAGAAATGACTTTAAACACACTTATTTTAGTTGACAAAGTCCTAATTCACATCCAACAGTAATTTAGAGTCAAAAGATTAAATGTTAAAATTTCATCATTATAGACCATTTTGGGATCGTTCGACAGGTCCGGAGTCATTGTTTTTCATCCGAAAATTGATTTTTTGGACTGTACCAAAAATGATTCAAAATGTCAATTGGATCATGCCTCATGTTGAATAACCACTTTTTAAACCCTCACAGTGACCAAAATTGCCATTTTTACAGAGTTTTGCTTACTCAAAAGCTTCAATTTTGACCCGTTTCAGGCACAGAAATGACTTTAAACACACTTACTTTAGTTGACAAAGTCATAATTCACATCCAACAGTCATTTAGAGTCAAAAGATTAAATGTTGAAATTTCATCATTATAGACCATTTTGGGATCGTTCGACAGGTCCGGAGTCATCGTTTTTCATCCGAAAATTGATTTTTTGGACTGTACCAAAAATGATTCAAAATGTCAATTGGATCATGCCTCATGTTGAATAACAACTTTTTAAACCCTCACAGTGACCAAAATTGCCATTTTTACAGAGTTTTGCTTACTCAAAAGCTTCAATTTTGACCAATTTCAGGCACAGAAATGACTTTAAACACACTTATTTTAGTTGACAAAGTCCTAATTCACATCCAACAGTAATTTAGATTCAAAAGATTAAATGTTAAAATTTCATCATTATAGACCATTTTGGGATCGTTCGACAGGTCCGGAGTCATCGTTTTTCATCCGAAAATTGATTTTTTGGACTGTACCAAAAATGATTCAAAATGCCAATTGGATCATGCCTCATGTTGAATAACCACTTTTTAAACCCTCACAGTGACCGAAATTGCCATTTTTAAAGAGTTTTGCTTACTCAAAAGCTTCAATTTTGACCCGTTTCAGGCACAGAAATGACTTTAAACACACTTATTTTAGTTGACAAAGTCCTAATTCACATCCAACAGTAATTTAGAGTCAAAAGATTAAATGTTAAAATTTCATCATTATAGACCATTTTGGGATCGTTCGACAGGTCCGGAGTCATTGTTTTTCATCCGAAAATTGATTTTTTGGACTGTACCAAAAATGATTCAAAATGTCAATTGGATCATGCCTCATGTTGAATAACCACTTTTTAAACCCTCACAGTGACCAAAATTGCCATTTTTACAGAGTTTTGCTTACTCAAAAGCTTCAATTTTGACCCGTTTCAGGCACAGAAATGACTTTAAACACACTTACTTTAGTTGACAAAGTCATAATTCACATCCAACAGTCATTTAGAGTCAAAAGATTAAATGTTGAAATTTCATCATTATAGACCATTTTGGGATCGTTCGACAGGTCCGGAGTCATCGTTTTTCATCCGAAAATTGATTTTTTGGACTGTACCAAAAATGATTCAAAATGTCAATTGGATCATGCCTCATGGTGAATAACCACTTTTTAAACCCTCACAGTGACCAAAATTGCCATTTTTACAGAGTTTTGCTTACTCAAAAGCTTCAATTTTGACCAATTTCAGGCACAGAAATGACTTTAAACACACTTATTTTAGTTGACAAAGTCATAATTCACATCCAACAGTCATTTAGAGTCAAAAGATTAAATGTTGAAATTTCATCATTATAGACCATTTTGGGATCGTTCGACAGGTCCGGAGTCATTGTTTTTCATCCGAAAATTGATTTTTTGGACTGTACCAAAAATGATTCAAAATGTCAATTGGATCATGCCTCATGTTGAATAACCACTTTTTAAACCCTCACAGTGACCAAAATTGCCATTTTTACAGAGTTTTGCTTACTCAAAAGCTTCCATTTTGACCCGTTTCAGGCACAGAAATGACTTTAAACACACTTATTCTAGTTGACAAAATCATAATTCACATCCAACAGTAATTTAGAGTCAAAAGATTAAATGTTGAAATTTCATCATTATAGACCATTTTGGGATCGTTCGACAGGTCCGGAGTCATCGTTTTTCATCCGAAAATTGATTTTTTGGACTGTACCAAAAATGATTCAAAATGTCAATTGGATCATGCCTCATGTTGAATAACCACTTTTTAAACCCTCACAGTGACCAAAATTGCCATTTTTACAGAGTTTTGCTTACTCAAAAGCTTCAATTTTGACCCGTTTCAGGCACAGAAATGACTTTAAACACACTTATTTTAGTTGACAAAGTCCTAATTCACATCCAACAGTCATTTAGAGTCAAAAGATTAAATGTTGAAATTTCATCATTATAGACCATTTTGGGATCGTTCGACAGGTCCGGAGTCATCGTTTTTCATCCGAAAATTGATTTTTTGGACTGTACCAAAAATGATTCAAAATGTCAATTGGATCATGCCTCATGTTGAATAACCACTTTTTCAACCCTCACAGTGACCAAAATTGCCATTTTTACAGAGTTTTGCTTACTCAAAAGCTTCAATTTTGACCCGTTTCAGGCACAGAAATGACTTTAAACACACTTATTTTAGTTGACAAAGTCCTAATTCACATCCAACAGTAATTTAGAGTCAAAAGAATAAATGTTAAAATTTCATCATTATAGACCATTTTGGGATCGTTCGACAGGTCCGGAGTCATCGTTTTTCATCCGAAAATTGATTTTTTGGACTGTACCAAAAATGATTCAAAATGTCAATTGGATCATGCCTCATGTTGAATAACCACTTTTTAAACCCTCACAGTGACCAAAATTGCCATTTTTACAGAGTTTTGCTTACTCAAAAGCTTCCATTTTGACCCGTTACAGGCACAGAAATGACTTTAAACACACTTATTCTAGTTGACAAAGTCATAATTCACATCCAACAGTAATTTAGAGTCAAAAGATTAAATGTTAAAATTTCATCATTATAGACCATTTTGGGATCGTTCGACAGGTCCGGAGTCATCGTTTTTCATCCGAAAAGTGATTTTTGGGACTGTACCGAAAATGATTCAAAATGTCAATTGGATCATGCCTCATGTTGAATAACCACTTTTTAAACCCTCACAAGGACCAAAATTGCCATTTTTACAGAGTTTTGCTTACTCAAAAGCTTCCATTTTGACCAGTTTCAGGCACAGAAATGACTTTAAACACACTTATTCTAGTTGACAAAATCATAATTCACATCCAACAGTAATTTAGAGTCAAAAGATTAAATGTTTAAATTTCATCATTATAAACCATTTTGGGATCGTTCGACGGGTCCGGAGTCATCGTTTTTCATCCGAAAATTGATTTTTCGGACTGTACCAAAAATGATTCAAAATGTCAATTGGATCATGCCTCATGTTGAATAACCACTTTTTAAACCCTCACAGTGACCAAAATTGCCATTTTTACAGAGTTTTGCTTACTCAAAAGCTTCAATTTTGACCCGTTTTAGGCACAGAAATGACTTTAAACACACTTATTTTAGTTGACAAAGTCCTAATTCACATCCAACAGTCATTTAGAGTCAAAAGATTAAATGTTGAAATTTCATCATTATAGACCATTTTGGGATGGTTCGACAGGTCCGGAGTCATCGTTTTTCATCCGAAAATTGATTTTTTGGACTGTACCAAAAATGATTCAAAATGTCAATTGGATCATGCCTCACGTTGAATAACCACTTTTTAAACCCTCACAGTGACCAAAATTGCAATTTTTAAAGAGTTTTGCTTACTCAAAAGCTTCAATTTTGACCCGTTTCAGGCACAGAAATGACTTTAAACACACTTATTTTAGTTGACAAAGTCCTAATTCACATCCAACAGTAATTTAGAGTCAAAAGATTAAATGTTGAAATTTCATCATTATAGACCATTTTGGGATCGTTCGACAGGTCCGGAGTCATCGTTTTTCATCCGAAAATTGAATTTTTGGACTGTACCAAAAATGATGCAAAATGTCAATTGGATCATGCCTCATGTTGAATAACCACTTTTTAAACCCTCACAGTGACCAAAATTGCCATTTTTACAGAGTTTTGCTTACTCAAAAGCTTCAATTTTGACCCGTTTCAGGCACAGAAATGACTTTAAACACACTTATTTTAGTTGACAAAGTCCTAATTCACATCCAACAGTCATTTAGAGTCAAAAGATTAAATGTTGAAATTTCATCATTATAGACCATTTTGGGATCGTTCGACAGGTCCGGAGTCATCGTTTTTCATCCGAAAATTGATTTTTTGGACTGTACCAAAAATGATTCAAAATGTCAATTGGATCATGCCTCATGTTGAATAACCACTTTTTAAACCCTCACAGTGACCAAAATTGCCATTTTTACAGAGTTTTGCTTACTCAAAAGCTTCCATTTTGACCCGTTTCAGGCACAGAAATGACTTTAAACACACTTATTCTAGTTGACAAAATCATAATTCACATCCAACAGTAATTTAGAGTCAAAAGATTAAATGTTGAAATTTCATCATTATAGACCATTTTGGGATCGTTCGACAGGTCCGGAGTCATCGTTTTTCATCCGAAAATTGATTTTTTGGACTGTACCAAAAATGATTCAAAATGTCAATTGGATCATGCCTCATGTTGAATAACCACTTTTTAAACCCTCACAGTGACCAAAATTGCCATTTTTACAGAGTTTTGCTTACTCAAAAGCTTCAATTTTGACCCGTTTCAGGCACAGAAATGACTTTAAACACACTTATTTTAGTTGACAAAGTCCTAATTCACATCCAACAGTCATTTAGAGTCAAAAGATTAAATGTTGAAATTTCATCATTATAGACCATTTTGGGATCGTTCGACAGGTCCGGAGTCATCGTTTTTCATCCGAAAATGGATTTTTTGGACTGTACCAAAAATGATTCAAAATGTCAATTGGATCATGCCTCATGTTGAATAACCACTTTTTAAACCCTCACAGTGACCAAAATTGCCATTTTTACAGAGTTTTGCTTACTCAAAAGCTTCAATTTTGACCAATTTCAGGCACAGAAATGACTTTAAACACACTTATTTTAGGTGACAAAGTCCTAATTCACATCCAACAGTAATTTAGAGTCAAAAGATTAAATGTTAAAATTTCATCATTATAGACCATTTTGGGATCGTTCGACAGGTCCGGAGTCATTGTTTTTCATCCGAAAATTGATTTTTTGGACTGTACCAAAAATGATTCAAAATGTCAATTGGATCATGCCTCATGTTGAATAACCACTTTTTAAACCCTCACAGTGACCAAAATTGCCTTTTTTACAGAGTTTTGCTTACTCAAAAGCTTCAATTTTGACCCGTTTCAGGCACAGAAATGACTTTAAACACACTTACTTTAGTTGACAAAGTCATAATTCACATCCAACAGTCATTTAGAGTCAAAAGATTAAATGTTGAAATTTCATCATTATAGACCATTTTGGGATCGTTCGACAGGTCCGGAGTCATCGTTTTTCATCCGAAAATTGATTTTTTGGACTGTACCAAAAATGATTCAAAATGTCAATTGGATCATGCCTCATGTTGAATAACCACTTTTTAAACCCTCACAGTGACCAAAATTGCCATTTTTACAGAGTTTTGCTTACTCAAAAGCTTCAATTTTGACCCGTTTCAGGCACAGAAATGACTTTAAACACACTTATTTTAGTTGACAAAGTCCTAATTCACATCCAACAGTCATTTAGAGTCAAAAGATTAAATGTTGAAATTTCATCATTATAGACCATTTTGGGATCGTTCGACAGGTCCGGAGTCATCGTTTTTCATCCGAAAATTGATTTTTTGGACTGTACCAAAAATGATTCAAAATGTCAATTGGATCATGCCTCATGTTGAATAACCACTTTTTAAACCCTCACAGTGACCAAAATTGCCATTTTTACAGAGTTTTGCTTACTCAAATGCTTCCATTTTGACCCGTTTCAGGCACAGAAATGACTTTAAACACACTTATTCTAGTTGACAAAGTCATAATTCACATCCAACAGTAATTTAGAGTCAAAAGATTAAATGTTAAAATTTCATCATTATAGACCATTTTGGGATCGTTCGACAGGTCCGGAGTCATCGTTTTTCATCCGAAAAGTGATTTTTGGGACTGTACCGAAAATGATTCAAAATGTCAATTGGATCATGCCTCATGATGAATAACCACTTTTTAAACCCTCACAAGGACCAAAATTGCCATTTTTACAGAGTTTTGCTTACTCAAAAGCTTCCATTTTGACCAGTTTCAGGCACAGAAATGACTTTAAACACACTTATTCTAGTTGACAAAATCATAATTCACATCCAACAGTAATTTAGAGTCAAAAGATTAAATGTTTAAATTTCATCATTATAGACCATTTTGGGATCGTTCGACAGGTCCGGAGTCATCGTTTTTCATCCGAAAATTGATTTTTCGGACTGTACCAAAAATGATTCAAAATGTCAATTGGATCATGCCTCATGTTGAATAACCACTTTTTAAACCCTCACAGTGACCAAAATTGCCATTTTTACAGAGTTTTGCTTACTCAAAAGCTTCAATTTTGACCCGTTTCAGGCACAGAAATGACTTTAAACACACTTATTTTAGTTGACAAAGTCCTAATTCACATCCAACAGTCATTTAGAGTCAAAAGATTAAATGTTGAAATTTCATCATTATAGACCATTTTGGGATGGTTCGACAGGTCCGGAGTCATCGTTTTTCATCCAAAAATTGATTTTTTGGACTGTACCAAAAATGATTCAAAATGTCAATTGGATCATGCCTCATGTTGAATAACCACTTTTTAAACCCTCACAGTGACCAAAATTGCAATTTTTAAAGAGTTTTGCTTACTCAAAAGCTTCAATTTTGACCCGTTTTAGGCACAGAAATGACTTTAAACACACTTATTTTAGTTGACAAAGTCCTAATTCACATCCAACAGTAATTTAGAGTCAAAAGATTAAATGTTAAAATTTCATCATTATAGACCATTTTGGGATCGTTCGACAGGTCCGGAGTCATTGTTTTTCATCCGAAAATTGATTTTTTGGACTGTACCAAAAATGATTCAAAATGTCAATTGGATCATGCCTCATGTTGAATAACCACTTTTTAAACCCTCACAGTGACCAAAATTGCCATTTTTACAGAGTTTTGCTTACTCAAAAGCTTCAATTTTGACCCGTTTCAGGCACAGAAATGACTTTAAACACACTTACTTTAGTTGACAAAGTCATAATTCACATCCAACAGTCATTTAGAGTCAAAAGATTAAATGTTAAAATTTCATCATTATAGACCATTTTGGGATCGTTCGACAGGTCCGGAGTCATTGTTTTTCATCCGAAAATTGATTTTTTGGACTGTACCAAAAATGATTCAAAATGTCAATTGGATCATGCCTCATGTTGAATAACCACTTTTTAAACCCTCACAGTGACCAAAATTGCCATTTTTACAGAGTTTTGCTTACTCAAAAGCTTCAATTTTGACCCGTTTCAGGCACAGAAATGACTTTAAACACACTTATTCTAGTTGACAAAATCATAATTCACATCCAACAGTAATTTAGAGTCAAAAGATTAAATGTTGAAATTTCATCATTATAGACCATTTTGGGATCGTTCGACGGGTCCGGAGTCATCGTTTTTCATCCGAAAATTGATTTTTTGGACTGTACCAAAAATGATTCAAAATGTCAATTGGATCATGCCTCATGTTGAATAACCACTTTTTAAACCCTCACAGTGACCAAAATTGCCATTTTTACAGAGTTTTGCTTACTCAAAAGCTTCAATTTTGACCCGTTTCAGGCACAGAAATGACTTTAAACACACTTATTTTAGTTGACAAAGTCCTAATTCACATCCAACAGTCATTTAGAGTCAAAAGATTAAATGTTGAAATTTCATCATTATAGACCATTTTGGGATCGTTCGACAGGTCCGGAGTCATCGTTTTTCATCCGAAAATTGATTTTTTGGACTGTACCAAAAATGATTCAAAATGTCAATTGGATCATGCCTCATGTTGAATAACCACTTTTTCAACCCTCACAGTGACCAAAATTGCCATTTTTACAGAGTTTTGCTTACTCAAAAGCTTCAATTTTGACCCGTTTCAGGCACAGAAATGACTTTAAACACACTTATTTTAGTTGACAAAGTCCTAATTCACATCCAACAGTAATTTAGAGTCAAAAGAATAAATGTTAAAATTTCATCATTATAGACCATTTTGGGATCGTTCGACAGGTCCGGAGTCATCGTTTTTCATCCGAAAATTGATTTTTGGGACTGTACCGAAAATGATTCAAAATGTCAATTGGATCATGCCTCATGTTGAATAACCACTTTTTAAACCCTCACAAGGACCAAAATTGCCATTTTTACAGAGTTTTGCTTACTCAAAAGCTTCCATTTTGACCAGTTTCAGGCACAGAAATGACTTTAAACACACTTATTCTAGTTGACAAAATCATAATTCACATCCAACAGTAATTTAGAGTCAAAAGATTAAATGTTTAAATTTCATCATTATAGACCATTTTGGGATCGTTCGACGGGTCCGGAGTCATCGTTTTTCATCCGAAAATTGATTTTTCGGACTGTACCAAAAATGATTCAAAATGTCAATTGGATCATGCCTCATGTTGAATAACCACTTTTTAAACCCTCACAGTGACCAAAATTGCCATTTTTACAGAGTTTTGCTTACTCAAAAGCTTCAATTTTGACCCGTTTTAGGCACAGAAATGACTTTAAACACACTTATTTTAGTTGACAAAGTCCTAATTCACATCCAACAGTCATTTAGAGTCAAAAGATTAAATGTTGAAATTTCATCATTATAGACCATTTTGGGATGGTTCGACAGGTCCGGAGTCATCGTTTTTCATCCGAAAATTGATTTTTTGGACTGTACCAAAAATGATTCAAAATGTCAATTGGATCATGCCTCATGTTGAATAACCACTTTTTAAACCCTCACAGTGACCAAAATTGCAATTTTTAAAGAGTTTTGCTTACTCAAAAGCTTCAATTTTGACCCGTTTCAGGCACAGAAATGACTTTAAACACACTTATTTTAGTTGACAAAGTCCTAATTCACATCCAACAGTAATTTAGAGTCAAAAGATTAAATGTTGAAATTTCATCATTATAGACCATTTTGGGATCGTTCGACAGGTCCGGAGTCATCGTTTTTCATCCGAAAATTGATTTTTTGGACTGTACCAAAAATGATGCAAAATGTCAATTGGATCATGCCTCATGTTGAATAACCACTTTTTAAACCCTCACAGTGACCAAAATTGCCATTTTTACAGAGTTTTGCTTACTCAAAAGCTTCAATTTTGACCCGTTTCAGGCACAGAAATGACTTTAAACACACTTATTTTAGTTGACAAAGTCCTAATTCACATCCAACAGTCATTTAGAGTCAAAAGATTAAATGTTGAAATTTCATCATTATAGACCATTTTGGGATCGTTCGACAGGTCCGGAGTCATCGTTTTTCATCCGAAAATTGATTTTTTGGACTGTACCAAAAATGATTCAAAATGTCAATTGGATCATGCCTCATGTTGAATAACCACTTTTTAAACCCTCACAGTGACCAAAATTGCCATTTTTACAGAGTTTTGCTTACTCAAAAGCTTCCATTTTGACCCGTTTCAGGCACAGAAATGACTTTAAACACACTTATTCTAGTTGACAAAATCATAATTCACATCCAACAGTAATTTAGAGTCAAAAGATTAAATGTTGAAATTTCATCATTATAGACCATTTTGGGATCGTTCGACAGGTCCGGAGTCATCGTTTTTCATCCGAAAATTGATTTTTTGGACTGTACCAAAAATGATTCAAAATGTCAATTGGATCATGCCTCATGTTGAATAACCACTTTTTAAACCCTCACAGTGACCAAAATTGCCATTTTTACAGAGTTTTGCTTACTCAAAAGCTTCAATTTTGACCCGTTTCAGGCACAGAAATGACTTTAAACACACTTATTTTAGTTGACAAAGTCCTAATTCACATCCAACAGTCATTTAGAGTCAAAAGATTAAATGTTGAAATTTCATCATTATAGACCATTTTGGGATCGTTCGACAGGTCCGGAGTCATCGTTTTTCATCCGAAAATTGATTTTTTGGACTGTACCAAAAATGATTCAAAATGTCAATTGGATCATGCCTCATGTTGAATAACCACTTTTTCAACCCTCACAGTGACCAAAATTGCCATTTTTACAGAGTTTTGCTTACTCAAAAGCTTCAATTTTGACCCGTTTCAGGCACAGAAATGACTTTAAACACACTTATTTTAGTTGACAAAGTCCTAATTCACATCCAACAGTAATTTAGAGTCAAAAGAATAAATGTTAAAATTTCATCATTATAGACCATTTTGGGATCGTTCGACAGGTCCGGAGTCATCGTTTTTCATCCGAAAATTGATTTTTTGGACTGTACCAAAAATGATTCAAAATGTCAATTGGATCATGCCTCATGTTGAATAACCACTTTTTAAACCCTCACAGTGACCAAAATTGCCATTTTTACAGAGTTTTGCTTACTCAAAAGCTTCCATTTTGACCCGTTACAGGCACAGAAATGACTTTAAACACACTTATTCTAGTTGACAAAGTCATAATTCACATCCAACAGTAATTTAGAGTCAAAAGATTAAATGTTAAAATTTCATCATTATAGACCATTTTGGGATCGTTCGACAGGTCCGGAGTCATCGTTTTTCATCCGAAAATTGATTTTTTGGACTGTACCAAAAATGATTCAAAATGTCAATTGGATCATGCCTCATGTTGAATAACCACTTTTTAAACCCTCACAAGGACCAAAATTGCCATTTTTACAGAGTTTTGCTTACTCAAAAGCTTCCATTTTGACCAGTTTCAGGCACAGAAATGACTTTAAACACACTTATTCTAGTTGACAAAATCATAATTCACATCCAACAGTAATTTAGAGTCAAAAGATTAAATGTTTAAATTTCATCATTATAGACCATTTTGGGATCGTTCGACGGGTCCGGAATCATCGTTTTTCATCCGAAAATTGATTTTTCGGACTGTACCAAAAATGATTCAAAATGTCAATTGGATCATGCCTCATGTTGAATAACCACTTTTTAAACCCTCACAGTGACCAAAATTGCCATTTTTACAGAGTTTTGCTTACTCAAAAGCTTCAATTTTGACCCGTTTTAGGCACAGAAATGACTTTAAACACACTTATTTTAGTTGACAAAGTCCTAATTCACATCCAACAGTCATTTAGAGTCAAAAGATTAAATGTTGAAATTTCATCATTATAGACCATTTTGGGATGGTTCGACAGGTCCGGAGTCATCGTTTTTCATCCGAAAATTGATTTTTTGGACTGTACCAAAAATGATTCAAAATGTCAATTGGATCATGCCTCATGTTGAATAACCACTTTTTAAACCCTCACAGTGACCAAAATTGCAATTTTTAAAGAGTTTTGCTTACTCAAAAGCTTCAATTTTGACCCGTTTCAGGCACAGAAATGACTTTAAACACACTTATTTTAGTTGACAAAGTCCTAATTCACATCCAACAGTAATTTAGAGTCAAAAGATTAAATGTTGAAATTTCATCATTATAGACCATTTTGGGATCGTTCCACAGGTCCGGAGTCATCGTTTTTCATCCGAAAATTGATTTTTTGGACTGTACCAAAAATGATTCAAAATGTCAATTGGATCATGCCTCATGTTGAATAACCACTTTTTAAACCCTCACAGTGACCAAAATTGCCATTTTTACAGAGTTTTGCTTACACAAAAGCTTCAATTTTGACCCGTTTCAGGCACAGAAATGACTTTAAACACACTTATTTTAGTTGACAAAGTCCTAATTCACATCCAACAGTCATTTAGAGTCAAAAGATTAAATGTTGAAATTTCATCATTATAGACCATTTTGGGATCGTTCGACAGGTCCGGAGTCATCGTTTTTCATCCGAAAATTGATTTTTTGGACTGTACCAAAAATGATTCAAAATGTCAATTGGATCATGCCTCATGTTGAATAACCACTTTTTCAACCCTCACAGTGACCAAAATTGCCATTTTTACAGAGTTTTGCTTACTCAAAAGCTTCAATTTTGACCCGTTACAGGCACAGAAATGACTTTAAACACACTTATTTTAGTTGACAAAGTCCTAATTCACATCCAACAGTAATTTAGAGTCAAAAGAATAAATGTTAAAATTTCATCATTATAGACCATTTTGGGATCGTTCGACAGGTCCGGAGTCATCGTTTTTCATCCGAAAAGTGATTTTTGGGACTGTACCGAAAATGATTCAAAATGTCAATTGGATCATGCCTCATGTTGAATAACCACTTTTTAAACCCTCACAAGGACCAAAATTGCCATTTTTACAGAGTTTTGCTTACTCAAAAGCTTCCATTTTGACCAGTTTCAGGCACAGAAATGACTTTAAACACACTTATTCTAGTTGACAAAATCATAATTCACATCCAACAGTAATTTAGAGTCAAAAGATTAAATGTTTAAATTTCATCATTATAGACCATTTTGGGATCGTTCGACGGGTCCGGAGTCATCGTTTTTCATCCGAAAATTGATTTTTCGGACTGTACCAAAAATGATTCAAAATGTCAATTGGATCATGCCTCATGTTGAATAACCACTTTTTAAACCCTCACAGTGACCAAAATTGCCATTTTTACAGAGTTTTGCTTACTCAAAAGCTTCAATTTTGACCCGTTTTAGGCACAGAAATGACTTTAAACACACTTATTTTAGTTGACAAAGTCCTAATTCACATCCAACAGTCATTTAGAGTCAAAAGATTAAATGTTGAAATTTCATCATTATAGACCATTTTGGGATGGTTCGACAGGTCCGGAGTCATCGTTTTTCATCCGAAAATTGATTTTTTGGACTGTACCAAAAATGATTCAAAATGTCGATTGGATCATGCCTCATGTTGAATAACCACTTTTTAAACCCTCACAGTGACCAAAATTGCAATTTTTAAAGAGTTTTGCTTACTCAAAAGCTTCAATTTTGACCCGTTTCAGGCACAGAAATGACTTTAAACACACTTATTTTAGTTGACAAAGTCCTAATTCACATCCAACAGTCATTTAGAGTCAAAAGATTAAATGTTGAAATTTCATCATTATAGACCATTTTGGGATGGTTCGACAGGTCCGGAGTCATCGTTTTTCATCCGAAAATTGATTTTTTGGACTGTACCAAAAATGATTCAAAATGTCAATTGGATCATGCCTCATGTTGAATAACCACTTTTTAAACCCTCACAGTGACCAAAATTGCAATTTTTAAAGAGTTTTGCTTACTCAAAAGCTTCAATTTTGACCCGTTTCAGGCACAGAAATGACTTTAAACACACTTATTTTAGTTGACAAAGTCCTAATTCACATCCAACAGTAATTTAGAGTCAAAAGATTAAATGTTGAAATTTCATCATTATAGACCATTTTGGGATCGTTCCACAGGTCCGGAGTCATCGTTTTTCATCCGAAAATTGATTTTTTGGACTGTACCAAAAATGATTCAAAATGTCAATTGGATCATGCCTCATGTTGAATAACCACTTTTTAAACCCTCACAGTGACCAAAATTGCCATTTTTACAGAGTTTTGCTTACTCAAAAGCTTCAATTTTGACCCGTTTCAGGCACAGAAATGACTTTAAACACACTTATTTTAGTTGACAAAGTCCTAATTCACATCCAACAGTCATTTAGAGTCAAAAGATTAAATGTTGAAATTTCATCATTATAGACCATTTTGGGATCGTTCGACAGGTCCGGAGTCATCGTTTTTCATCCGAAAATTGATTTTTTGGACTGTACCAAAAATGATTCAAAATGTCAATTGGATCATGCCTCATGTTGAATAACCACTTTTTCAACCCTCACAGTGACCAAAATTGCCATTTTTACAGAGTTTTGCTTACTCAAAAGCTTCAATTTTGACCCGTTACAGGCACAGAAATGACTTTAAACACACTTATTTTAGTTGACAAAGTCCTAATTCACATCCAACAGTAATTTAGAGTCAAAAGAATAAATGTTAAAATTTCATCATTATAGACCATTTTGGGATCGTTCGACAGGTCCGGAGTCATCGTTTTTCATCCGAAAAGTGATTTTTGGGACTGTACCGAAAATGATTCAAAATGTCAATTGGATCATGCCTCATGTTGAATAACCACTTTTTAAACCCTCACAAGGACCAAAATTGCCATTTTTACAGAGTTTTGCTTACTCAAAAGCTTCCATTTTGACCAGTTTCAGGCACAGAAATGACTTTAAACACACTTATTCTAGTTGACAAAATCATAATTCACATCCAACAGTAATTTAGAGTCAAAAGATTAAATGTTTAAATTTCATCATTATAGACCATTTTGGGATCGTTCGACGGGTCCGGAGTCATCGTTTTTCATCCGAAAATTGATTTTTCGGACTGTACCAAAAATGATTCAAAATGTCAATTGGATCATGCCTCATGTTGAATAACCACTTTTTAAACCCTCACAGTGACCAAAATTGCCATTTTTACAGAGTTTTGCTTACTCAAAAGCTTCAATTTTGACCCGTTTTAGGCACAGAAATGACTTTAAACACACTTATTTTAGTTGACAAAGTCCTAATTCACATCCAACAGTCATTTAGAGTCAAAAGATTAAATGTTGAAATTTCATCATTATAGACCATTTTGGGATGGTTCGACAGGTCCGGAGTCATCGTTTTTCATCCGAAAATTGATTTTTTGGACTGTACCAAAAATGATTCAAAATGTCGATTGGATCATGCCTCATGTTGAATAACCACTTTTTAAACCCTCACAGTGACCAAAATTGCAATTTTTAAAGAGTTTTGCTTACTCAAAAGCTTCAATTGTGACCCGTTTCAGGCACAGAAATGACTTTAAACACACTTATTTTAGTTGACAAAGTCCTAATTCACATCCAACAGTAATTTAGAGTCAAAAGATTAAATGTTAAAATTTCATCATTATAGACCATTTTGGGATCGTTCGACTGGTCCGGAGTCATTGTTTTTCATCCGAAAATTGATTTTTTGGACTGTACCAAAAATGATTCAAAATGTCAATTGGATCATGCCTCATGTTAAATAACCACTTTTTAAACCCTCACAGTGACCAAAATTGCCATTTTTACAGAGTTTTGCTTACTCAAAAGCTTCAATTTTGACCCGTTTCAGGCACAGAAATGACTTTAAACACACTTACTTTAGTTGACAAAGTCATAATTCACATCCAACAGTCATTTAGAGTCAAAAGATTAAATGTTGAAATTTCATCATTATAGACCATTTTGGGATCGTTCGACAGGTCCGGAGTCATCGTTTTTCATCCGAAAATTGATTTTTTGGACTGTACCAAAAATGATTCAAAATGTCAATTGGATCATGCCTCATGTTGAATAACCACTTTTTAAACCCTCACAGTGACCAAAATTGCCATTTTTACAGAGTTTTGCTTACTCAAAAGCTTCAATTTTGACCAATTTCAGGCACAGAAATGACTTTAAACACACTTATTTTAGTTGACAAAGTCCTAATTCACATCCAACAGTAATTTAGAGTCAAAAGATTAAATGTTAAAATTTCATCATTATAGACCATTTTGGGATCGTTCGACAGGTCCGGAGTCATCGTTTTTCATCCGAAAATTGATTTTTTGGACTGTACCAAAAATGATTCAAAATGTCAATTGGATCATGCCTCATGTTGAATAACCACTTTTTAAACCCTCACAGTGACCAAAATTGCCATTTTTAAAGAGTTTTGCTTACTCAAAAGCTTCAATTTTGACCCGTTTCAGGCACAGAAATGACTTTAAACACACTTATTTTAGTTGACAAAGTCCTAATTCACATCCAACAGTAATTTAGAGTCAAAAGATTAAATGTTAAAATTTCATCATTATAGACCATTTTGGGATCGTTCGACAGGTCCGGAGTCATTGTTTTTCATCCGAAAATTGATTTTTTGGACTGTACCAAAAATGATTCAAAATGTCAATTGGATCATGCCTCATGTTGAATAACCACTTTTTAAACCCTCACAGTGACCAAAATTGCCATTTTTACAGAGTTTTGCTTACTCAAAAGCTTCAATTTTGACCCGTTTTAGGCACAGAAATGACTTTAAACACACTTATTTTAGTTGACAAAGTCCTAATTCACATCCAACAGTCATTTAGAGTCAAAAGATTAAATGTTGAAATTTCATCATTATAGACCATTTTGGGATGGTTCGACAGGTCCGGAGTCATCGTTTTTCATCCGAAAATTGATTTTTTGGACTGTACCAAAAATGATTCAAAATGTCAATTGGATCATGCCTCATGTTGAATAACCACTTTTTAAACCCTCACAGTGACCAAAATTGCAATTTTTAAAGAGTTTTGCTTACTCAAAAGCTTCAATTTTGACCCGTTTCAGGCACAGAAATGACTTTAAACACACTTATTTTAGTTGACAAAGTCCTAATTCACATCCAACAGTAATTTAGAGTCAAAAGATTAAATGTTGAAATTTCATCATTATAGACCATTTTGGGATCGTTCGACAGGTCCGGAGTCATCGTTTTTCATCCGAAAATTGATTTTTTGGACTGTACCAAAAATGATGCAAAATGTCAATTGGATCATGCCTCATGTTGAATAACCACTTTTTAAACCCTCACAGTGACCAAAATTGCCATTTTTACAGAGTTTTGCTTACTCAAAAGCTTCAATTTTGACCCGTTTCAGGCACAGAAATGACTTTAAACACACTTATTTTAGTTGACAAAGTCCTAATTCACATCCAACAGTCATTTAGAGTCAAAAGATTAAATGTTGAAATTTCATCATTATAGACCATTTTGGGATCGTTCGACAGGTCCGGAGTCATCGTTTTTCATCCGAAAATTGATTTTTTGGACTGTACCAAAAATGATTCAAAATGTCAATTGGATCATGCCTCATGTTGAATAACCACTTTTTAAACCCTCACAGTGACCAAAATTGCCATTTTTACAGAGTTTTGCTTACTCAAAAGCTTCCATTTTGACCCGTTTCAGGCACAGAAATGACTTTAAACACACTTATTCTAGTTGACAAAATCATAATTCACATCCAACAGTAATTTAGAGTCAAAAGATTAAATGTTGAAATTTCATCATTATAGACCATTTTGGGATCGTTCGACAGGTCCGGAGTCATCGTTTTTCATCCGAAAATTGATTTTTTGGACTGTACCAAAAATGATTCAAAATGTCAATTGGATCATGCCTCATGTTGAATAACCACTTTTTAAACCCTCACAGTGACCAAAATTGCCATTTTTACAGAGTTTTGCTTACTCAAAAGCTTCAATTTTGACCCGTTTCAGGCACAGAAATGACTTTAAACACACTTATTTTAGTTGACAAAGTCCTAATTCACATCCAACAGTCATTTAGAGTCAAAAGATTAAATGTTGAAATTTCATCATTATAGACCATTTTGGGATCGTTCGACAGGTCCGGAGTCATCGTTTTTCATCCGAAAATTGATTTTTTGGACTGTACCAAAAATGATTCAAAATGTCAATTGGATCATGCCTCATGTTGAATAACCACTTTTTCAACCCTCACAGTGACCAAAATTGCCATTTTTACAGAGTTTTGCTTACTCAAAAGCTTCAATTTTGACCCGTTTCAGGCACAGAAATGACTTTAAACACACTTATTTTAGTTGACAAAGTCCTAATTCACATCCAACAGTCATTTAGAGTCAAAAGATTAAATGTTGAAATTTCATCATTATAGACCATTTTGGGATCGTTCGACAGGTCCGGAGTCATCGTTTTTCATCCGAAAATTGATTTTTTGGACTGTACCAAAAATGATTCAAAATGTCAATTGGATCATGCCTCATGTTGAATAACCACTTTTTCAACCCTCACAGTGACCAAAATTGCCATTTTTACAGAGTTTTGACTACTCAAAAGCTTCAATTTTGACCCGTTTCAGGCACAGAAATGACTTTAAACACACTTATTTTAGTTGACAAAGTCCTAATTCACATCCAACAGTAATTTAGAGTCAAAAGAATAAATGTTAAAATTTCATCATTATAGACCATTTTGGGATCGTTCGACAGGTCCGGAGTCATCGTTTTTCATCCGAAAATTGATTTTTTGGACTGTACCAAAAATGATTCAAAATGTCAATTGGATCATGCCTCATGTTGAATAACCACTTTTTAAACCCTCACAGTGACCAAAATTGCCATTTTTACAGAGTTTTGCTTACTCAAAAGCTTCCATTTTGACCCGTTACAGGCACAGAAATGACTTTAAACACACTTATTCTAGTTGACAAAGTCATAATTCACATCCAACAGTAATTTAGAGTCAAAAGATTAAATGTTAAAATTTCATCATTATAGACCATTTTGGGATCGTTCGACAGGTCCGGAGTCATCGTTTTTCATCCGAAAAGTGATTTTTGGGACTGTACCGAAAATGATTCAAAATGTCAATTGGATCATGCCTCATGTTGAATAACCACTTTTTAAACCCTCACAAGGACCAAAATTGCCATTTTTACAGAGTTTTGCTTACTCAAAAGCTTCCATTTTGACCAGTTTCAGGCACAGAAATGACTTTAAACACACTTATTCTAGTTGACAAAATCATAATTCACATCCAACAGTAATTTAGAGTCAAAAGATTAAATGTTTAAATTTCATCATTATAGACCATTTTGGGATCGTTCGACGGGTCCGGAGTCATCGTTTTTCATCTGAAAATTGATTTTTCGGACTGTACCAAAAATGATTCAAAATGTCAATTGGATCATGCCTCATGTTGAATAACCACTTTTTAAACCCTCACAGTGACCAAAATTGCCATTTTTACAGAGTTTTGCCTACTCAAAAGCTTCAATTTTGACCCGTTTTAGGCACAGAAATGACTTTAAACACACTTATTTTAGTTGACAAAGTCCTAATTCACATCCAACAGTCATTTAGAGTCAAAAGATTAAATGTTGAAATTTCATCATTATAGACCATTTTGGGATCGTTCGACAGGTCCGGAGTCATCGTTTTTCATCCGAAAATTGATTTTTTGGACTGTACCAAAAATGATTCAAAATGTCAATTGGATCATGCCTCATGTTGAATAACCACTTTTTAAACCCTCACAGTGACCAAAATTGCCATTTTTACAGAGTTTTGCTTACTCAAAAGCTTCAATTTTGACCCGTTTCAGGCACAGAAATGACTTTAAACACACTTATTTTAGTTGACAAAGTCCTAATTCACATCCAACAGTCATTTAGAGTCAAAAGATTAAATGTTGAAATTTCATCATTATAGACCATTTTGGGATCGTTCGACAGGTCCGGAGTCATCGTTTTTCATCCGAAAATTGATTTTTTGGACTGTACCAAAAATGATTCAAAATGTCAATTGGATCATGCCTCATGTTGAATAACCACTTTTTAAACCCTCACAGTGACCAAAATTGCCATTTTTACAGAGTTTTGCTTACTCAAAAGCTTCCATTTTGACCCGTTTCAGGCACAGAAATGACTTTAAACACACTTATTCTAGTTGACAAAATCATAATTCACATCCAACAGTAATTTAGAGTCAAAAGATTAAATGTTGAAATTTCATCATTATAGACCATTTTGGGATCGTTCGACAGGTCCGGAGTCATCGTTTTTCATCCGAAAATTGATTTTTTGGACTGTACCAAAAATGATTCAAAATGTCAATTGGATCATGCCTCATGTTGAATAACCACTTTTTAAACCCTCACAGTGACCAAAATTGCCATTTTTACAGAGTTTTGCTTACTCAAAAGCTTCAATTTTGACCCGTTTCAGGCACAGAAATGACTTTAAACACACTTATTTTAGTTGACAAAGTCCTAATTCACATCCAACAGTCATTTAGAGTCAAAAGATTAAATGTTGAAATTTCATCATTATAGACCATTTTGGGATCGTTCGACAGGTCCGGAGTCATCGTTTTTCATCCGAAAATTGATTTTTTGGACTGTACCAAAAATGATTCAAAATGTCAATTGGATCATGCCTCATGTTGAATAACCACTTTTTAAACCCTCACAGTGACCAAAATTGCAATTTTTAAAGAGTTTTGCTTACTCAAAAGCTTCAATTTTGACCCGTTTCAGGCACAGAAATGACTTTAAACACACTTATTTTAGTTGACAAAGTCCTAATTCACATCCAACAGTAATTTAGAGTCAAAAGATTAAATGTTGAAATTTCATCATTATAGACCATTTTGGGATCGTTCGACAGGTCCGGAGTCATCGTTTTTCATCCGAAAATTGATTTTTTGGACTGTACCAAAAATGATTCAAAATGTCAATTGGATCATGCCTCATGTTGAATAACCACTTTTTAAACCCTCACAGTGACCAAAATTGCCATTTTTACAGAGTTTTGCTTACTCAAAAGCTTCCATTTTGACCCGTTACAGGCACAGAAATGACTTTAAACACACGTATTCTAGTTGACAAAGTCATAATTCACATCCAACAGTAATTTAGAGTCAAAAGATTAAATGTTAAAATTTCATCATTATAGACCATTTTGGGATCGTTCGACAGGTCCGGAGTCATCGTTTTTCATCCGAAAAGTGATTTTTGGGACTGTACCGAAAATGATTCAAAATGTCAATTGGATCATGCCTCATGTTGAATAACCACTTTTTAAACCCTCACAAGGACCAAAATTGCCATTTTTACAGAGTTTTGCTTACTCAAAAGCTTCCATTTTGACCAGTTTCAGGCACAGAAATGACTTTAAACACACTTATTCTAGTTGACAAAATCATAATTCACATCCAACAGTAATTTAGAGTCAAAAGATTAAATGTTTAAATTTCATCATTATAGACCATTTTGGGATCGTTCGACGGGTCCGGAGTCATCGTTTTTCATCCGAAAATTGATTTTTCGGACTGTACCAAAAATGATTCAAAATGTCAATTGGATCATGCCTCATGTTGAATAACCACTTTTTAAACCCTCACAGTGACCAAAATTGCCATTTTTACAGAGTTTTGCTTACTCAAAAGCTTCAATTTTGACCCGTTTTAGGCACAGAAATGACTTTAAACACACTTATTTTAGTTGACAAAGTCCTAATTCACATCCAACAGTCATTTAGAGTCAAAAGATTAAATGTTGAAATTTCATCATTATAGACCATTTTGGGATGGTTCGACAGGTCCGGAGTCATCGTTTTTCATCCGAAAATTGATTTTTTGGACTGTACCATAAATGATTCAAAATGTCAATTGGATCATGCCTCATGTTGAATAACCACTTTTTAAACCCTCACAGTGACCAAAATTGCAATTTTTAAAGAGTTTTGCTTACTCAAAAGCTTCAATTTTGACCCGTTTCAGGCACAGAAATGACTTTAAACACACTTATTTTAGTTGACAAAGTCCTAATTCACATCCAACAGTAATTTAGAGTCAAAAGATTAAATGTTGAAATTTCATCATTATAGACCATTTTGGGATCGTTCGACAGGTCCGGAGTCATCGTTTTTCATCCGAAAATTGATTTTTTGGACTGTACCAAAAATGATTCAAAATGTCAATTGGATCATGCCTCATGTTGAATAACCACTTTTTAAACCCTCACAGTGACCAAAATTGCCATTTTTACAGAGTTTTGCTTACTCAAAAGCTTCAATTTTGACCCGTTTCAGGCACAGAAATGACTTTAAACACACTTATTTTAGTTGACAAAGTCCTAATTCACATCCAACAGTCATTTAGAGTCAAAAGATTAAATGTTGAAATTTCATCATTATAGACCATTTTGGGATCGTTCGACAGGTCCGGAGTCATCGTTTTTCATCCGAAAATTGATTTTTTGGACTGTACCAAAAATGATTCAAAATGTCAATTGGATCATGCCTCATGTTGAATAACCACTTTTTCAACCCTCACAGTGACCAAAATTGCCATTTTTACAGAGTTTTGCTTACTCAAAAGCTTCAATTTTGACCCGTTACAGGCACAGAAATGACTTTAAACACACTTATTTTAGTTGACAAAGTCCTAATTCACATCCAACAGTAATTTAGAGTCAAAAGAATAAATGTTAAAATTTCATCATTATAGACCATTTTGGGATCGTTCGACAGGTCCGGAGTCATCGTTTTTCATCCGAAAAGTGATTTTTGGGACTGTACCGAAAATGATTCAAAATGTCAATTGGATCATGCCTCATGTTGAATAACCACTTTTTAAACCCTCACAAGGACCAAAATTGCCATTTTTACAGAGTTTTGCTTACTCAAAAGCTTCCATTTTGACCAGTTTCAGGCACAGAAATGACTTTAAACACACTTATTCTAGTTGACAAAATCATAATTCACATCCAACAGTAATTTAGAGTCAAAAGATTGAATGTTTAAATTTCATCATTATAGACCATTTTGGGATCGTTCGACGGGTCCGGAGTCATCGTTTTTCATCCGAAAATTGATTTTTCGGACTGTACCAAAAATGATTCAAAATGTCAATTGGATCATGCCTCATGTTGAATAACCACTTTTTAAACCCTCACAGTGACCAAAATTGCCATTTTTACAGAGTTTTGCTTACTCAAAAGCTTCAATTTTGACCCGTTTCAGGCACAGAAATGACTTTAAACACACTTATTTTAGTTGACAAAGTCCTAATTCACATCCAACAGTAATTTAGAGTCAAAAGATTAAATGTTAAAATTTCATCATTATAGACCATTTTGGGATCGTTCGACAGGTCCGGAGTCATTGTTTTTCATCCGAAAATTGATTTTTTGGACTGTACCAAAAATGATTCAAAATGTCAATTGGATCATGCCTCATGTTAAATAACCACTTTTTAAACCCTCACAGTGACCAAAATTGCCATTTTTACAGAGTTTTGCTTACTCAAAAGCTTCAATTTTGACCCGTTTCAGGCACAGAAATGACTTTAAACACACTTACTTTAGTTGACAAAGTCATAATTCACATCCAACAGTCATTTAGAGTCAAAAGATTAAATGTTGAAATTTCATCATTATAGACCATTTTGGGATCGTTCGACAGGTCCGGAGTCATCGTTTTTCATCCGAAAATTGATTTTTTGGACTGTACCAAAAATGATTCAAAATGTCAATTGGATCATGCCTCATGTTGAATAACCACTTTTTAAACCCTCACAGTGACCAAAATTGCCATTTTTACAGAGTTTTGCTTACTCAAAAGCTTCAATTTTGACCAATTTCAGGCACAGAAATGACTTTAAACACACTTATTTTAGTTGACAAAGTCCTAATTCACATCCAACAGTAATTTAGAGTCAAAAGATTAAATGTTAAAATTTCATCATTATAGACCATTTTGGGATCGTTCGACAGGTCCGGAGTCATCGTTTTTCATCCGAAAATTGATTTTTTGGACTGTACCAAAAATGATTCAAAATGTCAATTGGATCATGCCTCATGTTGAATAACCACTTTTTAAACCCTCACAGTGACCAAAATTGCCATTTTTAAAGAGTTTTGCTTACTCAAAAGCTTCAATTTTGACCCGTTTCAGGCACAGAAATGACTTTAAACACACTTATTTTAGTTGACAAAGTCCTAATTCACATCCAACAGTAATTTAGAGTCAAAAGATTAAATGTTAAAATTTCATCATTATAGACCATTTTGGGATCGTTCGACAGGTCCGGAGTCATTGTTTTTCATCCGAAAATTGATTTTTTGGACTGTACCAAAAATGATTCAAAATGTCAATTGGATCATGCCTCATGTTGAATAACCACTTTTTAAACCCTCACAGTGACCAAAATTGCCATTTTTACAGAGTTTTGCTTACTCAAAAGCTTCAATTTTGACCCGTTTCAGGCACAGAAATGACTTTAAACACACTTATTTTAGTTGACAAAGTCCTAATTCACATCCAACAGTCATTTAGAGTCAAAAGATTAAATGTTGAAATTTCATCATTATAGACCATTTTGGGATCGTTCGACAGGTCCGGAGTCATCGTTTTTCATCCGAAAATTGATTTTTTGGACTGTACCAAAAATGATTCAAAATGTCAATTGGATCATGCCTCATGTTGAATAACCACTTTTTCAACCCTCACAGTGACCAAAATTGCCATTTTTACAGAGTTTTGCTTACTCAAAAGCTTCAATTTTGACCCGTTTCAGGCACAGAAATGACTTTAAACACACTTATTTTAGTTGACAAAGTCCTAATTCACATCCAACAGTCATTTAGAGTCAAAAGATTAAATGTTGAAATTTCATCATTATAGACCATTTTGGGATCGTTCGACAGGTCCGGAGTCATCGTTTTTCATCCGAAAATTGATTTTTTGGACTGTACCAAAAATGATTCAAAATGTCAATTGGATCATGCCTCATGTTGAATAACCACTTTTTCAACCCTCACAGTGACCAAAATTGCCATTTTTACAGAGTTTTGCTTACTCAAAAGCTTCAATTTTGACCCGTTTCAGGCACAGAAATGACTTTAAACACACTTATTTTAGTTGACAAAGTCCTAATTCACATCCAACAGTAATTTAGAGTCAAAAGAATAAATGTTAAAATTTCATCATTATAGACCATTTTGGGATCGTTCGACAGGTCCGGAGTCATCGTTTTTCATCCGAAAATTGATTTTTTGGACTGTACCAAAAAAGATTCAAAATGTCAATTGGATCATGCCTCATGTTGAATAACCACTTTTTAAACCCTCACAGTGACCAAAATTGCCATTTTTACAGAGTTTTGCTTACTCAAAAGCTTCCATTTTGACCCGTTACAGGCACAGAAATGACTTTAAACACACTTATTCTAGTTGACAAAGTCATAATTCACATCCAACAGTAATTTAGAGTCAAAAGATTAAATGTTAAAATTTCATCATTATAGACCATTTTGGGATCGTTCGACAGGTCCGGAGTCATCGTTTTTCATCCAAAAAGTGATTTTTGGGACTGTACCGAAAATGATTCAAAATGTCAATTGGATCATGCCTCATGTTGAATAACCACTTTTTAAACCCTCACAAGGACCAAAATTGCCATTTTTACAGAGTTTTGCTTACTCAAAAGCTTCCATTTTGACCAGTTTCAGGCACAGAAATGACTTTAAACACACTTATTCTAGTTGACAAAATCATAATTCACATCCAACAGTAATTTAGAGTCAAAAGATTAAATGTTTAAATTTCATCATTATAGACCATTTTGGGATCGTTCGACGGGTCCGGAGTCATCGTTTTTCATCCGAAAATTGATTTTTCGGACTGTACCAAAAATGATTCAAAATGTCAATTGGATCATGCCTCATGTTGAATAACCACTTTTTAAACCCTCACAGTGACCAAAATTGCCATTTTTACAGAGTTTTGCTTACTCAAAAGCTTCAATTTTGACCCGTTTTAGGCACAGAAATGACTTTAAACACACTTATTTTAGTTGACAAAGTCCTAATTCACATCCAACAGTCATTTAGAGTCAAAAGATTAAATGTTGAAATTTCATCATTATAGACCATTTTGGGATGGTTCGACAGGTCCGGAGTCATCGTTTTTCATCCGAAAATTGATTTTTTGGACTGTACCAAAAATGATTCAAAATGTCAATTGGATCATGCCTCATGTTGAATAACCACTTTTAAAACCCTCACAGTGACCAAAATTGCAATTTTTAAAGAGTTTTGCTTACTCAAAAGCTTCAATTTTGACCCGTTTCAGGCACAGAAATGACTTTAAACACACTTATTTTAGTTGACAAAGTCCTAATTCACATCTAACAGTAATTTAGAGTCAAAAGATTAAATGTTGAAATTTCATCATTATAGACCATTTTGGGATCGTTCGACAGGTCCGGAGTCATCGTTTTTCATCCGAAAATTGATTTTTTGGACTGTACCAAAAATGATTCAAAATGTCAATTGGATCATGCCTCATGTTGAATAACCACTTTTTAAACCCTCACAGTGACCAAAATTGCCATTTTTACAGAGTTTTGCTTACTCAAAAGCTTCAATTTTGACCCGTTTCAGGCACAGAAATGACTTTAAACACACTTATTTTAGTTGACAAAGTCCTAATTCACATCCAACAGTCATTTAGAGTCAAAAGATTAAATGTTGAAATTTCATCATTATAGACCATTTTGGGATCGTTCGACAGGTCCGGAGTCATCGTTTTTCATCCGAAAATTGATTTTTTGGACTGTACCAAAAATGATTCAAAATGTCAATTGGATCATGCCTCATGTTGAATAACCACTTTTTAAACCCTCACAGTGACCAAAATTGCCATTTTTACAGAGTTTTGCTTACTCAAAAGCTTCCATTTTGACCCGTTTCAGGCACAGAAATGACTTTAAACACACTTATTCTAGTTGACAAAATCATAATTCACATCCAACAGTAATTTAGAGTCAAAAGATTAAATGTTGAAATTTCATCATTATAGACCATTTTGGGATCGTTCGACAGGTCCGGAGTCATCGTTTTTCATCCGAAAATTGATTTTTTGGACTGTACCAAAAATGATTCAAAATGTCAATTGGATCATGCCTCATGTTGAATAACCACTTTTTAAACCCTCACAGTGACCAAAATTGCCATTTTTACAGAGTTTTGCTTACTCAAAAGCTTCAATTTTGACCCGTTTCAGGCACAGAAATGACTTTAAACACACTTATTTTAGTTGACAAAGTCCTAATTCACATCCAACAGTCATTTAGAGTCAAAAGATTAAATGTTGAAATTTCATCATTATAGACCATTTTGGGATCGTTCGACAGGTCCGGAGTCATCGTTTTCCATCCGAAAATTGATTTTTTGGACTGTACCAAAAATGATTCAAAATGTCAATTGGATCATGCCTCATGTTGAATAACCACTTTTTCAACCCTCACAGTGACCAAAATTGCCATTTTTACAGAGTTTTGCTTACTCAAAAGCTTCAATTTTGACCCGTTTCAGGCACAGAAATGACTTTAAACACACTTATTTTAGTTGACAAAGTCCTAATTCACATCCAACAGTAATTTAGAGTCAAAAGAATAAATGTTAAAATTTCATCATTATAGACCATTTTGGGATCGTTCGACAGGTCCGGAGTCATCGTTTTTCATCCGAAAAGTGATTTTTGGGACTGTACCGAAAATGATTCAAAATGTCAATTGGATCATGCCTCATGTTGAATAACCACTTTTTAAACCCTCACAAGGACCAAAATTGCCATTTTTACAGAGTTTTGCTTACTCAAAAGCTTCCATTTTGACCAGTTTCAGGCACAGAAATGACTTTAAACACACTTATTCTAGTTGACAAAATCATAATTCACATCCAACAGTAATTTAGAGTCAAAAGATTAAATGTTTAAATTTCATCATTATAGACCATTTTGGGATCGTTCGACGGGTCCGGAGTCATCGTTTTTCATCCGAAAATTGATTTTTCGGACTGTACCAAAAATGATTCAAAATGTCAATTGGATCATGCCTCATGTTGAATAACCACTTTTTAAACCCTCACAGTGACCAAAATTGCCATTTTTACAGAGTTTTGCTTACTCAAAAGCTTCAATTTTGACCCGTTTTAGGCACAGAAATGACTTTAAACACACTTATTTTAGTTGACAAAGTCCTAATTCACATCCAACAGTCATTTAGAGTCAAAAGATTAAATGTTGAAATTTCATCATTATAGACCATTTTGGGATGGTTCGACAGGTCCGGAGTCATCGTTTTTCATCCGAAAATTGATTTTTTGGACTGTACCAAAAATGATTCAAAATGTCAATTGGATCATGCCTCATGTTGAATAACCACTTTTTAAACCCTCACAGTGACCAAAATTGCAATTTTTAAAGAGTTTTGCTTACTCAAAAGCTTCAATTTTGACCCGTTTCAGGCACAGAAATGACTTTAAACACACTTATTTTAGTTGACAAAGTCCTAATTCACATCCAACAGTAATTTAGAGTCAAAAGATTAAATGTTGAAATTTCATCATTATAGACCATTTTGGGATCGTTCGACAGGTCCGGAGTCATCGTTTTTCATCCGAAAATTGATTTTTTGGACTGTACCAAAAATGATTCAAAATGTCAATTGGATCATGCCTCATGTTGAATAACCACTTTTTAAACCCTCACAGTGACCAAAATTGCCATTTTTACAGAGTTTTGCTTACTCAAAAGCTTCAATTTTGACCCGTTTCAGGCACAGAAATGACTTTAAACACACTTATTTTAGTTGACAAAGTCCTAATTCACATCCAACAGTCATTTAGAGTCAAAAGATTAAATGTTGAAATTTCATCATTATAGACCATTTTGGGATCGTTCGACAGGTCCGGAGTCATCGTTTTTCATCCGAAAATTGATTTTTTGGACTGTACCAAAAATGATTCAAAATGTCAATTGGATCATGCCTCATGTTGAATAACCACTTTTTCAACCCTCACAGTGACCAAAATTGCCATTTTTACAGAGTTTTGCTTACTCAAAAGCTTCAATTTTGACCCGTTTCAGGCACAGAAATGACTTTAAACACACTTATTTTAGTTGACAAAGTCCTAATTCACATCCAACAGTAATTTAGAGTCAAAAGAATAAATGTTAAAATTTCATCATTATAGACCATTTTGGGATCGTTCGACAGGTCCGGAGTCATCGTTTTTCATCCGAAAATTGATTTTTTGGACTGTACCAAAAATGATTCAAAATGTCAATTGGATCATGCCTCATGTTGAATAACCACTTTTTAAACCCTCACAGTGACCAAAATTGCCATTTTTACAGCGTTTTGCTTACTCAAAAGCTTCCATTTTGACCCGTTACAGGCACAGAAATGACTTTAAACACACTTATTCTAGTTGACAAAGTCATAATTCACATCCAACAGTAATTTAGAGTCAAAAGATTAAATGTTAAAATTTCATCATTATAGACCATTTTGGGATCGTTCGACAGGTCCGGAGTCATCGTTTTTCATCCGAAAATTGATTTTTTGGACTGTACCAAAAATGATTCAAAATGTCAATTGGATCATGCCTCATGTTGAATAACCACTTTTTAAACCCTCACAGTGACCAAAATTGCCATTTTTACAGAGTTTTGCTTACTCAAAAGCTTCAATTTTGACCCGTTTCAGGCACAGAAATGACTTTAAACACACTTATTTTAGTTGACAAAGTCCTAATTCACATCCAACAGTCATTTAGAGTCAAAAGATTAAATGTTGAAATTTCATCATTATAGACCATTTTGGGATCGTTCGACAGGTCCGGAGTCATCGTTTTCCATCCGAAAATTGATTTTTTGGACTGTACCAAAAATGATTCAAAATGTCAATTGGATCATGCCTCATGTTGAATAACCACTTTTTCAACCCTCACAGTGACCAAAATTGCCATTTTTACAGAGTTTTGCTTACTCAAAAGCTTCAATTTTGACCCGTTTCAGGCACAGAAATGACTTTAAACACACTTATTTTAGTTGACAAAGTCCTAATTCACATCCAACAGTAATTTAGAGTCAAAAGAATAAATGTTAAAATTTCATCATTATAGACCATTTTGGGATCGTTCGACAGGTCCGGAGTCATCGTTTTTCATCCGAAAAGTGATTTTTGGGACTGTACCGAAAATGATTCAAAATGTCAATTGGATCATGCCTCATGTTGAATAACCACTTTTTAAACCCTCACAAGGACCAAAATTGCCATTTTTACAGAGTTTTGCTTACTCAAAAGCTTCCATTTTGACCAGTTTCAGGCACAGAAATGACTTTAAACACACTTATTCTAGTTGACAAAATCATAATTCACATCCAACAGTAATTTAGAGTCAAAAGATTAAATGTTTAAATTTCATCATTATAGACCATTTTGGGATCGTTCGACGGGTCCGGAGTCATCGTTTTTCATCCGAAAATTGATTTTTCGGACTGTACCAAAAATGATTCAAAATGTCAATTGGATCATGCCTCATGTTGAATAACCACTTTTTAAACCCTCACAGTGACCAAAATTGCCATTTTTACAGAGTTTTGCTTACTCAAAAGCTTCAATTTTGACCCGTTTTAGGCACAGAAATGACTTTAAACACACTTATTTTAGTTGACAAAGTCCTAATTCACATCCAACAGTCATTTAGAGTCAAAAGATTAAATGTTGAAATTTCATCATTATAGACCATTTTGGGATGGTTCGACAGGTCCGGAGTCATCGTTTTTCATCCGAAAATTGATTTTTTGGACTGTACCAAAAATGATTCAAAATGTCAATTGGATCATGCCTCATGTTGAATAACCACTTTTTAAACCCTCACAGTGACCAAAATTGCAATTTTTAAAGAGTTTTGCTTACTCAAAAGCTTCAATTTTGACCCGTTTCAGGCACAGAAATGACTTTAAACACACTTATTTTAGTTGACAAAGTCCTAATTCACATCCAACAGTAATTTAGAGTCAAAAGATTAAATGTTGAAATTTCATCATTATAGACCATTTTGGGATCGTTCGACAGGTCCGGAGTCATCGTTTTTCATCCGAAAATTGATTTTTTGGACTGTACCAAAAATGATTCAAAATGTCAATTGGATCATGCCTCATGTTGAATAACCACTTTTTAAACCCTCACAGTGACCAAAATTGCCATTTTTACAGAGTTTTGCTTACTCAAAAGCTTCAATTTTGACCCGTTTCAGGCACAGAAATGACTTTAAACACACTTATTTTAGTTGACAAAGTCCTAATTCACATCCAACAGTCATTTAGAGTCAAAAGATTAAATGTTGAAATTTCATCATTATAGACCATTTTGGGATCGTTCGACAGGTCCGGAGTCATCGTTTTTCATCCGAAAATTGATTTTTTGGACTGTACCAAAAATGATTCAAAATGTCAATTGGATCATGCCTCATGTTGAATAACCACTTTTTCAACCCTCACAGTGACCAAAATTGCCATTTTTACAGAGTTTTGCTTACTCAAAAGCTTCAATTTTGACCCGTTTCAGGCACAGAAATGACTTTAAACACACTTATTTTAGTTGACAAAGTCCTAATTCACATCCAACAGTAATTTAGAGTCAAAAGAATAAATGTTAAAATTTCATCATTATAGACCATTTTGGGATCGTTCGACAGGTCCGGAGTCATCGTTTTTCATCCGAAAATTGATTTTTTGGACTGTACCAAAAATGATTCAAAATGTCAATTGGATCATGCCTCATGTTGAATAACCACTTTTTAAACCCTCACAGTGACCAAAATTGCCATTTTTACAGCGTTTTGCTTACTCAAAAGCTTCCATTTTGACCCGTTACAGGCACAGAAATGACTTTAAACACACTTATTCTAGTTGACAAAGTCATAATTCACATCCAACAGTAATTTAGAGTCAAAAGATTAAATGTTAAAATTTCATCATTATAGACCATTTTGGGATCGTTCGACAGGTCCGGAGTCATCGTTTTTCATCCGAAAAGTGATTTTTGGGACTGTACCGAAAATGATTCAAAATGTCAATTGGATCATGCCTCATGTTGAATAACCACTTTTTAAACCCTCACAAGGACCAAAATTGCCATTTTTACAGAGTTTTGCTTACTCAAAAGCTTCCATTTTGACCAGTTTCAGGCACAGAAATGACTTTAAACACACTTATTCTAGTTGACAAAATCATAATTCACATCCAACAGTAATTTAGAGTCAAAAGATTAAATGTTTAAATTTCATCATTATAGACCATTTTGGGATCGTTCGACGGGTCCGGAGTCATCGTTTTTCATCCGAAAATTGATTTTTCGGACTGTACCAAAAATGATTCAAAATGTCAATTGGATCATGCCTCATGTTGAATAACCACTTTTTAAACCCTCACAGTGACCAAAATTGCCATTTTTACAGAGTTTTGCTTACTCAAAAGCTTCAATTTTGACCCGTTTTAGGCACAGAAATGACTTTAAACACACTTATTTTAGTTGACAAAGTCCTAATTCACATCCAACAGTCATTTAGAGTCAAAAGATTAAATGTTGAAATTTCATCATTATAGACCATTTTGGGATGGTTCGACAGGTCCGGAGTCATCGTTTTTCATCCGAAAATTGATTTTTTGGACTGTACCAAAAATGATTCAAAATGTCAATTGGATCATGCCTCATGTTGAATAACCACTTTTTAAACCCTCACAGTGACCAAAATTGCAATTTTTAAAGAATTTTGCTTACTCAAAAGCTTCAATTTTGACCCGTTTCAGGCACAGAAATGACTTTAAACACACTTATTTTAGTTGACAAAGTCCTAATTCACATCCAACAGTAATTTAGAGTCAAAAGATTAAATGTTAAAATTTCATCATTATAGACCATTTTGGGATCGTTCGACAGGTCCGGAGTCATTGTTTTTCATCCGAAAATTGATTTTTTGGACTGTACCAAAAATGATTCAAAATGTCAATTGGATCATGCCTCATGTTAAATAACCACTTTTTAAACCCTCACAGTGACCAAAATTGCCATTTTTACAGAGTTTTGCTTACTCAAAAGCTTCAATTTTGACCCGTTTCAGGCACAGAAATGACTTTAAACACACTTACTTTAGTTGACAAAGTCATAATTCACATCCAACAGTCATTTAGAGTCAAAAGATTAAATGTTGAAATTTCATCATTATAGACCATTTTGGGATCGTTCGACAGGTCCGGAGTCATCGTTTTTCATCCGAAAATTGATTTTTTGGACTGTACCAAAAATGATTCAAAATGTCAATTGGATCATGCCTCATGGTGAATAACCACTTTTTAAACCCTCACAAGGACCAAAATTGCCATTTTTACAGAGTTTTGCTTACTCAAAAGCTTCCATTTTGACCAGTTTCAGGCACAGAAATGACTTTAAACACACTTATTCTAGTTGACAAAATCATAATTCACATCCAACAGTAATTTAGAGTCAAAAGATTAAATGTTTAAATTTCATCATTATAGACCATTTTGGGATCGTTCGACGGGTCCGGAGTCATCGTTTTTCATCCGAAAATTGATTTTTCGGACTGTACCAAAAATGATTCAAAATGTCAATTGGATCATGCCTCATGTTGAATAACCACTTTTTAAACCCTCACAGTGACCAAAATTGCCATTTTTACAGAGTTTTGCTTACTCAAAAGCTTCAATTTTGACCCGTTTTAGGCACAGAAATGACTTTAAACACACTTATTTTAGTTGACAAAGTCCTAATTCACATCCAACAGTCATTTAGAGTCAAAAGATTAAATGTTGAAATTTCATCATTATAGACCATTTTGGGATGGTTCGACAGGTCCGGAGTCATCGTTTTTCATCCGAAAATTGATTTTTTGGACTGTACCAAAAATTATTCAAAATGTCAATTGGATCATGCCTCATGTTGAATAACCACTTTTTAAACCCTCACAGTGACCAAAATTGCAATTTTTAAAGAGTTTTGCTTACTCAAAAGCTTCAATTTTGACCCGTTTCAGGCACAGAAATGACTTTAAACACACTTATTTTAGTTGACAAAGTCCTAATTCACATCTAACAGTAATTTAGAGTCAAAAGATTAAATGTTGAAATTTCATCATTATAGACCATTTTGGGATCGTTCGACAGGTCCGGAGTCATCGTTTTTCATCCGAAAATTGATTTTTTGGACTGTACCAAAAATGATTCAAAATGTCAATTGGATCATGCCTCATGTTGAATAACCACTTTTTAAACCCTCACAGTGACCAAAATTGCCATTTTTACAGAGTTTTGCTTACTCAAAAGCTTCAATTTTGACCCGTTTCAGGCACAGAAATGACTTTAAACACACTTATTTTAGTTGACAAAGTCCTAATTCACATCCAACAGTCATTTAGAGTCAAAAGATTAAATGTTGAAATTTCATCATTATAGACCATTTTGGGATCGTTCGACAGGTCCGGAGTCATCGTTTTTCATCCGAAAATTGATTTTTTGGACTGTACCAAAAATGATTCAAAATGTCAATTGGATCATGCCTCATGTTGAATAACCACTTTTTAAACCCTCACAGTGACCAAAATTGCCATTTTTACAGAGTTTTGCTTACTCAAAAGCTTCCATTTTGACCCGTTTCAGGCACAGAAATGACTTTAAACACACTTATTCTAGTTGACAAAATCATAATTCACATCCAACAGTAATTTAGAGTCAAAAGATTAAATGTTGAAATTTCATCATTATAGACCATTTTGGGATCGTTCGACAGGTCCGGAGTCATCGTTTTTCATCCGAAAATTGATTTTTTGGACTGTACCAAAAATGATTCAAAATGTCAATTGGATCATGCCTCATGTTGAATAACCACTTTTTAAACCCTCACAGTGACCAAAATTGCCATTTTTACAGAGTTTTGCTTACTCAAAAGCTTCAATTTTGACCCGTTTCAGGCACAGAAATGACTTTAAACACACTTATTTTAGTTGACAAAGTCCTAATTCACATCCAACAGTCATTTAGAGTCAAAAGATTAAATGTTGAAATTTCATCATTATAGACCATTTTGGGATCGTTCGACAGGTCCGGAGTCATCGTTTTTCATCCGAAAATTGATTTTTTGGACTGTACCAAAAATGATTCAAAATGTCAATTGGATCATGCCTCATGTTGAATAACCACTTTTTCAACCCTCACAGTGACCAAAATTGCCATTTTTACAGAGTTTTGCTTACTCAAAAGCTTCAATTTTGACCCGTTTCAGGCACAGAAATGACTTTAAACACACTTATTTTAGTTGACAAAGTCCTAATTCACATCCAACAGTAATTTAGAGTCAAAAGAATAAATGTTAAAATTTCATCATTATAGACCATTTTGGGATCGTTCGACAGGTCCGGAGTCATCGTTTTTCATCCGAAAAGTGATTTTTGGGACTGTACCGAAAATGATTCAAAATGTCAATTGGATCATGCCTCATGTTGAATAACCACTTTTTAAACCCTCACAAGGACCAAAATTGCCATTTTTACAGAGTTTTGCTTACTCAAAAGCTTCCATTTTGACCAGTTTCAGGCACAGAAATGACTTTAAACACACTTATTCTAGTTGACAAAATCATAATTCACATCCAACAGTAATTTAGAGTCAAAAGATTAAATGTTTAAATTTCATCATTATAGACCATTTTGGGATCGTTCGACGGGTCCGGAGTCATCGTTTTTCATCCGAAAATTGATTTTTCGGACTGTACCAAAAATGATTCAAAATGTCAATTGGATCATGCCTCATGTTGAATAACCACTTTTTAAACCCTCACAGTGACCAAAATTGCCATTTTTACAGAGTTTTGCTTACTCAAAAGCTTCAATTTTGACCCGTTTTAGGCACAGAAATGACTTTAAACACACTTATTTTAGTTGACAAAGTCCTAATTCACATCCAACAGTCATTTAGAGTCAAAAGATTAAATGTTGAAATTTCATCATTATAGACCATTTTGGGATGGTTCGACAGGTCCGGAGTCATCGTTTTTCATCCGAAAATTGATTTTTTGGACTGTACCAAAAATGATTCAAAATGTCAATTGGATCATGCCTCATGTTGAATAACCACTTTTTAAACCCTCACAGTGACCAAAATTGCAATTTTTAAAGAGTTTTGCTTACTCAAAAGCTTCAATTTTGACCCGTTTCAGGCACAGAAATGACTTTAAACACACTTATTTTAGTTGACAAAGTCCTAATTCACATCCAACAGTAATTTAGAGTCAAAAGATTAAATGTTGAAATTTCATCATTATAGACCATTTTGGGATCGTTCGACAGGTCCGGAGTCATCGTTTTTCATCCGAAAATTGATTTTTTGGACTGTACCAAAAATGATTCAAAATGTCAATTGGATCATGCCTCATGTTGAATAACCACTTTTTAAACCCTCACAGTGACCAAAATTGCCATTTTTACAGAGTTTTGCTTACTCAAAAGCTTCCATTTTGACCCGTTACAGGCACAGAAATGACTTTAAACACACTTATTCTAGTTGACAAAGTCATAATTCACATCCAACAGTAATTTAGAGTCAAAAGATTAAATGTTAAAATTTCATCATTATAGACCATTTTGGGATCGTTCGACAGGTCCGGAGTCATCGTTTTTCATCCGAAAAGTGATTTTTGGGACTGTACCGAAAATGATTCAAAATGTCAATTGGATCATGCCTCATGTTGAATAACCACTTTTTAAACCCTCACAAGGACCAAAATTGCCATTTTTACAGAGTTTTGCTTACTCAAAAGCTTCAATTTTGACCCGTTTTAGGCACAGAAATGACTTTAAACACACTTATTTTAGTTGACAAAGTCCTAATTCACATCCAACAGTCATTTAGAGTCAAAAGATTAAATGTTGAAATTTCATCATTATAGACCATTTTGGGATGGTTCGACAGGTCCGGAGTCATCGTTTTTCATCCGAAAATTGATTTTTTGGACTGTACCAAAAATGATTCAAAATGTCAATTGGATCATGCCTCATGTTGAATAACCACTTTTTAAACCCTCACAGTGACCAAAATTGCAATTTTTAAAGAATTTTGCTTACTCAAAAGCTTCAATTTTGACCCGTTTCAGGCACAGAAATGACTTTAAACACACTTATTTTAGTTGACAAAGTCCTAATTCACATCCAACAGTAATTTAGAGTCAAAAGATTAAATGTTAAAATTTCATCATTATAGACCATTTTGGGATCGTTCGACAGGTCCGGAGTCATTGTTTTTCATCCGAAAATTGATTTTTTGGACTGTACCAAAAATGATTCAAAATGTCAATTGGATCATGCCTCATGTTAAATAACCACTTTTTAAACCCTCACAGTGACCAAAATTGCCATTTTTACAGAGTTTTGCTTACTCAAAAGCTTCAATTTTGACCCGTTTCAGGCACAGAAATGACTTTAAACACACTTACTTTAGTTGACAAAGTCATAATTCACATCCAACAGTCATTTAGAGTCAAAAGATTAAATGTTGAAATTTCATCATTATAGACCATTTTGGGATCGTTCGACAGGTCCGGAGTCATCGTTTTTCATCCGAAAATTGATTTTTTGGACTGTACCAAAAATGATTCAAAATGTCAATTGGATCATGCCTCATGGTGAATAACCACTTTTTAAACCCTCACAAGGACCAAAATTGCCATTTTTACAGAGTTTTGCTTACTCAAAAGCTTCCATTTTGACCAGTTTCAGGCACAGAAATGACTTTAAACACACTTATTCTAGTTGACAAAATCATAATTCACATCCAACAGTAATTTAGAGTCAAAAGATTTAATGTTTAAATTTCATCATTATAGACCATTTTGGGATCGTTCGACGGGTCCGGAGTCATCGTTTTTCATCCGAAAATTGATTTTTCGGACTGTACCAAAAATGATTCAAAATGTCAATTGGATCATGCCTCATGTTGAATAACCACTTTTTAAACCCTCACAGTGACCAAAATTGCCATTTTTACAGAGTTTTGCTTACTCAAAAGCTTCAATTTTGACCCGTTTTAGGCACAGAAATGACTTTAAACACACTTATTTTAGTTGACAAAGTCCTAATTCACATCCAACAGTCATTTAGAGTCAAAAGATTAAATGTTGAAATTTCATCATTATAGACCATTTTGGGATGGTTCGACAGGTCCGGAGTCATCGTTTTTCATCCGAAAATTGATTTTTTGGACTGTACCAAAAATTATTCAAAATGTCAATTGGATCATGCCTCATGTTGAATAACCACTTTTTAAACCCTCACAGTGACCAAAATTGCAATTTTTAAAGAGTTTTGCTTACTCAAAAGCTTCAATTTTGACCCGTTTCAGGCACAGAAATGACTTTAAACACACTTATTTTAGTTGACAAAGTCCTAATTCACATCCAACAGTAATTTAGAGTCAAAAGATTAAATGTTGAAATTTCATCATTATAGACCATTTTGGGATCGTTCGACAGGTCCGGAGTCATCGTTTTTCATCCGAAAATTGATTTTTTGGACTGTACCAAAAATGATTCAAAATGTCAATTGGATCATGCCTCATGTTGAATAACCACTTTTTAAACCCTCACAGTGACCAAAATTGCCATTTTTACAGAGTTTTGCTTACTCAAAAGCTTCAATTTTGACCCGTTTCAGGCACAGAAATGACTTTAAACACACTTATTTTAGTTGACAAAGTCCTAATTCACATCCAACAGTCATTTAGAGTCAAAAGATTAAATGTTGAAATTTCATCATTATAAACCATTTTGGGATCGTTCGACAGGTCCGGAGTCATCGTTTTTCATCCGAAAATTGATTTTTTGGACTGTACCAAAAATGATTCAAAATGTCAATTGGATCATGCCTCATGTTGAATAACCACTTTTTCAACCCTCACAGTGACCAAAATTGCCATTTTTACAGAGTTTTGCTTACTCAAAAGCTTCAATTTTGACCCGTTTCAGGCACAGAAATGACTTTAAACACACTTATTTTAGTTGACAAAGTCCTAATTCACATCCAACAGTAATTTAGAGTCAAAAGAATAAATGTTAAAATTTCATCATTATAGACCATTTTGGGATCGTTCGACAGGTCCGGAGTCATCGTTTTTCATCCGAAAATTGATTTTTTGGACTGTACCAAAAATGATTCAAAATGTCAATTGGATCATGCCTCATGTTGAATAACCACTTTTTAAACCCTCACAGTGACCAAAATTGCCATTTTTACAGAGTTTTTCTTACTCAAAAGCTTCCATTTTGACCCGTTACAGGCACAGAAATGACTTCAAACACACTTATTCTAGTTGACAAAGTCATAATTCACATCCAACAGTAATTTAGAGTCAAAAGATTAAATGTTAAAATTTCATCATTATAGACCATTTTGGGATCGTTCGACAGGTCCGGAGTCATCGTTTTTCATCCGAAAAGTGATTTTTGGGACTGTACCGAAAATGATTCAAAATGTCAATTGGATCATGCCTCATGTTGAATAACCACTTTTTAAACCCTCACAAGGACCAAAATTGCCATTTTTACAGAGTTTTGCTTACTCAAAAGCTTCCATTTTGACCAGTTTCAGGCACAGAAATGACTTTAAACACACTTATTCTAGTTGACAAAATCATAATTCACATCCAACAGTAATTTAGAGTCAAAAGATTAAATGTTTAAATTTCATCATTATAGACCATTTTGGGATCGTTCGACGGGTCCGGAGTCATCGTTTTTCATCCGAAAATTGATTTTTCGGACTGTACCAAAAATGATTCAAAATGTCAATTGGATCATGCCTCATGTTGAATAACCACTTTTTAAACCCTCACAGTGACCAAAATTGCCATTTTTACAGAGTTTTGCTTACTCAAAAGCTTCAATTTTGACCCGTTTTAGGCACAGAAATGACTTTAAACACACTTATTTTAGTTGACAAAGTCCTAATTCACATCCAACAGTCATTTAGAGTCAAAAGATTAAATGTTGAAATTTCATCATTATAGACCATTTTGGGATGGTTCGACAGGTCCGGAGTCATCGTTTTTCATCCGAAAATTGATTTTTTGGACTGTACCAAAAATGATTCAAAATGTCAATTGGATCATGCCTCATGTTGAATAACCACTTTTTAAACCCTCACAGTGACCAAAATTGCAATTTTTAAAGAGTTTTGCTTACTCAAAAGCTTCAATTTTGACCCGTTTCAGGCACAGAAATGACTTTAAACACACTTATTTTAGTTGACAAAGTCCTAATTCACATCCAACAGTAATTTAGAGTCAAAAGATTAAATGTTAAAATTTCATCATTATAGACCATTTTGGGATCGTTCGACAGGTCCGGAGTCATTGTTTTTCATCCGAAAATTGATTTTTTGGACTGTACCAAAAATGATTCAAAATGTCAAATGGATCATGCCTCATGTTAAATAACCACTTTTTAAACCCTCACAGTGACCAAAATTGCCATTTTTACAGAGTTTTGCTTACTCAAAAGCTTCAATTTTGACCCGTTTCAGGCACAGAAATGACTTTAAACACACTTACTTTAGTTGACAAAGTCATAATTCACATCCAACAGTCATTTAGAGTCAAAAGATTAAATGTTGAAATTTCATCATTATAGACCATTTTGGGATCGTTCGACAGGTCCGGAGTCATCGTTTTTCATCCGAAAATTGATTTTTTGGACTGTACCAAAAATGATTCAAAATGTCAATTGGATCATGCCTCATGTTGAATAACCACTTTTTAAACCCTCACAGTGACCAAAATTGCCATTTTTACAGAGTTTTGCTTACTCAAAAGCTTCAATTTTGACCAATTTCAGGCACAGAAATGACTTTAAACACACTTATTTTAGTTGACAAAGTCCTAATTCACATCCAACAGTAATTTAGAGTCAAAAGATTAAATGTTAAAATTTCATCATTATAGACCATTTTGGGATCGTTCGACAGGTCCGGAGTCATCGTTTTTCATCCGAAAATTGATTTTTTGGACTGTACCAAAAATGATTCAAAATGTCAATTGGATCATGCCTCATGTTGAATAACCACTTTTTAAACCCTCACAGTGACCAAAATTGCCATTTTTAAAGAGTTTTGCTTACTCAAAAGCTTCAATTTTGACCCGTTTCAGGCACAGAAATGACTTTAAACACACTTATTTTAGTTGACAAAGTCCTAATTCACATCCAACAGTAATTTAGAGTCAAAAGATTAAATGTTAAAATTTCATCATTATAGACCATTTTGGGATCGTTCGACAGGTCCGGAGTCATTGTTTTTCATCCGAAAATTGATTTTTTGGACTGTACCAAAAATGATTCAAAATGTCAATTGGATCATGCCTCATGTTGAATAACCACTTTTTAAACCCTCACAGTGACCAAAATTGCCATTTTTACAGAGTTTTGCTTACTCAAAAGCTTCAATTTTGACCCGTTTCAGGCACAGAAATGACTTTAAACACACTTACTTTAGTTGACAAAGTCATAATTCACATCCAACAGTCATTTAGAGTCAAAAGATTAAATGTTGAAATTTCATCATTAAAGACCATTTTGGGATCGTTCGACAGGTCCGGAGTCATCGTTTTTCATCCGAAAATGGATTTTTTGGACTGTACCAAAAATGATTCAAAATGTCAATTGGATCATGCCTCATGGTGAATAACCACTTTTTAAACCCTCACAGTGACCAAAATTGCCATTTTTACAGAGTTTTGCTTACTCAAAAGCTTCAATTTTGACCAATTTCAGGCACAGAAATGACTTTAAACACACTTATTTTAGTTGACAAAGTCCTAATTCACATCCAACAGTAATTTAGAGTCAAAAGATTAAATGTTAAAATTTCATCATTATAGACCATTTTGGGATCGTTCGACAGGTCCGGAGTCATCGTTTTTCATCCGAAAATAGATTTTTTGGACTGTACCAAAAATGATTCAAAATGTCAATTGGATCATGCCTCATGTTGAATAACCACTTTTTAAACCCTCACAGTGACCAAAATTGCCATTTTTACAGAGTTTTGCTTACTCAAAAGCTTCCATTTTGACCCGTTTCAGGCACAGAAATGACTTTAAACACACTTATTCTAGTTGACAAAGTCATAATTCACACCCAACAGTCATTTAGAGTCAAAAGATTAAATGTTAAAATTTGATCATTATAGACCATTTTGGGATCGTTCGACAGGTCCGGAGTCATCGTTTTTCATCCGAAAATTGATTTTTGGGACTGTACCAAAAATGATTCAAAATGTCAATTGGATCATGCCTCATGTTGAATAACCACTTTTTAAACCCTCACAGTGACCAAAATTGCCATTTTTACAGAGTTTTGCTTACTCAAAAGCTTCCATTTTGACCCGTTTCAGGCACAGAAATGACTTTAAACACACTTATTCTAGTTGACAAAATCATAATTCACATCCAACAGTAATTTAGAGTCAAAAGATTAAATGTTGAAATTTCATCATTATAGACCATTTTGGGATCGTTCGACAGGTCCGGAGTCATCGTTTTTCATCCGAAAATTGATTTTTTGGACTGTACCAAAAATGATTCAAAATGTCAATTGGATCATGCCTCATGTTGAATAACCATTTTTTAAACCCTCACAGTGATCAAAATTGCCATTTTTACAGAGTTTTGCTTACTCAAAAGCTTCAATTTTGACCCGTTTCAGGCACAGAAATGACTTTAAACACACTTATTTTAGTTGACAAAGTCCTAATTCACATCCAACAGTAATTTAGAGTCAAAAGATTAAATGTTGAAATTTCATCATTATAGACCATTTTGGGATCGTTCGACAGGTCCGGAGTCATCGTTTTTCATCCGAAAATTGATTTTTTGGACTGTACCAAAAATGATTCAAAATGTCAATTGGATCATGCCTCATGTTGAATAACCACTTTTTCAACCCTCACAGTGACCAAAATTGCCATTTTTACAGAGTTTTGCTTACTCAAAAGCTTCAATTTTGACCCGTTTCAGGCACAGAAATGACTTTAAACACACTTATTTTAGTTGACAAAGTCCTAATTCACATCCAACAGTAATTTAGAGTCAAAAGAATAAATGTTAAAATTTCATCATTATAGACCATTTTGGGATCGTTCGACAGGTCCGGAGTCATCGTTTTTCATCCGAAAATTGATTTTTTGGACTGTACCAAAAATGATTCAAAATGTCAATTGGATCATGCCTCATGTTGAATAACCACTTTTTAAACCCTCACAGTGACCAAAATTGCCATTTTTACAGAGTTTTGCTTACTCAAAAGCTTCCATTTTGACCCGTTACAGGCACAGAAATGACTTTAAACACACTTATTCTAGTTGACAAAGTCATAATTCACATCCAACAGTAATTTAGAGTCAAAAGATTAAATGTTAAAATTTCATCATTATAGACCATTTTGGGATCGTTCGACAGGTCCGGAGTCATCGTTTTTCATCCGAAAAGTGATTTTTGGGACTGTACCGAAAATGATTCAAAATGTCAATTGGATCATGCCTCATGTTGAATAACCACTTTTTAAACGCTCACAAGGACCAAAATTGCCATTTTTACAGAGTTTTGCTTACTCAAAAGCTTCCATTTTGACCAGTTTCAGGCACAGAAATGACTTTAAACACACTTATTCTAGTTGACAAAATCATAATTCACATCCAACAGTAATTTAGAGTCAAAAGATTAAATGTTTAAATTTCATCATTATAGACCATTTTGGGATCGTTCGACAGGTCCGGAGTCATCGTTTTTCATCCGAAAATTGATTTTTCGGACTGTACCAAAAATGATTCAAAATGTCAATTGGATCATGCCTCAGTTGAATAACCACCTTTTAAACCCTCACAGTGACCAAAATTGCCATTTTTACAGAGTTTTGCTTACTCAAAAGCTTCAATTTTGACCCGTTTCAGGCACAGAAATGACTTTAAACACACTTATTTTAGTTGACAAAGTCCTAATTCACATCCAACAGTCATTTAGAGTCAAAAGATTAAATGTTGAAATTTCATCATTATAGACCATTTTGGGATGGTTCGACAGGTCCGGAGTCATCGTTTTTCATCCGAAAATTGATTTTTTGGACTGTACCAAAAATGATTCAAAATGTCAATTTGGATCATGCCTCATGTTGAATAACCACTTTTTAAACCCTCACAGTGACCAAAATTGCAATTTTTAAAGAGTTTTGCTTACTCAAAAGCTTCAATTTTGACCCGTTTCAGGCACAGAAATGACTTTAAACACACTTATTTTAGTTGACAAAGTCCTAATTCACATCCAACAGTAATTTAGAGTCAAAAGATTAAATGTTAAAATTTCATCATTATAGACCATTTTGGGATCGTTCGACAGGTCCGGAGTCATTGTTTTTCATCCGAAAATTGATTTTTTGGACTGTACCAAAAATGATTCAAAATGTCAATTGGATCATGCCTCATGTTAAATAACCACTTTTTAAACCCTCACAGTGACCAAAATTGCCATTTTTACAGAGTTTTGCTTACTCAAAAGCTTCAATTTTGACCCGTTTCAGGCACAGAAATGACTTTAAACACACTTACTTTAGTTGACAAAGTCATAATTCACATCCAACAGTCATTTAGAGTCAAAAGATTAAATGTTGAAATTTCATCATTATAGACCATTTTGGGATCGTTCGACAGGTCCGGAGTCATCGTTTTTCATCCGAAAATTGATTTTTTGGACTGTACCAAAAATGATTCAAAATGTCAATTGGATCATGCCTCATGTTGAATAACCACTTTTTAAACCCTCACAGTGACCAAAATTGCCATTTTTACAGAGTTTTGCTTACTCAAAAGCTTCAATTTTGACCAATTTCAGGCACAGAAATGACTTTAAACACACTTATTTTAGTTGACAAAGTCCTAATTCACATCCAACAGTAATTTAGAGTCAAAAGATTAAATGTTAAAATTTCATTATTATAGACCATTTTGGGATCGTTCGACAGGTCCGGAGTCATCGTTTTTCATCCGAAAATTGATTTTTTGGACTGTACCAAAAATGATTCAAAATGTCAATTGGATCATGCCTCATGTTGAATAACCACTTTTTAAACCCTCACAGTGACCAAAATTGCCATTTTTAAAGAGTTTTGCTTACTCAAAAGCTTCAATTTTGACCCGTTTCAGGCACAGAAATGACTTTAAACACACTTATTTTAGTTGACAAAGTCCTAATGCACATCCAACAGTAATTTAGAGTCAAAAGATTAAATGTTAAAATTTCATCATTATAGACCATTTTGGGATCGTTCGACATGTCCGGAGTCATTGTTTTTCATCCGAAAATTGATTTTTTGGACTGTACCAAAAATGATTCAAAATGTCAATTGGATGATGCCTCATGTTGAATAACCACTTTTTAAACCCTCACAGTGACCAAAATTGCCATTTTTACAGAGTTTTGCTTACTCAAAAGCTTCAATTTTGACCCGTTTCAGGCACAGAAATGACTTTAAACACACTTACTTTAGTTGACAAAGTCATAATTCACATCCAACAGTCATTTAGAGTCAAAAGATTAAATGTTGAAATTTCATCATTAAAGACCATTTTGGGATCGTTCGACAGGTCCGGAGTCATCGTTTTTCATCCGAAAATGGATTTTTTGGACTGTACCAAAAATGATTCAAAATGTCAATTGGATCATGCCTCATGGTGAATAACCACTTTTTAAACCCTCACAGTGACCAAAATTGCCATTTTTACAGAGTTTTGCTTACTCAAAAGCTTCCATTTTGACCCGTTTCAGGCACAGAAATGACTTTAAACACACTTATTCTAGTTGACAAAGTCATAATTCACACCCAACAGTCATTTAGAGTCAAAAGATTAAATGTTAAAATTTGATCATTATAGACCATTTTGGGATCGTTCGACAGGTCCGGAGTCATCGTTTTTCATCCGAAAATTGATTTTTGGGACTGTACCAAAAATGATTCAAAATGTCAATTGGATCATGCCTCATGTTGAATAACCACTTTTTAAACCCTCACAGTGACCACAATTGCCATTTTTACAGAGTTTTGCTTACTCAAAAGCTTCCATTTTGACCCGTTTCAGGCACAGAAATGACTTTAAACACACTTATTCTAGTTGACAAAATCATAATTCACATCCAACAGTAATTTAGAGTCAAAAGATTAAATGTTTACATTTCATCATTATAGACCATTTTGGGATTGTTCGACAGGTCCGGAGTCATCGTTTTTCATCCGAAAATTGATTTTTTGGACTGTACCAAAAATGATTCAAAATGTCAATTGGATCATGCCTCATGTTGAATAACCACTTTTTAAACCCTCACAGTGACCAAAATTGCCATTTTTACAGAGTTTTGCTTACTCAAAAGCTTCAATTTTGACCCGTTTCAGGCACAGAAATGACTTTAAACACACTTATTTTAGTTGACAAATTCCTAATTCACATCCAACAGTAATTTATAGTCAAAAGAATAAATGTTAACATTTCATCATTATAGACCATTTTGGGATCGTTCGACAGGTCCGGAGTCATCGTTTTTCATCCGAAAATTGATTTTTTGGACTGTACCAAAAATGATTCAAAATGTCAATTGGATCATGCCTCATGTTGAATAACCACTTTTTAAACCCTCACAGTGACCAAAATTGCCATTTTTACAGAGTTTTGCTTACTCAAAAGCTTCAATTTTGACCCGTTTCAGGCACAGAAATGACTTTAAACACACTTATTTTAGTTGACAAAGTCCTAATTCACATCCGACAGTAATTTAGAGTCAAAAGAATAAATGTTAAAATTTCATCATTATAGACCATTTTGGGATCGTTCGACAGGTCCGGAGTCATCGTTTTTCATCCGAAAATTGATTTTTTGGACTGTACCAAAAATGATTCAAAATGTCAATTGGATCATGCCTCATGTTGAATAACCACTTTTTAAACCCTCACAGTGACCAAAATTGCCATTTTTACAGAGTTTTGCTTACTCAAAAGCTTCAATTTTGACCCGTTTCAGGCACAGAAATGACTTTAAACACACTTATTCTAGTTGACAAAGTCCTAATTCACATCCAACAGTAATTTAGAGTCAAAAGATTAAATGTTGAAATTTCATCATTATAGACCATTTTGGGATCGTTCGACAGGTCCGGAGTCATCGTTTTTCATCCGAAAATTGATTTTTTGGACTGTACCAAAAATGATTCAAAATGTCAATTGGATCATGCCTCATGTTGAATAACCACTTTTTCAACCCTCACAGTGACCAAAATTGCCATTTTTACAGAGTTTTGCTTACTCAAAAGCTTCAATTTTGACCCGTTTCAGGCACAGAAATGACTTTAAACACACTTATTTTAGTTGACAAAGTCCTAATTCATATCCAACAGTAATTTAGAGTCAAAAGAATAAATGTTAAAATTTCATCATTATAGACCATTTTGGGATCGTTCGACAGGTCCGGAGTCATCGTTTTTCATCCGAAAATTGATTTTTTGGACTGTACCAAAAATGATTCAAAATGTCAATTGGATCATGCCTCATATTGAATAACCACTTTTTAAACCCTCACAGTGACCAAAATTGCCATTTTTACAGAGTTTTGCTTACTCAAATGCTTCCATTTTGACCCGTTTCAGGCACAGAAATGACATTAAACACACTTATTCTAGTTGACAAAGTCATAATTCACATCCAACAGTAATTTAGAGTCAAAAGATTAAATGTTAAAATTTCATCATTATAGACCATTTTGGGATCGTTCGACAGGTCCGGAGTCATCGTTTTTCATCCGAAAAGTGATTTTTGGGACTGTACCGAAAATGATTCAAAATGTCAATTGGATCATGCCTCATGTTGAATAACCACTTTTTAAACCCTCACAAGGACCAAAATTGCCATTTTTACAGAGTTTTGCTTACTCAAAAGCTTCCATTTTGACCAGTTTCAGGCACAGAAATGACTTTAAACACACTTATTTTAGTTGACAAAGTCCTAATTCACATCCAACAGTCATTTAGAGTCAAAAGATTAAATGTTGATTTTCATCATTATAGACCATTTTGGGATGGTTCGACAGGTCCGGAGTCATCGTTTTTCATCCGAAAATTGATTTTTTGGACTGTACCAAAAATGATTAAAAATGTCAATTGGATCATGCCTCATGTTGAATAACCACTTTTTAAACCCTCACAGTGACCAAAATTGCAATTTTTAAAGAGTTTTGCTTACTCAAAAGCTTCAATTTTGACCCGTTTTAGGCACAGAAATGACTTTAAACACACTTATTTTAGTTGACAAAGTCCTAATTCACATCCAACAGTAATTTAGAGTCAAAAGATTAAATGTTAAAATTTCATCATTATAGACCATTTTGGGATCGTTCGACAGGTCCGGAGTCATTGTTTTTCATCCGAAAATTGATTTTTTGGACTGTACCAAAAATGATTCAAAATGTCAATTGGATCATGCCTCATGTTGAATAACCACTTTTTAAACCCTCACAGTGACCAAAATTGCCATTTTTACAGAGTTTTGCTTACTCAAAAGCTTCAATTTTGACCCGTTTCAGGCACAGAAATGACTTTAAACACACTTACTTTAGTTGACAAAGTCATAATTCACATCCAACAGTCATTTAGAGTCAAAAGATTAAATGTTGAAATTTCATCATTATAGACCATTTTGGGATCGTTCGACAGGTCCGGAGTCATCGTTTTTCATCCGAAAATTGATTTTTTGGACTGTACCAAAAATGATTCAAAATGTCAATTGGATCATGCCTCATGTTGAATAACAACTTTTTAAACCCTCACAGTGACCAAAATTGCCATTTTTACAGAGTTTTGCTTACTCAAAAGCTTCAATTTTGACCAATTTCAGGCACAGAAATGACTTTAAACACACTTATTTTAGTTGACAAAGTCCTAATTCACATCCAACAGTAATTTAGAGTCAAAAGATTAAATGTTAAAATTTCATCATTATAGACCATTTTGGGATCGTTCGACAGGTCCGGAGTCATCGTTTTTCATCCGAAAATTGATTTTTTGGACTGTACCAAAAATGATTCAAAATGTCAATTGGATCATGCCTCATGTTGAATAACCACTTTTTAAACCCTCACAGTGACCGAAATTGCCATTTTTAAAGAGTTTTGCTTACTCAAAAGCTTCAATTTTGACCCGTTTCAGGCACAGAAATGACTTTAAACACACTTATTTTAGTTGACAAAGTCCTAATTCACATCCAACAGTAATTTAGAGTCAAAAGATTAAATGTTAAAATTTCATCATTATAGACCATTTTGGGATCGTTCGACAGGTCCGGAGTCATTGTTTTTCATCCGAAAATTGATTTTTTGGACTGTACCAAAAATGATTCAAAATGTCAATTGGATCATGCCTCATGTTGAATAACCACTTTTTAAACCCTCACAGTGACCAAAATTGCCATTTTTACAGAGTTTTGCTTACTCAAAAGCTTCAATTTTGACCCGTTTCAGGCACAGAAATGACTTTAAACACACTTACTTTAGTTGACAAAGTCATAATTCACATCCAACAGTCATTTAGAGTCAAAAGATTAAATGTTGAAATTTCATCATTATAGACCATTTTGGGATTGTTCGACAGGTCCGGAGTCATCGTTTTTCATCCGAAAATTGATTTTTTGGACTGTACCAAAAATGATTCAAAATGTCAATTGGATCATGCCTCATGGTGAATAACCACTTTTTAAACCCTCACAGTGACCAAAATTGCCATTTTTACAGAGTTTTGCTTACTCAAAAGCTTCAATTTTGACCAATTTCAGGCACAGAAATGACTTTAAACACACTTATTTTAGTTGACAAAGTCATAATTCACACCCAACAGTCATTTAGAGTCAAAAGATTAAATGTTAAAATTTGATCATTATAGACCATTTTGGGATCGTTCGACAGGTCCGGAGTCATCGTTTTTCATCCGAAAATTGATTTTTGGGACTGTACCAAAAATGATTCAAAATGTCAATTGGATCATGCCTCATGTTGAATAACCACTTTTTAAACCCTCACAGTGACCAAAATTGCCATTTTTACAGAGTTTTGCTTACTCAAAAGCTTCCATTTTGACCCGTTTCAGGCACAGAAATGACTTTAAACACACTTATTCTAGTTGACAAAATCATAATTCACATCCAACAGTAATTTAGAGTCAAAAGATTAAATGTTGAAATTTCATCATTATAGACCATTTTGGGATCGTTCGACAGGTCCGGAGTCATCGTTTTTCATCCGAAAATTGATTTTTTGGACTGTACCAAAAATGATTCAAAATGTCAATTGGATCATGCCTCATGTTGAATAACCACTTTTTAAACCCTCACAGTGACCAAAATTGCCATTTTTACAGAGTTTTGCTTACTCAAAAGCTTCAATTTTGACCCGTTTCAGGCACAGAAATGACTTTAAACACACTTATTTTAGTTTACAAAGTCCTAATTCACATCCAACAGTCATTTAGAGTCAAAAGATTAAATGTTGAAATTTCATCATTATAGACCATTTTGGGATCGTTCGACAGGTCCGGAGTCATCGTTTTTCATCCGAAAATTGATTTTTTGGACTGTACCAAAAATGATTCAAAATGTCAATTGGATCATGCCTCATGTTGAATAACCACTTTTTCAACCCTCACAGTGACCAAAATTGCCATTTTTACAGAGTTTTGCTTACTCAAAAGCTTCCATTTTGACCCGTTACAGGCACAGAAATGACTTTAAACACACTTATTCTAGTTGACAAAGTCATAATTCACATCCAACAGTAATTTAGAGTCAAAAGATTAAATGTTAAAATGTGATCATTATAGACCATTTTGGGATCGTTCGACAGGTCCGGAGTCATCGTTTTTCATCCGAAAATTGATTTTTGGGACTGTACCAAAAATGATTCAAAATGTCAATTGGATCATGCCTCATGTTGAATAACCACTTTTTAAACCCTCACAGTGACCAAAATTGCCATTTTTACAGAGTTTTGCTTACTCAAAAGCTTCCATTTTGACCCGTTTCAGGCACAGAAATGACTTTAAACACACTTATTCTAGTTGACAAAATCATAATTCACATCCAACAGTAATTTAGAGTCAAAAGATTAAATGTTGAAATTTCATCATTATAGACCATTTTGGGATCGTTCGACAGGTCCGGAGTCATCGTTTTTCATCCGAAAATTGATTTTTTGGACTGTACCAAAAATGATTCAAAATGTCAATTGGATCATGCCTCATGTTGAATAACCACTTTTTAAACCCTCACAGTGACCAAAATTGCCATTTTTACAGAGTTTTGCTTACTCAAAAGCTTCAATTTTGACCCGTTTCAGGCACAGAAATGACTTTAAACACACTTATTTTAGTTGACAAAGTCCTAATTCACATCCAACAGTCATTTAGAGTCAAAAGATTAAATGTTGAAATTTCATCATTATAGACCATTTTGGGATCGTTCGACAGGTCCGGAGTCATCGTTTTTCATCCGAAAATTGATTTTTTGGACTGTACCAAAAATGATTCAAAATGTCAATTGGATCATGCCTCATGTTGAATAACCACTTTTTCAACCCTCACAGTGACCAAAATTGCCATTTTTACAGAGTTTTGCTTACTCAAAAGCTTCAATTTTGACCCGTTTCAGGCACAGAAATGACTTTAAACACACTTATTTTAGTTGACAAAGTCCTAATTCACATCCAACAGTAATTTAGAGTCAAAAGAATAAATGATAACATTTCATCATTATAGACCATTTTGGGATCGTTCGACAGGTCCGGAGTCATCGTTTTTCATCCGAAAATTGATTTTTTGGACTGTACCAAAAATGATTCAAAATGTCAATTGGATCATGCCTCATGTTGAATAACCACTTTTTAAACCCTCACAGTGACCAAAATTGCCATTTTTACAGAGTTTTGCTTACTCAAAAGCTTCCATTTTGACCCGTTACAGGCACAGAAATGACTTTAAACACACTTATTCTAGTTGACAAAGTCATAATTCACATCCAACAGTAATTTAGAGTCAAAAGATTAAATGTTAAAATTTCATCATTATAGACCATTTTGGGATCGTTCGACAGGTCCGGAGTCATCGTTTTTCATCCGAAAAGTGATTTTTGGGACTGTACCGAAAATGATTCAAAATGTCAATTGTTTCATGCCTCATGTTGAATAACCACTTTTTAAACCCTCACAAGGACCAAAATTGCCATTTTTACAGAGTTTTGCTTACTCAAAAGCTTCCATTTTGACCAGTTTCAGGCACATAAATGACTTTAAACACACTTATTCTAGTTGACAAAATCATAATTCACATCCAACAGTAATTTAGAGTCAAAAGATTAAATGTTTAAATTTCATCATTATAGACTATTTTGGGATCGTTCGACGGGTCCGGAGTCATCGTTTTTCATCCGAAAATTGATTTTTCGGACTGTACCAAAAATGATTCAAAATGTCAATTGGATCATGCCTCATGTTGAATAACCACTTTTTAAACCCTCACAGTGACCAAAATTGCCATTTTTACAGAGTTTTGCTTACTCAAAAGCTTCAATTTTGACCCGTTTTAGGCACAGAAATGACTTTAAACACACTTATTTTAGTTGACAAAGTCCTAATTCACATCCAACAGTAATTTAGAGTCAAAAGATTAAATGTTAAAATTTCATCATTATAGACCATTTTGGGATCGTTCGACAGGTCCGGAGTCATTGTTTTTCATCCGAAAATTGATTTTTTGGACTGTACCAAAAATGATTCAAAATGTCAATTGGATCATGCCTCATGTTAAATAACCACTTTTTAAACCCTCACAGTGACCAAAATTGCCATTTTTACAGAGTTTTGCTTACTCAAAAGCTTCAATTTTGACCCGTTTCAGGCACAGAAATGACTTTAAACACACTTACTTTAGTTGACAAAGTCATAATTCACATCCAACAGTCATTTAGAGTCAAAAGATTAAATGTTGAAATTTCATCATTATAGACCATTTTGGGATCGTTCGACAGGTCCGGAGTCATCGTTTTTCATCCGAAAATTGATTTTTTGGACTGTACCAAAAATGATTCAAAATGTCAATTGGATCATGCCTCATGTTGAATAACCACTTTTTAAACCCTCACAGTGACCAAAATTGCCATTTTTACAGAGTTTTGCTTACTCAAAAGCTTCAATTTTGACCAATTTCAGGCACAGAAATGACTTTAAACACACTTATTTTAGTTGACAAAGTCCTAATTCACATCCAACAGTAATTTAGAGTCAAAAGATTAAATGTTAAAATTTCATCATTATAGACCATTTTGGGATCGTTCGACAGGTCCGGAGTCATCGTTTTTCATCCGAAAATTGATTTTTTGGACTGTACCAAAAATGATTCAAAATGTCAATTGGATCATGCCTCATGTTGAATAACCACTTTTTAAACCCTCACAGTGACCAAAATTGCCATTTTTAAAGAGTTTTGCTTACTCAAAAGCTTCAATTTTGACCCGTTTCAGGCACAGAAATGACTTTAAACACACTTATTTTAGTTGACAAAGTCCTAATTCACATCCAACAGTAATTTAGAGTCAAAAGATTAAATGTTAACATTTCATCATTATAGACCATTTTGGGATCGTTCGACAGGTCCGGAGTCATTGTTTTTCATCCGAAAATTGATTTTTTGGAATGTACCAAAAATGATTCAAAATGTCAATTGGATCATGCCTCATGTTGAATAACCACTTTTTAAACCCTCACAGTGACCAAAATTGCCATTTTTACAGAGTTTTGCTTACTCAAAAGCTTCAATTTTGACCCGTTTCAGGCACAGAAATGACTTTAAACACACTTACTTTAGTTGACAAAGTCATAATTCACATCCAACAGTCATTTAGAGTCAAAAGATTAAATGTTGAAATTTCATCATTAAAGACCATTTTGGGATCGTTCGACAGGTCCGGAGTCATCGTTTTTCATCCGAAAATGGATTTTTTGGACTGTACCAAAAATGATTCAAAATGTCAATTGGATCATGCCTCATGGTGAATAACCACTTTTTAAACCCTCACAGTGACCAAAATTGCCATTTTTACAGAGTTTTGCTTACTCAAAAGCTTCAATTTTGACCAATTTCAGGCACAGAAATGACTTTAAACACACTTATTTTAGTTGACAAAGTCCTAATTCACATCCAACAGTAATTTAGAGTCAAAAGATTAAATGTTAAAATTTCATCATTATAGACCATTTTGGGATCGTTCGACAGGTCCGGAGTCATCGTTTTTCATCCGAAAATAGATTTTTTGGACTGTACCAAAAATGATTCAAAATGTCAATTGGATCATGCCTCATGTTGAATAACCACTTTTTAAACCCTCACAGTGACCAAAATTGCCATTTTTACAGAGTTTTGCTTACTCAAAAGCTTCCATTTTGACCCGTTTCAGGCACAGAAATGACTTTAAACACACTTATTCTAGTTGACAAAGTCATAATTCACACCCAACAGTCATTTAGAGTCAAAAGATTAAATGTTAAAATTTGATCATTATAGACCATTTTGGGATCGTTCGACAGGTCCGGAGTCATCGTTTTTCATCCGAAAATTGATTTTTGGGACTGTACCAAAAATGATTCAAAATGTCAATTGGATCATGCCTCATGTTGAATAACCACTTTTTAAACCCTCACAGTGACCAAAATTGCCATTTTTACAGAGTTTTGCTTACTCAAAAGCTTCCATTTTGACCCGTTTCAGGCACAGAAATGACTTTAAACACACTTATTCTAGTTGACAAAATCATAATTCACATCCAACAGTAATTTAGAGTCAAAAGATTAAATGTTGAAATTTCATCATTATAGACCATTTTGGGATCGTTCGACAGGTCCGGAGTCATCGTTTTTCATCCGAAAATTGATTTTTTGGACTGTACCAAAAATGATTCAAAATGTCAATTGGATCATGCCTCATGTTGAATAACCACTTTTTAAACCCTCACAGTGACCAAAATTGACATTTTTACAGAGTTTTGCTTACTCAAAAGCTTCAATTTTGACCCGTTTCAGGCACAGAAATGACTTTAAACACACTTATTTTAGTTGACAAAGTCCTAATTCACATCCAACAGTAATTTAGAGTCAAAAGATTAAATGTTGAAATTTCATCATTATAGACCATTTTGGGATCGTTCGACAGGTCCGGAGTCATCGTTTTTCATCCGAAAATTGATTTTTTGGACTGTACCAAAAATGATTCAAAATGTCAATTGGATCATGCCTCATGTTGAATAACCACTTTTTCAACCCTCACAGTGACCAAAATTGCCATTTTTACAGAGTTTTGCTTACTCAAAAGCTTCAATTTTGACCCGTTTCAGGCACAGAAATGACTTTAAACACACTTATTTTAGTTGACAAAGTCCTAATTCACATCCAACAGTAATTTAGAGTCAAAAGAATAAATGTTAAAATTTCATCATTATAGACCATTTTGGGATCGTTCGACAGGTCCGGAGTCATCGTTTTTCATCCGAAAATTGATTTTTTGGACTGTACCAAAAATGATTCAAAATGTCAATTGGATCATGCCTCATGTTGAATAACCACTTTTTAAACCCTCACAGTGACCAAAATTGCCATTTTTACAGAGTTTTGCTTACTCAAAAGCTTCCATTTTGACCCGTTACAGGCACAGAAATGACTTTAAACACACTTATTCTAGTTGACAAAGTCATAATTCACATCCAACAGTAATTTAGAGTCAAAAGATTAAATGTTAAAATTTCATCATTATAGACCATTTTGGGATCGTTCGACAGGTCCGGAGTCATCGTTTTTCATCCGAAAAGTGATTTTTGGGACTGTACCGAAAATGATTCAAAATGTCAATTGGATCATGCCTCATGTTGAATAACCACTTTTTAAACCCTCACAAGGACCAAAATTGCCATTTTTACAGAGTTTTGCTTACTCAAAAGCTTCCATTTTGACCAGTTTCAGGCACAGAAATGACTTTAAACACACTTATTCTAGTTGACAAAATCATAATTCACATCCAACAGTAATTTAGAGTCAAAAGATAAAATGTTTAAATTTCATCATTATAGACCATTTTGGGATCGTTCGACAGGTCCGGAGTCATCGTTTTTCATCCGAAAATTGATTTTTCGGACTGTACCAAAAATGATTCAAAATGTCAATTGGATCATGCCTCATGTTGAATAACCACTTTTTAAACCCTCACAGTGACCAAAATTGCCATTTTTACAGAGTTTTGCTTACTCAAAAGCTTCAATTTTGACCCGTTTCAGGCACAGAAATGACTTTAAACACACTTATTTTAGTTGACAAAGTCCTAATTCACATCCAACAGTCATTTAGAGTCAAAAGATTAAATGTTGAAATTTCATCATTATAGACCATTTTGGGATGGTTCGACAGGTCCGGAGTCATCGTTTTTCATCCGAAAATTGATTTTTTGGACTGTACCAAAAATGATTCAAAATATCAATTGGATCATGCCTCATGTTGAATAACCACTTTTTAAACCCTCACAGTGACCAAAATTGCAATTTTTAAAGAGTTTTGCTTACTCAAAAGCTTCAATTTTGACCCGTTTCAGGCACAGAAATGACTTTAAACACACTTATTTTAGTTGACAAAGTCCTAATTCACATCCAACAGTAATTTAGAGTCAAAAGATTAAATGTTAAAATTTCATCATTATAGACCATTTTGGGATCGTTCGACAGGTCCGGAGTCATTGTTTTTCATCCGAAAATTGATTTTTTGGACTGTACCAAAAATGATTCAAAATGTCAATTGGATCATGCCTCATGTTAAATAACCACTTTTTAAACCCTCACAGTGACCAAAATTGCCATTTTTACAGAGTTTTGCTTACTCAAAAGCTTCAATTTTGACCCGTTTCAGGCACAGAAATGACTTTAAACACACTTACTTTAGTTGACAAAGTCATAATTCACATCCAACAGTCATTTAGAGTCAAAAGATTAAATGTTGAAATTTCATCATTATAGACCATTTTGGGATCGTTCGACAGGTCCGGAGTCATCGTTTTTCATCCGAAAATTGATTTTTTGGACTGTACCAAAAATGATTCAAAATGTCAATTGGATCATGCCTCATGTTGAATAACCACTTTTTAAACCCTCACAGTGACCAAAATTGCCATTTTTACAGAGTTTTGCTTACTCAAAAGCTTCAATTTTGACCAATTTCAGGCACAGAAATGACTTTAAACACACTTATTTTAGTTGACAAAGTCCTAATTCACATCCAACAGTAATTTAGAGTCAAAAGATTAAATGTTAAAATTTCATCATTATAGACCATTTTGGGATCGTTCGACAGGTCCGGAGTCATCGTTTTTCATCCGAAAATTGATTTTTTGGACTGTACCAAAAATGATTCAAAATGTCAATTGGATCATGCCTCATGTTGAATAACCACTTTTTAAACCCTCACAGTGACCAAAATTGCCATTTTTAAAGAGTTTTGCTTACTCAAAAGCTTCAATTTTGACCCGTTTCAGGCACAGAAATGACTTTAAACACACTTATTTTAGTTGACAAAGTCCTAATTCACATCCAACAGTAATTTAGAGTCAAAAGATTAAATGTTAAAATTTCATCATTATAGACCATTTTGGGATCGTTCGACAGGTCCGGAGTCATTGTTTTTCATCCGAAAATTGATTTTTTGGACTGTACCAAAAATGATTCAAAATGTCAATTGGATCATGCCTCATGTTGAATAACCACTTTTTAAACCCTCACAGTGACCAAAATTGCCATTTTTACAGAGTTTTGCTTACTCAAAAGCTTCAATTTTGACCCGTTTCAGGCACAGAAATGACTTTAAACACACTTACTTTAGTTGACAAAGTCATAATTCACATCCAACAGTCATTTAGAGTCAAAAGATTAAATGTTGAAATTTCATCATTAAAGACCATTTTGGGATCGTTCGACAGGTCCGGAGTCATCGTTTTTCATCCGAAAATGGATTTTTTGGACTGTACCAAAAATGATTCAAAATGTCAATTGGATCATGCCTCATGGTGAATAACCACTTTTTAAACCCTCACAGTGACCAAAATTGCCATTTTTACAGAGTTTTGCTTACTCAAAAGCTTCAATTTTGACCAATTTCAGGCACAGAAATGACTTTAAACACACTTATTTTAGTTGACAAAGTCCTAATTCACATCCAACAGTAATTTAGAGTCAAAAGATTAAATGTTAAAATTTCATCATTATAGACCATTTTGGGATCGTTCGACAGGTCCGGAGTCATCGTTTTTCATCCGAAAATTGATTTTTTGGACTGTACCAAAAATGATTCAAAATGTCAATTGGATCATGCCTCATGTTGAATAACCACTTTTTAAACCCTCACAGTGACCAAAATTGCCATTTTTACAGAGTTTTGCTTACTCAAAAGCTTCCATTTTGACCCGTTTCAGGCACAGAAATGACTTTAAACACACTTATTCTAGTTGACAAAGTCATAATTCACACCCAACAGTAATTTAGAGTCAAAAGAATAAATGTTAAAATTTCATCATTATAGACCATTTTGGGATCGTTCGACAGGTCCGGAGTCATCGTTTTTCATCCGAAAATTGATTTTTTGGACTGTACCAAAAATGATTCAAAATGTCAATTGGATCATGCCTCATGTTGAATAACCACTTTTTAAACCCTCACAGTGACCAAAATTGCCATTTTTACAGAGTTTTGCTTACTCAAAAGCTTCCATTTTGACCCGTTTCAGGCACAGAAATGACTTTAAACACACTTATTCTAGTTGACAAAGTCCTAATTCACATCCAACAGTAATTTAGAGTCAAAAGATTAAATGTTGAAATTTCATCATTATAGACCATTTTGGGATCGTTCGACAGGTCCGGAGTCATCGTTTTTCATCCGAAAATTGATTTTTTGGACTGTACCAAAAATGATTCAAAATGTCAATTGGATCATGCCTCATGTTGAATAACCACTTTTTCAACCCTCACAGTGACCAAAATTGCCATTTTTACAGAGTTTTGCTTACTCAAAAGCTTCAATTTTGACCCGTTTCAGGCACAGAAATGACTTTAAACACACTTATTTTAGTTGACAAAGTCCTAATTCATATCCAACAGTAATTTAGAGTCAAAAGAATAAATGTTAAAATTTCATCATTATAGACCATTTTGGGATCGTTCGACAGGTCCGGAGTCATCGTTTTTCATCCGAAAATTGATTTTTTGGACTGTACCAAAAATGATTCAAAATGTCAATTGGATCATGCCTCATGTTGAATAACGACTTTTTAAACCCTCACAGTGACCAAAATTGCCATTTTTACAGAGTTTTGCTTACTCAAATGCTTCCATTTTGACCCGTTTCAGGCACAGAAATGACTTTAAACACACTTATTCTAGTTGACAAAGTCATAATTCACATCCAACAGTAATTTAGAGTCAAAAGATTAAATGTTAAAATTTCATCATTATAGACCATTTTGGGATCGTTCGACAGGTCCGGAGTCATCGTTTTTCATCCGAAAAGTGATTTTTGGGACTGTACCGAAAATGATTCAAAATGTCAATTGGATCATGCCTCATGTTGAATAACCACTTTTTAAACCCTCACAAGGACCAAAATTGCCATTTTTACAGAGTTTTGCTTACTCAAAAGCTTCCATTTTGACCAGTTTCAGGCACAGAAATGACTTTAAACACACTTATTTTAGTTGACAAAGTCCTAATTCACATCCAACAGTCATTTAGAGTCAAAAGATTAAATGTTGAAATTTCATCATTATAGACCATTTTGGGATCGTTCGACAGGTCCGGAGTCATTGTTTTTCATCCGAAAATTGATTTTTTGGACTGTACCAAAAATGATTCAAAATGTCAATTGGATCATGCCTCATGTTGAATAACCACTTTTTAAACCCTCACAGTGACCAAAATTGCCATTTTTACAGAGTTTTGCTTACTCAAAAGCTTCAATTTTGACCCGTTTCAGGCACAGAAATGACTTTAAACACACTTACTTTAGTTGACAAAGTCATAATTCACATCCAACAGTCATTTAGAGTCAAAAGATTAAATGTTGAAATTTCATCATTATAGACCATTTTGGGATCGTTCGACAGGTCCGGAGTCATCGTTTTTCATCCGAAAATTGATTTTTTGGACTGTACCAAAAATGATTCAAAATGTCAATTGGATCATGCCTCATGTTGAATAACAACTTTTTAAACCCTCACAGTGACCAAAATTGCCATTTTTACAGAGTTTTGCTTACTCAAAAGCTTCAATTTTGACCAATTTCAGGCACAGAAATGACTTTAAACACACTTATTTTAGTTGACAAAGTCCTAATTCACATCCAACAGTAATTTAGAGTCAAAAGATTAAATGTTAAAATTTCATCATTATAGACCATTTTGGGATCGTTCGACAGGTCCGGAGTCATCGTTTCTCATCCGAAAATTGATTTTTTGGACTGTACCAAAAATGATTCAAAATGTCAATTGGATCATGCCTCATGTTGAATAACCACTTTTTAAACCCTCACAGTGACCGAAATTGCCATTTTTAAAGAGTTTTGCTTACTCAAAAGCTTCAATTTTGACCCGTTTCAGGCACAGAAATGACTTTAAACACACTTATTTTAGTTGACAAAGTCCTAATTCACATCCAACAGTAATTTAGAGTCAAAAGATTAAATGTTAAAATTTCATCATTATAGACCATTTTGGGATCGTTCGACAGGTCCGGAGTCATTGTTTTTCATCCGAAAATTGATTTTTTGGACTGTACCAAAAATGATTCAAAATGTCAATTGGATCATGCCTCATGTTGAATAACGACTTTTTAAACCCTCACAGTGACCAAAATTGCCATTTTTACAGAGTTTTGCTTACTCAAAAGCTTCAATTTTGACCCGTTTCAGGCACAGAAATGACTTTAAACACACTTACTTTAGTTGACAAAGTCATAATTCACATCCAACAGTAATTTAGAGTCAAAAGATTAAATGTTGAAATTTCATCATTATAGACCATTTTGGGATCGTTCGACAGGTCCGGAGTCATCGTTTTTCATCCGAAAATTGATTTTTTGGACTGTACCAAAAATGATTCAAAATGTCAATTGGATCATGCCTCATGTTGAATAACCACTTTTTAAACCCTCACAGTGACCAAAATTGCCATTTTTACAGAGTTTTGCTTACTCAAAAGCTTCAATTTTGACCCGTTTCAGGCACAGAAATGACTTTAAACACACTTATTTTAGTTTACAAAGTCCTAATTCACATCCAACAGTCATTTAGAGTCAAAAGATTAAATGTTGAAATTTCATCATTATAGACCATTTTGGGATCGTTCGACAGGTCCGGAGTCATCGTTTTTCATCCGAAAATTGATTTTTTGGACTGTACCAAAAATGATTCAAAATGTCAATTGGATCATGCCTCATGTTGAATAACCACTTTTTCAACCCTCACAGTGACCAAAATTGCCATTTTTACAGAGTTTTGCTTACTCAAAAGCTTCAATTTTGACCCGTTTCAGGCACAGAAATGACTTTAAACACACTTATTTTAGTTGACAAAGTCCTAATTCACATCCAACAGTAATTTAGAGTCAAAAGAATAAATGTTAAAATTTCATCATTATAGACCATTTTGGGATCGTTCGACAGGTCCGGAGTCATCGTTTTTCATCCGAAAATTGATTTTTTGGACTGTACCAAAAATGATTCAAAATGTCAATTGGATCATGCCTCATGTTGAATAACCACTTTTTAAACCCTCACAGTGACCAAAATTGCCATTTTTACAGAGTTTTGCTTACTCAAAAGCTTCCATTTTGACCCGTTACAGGCACAGAAATGACTTTAAACACACTTATTCTAGTTGACAAAGTCATAATTCACATCCAACAGTAATTTAGAGTCAAAAGATTAAATGTTAAAATTTCATCATTATAGACCATTTTGGGATCGTTCGACAGGTCCGGAGTCATCGTTTTTCATCCGAAAAGTGATTTTTGGGACTGTACCGAAAATGATTCAAAATGTCAATTGGATCATGCCTCATGTTGAATAACCACTTTTTAAACACTCACAAGGACCAAAATTGCCATTTTTACAGAGTTTTGCTTACTCAAAAGCTTCCATTTTGACCAGTTTCAGGCACAGAAATGACTTTAAACACACTTTTTCTAGTTGACAAAATCATAATTCACATCCAACAGTAATTTAGAGTCAAAAGATTAAATGTTTAAATTTCATCATTATAGACCATTTTGGGATCGTTCGACAGGTCCGGAGTCATCGTTTTTCATCCGAAAATTGATTTTTCGGACTGTACCAAAAATGATTCAAAATGTCAATTGGATCATGCCTCATGTTGAATAACCACTTTTTAAACCCTCACAGTGACCAAAATTGCCATTTTTACAGAGTTTTGCTTACTCAAAAGCTTCAATTTTGACCCGTTTCAGGCACAGAAATGACTTTAAACACACTTATTTTAGTTGACAAAGTCCTAATTCACATCCAACAGTAATTTAGAGTCAAAAGATTAAATGTTGAAATTTCATCATTATAGACCATTTTGGGATCGTTCGACAGGTCCGGAGTCATCGTTTTTCATCCGAAAATTGATTTTTTGGACTGTACCAAAAATGATTCAAAATGTCAATTGGATCATGCCTCATGTTGAATAACCACTTTTTCAACCCTCACAGTGACCAAAATTGCCATTTTTACAGAGTTTTGCTTACTCAAAAGCTTCAATTTTGACCCGTTTCAGGCACAGAAATGACTTTAAACACACTTATTTTAGTTGACAAAGTCCTAATTCACATCCAACAGTAATTTAGAGTCAAAAGAATAAATGTTAAAATTTCATCATTATAGACCATTTTGGGATCGTTCGACAGGTCCGGAGTCATCGTTTTTCATCCGAAAATTGATTTTTTGGACTGTACCAAAAATGATTCAAAATGTCAATTGGATCATGCCTCATGTTGAATAACCACTTTTTAAACCCTCACAGTGACCAAAATTGCCATTTTTACAGAGTTTTGCTTACTCAAAAGCTTCCATTTTGACCCGTTACAGGCACAGAAATGACTTTAAACACACTTATTCTAGTTGACAAAGTCATAATTCACATCCAACAGTAATTTAGAGTCAAAAGATTAAATGTTAAAATTTCATCATTATAGACCATTTTGGGATGGTTCGACAGGTCCGGAGTCATCGTTTTTCATCCGAAAATTGATTTTTTGGACTGTACCAAAAATGATTCAAAATATCAATTGGATCATGCCTCATGTTGAATAACCACTTTTTAAACCCTCACAGTGACCAAAATTGCAATTTTTAAAGAGTTTTGCTTACTCAAAAGCTTCAATTTTGACCCGTTTCAGGCACAGAAATGACTTTAAACACACTTATTTTAGTTGACAAAGTCCTAATTCACATCCAACAGTAATTTAGAGTCAAAAGATTAAATGTTAAAATTTCATCATTATAGACCATTTTGGGATCGTTCGACAGGTCCGGAGTCATTGTTTTTCATCCGAAAATTGATTTTTTGGACTGTACCAAAAATGATTCAAAATGTCAATTGGATCATGCCTCATGTTGAATAACCACTTTTTAAACCCTCACAGTGACCAAAATTGCCATTTTTACAGAGTTTTGCTTACTCAAAAGCTTCAATTTTGACCCGTTTCAGGCACAGAAATGACTTTAAACACACTTATTTTAGTTGACAAAGTCCTAATTCACATCCAACAGTCATTTAGAGTCAAAAGATTAAATGTTGAAATTTCATCATTATAGACCATTTTGGGATCGTTCGACAGGTCCGGAGTCATCGTTTTTCATCCGAAAATTGATTTTTTGGACTGTACCAAAAATGATTCAAAATGTCAATTGGATCATGCCTCATGTTGAATAACCACTTTTTCAACCCTCACAGTGACCAAAATTGCCATTTTTACAGAGTTTTGCTTACTCAAAAGCTTCAATTTTGACCCGTTTCAGGCACAGAAATGACTTTAAACACACTTATTTTAGTTGACAAAGTCCTAATTCACATCCAACAGTAATTTAGAGTCAAAAGAATAAATGATAACATTTCATCATTATAGACCATTTTGGGATCGTTCGACAGGTCCGGAGTCATCGTTTTTCATCCGAAAATTGATTTTTTGGACTGTACCAAAAATGATTCAAAATGTCAATTGGATCATGCCTCATGTTGAATAACCACTTTTTAAACCCTCACAGTGACCAAAATTGCCATTTTTACAGAGTTTTGCTTACTCAAAAGCTTCCATTTTGACCCGTTACAGGCACAGAAATGACTTTAAACACACTTATTCTAGTTGACAAAGTCATAATTCACATCCAACAGTAATTTAGAGTCAAAAGATTAAATGTTAAAATTTCATCATTATAGACCATTTTGGGATCGTTCGACAGGTCCGGAGTCATCGTTTTTCATCCGAAAAGTGATTTTTGGGACTGTACCGAAAATGATTCAAAATGTCAATTGGTTCATGCCTCATGTTGAATAACCACTTTTTAAACCCTCACAAGGACCAAAATTGCCATTTTTACAGAGTTTTGCTTACTCAAAAGCTTCCATTTTGACCAGTTTCAGGCACATAAATGACTTTAAACACACTTATTCTAGTTGACAAAATCATAATTCACATCCAACAGTAATTTAGAGTCAAAAGATTAAATGTTTAAATTTCATCATTATAGACTATTTTGGGATCGTTCGACGGGTCCGGAGTCATCGTTTTTCATCCGAAAATTGATTTTTCGGACTGTACCAAAAATGATTCAAAATGTCAATTGGATCATGCCTCATGTTGAATAACCACTTTTTAAACCCTCACAGTGACCAAAATTGCCATTTTTACAGAGTTTTGCTTACTCAAAAGCTTCAATTTTGACCCGTTTTAGGCACAGAAATGACTTTAAACACACTTATTTTAGTTGACAAAGTCCTAATTCACATCCAACAGTAATTTAGAGTCAAAAGATTAAATGTTAAAATTTCATCATTATAGACCATTTTGGGATCGTTCGACAGGTCCGGAGTCATTGTTTTTCATCCGAAAATTGATTTTTTGGACTGTACCAAAAATGATTCAAAATGTCAATTGGATCATGCCTCATGTTAAATAACCACTTTTTAAACCCTCACAGTGACCAAAATTGCCATTTTTACAGAGTTTTGCTTACTCAAAAGCTTCAATTTTGACCCGTTTCAGGCACAGAAATGACTTTAAACACACTTACTTTAGTTGACAAAGTCATAATTCACATCCAACAGTCATTTAGAGTCAAAAGATTAAATGTTGAAATTTCATCATTATAGACCATTTTGGGATCGTTCGACAGGTCCGGAGTCATCGTTTTTCATCCGAAAATTCATTTTTTGGATTGTACCAAAAATGATTCAAAATGTCAATTGGATCATGCCTCATGTTGAATAACCACTTTTTAAACCCTCACAGTGACCAAAATTGCCATTTTTACAGAGTTTTGCTTACTCAAAAGCTTCAATTTTGACCAATTTCAGGCACAGAAATGACTTTAAACACACTTATTTTAGTTGACAAAGTCCTAATTCACATCCAACAGTAATTTAGAGTCAAAAGATTAAATGTTAAAATTTCATCATTATAGACCATTTTGGGATCGTTCGACAGGTCCGGAGTCATCGTTTTTCATCCGAAAATTGATTTTTTGGACTGTACCAAAAATGATTCAAAATGTCAATTGGATCATGCCTCATGTTGAATAACCACTTTTTAAACCCTCACAGTGACCAAAATTGCCATTTTTAAAGAGTTTTGCTTACTCAAAAGCTTCAATTTTGACCCGTTTCAGGCACAGAAATGACTTTAAACACACTTATTTTAGTTGACAAAGTCCTAATTCACATCCAACAGTAATTTAGAGTCAAAAGATTAAATGTTAAAATTTCATCATTATAGACCATTTTGGGATCGTTCGACAGGTCCGGAGTCATTGTTTTTCATCCGAAAATTGATTTTTTGGAATGTACCAAAAATGATTCAAAATGTCAATTGGATCATGCCTCATGTTGAATAACCACTTTTTAAACCCTCACAGTGACCAAAATTGCCATTTTTACAGAGTTTTGCTTACTCAAAAGCTTCAATTTTGACCCGTTTCAGGCACAGAAATGACTTTAAACACACTTACTTTAGTTGACAAAGTCATAATTCACATCCAACAGTCATTTAGAGTCAAAAGATTAAATGTTGAAATTTCATCATTAAAGACCATTTTGGGATCGTTCGACAGGTCCGGAGTCATCGTTTTTCATCCGAAAATGGATTTTTTGGACTGTACCAAAAATGATTCAAAATGTCAATTGGATCATGCCTCATGGTGAATAACCACTTTTTAAACCCTCACAGTGACCAAAATTGCCATTTTTACAGAGTTTTGCTTACTCAAAAGCTTCAATTTTGACCAATTTCAGGCACAGAAATGACTTTAAACACACTTATTTTAGTTGACAAAGTCCTAATTCACATCCAACAGTAATTTAGAGTCAAAAGATTAAATGTTAAAATTTCATCATTATAGACCATTTTGGGATCGTTCGACAGGTCCGGAGTCATCGTTTTTCATCCGAAAATAGATTTTTTGGACTGTACCAAAAATGATTCAAAATGTCAATTGGATCATGCCTCATGTTGAATAACCACTTTTTAAACCCTCACAGTGACCAAAATTGCCATTTTTACAGAGTTTTGCTTACTCAAAAGCTTCCATTTTGACCCGTTTCAGGCACAGAAATGACTTTAAACACACTTATTCTAGTTGACAAAGTCATAATTCACACCCAACAGTCATTTAGAGTCAAAAGATTAAATGTTAAAATTTGATCATTATAGACCATTTTGGGATCGTTCGACAGGTCCGGAGTCATCGTTTTTCATCCGAAAATTGATTTTTGGGACTGTACCAAAAATGATTCAAAATGTCAATTGGATCATGCCTCATGTTGAATAACCACTTTTTAAACCCTCACAGTGACCAAAATTGCCATTTTTACAGAGTTTTGCTTACTCAAAAGCTTCCATTTTGACCCGTTTCAGGCACAGAAATGACTTTAAACACACTTATTCTAGTTGACAAAATCATAATTCACATCCAACAGTAATTTAGAGTCAAAAGATTAAATGTTGAAATTTCATCATTATAGACCATTTTGGGATCGTTCGACAGGTCCGGAGTCATCGTTTTTCATCCGAAAATTGATTTTTTGGACTGTACCAAAAATGATTCAAAATGTCAATTGGATCATGCCTCATGTTGAATAACCACTTTTTAAACCCTCACAGTGACCAAAATTGACATTTTTACAGAGTTTTGCTTACTCAAAAGCTTCAATTTTGACCCGTTTCAGGCACAGAAATGACTTTAAACACACTTATTTTAGTTGACAAAGTCCTAATTCACATCCAACAGTAATTTAGAGTCAAAAGATTAAATGTTGAAATTTCATCATTATAGACCATTTTGGGATCGTTCGACAGGTCCGGAGTCATCGTTTTTCATCCGAAAATTGATTTTTTGGACTGTACCAAAAATGATTCAAAATGTCAATTGGATCATGCCTCATGTTGAATAACCACTTTTTCAACCCTCACAGTGACCAAAATTGCCATTTTTACAGAGTTTTGCTTACTCAAAAGCTTCAATTTTGACCCGTTTCAGGCACAGAAATGACTTTAAACACACTTATTTTAGTTGACAAAGTCCTAATTCACATCCAACAGTAATTTAGAGTCAAAAGAATAAATGTTAAAATTTCATCATTATAGACCATTTTGGGATCGTTCGACAGGTCCGGAGTCATCGTTTTTCATCCGAAAATTGATTTTTTGGACTGTACCAAAAATGATTCAAAATGTCAATTGGATCATGCCTCATGTTGAATAACCACTTTTTAAACCCTCACAGTGACCAAAATTGCCATTTTTACAGAGTTTTGCTTACTCAAAAGCTTCCATTTTGACCCGTTACAGGCACAGAAATGACTTTAAACACACTTATTCTAGTTGACAAAGTCATAATTCACATCCAACAGTAATTTAGAGTCAAAAGATAAAATGTTTAAATTTCATCATTATAGACCATTTTGGGATCGTTCGACAGGTCCGGAGTCATCGTTTTTCATCCGAAAATTGATTTTTCGGACTGTACCAAAAATGATTCAAAATGTCAATTGGATCATGCCTCATGTTGAATAACCACTTTTTAAACCCTCACAGTGACCAAAATTGCCATTTTTACAGAGTTTTGCTTACTCAAAAGCTTCAATTTTGACCCGTTTCAGGCACAGAAATGACTTTAAACACACTTATTTTAGTTGACAAAGTCCTAATTCACATCCAACAGTCATTTAGAGTCAAAAGATTAAATGTTGAAATTTCATCATTATAGACCATTTTGGGATGGTTCGACAGGTCCGGAGTCATCGTTTTTCATCCGAAAATTGATTTTTTGGACTGTACCAAAAATGATTCAAAATATCAATTGGATCATGCCTCATGTTGAATAACCACTTTTTAAACCCTCACAGTGACCAAAATTGCAATTTTTAAAGAGTTTTGCTTACTCAAAAGCTTCAATTTTGACCCGTTTCAGGCACAGAAATGACTTTAAACACACTTATTTTAGTTGACAAAGTCCTAATTCACATCCAACAGTAATTTAGAGTCAAAAGATTAAATGTTAAAATTTCATCATTATAGACCATTTTGGGATCGTTCGACAGGTCCGGAGTCATTGTTTTTCATCCGAAAATTGATTTTTTGGACTGTACCAAAAATGATTCAAAATGTCAATTGGATCATGCCTCATGTTAAATAACCACTTTTTAAACCCTCACAGTGACCAAAATTGCCATTTTTACAGAGTTTTGCTTACTCAAAAGCTTCAATTTTGACCCGTTTCAGGCACAGAAATGACTTTAAACACACTTACTTTAGTTGACAAAGTCATAATTCACATCCAACAGTCATTTAGAGTCAAAAGATTAAATGTTGAAATTTCATCATTATAGACCATTTTGGGATCGTTCGACAGGTCCGGAGTCATCGTTTTTCATCCGAAAATTGATTTTTTGGACTGTACCAAAAATGATTCAAAATGTCAATTGGATCATGCCTCATGTTGAATAACCACTTTTTAAACCCTCACAGTGACCAAAATTGCCATTTTTACAGAGTTTTGCTTACTCAAAAGCTTCAATTTTGACCAATTTCAGGCACAGAAATGACTTTAAACACACTTATTTTAGTTGACAAAGTCCTAATTCACATCCAACAGTAATTTAGAGTCAAAAGATTAAATGTTAAAATTTCATCATTATAGACCATTTTGGGATCGTTCGACAGGTCCGGAGTCATCGTTTTTCATCCGAAAATTGATTTTTTGGACTGTACCAAAAATGATTCAAAATGTCAATTGGATCATGCCTCATGTTGAATAACCACTTTTTAAACCCTCACAGTGACCAAAATTGCCATTTTTAAAGAGTTTTGCTTACTCAAAAGCTTCAATTTTGACCCGTTTCAGGCACAGAAATGACTTTAAACACACTTATTTTAGTTGACAAAGTCCTAATTCACATCCAACAGTAATTTAGAGTCAAAAGATTAAATGTTAAAATTTCATCATTATAGACCATTTTGGGATCGTTCGACAGGTCCGGAGTCATTGTTTTTCATCCGAAAATTGATTTTTTGGACTGTACCAAAAATGATTCAAAATGTCAATTGGATCATGCCTCATGTTGAATAACCACTTTTTAAACCCTCACAGTGACCAAAATTGCCATTTTTACAGAGTTTTGCTTACTCAAAAGCTTCAATTTTGACCCGTTTCAGGCACAGAAATGACTTTAAACACACTTACTTTAGTTGACAAAGTCATAATTCACATCCAACAGTCATTTAGAGTCAAAAGATTAAATGTTGAAATTTCATCATTAAAGACCATTTTGGGATCGTTCGACAGGTCCGGAGTCATCGTTTTTCATCCGAAAATGGATTTTTTGGACTGTACCAAAAATGATTCAAAATGTCAATTGGATCATGCCTCATGGTGAATAACCACTTTTTAAACCCTCACAGTGACCAAAATTGCCATTTTTACAGAGTTTTGCTTACTCAAAAGCTTCAATTTTGACCAATTTCAGGCACAGAAATGACTTTAAACACACTTATTTTAGTTGACAAAGTCCTAATTCACATCCAACAGTAATTTAGAGTCAAAAGATTAAATGTTAAAATTTCATCATTATAGACCATTTTGGGATCGTTCGACAGGTCCGGAGTCATCGTTTTTCATCCGAAAATTGATTTTTTGGACTGTACCAAAAATGATTCAAAATGTCAATTGGATCATGCCTCATGTTGAATAACCACTTTTTAAACCCTCACAGTGACCAAAATTGCCATTTTTACAGAGTTTTGCTTACTCAAAAGCTTCCATTTTGACCCGTTTCAGGCACAGAAATGACTTTAAACACACTTATTCTAGTTGACAAAGTCATAATTCACACCCAACAGTAATTTAGAGTCAAAAGAATAAATGTTAAAATTTCATCATTATAGACCATTTTGGGATCGTTCGACAGGTCCGGAGTCATCGTTTTTCATCCGAAAATTGATTTTTTGGACTGTACCAAAAATGATTCAAAATGTCAATTGGATCATGCCTCATGTTGAATAACCACTTTTTAAACCCTCACAGTGACCAAAATTGCCATTTTTACAGAGTTTTGCTTACTCAAAAGCTTCCATTTTGACCCGTTTCAGGCACAGAAATGACTTTAAACACACTTATTCTAGTTGACAAAGTCCTAATTCACATCCAACAGTAATTTAGAGTCAAAAGATTAAATGTTGAAATTTCATCATTATAGACCATTTTGGGATCGTTCGACAGGTCCGGAGTCATCGTTTTTCATCCGAAAATTGATTTTTTGGACTGTACCAAAAATGATTCAAAATGTCAATTGGATCATGCCTCATGTTGAATAACCACTTTTTCAACCCTCACAGTGACCAAAATTGCCATTTTTACAGAGTTTTGCTTACTCAAAAGCTTCAATTTTGACCCGTTTCAGGCACAGAAATGACTTTAAACACACTTATTTTAGTTGACAAAGTCCTAATTCATATCCAACAGTAATTTAGAGTCAAAAGAATAAATGTTAAAATTTCATCATTATAGACCATTTTGGGATCGTTCGACAGGTCCGGAGTCATCGTTTTTCATCCGAAAATTGATTTTTTGGACTGTACCAAAAATGATTCAAAATGTCAATTGGATCATGCCTCATGTTGAATAACGACTTTTTAAACCCTCACAGTGACCAAAATTGCCATTTTTACAGAGTTTTGCTTACTCAAATGCTTCCATTTTGACCCGTTTCAGGCACAGAAATGACTTTAAACACACTTATTCTAGTTGACAAAGTCATAATTCACATCCAACAGTAATTTAGAGTCAAAAGATTAAATGTTAAAATTTCATCATTATAGACCATTTTGGGATCGTTCGACAGGTCCGGAGTCATCGTTTTTCATCCGAAAAGTGATTTTTGGGACTGTACCGAAAATGATTCAAAATGTCAATTGGATCATGCCTCATGTTGAATAACCACTTTTTAAACCCTCACAAGGACCAAAATTGCCATTTTTACAGAGTTTTGCTTACTCAAAAGCTTCCATTTTGACCAGTTTCAGGCACAGAAATGACTTTAAACACACTTATTTTAGTTGACAAAGTCCTAATTCACATCCAACAGTCATTTAGAGTCAAAAGATTAAATGTTGAAATTTCATCATTATAGACCATTTTGGGATCGTTCGACAGGTCCGGAGTCATTGTTTTTCATCCGAAAATTGATTTTTTGGACTGTACCAAAAATGATTCAAAATGTCAATTGGATCATGCCTCATGTTGAATAACCACTTTTTAAACCCTCACAGTGACCAAAATTGCCATTTTTACAGAGTTTTGCTTACTCAAAAGCTTCAATTTTGACCCGTTTCAGGCACAGAAATGACTTTAAACACACTTACTTTAGTTGACAAAGTCATAATTCACATCCAACAGTCATTTAGAGTCAAAAGATTAAATGTTGAAATTTCATCATTATAGACCATTTTGGGATCGTTCGACAGGTCCGGAGTCATCGTTTTTCATCCGAAAATTGATTTTTTGGACTGTACCAAAAATGATTCAAAATGTCAATTGGATCATGCCTCATGTTGAATAACAACTTTTTAAACCCTCACAGTGACCAAAATTGCCATTTTTACAGAGTTTTGCTTACTCAAAAGCTTCAATTTTGACCAATTTCAGGCACAGAAATGACTTTAAACACACTTATTTTAGTTGACAAAGTCCTAATTCACATCCAACAGTAATTTAGAGTCAAAAGATTAAATGTTAAAATTTCATCATTATAGACCATTTTGGGATCGTTCGACAGGTCCGGAGTCATCGTTTCTCATCCGAAAATTGATTTTTTGGACTGTACCAAAAATGATTCAAAATGTCAATTGGATCATGCCTCATGTTGAATAACCACTTTTTAAACCCTCACAGTGACCGAAATTGCCATTTTTAAAGAGTTTTGCTTACTCAAAAGCTTCAATTTTGACCCGTTTCAGGCACAGAAATGACTTTAAACACACTTATTTTAGTTGACAAAGTCCTAATTCACATCCAACAGTAATTTAGAGTCAAAAGATTAAATGTTAAAATTTCATCATTATAGACCATTTTGGGATCGTTCGACAGGTCCGGAGTCATTGTTTTTCATCCGAAAATTGATTTTTTGGACTGTACCAAAAATGATTCAAAATGTCAATTGGATCATGCCTCATGTTGAATAACCACTTTTTAAACCCTCACAGTGACCAAAATTGCCATTTTTACAGAGTTTTGCTTACTCAAAAGCTTCAATTTTGACCCGTTTCAGGCACAGAAATGACTTTAAACACACTTACTTTAGTTGACAAAGTCATAATTCACATCCAACAGTAATTTAGAGTCAAAAGATTAAATGTTGAAATTTCATCATTATAGACCATTTTGGGATCGTTCGACAGGTCCGGAGTCATCGTTTTTCATCCGAAAATTGATTTTTTGGACTGTACCAAAAATGATTCAAAATGTCAATTGGATCATGCCTCATGTTGAATAACCACTTTTTAAACCCTCACAGTGACCAAAATTGCCATTTTTACAGAGTTTTGCTTACTCAAAAGCTTCAATTTTGACCCGTTTCAGGCACAGAAATGACTTTAAACACACTTATTTTAGTTTACAAAGTCCTAATTCACATCCAACAGTCATTTAGAGTCAAAAGATTAAATGTTGAAATTTCATCATTATAGACCATTTTGGGATCGTTCGACAGGTCCGGAGTCATCGTTTTTCATCCGAAAATTGATTTTTTGGACTGTACCAAAAATGATTCAAAATGTCAATTGGATCATGCCTCATGTTGAATAACCACTTTTTCAACCCTCACAGTGACCAAAATTGCCATTTTTACAGAGTTTTGCTTACTCAAAAGCTTCAATTTTGACCCGTTTCAGGCACAGAAATGACTTTAAACACACTTATTTTAGTTGACAAAGTCCTAATTCACATCCAACAGTAATTTAGAGTCAAAAGAATAAATGTTAAAATTTCATCATTATAGACCATTTTGGGATCGTTCGACAGGTCCGGAGTCATCGTTTTTCATCCGAAAATTGATTTTTTGGACTGTACCAAAAATGATTCAAAATGTCAATTGGATCATGCCTCATGTTGAATAACCACTTTTTAAACCCTCACAGTGACCAAAATTGCCATTTTTACAGAGTTTTGCTTACTCAAAAGCTTCCATTTTGACCCGTTACAGGCACAGAAATGACTTTAAACACACTTATTCTAGTTGACAAAGTCATAATTCACATCCAACAGTAATTTAGAGTCAAAAGATTAAATGTTAAAATTTCATCATTATAGACCATTTTGGGATCGTTCGACAGGTCCGGAGTCATCGTTTTTCATCCGAAAAGTGATTTTTGGGACTGTACCGAAAATGATTCAAAATGTCAATTGGATCATGCCTCATGTTGAATAACCACTTTTTAAACCCTCACAAGGACCAAAATTGCCATTTTTACAGAGTTTTGCTTACTCAAAAGCTTCCATTTTGACCAGTTTCAGGCACAGAAATGACTTTAAACACACTTTTTCTAGTTGACAAAATCATAATTCACATCCAACAGTAATTTAGAGTCAAAAGATTAAATGTTTAAATTTCATCATTATAGACCATTTTGGGATCGTTCGACAGGTCCGGAGTCATCGTTTTTCATCCGAAAATTGATTTTTCGGACTGTACCAAAAATGATTCAAAATGTCAATTGGATCATGCCTCATGTTGAATAACCACTTTTTAAACCCTCACAGTGACCAAAATTGCCATTTTTACAGAGTTTTGCTTACTCAAAAGCTTCAATTTTGACCCGTTTCAGGCACAGAAATGACTTTAAACACACTTATTTTAGTTGACAAAGTCCTAATTCACATCCAACAGTAATTTAGAGTCAAAAGATTAAATGTTGAAATTTCATCATTATAGACCATTTTGGGATCGTTCGACAGGTCCGGAGTCATCGTTTTTCATCCGAAAATTGATTTTTTGGACTGTACCAAAAATGATTCAAAATGTCAATTGGATCATGCCTCATGTTGAATAACCACTTTTTCAACCCTCACAGTGACCAAAATTGCCATTTTTACAGAGTTTTGCTTACTCAAAAGCTTCAATTTTGACCCGTTTCAGGCACAGAAATGACTTTAAACACACTTATTTTAGTTGACAAAGTCCTAATTCACATCCAACAGTAATTTAGAGTCAAAAGAATAAATGTTAAAATTTCATCATTATAGACCATTTTGGGATCGTTCGACAGGTCCGGAGTCATCGTTTTTCATCCGAAAATTGATTTTTTGGACTGTACCAAAAATGATTCAAAATGTCAATTGGATCATGCCTCATGTTGAATAACCACTTTTTAAACCCTCACAGTGACCAAAATTGCCATTTTTACAGAGTTTTGCTTACTCAAAAGCTTCCATTTTGACCCGTTACAGGCACAGAAATGACTTTAAACACACTTATTCTAGTTGACAAAGTCATAATTCACATCCAACAGTAATTTAGAGTCAAAAGATTAAATGTTAAAATTTCATCATTATAGACCATTTTGGGATGGTTCGACAGGTCCGGAGTCATCGTTTTTCATCCGAAAATTGATTTTTTGGACTGTACCAAAAATGATTCAAAATATCAATTGGATCATGCCTCATGTTGAATAACCACTTTTTAAACCCTCACAGTGACCAAAATTGCAATTTTTAAAGAGTTTTGCTTACTCAAAAGCTTCAATTTTGACCCGTTTCAGGCACAGAAATGACTTTAAACACACTTATTTTAGTTGACAAAGTCCTAATTCACATCCAACAGTAATTTAGAGTCAAAAGATTAAATGTTAAAATTTCATCATTATAGACCATTTTGGGATCGTTCGACAGGTCCGGAGTCATTGTTTTTCATCCGAAAATTGATTTTTTGGACTGTACCAAAAATGATTCAAAATGTCAATTGGATCATGCCTCATGTTAAATAACCACTTTTTAAACCCTCACAGTGACCAAAATTGCCATTTTTACAGAGTTTTGCTTACTCAAAAGCTTCAATTTTGACCCGTTTCAGGCACAGAAATGACTTTAAACACACTTACTTTAGTTGACAAAGTCATAATTCACATCCAACAGTCATTTAGAGTCAAAAGATTAAATGTTGAAATTTCATCATTATAGACCATTTTGGGATCGTTCGACAGGTCCGGAGTCATCGTTTTTCATCCGAAAATTGATTTTTTGGACTGTACCAAAAATGATTCAAAATGTCAATTGGATCATGCCTCATGTTGAATAACCACTTTTTAAACCCTCACAGTGACCAAAATTGCCATTTTTACAGAGTTTTGCTTACTCAAAAGCTTCCATTTTGACCCGTTTCAGGCACAGAAATGACTTTAAACACACTTATTCTAGTTGACAAAGTCCTAATTCACATCCAACAGTAATTTAGAGTCAAAAGATTAAATGTTGAAATTTCATCATTATAGACCATTTTGGGATCGTTCGACAGGTCCGGAGTCATCGTTTTTCATCCGAAAATTGATTTTTTGGACTGTACCAAAAATGATTCAAAATGTCAATTGGATCATGCCTCATGTTGAATAACCACTTTTTCAACCCTCACAGTGACCAAAATTGCCATTTTTACAGAGTTTTGCTTACTCAAAAGCTTCAATTTTGACCCGTTTCAGGCACAGAAATGACTTTAAACACACTTATTTTAGTTGACAAAGTCCTAATTCATATCCAACAGTAATTTAGAGTCAAAAGAATAAATGTTAAAATTTCATCATTATAGACCATTTTGGGATCGTTCGACAGGTCCGGAGTCATCGTTTTTCATCCGAAAATTGATTTTTTGGACTGTACCAAAAATGATTCAAAATGTCAATTGGATCATGCCTCATGTTGAATAACGACTTTTTAAACCCTCACAGTGACCAAAATTGCCATTTTTACAGAGTTTTGCTTACTCAAATGCTTCCATTTTGACCCGTTTCAGGCACAGAAATGACTTTAAACACACTTATTCTAGTTGACAAAGTCATAATTCACATCCAACAGTAATTTAGAGTCAAAAGATTAAATGTTAAAATTTCATCATTATAGACCATTTTGGGATCGTTCGACAGGTCCGGAGTCATCGTTTTTCATCCGAAAATTGATTTTTTGGACTGTACCAAAAATGATTCAAAATGTCAATTGGATCATGCCTCATGTTGAATAACCACTTTTTAAACCCTCACAGTGACCAAAATTGCCATTTTTACAGAGTTTTGCTTACTCAAAAGCTTCAATTTTGACCCGTTTCAGGCACAGAAATGACTTTAAACACACTTATTTTAGTTTACAAAGTCCTAATTCACATCCAACAGTCATTTAGAGTCAAAAGATTAAATGTTGAAATTTCATCATTATAGACCATTTTGGGATCGTTCGACAGGTCCGGAGTCATCGTTTTTCATCCGAAAATTGATTTTTCGGACTGTACCAAAAATGATTCAAAATGTCAATTGGATCATGCCTCATGTTGAATAACCACTTTTTAAACCCTCACAGTGACCAAAATTGCCATTTTTACAGAGTTTTGCTTACTCAAAAGCTTCAATTTTGACCCGTTTCAGGCACAGAAATGACTTTAAACACACTTATTTTAGTTGACAAAGTCCTAATTCACATCCAACAGTAATTTAGAGTCAAAAGATTAAATGTTGAAATTTCATCATTATAGACCATTTTGGGATCGTTCGACAGGTCCGGAGTCATCGTTTTTCATCCGAAAATTGATTTTTTGGACTGTACCAAAAATGATTCAAAATGTCAATTGGATCATGCCTCATGTTGAATAACCACTTTTTCAACCCTCACAGTGACCAAAATTGCCATTTTTACAGAGTTTTGCTTACTCAAAAGCTTCAATTTTGACCCGTTTCAGGCACAGAAATGACTTTAAACACACTTATTTTAGTTGACAAAGTCCTAATTCACATCCAACAGTAATTTAGAGTCAAAAGAATAAATGTTAAAATTTCATCATTATAGACCATTTTGGGATCGTTCGACAGGTCCGGAGTCATCGTTTTTCATCCGAAAATTGATTTTTTGGACTGTACCAAAAATGATTCAAAATGTCAATTGGATCATGCCTCATGTTGAATAACCACTTTTTAAACCCTCACAGTGACCAAAATTGCCATTTTTACAGAGTTTTGCTTACTCAAAAGCTTCCATTTTGACCCGTTACAGGCACAGAAATGACTTTAAACACACTTATTCTAGTTGACAAAGTCATAATTCACATCCAACAGTAATTTAGAGTCAAAAGATTAAATGTTAAAATTTCATCATTATAGACCATTTTGGGATGGTTCGACAGGTCCGGAGTCATCGTTTTTCATCCGAAAATTGATTTTTTGGACTGTACCAAAAATGATTCAAAATATCAATTGGATCATGCCTCATGTTGAATAACCACTTTTTAAACCCTCACAGTGACCAAAATTGCAATTTTTAAAGAGTTTTGCTTACTCAAAAGCTTCAATTTTGACCCGTTTCAGGCACAGAAATGACTTTAAACACACTTATTTTAGTTGACAAAGTCCTAATTCACATCCAACAGTAATTTAGAGTCAAAAGATTAAATGTTAAAATTTCATCATTATAGACCATTTTGGGATCGTTCGACAGGTCCGGAGTCATTGTTTTTCATCCGAAAATTGATTTTTTGGACTGTACCAAAAATGATTCAAAATGTCAATTGGATCATGCCTCATGTTAAATAACCACTTTTTAAACCCTCACAGTGACCAAAATTGCCATTTTTACAGAGTTTTGCTTACTCAAAAGCTTCAATTTTGACCCGTTTCAGGCACAGAAATGACTTTAAACACACTTACTTTAGTTGACAAAGTCATAATTCACATCCAACAGTCATTTAGAGTCAAAAGATTAAATGTTAAAATTTCATCATTATAGACCATTTTGGGATCGTTCGACAGGTCCGGAGTCATCGTTTTTCATCCGAAAATTGATTTTTTGGACTGTACCAAAAATGATTCAAAATGTCAATTGGATCATGCCTCATGTTGAATAACCACTTTTTAAACCCTCACAGTGACCAAAATTGCCATTTTTACAGAGTTTTGCTTACTCAAAAGCTTCAATTTTGACCAATTTCAGGCACAGAAATGACTTTAAACACACTTATTTTAGTTGACAAAGTCCTAATTCACATCCAACAGTAATTTAGAGTCAAAAGATTAAATGTTAAAATTTCATCATTATAGACCATTTTGGGATCGTTCGACAGGTCCGGAGTCATCGTTTTTCATCCGAAAATTGATTTTTTGGACTGTACCAAAAATGATTCAAAATGTCAATTGGATCATGCCTCATGTTGAATAACCACTTTTTAAACCCTCACAGTGACCAAAATTGCCATTTTTAAAGAGTTTTGCTTACTCAAAAGCTTCAATTTTGACCCGTTTCAGGCACAGAAATGACTTTAAACACACTTATTTTAGTTGACAAAGTCCTAATTCACATCCAACAGTAATTTAGAGTCAAAAGATTAAATGTTAAAATTTCATCATTATAGACCATTTTGGGATCGTTCGACAGGTCCGGAGTCATTGTTTTTCATCCGAAAATTGATTTTTTGGACTGTACCAAAAATGATTCAAAATGTCAATTGGATCATGCCTCATGTTGAATAACCACTTTTTAAACCCTCACAGTGACCAAAATTGCCATTTTTACAGAGTTTTGCTTACTCAAAAGCTTCAATTTTGACCCGTTTCAGGCACAGAAATGACTTTAAACACACTTACTTTAGTTGACAAAGTCATAATTCACATCCAACAGTCATTTAGAGTCAAAAGATTAAATGTTGAAATTTCATCATTAAAGACCATTTTGGGATCGTTCGACAGGTCCGGAGTCATCGTTTTTCATCCGAAAATGGATTTTTTGGACTGTACCAAAAATGATTCAAAATGTCAATTGGATCATGCCTCATGGTGAATAACCACTTTTTAAACCCTCACAGTGACCAAAATTGCCATTTTTACAGAGTTTTGCTTACTCAAAAGCTTCAATTTTGACCAATTTCAGGCACAGAAATGACTTTAAACACACTTATTTTAGTTGACAAAGTCCTAATTCACATCCAACAGTAATTTAGAGTCAAAAGATTAAATGTTAAAATTTCATCATTATAGACCATTTTGGGATCGTTCGACAGGTCCGGAGTCATCGTTTTTCATCCGAAAATTGATTTTTTGGACTGTACCAAAAATGATTCAAAATGTCAATTGGATCATGCCTCATGTTGAATAACCACTTTTTAAACCCTCACAGTGACCAAAATTGCCATTTTTACAGAGTTTTGCTTACTCAAAAGCTTCCATTTTGACCCGTTTCAGGCACAGAAATGACTTTAAACACACTTATTCTAGTTGACAAAGTCATAATTCACACCCAACAGTCATTTAGAGTCAAAAGATTAAATGTTAAAATTTGATCATTATAGACCATTTTGGGATCGTTCGACAGGTCCGGAGTCATCGTTTTTCATCCGAAAATTGATTTTTGGGACTGTACCAAAAATGATTCAAAATGTCAATTGGATCATGCCTCATGTGGAATAACCACTTTTTAAACCCTCACAGTGACCAAAATTGCCATTTTTACAGAGTTTTGCTTACTCAAAAGCTTCAATTTTGACCCGTTTCAGGCACAGAAATGACTTTAAACACACTTATTTTAGTTGACAAAGTCCTAATTCACATCCAACAGTAATTTAGAGTCAAAAGAATAAATGTTAAAATTTCATCATTATAGACCATTTTGGGATCGTTCGACAGGTCCGGAGTCATCGTTTTTCATCCGAAAATTGATTTTTTGGACTGTACCAAAAATGATTCAAAATGTCAATTGGATCATGCCTCATGTTGAATAACCACTTTTTAAACCCTCACAGTGACCAAAATTGCCATTTTTACAGAGTTTTGCTTACTCAAAAGCTTCCATTTTGACCCGTTTCAGGCACAGAAATGACTTTAAACACACTTATTCTAGTTGACAAAGTCCTAATTCACATCCAACAGTAATTTAGAGTCAAAAGATTAAATGTTGAAATTTCATCATTATAGACCATTTTGGGATCGTTCGACAGGTCCGGAGTCATCGTTTTTCATCCGAAAATTGATTTTTTGGACTGTACCAAAAATGATTCAAAATGTCAATTGGATCATGCCTCATGTTGAATAACCACTTTTTCAACCCTCACAGTGACCAAAATTGCCATTTTTACAGAGTTTTGCTTACTCAAAAGCTTCAATTTTGACCCGTTTCAGGCACAGAAATGACTTTAAACACACTTATTTTAGTTGACAAAGTCCTAATTCATATCCAACAGTAATTTAGAGTCAAAAGAATAAATGTTAAAATTTCATCATTATAGACCATTTTGGGATCGTTCGACAGGTCCGGAGTCATCGTTTTTCATCCGAAAATTGATTTTTTGGACTGTACCAAAAATGATTCAAAATGTCAATTGGATCATGCCTCATGTTGAATAACGACTTTTTAAACCCTCACAGTGACCAAAATTGCCATTTTTACAGAGTTTTGCTTACTCAAATGCTTCCATTTTGACCCGTTTCAGGCACAGAAATGACTTTAAACACACTTATTCTAGTTGACAAAGTCATAATTCACATCCAACAGTAATTTAGAGTCAAAAGATTAAATGTTAAAATTTCATCATTATAGACCATTTTGGGATCGTTCGACAGGTCCGGAGTCATCGTTTTTCATCCGAAAAGTGATTTTTGGGACTGTACCGAAAATGATTCAAAATGTCAATTGGATCATGCCTCATGTTGAATAACCACTTTTTAAACCCTCACAAGGACCAAAATTGCCATTTTTACAGAGTTTTGCTTACTCAAAAGCTTCCATTTTGACCAGTTTCAGGCACAGAAATGACTTTAAACACACTTATTTTAGTTGACAAAGTCCTAATTCACATCCAACAGTCATTTAGAGTCAAAAGATTAAATGTTGAAATTTCATCATTATAGACCATTTTGGGATCGTTCGACAGGTCCGGAGTCATTGTTTTTCATCCGAAAATTGATTTTTTGGACTGTACCAAAAATGATTCAAAATGTCAATTGGATCATGCCTCATGTTGAATAACCACTTTTTAAACCCTCACAGTGACCAAAATTGCCATTTTTACAGAGTTTTGCTTACTCAAAAGCTTCCATTTTGACCCGTTACAGGCACAGAAATGACTTTAAACACACTTATTCTAGTTGACAAAGTCATAATTCACATCCAACAGTAATTTAGAGTCAAAAGATTAAATGTTAAAATTTCATCATTATAGACCATTTTGGGATCGTTCGACAGGTCCGGAGTCATCGTTTTTCATCCGAAAAGTGATTTTTGGGACTGTACCGAAAATGATTCAAAATGTCAATTGGATCATGCCTCATGTTGAATAACCACTTTTTAAACCCTCACAAGGACCAAAATTGCCATTTTTACAGAGTTTTGCTTACTCAAAAGCTTCCATTTTGACCAGTTTCAGGCACAGAAATGACTTTAAACACACTTTTTCTAGTTGACAAAATCATAATTCACATCCAACAGTAATTTAGAGTCAAAAGATTAAATGTTTAAATTTCATCATTATAGACCATTTTGGGATCGTTCGACAGGTCCGGAGTCATCGTTTTTCATCCGAAAATTGATTTTTCGGACTGTACCAAAAATGATTCAAAATGTCAATTGGATCATGCCTCATGTTGAATAACCACTTTTTAAACCCTCACAGTGACCAAAATTGCCATTTTTACAGAGTTTTGCTTACTCAAAAGCTTCAATTTTGACCCGTTTCAGGCACAGAAATGACTTTAAACACACTTATTTTAGTTGACAAAGTCCTAATTCACATCCAACAGTAATTTAGAGTCAAAAGATTAAATGTTGAAATTTCATCATTATAGACCATTTTGGGATCGTTCGACAGGTCCGGAGTCATCGTTTTTCATCCGAAAATTGATTTTTTGGACTGTACCAAAAATGATTCAAAATGTCAATTGGATCATGCCTCATGTTGAATAACCACTTTTTCAACCCTCACAGTGACCAAAATTGCCATTTTTACAGAGTTTTGCTTACTCAAAAGCTTCAATTTTGACCCGTTTCAGGCACAGAAATGACTTTAAACACACTTATTTTAGTTGACAAAGTCCTAATTCACATCCAACAGTAATTTAGAGTCAAAAGAATAAATGTTAAAATTTCATCATTATAGACCATTTTGGGATCGTTCGACAGGTCCGGAGTCATCGTTTTTCATCCGAAAATTGATTTTTTGGACTGTACCAAAAATGATTCAAAATGTCAATTGGATCATGCCTCATGTTGAATAACCACTTTTTAAACCCTCACAGTGACCAAAATTGCCATTTTTACAGAGTTTTGCTTACTCAAAAGCTTCCATTTTGACCCGTTACAGGCACAGAAATGACTTTAAACACACTTATTCTAGTTGACAAAGTCATAATTCACATCCAACAGTAATTTAGAGTCAAAAGATTAAATGTTAAAATTTCATCATTATAGACCATTTTGGGATCGTTCGACAGGTCCGGAGTCATCGTTTTTCATCCGAAAAGTGATTTTTGGGACTGTACCGAAAATGATTCAAAATGTCAATTGGATCATGCCTCATGTTGAATAACCACTTTTTAAACCCTCACAAGGACCAAAATTGCCATTTTTACAGAGTTTTGCTTACTCAAAAGCTTCCATTTTGACCAGTTTCAGGCACAGAAATGACTTTAAACACACTTATTCTAGTTGACAAAATCATAATTCACATCCAACAGTAATTTAGAGTCAAAAGATAAAATGTTTAAATTTCATCATTATAGACCATTTTGGGATCGTTCGACAGGTCCGGAGTCATCGTTTTTCATCCGAAAATTGATTTTTCGGACTGTACCAAAAATGATTCAAAATGTCAATTGGATCATGCCTCATGTTGAATAACCACTTTTTAAACCCTCACAGTGACCAAAATTGCCATTTTTACAGAGTTTTGCTTACTCAAAAGCTTCAATTTTGACCCGTTTCAGGCACAGAAATGACTTTAAACACACTTATTTTAGTTGACAAAGTCCTAATTCACATCCAACAGTCATTTAGAGTCAAAAGATTAAATGTTGAAATTTCATCATTATAGACCATTTTGGGATGGTTCGACAGGTCCGGAGTCATCGTTTTTCATCCGAAAATTGATTTTTTGGACTGTACCAAAAATGATTCAAAATATCAATTGGATCATGCCTCATGTTGAATAACCACTTTTTAAACCCTCACAGTGACCAAAATTGCAATTTTTAAAGAGTTTTGCTTACTCAAAAGCTTCAATTTTGACCCGTTTCAGGCACAGAAATGACTTTAAACACACTTATTTTAGTTGACAAAGTCCTAATTCACATCCAACAGTAATTTAGAGTCAAAAGATTAAATGTTAAAATTTCATCATTATAGACCATTTTGGGATCGTTCGACAGGTCCGGAGTCATTGTTTTTCATCCGAAAATTGATTTTTTGGACTGTACCAAAAATGATTCAAAATGTCAATTGGATCATGCCTCATGTTAAATAACCACTTTTTAAACCCTCACAGTGACCAAAATTGCCATTTTTACAGAGTTTTGCTTACTCAAAAGCTTCAATTTTGACCCGTTTCAGGCACAGAAATGACTTTAAACACACTTACTTTAGTTGACAAAGTCATAATTCACATCCAACAGTCATTTAGAGTCAAAAGATTAAATGTTGAAATTTCATCATTATAGACCATTTTGGGATCGTTCGACAGGTCCGGAGTCATCGTTTTTCATCCGAAAATTGATTTTTTGGACTGTACCAAAAATGATTCAAAATGTCAATTGGATCATGCCTCATGTTGAATAACCACTTTTTAAACCCTCACAGTGACCAAAATTGCCATTTTTAAAGAGTTTTGCTTACTCAAAAGCTTCAATTTTGACCCGTTTCAGGCACAGAAATGACTTTAAACACACTTATTTTAGTTGACAAAGTCCTAATTCACATCCAACAGTAATTTAGAGTCAAAAGATTAAATGTTAAAATTTCATCATTATAGACCATTTTGGGATCGTTCGACAGGTCCGGAGTCATTGTTTTTCATCCGAAAATTGATTTTTTGGACTGTACCAAAAATGATTCAAAATGTCAATTGGATCATGCCTCATGTTGAATAACCACTTTTTAAACCCTCACAGTGACCAAAATTGCCATTTTTACAGAGTTTTGCTTACTCAAAAGCTTCAATTTTGACCCGTTTCAGGCACAGAAATGACTTTAAACACACTTACTTTAGTTGACAAAGTCATAATTCACATCCAACAGTCATTTAGAGTCAAAAGATTAAATGTTGAAATTTCATCATTAAAGACCATTTTGGGATCGTTCGACAGGTCCGGAGTCATCGTTTTTCATCCGAAAATGGATTTTTTGGACTGTACCAAAAATGATTCAAAATGTCAATTGGATCATGCCTCATGGTGAATAACCACTTTTTAAACCCTCACAGTGACCAAAATTGCCATTTTTACAGAGTTTTGCTTACTCAAAAGCTTCAATTTTGACCAATTTCAGGCACAGAAATGACTTTAAACACACTTATTTTAGTTGACAAAGTCCTAATTCACATCCAACAGTAATTTAGAGTCAAAAGATTAAATGTTAAAATTTCATCATTATAGACCATTTTGGGATCGTTCGACAGGTCCGGAGTCATCGTTTTTCATCCGAAAATTGATTTTTTGGACTGTACCAAAAATGATTCAAAATGTCAATTGGATCATGCCTCATGTTGAATAACCACTTTTTAAACCCTCACAGTGACCAAAATTGCCATTTTTACAGAGTTTTGCTTACTCAAAAGCTTCCATTTTGACCCGTTTCAGGCACAGAAATGACTTTAAACACACTTATTCTAGTTGACAAAGTCATAATTCACACCCAACAGTCATTTAGAGTCAAAAGATTAAATGTTAAAATTTGATCATTATAGACCATTTTGGGATCGTTCGACAGGTCCGGAGTCATCGTTTTTCATCCGAAAATTGATTTTTGGGACTGTACCAAAAATGATTCAAAATGTCAATTGGATCATGCCTCATGTTGAATAACCACTTTTTAAACCCTCACAGTGACCAAAATTGCTATTTTTACAGAGTTTTGCTTACTCAAAAGCTTCAATTTTGACCCGTTTCAGGCACAGAAATGACTTTAAACACACTTATTTTAGTTGACAAAGTCCTAATTCACATCCAACAGTAATTTAGAGTCAAAAGAATAAATGTTAAAATTTCATCATTATAGACCATTTTGGGATCGTTCGACAGGTCCGGAGTCATCGTTTTTCATCCGAAAATTGATTTTTTGGACTGTACCAAAATGATTCAAAATGTCAATTGGATCATGCCTCATGTTGAATAACCACTTTTTAAACCCTCACAGTGACCAAAATTGCCATTTTTACAGAGTTTTGCTTACTCAAAAGCTTCCATTTTGACCCGTTTCAGGCACAGAAATGACTTTAAACACACTTATTCTAGTTGACAAAGTCCTAATTCACATCCAACAGTAATTTAGAGTCAAAAGATTAAATGTTGAAATTTCATCATTATAGACCATTTTGGGATCGTTCGACAGGTCCGGAGTCATCGTTTTTCATCCGAAAATTGATTTTTTGGACTGTACCAAAAATGATTCAAAATGTCAATTGGATCATGCCTCATGTTGAATAACCACTTTTTCAACCCTCACAGTGACCAAAATTGCCATTTTTACAGAGTTTTGCTTACTCAAAAGCTTCAATTTTGACCCGTTTCAGGCACAGAAATGACTTTAAACACACTTATTTTAGTTGACAAAGTCCTAATTCATATCCAACAGTAATTTAGAGTCAAAAGAATAAATGTTAAAATTTCATCATTATAGACCATTTTGGGATCGTTCGACAGGTCCGGAGTCATCGTTTTTCATCCGAAAATTGATTTTTTGGACTGTACCAAAAATGATTCAAAATGTCAATTGGATCATGCCTCATGTTGAATAACGACTTTTTAAACCCTCACAGTGACCAAAATTGCCATTTTTACAGAGTTTTGCTTACTCAAATGCTTCCATTTTGACCCGTTTCAGGCACAGAAATGACTTTAAACACACTTATTCTAGTTGACAAAGTCATAATTCACATCCAACAGTAATTTAGAGTCAAAAGATTAAATGTTAAAATTTCATCATTATAGACCATTTTGGGATCGTTCGACAGGTCCGGAGTCATCGTTTTTCATCCGAAAAGTGATTTTTGGGACTGTACCGAAAATGATTCAAAATGTCAATTGGATCATGCCTCATGTTGAATAACCACTTTTTAAACCCTCACAAGGACCAAAATTGCCATTTTTACAGAGTTTTGCTTACTCAAAAGCTTCCATTTTGACCAGTTTCAGGCACAGAAATGACTTTAAACACACTTATTTTAGTTGACAAAGTCCTAATTCACATCCAACAGTCATTTAGAGTCAAAAGATTAAATGTTGAAATTTCATCATTATAGACCATTTTGGGATCGTTCGACAGGTCCGGAGTCATTGTTTTTCATCCGAAAATTGATTTTTTGGACTGTACCAAAAATGATTCAAAATGTCAATTGGATCATGCCTCATGTTGAATAACCACTTTTTAAACCCTCACAGTGACCAAAATTGCCATTTTTACAGAGTTTTGCTTACTCAAAAGCTTCAATTTTGACCCGTTTCAGGCACAGAAATGACTTTAAACACACTTACTTTAGTTGACAAAGTCATAATTCACATCCAACAGTCATTTAGAGTCAAAAGATTAAATGTTGAAATTTCATCATTATAGACCATTTTGGGATCGTTCGACAGGTCCGGAGTCATCGTTTTTCATCCGAAAATTGATTTTTTGGACTGTACCAAAAATGATTCAAAATGTCAATTGGATCATGCCTCATGTTGAATAACAACTTTTTAAACCCTCACAGTGACCAAAATTGCCATTTTTACAGAGTTTTGCTTACTCAAAAGCTTCAATTTTGACCAATTTCAGGCACAGAAATGACTTTAAACACACTTATTTTAGTTGACAAAGTCCTAATTCACATCCAACAGTAATTTAGAGTCAAAAGATTAAATGTTAAAATTTCATCATTATAGACCATTTTGGGATCGTTCGACAGGTCCGGAGTCATCGTTTCTCATCCGAAAATTGATTTTTTGGACTGTACCAAAAATGATTCAAAATGTCAATTGGATCATGCCTCATGTTGAATAACCACTTTTTAAACCCTCACAGTGACCGAAATTGCCATTTTTAAAGAGTTTTGCTTACTCAAAAGCTTCAATTTTGACCCGTTTCAGGCACAGAAATGACTTTAAACACACTTATTTTAGTTGACAAAGTCCTAATTCACATCCAACAGTAATTTAGAGTCAAAAGATTAAATGTTAAAATTTCATCATTATAGACCATTTTGGGATCGTTCGACAGGTCCGGAGTCATTGTTTTTCATCCGAAAATTGATTTTGTGGACTGTACCAAAAATGATTCAAAATGTCAATTGGATCATGCCTCATGTTGAATAACCACTTTTTAAACCCTCACAGTGACCAAAATTGCCATTTTTACAGAGTTTTGCTTACTCAAAAGCTTCAATTTTGACCCGTTTCAGGCACAGAAATGACTTTAAACACACTTACTTTAGTTGACAAAGTCATAATTCACATCCAACAGTAATTTAGAGTCAAAAGATTAAATGTTGAAATTTCATCATTATAGACCATTTTGGGATCGTTCGACAGGTCCGGAGTCATCGTTTTTCATCCGAAAATTGATTTTTTGGACTGTACCAAAAATGATTCAAAATGTCAATTGGATCATGCCTCATGTTGAATAACCACTTTTTAAACCCTCACAGTGACCAAAATTGCCATTTTTACAGAGTTTTGCTTACTCAAAAGCTTCAATTTTGACCCGTTTCAGGCACAGAAATGACTTTAAACACACTTATTTTAGTTTACAAAGTCCTAATTCACATCCAACAGTCATTTAGAGTCAAAAGATTAAATGTTGAAATTTCATCATTATAGACCATTTTGGGATCGTTCGACAGGTCCGGAGTCATCGTTTTTCATCCGAAAATTGATTTTTTGGACTGTACCAAAAATGATTCAAAATGTCAATTGGATCATGCCTCATGTTGAATAACCACTTTTTCAACCCTCACAGTGACCAAAATTGCCATTTTTACAGAGTTTTGCTTACTCAAAAGCTTCAATTTTGACCCGTTTCAGGCACAGAAATGACTTTAAACACACTTATTTTAGTTGACAAAGTCCTAATTCACATCCAACAGTAATTTAGAGTCAAAAGAATAAATGTTAAAATTTCATCATTATAGACCATTTTGGGATCGTTCGACAGGTCCGGAGTCATCGTTTTTCATCCGAAAATTGATTTTTTGGACTGTACCAAAAATGATTCAAAATGTCAATTGGATCATGCCTCATGTTGAATAACCACTTTTTAAACCCTCACAGTGACCAAAATTGCCATTTTTACAGAGTTTTGCTTACTCAAAAGCTTCCATTTTGACCCGTTACAGGCACAGAAATGACTTTAAACACACTTATTCTAGTTGACAAAATCATAATTCACATCCAACAGTAATTTAGAGTCAAAAGATTAAATGTTAAAATTTCATCATTATAGACCATTTTGGGATCGTTCGACAGGTCCGGAGTCATCGTTTTTCATCCGAAAAGTGATTTTTGGGACTGTACCGAAAATGATTCAAAATGTCAATTGGATCATGCCTCATGTTGAATAACCACTTTTTAAACCCTCACAAGGACCAAAATTGCCATTTTTACAGAGTTTTGCTTACTCAAAAGCTTCCATTTTGACCAGTTTCAGGCACAGAAATGACTTTAAACACACTTTTTCTAGTTGACAAAATCATAATTCACATCCAACAGTAATTTAGAGTCAAAAGATTAAATGTTTAAATTTCATCATTATAGACCATTTTGGGATCGTTCGACAGGTCCGGAGTCATCGTTTTTCATCCGAAAATTGATTTTTCGGACTGTACCAAAAATGATTCAAAATGTCAATTGGATCATGCCTCATGTTGAATAACCACTTTTTAAACCCTCACAGTGACCAAAATTGCCATTTTTACAGAGTTTTGCTTACTCAAAAGCTTCAATTTTGACCCGTTTCAGGCACAGAAATGACTTTAAACACACTTATTTTAGTTGACAAAGTCCTAATTCACATCCAACAGTAATTTAGAGTCAAAAGATTAAATGTTAAAATTTCATCATTATAGACCATTTTGGGATCGTTCGACAGGTCCGGAGTCATTGTTTTTCATCCGAAAATTGATTTTTTGGACTGTACCAAAAATGATTCAAAATGTCAATTGGATCATGCCTCATGTTGAATAACCACTTTTTAAACCCTCACAGTGACCAAAATTGCCATTTTTACAGAGTTTTGCTTACTCAAAAGCTTCCATTTTGACCAGTTTCAGGCACAGAAATGACTTTAAACACACTTTTTCTAGTTGACAAAATCATAATTCACATCCAACAGTAATTTAGAGTCAAAAGATTAAATGTTTAAATTTCATCATTATAGACCATTTTGGGATCGTTCGACAGGTCCGGAGTCATCGTTTTTCATCCGAAAATTGATTTTTCGGACTGTACCAAAAATGATTCAAAATGTCAATTGGATCATGCCTCATGTTGAATAACCACTTTTTAAACCCTCACAGTGACCAAAATTGCCATTTTTACAGAGTTTTGCTTACTCAAAAGCTTCAATTTTGACCCGTTTCAGGCACAGAAATGACTTTAAACACACTTATTTTAGTTGACAAAGTCCTAATTCACATCCAACAGTAATTTAGAGTCAAAAGATTAAATGTTGAAATTTCATCATTATAGACCATTTTGGGATCGTTCGACAGGTCCGGAGTCATCGTTTTTCATCCGAAAATTGATTTTTTGGACTGTACCAAAAATGATTCAAAATGTCAATTGGATCATGCCTCATGTTGAATAACCACTTTTTCAACCCTCACAGTGACCAAAATTGCCATTTTTACAGAGTTTTGCTTACTCAAAAGCTTCAATTTTGACCCGTTTCAGGCACAGAAATGACTTTAAACACACTTATTTTAGTTGACAAAGTCCTAATTCACATCCAACAGTAATTTAGAGTCAAAAGAATAAATGTTAAAATTTCATCATTATAGACCATTTTGGGATCGTTCGACAGGTCCGGAGTCATCGTTTTTCATCCGAAAATTGATTTTTTGGACTGTACCAAAAATGATTCAAAATGTCAATTGGATCATGCCTCATGTTGAATAACCACTTTTTAAACCCTCACAGTGACCAAAATTGCCATTTTTACAGAGTTTTGCTTACTCAAAAGCTTCCATTTTGACCCGTTACAGGCACAGAAATGACTTTAAACACACTTATTCTAGTTGACAAAGTCATAATTCACATCCAACAGTAATTTAGAGTCAAAAGATTAAATGTTAAAATTTCATCATTATAGACCATTTTGGGATCGTTCGACAGGTCCGGAGTCATCGTTTTTCATCCGAAAAGTGATTTTTGGGACTGTACCGAAAATGATTCAAAATGTCAATTGGATCATGCCTCATGTTGAATAACCACTTTTTAAACCCTCACAAGGACCAAAATTGCCATTTTTACAGAGTTTTGCTTACTCAAAAGCTTCCATTTTGACCAGTTTCAGGCACAGAAATGACTTTAAACACACTTATTCTAGTTGACAAAATCATAATTCACATCCAACAGTAATTTAGAGTCAAAAGATAAAATGTTTAAATTTCATCATTATAGACCATTTTGGGATCGTTCGACAGGTCCGGAGTCATCGTTTTTCATCCGAAAATTGATTTTTCGGACTGTACCAAAAATGATTCAAAATGTCAATTGGATCATGCCTCATGTTGAATAACCACTTTTTAAACCCTCACAGTGACCAAAATTGCCATTTTTACAGAGTTTTGCTTACTCAAAAGCTTCAATTTTGACCCGTTTCAGGCACAGAAATGACTTTAAACACACTTATTTTAGTTGACAAAGTCCTAATTCACATCCAACAGTCATTTAGAGTCAAAAGATTAAATGTTGAAATTTCATCATTATAGACCATTTTGGGATGGTTCGACAGGTCCGGAGTCATCGTTTTTCATCCGAAAATTGATTTTTTGGACTGTACCAAAAATGATTCAAAATATCAATTGGATCATGCCTCATGTTGAATAACCACTTTTTAAACCCTCACAGTGACCAAAATTGCAATTTTTAAAGAGTTTTGCTTACTCAAAAGCTTCAATTTTGACCCGTTTCAGGCACAGAAATGACTTTAAACACACTTATTTTAGTTGACAAAGTCCTAATTCACATCCAACAGTAATTTAGAGTCAAAAGATTAAATGTTAAAATTTCATCATTATAGACCATTTTGGGATCGTTCGACAGGTCCGGAGTCATTGTTTTTCATCCGAAAATTGATTTTTTGGACTGTACCAAAAATGATTCAAAATGTCAATTGGATCATGCCTCATGTTAAATAACCACTTTTTAAACCCTCACAGTGACCAAAATTGCCATTTTTACAGAGTTTTGCTTACTCAAAAGCTTCAATTTTGACCCGTTTCAGGCACAGAAATGACTTTAAACACACTTACTTTAGTTGACAAAGTCATAATTCACATCCAACAGTCATTTAGAGTCAAAAGATTAAATGTTGAAATTTCATCATTATAGACCATTTTGGGATCGTTCGACAGGTCCGGAGTCATCGTTTTTCATCCGAAAATTGATTTTTTGGACTGTACCAAAAATGATTCAAAATGTCAATTGGATCATGCCTCATGTTGAATAACCACTTTTTAAACCCTCACAGTGACCAAAATTGCCATTTTTAAAGAGTTTTGCTTACTCAAAAGCTTCAATTTTGACCCGTTTCAGGCACAGAAATGACTTTAAACACACTTATTTTAGTTGACAAAGTCCTAATTCACATCCAACAGTAATTTAGAGTCAAAAGATTAAATGTTAAAATTTCATCATTATAGACCATTTTGGGATCGTTCGACAGGTCCGGAGTCATTGTTTTTCATCCGAAAATTGATTTTTTGGACTGTACCAAAAATGATTCAAAATGTCAATTGGATCATGCCTCATGTTGAATAACCACTTTTTAAACCCTCACAGTGACCAAAATTGCCATTTTTACAGAGTTTTGCTTACTCAAAAGCTTCAATTTTGACCCGTTTCAGGCACAGAAATGACTTTAAACACACTTACTTTAGTTGACAAAGTCATAATTCACATCCAACAGTCATTTAGAGTCAAAAGATTAAATGTTGAAATTTCATCATTAAAGACCATTTTGGGATCGTTCGACAGGTCCGGAGTCATCGTTTTTCATCCGAAAATGGATTTTTTGGACTGTACCAAAAATGATTCAAAATGTCAATTGGATCATGCCTCATGGTGAATAACCACTTTTTAAACCCTCACAGTGACCAAAATTGCCATTTTTACAGAGTTTTGCTTACTCAAAAGCTTCAATTTTGACCAATTTCAGGCACAGAAATGACTTTAAACACACTTATTTTAGTTGACAAAGTCCTAATTCACATCCAACAGTAATTTAGAGTCAAAAGATTAAATGTTAAAATTTCATCATTATAGACCATTTTGGGATCGTTCGACAGGTCCGGAGTCATCGTTTTTCATCCGAAAATTGATTTTTTGGACTGTACCAAAAATGATTCAAAATGTCAATTGGATCATGCCTCATGTTGAATAACCACTTTTTAAACCCTCACAGTGACCAAAATTGCCATTTTTACAGAGTTTTGCTTACTCAAAAGCTTCCATTTTGACCCGTTTCAGGCACAGAAATGACTTTAAACACACTTATTCTAGTTGACAAAGTCATAATTCACACCCAACAGTCATTTAGAGTCAAAAGATTAAATGTTAAAATTTGATCATTATAGACCATTTTGGGATCGTTCGACAGGTCCGGAGTCATCGTTTTTCATCCGAAAATTGATTTTTGGGACTGTACCAAAAATGATTCAAAATGTCAATTGGATCATGCCTCATGTTGAATAACCACTTTTTAAACCCTCACAGTGACCAAAATTGCTATTTTTACAGAGTTTTGCTTACTCAAAAGCTTCAATTTTGACCCGTTTCAGGCACAGAAATGACTTTAAACACACTTATTTTAGTTGACAAAGTCCTAATTCACATCCAACAGTAATTTAGAGTCAAAAGAATAAATGTTAAAATTTCATCATTATAGACCATTTTGGGATCGTTCGACAGGTCCGGAGTCATCGTTTTTCATCCGAAAATTGATTTTTTGGACTGTACCAAAATGATTCAAAATGTCAATTGGATCATGCCTCATGTTGAATAACCACTTTTTAAACCCTCACAGTGACCAAAATTGCCATTTTTACAGAGTTTTGCTTACTCAAAAGCTTCCATTTTGACCCGTTTCAGGCACAGAAATGACTTTAAACACACTTATTCTAGTTGACAAAGTCCTAATTCACATCCAACAGTAATTTAGAGTCAAAAGATTAAATGTTGAAATTTCATCATTATAGACCATTTTGGGATCGTTCGACAGGTCCGGAGTCATCGTTTTTCATCCGAAAATTGATTTTTTGGACTGTACCAAAAATGATTCAAAATGTCAATTGGATCATGCCTCATGTTGAATAACCACTTTTTCAACCCTCACAGTGACCAAAATTGCCATTTTTACAGAGTTTTGCTTACTCAAAAGCTTCAATTTTGACCCGTTTCAGGCACAGAAATGACTTTAAACACACTTATTTTAGTTGACAAAGTCCTAATTCATATCCAACAGTAATTTAGAGTCAAAAGAATAAATGTTAAAATTTCATCATTATAGACCATTTTGGGATCGTTCGACAGGTCCGGAGTCATCGTTTTTCATCCGAAAATTGATTTTTTGGACTGTACCAAAAATGATTCAAAATGTCAATTGGATCATGCCTCATGTTGAATAACGACTTTTTAAACCCTCACAGTGACCAAAATTGCCATTTTTACAGAGTTTTGCTTACTCAAATGCTTCCATTTTGACCCGTTTCAGGCACAGAAATGACTTTAAACACACTTATTCTAGTTGACAAAGTCATAATTCACATCCAACAGTAATTTAGAGTCAAAAGATTAAATGTTAAAATTTCATCATTATAGACCATTTTGGGATCGTTCGACAGGTCCGGAGTCATCGTTTTTCATCCGAAAAGTGATTTTTGGGACTGTACCGAAAATGATTCAAAATGTCAATTGGATCATGCCTCATGTTGAATAACCACTTTTTAAACCCTCACAAGGACCAAAATTGCCATTTTTACAGAGTTTTGCTTACTCAAAAGCTTCCATTTTGACCAGTTTCAGGCACAGAAATGACTTTAAACACACTTATTTTAGTTGACAAAGTCCTAATTCACATCCAACAGTCATTTAGAGTCAAAAGATTAAATGTTGAAATTTCATCATTATAGACCATTTTGGGATCGTTCGACAGGTCCGGAGTCATTGTTTTTCATCCGAAAATTGATTTTTTGGACTGTACCAAAAATGATTCAAAATGTCAATTGGATCATGCCTCATGTTGAATAACCACTTTTTAAACCCTCACAGTGACCAAAATTGCCATTTTTACAGAGTTTTGCTTACTCAAAAGCTTCAATTTTGACCCGTTTCAGGCACAGAAATGACTTTAAACACACTTACTTTAGTTGACAAAGTCATAATTCACATCCAACAGTCATTTAGAGTCAAAAGATTAAATGTTGAAATTTCATCATTATAGACCATTTTGGGATCGTTCGACAGGTCCGGAGTCATCGTTTTTCATCCGAAAATTGATTTTTTGGACTGTACCAAAAATGATTCAAAATGTCAATTGGATCATGCCTCATGTTGAATAACAACTTTTTAAACCCTCACAGTGACCAAAATTGCCATTTTTACAGAGTTTTGCTTACTCAAAAGCTTCAATTTTGACCAATTTCAGGCACAGAAATGACTTTAAACACACTTATTTTAGTTGACAAAGTCCTAATTCACATCCAACAGTAATTTAGAGTCAAAAGATTAAATGTTAAAATTTCATCATTATAGACCATTTTGGGATCGTTCGACAGGTCCGGAGTCATCGTTTCTCATCCGAAAATTGATTTTTTGGACTGTACCAAAAATGATTCAAAATGTCAATTGGATCATGCCTCATGTTGAATAACCACTTTTTAAACCCTCACAGTGACCGAAATTGCCATTTTTAAAGAGTTTTGCTTACTCAAAAGCTTCAATTTTGACCCGTTTCAGGCACAGAAATGACTTTAAACACACTTATTTTAGTTGACAAAGTCCTAATTCACATCCAACAGTAATTTAGAGTCAAAAGATTAAATGTTAAAATTTCATCATTATAGACCATTTTGGGATCGTTCGACAGGTCCGGAGTCATTGTTTTTCATCCGAAAATTGATTTTGTGGACTGTACCAAAAATGATTCAAAATGTCAATTGGATCATGCCTCATGTTGAATAACCACTTTTTAAACCCTCACAGTGACCAAAATTGCCATTTTTACAGAGTTTTGCTTACTCAAAAGCTTCAATTTTGACCCGTTTCAGGCACAGAAATGACTTTAAACACACTTACTTTAGTTGACAAAGTCATAATTCACATCCAACAGTAATTTAGAGTCAAAAGATTAAATGTTGAAATTTCATCATTATAGACCATTTTGGGATCGTTCGACAGGTCCGGAGTCATCGTTTTTCATCCGAAAATTGATTTTTTGGACTGTACCAAAAATGATTCAAAATGTCAATTGGATCATGCCTCATGTTGAATAACCACTTTTTAAACCCTCACAGTGACCAAAATTGCCATTTTTACAGAGTTTTGCTTACTCAAAAGCTTCAATTTTGACCCGTTTCAGGCACAGAAATGACTTTAAACACACTTATTTTAGTTTACAAAGTCCTAATTCACATCCAACAGTCATTTAGAGTCAAAAGATTAAATGTTGAAATTTCATCATTATAGACCATTTTGGGATCGTTCGACAGGTCCGGAGTCATCGTTTTTCATCCGAAAATTGATTTTTTGGACTGTACCAAAAATGATTCAAAATGTCAATTGGATCATGCCTCATGTTGAATAACCACTTTTTCAACCCTCACAGTGACCAAAATTGCCATTTTTACAGAGTTTTGCTTACTCAAAAGCTTCAATTTTGACCCGTTTCAGGCACAGAAATGACTTTAAACACACTTATTTTAGTTGACAAAGTCCTAATTCACATCCAACAGTAATTTAGAGTCAAAAGAATAAATGTTAAAATTTCATCATTATAGACCATTTTGGGATCGTTCGACAGGTCCGGAGTCATCGTTTTTCATCCGAAAATTGATTTTTTGGACTGTACCAAAAATGATTCAAAATGTCAATTGGATCATGCCTCATGTTGAATAACCACTTTTTAAACCCTCACAGTGACCAAAATTGCCATTTTTACAGAGTTTTGCTTACTCAAAAGCTTCCATTTTGACCCGTTACAGGCACAGAAATGACTTTAAACACACTTATTCTAGTTGACAAAATCATAATTCACATCCAACAGTAATTTAGAGTCAAAAGATTAAATGTTAAAATTTCATCATTATAGACCATTTTGGGATCGTTCGACAGGTCCGGAGTCATCGTTTTTCATCCGAAAAGTGATTTTTGGGACTGTACCGAAAATGATTCAAAATGTCAATTGGATCATGCCTCATGTTGAATAACCACTTTTTAAACCCTCACAAGGACCAAAATTGCCATTTTTACAGAGTTTTGCTTACTCAAAAGCTTCCATTTTGACCAGTTTCAGGCACAGAAATGACTTTAAACACACTTTTTCTAGTTGACAAAATCATAATTCACATCCAACAGTAATTTAGAGTCAAAAGATTAAATGTTTAAATTTCATCATTATAGACCATTTTGGGATCGTTCGACAGGTCCGGAGTCATCGTTTTTCATCCGAAAATTGATTTTTCGGACTGTACCAAAAATGATTCAAAATGTCAATTGGATCATGCCTCATGTTGAATAACCACTTTTTAAACCCTCACAGTGACCAAAATTGCCATTTTTACAGAGTTTTGCTTACTCAAAAGCTTCAATTTTGACCCGTTTCAGGCACAGAAATGACTTTAAACACACTTATTTTAGTTGACAAAGTCCTAATTCACATCCAACAGTAATTTAGAGTCAAAAGATTAAATGTTAAAATTTCATCATTATAGACCATTTTGGGATCGTTCGACAGGTCCGGAGTCATTGTTTTTCATCCGAAAATTGATTTTTTGGACTGTACCAAAAATGATTCAAAATGTCAATTGGATCATGCCTCATGTTAAATAACCACTTTTTAAACCCTCACAGTGACCAAAATTGCCATTTTTACAGAGTTTTGCTTACTCAAAAGCTTCAATTTTGACCCGTTTCAGGCACAGAAATGACTTTAAACACACTTATTTTAGTTGACAAAGTCCTAATTCACATCCAACAGTAATTTAGAGTCAAAAGATTAAATGTTAAAATTTCATCATTATAGACCATTTTGGGATCGTTCGACAGGTCCGGAGTCATCGTTTTTCATCCGAAAATTGATTTTTTGGACTGTACCAAAAATGATTCAAAATGTCAATTGGATCATGCCTCATGGTGAATAACCACTTTTTAAACCCTCACAGTGACCAAAATTGCCATTTTTACAGAGTTTTGCTTACTCAAAAGCTTCAATTTTGACCAATTTCAGGCACAGAAATGACTTTAAACACACTTATTTTAGTTGACAAAGTCCTAATTCACATCCAACAGTAATTTAGAGTCAAAAGATTAAATGTTAAAATTTCATCATTATAGACCATTTTGGGATCGTTCGACAGGTCCGGAGTCATCGTTTTTCATCCGAAAATTGATTTTTTGGACTGTACCAAAAATGATTCAAAATGTCAATTGGATCATGCCTCATGTTGAATAACCACTTTTTAAACCCTCACAGTGACCAAAATTGCCATTTTTACAGAGTTTTGCTTACTCAAAAGCTTCCATTTTGACCCGTTTCAGGCACAGAAATGACTTTAAACACACTTATTCTAGTTGACAAAGTCATAATTGACACCCAACAGTCATTTAGAGTCAAAAGATTAAATATTAAAATTTGATCATTATAGACCATTTTGGGATCGTTCGACAGGTCCGGAGTCATCGTTTTTCATCCGAAAATTGATTTTTGGGACTGTACCAAAAATGATTCAAAATGTCAATTGGATCATGCCTCATGTTGAATAACCACTTTTTAAACCCTCACAGTGACCAAAATTGCCATTTTTACAGAGTTTTGCTTACTCAAAAGCTTCCATTTTGACCCGTTTCAGGCACAGAAATGACTTTAAACACACTTATTCTAGTTGACAAAATCATAATTCACATCCAACAGTAATTTAGAGTCAAAAGATTAAATGTTTACATTTCATCATTATAGACCATTTTGGGATTGTTCGACAGGTCCGGAGTCATCGTTTTTCATCCGAAAATTGATTTTTGGGACTGTACCAAAAATGATTCAAAATGTCAATTGGATCATGCCTCATGTTGAATAACCACTTTTTAAACCCTCACAGTGACCAAAATTGCCATTTTTACAGAGTTTTGCTTACTCAAAAGCTTCCATTTTGACCCGTTTCAGGCACAGAAATGACTTTAAACACACTTATTCTAGTTGACAAAATCATAATTCACATCCAACAGTAATTTAGAGTCAAAAGATTAAATGTTGAAATTTCATCATTATAGACCATTTTGGGATCGTTCGACAGGTCCGGAGTCATCGTTTTTCATCCGAAAATTGATTTTTTGGACTGTACCAAAAATGATTCAAAATGTCAATTGGATCATGCCTCATGTTGAATAACCACTTTTTAAACCCTCACAGTGACCAAAATTGCCATTTTTACAGAGTTTTGCTTACTCAAAAGCTTCAATTTTGACCCGTTTCAGGCACAGAAATGACTTTAAACACACTTATTTTAGTTTACAAAGTCCTAATTCACATCCAACAGTCATTTAGAGTCAAAAGATTAAATGTTGAAATTTCATCATTATAGACCATTTTGGGATCGTTCGACAGGTCCGGAGTCATCGTTTTTCATCCGAAAATTGATTTTTTGGACTGTACCAAAAATGATTCAAAATGTCAATTGGATCATGCCTCATGTTGAATAACCACTTTTTCAACCCTCACAGTGACCAAAATTGCCATTTTTACAGAGTTTTGCTTACTCAAAAGCTTCAATTTTGACCCGTTTCAGGCACAGAAATGACTTTAAACACACTTATTTTAGTTGACAAAGTCCTAATTCACATCCAACAGTAATTTAGAGTCAAAAGAATAAATGTTAAAATTTCATCATTATAGACCATTTTGGGATCGTTCGACAGGTCCGGAGTCATCGTTTTTCATCCGAAAATTGATTTTTTGGACTGTACCAAAAATGATTCAAAATGTCAATTGGATCATGCCTCATGTTGAATAACCACTTTTTAAACCCTCACAGTGACCAAAATTGCCATTTTTACAGAGTTTTGCTTACTCAAAAGCTTCAATTTTGACCCGTTTCAGGCACAGAAATGACTTTAAACACACTTATTTTAGTTGACAAAGTCCTAATTCACATCCAACAGTAATTTAGAGTCAAAAGAATAAATGTTAAAATTTCATCATTATAGACCATTTTGGGATCGTTCGACAGGTCCGGAGTCATCGTTTTTCATCCAAAAATTGATTTTTTGGACTGTACCAAAAATGATTCAAAATGTCAATTGGATCATGCCTCATGTTGAATAACCACTTTTTAAACCCTCACAGTGACCAAAATTGCCATTTTTACAGAGTTTTGCTTACTCAAAAGCTTCCATTTTGACCCGTTACAGGCACAGAAATGACTTTAAACACACTTATTCTAGTTGACAAAGTCATAATTCACATCCAACAGTAATTTAGAGTCAAAAGATTAAATGTTAAAATTTCATCATTATAGACCATTTTGGGATCGTTCGACAGGTCCGGAGTCATCGTTTTTCATCCGAAAAGTGATTTTTGGGACTGTACCGAAAATGATTCAAAATGTCAATTGGATCATGCCTCATGTTGAATAACCACTTTTTAAACCCTCACAAGGACCAAAATTGCCATTTTTACAGAGTTTTGCTTACTCAAAAGCTTCCATTTTGACCAGTTTCAGGCACAGAAATGACTTTAAACACACTTATTCTAGTTGACAAAATCATAATTCACATCCAACAGTAATTTAGAGTCAAAAGATTAAATGTTTAAATTTCATCATTATAGACCATTTTGGGATCGTTCGACGGGTCCGGAGTCATCGTTTTTCATCCGAAAATTGATTTTTCGGACTGTACCAAAAATGATTCAAAATGTCAATTGGATCATGCCTCATGTTGAATAACCACTTTTTAAACCCTCACAGTGACCAAAATTGCCATTTTTACAGAGTTTTGCTTACTCAAAAGCTTCAATTTTGACCCGTTTTAGGCACAGAAATGACTTTAAACACACTTATTTTAGTTGACAAAGTCCTAATTCACATCCAACAGTAATTTAGAGTCAAAAGATTAAATGTTAAAATTTCATCATTATAGACCATTTTGGGATCGTTCGACAGGTCCGGAGTCATTGTTTTTCATCCGAAAATTGATTTTTTGGACTGTACCAAAAATGATTCAAAATGTCAATTGGATCATGCCTCATGTTAAATAACCACTTTTTAAACCCTCACAGTGACCAAAATTGCCATTTTTACAGAGTTTTGCTTACTCAAAAGCTTCAATTTTGACCCGTTTCAGGCACAGAAATGACTTTAAACACACTTACTTTAGTTGACAAAGTCATAATTCACATCCAACAGTCATTTAGAGTCAAAAGATTAAATGTTGAAATTTCATCATTATAGACCATTTTGGGATCGTTCGACAGGTCCGGAGTCATCGTTTTTCATCCGAAAATTGATTTTTTGGACTGTACCAAAAATGATTCAAAATGTCAATTGGATCATGCCTCATGTTGAATAACCACTTTTTAAACCCTCACAGTGACCAAAATTGCCATTTTTACAGAGTTTTGCTTACTCAAAAGCTTCCATTTTGACCCGTTTCAGGCACAGAAATGACTTTAAACACACTTATTCTAGTTGACAAAATCATAATTCACATCCAACAGTAATTTAGAGTCAAAAGATTAAATGTTGAAATTTCATCATTATAGACCATTTTGGGATCGTTCGACAGGTCCGGAGTCATCGTTTTTCATCCGAAAATTGATTTTTTGGACTGTACCAAAAATGATTCAAAATGTCAATTGGATCATGCCTCATGTTGAATAACCACTTTTTAAACCCTCACAGTGACCAAAATTGACATTTTTACAGAGTTTTGCTTACTCAAAAGCTTCAATTTTGACCCGTTTCAGGCACAGAAATGACTTTAAACACACTTATTTTAGTTGACAAAGTCCTAATTCACATCCAACAGTAATTTAGAGTCAAAAGATTAAATGTTGAAATTTCATCATTATAGACCATTTTGGGATCGTTCGACAGGTCCGGAGTCATCGTTTTTCATCCGAAAATTGATTTTTTGGACTGTACCAAAAATGATTCAAAATGTCAATTGGATCATGCCTCATGTTGAATAACCACTTTTTCAACCCTCACAGTGACCAAAATTGCCATTTTTACAGAGTTTTGCTTACTCAAAAGCTTCAATTTTGACCCGTTTCAGGCACAGAAATGACTTTAAACACACTTATTTTAGTTGACAAAGTCCTAATTCACATCCAACAGTAATTTAGAGTCAAAAGAATAAATGTTAAAATTTCATCATTATAGACCATTTTGGGATCGTTCGACAGGTCCGGAGTCATCGTTTTTCATCCGAAAATTGATTTTTTGGACTGTACCAAAAATGATTCAAAATGTCAATTGGATCATGCCTCATGTTGAATAACCACTTTTTAAACCCTCACAGTGACCAAAATTGCCATTTTTACAGAGTTTTGCTTACTCAAAAGCTTCCATTTTGACCCGTTACAGGCACAGAAATGACTTTAAACACACTTATTCTAGTTGACAAAGTCATAATTCACATCCAACAGTAATTTAGAGTCAAAAGATTAAATGTTAAAATTTCATCATTATAGACCATTTTGGGATCGTTCGACAGGTCCGGAGTCATCGTTTTTCATCCGAAAAGTGATTTTTGGGACTGTACCGAAAATGATTCAAAATGTCAATTGGATCATGCCTCATGTTGAATAACTACTTTTTAAACCCTCACAAGGACCAAAATTGCCATTTTTACAGAGTTTTGCTTACTCAAAAGCTTCCATTTTGACCAGTTTCAGGCACAGAAATGACTTTAAACACACTTATTCTAGTTGACAAAATCATAATTCACATCCAACAGTAATTTAGAGTCAAAAGATAAAATGTTTAAATTTCATCATTATAGACCATTTTGGGATCGTTCGACAGGTCCGGAGTCATCGTTTTTCATCCGAAAATTGATTTTTCGGACTGTACCAAAAATGATTCAAAATGTCAATTGGATCATGCCTCATGTTGAATAACCACTTTTTAAACCCTCACAGTGACCAAAATTGCCATTTTTACAGAGTTTTGCTTACTCAAAAGCTTCAATTTTGACCCGTTTCAGGCACAGAAATGACTTTAAACACACTTATTTTAGTTGACAAAGTCCTAATTCACATCCAACAGTCATTTAGAGTCAAAAGATTAAATGTTGAAATTTCATCATTATAGACCATTTTGGGATGGTTCGACAGGTCCGGAGTCATCGTTTTTCATCCGAAAATTGATTTTTTGGACTGTACCAAAAATGATTCAAAATGTCAATTGGATCATGCCTCATGTTGAATAACTACTTTTTAAACCCTCACAGTGACCAAAATTGCAATTTTTAAAGAGTTTTGCTTACTCAAAAGCTTCAATTTTGACCCGTTTCAGGCACAGAAATGACTTTAAACACACTTATTTTAGTTGACAAAGTCCTAATTCACATCCAACAGTAATTTAGAGTCAAAAGATTAAATGTTAAAATTTCATCATTATAGACCATTTTGGGATCGTTCGACAGGTCCGGAGTCATTGTTTTTCATCCGAAAATTGATTTTTTGGACTGTACCAAAAATGATTCAAAATGTCAATTGGATCATGCCTCATGTTAAATAACCACTTTTTAAACCCTCACAGTGACCAAAATTGCCATTTTTACAGAGTTTTGCTTACTCAAAAGCTTCAATTTTGACCCGTTTCAGGCACAGAAATGACTTTAAACACACTTACTTTAGTTGACAAAGTCATAATTCACATCCAACAGTCATTTAGAGTCAAAAGATTAAATGTTGAAATTTCATCATTATAGACCATTTTGGGATCGTTCGACAGGTCCGGAGTCATCGTTTTTCATCCGAAAATTGATTTTTTGGACTGTACCAAAAATGATTCAAAATGTCAATTGGATCATGCCTCATGTTGAATAACCACTTTTTAAACCCTCACAGTGACCAAAATTGCCATTTTTACAGAGTTTTGCTTACTCAAAAGCTTCAATTTTGACCAATTTCAGGCACAGAAATGACTTTAAACACACTTATTTTAGTTGACAAAGTCCTAATTCACATCCAACAGTAATTTAGAGTCAAAAGATTAAATGTTAAAATGTCATCATTATAGACCATTTTGGGATCGTTCGACAGGTCCGGAGTCATCGTTTTTCATCCGAAAATTGATTTTTTGGACTGTACCAAAAATGATTCAAAATGTCAATTGGATCATGCCTCATGTTGAATAACCACTTTTTAAACCCTCACAGTGACCAAAATTGCCATTTTTAAAGAGTTTTGCTTACTCAAAAGCTTCAATTTTGACCCGTTTCAGGCACAGAAATGACTTTAAACACACTTATTTTAGTTGACAAAGTCCTAATTCACATCCAACAGTAATTTAGAGTCAAAAGATTAAATGTTAAAATTTCATCATTATAGACCATTTTGGGATCGTTCGACAGGTCCGGAGTCATTGTTTTTCATCCGAAAATTGATTTTTTGGACTGTACCAAAAATGATTCAAAATGTCAATTGGATCATGCCTCATGTTGAATAACCACTTTTTAAACCCTCACAGTGACCAAAATTGCCATTTTTACAGAGTTTTGCTTACTCAAAAGCTTCAATTTTGACCCGTTTCAGGCACAGAAATGACTTTAAACACACTTACTTTAGTTGACAAAGTCATAATTCACATCCAACAGTCATTTAGAGTCAAAAGATTAAATGTTGAAATTTCATCATTAAAGACCATTTTGGGATCGTTCGACAGGTCCGGAGTCATCGTTTTTCATCCGAAAATGGATTTTTTGGACTGTACCAAAAATGATTCAAAATGTCAATTGGATCATGCCTCATGGTGAATAACCACTTTTTAAACCCTCACAGTGACCAAAATTGCCATTTTTACAGAGTTTTGCTTACTCAAAAGCTTCAATTTTGACCAATTTCAGGCACAGAAATGACTTTAAACACACTTATTTTAGTTGACAAAGTCCTAATTCACATCCAACAGTAATTTAGAGTCAAAAGATTAAATGTTAAAATTTCATCATTATAGACCATTTTGGGATCGTTCGACAGGTCCGGAGTCATCGTTTTTCATCCGAAAATTGATTTTTTGGACTGTACCAAAAATGATTCAAAATGTCAATTGGATCATGCCTCATGTTGAATAACCACTTTTTAAACCCTCACAGTGACCAAAATTGCCATTTTTACAGAGTTTTGCTTACTCAAAAGCTTCCATTTTGACCCGTTTCAGGCACAGAAATGACTTTAAACACACTTATTCTAGTTGACAAAGTCATAATTCACACCCAACAGTCATTTAGAGTCAAAAGATTAAATGTTAAAATTTGATCATTATAGACCATTTTGGGATCGTTCGGCAGGTCCGGAGTCATCGTTTTTCATCCGAAAATTGATTTTTGGGACTGTACCAAAAATGATTCAAAATGTCAATTGGATCATGCCTCATGTTGAATAACCACTTTTTAAACCCTCACAGTGACCAAAATTGCCATTTTTACAGAGTTTTGCTTACTCAAAAGCTTCCATTTTGACCCGTTTCAGGCACAGAAATGACTTTAAACACACTTATTCTAGTTGACAAAATCATAATTCACATCCAACAGTAATTTAGAGTCAAAAGATTAAATGTTTACATTTCATCATTATAGACCATTTTGGGATTGTTCGACAGGTCCGGAGTCATCGTTTTTCATCCGAAAATTGATTTTTTGGACTGTACCAAAAATGATTCAAAATGTCAATTGGATCATGCCTCATGTTGAATAACCACTTTTTAAACCCTCACAGTGACCAAAATTGCCATTTTTACAGAGTTTTGCTTACTCAAAAGCTTCCATTTTGACCAGTTTCAGGCACAGAAATGACTTTAAACACACTTATTCTAGTTGACAAAATCATAATTCACATCCAACAGTAATTTAGAGTCAAAAGATTAAATGTTTAAATTTCATCATTATAGACCATTTTGGGATCGTTCGACGGGTCCGGAGTCATCGTTTTTCATCCGAAAATTGATTTTTCGGACTGTACCAAAAATGATTCAAAATGTCAATTGGATCATGCCTCATGTTGAATAACCACTTTTTAAACCCTCACAGTGACCAAAATTGCCATTTTTACAGAGTTTTGCTTACTCAAAAGCTTCAATTTTGACCCGTTTTAGGCACAGAAATGACTTTAAACACACTTATTTTAGTTGACAAAGTCCTAATTCACATCCAACAGTAATTTAGAGTCAAAAGATTAAATGTTAAAATTTCATCATTATAGACCATTTTGGGATCGTTCGACAGGTCCGGAGTCATTGTTTTTCATCCGAAAATTGATGTTTTGGACTGTACCAAAAATGATTCAAAATGTCAATTGGATCATGCCTCATGTTAAATAACCACTTTTTAAACCCTCACAGTGACCAAAATTGCCATTTTTACAGAGTTTTGCTTACTCAAAAGCTTCAATTTTGACCCGTTTCAGGCACAGAAATGACTTTAAACACACTTACTTTAGTTGACAAAGTCATAATTCACATCCAACAGTCATTTAGAGTCAAAAGATTAAATGTTGAAATTTCATCATTATAGACCATTTTGGGATCGTTCGACAGGTCCGGAGTCATCGTTTTTCATCCGAAAATTGATTTTTTGGACTGTACCAAAAATGATTCAAAATGTCAATTGGATCATGCCTCATGTTGAATAACCACTTTTTAAACCCTCACAGTGACCAAAATTGCCATTTTTACAGAGTTTTGCTTACTCAAAAGCTTCAATTTTGACCAATTTCAGGCACAGAAATGACTTTAAACACACTTATTTTAGTTGACAAAGTCCTAATTCACATCCAACAGTAATTTAGAGTCAAAAGATTAAATGTTAAAATTTCATCATTATAGACCATTTTGGGATCGTTCGACAGGTCCGGAGTCATCGTTTTTCATCCGAAAATTGATTTTTTGGACTGTACCAAAAATGATTCAAAATGTCAATTGGATCATGCCTCATGTTGAATAACCACTTTTTAAACCCTCACAGTGACCAAAATTGCCATTTTTAAAGAGTTTTGCTTACTCAAAAGCTTCAATTTTGACCCGTTTCAGGCACAGAAATGACTTTAAACACACTTATTTTAGTTGACAAAGTCCTAATTCACATCCAACAGTAATTTAGAGTCAAAAGATTAAATGTTAAAATTTCATCATTATAGACCATTTTGGGATCGTTCGACAGGTCCGGAGTCATTGTTTTTCATCCGAAAATTGATTTTTTGGAATGTACCAAAAATGATTCAAAATGTCAATTGGATCATGCCTCATGTTGAATAACCACTTTTTAAACCCTCACAGTGACCAAAATTGCCATTTTTACAGAGTTTTGCTTACTCAAAAGCTTCAATTTTGACCCGTTTCAGGCACAGAAATGACTTTAAACACACTTACTTTAGTTGACAAAGTCATAATTCACATCCAACAGTCATTTAGAGTCAAAAGATTAAATGTTGAAATTTCATCATTAAAGACCATTTTGGGATCGTTCGACAGGTCCGGAGTCATCGTTTTTCATCCGAAAATGGATTTTTTGGACTGTACCAAAAATGATTCAAAATGTCAATTGGATCATGCCTCATGTTGAATAACCACTTTTTAAACCCTCACAGTGACCAAAATTGCCATTTTTACAGAGTTTTGCTTACTCAAAAGCTTCCATTTTGACCCGTTTCAGGCACAGAAATGACTTTAAACACACTTATTCTAGTTGACAAAGTCATAATTCACACCCAACAGTCATTTAGAGTCAAAAGATTAAATGTTAAAATTTGATCATTATAGACCATTTTGGGATCGTTCGACAGGTCCGGAGTCATCGTTTTTCATCCGAAAATTGATTTTTGGGACTGTACCAAAAATGATTCAAAATGTCAATTGGATCATGCCTCATGTTGAATAACCACTTTTTAAACCCTCACAGTGACCAAAATTGCCATTTTTACAGAGTTTTGCTTACTCAAAAGCTTCCATTTTGACCCGTTTCAGGCACAGAAATGACTTTAAACACACTTATTCTAGTTGACAAAATCATAATTCACATCCAACAGTAATTTAGAGTCAAAAGATTAAATGTTGAAATTTCATCATTATAGACCATTTTGGGATCGTTCGACAGGTCCGGAGTCATCGTTTTTCATCCGAAAATTGATTTTTTGGACTGTACCAAAAATGATTCAAAATGTCAATTGGATCATGCCTCATGTTGAATAACCACTTTTTAAACCCTCACAGTGACCAAAATTGACATTTTTACAGAGTTTTGCTTACTCAAAAGCTTCAATTTTGACCCGTTTCAGGCACAGAAATGACTTTAAACACACTTATTTTAGTTGACAAAGTCCTAATTCACATCCAACAGTAATTTAGAGTCAAAAGATTAAATGTTGAAATTTCATCATTATAGACCATTTTGGGATCGTTCGACAGGTCCGGAGTCATCGTTTTTCATCCGAAAATTGATTTTTTGGACTGTACCAAAAATGATTCAAAATGTCAATTGGATCATGCCTCATGTTGAATAACCACTTTTTCAACCCTCACAGTGACCAAAATTGCCATTTTTACAGAGTTTTGCTTACTCAAAAGCTTCAATTTTGACCCGTTTCAGGCACAGAAATGACTTTAAACACACTTATTTTAGTTGACAAAGTCCTAATTCACATCCAACAGTAATTTAGAGTCAAAAGAATAAATGTTAAAATTTCATCATTATAGACCATTTTGGGATCGTTCGACAGGTCCGGAGTCATCGTTTTTCATCCGAAAATTGATTTTTTGGACTGTACCAAAAATGATTCAAAATGTCAATTGGATCATGCCTCATGTTGAATAACCACTTTTTAAACCCTCACAGTGACCAAAATTGCCATTTTTACAGAGTTTTGCTTACTCAAAAGCTTCCATTTTGACCCGTTACAGGCACAGAAATGACTTTAAACACACTTATTCTAGTTGACAAAGTCATAATTCACATCCAACAGTAATTTAGAGTCAAAAGATTAAATGTTAAAATTTCATCATTATAGACCATTTTGGGATCGTTCGACAGGTCCGGAGTCATCGTTTTTCATCCGAAAAGTGATTTTTGGGACTGTACCGAAAATGATTCAAAATGTCAATTGGATCATGCCTCATGTTGAATAACCACTTTTTAAACCCTCACAAGGACCAAAATTGCCATTTTTACAGAGTTTTGCTTACTCAAAAGCTTCCATTTTGACCAGTTTCAGGCACAGAAATGACTTTAAACACACTTATTCTAGTTGACAAAATCATAATTCACATCCAACAGTAATTTAGAGTCAAAAGATAAAATGTTTAAATTTCATCATTATAGACCATTTTGGGATCGTTCGACAGGTCCGGAGTCATCGTTTTTCATCCGAAAATTGATTTTTCGGACTGTACCAAAAATGATTCAAAATGTCAATTGGATCATGCCTCATGTTGAATAACCACTTTTTAAACCCTCACAGTGACCAAAATTGCCATTTTTACAGAGTTTTGCTTACTCAAAAGCTTCAATTTTGACCCGTTTCAGGCACAGAAATGACTTTAAACACACTTATTTTAGTTGACAAAGTCCTAATTCACATCCAACAGTCATTTAGAGTCAAAAGATTAAATGTTGAAATTTCATCATTATAGACCATTTTGGGATGGTTCGACAGGTCCGGAGTCATCGTTTTTCATCCGAAAATTGATTTTTTGGACTGTACCAAAAATGATTCAAAATGTCAATTGGATCATGCCTCATGTTGAATAACCACTTTTTAAACCCTCACAGTGACCAAAATTGCCATTTTTACAGAGTTTTGCTTACTCAAAAGCTTCAATTTTGACCAATTTCAGGCACAGAAATGACTTTAAACACACTTATTTTAGTTGACAAAGTCCTAATTCACATCCAACAGTAATTTAGAGTCAAAAGATTAAATGTTAAAATTTCATCATTATAGACCATTTTGGGATCGTTCGACAGGTCCGGAGTCATCGTTTTTCATCCGAAAATTGATTTTTTGGACTGTACCAAAAATGATTCAAAATGTCAATTGGATCATGCCTCATGTTGAATAACCACTTTTTAAACCCTCACAGTGACCAAAATTGCCATTTTTAAAGAGTTTTGCTTACTCAAAAGCTTCAATTTTGACCCGTTTCAGGCACAGAAATGACTTTAAACACACTTATTTTAGTTGACAAAGTCCTAATTCACATCCAACAGTAATTTAGAGTCAAAAGATTAAATGTTAAAATTTCATCATTATAGACCATTTTGGGATCGTTCGACAGGTCCGGAGTCATTGTTTTTCATCCGAAAATTGATTTTTTGGACTGTACCAAAAATGATTCAAAATGTCAATTGGATCATGCCTCATGTTGAATAACCACTTTTTAAACCCTCACAGTGACCAAAATTGCCATTTTTACAGAGTTTTGCTTACTCAAAAGCTTCAATTTTGACCCGTTTCAGGCACAGAAATGACTTTAAACACACTTACTTTAGTTGACAAAGTCATAATTCACATCCAACAGTCATTTAGAGTCAAAAGATTAAATGTTGAAATTTCATCATTAAAGACCATTTTGGGATCGTTCGACAGGTCCGGAGTCATCGTTTTTCATCCGAAAATGGATTTTTTGGACTGTACCAAAAATGATTCAAAATGTCAATTGGATCATGCCTCATGGTGAATAACCACTTTTTAAACCCTCACAGTGACCAAAATTGCCATTTTTACAGAGTTTTGCTTACTCAAAAGCTTCAATTTTGACCAATTTCAGGCACAGAAATGACTTTAAACACACTTATTTTAGTTGACAAAGTCCTAATTCACATCCAACAGTAATTTAGAGTCAAAAGATTAAATGTTAAAATTTCATCATTATAGACCATTTTGGGATCGTTCGACAGGTCCGGAGTCATCGTTTTTCATCCGAAAATTGATTTTTTGGACTGTACCAAAAATGATTCAAAATGTCAATTGGATCATGCCTCATGTTGAATAACCACTTTTTAAACCCTCACAGTGACCAAAATTGCCATTTTTACAGAGTTTTGCTTACTCAAAAGCTTCCATTTTGACCCGTTTCAGGCACAGAAATGACTTTAAACACACTTATTCTAGTTGACAAAGTCATAATTCACACCCAACAGTCATTTAGAGTCAAAAGATTAAATGTTAAAATTTGATCATTATAGACCATTTTGGGATCGTTCGGCAGGTCCGGAGTCATCGTTTTTCATCCGAAAATTGATTTTTGGGACTGTACCAAAAATGATTCAAAATGTCAATTGGATCATGCCTCATGTTGAATAACCACTTTTTAAACCCTCACAGTGACCAAAATTGCCATTTTTACAGAGTTTTGCTTACTCAAAAGCTTCCATTTTGACCCGTTTCAGGCACAGAAATGACTTTAAACACACTTATTCTAGTTGACAAAATCATAATTCACATCCAACAGTAATTTAGAGTCAAAAGATTAAATGTTTACATTTCATCATTATAGACCATTTTGGGATTGTTCGACAGGTCCGGAGTCATCGTTTTTCATCCGAAAATTGATTTTTTGGACTGTACCAAAAATGATTCAAAATGTCAATTGGATCATGCCTCATGTTGAATAACCACTTTTTAAACCCTCACAGTGACCAAAATTGCCATTTTTACAGAGTTTTGCTTACTCAAAAGCTTCAATTTTGACCCGTTTCAGGCACAGAAATGACTTTAAACACACTTATTTTAGTTGACAAATTCCTAATTCACATCCAACAGTAATTTATAGTCAAAAGAATAAATGTTAACATTTCATCATTATAGACCATTTTGGGATCGTTCGACAGGTCCGGAGTCATCGTTTTTCATCCGAAAATTGATTTTTTGGACTGTACCAAAAATGATTCAAAATGTCAATTGGATCATGCCTCATGTTGAATAACCACTTTTTAAACCCTCACAGTGACCAAAATTGCCATTTTTACAGAGTTTTGCTTACTCAAAAGCTTCAATTTTGACCCGTTTCAGGCACAGAAATGACTTTAAACACACTTATTTTAGTTGACAAAGTCCTAATTCACATCCAACAGTAATTTAGAGTCAAAAGAATAAATGTTAAAATTTCATCATTATAGACCATTTTGGGATCGTTCGACAGGTCCGGAGTCATCGTTTTTCATCCGAAAATTGATTTTTTGGACTGTACCAAAAATGATTCAAAATGTCAATTGGATCATGCCTCATGTTGAATAACCACTTTTTAAACCCTCACAGTGACCAAAATTGCCATTTTTACAGAGTTTTGCTTACTCAAAAGCTTCCATTTTGACCCGTTTCAGGCACAGAAATGACTTTAAACACACTTATTCTAGTTGACAAAGTCCTAATTCACATCCAACAGTAATTTAGAGTCAAAAGATTAAATGTTGAAATTTCATCATTATAGACCATTTTGGGATCGTTCGACAGGTCCGGAGTCATCGCTTTTCATCCGAAAATTGATTTTTTGGACTGTACCAAAAATGATTCAAAATGTCAATTGGATCATGCCTCATGTTGAATAACCACTTTTTCAACCCTCACAGTGACCAAAATTGCCATTTTTACAGAGTTTTGCTTACTCAAAAGCTTCAATTTTGACCCGTTTCAGGCACAGAAATGACTTTAAACACACTTATTTTAGTTGACAAAGTCCTAATTCATATCCAACAGTAATTTAGAGTCAAAAGAATAAATGTTAAAATTTCATCATTATAGACCATTTTGGGATCGTTCGACAGGTCCGGAGTCATCGTTTTTCATCCGAAAATTGATTTTTTGGACTGTACCAAAAATGATTCAAAATGTCAATTGGATCATGCCTCATGTTGAATAACGACTTTTTAAACCCTCACAGTGACCAAAATTGCCATTTTTACAGAGTTTTGCTTACTCAAATGCTTCCATTTTGACCCGTTTCAGGCACAGAAATGACTTTAAACACACTTATTCTAGTTGACAAAGTCATAATTCACATCCAACAGTAATTTAGAGTCAAAAGATTAAATGTTAAAATTTCATCATTATAGACCATTTTGGGATCGTTCGACAGGTCCGGAGTCATCGTTTTTCATCCGAAAAGTGATTTTTGGGACTGTACCGAAAATGATTCAAAATGTCAATTGGATCATGCCTCATGTTGAATAACCACTTTTTAAACCCTCACAAGGACCAAAATTGCCATTTTTACAGAGTTTTGCTTACTCAAAAGCTTCCATTTTGACCAGTTTCAGGCACAGAAATGACTTTAAACACACTTATTTTAGTTGACAAAGTCCTAATTCACATCCAACAGTCATTTAGAGTCAAAAGATTAAATGTTGAAATTTCATCATTATAGACCATTTTGGGATCGTTCGACAGGTCCGGAGTCATTGTTTTTCATCCGAAAATTGATTTTTTGGACTGTACCAAAAATGATTCAAAATGTCAATTGGATCATGCCTCATGTTGAATAACCACTTTTTAAACCCTCACAGTGACCAAAATTGCCATTTTTACAGAGTTTTGCTTACTCAAAAGCTTCAATTTTGACCCGTTTCAGGCACAGAAATGACTTTAAACACACTTACTTTAGTTGACAAAGTCATAATTCACATTCAACAGTCATTTAGAGTCAAAAGATTAAATGTTGAAATTTCATCATTATAGACCATTTTGGGATCGTTCGACAGGTCCGGAGTCATCGTTTTTCATCCGAAAATTGATTTTTTGGACTGTACCAAAAATGATTCAAAATGTCAATTGGATCATGCCTCATGTTGAATAACCACTTTTTAAACCCTCACAGTGACCAAAATTGCCATTTTTACAGAGTTTTGCTTACTCAAAAGCTTCAATTTTGACCCGTTTCAGGCACAGAAATGACTTTAAACACACTTACTTTAGTTGACAAAGTCATAATTCACATCCAACAGTAATTTAGAGTCAAAAGATTAAATGTTGAAATTTCATCATTATAGACCATTTTGGGATCGTTCGACAGGTCCGGAGTCATCGTTTTTCATCCAAAAATTGATTTTTTGGACTGTACCAAAAATGATTCAAAATGTCAATTGGATCATGCCTCATGGTGAATAACCACTTTTTAAACCCTCACAGTGACCAAAATTGCCATTTTTACAGAGTTTTGCTTACTCAAAAGCTTCAATTTTGACCAATTTCAGGCACAGAAATGACTTTAAACACACTTATTTTAGTTGACAAAGTCCTAATTCACATCCAACAGTAATTTAGAGTCAAAAGATTAAATGTTAAAATTTCATCATTATAGACCATTTTGGGATCGTTCGACAGGTCCGGAGTCATCGTTTTTCATCCGAAAATTGATTTTTTGGACTGTACCAAAAATGATTCAAAATGTCAATTGGATAATGCCTCATGTTGAATAACCACTTTTTAAACCCTCACAGTGACCAAAATTGCCATTTTTACAGAGTTTTGCTTACTCAAAAGCTTCCATTTTGACCCGTTTCAGGCACAGAAATGACTTTAAACACACTTATTCTAGTTGACAAAGTCATAATTCACACCCAACAGTCATTTAGAGTCAAAAGATTAAATGTTAAAATTTGATCATTATAGACCATTTTGGGATCGTTCGACAGGTCCGGAGTCATCGTTTTTCATCCGAAAATTGATTTTTGGGACTGTACCAAAAATGATTCAAAATGTCAATTGGATCATGCCTCATGTTGAATAACCACTTTTTAAACCCTCACAGTGACCAAAATTGCCATTTTTACAGAGTTTTGCTTACTCAAAAGCTTCCATTTTGACCCGTTTCAGGCACAGAAATGACTTTAAACACACTTATTCTAGTTGACAAAATCATAATTCACATCCAACAGTAATTTAGAGTCAAAAGATTAAATGTTGAAATTTCATCATTATAGACCATTTTGGGATCGTTCGACAGGTCCGGAGTCATCGTTTTTCATCCGAAAATTGATTTTTTGGACTGTACCAAAAATGATTCAAAATGTCAATTGGATCATGCCTCATGTTGAATAACCACTTTTTAAACCCTCACAGTGACCAAAATTGCCATTTTTACAGAGTTTTGCTTACTCAAAAGCTTCAATTTTGACCCGTTTCAGGCACAGAAATGACTTTAAACACACTTATTTTAGTTTACAAAGTCCTAATTCACATCCAACAGTCATTTAGAGTCAAAAGATTAAATGTTGAAATTTCATCATTATAGACCATTTTGGGATCGTTCGACAGGTCCGGAGTCATCGTTTTTCATCCGAAAATTGATTTTTTGGACTGTACCAAAAATGATTCAAAATGTCAATTGGATCATGCCTCATGTTGAATAACCACTTTTTCAACCCTCACAGTGACCAAAATTGCCATTTTTACAGAGTTTTGCTTACTCAAAAGCTTCAATTTTGACCCGTTTCAGGCACAGAAATGACTTTAAACACACTTATTTTAGTTGACAAAGTCCTAATTCACATCCAACAGTAATTTAGAGTCAAAAGAATAAATGTTAAAATTTCATCATTATAGACCATTTTGGGATCGTTCGACAGGTCCGGAGTCATCGTTTTTCATCCGAAAATTGATTTTTTGGACTGTACCAAAAATGATTCAAAATGTCAATTGGATCATGCCTCATGTTGAATAACCACTTTTTAAACCCTCACAGTGACCAAAATTGCCATTTTTACAGAGTTTTGCTTACTCAAAAGCTTCCATTTTGACCCGTTACAGGCACAGAAATGACTTTAAACACACTTATTCTAGTTGACAAAGTCATAATTCACATCCAACAGTAATTTAGAGTCAAAAGATTAAATGTTAAAATTTCATCATTATAGACCATTTTGGGATCGTTCGACAGGTCCGGAGTCATCGTTTTTCATCCGAAAAGTCATTTTTGGGACTGTACCGAAAATGATTCAAAATGTCAATTGGATCATGCCTCATGTTGAATAACCACTTTTTAAACCCTCACAAGGACCAAAATTGCCATTTTTACAGAGTTTTGCTTACTCAAAAGCTTCCATTTTGACCAGTTTCAGGCACAGAAATGACTTTAAACACACTTTTTCTAGTTGACAAAATCATAATTCACATCCAACAGTAATTTAGAGTCAAAAGATTAAATGTTTAAATTTCATCATTATAGACCATTTTGGGATCGTTCGACAGGTCCGGAGTCATCGTTTTTCATCCGAAAATTAATTTTTCGGACTGTACCAAAAATGATTCAAAATGTCAATTGGATCATGCCTCATGTTGAATAACCACTTTTTAAACCCTCACAGTGACCAAAATTGCCATTTTTACAGAGTTTTGCTTACTCAAAAGCTTCAATTTTGACCCGTTTCAGGCACAGAAATGACTTTAAACACACTTATTTTAGTTGACAAAGTCCTAATTCACATCCAACAGTAATTTAGAGTCAAAAGATTAAATGTTAAAATTTCATCATTATAGACCATTTTGGGATCGTTCGACAGGTCCGGAGTCATTGTTTTTCATCCGAAAATTGATTTTTTGGACTGTACCAAAAATGATTCAAAATGTCAATTGGATCATGCCTCATGTTAAATAACCACTTTTTAAACCCTCACAGTGACCAAAATTGCCATTTTTACAGAGTTTTGCTTACTCAAAAGCTTCAATTTTGACCCGTTTCAGGCACAGAAATGACTTTAAACACACTTACTTTAGTTGACAAAGTCATAATTCACATCCAACAGTCATTTAGAGTCAAAAGATTAAATGTTGAAATTTCATCATTATAGACCATTTTGGGATCGTTCGACAGGTCCGGAGTCATCGTTTTTCATCCGAAAATTGATTTTTTGGACTGTACCAAAAATGATTCAAAATGTCAATTGGATCATGCCTCATGTTGAATAACCACTTTTTAAACCCTCACAGTGACCAAAATTGCCATTTTTACAGAGTTTTGCTTACTCAAAAGCTTCAATTTTGACCAATTTCAGGCACAGAAATGACTTTAAACACACTTATTTTAGTTGACAAAGTCCTAATTCACATCCAACAGTAATTTAGAGTCAAAAGATTAAATGTTAAAATTTCATCATTATAGACCATTTTGGGATCGTTCGACAGGTCCGGAGTCATCGTTTTTCATCCGAAAATTGATTTTTTGGACTGTACCAAAAATGATTCAAAATGTCAATTGGATCATGCCTCATGTTGAATAACCACTTTTTAAACCCTCACAGTGACCAAAATTGCCATTTTTAAAGAGTTTTGCTTACTCAAAAGCTTCAATTTTGACCCGTTTCAGGCACAGAAATGACTTTAAACACACTTATTTTAGTTGACAAAGTCCTAATTCACATCCAACAGTAATTTAGAGTCAAAAGATTAAATGTTAAAATTTCATCATTATAGACCATTTTGGGATCGTTCGACAGGTCCGGAGTCATTGTTTTTCATCCGAAAATTGATTTTTTGGACTGTACCAAAAATGATTCAAAATGTCAATTGGATCATGCCTCATGTTGAATAACCACTTTTTAAACCCTCACAGTGACCAAAATTGCCATTTTTACAGAGTTTTTCTTACTCAAAAGCTTCAATTTTGACCCGTTTCAGGCACAGAAATGACTTTAAACACACTTACTTTAGTTGACAAAGTCATAATTCACATCCAACAGTCATTTAGAGTCAAAAGATTAAATGTTGAAATTTCATCATTAAAGACCATTTTGGGATCGTTCGACAGGTCCGGAGTCATCGTTTTTCATCCGAAAATGGATTTTTTGGACTGTACCAAAAATGATTCAAAATGTCAATTGGATCATGCCTCATGGTGAATAACCACTTTTTAAACCCTCACAGTGACCAAAATTGCCATTTTTACAGAGTTTTGCTTACTCAAAAGCTTCAATTTTGACCAATTTCAGGCACAGAAATGACTTTAAACACACTTATTTTAGTTGACAAAGTCCTAATTCACATCCAACAGTAATTTAGAGTCAAAAGATTAAATGTTAAAATTTCATCATTATAGACCATTTTGGGATCGTTCGACAGGTCCGGAGTCATCGTTTTGCATCCGAAAATTGATTTTTTGGACTGTACCAAAAATGATTCAAAATGTCAATTGGATCATGCCTCATGTTGAATAACCACTTTTTAAACCCTCACAGTGACCAAAATTGCCATTTTTACAGAGTTTTGCTTACTCAAAAGCTTCCATTTTGACCCGTTTCAGGCACAGAAATGACTTTAAACACACTTATTCTAGTTGACAAAATCATAATTCACATCCAACAGTAATTTAGAGTCAAAAGATTAAATGTTGAAATTTCATCATTATAGACCATTTTGGGATCGTTCGACAGGTCCGGAGTCATCGTTTTTCATCCGAAAATTGATTTTTTGGACTGTACCAAAAATGATTCAAAATGTCAATTGGATCATGCCTCATGTTGAATAACCACTTTTTAAACCCTCACAGTGACCAAAATTGCCATTTTTACAGAGTTTTGCTTACTCAAAAGCTTCAATTTTGACCCGTTTCAGGCACAGAAATGACTTTAAACACACTTATTTTAGTTTACAAAGTCCTAATTCACATCCAACAGTCATTTAGAGTCAAAAGATTAAATGTTGAAATTTCATCATTATAGACCATTTTGGGATCGTTCGACAGGTCCGGAGTCATCGTTTTTCATCCGAAAATTGATTTTTTGGACTGTACCAAAAATGATTCAAAATGTCAATTGGATCATGCCTCATGTTGAATAACCACTTTTTCAACCCTCACAGTGACCAAAATTGCCATTTTTACAGAGTTTTGCTTACTCAAAAGCTTCAATTTTGACCCGTTTCAGGCACAGAAATGACTTTAAACACACTTATTTTAGTTGACAAAGTCCTAATTCACATCCAACAGTAATTTAGAGTCAAAAGAATAAATGTTAAAATTTCATCATTATAGACCATTTTGGGATCGTTCGACAGGTCCGGAGTCATCGTTTTTCATCCGAAAATTGATTTTTTGGACTGTACCAAAAATGATTCAAAATGTCAATTGGATCATGCCTCATGTTGAATAACCACTTTTTAAACCCTCACAGTGACCAAAATTGCCATTTTTACAGAGTTTTGCTTACTCAAAAGCTTCCATTTTGACCCGTTACAGGCACAGAAATGACTTTAAACACACTTATTCTAGTTGACAAAGTCATAATTCACATCCAACAGTAATTTAGAGTCAAAAGATTAAATGTTAAAATTTCATCATTATAGACCATTTTGGGATCGTTCGACAGGTCCGGAGTCATCGTTTTTCATCCGAAAAGTGATTTTTGGGACTGTACCGAAAATGATTCAAAATGTCAATTGGATCATGCCTCATGTTGAATAACCACTTTTTAAACCCTCACAAGGACCAAAATTGCCATTTTTACAGAGTTTTGCTTACTCAAAAGCTTCCATTTTGACCAGTTTCAGGCACAGAAATGACTTTAAACACACTTTTTCTAGTTGACAAAATCATAATTCACATCCAACAGTAATTTAGAGTCAAAAGATTAAATGTTTAAATTTCATCATTATAGACCATTTTGGGATCGTTCGACAGGTCCGGAGTCATCGTTTTTCATCCGAAAATTAATTTTTCGGACTGTACCAAAAATGATTCAAAATGTCAATTGGATCATGCCTCATGTTGAATAACCACTTTTTAAACCCTCACAGTGACCAAAATTGCCATTTTTACAGAGTTTTGCTTACTCAAAAGCTTCAATTTTGACCCGTTTCAGGCACAGAAATGACTTTAAACACACTTATTTTAGTTGACAAAGTCCTAATTCACATCCAACAGTAATTTAGAGTCAAAAGATTAAATGTTAAAATTTCATCATTATAGACCATTTTGGGATCGTTCGACAGGTCCGGAGTCATTGTTTTTCATCCGAAAATTGATTTTTTGGACTGTACCAAAAATGATTCAAAATGTCAATTGGATCATGCCTCATGTTAAATAACCACTTTTTAAACCCTCACAGTGACCAAAATTGCCATTTTTACAGAGTTTTGCTTACTCAAAAGCTTCAATTTTGACCCGTTTCAGGCACAGAAATGACTTTAAACACACTTACTTTAGTTGACAAAGTCATAATTCACATCCAACAGTCATTTAGAGTCAAAAGATTAAATGTTGAAATTTCATCATTATAGACCATTTTGGGATCGTTCGACAGGTCCGGAGTCATCGTTTTTCATCCGAAAATTGATTTTTTGGACTGTACCAAAAATGATTCAAAATGTCAATTGGATCATGCCTCATGTTGAATAACCACTTTTTAAACCCTCACAGTGACCAAAATTGCCATTTTTACAGAGTTTTGCTTACTCAAAAGCTTCAATTTTGACCAATTTCAGGCACAGAAATGACTTTAAACACACTTATTTTAGTTGACAAAGTCCTAATTCACATCCAACAGTAATTTAGAGTCAAAAGATTAAATGTTAAAATTTCATCATTATAGACCATTTTGGGATCGTTCGACAGGTCCGGAGTCATCGTTTTTCATCCGAAAATTGATTTTTTGGACTGTACCAAAAATGATTCAAAATGTCAATTGGATCATGCCTCATGTTGAATAACCACTTTTTAAACCCTCACAGTGACCAAAATTGCCATTTTTAAAGAGTTTTGCTTACTCAAAAGCTTCAATTTTGACCCGTTTCAGGCACAGAAATGACTTTAAACACACTTATTTTAGTTGACAAAGTCCTAATTCACATCCAACAGTAATTTAGAGTCAAAAGATTAAATGTTAAAATTTCATCATTATAGACCATTTTGGGATCGTTCGACAGGTCCGGAGTCATTGTTTTTCATCCGAAAATTGATTTTTTGGACTGTACCAAAAATGATTCAAAATGTCAATTGGATCATGCCTCATGTTGAATAACCACTTTTTAAACCCTCACAGTGACCAAAATTGCCATTTTTACAGAGTTTTTCTTACTCAAAAGCTTCAATTTTGACCCGTTTCAGGCACAGAAATGACTTTAAACACACTTACTTTAGTTGACAAAGTCATAATTCACATCCAACAGTCATTTAGAGTCAAAAGATTAAATGTTGAAATTTCATCATTAAAGACCATTTTGGGATCGTTCGACAGGTCCGGAGTCATCGTTTTTCATCCGAAAATGGATTTTTTGGACTGTACCAAAAATGATTCAAAATGTCAATTGGATCATGCCTCATGGTGAATAACCACTTTTTAAACCCTCACAGTGACCAAAATTGCCATTTTTACAGAGTTTTGCTTACTCAAAAGCTTCAATTTTGACCAATTTCAGGCACAGAAATGACTTTAAACACACTTATTTTAGTTGACAAAGTCCTAATTCACATCCAACAGTAATTTAGAGTCAAAAGATTAAATGTTAAAATTTCATCATTATAGACCATTTTGGGATCGTTCGACAGGTCCGGAGTCATCGTTTTTCATCCGAAAATTGATTTTTTGGACTGTACCAAAAATGATTCAAAATGTCAATTGGATCATGCCTCATGTTGAATAACCACTTTTTAAACCCTCACAGTGACCAAAATTGATATTTTTACAGAGTTTTGCTTACTCAAAAGCTTCCATTTTGACCCGTTTCAGGCACAGAAATGACTTTAAACACACTTATTCTAGTTGACAAAGTCATAATTCACACCCAACAGTCATTTAGAGTCAAAAGATTAAATATTAAAATTTGATCATTATAGACCATTTTGGGATCGTTCGACAGGTCCGGAGTCATCGTTTTTCATCCGAAAATTGATTTTTTGGACTGTACCAAAAATGATTCAAAATGTCAATTGGATCATGCCTCATGTTGAATAACCACTTTTTAAACCCTCACAGTGACCAAAATTGCCATTTTTACAGAGTTTTGCTTACTCAAAAGCTTCAATTTTGACCCGTTTCAGGCACAGAAATGACTTTAAACACACTTATTTTAGTTGACAAAGTCCTAATTCACATCCAACAGTAATTTAGAGTCAAAAGATTAAATGTTAAAATTTCATCATTATAGACCATTTTGGGATCGTTCGACAGGTCCGGAGTCATCGTTTTTCATCCGAAAAGTGATTTTTGGGACTGTACCGAAAATGATTCAAAATGTCAATTGGATCATGCCTCATGTTGAATAACCACTTTTTAAACCCTCACAAGGACCAAAATTGCCATTTTTACAGAGTTTTGCTTACTCAAAAGCTTCCATTTTGACCAGTTTCAGGCACAGAAATGACTTTAAACACACTTATTTTAGTTGACAAAGTCCTAATTCACATCCAACAGTAATTTAGAGTCAAAAGATTAAATGTTAAAATTTCATCATTATAGACCATTTTGGGATCGTTCGACAGGTCCGGAGTCATTGTTTTTCATCCGAAAATTGATTTTTTGGACTGTACCAAAAATGATTCAAAATGTCAATTGGATCATGCCTCATGTTAAATAACCACTTTTTAAACCCTCACAGTGACCAAAATTGCCATTTTTACAGAGTTTTGCTTACTCAAAAGCTTCAATTTTGACCCGTTTCAGGCACAGAAATGACTTTAAACACACTTACTTTAGTTGACAAAGTCATAATTCACATCCAACAGTCATTTAGAGTCAAAAGATTAAATGTTGAAATTTCATCATTATAGACCATTTTGGGATCGTTCGACAAGTCCGGAGTCATCGTTTTTCATCCGAAAATTGATTTTTTGGACTGTACCAAAAATGATTCAAAATGTCAATTGGATAATGCCTCATGTTGAATAACCACTTTTTAAACCCTCACAGTGACCAAAATTGCCATTTTTACAGAGTTTTGCTTACTCAAAAGCTTCAATTTTGACCAATTTCAGGCACAGAAATGACTTTAAACACACTTATTTTAGTTGACAAAGTCCTAATTCACATCCAACAGTAATTTAGAGTCAAAAGATTAAATGTTAAAATTTCATCATTATAGACCATTTTGGGATCGTTCGACAGGTCCGGAGTCATCGTTTTTCATCCGAAAATTGATTTTTTGGACTGTACCAAAAATGATTCAAAATGTCAATTGGATCATGCCTCATGTTGAATAACCACTTTTTAAACCCTCACAGTGACCAAAATTGCCATTTTTAAAGAGTTTTGCTTACTCAAAAGCTTCAATTTTGACCCGTTTCAGGCACAGAAATGACTTTAAACACACTTATTTTAGTTGACAAAGTCCTAATTCACATCCAACAGTAATTTAGAGTCAAAAGATTAAATGTTAAAATTTCATCATTATAGACCATTTTGGGATCGTTCGACAGGTCCGGAGTCATTGTTTTTCATCCGAAAATTGATTTTTTGGACTGTACCAAAAATGATTCAAAATGTCAATTGGATCATGCCTCATGTTGAATAACCACTTTTTAAACCCTCACAGTGACCAAAATTGCCATTTTTACAGAGTTTTTCTTACTCAAAAGCTTCAATTTTGACCCGTTTCAGGCACAGAAATGACTTTAAACACACTTACTTTAGTTGACAAAGTCATAATTCACATCCAACAGTCATTTAGAGTCAAAAGATTAAATGTTGAAATTTCATCATTAAAGACCATTTTGGGATCGTTCGACAGGTCCGGAGTCATCGTTTTTCATCCGAAAATGGATTTTTTGGACTGTACCAAAAATGATTCAAAATGTCAATTGGATCATGCCTCATGGTGAATAACCACTTTTTAAACCCTCACAGTGACCAAAATTGCCATTTTTACAGAGTTTTGCTTACTCAAAAGCTTCAATTTTGACCAATTTCAGGCACAGAAATGACTTTAAACACACTTATTTTAGTTGACAAAGTCCTAATTCACATCCAACAGTAATTTAGAGTCAAAAGATTAAATGTTAAAATTTCATCATTATAGACCATTTTGGGATCGTTCGACAGGTCCGGAGTCATCGTTTTTCATCCGAAAATTGATTTTTTGGACTGTACCAAAAATGATTCAAAATGTCAATTGGATCATGCCTCATGTTGAATAACCACTTTTTAAACCCTCACAGTGACCAAAATTGCCATTTTTACAGAGTTTTGCTTACTCAAAAGCTTCCATTTTGACCAGTTTCAGGCACAGAAATGACTTTAAACACACTTATTCTAGTTGACAAAATCATAATTCACATCCAACAGTAATTTAGAGTCAAAAGATTAAATGTTTAAATTTCATCATTATAGACCATTTTGGGATCGTTCGACAGGTCCGGAGTCATCGTTTTTCATCCGAAAATTGATTTTTCGGACTGTACCAAAAATGATTCAAAATGTCAATTGGATCATGCCTCATGTTGAATAACCACTTTTTAAACCCTCACAGTGACCAAAATTGCCATTTTTACAGAGTTTTGCTTACTCAAAAGCTTCAATTTTGACCCGTTTCAGGCACAGAAATGACTTTAAACACACTTATTTTAGTTGACAAAGTCCTAATTCACATCCAACAGTCATTTAGAGTCAAAAGATTAAATGTTGAAATTTCATCATTATAGACCATTTTGGGATGGTTCGACAGGTCCGGAGTCATCGTTTTTCATCCGAAAATTGATTTTTTGGACTGTACCAAAAATGATTCAAAATGTCAATTGGATCATGCCTCATGTTGAATAACCACTTTTTAAACTCTCACAGTGACCAAAATTGCAATTTTTAAAGAGTTTTGCTTACTCAAAAGCTTCAATTTTGACCCGTTTTAGGCACAGAAATGACTTTAAACACACTTATTTTAGTTGACAAAGTCCTAATTCACATCCAACAGTAATTTAGAGTCAAAAGATTAAATGGTAAAATTTCATCATTATAGACCATTTTGGGATCGTTCGACAGGTCCGGAGTCATTGTTTTTCATCCGAAAATTGATTTTTTGGACTGTACCAAAAATGATTCAAAATGTCAATTGGATCATGCCTCATGTTGAATAACCACTTTTTAAACCCTCACAGTGACCAAAATTGCCATTTTTACAGAGTTTTGCTTACTCAAAAGCTTCAATTTTGACCCGTTTCAGGCACAGAAATGACTTTAAACACACTTACTTTAGTTGACAAAGTCATAATTCACATCCAACAGTCATTTAGAGTCAAAAGATTAAATGTTGAAATTTCATCATTATAGACCATTTTGGGATCGTTCGACAGGTCCGGAGTCATCGTTTTTCATCCGAAAATTGATTTTTTGGACTGTACCAAAAATGATTCAAAATGTCAATTGGATCATGCCTCATGTTGAATAACAACTTTTTAAACCCTCACAGTGACCAAAATTGCCATTTTTACAGAGTTTTGCTTACTCAAAAGCTTCAATTTTGACCAATTTCAGGCACAGAAATGACTTTAAACACACTTATTTTAGTTGACAAAGTCCTAATTCACATCCAACAGTAATTTAGAGTCAAAAGATTAAATGTTAAAATTTCATCATTATAGACCATTTTGGGATCGTTCGACAGGTCCGGAGTCATCGTTTTTCATCCGAAAATTGATTTTTTGGACTGTACCAAAAATGATTCAAAATGTCAATTGGATCATGCCTCATGTTGAATAACCACTTTTTAAACCCTCACAGTGACCGAAATTGCCATTTTTAAAGAGTTTTGCTTACTCAAAAGCTTCAATTTTGACCCGTTTCAGGCACAGAAATGACTTTAAACACACTTATTTTAGTTGACAAAGTCCTAATTCACATCCAACAGTAATTTAGAGTCAAAAGATTAAATGTTAAAATTTCATCATTATAGACCATTTTGGGATCGTTCGACAGGTCCGGAGTCATTGTTTTTCATCCGAAAATTGATTTTTTGGACTGTACCAAAAATGATTCAAAATGTCAATTGGATCATGCCTCATGTTGAATAACCACTTTTTAAACCCTCACAGTGACCAAAATTGCCATTTTTACAGAGTTTTGCTTACTCAAAAGCTTCAATTTTGACCCGTTTCAGGCACAGAAATGACTTTAAACACACTTACTTTAGTTGACAAAGTCATAATTCACATCCAACAGTCATTTAGAGTCAAAAGATTAAATGTTGAAATTTCATCATTATAGACCATTTTGGGATCGTTCGACAGGTCCGGAGTCATCGTTTTTCATCCGAAAATTGATTTTTTGGACTGTACCAAAAATGATTCAAAATGTCAATTGGATCATGCCTCATGTTAAATAACCACTTTTTAAACCCTCACAGTGACCAAAATTGCCATTTTTACAGAGTTTTGCTTACTCAAAAGCTTCAATTTTGACCCGTTTCAGGCACAGAAATGACTTTAAACACACTTACTTTAGTTGACAAAGTCATAATTCACATCCAACAGTCATTTAGAGTCAAAAGATTAAATGTTGAAATTTCATCATTATAGACCATTTTGGGATCGTTCGACAGGTCCGGAGTCATCGTTTTTCATCCGAAAATTGATTTTTTGGACTGTACCAAAAATGATTCAAAATGTCAATTGGATCATGCCTCATGTTGAATAACCACTTTTTAAACCCTCACAGTGACCAAAATTGCCATTTTTACAGAGTTTTGCTTACTCAAAAGCTTCAATTTTGACCAATTTCAGGCACAGAAATGACTTTAAACACACTTATTTTAGTTGACAAAGTCCTAATTCACATCCAACAGTAATTTAGAGTCAAAAGATTAAATGTTAAAATTTCATCATTATAGACCATTTTGGGATCGTTCGACAGGTCCGGAGTCATCGTTTTTCATCCGAAAATTGATTTTTTGGACTGTACCAAAAATGATTCAAAATGTCAATTGGATCATGCCTCATGTTGAATAACCACTTTTTAAACCCTCACAGTGACCAAAATTGCCATTTTTAAAGAGTTTTGCTTACTCAAAAGCTTCAATTTTGACCCGTTTCAGGCACAGAAATGACTTTAAACACACTTATTTTAGTTGACAAAGTCCTAATTCACATCCAACAGTAATTTAGAGTCAAAAGATTAAATGTTAAAATTTCATCATTATAGACCATTTTGGGATCGTTCGACAGGTCCGGAGTCATTGTTTTTCATCCGAAAATTGATTTTTTGGACTGTACCAAAAATGATTCAAAATGTCAATTGGATCATGCCTCATGTTGAATAACCACTTTTTAAACCCTCACAGTGACCAAAATTGCCATTTTTACAGAGTTTTTCTTACTCAAAAGCTTCAATTTTGACCCGTTTCAGGCACAGAAATGACTTTAAACACACTTACTTTAGTTGACAAAGTCATAATTCACATCCAACAGTCATTTAGAGTCAAAAGATTAAATGTTGAAATTTCATCATTAAAGACCATTTTGGGATCGTTCGACAGGTCCGGAGTCATCGTTTTTCATCCGAAAATGGATTTTTTGGACTGTACCAAAAATGATTCAAAATGTCAGTTGGATCATGCCTCATGGTGAATAACCACTTTTTAAACCCTCACAGTGACCAAAATTGCCATTTTTACAGAGTTTTGCTTACTCAAAAGCTTCAATTTTGACCAATTTCAGGCACAGAAATGACTTTAAACACACTTATTTTAGTTGACAAAGTCCTAATTCACATCCAACAGTAATTTAGAGTCAAAAGATTAAATGTTAAAATTTCATCATTATAGACCATTTTGGGATCGTTCGACAGGTCCGGAGTCATCGTTTTTCATCCGAAAATTGATTTTTTGGACTGTACCAAAAATGATTCAAAATGTCAATTGGATCATGCCTCATGTTGAATAACCACTTTTTAAACCCTCACAGTGACCAAAATTGCCATTTTTACAGAGTTTTGCTTACTCAAAAGCTTCCATTTTGACCCGTTTCAGGCACAGAAATGACTTTAAACACACTTATTCTAGTTGACAAAGTCATAATTCACACCCAACAGTCATTTAGAGTCAAAAGATTAAATATTAAAATTTGATCATTATAGACCATTTTGGGATCGTTCGACAGGTCCGGAGTCATCGTTTTTCATCCGAAAATTGATTTTTTGGACTGTACCAAAAATGATTCAAAATGTCAATTGGATCATGCCTCATGTTGAATAACCACTTTTTAAACCCTCACAGTGACCAAAATTGCCATTTTTACAGAGTTTTGCTTACTCAAAAGCTTCAATTTTGACCCGTTTCAGGCACAGAAATGACTTTAAACACACTTATTTTAGTTGACAAAGTCCTAATTCACATCCAACAGTAATTTAGAGTCAAAAGATTAAATGTTAAAATTTCATCATTATAGACCATTTTGGGATCGTTCGACAGGTCCGGAGTCATCGTTTTTCATCCGAAAAGTGATTTTTGGGACTGTACCGAAAATGATTCAAAATGTCAATTGGATCATGCCTCATGTTGAATAACCACTTTTTAAACCCTCACAAGGACCAAAATTGCCATTTTTACAGAGTTTTGCTTACTCAAAAGCTTCCATTTTGACCAGTTTCAGGCACAGAAATGACTTTAAACACACTTATTCTAGTTGACAAAATCATAATTCACATCCAACAGTAATTTAGAGTCAAAAGATTAAATGTTTAAATTTCATCATTATAGACCATTTTGGGATCGTTCGACAGGTCCGGAGTCATCGTTTTTCATCCGAAAATTGATTTTTCGGACTGTACCAAAAATGATTCAAAATGTCAATTGGATCATGCCTCATGTTGAATAACCACTTTTTAAACCCTCACAGTGACCAAAATTGCCATTTTTACAGAGTTTTGCTTACTCAAAAGCTTCAATTTTGACCCGTTTCAGGCACAGAAATGACTTTAAACACACTTATTTTAGTTGACAAAGTCCTAATTCACATCCAACAGTCATTTAGAGTCAAAAGATTAAATGTTGAAATTTCATCATTATAGACCATTTTGGGATGGTTCGACAGGTCCGGAGTCATCGTTTTTCATCCGAAAATTGATTTTTTGGACTGTACCAAAAATGATTCAAAATGTCAATTGGATCATGCCTCATGTTGAATAACCACTTTTTAAACTCTCACAGTGACCAAAATTGCAATTTTTAAAGAGTTTTGCTTACTCAAAAGCTTCAATTTTGACCCGTTTTAGGCACAGAAATGACTTTAAACACACTTATTTTAGTTGACAAAGTCCTAATTCACATCCAACAGTAATTTAGAGTCAAAAGATTAAATGGTAAAATTTCATCATTATAGACCATTTTGGGATCGTTCGACAGGTCCGGAGTCATTGTTTTTCATCCGAAAATTGATTTTTTGGACTGTACCAAAAATGATTCAAAATGTCAATTGGATCATGCCTCATGTTGAATAACCACTTTTTAAACCCTCACAGTGACCAAAATTGCCATTTTTACAGAGTTTTGCTTACTCAAAAGCTTCAATTTTGACCCGTTTCAGGCACAGAAATGACTTTAAACACACTTACTTTAGTTGACAAAGTCATAATTCACATCCAACAGTCATTTAGAGTCAAAAGATTAAATGTTGAAATTTCATCATTATAGACCATTTTGGGATCGTTCGACAGGTCCGGAGTCATCGTTTTTCATCCGAAAATTGATTTTTTGGACTGTACCAAAAATGATTCAAAATGTCAATTGGATCATGCCTCATGTTGAATAACAACTTTTTAAACCCTCACAGTGACCAAAATTGCCATTTTTACAGAGTTTTGCTTACTCAAAAGCTTCAATTTTGACCAATTTCAGGCACAGAAATGACTTTAAACACACTTATTTTAGTTGACAAAGTCCTAATTCACATCCAACAGTAATTTAGAGTCAAAAGATTAAATGTTAAAATTTCATCATTATAGACCATTTTGGGATCGTTCGACAGGTCCGGAGTCATCGTTTTTCATCCGAAAATTGATTTTTTGGACTGTACCAAAAATGATTCAAAATGTCAATTGGATCATGCCTCATGTTGAATAACCACTTTTTAAACCCTCACAGTGACCGAAATTGCCATTTTTAAAGAGTTTTGCTTACTCAAAAGCTTCAATTTTGACCCGTTTCAGGCACAGAAATGACTTTAAACACACTTATTTTAGTTGACAAAGTCCTAATTCACATCCAACAGTAATTTAGAGTCAAAAGATTAAATGTTAAAATTTCATCATTATAGACCATTTTGGGATCGTTCGACAGGTCCGGAGTCATTGTTTTTCATCCGAAAATTGATTTTTTGGACTGTACCAAAAATGATTCAAAATGTCAATTGGATCATGCCTCATGTTGAATAACCACTTTTTAAACCCTCACAGTGACCAAAATTGCCATTTTTACAGAGTTTTGCTTACTCAAAAGCTTCAATTTTGACCCGTTTCAGGCACAGAAATGACTTTAAACACACTTACTTTAGTTGACAAAGTCATAATTCACATCCAACAGTCATTTAGAGTCAAAAGATTAAATGTTGAAATTTCATCATTATAGACCATTTTGGGATCGTTCGACAGGTCCGGAGTCATCGTTTTTCATCCGAAAATTGATTTTTTGGACTGTACCAAAAATGATTCAAAATGTCAATTGGATCATGCCTCATGGTGAATAACCACTTTTTAAACCCTCACAGTGACCAAAATTGCCATTTTTACAGAGTTTTGCTTACTCAAAAGCTTCAATTTTGACCAATTTCAGGCACAGAAATGACTTTAAACACACTTATTTTAGTTGACAAAGTCCTAATTCACATCCAACAGTAATTTAGAGTCAAAAGATTAAATGTTAAAATTTCATCATTATAGACCATTTTGGGATCGTTCGACAGGTCCGGAGTCATCGTTTTTCATCCGAAAATTGATTTTTTGGACTGTACCAAAAATGATTCAAAATGTCAATTGGATCATGCCTCATGTTGAATAACCACTTTTTAAACCCTCACAGTGACCAAAATTGCCATTTTTACAGAGTTTTGCTTACTCAAAAGCTTCCATTTTGACCCGTTTCAGGCACAGAAATGACTTTAAACACACTTATTCTAGTTGACAAAGTCATAATTCACACCCAACAGTCATTTAGAGTCAAAAGATTAAATGTTAAAATTTGATCATTATAGACCATTTTGGGATCGTTCGACAGGTCCGGAGTCATCGTTTTTCATCCGAAAATTGATTTTTTGGACTGTACCAAAAATGATTCAAAATGTCAATTGGATCATGCCTCATGTTGAATAACCACTTTTTAAACCCTCACAGTGACCAAAATTGCCATTTTTAAAGAGTTTTGCTTACTCAAAAGCTTCAATTTTGACCCGTTTCAGGCACAGAAATGACTTTAAACACACTTATTTTAGTTGACAAAGTCCTAATTCACATCCAACAGTAATTTAGAGTCAAAAGATTAAATGTTAAAATTTCATCATTATAGACCATTTTGGGATCGTTCGACAGGTCCGGAGTCATTGTTTTTCATCCGAAAATTGATTTTTTGGACTGTACCAAAAATGATTCAAAATGTCAATTGGATCATGCCTCATGTTGAATAACCACTTTTTAAACCCTCACAGTGACCAAAATTGCCATTTTTACAGAGTTTTTCTTACTCAAAAGCTTCAATTTTGACCCGTTTCAGGCACAGAAATGACTTTAAACACACTTACTTTAGTTGACAAAGTCATAATTCACATCCAACAGTCATTTAGAGTCAAAAGATTAAATGTTGAAATTTCATCATTAAAGACCATTTTGGGATCGTTCGACAGGTCCGGAGTCATCGTTTTTCATCCGAAAATGGATTTTTTGGACTGTACCAAAAATGATTCAAAATGTCAGTTGGATCATGCCTCATGGTGAATAACCACTTTTTAAACCCTCACAGTGACCAAAATTGCCATTTTTACAGAGTTTTGCTTACTCAAAAGCTTCAATTTTGACCAATTTCAGGCACAGAAATGACTTTAAACACACTTATTTTAGTTGACAAAGTCCTAATTCACATCCAACAGTAATTTAGAGTCAAAAGATTAAATGTTAAAATTTCATCATTATAGACCATTTTGGGATCGTTCGACAGGTCCGGAGTCATCGTTTTTCATCCGAAAATTGATTTTTTGGACTGTACCAAAAATGATTCAAAATGTCAATTGGATCATGCCTCATGTTGAATAACCACTTTTTAAACCCTCACAGTGACCAAAATTGCCATTTTTACAGAGTTTTGCTTACTCAAAAGCTTCCATTTTGACCCGTTTCAGGCACAGAAATGACTTTAAACACACTTATTCTAGTTGACAAAGTCATAATTCACACCCAACAGTCATTTAGAGTCAAAAGATTAAATATTAAAATTTGATCATTATAGACCATTTTGGGATCGTTCGACAGGTCCGGAGTCATCGTTTTTCATCCGAAAATTGATTTTTTGGACTGTACCAAAAATGATTCAAAATGTCAATTGGATCATGCCTCATGTTGAATAACCACTTTTTAAACCCTCACAGTGACCAAAATTGCCATTTTTACAGAGTTTTGCTTACTCAAAAGCTTCAATTTTGACCCGTTTCAGGCACAGAAATGACTTTAAACACACTTATTTTAGTTGACAAAGTCCTAATTCACATCCAACAGTAATTTAGAGTCAAAAGATTAAATGTTAAAATGTCATCATTATAGACCATTTTGGGATCGTTCGACAGGTCCGGAGTCATCGTTTTTCATCCGAAAAGTGATTTTTGGGACTGTACCGAAAATGATTCAAAATGTCAATTGGATCATGCCTCATGTTGAATAACCACTTTTTAAACCCTCACAAGGACCAAAATTGCCATTTTTACAGAGTTTTGCTTACTCAAAAGCTTCCATTTTGACCAGTTTCAGGCACAGAAATGACTTTAAACACACTTATTCTAGTTGACAAAATCATAATTCACATCCAACAGTAATTTAGAGTCAAAAGATTAAATGTTTAAATTTCATCATTATAGACCATTTTGGGATCGTTCGACAGGTCCGGAGTCATCGTTTTTCATCCGAAAATTGATTTTTCGGACTGTACCAAAAATGATTCAAAATGTCAATTGGATCATGCCTCATGTTGAATAACCACTTTTTAAACCCTCACAGTGACCAAAATTGCCATTTTTACAGAGTTTTGCTTACTCAAAAGCTTCAATTTTGACCCGTTTCAGGCACAGAAATGACTTTAAACACACTTATTTTAGTTGACAAAGTCCTAATTCACATCCAACAGTCATTTAGAGTCAAAAGATTAAATGTTGAAATTTCATCATTATAGACCATTTTGGGATGGTTCGACAGGTCCGGAGTCATCGTTTTTCATCCGAAAATTGATTTTTTGGACTGTACCAAAAATGATTCAAAATGTCAATTGGATCATGCCTCATGTTGAATAACCACTTTTTAAACTCTCACAGTGACCAAAATTGCAATTTTTAAAGAGTTTTGCTTACTCAAAAGCTTCAATTTTGACCCGTTTTAGGCACAGAAATGACTTTAAACACACTTATTTTAGTTGACAAAGTCCTAATTCACATCCAACAGTAATTTAGAGTCAAAAGATTAAATGGTAAAATTTCATCATTATAGACCATTTTGGGATCGTTCGACAGGTCCGGAGTCATTGTTTTTCATCCGAAAATTGATTTTTTGGACTGTACCAAAAATGATTCAAAATGTCAATTGGATCATGCCTCATGTTGAATAACCACTTTTTAAACCCTCACAGTGACCAAAATTGCCATTTTTACAGAGTTTTGCTTACTCAAAAGCTTCAATTTTGACCCGTTTCAGGCACAGAAATGACTTTAAACACACTTACTTTAGTTGACAAAGTCATAATTCACATCCAACAGTCATTTAGAGTCAAAAGATTAAATGTTGAAATTTCATCATTATAGACCATTTTGGGATCGTTCGACAGGTCCGGAGTCATCGTTTTTCATCCGAAAATTGATTTTTTGGACTGTACCAAAAATGATTCAAAATGTCAATTGGATCATGCCTCATGTTGAATAACAACTTTTTAAACCCTCACAGTGACCAAAATTGCCATTTTTACAGAGTTTTGCTTACTCAAAAGCTTCAATTTTGACCAATTTCAGGCACAGAAATGACTTTAAACACACTTATTTTAGTTGACAAAGTCCTAATTCACATCCAACAGTAATTTAGAGTCAAAAGATTAAATGTTAAAATTTCATCATTATAGACCATTTTGGGATCGTTCGACAGGTCCGGAGTCATCGTTTTTCATCCGAAAATTGATTTTTTGGACTGTACCAAAAATGATTCAAAATGTCAATTGGATCATGCCTCATGTTGAATAACCACTTTTTAAACCCTCACAGTGACCGAAATTGCCATTTTTAAAGAGTTTTGCTTACTCAAAAGCTTCAATTTTGACCCGTTTCAGGCACAGAAATGACTTTAAACACACTTATTTTAGTTGACAAAGTCCTAATTCACATCCAACAGTAATTTAGAGTCAAAAGATTAAATGTTAAAATTTCATCATTATAGACCATTTTGGGATCGTTCGACAGGTCCGGAGTCATTGTTTTTCATCCGAAAATTGATTTTTTGGACTGTACCAAAAATGATTCAAAATGTCAATTGGATCATGCCTCATGTTGAATAACCACTTTTTAAACCCTCACAGTGACCAAAATTGCCATTTTTACAGAGTTTTGCTTACTCAAAAGCTTCAATTTTGACCCGTTTCAGGCACAGAAATGACTTTAAACACACTTACTTTAGTTGACAAAGTCATAATTCACATCCAACAGTCATTTAGAGTCAAAAGATTAAATGTTGAAATTTCATCATTATAGACCATTTTGGGATCGTTCGACAGGTCCGGAGTCATCGTTTTTCATCCGAAAATTGATTTTTTGGACTGTACCAAAAATGATTCAAAATGTCAATTGGATCATGCCTCATGGTGAATAACCACTTTTTAAACCCTCACAGTGACCAAAATTGCCATTTTTACAGAGTTTTGCTTACTCAAAAGCTTCAATTTTGACCAATTTCAGGCACAGAAATGACTTTAAACACACTTATTTTAGTTGACAAAGTCCTAATTCACATCCAACAGTAATTTAGAGTCAAAAGATTAAATGTTAAAATTTCATCATTATAGACCATTTTGGGATCGTTCGACAGGTCCGGAGTCATCGTTTTTCATCCGAAAATTGATTTTTTGGACTGTACCAAAAATGATTCAAAATGTCAATTGGATCATGCCTCATGTTGAATAACCACTTTTTAAACCCTCACAGTGACCAAAATTGCCATTTTTACAGAGTTTTGCTTACTCAAAAGCTTCCATTTTGACCCGTTTCAGGCACAGAAATGACTTTAAACACACTTATTCTAGTTGACAAAGTCATAATTCACACCCAACAGTCATTTAGAGTCAAAAGATTAAATGTTAAAATTTGATCATTATAGACCATTTTGGGATCGTTCGACAGGTCCGGAGTCATCGTTTTTCATCCGAAAATTGATTTTTGGGACTGTACCAAAAATGATTCAAAATGTCAATTGGATCATGCCTCATGTTGAATAACCACTTTTTAAACCCTCACAGTGACCAAAATTGCCATTTTTACAGAGTTTTGCTTACTCAAAAGCTTCCATTTTGACCCGTTTCAGGCACAGAAATGACTTTAAACACACTTATTCTAGTTGACAAAATCATAATTCACATCCAACAGTAATTTAGAGTCAAAAGATTAAATGTTGAAATTTCATCATTATAGACCATTTTGGGATCGTTCGACAGGTCCGGAGTCATCGTTTTTCATCCGAAAATTGATTTTTTGGACTGTACCAAAAATGATTCAAAATGTCAATTGGATCATGCCTCATGTTGAATAACCACTTTTTAAACCCTCACAGTGACCAAAATTGCCATTTTTACAGAGTTTTGCTTACTCAAAAGCTTCAATTTTGACCCGTTTCAGGCACAGAAATGACTTTAAACACACTTATTTTAGTTGACAAAGTCCTAATTCACATCCAACAGTCATTTAGAGTCAAAAGAATAAATGTTGAAATTTCATCATTATAGACCATTTTGGGATCGTTCGACAGGTCCGGAGTCATCGTTTTTCATCCGAAAATTGATTTTTTGGACTGTACCAAAAATGATTCAAAATGTCAATTGGATCATGCCTCATGTTGAATAACCACTTTTTCAACCCTCACAGTGACCAAAATTGCCATTTTTACAGAGTTTTGCTTACTCAAAAGCTTCAATTTTGACCCGTTTCAGGCACAGAAATGACTTTAAACACACTTATTTTAGTTGACAAAGTCTTAATTCACATCCAACAGTAATTTAGAGTCAAAAGAATAAATGTTAAAATTTCATCATTATAGACCATTTTGGGATCGTTCGACAGGTCCGGAGTCATCGTTTTTCATCCGAAAATTGATTTTTTGGACTGTACCAAAAATGATTCAAAATGTCAATTGGATCATGCCTCATGTTGAATAACCACTTTTTAAACCCTCACAGTGACCAAAATTGCCATTTTTACAGAGTTTTGCTTACTCAAAAGCTTCCATTTTGACCCGTTACAGGCCCAGAAATGACTTTAAACACACTTATTCTAGTTGACAAAGTCATAATTCACATCCAACAGTAATTTAGAGTCAAAAGATTAAATGTTAAAATTTCATCATTATAGACCATTTTGGGATCGTTCGACAGGTCCGGAGTCATCGTTTTTCATCCGAAAAGTGATTTTTGGGACTGTACCGAAAATGATTCAAAATGTCAATTGGATCATGCCTCATGTTGAATAACCACTTTTTAAACCCTCACAAGGACCAAAATTGCCATTTTTACAGAGTTTTGCTTACTCAAAAGCTTCCATTTTGACCAGTTTCAGGCACAGAAATGACTTTAAACACACTTATTCTAGTTGACAAAATCATAATTCACATCCAACAGTAATTTAGAGTCAAAAGATTAAATGTTTAAATTTCATCATTATAGACCATTTTGGGATCGTTCGACAGGTCCGGAGTCATCGTTTTTCATCCGAAAATTGATTTTTCGGACTGTACCAAAAATGATTCAAAATGTCAATTGGATCATGCCTCATGTTGAATAACCACTTTTTAAACCCTCACAGTGACCAAAATTGCCATTTTTACAGAGTTTTGCTTACTCAAAAGCTTCAATTTTGACCCGTTTCAGGCACAGAAATGACTTTAAACACACTTATTTTAGTTGACAAAGTCCTAATTCACATCCAACAGTCATTTAGAGTCAAAAGATTAAATGTTGAAATTTCATCATTATAGACCATTTTGGGATGGTTCGACAGGTCCGGAGTCATCGTTTTTCATCCGAAAATTGATTTTTTGGACTGTACCAAAAATGATTCAAAATGTCAATTGGATCATGCCTCATGTTGAATAACCACTTTTTAAACCCTCACAGTGACCAAAATTGCAATTTTTAAAGAGTTTTGCTTACTCAAAAGCTTCAATTTTGACCCGTTTCAGGCACAGAAATGACTTTAAACACACTTATTTTAGTTGACAAAGTCCTAATTCACATCCAACAGTAATTTAGAGTCAAAAGATTAAATGTTAAAATTTCATCATTATAGACCATTTTGGGATCGTTCGACAGGTCCGGAGTCATTGTTTTTCATCCGAAAATTGATTTTTTGGACTGTACCAAAAATGATTCAAAATGTCAATTGGATCATGCCTCATGTTGAATAACCACTTTTTAAACCCTCACAGTGACCAAAATTGCCATTTTTACAGAGTTTTGCTTACTCAAAAGCTTCAATTTTGACCCGTTTCAGGCACAGAAATGACTTTAAACACACTTATTTTAGTTGACAAAGTCCTAATTCACATCCAACAGTAATTTAGAGTCAAAAGAATAAATGTTAAAATTTCATCATTATAGACCATTTTGGGATCGTTCGACAGGTCCGGAGTCATCGTTTTTCATCCGAAAATTGATTTTTTGGACTGTACCAAAAATGATTCAAAATGTCAATTGGATCATGCCTCATGTTGAATAACCACTTTTTAAACCCTCACAGTGACCAAAATTGCCATTTTTACAGAGTTTTGCTTACTCAAAAGCTTCCATTTTGACCTGTTACAGGCACAGAAATGACTTTAAACACACTTATTCTAGTTGACAAAGTCATAATTCACATCCAACAGTAATTTAGAGTCAAAAGATTAAATGTTAAAATTTCATCATTATAGACCATTTTGGGATCGTTCGACAGGTCCGGAGTCATCGTTTTTCATCCGAAAAGTGATTTTTGGGACTGTACCGAAAATGATTCAAAATGTCAATTGGATCATGCCTCATGTTGAATAACCACTTTTTAAACCCTCACAAGGACCAAAATTGCCATTTTTACAGAGTTTTGCTTACTCAAAAGCTTCCATTTTGACCAGTTTCAGGCACAGAAATGACTTTAAACACACTTATTCTAGTTGACAAAATCATAATTCACATCCAACAGTAATTTAGAGTCAAAAGATTAAATGTTTAAATTTCATCATTATAGACCATTTTGGGATCGTTCGACAGGTCCGGAGTCATCGTTTTTCATCCGAAAATTGATTTTTCGGACTGTACCAAAAATGATTCAAAATGTCAATTGGATCATGCCTCATGTTGAATAACCACTTTTTAAACCCTCACAGTGACCAAAATTGCCATTTTTACAGAGTTTTGCTTACTCAAAAGCTTCAATTTTGACCCGTTTCAGGCACAGAAATGACTTTAAACACACTTATTTTAGTTGACAAAGTCCTAATTCACATCCAACAGTCATTTAGAGTCAAAAGATTAAATGTTGAAATTTCATCATTATAGACCATTTTGGGATGGTTCGACAGGTCCGGAGTCATCGTTTTTCATCCGAAAATTGATTTTTTGGACTGTACCAAAAATGATTCAAAATGTCAATTGGATCATGCCTCATGTTGAATAACCACTTTTTAAACCCTCACAGTGACCAAAATTGCAATTTTTAAAGAGTTTTGCTTACTCAAAAGCTTCAATTTTGACCCGTTTCAGGCACAGAAATGACTTTAAACACACGTATTTTAGTTGACAAAGTCCTAATTCACATCCAACAGTAATTTAGAGTCAAAAGATTAAATGTTAAAATTTCATCATTATAGACCATTTTGGGATCGTTCGACAGGTCCGGAGTCATTGTTTTTCATCCGAAAATTGATTTTTTGGACTGTACCAAAAATGATTCAAAATGTCAATTGGATCATGCCTCATGTTAAATAACCACTTTTTAAACCCTCACAGTGACCAAAATTGCCATTTTTACAGAGTTTTGCTTACTCAAAAGCTTCAATTTTGACCCGTTTCAGGCACAGAAATGACTTTAAACACACTTACTTTAGTTGACAAAGTCATAATTCACATCCAACAGTCATTTAGAGTCAAAAGATTAAATGTTGAAATTTCATCATTATAGACCATTTTGGGATCGTTCGACAGGTCCGGAGTCATCGTTTTTCATCCGAAAATTGATTTTTTGGACTGTACCAAAAATGATTCAAAATGTCAATTGGATCATGCCTCATGTTGAATAACCACTTTTTAAACCCTCACAGTGACCAAAATTGCCATTTTTACAGAGTTTTGCTTACTCAAAAGCTTCAATTTTGACCAATTTCAGGCACAGAAATGACTTTAAACACACTTATTTTAGTTGACAAAGTCCTAATTCACATCCAACAGTAATTTAGAGTCAAAAGATTAAATGTTAAAATTTCATCATTATAGACCATTTTGGGATCGTTCGACAGGTCCGGAGTCATCGTTTTTCATCCGAAAATTGATTTTTTGGACTGTACCAAAAATGATTCAAAATGTCAATTGGATCATGCCTCATGTTGAATAACCACTTTTTAAACCCTCACAGTGACCGAAATTGCCATTTTTAAAGAGTTTTGCTTACTCAAAAGCTTCAATTTTGACCCATTTCAGGCACAGAAATGACTTTAAACACACTTATTTTAGTTGACAAAGTCCTAATTCACATCCAACAGTCATTTAGAGTCAAAAGATTAAATGTTGAAATTTCATCATTATAGACCATTTTGGGATGGTTCGACAGGTCCGGAGTCATCGTTTTTCATCCGAAAATTGATTTTTTGGACTGTACCAAAAATGATTCAAAATGTCAATTGGATCATGCCTCATGTTGAATAACCACTTTTTAAACCCTCACAGTGACCAAAATTGCAATTTTTAAAGAGTTTTGCTTACTCAAAAGCTTCAATTTTGACCCGTTTCAGGCACAGAAATGACTTTAAACACACTTATTTTAGTTGACAAAGTCCTAATTCACATCCAACAGTAATTTAGAGTCAAAAGATTAAATGTTAAAATTTCATCATTATAGACCATTTTGGGATCGTTCGACAGGTCCGGAGTCATTGTTTTTCATCCGAAAATTGATTTTTTGGACTGTACCAAAAATGATTCAAAATGTCAATTGGATCATGCCTCATGTTAAATAACCACTTTTTAAACCCTCACAGTGACCAAAATTGCCATTTTTACAGAGTTTTGCTTACTCAAAAGCTTCAATTTTGACCCGTTTCAGGCACAGAAATGACTTTAAACACACTTACTTTAGTTGACAAAGTCATAATTCACATCCAACAGTCATTTAGAGTCAAAAGATTAAATGTTGAAATTTCATCATTATAGACCATTTTGGGATCGTTCGACAGGTCCGGAGTCATCGTTTTTCATCCGAAAATTGATTTTTTGGACTGTACCAAAAATGATTCAAAATGTCAATTGGATCATGCCTCATGTTGAATAACCACTTTTTAAACCCTCACAGTGACCAAAATTGCCATTTTTACAGAGTTTTGCTTACTCAAAAGCTTCAATTTTGACCAATTTCAGGCACAGAAATGACTTTAAACACACTTATTTTAGTTGACAAAGTCCTAATTCACATCCAACAGTAATTTAGAGTCAAAAGATTAAATGTTAAAATTTCATTATTATAGACCATTTTGGGATCGTTCGACAGGTCCGGAGTCATCGTTTTTCATCCGAAAATTGATTTTTTGGACTGTACCAAAAATGATTCAAAATGTCAATTGGATCATGCCTCATGTTGAATAACCACTTTTTAAACCCTCACAGTGACCAAAATTGCCATTTTTAAAGAGTTTTGCTTACTCAAAAGCTTCAATTTTGACCCGTTTCAGGCACAGAAATGACTTTAAACACACTTATTTTAGTTGACAAAGTCCTAATTCACATCCAACAGTAATTTAGAGTCAAAAGATTAAATGTTAAAATTTCATCATTATAGACCATTTTGGGATCGTTCGACAGGTCCGGAGTCATTGTTTTTCATCCGAAAATTGATTTTTTGGACTGTACCAAAAATGATTCAAAATGTCAATTGGATCATGCCTCATGTTGAATAACCACTTTTTAAACCCTCACAGTGACCAAAATTGCCATTTTTACAGAGTTTTGCTTACTCAAAAGCTTCAATTTTGACCCGTTTCAGGCACAGAAATGACTTTAAACACACTTACTTTAGTTGACAAAGTCATAATTCACATCCAACAGTCATTTAGAGTCAAAAGATTAAATGTTGAAATTTCATCATTAAAGACCATTTTGGGATCGTTCGACAGGTCCGGAGTCATCGTTTTTCATCCGAAAATGGATTTTTTGGACTGTACCAAAAATGATTCAAAATGTCAATTGGATCATGCCTCATGGTGAATAACCACTTTTTAAACCCTCACAGTGACCAAAATTGCCATTTTTACAGAGTTTTGCTTACTCAAAAGCTTCAATTTTGACCAATTTCAGGCACAGAAATGACTTTAAACACACTTATTTTAGTTGACAAAGTCCTAATTCACATCCAACAGTAATTTAGAGTCAAAAGATTAAATGTTAAAATTTCATCATTATAGACCATTTTGGGATCGTTCGACAGGTCCGGAGTCATCGTTTTTCATCCGAAAATTGATTTTTTGGACTGTACCAAAAATGATTCAAAATGTCAATTGGATCATGCCTCATGTTGAATAACCACTTTTTAAACCCTCACAGTGACCAAAATTGCCATTTTTACAGAGTTTTGCTTACTCAAAAGCTTCCATTTTGACCCGTTTCAGGCACAGAAATGACTTTAAACACACTTATTCTAGTTGACAAAGTCATAATTCACACCCAACAGTCATTTAGAGTCAAAAGATTAAATATTAAAATTTGATCATTATAGACCATTTTGGGATCGTTCGACAGGTCCGGAGTCATCGTTTTTCATCCGAAAATTGATTTTTGGGACTGTACCAAAAATGATTCAAAATGTCAATTGGATCATGCCTCATGTTGAATAACCACTTTTTAAACCCTCACAGTGACCAAAATTGCCATTTTTACAGAGTTTTGCTTACTCAAAAGCTTCCATTTTGACCCGTTTCAGGCACAGAAATGACTTTAAACACACTTATTCTAGTTGACAAAATCATAATTCACATCCAACAGTAATTTAGAGTCAAAAGATTAAATGTTTACATTTCATCATTATAGACCATTTTGGGATTGTTCGACAGGTCCGGAGTCATCGTTTTTCATCCGAAAATTGATTTTTTGGACTGTACCAAAAATGATTCAAAATGTCAATTGGATCATGCCTCATGTTGAATAACCACTTTTTAAACCCTCACAGTGACCAAAATTGCCATTTTTACAGAGTTTTGCTTACTCAAAAGCTTCAATTTTGACCCGTTTCAGGCACAGAAATGACTTTAAACACACTTATTTTAGTTGACAAAATCATAATTCACATCCAACAGTAATTTAGAGTCAAAAGATTAAATGTTTACATTTCATCATTATAGACCATTTTGGGATTGTTCGACAGGTCCGGAGTCATCGTTTTTCATCCGAAAATTGATTTTTTGGACTGTACCAAAAATGATTCAAAATGTCAATTGGATCATGCCTCATGTTGAATAACCACTTTTTAAACCCTCACAGTGACCAAAATTGCCATTTTTACAGAGTTTTGCTTACTCAAAAGCTTCCATTTTGACCCGTTTCAGGCACAGAAATGACTTTAAACACACTTATTCTAGTTGACAAAATCATAATTCACATCCAACAGTAATTTAGAGTCAAAAGATTAAATGTTTACATTTCATCATTATAGACCATTTTGGGATTGTTCGACAGGTCCGGAGTCATCGTTTTTCATCCGAAAATTGATTTTTTGGACTGTACCAAAAATGATTCAAAATGTCAATTGGATCATGCCTCATGTTGAATAACCACTTTTTAAACCCTCACAGTGACCAAAATTGCCATTTTTACAGAGTTTTGCTTACTCAAAAGCTTCCATTTTGACCCGTTTCAGGCACAGAAATGACTTTAAACACACTTATTCTAGTTGACAAAGTCATAATTCACACCCAACAGTCATTTAGAGTCAAAAGATTAAATATTAAAATTTGATCATTATAGACCATTTTGGGATCGTTCGACAGGTCCGGAGTCATCGTTTTTCATCCGAAAATTGATTTTTGGGACTGTACCAAAAATGATTCAAAATGTCAATTGGATCATGCCTCATGTTGAATAACCACTTTTTAAACCCTCACAGTGACCAAAATTGCCATTTTTACATAGTTTTGCTTACTCAAAAGCTTCCATTTTGACCCGTTTCAGGCACAGAAATGACTTTAAACACACTTATTCTAGTTGACAAAATCATAATTCACATCCAACAGTAATTTAGAGTCAAAAGATTAAATGTTTACATTTCATCATTATAGACCATTTTGGGATTGTTCGACAGGTCCGGAGTCATCGTTTTTCATCCGAAAATTGATTTTTTGGACTGTACCAAAAATGATTCAAAATGTCAATTGGATCATGCCTCATGTTGAATAACCACTTTTTAAACCCTCACAGTGACCAAAATTGCCATTTTTACAGAGTTTTGCTTACTCAAAAGCTTCAATTTTGACCCGTTTCAGGCACAGAAATGACTTTAAACACACTTATTTCAGTTGACAAATTCCTAATTCACATCCAACAGTAATTTATAGTCAAAAGAATAAATGTTAACATTTCATCATTATAGACCATTTTGGGATCGTTCGACAGGTCCGGAGTCATCGTTTTTCATCCGAAAATTGATTTTTTGGACTGTACCAAAAATGATTCAAAATGTCAATTGGATCATGCCTCATGTTGAATAACCACTTTTTAAACCCTCACAGTGACCAAAATTGCCATTTTTACAGAGTTTTGCTTACTCAAAAGCTTCAATTTTGACCCGTTTCAGGCACAGAAATGACTTTAAACACACTTATTTTAGTTGACAAAATCATAATTCACATCCAACAGTAATTTAGAGTCAAAAGATTAAATGTTTACATTTCATCATTATAGACCATTTTGGGATTGTTCGACAGGTCCAGAGTCATCGTTTTTCATCCGAAAATTGATTTTTTGGACTGTACCAAAAATGATTCAAAATGTCAATTGGATCATGCCTCATGTTGAATAACCACTTTTTAAACCCTCACAGTGACCAAAATTGCCATTTTTACAGAGTTTTGCTTACTCAAAAGCTTCAATTTTGACCCGTTTCAGGCACAGAAATGACTTTAAACACACTTATTTTAGTTGACAAATTCCTAATTCACATCCAACAGTAATTTATAGTCAAAAGAATAAATGTTAACATTTCATCATTATAGACCATTTTGGGATCGTTCGACAGGTCCGGAGTCATCGTTTTTCATCCGAAAATTGATTTTTTGGACTGTACCAAAAATGATTCAAAATGTCAATTGGATCATGCCTCATGTTGAATAACCACTTTTTAAACCCTCACAGTGACCAAAATTGCCATTTTTACAGAGTTTTGCTTACTCAAAAGCTTCAATTTTGACCCGTTTCAGGCACAGAAATGACTTTAAACACACTTATTCTAGTTGACAAAATCATAATTCACATCCAACAGTAATTTAGAGTCAAAAGATTAAATGTTTACATTTCATCATTATAGACCATTTTGGGATTGTTCGACAGGTCCGGAGTCATCGTTTTTCATCCGAAAATTGATTTTTTGGACTGTACCAAAAATGATTCAAAATGTCAATTGGATCATGCCTCATGTTGAATAACCACTTTTTAAACCCTCACAGTGACCAAAATTGCCATTTTTACAGAGTTTTGCTTACTCAAAAGCTTCAATTTTGACCCGTTTCAGGCACAGAAATGACTTTAAACACACTTATTTTAGTTGACAAAATCATAATTCACATCCAACAGTAATTTAGAGTCAAAAGATTAAATGTTTACATTTCATCATTATAGACCATTTTGGGATTGTTCGACAGGTCCGGAGTCATCGTTTTTCATCCGAAAATTGATTTTTTGGACTGTACCAAAAATGATTCAAAATGTCAATTGGATCATGCCTCATGTTGAATAACCACTTTTTAAACCCTCACAGTGACCAAAATTGCCATTTTTACAGAGTTTTGCTTACTCAAAAGCTTCCATTTTGACCCGTTTCAGGCACAGAAATGACTTTAAACACACTTATTCTAGTTGACAAAATCATAATTCACATCCAACAGTAATTTAGAGTCAAAAGATTAAATGTTTACATTTCATCATTATAGACCATTTTGGGATTGTTCGACAGGTCCGGAGTCATCGTTTTTCATCCGAAAATTGATTTTTTGGACTGTACCAAAAATGATTCAAAATGTCAATTGGATCATGCCTCATGTTGAATAACCACTTTTTAAACCCTCACAGTGACCAAAATTGCCATTTTTACAGAGTTTTGCTTACTCAAAAGCTTCCATTTTGACCCGTTTCAGGCACAGAAATGACTTTAAACACACTTATTCTAGTTGACAAAGTCATAATTCACACCCAACAGTCATTTAGAGTCAAAAGATTAAATATTAAAATTTGATCATTATAGACCATTTTGGGATCGTTCGACAGGTCCGGAGTCATCGTTTTTCATCCGAAAATTGATTTTTGGGACTGTACCAAAAATGATTCAAAATGTCAATTGGATCATGCCTCATGTTGAATAACCACTTTTTAAACCCTCACAGTGACCAAAATTGCCATTTTTACATAGTTTTGCTTACTCAAAAGCTTCCATTTTGACCCGTTTCAGGCACAGAAATGACTTTAAACACACTTATTCTAGTTGACAAAATCATAATTCACATCCAACAGTAATTTAGAGTCAAAAGATTAAATGTTTACATTTCATCATTATAGACCATTTTGGGATTGTTCGACAGGTCCGGAGTCATCGTTTTTCATCCGAAAATTGATTTTTTGGACTGTACCAAAAATGATTCAAAATGTCAATTGGATCATGCCTCATGTTGAATAACCACTTTTTAAACCCTCACAGTGACCAAAATTGCCATTTTTACAGAGTTTTGCTTACTCAAAAGCTTCAATTTTGACCCGTTTCAGGCACAGAAATGACTTTAAACACACTTATTTCAGTTGACAAATTCCTAATTCACATCCAACAGTAATTTATAGTCAAAAGAATAAATGTTAACATTTCATCATTATAGACCATTTTGGGATCGTTCGACAGGTCCGGAGTCATCGTTTTTCATCCGAAAATTGATTTTTTGGACTGTACCAAAAATGATTCAAAATGTCAATTGGATCATGCCTCATGTTGAATAACCACTTTTTAAACCCTCACAGTGACCAAAATTGCCATTTTTACAGAGTTTTGCTTACTCAAAAGCTTCAATTTTGACCCGTTTCAGGCACAGAAATGACTTTAAACACACTTATTTTAGTTGACAAAATCATAATTCACATCCAACAGTAATTTAGAGTCAAAAGATTAAATGTTTACATTTCATCATTATAGACCATTTTGGGATTGTTCGACAGGTCCAGAGTCATCGTTTTTCATCCGAAAATTGATTTTTTGGACTGTACCAAAAATGATTCAAAATGTCAATTGGATCATGCCTCATGTTGAATAACCACTTTTTAAACCCTCACAGTGACCAAAATTGCCATTTTTACAGAGTTTTGCTTACTCAAAAGCTTCAATTTTGACCCGTTTCAGGCACAGAAATGACTTTAAACACACTTATTTTAGTTGACAAATTCCTAATTCACATCCAACAGTAATTTATAGTCAAAAGAATAAATGTTAACATTTCATCATTATAGACCATTTTGGGATCGTTCGACAGGTCCGGAGTCATCGTTTTTCATCCGAAAATTGATTTTTTGGACTGTACCAAAAATGATTCAAAATGTCAATTGGATCATGCCTCATGTTGAATAACCACTTTTTAAACCCTCACAGTGACCAAAATTGCCATTTTTACAGAGTTTTGCTTACTCAAAAGCTTCAATTTTGACCCGTTTCAGGCACAGAAATGACTTTAAACACACTTATTTTAGTTGACAAAGTCCTAATTCACATCCAACAGTAATTTAGAGTCAAAAGAATAAATGTTAAAATTTCATCATTATAGACCATTTTGGGATCGTTCGACAGGTCCGGAGTCATCGTTTTTCATCCGAAAATTGATTTTTTGGACTGTACCAAAAATGATTCAAAATGTCAATTGGATCATGCCTCATGTTGAATAACCACTTTTTAAACCCTCACAGTGACCAAAATTGCCATTTTTACAGAGTTTTGCTTACTCAAATGCTTCCATTTTGACCCGTTTCAGGCACAGAAATGACTTTAAACACACTTATTCTAGTTGACAAAGTCATAATTCACATCCAACAGTAATTTAGAGTCAAAAGATTAAATGTTAAAATTTCATCATTATAGACCATTTTGGGATCGTTCGACAGGTCCGGAGTCATCGTTTTTCATCCGAAAAGTGATTTTTGGGACTGTACCGAAAATGATTCAAAATGTCAATTGGATCATGCCTCATGTTGAATAACCACTTTTTAAACCCTCACAAGGACCAAAATTGCCATTTTTACAGAGTTTTGCTTACTCAAAAGCTTCCATTTTGACCAGTTTCAGGCACAGAAATGACTTTAAACACACTTATTCTAGTTGACAAAATCATAATTCACATCCAACAGTAATTTAGAGTCAAAAGATTAAATGTTTAAATTTCATCATTATAGACCATTTTGGGATCGTTCGACAGGTCCGGAGTCATCGTTTTTCATCCGAAAATTGATTTTTCGGACTGTACCAAAAATGATTCAAAATGTCAATTGGATCATGCCTCATGTTGAATAACCACTTTTTAAACCCTCACAGTGACCAAAATTGCCATTTTTACAGAGTTTTGCTTACTCAAAAGCTTCAATTTTGACCCGTTTCAGGCACAGAAATGACTTTAAACACACTTATTTTAGTTGACAAAGTCCTAATTCACATCCAACAGTCATTTAGAGTCAAAAGATTAAATGTTGAAATTTCATCATTATAGACCATTTTGGGATGGTTCGACAGGTCCGGAGTCATCGTTTTTCATCCGAAAATTGATTTTTTGGACTGTACCAAAAATGATTCAAAATGTCAATTGGATCATGCCTCATGTTGAATAACCACTTTTTAAACCCTCACAGTGACCAAAATTGCAATTTTTAAAGAGTTTTGCTTACTCAAAAGCTTCAATTTTGACCCGTTTTAGGCACAGAAATGACTTTAAACACACTTATTTTAGTTGACAAAGTCCTAATTCACATCCAACAGTAATTTAGAGTCAAAAGATTAAATGTTAAAATTTCATCATTATAGACCATTTTGGGATCGTTCGACAGGTCCGGAGTCATTGTTTTTCATCCGAAAATTGATTTTTTGGACTGTACCAAAAATGATTCAAAATGTCAATTGGATCATGCCTCATGTTGAATAACAACTTTTTAAACCCTCACAGTGACCAAAATTGCCATTTTTACAGAGTTTTGCTTACTCAAAAGCTTCAATTTTGACCAATTTCAGGCACAGAAATGACTTTAAACACACTTATTTTAGTTGACAAAGTCCTAATTCACATCCAACAGTAATTTAGAGTCAAAAGATTAAATGTTAAAATTTCATCATTATAGACCATTTTGGGATCGTTCGACAGGTCCGGAGTCATCGTTTTTCATCCGAAAATTGATTTTTTGGACTGTACCAAAAATGATTCAAAATGTCAATTGGATCATGCCTCATGTTGAATAACCACTTTTTAAACCCTCACAGTGACCGAAATTGCCATTTTTAAAGAGTTTTGCTTACTCAAAAGCTTCAATTTTGACCCGTTTCAGGCACAGAAATGACTTTAAACACACTTATTTTAGTTGACAAAGTCCTAATTCACATCCAACAGTAATTTAGAGTCAAAAGATTAAATGTTAAAATTTCATCATTATAGACCATTTTGGGATCGTTCGACAGGTCCGGAGTCATTGTTTTTCATCCGAAAATTGATTTTTTGGACTGTACCAAAAATGATTCAAAATGTCAATTGGATCATGCCTCATGTTGAATAACCACTTTTTAAACCCTCACAGTGACCAAAATTGCCATTTTTACAGAGTTTTGCTTACTCAAAAGCTTCAATTTTGACCCGTTTCAGGCACAGAAATGACTTTAAACACACTTACTTTAGTTGACAAAGTCATAATTCACATCCAACAGTCATTTAGAGTCAAAAGATTAAATGTTGAAATTTCATCATTATAGACCATTTTGGGATCGTTCGACAGGTCCGGAGTCATAGTTTTTCATCCGAAAATTGATTTTTTGGACTGTACCAAAAATGATTCAAAATGTCAATTGGATCATGCCTCATGGTGAATAACCACTTTTTAAACCCTCACAGTGACCAAAATTGCCATTTTTACAGAGTTTTGCTTACTCAAAAGCTTCAATTTTGACCAATTTCAGGCACAGAAATGACTTTAAACACACTTATTTTAGTTGACAAAGTCCTAATTCAAATCCAACAGTAATTTAGAGTCAAAAGATTAAATGTTAAAATTTCATCATTATAGACCATTTTGGGATCGTTCGACAGGTCCGGAGTCATCGTTTTTCATCCGAAAATTGATTTTTTGGACTGTACCAAAAATGATTCAAAATGTCAATTGGATCATGCCTCATGTTGAATAACCACTTTTTAAACCCTCACAGTGACCAAAATTGCCATTTTTACAGAGTTTTGCTTACTCAAAAGCTTCCATTTTGACCCGTTTCAGGCACAGAAATGACTTTAAACACACTTATTCTAGTTGACAAAGTCATAATTCACACCCAACAGTCATTTAGAGTCAAAAGATTAAATGTTAAAATTTGATCATTATAGACCATTTTGGGATCGTTCGACAGGTCCGGAGTCATCGTTTTTCATCCGAAAATTGATTTTTGGGACTGTACCAAAAATGATTCAAAATGTCAATTGGATCATGCCTCATGTTGAATAACCACTTTTTAAACCCTCACAGTGACCAAAATTGCCATTTTTACAGAGTTTTGCTTACTCAAAAGCTTCCATTTTGACCCGTTTCAGGCACAGAAATGACTTTAAACACACTTATTCTAGTTGACAAAATCATAATTCACATCCAACAGTAATTTAGAGTCAAAAGATTAAATGTTGAAATTTCATCATTATAGACCATTTTGGGATCGTTCGACAGGTCCGGAGTCATCGTTTTTCATCCGAAAATTGATTTTTTGGACTGTACCAAAAATGATTCAAAATGTCAATTGGATCATGCCTCATGTTGAATAACCACTTTTTAAACCCTCACAGTGACCAAAATTGCCATTTTTACAGAGTTTTGCTTACTCAAAAGCTTCAATTTTGACCCGTTTCAGGCACAGAAATGACTTTAAACACACTTATTTTAGTTGACAAAGTCCTAATTCACATCCAACAGTCATTTAGAGTCAAAAGATTAAATGTTGAAATTTCATCATTATAGACCATTTTGGGATCGTTCGATAGGTCCGGAGTCATCGTTTTTCATCCGAAAATTGATTTTTTGGACTGTACCAAAAATGATTCAAAATGTCAATTGGATCATGCCTCATGTTGAATAACCACTTTTTCAACCCTCACAGTGACCAAAATTGCCATTTTTACAGAGTTTTGCTTACTCAAAAGCTTCAATTTTGACCCGTTTCAGGCACAGAAATGACTTTAAACACACTTATTTTAGTTGACAAAGTCCTAATTCACATCCAACAGTAATTTAGAGTCAAAAGAATAAATGTTAAAATTTCATCATTATAGACCATTTTGGGATCGTTCGACAGGTCCGGAGTCATCGTTTTTCATCCGAAAATTGATTTTTTGGACTGTACCAAAAATGATTCAAAATGTCAATTGGATCATGCCTCATGTTGAATAACCACTTTTTAAACCCTCACAGTGACCAAAATTGCCATTTTTACAGAGTTTTGCTTACTCAAAAGCTTCCATTTTGACCTGTTACAGGCACAGAAATGACTTTAAACACACTTATTCTAGTTGACAAAGTCATAATTCACATCCAACAGTAATTTAGAGTCAAAAGATTAAATGTTAAAATTTCATCATTATAGACCATTTTGGGATCGTTCGACAGGTCCGGAGTCATCGTTTTTCATCCGAAAAGTGATTTTTGGGACTGTACCGAAAATGATTCAAAATGTCAATTGGATCATGCCTCATGTTGAATAACCACTTTTTAAACCCTCACAAGGACCAAAATTGCCATTTTTACAGAGTTTTGCTTACTCAAAAGCTTCCATTTTGACCAGTTTCAGGCACAGAAATGACTTTAAACACACTTATTCTAGTTGACAAAATCATAATTCACATCCAACAGTAATTTAGAGTCAAAAGATTAAATGTTTAAATTTCATCATTATAGACCATTTTGGGATCGTTCGACAGGTCCGGAGTCATCGTTTTTCATCCGAAAATTGATTTTTCGGACTGTACCAAAAATGATTCAAAATGTCAATTGGATCATGCCTCATGTTGAATAACCACTTTTTAAACCCTCACAGTGACCAAAATTGCCATTTTTACAGAGTTTTGCTTACTCAAAAGCTTCAATTTTGACCCGTTTCAGGCACAGAAATGACTTTAAACACACTTATTTTAGTTGACAAAGTCCTAATTCACATCCAACAGTCATTTAGAGTCAAAAGATTAAATGTTGAAATTTCATCATTATAGACCATTTTGGGATGGTTCGACAGGTCCGGAGTCATCGTTTTTCATCCGAAAATTGATTTTTTGGACTGTACCAAAAATGATTCAAAATGTCAATTGGATCATGCCTCATGTTGAATAACCACTTTTTAAACCCTCACAGTGACCAAAATTGCAATTTTTAAAGAGTTTTGCTTACTCAAAAGCTTCAATTTTGACCCGTTTCAGGCACAGAAATGACTTTAAACACACTTATTTTAGTTGACAAAGTCCTAATTCACATCCAACAGTAATTTAGAGTCAAAAGATTAAATGTTAAAATTTCATCATTATAGACCATTTTGGGATCGTTCGACAGGTCCGGAGTCATTGTTTTTCATCCGAAAATTGATTTTTTGGACTGTACCAAAAATGATTCAAAATGTCAATTGGATCATGCCTCATGTTAAATAACCACTTTTTAAACCCTCACAGTGACCAAAATTGCCATTTTTACAGAGTTTTGCTTACTCAAAAGCTTCAATTTTGACCCGTTTCAGGCACAGAAATGACTTTAAACACACTTACTTTAGTTGACAAAGTCATAATTCACATCCAACAGTCATTTAGAGTCAAAAGATTAAATGTTGAAATTTCATCATTATAGACCATTTTGGGATCGTTCGACAGGTCCGGAGTCATCGTTTTTCATCCGAAAATTGATTTTTTGGACTGTACCAAAAATGATTCAAAATGTCAATTGGATCATGCCTCATGTTGAATAACCACTTTTTAAACCCTCACAGTGACCAAAATTGCCATTTTTACAGAGTTTTGCTTACTCAAAAGCTTCCATTTTGACCCGTTTCAGGCACAGAAATGACTTTAAACACACTTATTCTAGTTGACAAAATCATAATTCACATCCAACAGTAATTTAGAGTCAAAAGATTAAATGTTGAAATTTCATCATTATAGACCATTTTGGGATCGTTCGACAGGTCCGGAGTCATCGTTTTTCATCCGAAAATTGATTTTTTGGACTGTACCAAAAATGATTCAAAATGTCAATTGGATCATGCCTCATGTTGAATAACCACTTTTTAAACCCTCACAGTGACCAAAATTGCCATTTTTACAGAGTTTTGCTTACTCAAAAGCTTCAATTTTGACCCGTTTCAGGCACAGAAATGACTTTAAACACACTTATTTTAGTTGACAAAGTCCTAATTCACATCCAACAGTCATTTAGAGTCAAAAGAATAAATGTTGAAATTTCATCATTATAGACCATTTTGGGATCGTTCGACAGGTCCGGAGTCATCGTTTTTCATCCGAAAATTGATTTTTTGGACTGTACCAAAAATGATTCAAAATGTCAATTGGATCATGCCTCATGTTGAATAACCACTTTTTAAACCCTCACAGTGACCAAAATTGCCATTTTTACAGAGTTTTGCTTACTCAAAAGCTTCCATTTTGACCCGTTACAGGCCCAGAAATGACTTTAAACACACTTATTCTAGTTGACAAAGTCATAATTCACATCCAACAGTAATTTAGAGTCAAAAGATTAAATGTTAAAATTTCATCATTATAGACCATTTTGGGATCGTTCGACAGGTCCGGAGTCATCGTTTTTCATCCGAAAAGTGATTTTTGGGACTGTACCGAAAATGATTCAAAATGTCAATTGGATCATGCCTCATGTTGAATAACCACTTTTTAAACCCTCACAAGGACCAAAATTGCCATTTTTACAGAGTTTTGCTTACTCAAAAGCTTCCATTTTGACCAGTTTCAGGCACAGAAATGACTTTAAACACACTTATTCTAGTTGACAAAATCATAATTCACATCCAACAGTAATTTAGAGTCAAAAGATTAAATGTTTAAATTTCATCATTATAGACCATTTTGGGATCGTTCGACAGGTCCGGAGTCATCGTTTTTCATCCGAAAATTGATTTTTCGGACTGTACCAAAAATGATTCAAAATGTCAATTGGATCATGCCTCATGTTGAATAACCACTTTTTAAACCCTCACAGTGACCAAAATTGCCATTTTTACAGAGTTTTGCTTACTCAAAAGCTTCAATTTTGACCCGTTTCAGGCACAGAAATGACTTTAAACACACTTATTTTAGTTGACAAAGTCCTAATTCACATCCAACAGTCATTTAGAGTCAAAAGATTAAATGTTGAAATTTCATCATTATAGACCATTTTGGGATGGTTCGACAGGTCCGGAGTCATCGTTTTTCATCCGAAAATTGATTTTTTGGACTGTACCAAAAATGATTCAAAATGTCAATTGGATCATGCCTCATGTTGAATAACCACTTTTTAAACCCTCACAGTGACCAAAATTGCAATTTTTAAAGAGTTTTGCTTACTCAAAAGCTTCAATTTTGACCCGTTTCAGGCACAGAAATGACTTTAAACGCACTTATTTTAGTTGACAAAGTCCTAATTCACATCCAACAGTAATTTAGAGTCAAAAGATTAAATGTTAAAATTTCATCATTATAGACCATTTTGGGATCGTTCGACAGGTCCGGAGTCATTGTTTTTCATCCGAAAATTGATTTTTTGGACTGTACCAAAAATGATTCAAAATGTCAATTGGATCATGCCTCATGTTGAATAACCACTTTTTAAACCCTCACAGTGACCAAAATTGCCATTTTTACAGAGTTTTGCTTACTCAAAAGCTTCAATTTTGACCCGTTTCAGGCACAGAAATGACTTTAAACACACTTATTTTAGTTGACAAAGTCCTAATTCACATCCAACAGTAATTTAGAGTCAAAAGAATAAATGTTAAAATTTCATCATTATAGACCATTTTGGGATCGTTCGACAGGTCCGGAGTCATCGTTTTTCATCCGAAAATTGATTTTTTGGACTGTACCAAAAATGATTCAAAATGTCAATTGGATCATGCCTCATGTTGAATAACCACTTTTTAAACCCTCACAGTGACCAAAATTGCCATTTTTACAGAGTTTTGCTTACTCAAAAGCTTCCATTTTGACCTGTTACAGGCACAGAAATGACTTTAAACACACTTATTCTAGTTGACAAAGTCATAATTCACATCCAACAGTAATTTAGAGTCAAAAGATTAAATGTTAAAATTTCATCATTATAGACCATTTTGGGATCGTTCGACAGGTCCGGAGTCATCGTTTTTCATCCGAAAAGTGATTTTTGGGACTGTACCGAAAATGATTCAAAATGTCAATTGGATCATGCCTCATGTTGAATAACCACTTTTTAAACCCTCACAAGGACCAAAATTGCCATTTTTACAGAGTTTTGCTTACTCAAAAGCTTCCATTTTGACCAGTTTCAGGCACAGAAATGACTTTAAACACACTTATTCTAGTTGACAAAATCATAATTCACATCCAACAGTAATTTAGAGTCAAAAGATTAAATGTTTAAATTTCATCATTATAGACCATTTTGGGATCGTTCGACAGGTCCGGAGTCATCGTTTTTCATCCGAAAATTGATTTTTTGGACTGTACCAAAAATGATTCAAAATGTCAATTGGATCATGCCTCATGTTGAATAACCACTTTTTAAACCCTCACAGTGACCAAAATTGCAATTTTTAAAGAGTTTTGCTTACTCAAAAGCTTCAATTTTGACCCGTTTCAGGCACAGAAATGACTTTAAACACACGTATTTTAGTTGACAAAGTCCTAATTCACATCCAACAGTAATTTAGAGTCAAAAGATTAAATGTTAAAATTTCATCATTATAGACCATTTTGGGATCGTTCGACAGGTCCGGAGTCATTGTTTTTCATCCGAAAATTGATTTTTTGGACTGTACCAAAAATGATTCAAAATGTCAATTGGATCATGCCTCATGTTAAATAACCACTTTTTAAACCCTCACAGTGACCAAAATTGCCATTTTTACAGAGTTTTGCTTACTCAAAAGCTTCAATTTTGACCCGTTTCAGGCACAGAAATGACTTTAAACACACTTACTTTAGTTGACAAAGTCATAATTCACATCCAACAGTCATTTAGAGTCAAAAGATTAAATGTTGAAATTTCATCATTATAGACCATTTTGGGATCGTTCGACAGGTCCGGAGTCATCGTTTTTCATCCGAAAATTGATTTTTTGGACTGTACCAAAAATGATTCAAAATGTCAATTGGATCATGCCTCATGTTGAATAACCACTTTTTAAACCCTCACAGTGACCAAAATTGCCATTTTTACAGAGTTTTGCTTACTCAAAAGCTTCAATTTTGACCAATTTCAGGCACAGAAATGACTTTAAACACACTTATTTTAGTTGACAAAGTCCTAATTCACATCCAACAGTAATTTAGAGTCAAAAGATTAAATGTTAACATTTCATCATTATAGACCATTTTGGGATCGTTCGACAGGTCCGGAGTCATCGTTTTTCATCCGAAAATTGATTTTTTGGACTGTACCAAAAATGATTCAAAATGTCAATTGGATCATGCCTCATGTTGAATAACCACTTTTTAAACCCTCACAGTGACCGAAATTGCCATTTTTAAAGAGTTTTGCTTACTCAAAAGCTTCAATTTTGACCCATTTCAGGCACAGAAATGACTTTAAACACACTTATTTTAGTTGACAAAGTCCTAATTCACATCCAACAGTCATTTAGAGTCAAAAGATTAAATGTTGAAATTTCATCATTATAGACCATTTTGGGATGGTTCGACAGGTCCGGAGTCATCGTTTTTCATCCGAAAATTGATTTTTTGGACTGTACCAAAAATGATTCAAAATGTCAATTGGATCATGCCTCATGTTGAATAACCACTTTTTAAACCCTCACAGTGACCAAAATTGCAATTTTTAAAGAGTTTTGCTTACTCAAAAGCTTCAATTTTGACCCGTTTCAGGCACAGAAATGACTTTAAACACACTTATTTTAGTTGACAAAGTCCTAATTCACATCCAACAGTAATTTAGAGTCAAAAGATTAAATGTTAAAATTTCATCATTATAGACCATTTTGGGATCGTTCGACAGGTCCGGAGTCATTGTTTTTCATCCGAAAATTGATTTTTTGGACTGTACCAAAAATGATTCAAAATGTCAATTGGATCATGCCTCATGTTAAATAACCACTTTTTAAACCCTCACAGTGACCAAAATTGCCATTTTTACAGAGTTTTGCTTACTCAAAAGCTTCAATTTTGACCCGTTTCAGGCACAGAAATGACTTTAAACACACTTACTTTAGTTGACAAAGTCATAATTCACATCCAACAGTCATTTAGAGTCAAAAGATTAAATGTTGAAATTTCATCATTATAGACCATTTTGGGATCGTTCGACAGGTCCGGAGTCATCGTTTTTCATCCGAAAATTGATTTTTTGGACTGTACCAAAAATGATTCAAAATGTCAATTGGATCATGCCTCATGTTGAATAACCACTTTTTAAACCCTCACAGTGACCAAAATTGCCATTTTTACAGAGTTTTGCTTACTCAAAAGCTTCAATTTTGACCAATTTCAGGCACAGAAATGACTTTAAACACACTTATTTTAGTTGACAAAGTCCTAATTCACATCCAACAGTAATTTAGAGTCAAAAGATTAAATGTTAAAATTTCATTATTATAGACCATTTTGGGATCGTTCGACAGGTCCGGAGTCATCGTTTTTCATCCGAAAATTGATTTTTTGGACTGTACCAAAAATGATTCAAAATGTCAATTGGATCATGCCTCATGTTGAATAACCACTTTTTAAACCCTCACAGTGACCAAAATTGCCATTTTTAAAGAGTTTTGCTTACTCAAAAGCTTCAATTTTGACCCGTTTCAGGCACAGAAATGACTTTAAACACACTTATTTTAGTTGACAAAGTCCTAATTCACATCCAACAGTAATTTAGAGTCAAAAGATTAAATGTTAAAATTTCATCATTATAGACCATTTTGGGATCGTTCGACAGGTCCGGAGTCATTGTTTTTCATCCGAAAATTGATTTTTTGGACTGTACCAAAAATGATTCAAAATGTCAATTGGATCATGCCTCATGTTGAATAACCACTTTTTAAACCCTCACAGTGACCAAAATTGCCATTTTTACAGAGTTTTGCTTACTCAAAAGCTTCAATTTTGACCCGTTTCAGGCACAGAAATGACTTTAAACACACTTACTTTAGTTGACAAAGTCATAATTCACATCCAACAGTCATTTAGAGTCAAAAGATTAAATGTTGAAATTTCATCATTAAAGACCATTTTGGGATCGTTCGACAGGTCCGGAGTCATCGTTTTTCATCCGAAAATGGATTTTTTGGACTGTACCAAAAATGATTCAAAATGTCAATTGGATCATGCCTCATGGTGAATAACCACTTTTTAAACCCTCACAGTGACCAAAATTGCCATTTTTACAGAGTTTTGCTTACTCAAAAGCTTCAATTTTGACCAATTTCAGGCACAGAAATGACTTTAAACACACTTATTTTAGTTGACAAAGTCCTAATTCACATCCAACAGTAATTTAGAGTCAAAAGATTAAATGTTAAAATTTCATCATTATAGACCATTTTGGGATCGTTCGACAGGTCCGGAGTCATCGTTTTTCATCCGAAAATTGATTTTTTGGACTGTACCAAAAATGATTTAAAATGTCAATTGGATCATGCCTCATGTTGAATAACCACTTTTTAAACCCTCACAGTGACCAAAATTGCCATTTTTACAGAGTTTTGCTTACTCAAAAGCTTCCATTTTGACCCGTTTCAGGCACAGAAATGACTTTAAACACACTTATTCTAGTTGACAAAGTCATAATTCACACCCAACAGTCATTTAGAGTCAAAAGATTAAATATTAAAATTTGATCATTATAGACCATTTTGGGATCGTTCGACAGGTCCGGAGTCATCGTTTTTCATCCGAAAATTGATTTTTGGGACTGTACCAAAAATGATTCAAAATGTCAATTGGATCATGCCTCATGTTGAATAACCACTTTTTAAACCCTCACAGTGACCAAAATTGCCATTTTTACAGAGTTTTGCTTACTCAAAAGCTTCCATTTTGACCCGTTTCAGGCACAGAAATGACTTTAAACACACTTATTCTAGTTGACAAAATCATAATTCACATCCAACAGTAATTTAGAGTCAAAAGATTAAATGTTTACATTTCATCATTATAGACCATTTTGGGATTGTTCGACAGGTCCGGAGTCATCGTTTTTCATCCGAAAATTGATTTTTTGGACTGTACCAAAAATGATTCAAAATGTCAATTGGATCATGCCTCATGTTGAATAACCACTTTTTAAACCCTCACAGTGACCAAAATTGCCATTTTTACAGAGTTTTGCTTACTCAAAAGCTTCAATTTTGACCCGTTTCAGGCACAGAAATGACTTTAAACACACTTATTTTAGTTGACAAAATCATAATTCACATCCAACAGTAATTTAGAGTCAAAAGATTAAATGTTTACATTTCATCATTATAGACCATTTTGGGATTGTTCGACAGGTCCGGAGTCATCGTTTTTCATCCGAAAATTGATTTTTTGGACTGTACCAAAAATGATTCAAAATGTCAATTGGATCATGCCTCATGTTGAATAACCACTTTTTAAACCCTCACAGTGACCAAAATTGCAATTTTTAAAGAGTTTTGCTTACTCAAAAGCTTCAATTTTGACCCGTTTCAGGCACAGAAATGACTTTAAACACACTTACTTTAGTTGACAAAGTCATAATTCACATCCAACAGTCATTTAGAGTCAAAAGATTAAATGTTGAAATTTCATCATTATAGACCATTTTGGGATCGTTCGACAGGTCCGGAGTCATCGTTTTTCATCCGAAAATTGATTTTTTGGACTGTACCAAAAATGATTCAAAATGTCAATTGGATCATGCCTCATGTTGAATAACCACTTTTTAAACCCTCACAGTGACCAAAATTGCCATTTTTACAGAGTTTTGCTTACTCAAAAGCTTCAATTTTGACCAATTTCAGGCACAGAAATGACTTTAAACACACTTATTTTAGTTGACAAAGTCCTAATTCACATCCAACAGTAATTTAGAGTCAAAAGATTAAATGTTAACATTTCATCATTATAGACCATTTTGGGATCGTTCGACAGGTCCGGAGTCATCGTTTTTCATCCGAAAATTGATTTTTTGGACTGTACCAAAAATGATTCAAAATGTCAATTGGATCATGCCTCATGTTGAATAACCACTTTTTAAACCCTCACAGTGACCGAAATTGCCATTTTTAAAGAGTTTTGCTTACTCAAAAGCTTCAATTTTGACCCATTTCAGGCACAGAAATGACTTTAAACACACTTATTTTAGTTGACAAAGTCCTAATTCACATCCAACAGTCATTTAGAGTCAAAAGATTAAATGTTGAAATTTCATCATTATAGACCATTTTGGGATGGTTCGACAGGTCCGGAGTCATCGTTTTTCATCCGAAAATTGATTTTTTGGACTGTACCAAAAATGATTCAAAATGTCAATTGGATCATGCCTCATGTTGAATAACCACTTTTTAAACCCTCACAGTGACCAAAATTGCCATTTTTAAAGAGTTTTGCTTACTCAAAAGCTTCAATTTTGACCCGTTTCAGGCACAGAAATGACTTTAAACACACTTATTTTAGTTGACAAAGTCCTAATTCACATCCAACAGTAATTTAGAGTCAAAAGATTAAATGTTAAAATTTCATCATTATAGACCATTTTGGGATCGTTCGACAGGTCCGGAGTCATTGTTTTTCATCCGAAAATTGATTTTTTGGACTGTACCAAAAATGATTCAAAATGTCAATTGGATCATGCCTCATGTTGAATAACCACTTTTTAAACCCTCACAGTGACCAAAATTGCCATTTTTACAGAGTTTTGCTTACTCAAAAGCTTCAATTTTGACCCGTTTCAGGCACAGAAATGACTTTAAACACACTTACTTTAGTTGACAAAGTCATAATTCACATCCAACAGTCATTTAGAGTCAAAAGATTAAATGTTGAAATTTCATCATTAAAGACCATTTTGGGATCGTTCGACAGGTCCGGAGTCATCGTTTTTCATCCGAAAATGGATTTTTTGGACTGTACCAAAAATGATTCAAAATGTCAATTGGATCATGCCTCATGGTGAATAACCACTTTTTAAACCCTCACAGTGACCAAAATTGCCATTTTTACAGAGTTTTGCTTACTCAAAAGCTTCAATTTTGACCAATTTCAGGCACAGAAATGACTTTAAACACACTTATTTTAGTTGACAAAGTCCTAATTCACATCCAGCAGTAATTTAGAGTCAAAAGATTAAATGTTAAAATTTCATCATTATAGACCATTTTGGGATCGTTCGACAGGTCCGGAGTCATCGTTTTTCATCCGAAAATTGATTTTTTGGACTGTACCAAAAATGATTTAAAATGTCAATTGGATCATGCCTCATGTTGAATAACCACTTTTTAAACCCTCACAGTGACCAAAATTGCCATTTTTACAGAGTTTTGCTTACTCAAAAGCTTCCATTTTGACCCGTTTCAGGCACAGAAATGACTTTAAACACACTTATTCTAGTTGACAAAGTCATAATTCACACCCAACAGTCATTTAGAGTCAAAAGATTAAATATTAAAATTTGATCATTATAGACCATTTTGGGATCGTTCGACAGGTCCGGAGTCATCGTTTTTCATCCGAAAATTGATTTTTGGGACTGTACCAAAAATGATTCAAAATGTCAATTGGATCATGCCTCATGTTGAATAACCACTTTTTAAACCCTCACAGTGACCAAAATTGCCATTTTTACAGAGTTTTGCTTACTCAAAAGCTTCCATTTTGACCCGTTTCAGGCACAGAAATGACTTTAAACACACTTATTCTAGTTGACAAAATCATAATTCACATCCAACAGTAATTTAGAGTCAAAAGATTAAATGTTTACATTTCATCATTATAGACCATTTTGGGATTGTTCGACAGGTCCGGAGTCATCGTTTTTCATCCGAAAATTGATTTTTTGGACTGTACCAAAAATGATTCAAAATGTCAATTGGATCATGCCTCATGTTGAATAACCACTTTTTAAACCCTCACAGTGACCAAAATTGCCATTTTTACAGAGTTTTGCTTACTCAAAAGCTTCAATTTTGACCCGTTTCAGGCACAGAAATGACTTTAAACACACTTATTTTAGTTGACAAAATCATAATTCACATCCAACAGTAATTTAGAGTCAAAAGATTAAATGTTTACATTTCATCATTATAGACCATTTTGGGATTGTTCGACAGGTCCGGAGTCATCGTTTTTCATCCGAAAATTGATTTTTTGGACTGTACCAAAAATGATTCAAAATGTCAATTGGATCATGCCTCATGTTGAATAACCACTTTTTAAACCCTCACAGTGACCAAAATTGCCATTTTTACAGAGTTTTGCTTACTCAAAAGCTTCCATTTTGACCCGTTTCAGGCACAGAAATGACTTTAAACACACTTATTCTAGTTGACAAAATCATAATTCACATCCAACAGTAATTTAGAGTCAAAAGATTAAATGTTTACATTTCATCATTATAGACCATTTTGGGATTGTTCGACAGGTCCGGAGTCATCGTTTTTCATCCGAAAATTGATTTTTTGGACTGTACCAAAAATGATTCAAAATGTCAATTGGATCATGCCTCATGTTGAATAACCACTTTTTAAACCCTCACAGTGACCAAAATTGCCATTTTTACAGAGTTTTGCTTACTCAAAAGCTTCCATTTTGACCCGTTTCAGGCACAGAAATGACTTTAAACACACTTATTCTAGTTGACAAAGTCATAATTCACACCCAACAGTCATTTAGAGTCAAAAGATTAAATATTAAAATTTGATCATTATAGACCATTTTGGGATCGTTCGACAGGTCCGGAGTCATCGTTTTTCATCCGAAAATTGATTTTTGGGACTGTACCAAAAATGATTCAAAATGTCAATTGGATCATGCCTCATGTTGAATAACCACTTTTTAAACCCTCACAGTGACCAAAATTGCCATTTTTACATAGTTTTGCTTACTCAAAAGCTTCCATTTTGACCCGTTTCAGGCACAGAAATGACTTTAAACACACGTATTCTAGTTGACAAAATCATAATTCACATCCAACAGTAATTTAGAGTCAAAAGATTAAATGTTGAAATTTCATCCTTATAGACCATTTTGGGATCGTTCGACAGGTCCGGAGTCATCGTTTTTCATCCAAAAATTGATTTTTTGGACTGTACCAAAAATGATTCAAAATGTCAATTGGATCATGCCTCATGTTGAATAACCACTTTTCAAACCCTCACAGTGACCAAAATTGCCATTTTTACAGAGTTTTGCTTACTCAAAAGCTTCAATTTTGACCCGTTTCAGGCACAGAAATGACTTTAAACACACTTATTTTAGTTGACAAAATCCTAATTCACATCCAACAGTAATTTAGAGTCAAAAGATTAAATGTTAAAATTTCATCATTATAGACCATTTTGGGATCGTTCGACAGGTCCGGAGTCATTGTTTTTCATCCGAAAATTGATTTTTTGGACTGTACCAAAAATGATTCAAAATGTCAATTGGATCATGCCTCATGTTGAATAACCACTTTTTAAACCCTCACAGTGACCAAAATTGCCATTTTTACAGAGTTTTGCTTACTCAAAAGCTTCCATTTTGACCCGTTTCAGGCACAGAAATGACTTTAAACACACTTATTCTAGTTGACAAAGTCATAATTCACATCCAACAGTCATTTAGAGTCAAAAGATTAAATGTTGAAATTTCATCATTTTAGACCATTTTGGAATCGTTCGACAGGTCCGGAGTCATCGTTTTTCATCCGAAAATTGATTTTTTGGACTGTACCAAAAATGATTCAAAATGTCAATTGGATCATGCCTCATGTTGAATAACCACTTTTTAAACCCTCACAGTGACCAAAATTGCCATTTTTACAGAGTTTTGCTTACTCAAAAGCTTCAATTTTGACCCGTTTCAGGCACAGAAATGACTTTAAACACACTTATTCTAGTTGACAAAATCATAATTCACATCCAACAGTAATTTAGAGTCAAAAGATTAAATGTTTAAATTTCATCATTATAGACCATTTTGGAATCGTTCGACAGGTCCGGAGTCATCGTTTTTCATCCGAAAATTGATTTTTTGGACTGTACCAAAAATGATTCGAAATGTCAATTGGATCATGCCTCATGTTGAATAACCACTTTTTAAACCCTCACAGTGACCAAAATTGCCATTTTTACAGAGTTTTGCTTACTCAAAAGCTTCAATTTTGACCCGTTTCAGGCACAGAAATGACTTTAAACACACTTATTTTAGTTGACAAAGTCCTAATTCACATCCAACAGTAATTGAGAGTCAAAAGATTAAATGTTAAAATTTCATCATTATAGACCATTTTGGGATCGTTCGACAGGTCCGGAGTCATCGTTTTTCATCCGAAAATTGATTTTTTGGACTGTACCAAACATGATTCAAAATGTCAATTGGATCATGCCTCATGTTGAATAACCACTTTTTAAACCCTCACAGTGACCAAAATTGCCATTTTTACAGAGTTTTGCTTACTCAAAAGCTTCAATTTTGACCCGTTTCAGGCACAGAAATGACTTTAAACACACTTATTCTAGTTGACAAATTCCTAATTCACATCCAACAGTAATTGAGAGTCAAAAGATTAAATGTTAAAATTTCATCATTATAGACCATTTTGGGATCGTTCGACAGATCCGGAGTCATCGTTTTTCATCCGAAAAATGATTTTTTGGACTGTACCAAAAATGATTCAAAATGTCAATTGGATCATGCCTCATGTTGAATAACCACTTTTTAAACCCTCACAGTGACCAAAATTGCCATTTTTACAGAGTTTTGCTTACTCAAAAGCTTCCATTTTGACCCGTTTCAGGCACAGAAATGACTTTAAACACACTTATTCTAGTTGACAAAGTCATAATTCACATCCAACAGTCATTTAGAGTCAAAAGATTAAATGTTGAAATTTCATCATTATAGACCATTTTGGGATCGTTCGACAGGTCCGGAGTCATCGTTTTTCATCCGAAAATTGATTTTTTGGACTGTACCAAAAATGATTCAAAATGTCAATTGGATCATGCCTCATGTTGAATAACCACTTTTTAAACCCTCACAGTGACCAAAATTGCCATTTTTACAGAGTTTTGCTTACTCAAAAGCTTCAATTTTGACCCGTTTCAGGCATAGAAATGACTTTAAACACACTTATTTTAGTTGACAAAGTCCTAATTCACATCCAACAGTAATTTAGAGTCAAAAGATTAAATGTTAAAATTTCATCATTATAGACCATTTTGGGATCGTTCGACATGTCCGGAGTCATTGTTTTTCATCCGAAAATTGATTTTTTGGACTGTACCAAAAATGATTCAAAATGTCAATTGGATCATGCCTCATGTTGAATAACCACTTTTTAAACCCTCACAGTGACCAAAATTGCCATTTTTACAGAGTTTTGCTTACTCAAAAGCTTCAATTTTGACCAATTTCAGGCACAGAAATGACTTTAAACACACTTATTTTAGTTGACAAAGTCTTAATTCACATCCAACAGTAATTTAGAGTCAAAAGATTAAATGTTAAAATGTCATCATTATAGACCATTTTGGGATCGTTCGACAGGTCCGGAGTCATCGTTTTTCATCCGAAAATTGATTTTTTGGACTGTACCAAAAATGATTCAAAATGTCAATTGGATCATGCCTCATGTTGAATAACCACTTTTTAAACCCTCACAGTGACCAAAATTGCCATTTTTACAGAGTTTTGCTTACTCAAAAGCTTCCATTTTGACCCGTTTCAGGCACAGAAATGACTTTAGACACACGTATTCTAGTTGACAAAATCATAATTCACATCCAACAGTAATTTAGAGTCAAAAGATTAAATGTTGAAATTTCATCCTTATAGACCATTTTGGGATCGTTTGACAGGTCCGGAGTCATCGTTTTTCATCCGAAAATTGATTTTTTGACTGTACCAAAAATGATTCAAAATGTCAATTGGATCATGCCTCATGTTGAATAACCACTTTTTAAACCCTCACAGTGACCAAAATTGCCATTTTTACAGAGTTTTGCTTACTCAAAAGCTTCAATTTTGACCCGTTTCAGGCACAGAAATGACTTTAAACACACTTATTTTAGTTGACAAAGTCCTAATTCACATCCAACAGTAATTTAGAGTCAAAAGATTAAATGTTAAAATTTCATCATTATAGACCATTTTGGGATCGTTCGACAGGTCCGGAGTCATTGTTTTTCATCCGAAAATTGATTTTTTGGACTGTACCAAAAATGATTCAAAATGTCAATTGGATCATGCCTCATGTTGAATAACCACTTTTTAAACCCTCACAGTGACCAAAATTGCCATTTTTACAGAGTTTTGCTTACTCAAAAGCTTCAATTTTGACCAATTTCAGGCACAGAAATGACTTTAAACACACTTATTTTAGTTGACAAAGTCTTAATTCACATCCAACAGTAATTTAGAGTCAAAAGATTAAATGTTAAAATGTCATCATTATAGACCATTTTGGGATCGTTCGACAGGTCCGGAGTCATCGTTTTTCATCCGAAAATTGATTTTTTGGACTGTACCAAAAATGATTCAAAATGTCAATTGGATCATGCCTCATGTTGAATAACCACTTTTTAAACCCTCACAGTGACCAAAATTGCCATTTTTACAGAGTTTTGCTTACTCAAAAGCTTCAATTTTGACCCGTTTCAGGCACAGAAATGACTTTAAACACACTTATTTTAGTTGACAAAGTCCTAATTCACATCCAACAGTAATTTAGAGTCAAAAGATTAAATGTTAAAATTTCATCATTATAGACCATTTTGGGATCGTTCGACAGGTCCGGAGTCATTGTTTTTCATCCGAAAATTGATTTTTTGGACTGTACCAAAAATGATTCAAAATGTCAATTGGATCATGCCTCATGTTGAATAACCACTTTTTAAACCCTCACAGTGACCAAAATTGCCATTTTTACAGAGTTTTGCTTACTCAAAAGCTTCAATTTTGACCAATTTCAGGCACAGAAATGACTTTAAACACACTTATTTTAGTTGACAAAGTCTTAATTCACATCCAACAGTAATTTAGAGTCAAAAGATTAAATGTTAAAATGTCATCATTATAGACCATTTTGGGATCGTTCGACAGGTCCGGAGTCATCGTTTTTCATCCGAAAATTTATTTTTTGGACTGTACCAAAAATGATTCAAAATGTCAATTGGATCATGCCTCATGTTGAATAACCACTTTTTAAACCCTCACAGTGACCAAAATTGCCATTTTTACAGAGTTTTGCTTACTCAAAAGCTTCAATTTTGACCTGTTTCAGGCACAGAAATGACTTTAAACACACTTATTTTAGTTGACAAAGTCATAATTCACATCCAACAGTCATTTAGAGTCAAAAGATTAAATGTTAAAATTTCATCATTATAGACCATTTTGGGATCGTTCGACAGATCCGGAGTCATCGTTTTTCATCCGAAAAATGATTTTTTAGACTGTACCAAAAATGATTCAAAATGTCAATTGGATCATGCCTCATGTTGAATAACCACTTTTTAAACCCTCACAGTGACCAAAATTGCCATTTTTACAGAGTTTTGCTTACTCAAAAGCTTCCATTTTGACCCGTTTCAGGCACAGAAATGACTTTAAACACACTTATTCTAGTTGACAAAGTCATAATTCACATCCAACAGTCATTTAGAGTCAAAAGATTAAATGTTGAAATTTCATCATTATAGACCATTTTGGGATCGTTCGACAGGTCCGGAGTCATCGTTTTTCATCCAAAAATGATTTTTTGGACTGTACCAAAAATGATTCAAAATGTCAATTGGATCATGCCTCATGTTGAATAACCACTTTTTAAACCCTCACAGTGACCAAAATTGCCATTTTTACAGAGTTTTGCTTACTCAAAAGCTTCAATTTTGACCAATTTCAGGCACAGAAATGACTTTAAACACACTTATTTTAGTTGACAAAGTCTTAATTCACATCCAACAGTAATTTAGAGTCAAAAGATTAAATGTTAAAATGTCATCATTATAGACCATTTTGGGATCGTTCGACAGGTCCGGAGTCATCGTTTTTCATCCGAAAATTGATTTTTTGGACTGTACCAAAAATGATTCAAAATGTCAATTGGATCATGCCTCATGTTGAATAACCACTTTTTAAACCCTCACAGTGACCAAAATTGCCATTTTTACAGAGTTTTGCTTACTCAAAAGCTTCAATTTTGACCTGTTTCAGGCACAGAAATGACTTTAAACACACTTATTTTAGTTGACAAAGTCATAATTCACATCCAACAGTCATTTAGAGTCAAAAGATTAAATGTTAAAATTTCATCATTATAGACCATTTTGGGATCGTTCGACAGATCCGGAGTCATCGTTTTTCATCCGAAAAATGATTTTTTGGACTGTACCAAAAATGATTCAAAATGTCAATTGGATCATGCCTCATGTTGAATAACCACTTTTTAAACCCTCACAGTGACCAAAATTGCCATTTTTACAGAGTTTTGCTTACTCAAAAGCTTCCATTTTGACCCGTTTCAGGCACAGAAATGACTTTAAACACACTTATTCTAGTTGACAAAGTCATAATTCACATCCAACAGTCATTTAGAGTCAAAAGATTAAATGTTGAAATTTCATCATTATAGACCATTTTGGGATCGTTCGACAGGTCCGGAGTCATCGTTTTTCATCCGAAAATTGATTTTTTGGACTTTACCAAAAATGATTCAAAATGTCAATTGGATCATGCCTCATGTTGAATAACCACTTTTTAAACCCTCACAGTGACCAAAATTGCCATTTTTACAGAGTTTTGCTTACTCAAAAGCTTCAATTTTGACCCGTTTCAGGCACAGAAATGACTTTAAACACACTTATTTTAGTTGACAAAGTCCTAATTCACATCCAACAGTAATTGAGAGTCAAAAGATTAAATGTTAAAATTTCATCATTATAGACCATTTTGGGATCGTTCGACAGGTCCGGAGTCATCGTTTTTCATCCGAAAATTGATTTTTTGGACTGTACCAAAAATGATTCAAAATGTCAATTGGATCATGCCTCATGTTGAATAACCACTTTTTAAACCCTCACAGTGACCAAAATTGCCATTTTTACAGAGTTTTGCTTACTCAAAAGCTTCCATTTTGACCCGTTTCAGGCACAGAAATGACTTTAAACACACTTATTCTAGTTGACAAAATCATAATTCACATCCAACAGTAATTTAGAGTCAAAAGATTAAATGTTTAAATTTCATCATTATAGACCATTTTGGAATCGTTCGACAGGTCCGGAGTCATCGTTTTTCATCCGAAAATTGATTTTTTGGACTGTACCAAAAATGATTCGAAATGTCAATTGGATCATGCCTCATGTTGAATAACCACTTTTTAAACCCTCACAGTGACCAAAATTGCCATTTTTACAGAGTTTTGCTTACTCAAAAGCTTCAATTTTGACCCGTTTCAGGCACAGAAATGACTTTAAACACACTTATTTTAGTTGACAAAGTCATAATTCACATCCAACAGTCATTTAGAGTCAAAAGATTAAATGTTGAAATTTCATCATTATAGACCATTTTAGGATCGTTCGACAGGTCCGGAGTCATCGTTTTTCATCCGAAAATTGATTTTTTTGGACTGTACCAAAAATGATTCAAAATGTCAATTGCATCATGCCTCATGTTGAATAACCACTTTTTAAACCCTCACAGTGACCAAAATTGCCATTTTTACAGAGTTTTGCTTACTCAAAAGCTTCAATTTTGACCCGTTTCAGGCACAGAAATGACTTTAAACACACTTATTTTAGTTGACAAAGTCCTAATTCACATCCAACAGTAATTTAGAGTCAAAAGATTAAATGTTAAAATTTCATCATTATAGACCATTTTGGGATCGTTCGACAGGTCCGGAGTCATCGTTTTTCATCCGAAAATTGATTTTTTGGACTGTACCAAAAATGATTCAAAATGTCAATTGGATCATGCCTCATGTTGAATAACCACTTTTTAAACCCTCACAGTGACCAAAATTGCCATTTTTACAGAGTTTTGCTTACTCAAAAGCTTCCATTTTGACCCGTTTCAGGCACAGAAATGACTTTAGACACACGTATTCTAGTTGACAAAATCATAATTCACATCCAACAGTAATTTAGAGTCAAAAGATTAAATGTTGAAATTTCATCCTTATAGACCATTTTGGGATCGTTCGACAGGTCCGGAGTCATCGTTTTTCATCCGAAAATTGATTTTTTGGACTGTACCAAAAATGATTCAAAATGTCAATTGGATCATGCCTCATGTTGAATAACCACTTTTTAAACCCTCACAGTGACCAAAATTGCCATTTTTACAGAGTTTTGCTTACTCAAAAGCTTCAATTTTGACCCGTTTCAGGCACAGAAATGACTTTAAACACACTTATTTTAGTTGACAAAGTCCTAATTCACATCCAACAGTAATTTAGAGTCAAAAGATTAAATGTTAAAATTTCATCATTATAGACCATTTTGGGATCGTTCGACAGGTCCGGAGTCATTGTTTTTCATCCGAAAATTGATTTTTTGGACTGTACCAAAAATGATTCAAAATGTCAATTGGATCATGCCTCATGTTGAATAACCACTTTTTAAACCCTCACAGTGACCAAAATTGCCATTTTTACAGAGTTTTGCTTACTCAAAAGCTTCAATTTTGACCAATTTCAGGCACAGAAATGACTTTAAACACACTTATTTTAGTTGACAAAGTCTTAATTCACATCCAACAGTAATTTAGAGTCAAAAGATTAAATGTTAAAATGTCATCATTATAGACCATTTTGGGATCGTTCGACAGGTCCGGAGTCATCGTTTTTCATCCGAAAATTGATTTTTTGGACTGTACCAAAAATGATTCAAAATGTCAATTGGATCATGCCTCATGTTGAATAACCACTTTTTAAACCCTCACAGTTACCAAAATTGCCATTTTTACAGAGTTTTGCTTACTCAAAAGCTTCCATTTTGACCCGTTTCAGGCACAGAAATGACTTTAAGCACACTTATTCTAGTTGACAAAGTCATAATTCACATCCAACAGTCATTTAGAGTCAAAAGATTAAATGTTAAAATGTCATCATTATAGACCATTTTGGGATCGTTCGACAGGTCCGGAGTCATCGTTTTTCATCCGAAAATAGATTTTTTGGACTGTACCAAAAATGATTCAAAATGTCAATTGGATCATGCCTCATGTTGAATAACCACTTTTTAAACCCTCACAGTGACCAAAATTGCCATTTTTACAGAGTTGTGCTTACTCAAAAGCTTCAATTTTGACCCGTTTCAGGCACAGAAATGACTTTAAACACACTTATTTTAGTTGACAAATTCCTAATTCACATCCAACAGTAATTGAGAGTCAAAAGATTAAATGTTAAAATTTCATCATTATAGACTATTTTGGGATCGTTCGACAGGTCCGGAGTCATCGTTTTTCATCCGAAAATTGATTTTTTGGACTGTACCAAAAATGATTCAAAATGTCAATTGGATCATGCCTCATGTTGAATAACCACTTTTTAAACCCTCACAGTGACCAAAATTGCCATTTTTACAGAGTTTTGCTTACTCAAAAGCTTCAATTTTGACCTGTTTCAGGCACAGAAATGACTTTAAACACACTTATTTTAGTTGACAAAGTCATAATTCACATCCAACAGTCATTTAGAGTCAAAAGATTAAATGTTAAAATTTCATCATTATAGACCATTTTGGGATCGTTCGACAGATCCGGAGTCATCGTTTTTCATCCGAAAAATGATTTTTTGGACTGTACCAATAATGATTCAAAATGTCAATTGGATCATGCCTCATGTTGAATAACCACTTTTTAAACCCTCACAGTGACCAAAATTGCCATTTTTACAGAGTTTTGCTTACTCAAAAGCTTCCATTTTGACCCGTTTCAGGCACAGAAATGACTTTAAACACACTTATTCTAGTTGACAAAGTCATAATTCACATCCAACAGTCATTTAGAGTCAAAAGATTAAATGTTGAAATTTCATCATTATAGACCATTTTGGGATCGTTCGACAGGTCCGGAGTCATCGTTTTTCATCCGAAAATTGATTTTTTGGACTGTACCAAAAATGATTCAAAATGTCAATTGGATCATGCCTCATGTTGAATAACCACTTTTTCAACCCTCACAGTGACCAAAATTGCCATTTTTACAGAGTTTTGCTTACTCAAAAGCTTCAATTTTGAACTGTTTCAGGCACAGAAATGACTTTAAACACACTTATTTTAGTTGACAAAGTCATAATTCACATCCAACAGTCATTTAGAGTCAAAAGATTAAATGTTGAAATTTCATCATTATAGACCATTTTGGGATCGTTCGACAGGCCCGGAGTCATCGTTTTTCATCCGAAAATTGATTTTTTTGGACTGTACCAAAAATGATTCAAAATGTCAATTGCATCATGCCTCATGTTGAATAACCACTTTTTAAACCCTCACAGTGACCAAAATTGCCATTTTTACAGAGTTTTGCTTACTCAAAAGCTTCAATTTTGACCCGTTTCAGGCACAGAAATGACTTTAAACACACTTATTTTAGTTGACAAAGTCCTAATTCACATCCAACAGTAATTTATAGTCAAAAGATTAAATGTTAAAATGTCATCATTATAGACCATTTTGGGATCGTTCGACAGGTCCGGAGTCATCGTTTTTCATCCGAAAATTGATTTTTTGGACTGTACCAAAAATGATTCAAAATGTCAATTGGATCATGCCTCATGTTGAATAACCACTTTTTAAACCCTCACAGTGAACAAAATTGCCATTTTTACAGAGTTTTGCTTACTCAAAAGCTTCCATTTTGACCCGTTTCAGGCACAGAAATGACTTTAGACACACGTATTCTAGTTGACAAAATCATAATTCACATCCAACAGTAATTTAGAGTCAAAAGATTAAATGTTGAAATTTCATCCTTATAGACCATTTTGGGATCGTTCGACAGGTCCGGAGTCATCGTTTTTCATCCGAAAATTGATTTTTTGGACTGTACCAAAAATGATTCAAAATGTCAATTGGATCATGCCTCATGTTGAATAACCACTTTTTAAACCCTCACAGTGACCAAAATTGCCATTTTTACAGAGTTGTGCTTACTCAAAAGCTTCAATTTTGACCCGTTTCAGGCACAGAAATGACTTTAAACACACTTATTTTAGTTGACAAATTCCTAATTCACATCCAACAGTAATTGAGAGTCAAAAGATTAAATGTTAAAATTTCATCATTATAGACCATTTTGGGATCGTTCGACAGGTCCGGAGTCATCGTTTTTCATCCGAAAATTGATTTTTTGGACTGTACCAAAAATGATTCAAAATGTCAATTGGATCATGCCTCATGTTGAATAACCACTTTTTAAACCCTCACAGTGACCAAAATTGCCATTTTTACAGAGTTTTGCTTACTCAAAAGCTTCCATTTTGACCCGTTTCAGGCACAGAAATGACTTTAAACACACTTATTCTAGTTGACAAAGTCATAATTCACATCCAACAGTCATTTAGAGTCAAAAGATTAAATGTTGAAATTTCATCATTATAGACCATTTTGGGATCGTTCGACAGGTCCGGAGTCATCGTTTTTCATCCGAAAATTGATTTTTTGGACTGTACCAAAAATGATTCAAAATGTCAATTGGATCATGCCTCATGTTGAATAACCACTTTTTCAACCCTCACAGTGACCAAAATTGCCATTTTTACAGAGTTTTGCCTACTCAAAAGCTTCAATTTTGACCCGTTTCAGGCACAGAAATGACTTTAAACACACTTATTTTAGTTGACAAAGTCATAATTCACATCCAACAGTCATTTAGAGTCAAAAGATTAAATGTTGAAATTTCATCATTATAGACCATTTTGGGATCGTTCGACAGGTCCGGAGTCATCGTTTTTCATCCGAAAATTGATTTTTTGGACTGTACCAAAAATGATTCAAAATGTCAATTGGATCATGCCTCATGTTGAATAACCACTTTTTAAACCCTCACAGTGACCAAAATTGCCATTTTTACAGAGTTTTGCTTACTCAAAAGCTTCAATTTTGACCCGTTTCAGGTATAGAAATTACTTTAAACACACTTATTTTAGTTGACAAAGTCCTAATTCACATCCAACAGTAATTTAGAGTCAAAAGATTAAATGTTAAAATTTCATCATTATAGACCATTTTGGGATCGTTCGACAGGTCCGGAGTCATTGTTTTTCATCCGAAAATTGATTTTTTGGACTGTACCAAAAATGATTCAAAATGTCAATTGGATCATGCCTCATGTTGAATAACCACTTTTTAAACCCTCACAGTGACCAAAATTGCCATTTTTACAGAGTTTTGCTTACTCAAAAGCTTCAATTTTGACCAATTTCAGGCACAGAAATGACTTTAAACACACTTATTTTAGTTGACAAAGTCTTAATTCACATCCAACAGTAATTTAGAGTCAAAAGATTAAATGTTAAAATGTCATCATTATAGACCATTTTGGGATCGTTCGACAGGTCCGGAGTCATCGTTTTTCATCCGAAAATTGATTTTTTGGACTGTACCAAAAATGATTCAAAATGTCAATTGGATCATGCCTCATGTTGAATAACCACTTTTTAAACCCTCACAGTGACCAAAATTGCCATTTTTACAGAGTTTTGCTTACTCAAAAGCTTCCATTTTGACCCGTTTCAGGCACAGAAATGACTTTAGACACACGTATTCTAGTTGACAAAATCATAATTCACATCCAACAGTAATTTAGAGTCAAAAGATTAAATGTTGAAATTTCATCCTTATAGACCATTTTGGGATCGTTTGACAGGTCCGGAGTCATCGTTTTTCATCCGAAAATTGATTTTTTTGACTGTACCAAAAATGATTCAAAATGTCAATTGGATCATGCCTCATGTTGAATAACCACTTTTTAAACCCTCACAGTGACCAAAATTGCCATTTTTACAGAGTTTTGCTTACTCAAAAGCTTCAATTTTGACCCGTTTCAGGCACAGAAATGACTTTAAACACACTTATTTTAGTTGACAAAGTCCTAATTCACATCCAACAGTAATTTAGAGTCAAAAGATTAAATGTTAAAATTTCATCATTATAGACCATTTTGGGATCGTTCGACAGGTCCGGAGTCATTGTTTTTCATCCGAAAATTGATTTTTTGGACTGTACCAAAAATGATTCAAAATGTCAATTGGATCATGCCTCATGTTGAATAACCACTTTTTAAACCCTCACAGTGACCAAAATTGCCATTTTTACAGAGTTTTGCTTACTCAAAAGCTTCAATTTTGACCAATTTCAGGCACAGAAATGACTTTAAACACACTTATTTTAGTTGACAAAGTCTTAATTCACATCCAACAGTAATTTAGAGTCAAAAGATTAAATGTTAAAATGTCATCATTATAGACCATTTTGGGATCGTTCGACAGGTCCGGAGTCATCGTTTTTCATCCGAAAATTGATTTTTTGGACTGTACCAAAAATGATTCAAAATGTCAATTGGATCATGCCTCATGTTGAATAACCACTTTTTAAACCCTCACAGTGACCAAAATTGCCATTTTTACAGAGTTTTACTTACTCAAAAGCTTCAATTTTGACCTGTTTCAGGCACAGAAATGACTTTAAACACACTTATTTTAGTTGACAAAGTCATAATTCACATCCAACAGTCATTTAGAGTCAAAAGATTAAATGTTAAAATTTCATCATTATAGACCATTTTGGGATCGTTCGACAGATCCGGAGTCATCGTTTTTCATCCGAAAAATGATTTTTTGGACTGTACCAATAATGATTCAAAATGTCAATTGGATCATGCCTCATGTTGAATAACCACTTTTTAAACCCTCACAGTGACCAAAATTGCCATTTTTACAGAGTTTTGCCTACTCAAAAGCTTCCATTTTGACCCGTTTCAGGCACAGAAATGACTTTAGACACACGTATTCTAGTTGACAAAATCATAATTCACATCCAACAGTAATTTAGAGTCAAAAGATTAAATGTTGAAATTTCATCCTTATAGACCATTTTGGGATCGTTCGACAGGTCCGGAGTCATCGTTTTTCATCCGAAAATTGATTTTTTGGACTGTACCAAAAATGATTCAAAATGTCAATTGGATCATGCCTCATGTTGAATAACCACTTTTTAAACCCTCACAGTGACCAAAATTGCCATTTTTACAGAGTTGTGCTTACTCAAAAGCTTCAATTTTGACCCGTTTCAGGCACAGAAATGACTTTAAACACACTTATTTTAGTTGACAAATTCCTAATTCACATCCAACAGTAATTGAGAGTCAAAAGATTAAATGTTAAAATTTCATCATTATAGACCATTTTGGGATCGTTCGACAGGTCCGGAGTCATCGTTTTTCATCCGAAAATTGATTTTTTGGACTGTACCAAAAATGATTCAAAATGTCAATTGGATCATGCCTCATGTTGAATAACCACTTTTTAAACCCTCACAGTGACCAAAATTGCCATTTTTACAGAGTTTTGCTTACTCAAAAGCTTCCATTTTGACCCGTTTCAGGCACAGAAATGACTTTAAACACACTTATTCTAGTTGACAAAGTCATAATTCACATCCAACAGTCATTTAGAGTCAAAAGATTAAATGTTGAAATTTCATCATTATAGACCATTTTGGGATCGTTCGACAGGTCCGGAGTCATCGTTTTTCATCCGAAAATTGATTTTTTGGACTGTACCAAAAATGATTCAAAATGTCAATTGGATCATGCCTCATGTTGAATAACCACTTTTTCAACCCTCACAGTGACCAAAATTGCCATTTTTACAGAGTTTTGCCTACTCAAAAGCTTCAATTTTGACCCGTTTCAGGCACAGAAATGACTTTAAACACACTTATTTTAGTTGACAAAGTCATAATTCACATCCAACAGTCATTTAGAGTCAAAAGATTAAATGTTGAAATTTCATCATTATAGACCATTTTGGGATCGTTCGACAGGTCCGGAGTCATCGTTTTTCATCCGAAAATTGATTTTTTGGACTGTACCAAAAATGATTCAAAATGTCAATTGGATCATGCCTCATGTTGAATAACCACTTTTTAAACCCTCACAGTGACCAAAATTGCCATTTTTACAGAGTTTTGCTTACTCAAAAGCTTCAATTTTGACCCGTTTCAGGTATAGAAATTACTTTAAACACACTTATTTTAGTTGACAAAGTCCTAATTCACATCCAACAGTAATTTAGAGTCAAAAGATTAAATGTTAAAATTTCATCATTATAGACCATTTTGGGATCGTTCGACAGGTCCGGAGTCATTGTTTTTCATCCGAAAATTGATTTTTTGGACTGTACCAAAAATGATTCAAAATGTCAATTGGATCATGCCTCATGTTGAATAACCACTTTTTAAACCCTCACAGTGACCAAAATTGCCATTTTTACAGAGTTTTGCTTACTCAAAAGCTTCAATTTTGACCAATTTCAGGCACAGAAATGACTTTAAACACACTTATTTTAGTTGACAAAGTCTTAATTCACATCCAACAGTAATTTAGAGTCAAAAGATTAAATGTTAAAATGTCATCATTATAGACCATTTTGGGATCGTTCGACAGGTCCGGAGTCATCGTTTTTCATCCGAAAATTGATTTTTTGGACTGTACCAAAAATGATTCAAAATGTCAATTGGATCATGCCTCATGTTGAATAACCACTTTTTAAACCCTCACAGTGACCAAAATTGCCATTTTTACAGAGTTTTGCTTACTCAAAAGCTTCCATTTTGACCCGTTTCAGGCACAGAAATGACTTTAGACACACGTATTCTAGTTGACAAAATCATAATTCACATCCAACAGTAATTTAGAGTCAAAAGATTAAATGTTGAAATTTCATCCTTATAGACCATTTTGGGATCGTTTGACAGGTCCGGAGTCATCGTTTTTCATCCGAAAATTGATTTTTTTGACTGTACCAAAAATGATTCAAAATGTCAATTGGATCATGCCTCATGTTGAATAACCACTTTTTAAACCCTCACAGTGACCAAAATTGCCATTTTTACAGAGTTTTGCTTACTCAAAAGCTTCAATTTTGACCCGTTTCAGGCACAGAAATGACTTTAAACACACTTATTTTAGTTGACAAAGTCCTAATTCACATCCAACAGTAATTTAGAGTCAAAAGATTAAATGTTAAAATTTCATCATTATAGACCATTTTGGGATCGTTCGACAGGTCCGGAGTCATTGTTTTTCATCCGAAAATTGATTTTTTGGACTGTACCAAAAATGATTCAAAATGTCAATTGGATCATGCCTCATGTTGAATAACCACTTTTTAAACCCTCACAGTGACCAAAATTGCCATTTTTACAGAGTTTTGCTTACTCAAAAGCTTCAATTTTGACCAATTTCAGGCACAGAAATGACTTTAAACACACTTATTTTAGTTGACAAAGTCTTAATTCACATCCACCAGTAATTTAGAGTCAAAAGATTAAATGTTAAAATGTCATCATTATAGACCATTTTGGGATCGTTCGACAGGTCCGGAGTCATCGTTTTTCATCCGAAAATTGATTTTTTGGACTGTACCAAAAATGATTCAAAATGTCAATTGGATCATGCCTCATGTTGAATAACCACTTTTTAAACCCTCACAGTGACCAAAATTGCCATTTTTACAGAGTTTTACTTACTCAAAAGCTTCAATTTTGACCTGTTTCAGGCACAGAAATGACTTTAAACACACTTATTTTAGTTGACAAAGTCATAATTCACATCCAACAGTCATTTAGAGTCAAAAGATTAAATGTTAAAATTTCATCATTATAGACCATTTTGGGATCGTTCGACAGATCCGGAGTCATCGTTTTTCATCCGAAAAATGATTTTTTGGACTGTACCAAAAATGATTCAAAATGTCAATTGGATCATGCCTCATGTTGAATAACCACTTTTTAAACCCTCACAGTGACCAAAATTGCCATTTTTACAGAGTTTTGCTTACTCAAAAGCTTCCATTTTGACCCGTTTCAGGCACAGAAATGACTTTAAACACACTTATTCTAGTTGACAAAGTCATAATTCACATCCAACAGTCATTTAGAGTCAAAAGATTAAATGTTGAAATTTCATCATTATAGACCATTTTGGGATCGTTCGACAGGTCCGGAGTCATCGTTTTTCATCCGAAAATTGATTTTTTGGACTGTACCAAAAATGATTCAAAATGTCAATTGGATCATGCCTCATGTTGAATAACCACTTTTTAAACCCTCACAGTGACCAAAATTGCCATTTTTACAGAGTTTTGCTTACTCAAAAGCTTCAATTTTGACCCGTTTCAGGCACAGAAATGACTTTAAACACACTTATTTTAGTTGACAAAGTCCTAATTCACATCCAACAGTAATTGAGAGTCAAAAGATTAAATGTTAAAATTTCATCATTATAGACCATTTTGGGATCGTTCGACAGGTCCGGAGTCATCGTTTTTCATCCGAAAATTGATTTTTTGGACTGTACCAAAAATGATTCAAAATGTCAATTGGATCATGCCTCATGTTGAATAACCACTTTTTAAACCCTCACAGTGACCAAAATTGCCATTTTTACAGAGTTTTGCTTACTCAAAAGCTTCCATTTTGACCCGTTTCAGGCACAGAAATGACTTTAAGCACACTTATTCTAGTTGACAAAGTCATAATTCACATCCAACAGTCATTTAGAGTCAAAAGATTAAATGTTAAAATGTCATCATTATAGACCATTTTGGGATCGTTCGACAGGTCCGGAGTCATCGTTTTTCATCCGAAAATAGATTTTTTGGACTGTACCAAAAATGATTCAAAATGTCAATTGGATCATGCCTCATGTTGAATAACCACTTTTTAAACCCTCACAGTGACCAAAATTGCCATTTTTACAGAGTTGTGCTTACTCAAAAGCTTCAATTTTGACCCGTTTCAGGCACAGAAATGACTTTAAACACACTTATTTTAGTTGACAAATTCCTAATTCACATCCAACAGTAATTGAGAGTCAAAAGATTAAATGTTAAAATTTCATCATTATAGACTATTTTGGGATCGTTCGACAGGTCCGGAGTCATCGTTTTTCATCCGAAAATTGATTTTTTGGACTGTACCAAAAATGATTCAAAATGTCAATTGGATCATGCCTCATGTTGAATAACCACTTTTTAAACCCTCACAGTGACCAAAATTGCCATTTTTACAGAGTTTTGCTTACTCAAAAGCTTCAATTTTGACCTGTTTCAGGCACAGAAATGACTTTAAACACACTTATTTTAGTTGACAAAGTCATAATTCACATCCAACAGTCATTTAGAGTCAAAAGATTAAATGTTAAAATTTCATCATTATAGACCATTTTGGGATCGTTCGACAGATCCGGAGTCATCGTTTTTCATCCGAAAAATGATTTTTTGGACTGTACCAATAATGATTCAAAATGTCAATTGGATCATGCCTCATGTTGAATAACCACTTTTTAAACCCTCACAGTGACCAAAATTGCCATTTTTACAGAGTTTTGCTTACTCAAAAGCTTCAATTTTGACCCGTTTCAGGCACAGAAATGACTTTAAACACACTTATTTTAGTTGACAAAGTCCTAATTCACATCCAACAGTAATTGAGAGTCAAAAGATTAAATGTTAAAATTTCATCATTATAGACCATTTTGGGATCGTTCGACAGGTCCGGAGTCATCGTTTTTCATCCGAAAATTGATTTTTTGGACTGTACCAAAAATGATTCAAAATGTCAATTGGATCATGCCTCATGTTGAATAACCACTTTTTAAACCCTCACAGTGACCAAAATTGCCATTTTTACAGAGTTTTGTTTACTCAAAAGCTTCCATTTTGACCCGTTTCAGGCACAGAAATGACTTTAAGCACACTTATTCTAGTTGACAAAGTCATAATTCACATCCAACAGTCATTTAGAGTCAAAAGATTAAATGTTAAAATGTCATCATTATAGACCATTTTGGGATCGTTCGACAGGTCCGGAGTCATCGTTTTTCATCCGAAAATAGATTTTTTGGACTGTACCAAAAATGATTCAAAATGTCAATTGGATCATGCCTCATGTTGAATAACCACTTTTTAAACCCTCACAGTGACCAAAATTGCCATTTTTACAGAGTTGTGCTTACTCAAAAGCTTCAATTTTGACCCGTTTCAGGCACAGAAATGACTTTAAACACACTTATTTTAGTTGACAAATTCCTAATTCACATCCAACAGTAATTGAGAGTCAAAAGATTAAATGTTAAAATTTCATCATTATAGACTATTTTGGGATCGTTCGACAGGTCCGGAGTCATCGTTTTTCATCCGAAAATTGATTTTTTGGACTGTACCAAAAATGATTCAAAATGTCAATTGGATCATGCCTCATGTTGAATAACCACTTTTTAAACCCTCACAGTGACCAAAATTGCCATTTTTACAGAGTTTTGCTTACTCAAAAGCTTCAATTTTGACCTGTTTCAGGCACAGAAATGACTTTAAACACACTTATTTTAGTTGACAAAGTCATAATTCACATCCAACAGTCATTTAGAGTCAAAAGATTAAATGTTAAAATTTCATCATTATAGACCATTTTGGGATCGTTCGACAGATCCGGAGTCATCGTTTTTCATCCGAAAAATGATTTTTTGGACTGTACCAATAATGATTCAAAATGTCAATTGGATCATGCCTCATGTTGAATAACCACTTTTTAAACCCTCACAGTGACCAAAATTGCCATTTTTACAGAGTTTTGCTTACTCAAAAGCTTCCATTTTGACCCGTTTCAGGCACAGAAATGACTTTAAACACACTTATTCTAGTTGACAAAGTCATAATTCACATCCAACAGTCATTTAGAGTCAAAAGATTAAATGTTGAAATTTCATCATTATAGACCATTTTGGGATCGTTCGACAGGTCCGGAGTCATCGTTTTTCATCCGAAAATTGATTTTTTGGACTGTACCAAAAATGATTCAAAATGTCAATTGGATCATGCCTCATGTTGAATAACCACTTTTTCAACCCTCACAGTGACCAAAATTGCCATTTTTACAGAGTTTTGCTTACTCAAAAGCTTCAATTTTGAACTGTTTCAGGCACAGAAATGACTTTAAACACACTTATTTTAGTTGACAAAGTCATAATTCACATCCAACAGTCATTTAGAGTCAAAAGATTAAATGTTGAAATTTCATCATTATAGACCATTTTGGGATCGTTCGACAGGCCCGGAGTCATCGTTTTTCATCCGAAAATTGATTTTTTTGGACTGTACCAAAAATGATTCAAAATGTCAATTGCATCATGCCTCATGTTGAATAACCACTTTTTAAACCCTCACAGTGACCAAAATTGCCATTTTTACAGAGTTTTGCTTACTCAAAAGCTTCAATTTTGACCCGTTTCAGGCACAGAAATGACTTTAAACACACTTATTTTAGTTGACAAAGTCCTAATTCACATCCAACAGTAATTGAGAGTCAAAAGATTAAATGTTAAAATTTCATCATTATAGACTATTTTGGGATCGTTCGACAGGTCCGGAGTCATCGTTTTTCATCCGAAAATTGATTTTTTGGACTGTACCAAAAATGATTCAAAATGTCAATTGGATCATGCCTCATGTTGAATAACCACTTTTTAAACCCTCACAGTGACCAAAATTGCCATTTTTACAGAGTTTTGCTTACTCAAAAGCTTCAATTTTGACCTGTTTCAGGCACAGAAATGACTTTAAACACACTTATTTTAGTTGACAAAGTCATAATTCACATCCAACAGTCATTTAGAGTCAAAAGATTAAATGTTAAAATTTCATCATTATAGACCATTTTGGGATCGTTCGACAGATCCGGAGTCATCGTTTTTCATCCGAAAAATGATTTTTTGGACTGTACCAATAATGATTCAAAATGTCAATTGGATCATGCCTCATGTTGAATAACCACTTTTTAAACCCTCACAGTGACCAAAATTGCCATTTTTACAGAGTTTTGCTTACTCAAAAGCTTCCATTTTGACCCGTTTCAGGCACAGAAATGACTTTAAACACACTTATTCTAGTTGACAAAGTCATAATTCACATCCAACAGTCATTTAGAGTCAAAAGATTAAATGTTGAAATTTCATCATTATAGACCATTTTGGGATCGTTCGACAGGTCCGGAGTCATCGTTTTTCATCCGAAAATTGATTTTTTGGACTGTACCAAAAATGATTCAAAATGTCAATTGGATCATGCCTCATGTTGAATAACCACTTTTTCAACCCTCACAGTGACCAAAATTGCCATTTTTACAGAGTTTTGCTTACTCAAAAGCTTCAATTTTGAACTGTTTCAGGCACAGAAATGACTTTAAACACACTTATTTTAGTTGACAAAGTCATAATTCACATCCAACAGTCATTTAGAGTCAAAAGATTAAATGTTGAAATTTCATCATTATAGACCATTTTGGGATCGTTCGACAGGCCCGGAGTCATCGTTTTTCATCCGAAAATTGATTTTTTTGGACTGTACCAAAAATGATTCAAAATGTCAATTGCATCATGCCTCATGTTGAATAACCACTTTTTAAACCCTCACAGTGACCAAAATTGCCATTTTTACAGAGTTTTGCTTACTCAAAAGCTTCAATTTTGACCCGTTTCAGGCACAGAAATGACTTTAAACACACTTATTTTAGTTGACAAAGTCCTAATTCACATCCAACAGTAATTTATAGTCAAAAGATTAAATGTTAAAATGTCATCATTATAGACCATTTTGGGATCGTTCGACAGGTCCGGAGTCATCGTTTTTCATCCGAAAATTGATTTTTTGGACTGTACCAAAAATGATTCAAAATGTCAATTGGATCATGCCTCATGTTGAATAACCACTTTTTAAACCCTCACAGTGAACAAAATTGCCATTTTTACAGAGTTTTGCTTACTCAAAAGCTTCCATTTTGACCCGTTTCAGGCACAGAAATGACTTTAGACACACGTATTCTAGTTGACAAAATCATAATTCACATCCAACAGTAATTTAGAGTCAAAAGATTAAATGTTGAAATTTCATCCTTATAGACCATTTTGGGATCGTTCGACAGGTCCGGAGTCATCGTTTTTCATCCGAAAATTGATTTTTTGGACTGTACCAAAAATGATTCAAAATGTCAATTGGATCATGCCTCATGTTGAATAACCACTTTTTAAACCCTCACAGTGACCAAAATTGCCATTTTTACAGAGTTGTGCTTACTCAAAAGCTTCAATTTTGACCCGTTTCAGGCACAGAAATGACTTTAAACACACTTATTTTAGTTGACAAATTCCTAATTCACATCCAACAGTAATTGAGAGTCAAAAGATTAAATGTTAAAATTTCATCATTATAGACCATTTTGGGATCGTTCGACAGGTCCGGAGTCATCGTTTTTCATCCGAAAATTGATTTTTTGGACTGTACCAAAAATGATTCAAAATGTCAATTGGATCATGCCTCATGTTGAATAACCACTTTTTAAACCCTCACAGTGACCAAAATTGCCATTTTTACAGAGTTTTGCTTACTCAAAAGCTTCCATTTTGACCCGTTTCAGGCACAGAAATGACTTTAAACACACTTATTCTAGTTGACAAAGTCATAATTCACATCCAACAGTCATTTAGAGTCAAAAGATTAAATGTTGAAATTTCATCATTATAGACCATTTTGGGATCGTTCGACAGGTCCGGAGTCATCGTTTTTCATCCGAAAATTGATTTTTTGGACTGTACCAAAAATGATTCAAAATGTCAATTGGATCATGCCTCATGTTGAATAACCACTTTTTCAACCCTCACAGTGACCAAAATTGCCATTTTTACAGAGTTTTGCCTACTCAAAAGCTTCAATTTTGACCCGTTTCAGGCACAGAAATGACTTTAAACACACTTATTTTAGTTGACAAAGTCATAATTCACATCCAACAGTCATTTAGAGTCAAAAGATTAAATGTTGAAATTTCATCATTATAGACCATTTTGGGATCGTTCGACAGGTCCGGAGTCATCGTTTTTCATCCGAAAATTGATTTTTTGGACTGTACCAAAAATGATTCAAAATGTCAATTGGATCATGCCTCATGTTGAATAACCACTTTTTAAACCCTCACAGTGACCAAAATTGCCATTTTTACAGAGTTTTGCTTACTCAAAAGCTTCAATTTTGACCCGTTTCAGGTATAGAAATTACTTTAAACACACTTATTTTAGTTGACAAAGTCCTAATTCACATCCAACAGTAATTTAGAGTCAAAAGATTAAATGTTAAAATTTCATCATTATAGACCATTTTGGGATCGTTCGACAGGTCCGGAGTCATTGTTTTTCATCCGAAAATTGATTTTTTGGACTGTACCAAAAATGATTCAAAATGTCAATTGGATCATGCCTCATGTTGAATAACCACTTTTTAAACCCTCACAGTGACCAAAATTGCCATTTTTACAGAGTTTTGCTTACTCAAAAGCTTCAATTTTGACCAATTTCAGGCACAGAAATGACTTTAAACACACTTATTTTAGTTGACAAAGTCTTAATTCACATCCAACAGTAATTTAGAGTCAAAAGATTAAATGTTAAAATGTCATCATTATAGACCATTTTGGGATCGTTCGACAGGTCCGGAGTCATCGTTTTTCATCCGAAAATTGATTTTTTGGACTGTACCAAAAATGATTCAAAATGTCAATTGGATCATGCCTCATGTTGAATAACCACTTTTTAAACCCTCACAGTGACCAAAATTGCCATTTTTACAGAGTTTTGCTTACTCAAAAGCTTCCATTTTGACCCGTTTCAGGCACAGAAATGACTTTAGACACACGTATTCTAGTTGACAAAATCATAATTCACATCCAACAGTAATTTAGAGTCAAAAGATTAAATGTTGAAATTTCATCCTTATAGACCATTTTGGGATCGTTTGACAGGTCCGGAGTCATCGTTTTTCATCCGAAAATTGATTTTTTTGACTGTACCAAAAATGATTCAAAATGTCAATTGGATCATGCCTCATGTTGAATAACCACTTTTTAAACCCTCACAGTGACCAAAATTGCCATTTTTACAGAGTTTTGCTTACTCAAAAGCTTCAATTTTGACCCGTTTCAGGCACAGAAATGACTTTAAACACACTTATTTTAGTTGACAAAGTCCTAATTCACATCCAACAGTAATTTAGAGTCAAAAGATTAAATGTTAAAATTTCATCATTATAGACCATTTTGGGATCGTTCGACAGGTCCGGAGTCATTGTTTTTCATCCGAAAATTGATTTTTTGGACTGTACCAAAAATGATTCAAAATGTCAATTGGATCATGCCTCATGTTGAATAACCACTTTTTAAACCCTCACAGTGACCAAAATTGCCATTTTTACAGAGTTTTGCTTACTCAAAAGCTTCAATTTTGACCAATTTCAGGCACAGAAATGACTTTAAACACACTTATTTTAGTTGACAAAGTCTTAATTCACATCCAACAGTAATTTAGAGTCAAAAGATTAAATGTTAAAATGTCATCATTATAGACCATTTTGGGATCGTTCGACAGGTCCGGAGTCATCGTTTTTCATCCGAAAATTGATTTTTTGGACTGTACCAAAAATGATTCAAAATGTCAATTGGATCATGCCTCATGTTGAATAACCACTTTTTAAACCCTCACAGTGACCAAAATTGCCATTTTTACAGAGTTTTACTTACTCAAAAGCTTCAATTTTGACCTGTTTCAGGCACAGAAATGACTTTAAACACACTTATTTTAGTTGACAAAGTCATAATTCACATCCAACAGTCATTTAGAGTCAAAAGATTAAATGTTAAAATTTCATCATTATAGACCATTTTGGGATCGTTCGACAGATCCGGAGTCATCGTTTTTCATCCGAAAAATGATTTTTTGGACTGTACCAATAATGATTCAAAATGTCAATTGGATCATGCCTCATGTTGAATAACCACTTTTTAAACCCTCACAGTGACCAAAATTGCCATTTTTACAGAGTTTTGCTTACTCAAAAGCTTCCATTTTGACCCGTTTCAGGCACAGAAATGACTTTAAACACACTTATTCTAGTTGACAAAGTCATAATTCACATCCAACAGTCATTTAGAGTCAAAAGATTAAATGTTGAAATTTCATCATTATAGACCATTTTGGGATCGTTCGACAGGTCCGGAGTCATCGTTTTTCATCCGAAAATTGATTTTTTGGACTGTACCAAAAATGATTCAAAATGTCAATTGGATCATGCCTCATGTTGAATAACCACTTTTTCAACCCTCACAGTGACCAAAATTGCCATTTTTACAGAGTTTTGCTTACTCAAAGCTTCAATTTTGAACTGTTTCAGGCACAGAAATGACTTTAAACACACTTATTTTAGTTGACAAAGTCATAATTCACATCCAACAGTCATTTAGAGTCAAAAGATTAAATGTTGAAATTTCATCATTATAGACCATTTTGGGATCGTTCGACAGGCCCGGAGTCATCGTTTTTCATCCGAAAATTGATTTTTTTGGACTGTACCAAAAATGATTCAAAATGTCAATTGCATCATGCCTCATGTTGAATAACCACTTTTTAAACCCTCACAGTGACCAAAATTGCCATTTTTACAGAGTTTTGCTTACTCAAAAGCTTCAATTTTGACCCGTTTCAGGCACAGAAATGACTTTAAACACACTTATTTTAGTTGACAAAGTCCTAATTCACATCCAACAGTAATTTATAGTCAAAAGATTAAATGTTAAAATGTCATCATTATAGACCATTTTGGGATCGTTCGACAGGTCCGGAGTCATCGTTTTTCATCCGAAAATTGATTTTTTGGACTGTACCAAAAATGATTCAAAATGTCAATTGGATCATGCCTCATGTTGAATAACCACTTTTTAAACCCTCACAGTGAACAAAATTGCCATTTTTACAGAGTTTTGCTTACTCAAAAGCTTCCATTTTGACCCGTTTCAGGCACAGAAATGACTTTAGACACACGTATTCTAGTTGACAAAATCATAATTCACATCCAACAGTAATTTAGAGTCAAAAGATTAAATGTTGAAATTTCATCCTTATAGACCATTTTGGGATCGTTCGACAGGTCCGGAGTCATCGTTTTTCATCCGAAAATTGATTTTTTGGACTGTACCAAAAATGATTCAAAATGTCAATTGGATCATGCCTCATGTTGAATAACCACTTTTTAAACCCTCACAGTGACCAAAATTGCCATTTTTACAGAGTTGTGCTTACTCAAAAGCTTCAATTTTGACCCGTTTCAGGCACAGAAATGACTTTAAACACACTTATTTTAGTTGACAAATTCCTAATTCACATCCAACAGTAATTGAGAGTCAAAAGATTAAATGTTAAAATTTCATCATTATAGACCATTTTGGGATCGTTCGACAGGTCCGGAGTCATCGTTTTTCATCCGAAAATTGATTTTTTGGACTGTACCAAAAATGATTCAAAATGTCAATTGGATCATGCCTCATGTTGAATAACCACTTTTTAAACCCTCACAGTGACCAAAATTGCCATTTTTACAGAGTTTTGCTTACTCAAAAGCTTCCATTTTGACCCGTTTCAGGCACAGAAATGACTTTAAACACACTTATTCTAGTTGACAAAGTCATAATTCACATCCAACAGTCATTTAGAGTCAAAAGATTAAATGTTGAAATTTCATCATTATAGACCATTTTGGGATCGTTCGACAGGTCCGGAGTCATCGTTTTTCATCCGAAAATTGATTTTTTGGACTGTACCAAAAATGATTCAAAATGTCAATTGGATCATGCCTCATGTTGAATAACCACTTTTTCAACCCTCACAGTGACCAAAATTGCCATTTTTACAGAGTTTTGCCTACTCAAAAGCTTCAATTTTGACCCGTTTCAGGCACAGAAATGACTTTAAACACACTTATTTTAGTTGACAAAGTCATAATTCACATCCAACAGTCATTTAGAGTCAAAAGATTAAATGTTGAAATTTCATCATTATAGACCATTTTGGGATCGTTCGACAGGTCCGGAGTCATCGTTTTTCATCCGAAAATTGATTTTTTGGACTGTACCAAAAATGATTCAAAATGTCAATTGGATCATGCCTCATGTTGAATAACCACTTTTTAAACCCTCATAGTGACCAAAATTGCCATTTTTACAGAATTTTGCTTACTCAAAAGCTTCAATTTTGACCCGTTTCAGGTATAGAAATTACTTTAAACACACTTATTTTAGTTGACAAAGTCCTAATTCACATCCAACAGTAATTTAGAGTCAAAAGATTAAATGTTAAAATTTCATCATTATAGACCATTTTGGGATCGTTCGACAGGTCCGGAGTCATTGTTTTTCATCCGAAAATTGATTTTTTGGACTGTACCAAAAATGATTCAAAATGTCAATTGGATCATGCCTCATGTTGAATAACCACTTTTTAAACCCTCACAGTGACCAAAATTGCCATTTTTACAGAGTTTTGCTTACTCAAAAGCTTCAATTTTGACCAATTTCAGGCACAGAAATGACTTTAAACACACTTATTTTAGTTGACAAAGTCTTAATTCACATCCAACAGTAATTTAGAGTCAAAAGATTAAATGTTAAAATGTCATCATTATAGACCATTTTGGGATCGTTCGACAGGTCCGGAGTCATCGTTTTTCATCCGAAAATTGATTTTTTGGACTGTACCAAAAATGATTCAAAATGTCAATTGGATCATGCCTCATGTTGAATAACCACTTTTTAAACCCTCACAGTGACCAAAATTGCCATTTTTACAGAGTTTTGCTTACTCAAAAGCTTCCATTTTGACCCGTTTCAGGCACAGAAATGACTTTAGACACACGTATTCTAGTTGACAAAATCATAATTCACATCCAACAGTAATTTAGAGTCAAAAGATTAAATGTTGAAATTTCATCCTTATAGACCATTTTGGGATCGTTTGACAGGTCCGGAGTCATCGTTTTTCATCCGAAAATTGATTTTTTTGACTGTACCAAAAATGATTCAAAATGTCAATTGGATCATGCCTCATGTTGAATAACCACTTTTTAAACCCTCACAGTGACCAAAATTGCCATTTTTACAGAGTTTTGCTTACTCAAAAGCTTCAATTTTGACCCGTTTCAGGCACAGAAATGACTTTAAACACACTTATTTTAGTTGACAAAGTCCTAATTCACATCCAACAGTAATTTAGAGTCAAAAGATTAAATGTTAAAATTTCATCATTATAGACCATTTTGGGATCGTTCGACAGGTCCGGAGTCATTGTTTTTCATCCGAAAATTGATTTTTTGGACTGTACCAAAAATGATTCAAAATGTCAATTGGATCATGCCTCATGTTGAATAACCACTTTTTAAACCCTCACAGTGACCAAAATTGCCATTTTTACAGAGTTTTGCTTACTCAAAAGCTTCAATTTTGACCAATTTCAGGCACAGAAATGACTTTAAACACACTTATTTTAGTTGACAAAGTCTTAATTCACATCCAACAGTAATTTAGAGTCAAAAGATTAAATGTTAAAATGTCATCATTATAGACCATTTTGGGATCGTTCGACAGGTCCGGAGTCATCGTTTTTCATCCGAAAATTGATTTTTTGGACTGTACCAAAAATGATTCAAAATGTCAATTGGATCATGCCTCATGTTGAATAACCACTTTTTAAACCCTCACAGTGACCAAAATTGCCATTTTTACAGAGTTTTACTTACTCAAAAGCTTCAATTTTGACCTGTTTCAGGCACAGAAATGACTTTAAACACACTTATTTTAGTTGACAAAGTCATAATTCACATCCAACAGTCATTTAGAGTCAAAAGATTAAATGTTAAAATTTCATCATTATAGACCATTTTGGGATCGTTCGACAGATCCGGAGTCATCGTTTTTCATCCGAAAAATGATTTTTTGGACTGTACCAAAAATGATTCAAAATGTCAATTGGATCATGCCTCATGTTGAATAACCACTTTTTAAACCCTCACAGTGACCAAAATTGCCATTTTTACAGAGTTTTGCTTACTCAAAAGCTTCCATTTTGACCCGTTTCAGGCACAGAAATGACTTTAAACACACTTATTCTAGTTGACAAAGTCATAATTCACATCCAACAGTCATTTAGAGTCAAAAGATTAAATGTTGAAATTTCATCATTATAGACCATTTTGGGATCGTTCGACAGGTCCGGAGTCATCGTTTTTCATCCGAAAATTGATTTTTTGGACTGTACCAAAAATGATTCAAAATGTCAATTGGATCATGCCTCATGTTGAATAACCACTTTTTAAACCCTCACAGTGACCAAAATTGCCATTTTTACAGAGTTTTGCTTACTCAAAAGCTTCAATTTTGACCCGTTTCAGGCACAGAAATGACTTTAAACACACTTATTTTAGTTGACAAAGTCCTAATTCACATCCAACAGTAATTGAGAGTCAAAAGATTAAATGTTAAAATTTCATCATTATAGACCATTTTGGGATCGTTCGACAGGTCCGGAGTCATCGTTTTTCATCCGAAAATTGATTTTTTGGACTGTACCAAAAATGATTCAAAATGTCAATTGGATCATGCCTCATGTTGAATAACCACTTTTTAAACCCTCACAGTGACCAAAATTGCCATTTTTACAGAGTTTTGCTTACTCAAAAGCTTCCATTTTGACCCGTTTCAGGCACAGAAATGACTTTAGACACACGTATTCTAGTTGACAAAATCATAATTCACATCCAACAGTAATTTAGAGTCAAAAGATTAAATGTTGAAATTTCATCCTTATAGACCATTTTGGGATCGTTCGACAGGTCCGGAGTCATCGTTTTTCATCCAAAAATTGATTTTTTGGACTGTACCAAAAATGATTCAAAATGTCAATTGGATCATGCCTCATGTTGAATAACCACTTTTTAAACCCTCACAGTGACCAAAATTGCCATTTTTACAGAGTTTTGCTTACTCAAAAGCTTCCATTTTGACCCGTTTCAGGCACAGAAATGACTTTAAGCACACTTATTCTAGTTGACAAAGTCATAATTCACATCCAACAGTCATTTAGAGTCAAAAGATTAAATGTTAAAATTTCATCATTATAGACCATTTTGGGATCGTTCGACAGATCCGGAGTCATCGTTTTTCATCCGAAAAATGATTTTTTGGACTGTACCAATAATGATTCAAAATGTCAATTGGATCATGCCTCATGTTGAATAACCACTTTTTAAACCCTCACAGTGACCAAAATTGCCATTTTTACAGAGTTTTGCTTACTCAAAAGCTTCCATTTTGACCCGTTTCAGGCACAGAAATGACTTTAAACACACTTATTCTAGTTGACAAAGTCATAATTCACATCCAACAGTCATTTAGAGTCAAAAGATTAAATGTTGAAATTTCATCATTATAGACCATTTTGGGATCGTTCGACAGGTCCGGAGTCATCGTTTTTCATCCGAAAATTGATTTTTTGGACTGTACCAAAAATGATTCAAAATGTCAATTGGATCATGCCTCATGTTGAATAACCACTTTTTCAACCCTCACAGTGACCAAAATTGCCATTTTTACAGAGTTTTGCTTACTCAAAAGCTTCAATTTTGAACTGTTTCAGGCACAGAAATGACTTTAAACACACTTATTTTAGTTGACAAAGTCATAATTCACATCCAACAGTCATTTAGAGTCAAAAGATTAAATGTTGAAATTTCATCATTATAGACCATTTTGGGATCGTTCGACAGGCCCGGAGTCATCGTTTTTCATCCGAAAATTGATTTTTTTGGACTGTACCAAAAATGATTCAAAATGTCAATTGCATCATGCCTCATGTTGAATAACCACTTTTTAAACCCTCACAGTGACCAAAATTGCCATTTTTACAGAGTTTTGCTTACTCAAAAGCTTCAATTTTGACCCGTTTCAGGCACAGAAATGACTTTAAACACACTTATTTTAGTTGACAAAGTCCTAATTCACATCCAACAGTAATTTAGAGTCAAAAGATTAAATGTTAAAATGTCATCATTATAGACCATTTTGGGATCGTTCGACAGGTCCGGAGTCATCGTTTTTCATCCGAAAATTGATTTTTTGGACTGTACCAAAAATGATTCAAAATGTCAATTGGATCATGCCTCATGTTGAATAACCACTTTTTAAACCCTCACAGTGACCAAAATTGCCATTTTTACAGAGTTTTGCTTACTCAAAAGCTTCCATTTTGACCCGTTTCAGGCACAGAAATGACTTTAAACACACTTATTCTAGTTGACAAAGTCATAATTCACATCCAACAGTCATTTAGAGTCAAAAGATTAAATGTTGAAATTTCATCATTATAGACCATTTTGGGATCGTTCGACAGGTCCGGAGTCATCGTTTTTCATCCGAAAATTGATTTTTTGGACTGTACCAAAAATGATTCAAAATGTCAATTGGATCATGCCTCATGTTGAATAACCACTTTTTCAACCCTCACAGTGACCAAAATTGCCATTTTTACAGAGTTTTGCTTACTCAAAAGCTTCAATTTTGAACTGTTTCAGGCACAGAAATGACTTTAAACACACTTATTTTAGTTGACAAAGTCATAATTCACATCCAACAGTCATTTAGAGTCAAAAGATTAAATGTTGAAATTTCATCATTATAGACCATTTTGGGATCGTTCGACAGGCCCGGAGTCATCGTTTTTCATCCGAAAATTGATTTTTTTGGACTGTACCAAAAATGATTCAAAATGTCAATTGCATCATGCCTCATGTTGAATAACCACTTTTTAAACCCTCACAGTGACCAAAATTGCCATTTTTACAGAGTTTTGCTTACTCAAAAGCTTCAATTTTGACCCGTTTCAGGCACAGAAATGACTTTAAACACACTTATTTTAGTTGACAAAGTCCTAATTCACATCCAACAGTAATTTATAGTCAAAAGATTAAATGTTAAAATGTCATCATTATAGACCATTTTGGGATCGTTCGACAGGTCCGGAGTCATCGTTTTTCATCCGAAAATTGATTTTTTGGACTGTACCAAAAATGATTCAAAATGTCAATTGGATCATGCCTCATGTTGAATAACCACTTTTTAAACCCTCACAGTGAACAAAATTGCCATTTTTACAGAGTTTTGCTTACTCAAAAGCTTCCATTTTGACCCGTTTCAGGCACAGAAATGACTTTAGACACACGTATTCTAGTTGACAAAATCATAATTCACATCCAACAGTAATTTAGAGTCAAAAGATTAAATGTTGAAATTTCATCCTTATAGACCATTTTGGGATCGTTCGACAGGTCCGGAGTCATCGTTTTTCATCCGAAAATTGATTTTTTGGACTGTACCAAAAATGATTCAAAATGTCAATTGGATCATGCCTCATGTTGAATAACCACTTTTTAAACCCTCACAGTGACCAAAATTGCCATTTTTACAGAGTTGTGCTTACTCAAAAGCTTCAATTTTGACCCGTTTCAGGCACAGAAATGACTTTAAACACACTTATTTTAGTTGACAAATTCCTAATTCACATCCAACAGTAATTGAGAGTCAAAAGATTAAATGTTAAAATTTCATCATTATAGACCATTTTGGGATCGTTCGACAGGTCCGGAGTCATCGTTTTTCATCCGAAAATTGATTTTTTGGACTGTACCAAAAATGATTCAAAATGTCAATTGGATCATGCCTCATGTTGAATAACCACTTTTTAAACCCTCACAGTGACCAAAATTGCCATTTTTACAGAGTTTTGCTTACTCAAAAGCTTCCATTTTGACCCGTTTCAGGCACAGAAATGACTTTAAACACACTTATTCTAGTTGACAAAGTCATAATTCACATCCAACAGTCATTTAGAGTCAAAAGATTAAATGTTGAAATTTCATCATTATAGACCATTTTGGGATCGTTCGACAGGTCCGGAGTCATCGTTTTTCATCCGAAAATTGATTTTTTGGACTGTACCAAAAATGATTCAAAATGTCAATTGGATCATGCCTCATGTTGAATAACCACTTTTTCAACCCTCACAGTGACCAAAATTGCCATTTTTACAGAGTTTTGCCTACTCAAAAGCTTCAATTTTGACCCGTTTCAGGCACAGAAATGACTTTAAACACACTTATTTTAGTTGACAAAGTCATAATTCACATCCAACAGTCATTTAGAGTCAAAAGATTAAATGTTGAAATTTCATCATTATAGACCATTTTGGGATCGTTCGACAGGTCCGGAGTCATCGTTTTTCATCCGAAAATTGATTTTTTGGACTGTACCAAAAATGATTCAAAATGTCAATTGGATCATGCCTCATGTTGAATAACCACTTTTTAAACCCTCACAGTGACCAAAATTGCCATTTTTACAGAGTTTTGCTTACTCAAAAGCTTCAATTTTGACCCGTTTCAGGTATAGAAATTACTTTAAACACACTTATTTTAGTTGACAAAGTCCTAATTCACATCCAACAGTAATTTAGAGTCAAAAGATTAAATGTTAAAATTTCATCATTATAGACCATTTTGGGATCGTTCGACAGGTCCGGAGTCATTGTTTTTCATCCGAAAATTGATTTTTTGGACTGTACCAAAAATGATTCAAAATGTCAATTGGATCATGCCTCATGTTGAATAACCACTTTTTAAACCCTCACAGTGACCAAAATTGCCATTTTTACAGAGTTTTGCTTACTCAAAAGCTTCAATTTTGACCAATTTCAGGCACAGAAATGACTTTAAACACACTTATTTTAGTTGACAAAGTCTTAATTCACATCCAACAGTAATTTAGAGTCAAAAGATTAAATGTTAAAATGTCATCATTATAGACCATTTTGGGATCGTTCGACAGGTCCGGAGTCATCGTTTTTCATCCGAAAATTGATTTTTTGGACTGTACCAAAAATGATTCAAAATGTCAATTGGATCATGCCTCATGTTGAATAACCACTTTTTAAACCCTCACAGTGACCAAAATTGCCATTTTTACAGAGTTTTGCTTACTCAAAAGCTTCCATTTTGACCCGTTTCAGGCACAGAAATGACTTTAGACACACGTATTCTAGTTGACAAAATCATAATTCACATCCAACAGTAATTTAGAGTCAAAAGATTAAATGTTGAAATTTCATCCTTATAGACCATTTTGGGATCGTTTGACAGGTCCGGAGTCATCGTTTTTCATCCGAAAATTGATTTTTTTGACTGTACCAAAAATGATTCAAAATGTCAATTGGATCATGCCTCATGTTGAATAACCACTTTTTAAACCCTCACAGTGACCAAAATTGCCATTTTTACAGAGTTTTGCTTACTCAAAAGCTTCAATTTTGACCAATTTCAGGCACAGAAATGACTTTAAACACACTTATTTTAGTTGACAAAGTCTTAATTCACATCCAACAGTAATTTAGAGTCAAAAGATTAAATGTTAAAATGTCATCATTATAGACCATTTTGGGATTGTTCGACAGGTCCGGAGTCATCGTTTTTCATCCGAAAATTGATTTTTTGGACTGTACCAAAAATGATTCAAAATGTCAATTGGATCATGCCTCATGTTGAATAACCACTTTTTAAACCCTCACAGTGACCAAAATTGCCATTTTTACAGAGTTTTACTTACTCAAAAGCTTCAATTTTGACCTGTTTCAGGCACAGAAATGACTTTAAACACACTTATTTTAGTTGACAAAGTCATAATTCACATCCAACAGTCATTTAGAGTCAAAAGATTAAATGTTAAAATTTCATCATTATAGACCATTTTGGGATCGTTCGACAGATCCGGAGTCATCGTTTTTCATCCGAAAAATGATTTTTTGGACTGTACCAAAAATGATTCAAAATGTCAATTGGATCATGCCTCATGTTGAATAACCACTTTTTAAACCCTCACAGTGACCAAAATTGCCATTTTTACAGAGTTTTGCTTACTCAAAAGCTTCCATTTTGACCCGTTTCAGGCACAGAAATGACTTTAAACACACTTATTCTAGTTGACAAAGTCATAATTCACATCCAACAGTCATTTAGAGTCAAAAGATTAAATGTTGAAATTTCATCATTATAGACCATTTTGGGATCGTTCGACAGGTCCGGAGTCATCGTTTTTCATCCGAAAATTGATTTTTTGGACTGTACCAAAAATGATTCAAAATGTCAATTGGATCATGCCTCATGTTGAATAACCACTTTTTAAACCCTCACAGTGACCAAAATTGCCATTTTTACAGAGTTTTGCTTACTCAAAAGCTTCAATTTTGACCCGTTTCAGGCACAGAAATGACTTTAAACACACTTATTTTAGTTGACAAAGTCCTAATTCACATCCAACAGTAATTGAGAGTCAAAAGATTAAATGTTAAAATTTCATCATTATAGACCATTTTGGGATCGTTCGACAGGTCCGGAGTCATCGTTTTTCATCCGAAAATTGATTTTTTGGACTGTACCAAAAATGATTCAAAATGTCAATTGGATCATGCCTCATGTTGAATAACCACTTTTTAAACCCTCACAGTGACCAAAATTGCCATTTTTACAGAGTTTTGCTTACTCAAAAGCTTCCATTTTGACCCGTTTCAGGCACAGAAATGACTTTAGACACACGTATTCTAGTTGACAAAATCATAATTCACATCCAACAGTAATTTAGAGTCAAAAGATTAAATGTTGAAATTTCATCCTTATAGACCATTTTGGGATCGTTCGACAGGTCCGGAGTCATCGTTTTTCATCCAAAAATTGATTTTTTGGACTGTACCAAAAATGATTCAAAATGTCAATTGGATCATGCCTCATGTTGAATAACCACTTTTTAAACCCTCACAGTGACCAAAATTGCCATTTTTACAGAGTTTTGCTTACTCAAAAGCTTCCATTTTGACCCGTTTCAGGCACAGAAATGACTTTAAGCACACTTATTCTAGTTGACAAAGTCATAATTCACATCCAACAGTCATTTAGAGTCAAAAGATTAAATGTTAAAATTTCATCATTATAGACCATTTTGGGATCGTTCGACAGATCCGGAGTCATCGTTTTTCATCCGAAAAATGATTTTTTGGACTGTACCAATAATGATTCAAAATGTCAATTGGATCATGCCTCATGTTGAATAACCACTTTTTAAACCCTCACAGTGACCAAAATTGCCATTTTTACAGAGTTTTGCTTACTCAAAAGCTTCCATTTTGACCCGTTTCAGGCACAGAAATGACTTTAAACACACTTATTCTAGTTGACAAAGTCATAATTCACATCCAACAGTCATTTAGAGTCAAAAGATTAAATGTTGAAATTTCATCATTATAGACCATTTTGGGATCGTTCGACAGGCCCGGAGTCATCGTTTTTCATCCGAAAATTGATTTTTTTGGACTGTACCAAAAATGATTCAAAATGTCAATTGCATCATGCCTCATGTTGAATAACCACTTTTTAAACCCTCACAGTGACCAAAATTGCCATTTTTACAGAGTTTTGCTTACTCAAAAGCTTCAATTTTGACCCGTTTCAGGCACAGAAATGACTTTAAACACACTTATTTTAGTTGACAAAGTCCTAATTCACATCCAACAGTAATTTAGAGTCAAAAGATTAAATGTTAAAATGTCATCATTATAGACCATTTTGGGATCGTTCGACAGGTCCGGAGTCATCGTTTTTCATCCGAAAATTGATTTTTTGGACTGTACCAAAAATGATTCAAAATGTCAATTGGATCATGCCTCATGTTGAATAACCACTTTTTAAACCCTCACAGTGAACAAAATTGCCATTTTTACAGAGTTTTGCTTACTCAAAAGCTTCAATTTTGACCAATTTCAGGCACAGAAATGACTTTAAACACACTTATTTTAGTTGACAAAGTCTTAATTCACATCCAACAGTAATTTAGAGTCAAAAGATTAAATGTTAAAATGTCATCATTATAGACCATTTTGGGATCGTTCGACAGGTCCGGAGTCATCGTTTTTCATCCGAAAATTGATTTTTTGGACTGTACCAAAAATGATTCAAAATGTCAATTGGATCATGCCTCATGTTGAATAACCACTTTTTAAACCCTCACAGTGACCAAAATTGCCATTTTTACAGAGTTTTGCTTACTCAAAAGCTTCCATTTTGACCCGTTTCAGGCACAGAAATGACTTTAGACACACGTATTCTAGTTGACAAAATCATAATTCACATCCAACAGTAATTTAGAGTCAAAAGATTAAATGTTGAAATTTCATCCTTATAGACCATTTTGGGATCGTTCGACAGGTCCGGAGTCATCGTTTTTCATCCAAAAATTGATTTTTTGGACTGTACCAAAAATGATTCAAAATGTCAATTGGATCATGCCTCATGTTGAATAACCACTTTTTAAACCCTCACAGTGACCAAAATTGCCATTTTTACAGAGTTTTGCTTACTCAAAAGCTTCCATTTTGACCCGTTTCAGGCACAGAAATGACTTTAAGCACACTTATTCTAGTTGACAAAGTCATAATTCACATCCAACAGTCATTTAGAGTCAAAAGATTAAATGTTAAAATTTCATCATTATAGACCATTTTGGGATCGTTCGACAGATCCGGAGTCATCGTTTTTCATCCGAAAAATGATTTTTTGGACTGTACCAATAATGATTCAAAATGTCAATTGGATCATGCCTCATGTTGAATAACCACTTTTTAAACCCTCACAGTGACCAAAATTGCCATTTTTACAGAGTTTTGCTTACTCAAAAGCTTCCATTTTGACCCGTTTCAGGCACAGAAATGACTTTAAACACACTTATTCTAGTTGACAAAGTCATAATTCACATCCAACAGTCATTTAGAGTCAAAAGATTAAATGTTGAAATTTCATCATTATAGACCATTTTGGGATCGTTCGACAGGCCCGGAGTCATCGTTTTTCATCCGAAAATTGATTTTTTTGGACTGTACCAAAAATGATTCAAAATGTCAATTGCATCATGCCTCATGTTGAATAACCACTTTTTAAACCCTCACAGTGACCAAAATTGCCATTTTTACAGAGTTTTGCTTACTCAAAAGCTTCAATTTTGACCCGTTTCAGGCACAGAAATGACTTTAAACACACTTATTTTAGTTGACAAAGTCCTAATTCACATCCAACAGTAATTTAGAGTCAAAAGATTAAATGTTAAAATGTCATCATTATAGACCATTTTGGGATCGTTCGACAGGTCCGGAGTCATCGTTTTTCATCCGAAAATTGATTTTTTGGACTGTACCAAAAATGATTCAAAATGTCAATTGGATCATGCCTCATGTTGAATAACCACTTTTTAAACCCTCACAGTGAACAAAATTGCCATTTTTACAGAGTTTTGCTTACTCAAAAGCTTCAATTTTGACCAATTTCAGGCACAGAAATGACTTTAAACACACTTATTTTAGTTGACAAAGTCTTAATTCACATCCAACAGTAATTTAGAGTCAAAAGATTAAATGTTAAAATGTCATCATTATAGACCATTTTGGGATCGTTCGACAGGTCCGGAGTCATCGTTTTTCATCCGAAAATTGATTTTTTGGACTGTACCAAAAATGATTCAAAATGTCAATTGGATCATGCCTCATGTTGAATAACCACTTTTTAAACCCTCACAGTGACCAAAATTGCCATTTTTACAGAGTTTTGCTTACTCAAAAGCTTCCATTTTGACCCGTTTCAGGCACAGAAATGACTTTAGACACACGTATTCTAGTTGACAAAATCATAATTCACATCCAACAGTAATTTAGAGTCAAAAGATTAAATGTTGAAATTTCATCCTTATAGACCATTTTGGGATCGTTTGACAGGTCCGGAGTCATCGTTTTTCATCCGAAAATTGATTTTTTTGACTGTACCAAAAATGATTCAAAATGTCAATTGGATCATGCCTCATGTTGAATAACCACTTTTTAAACCCTCACAGTGACCAAAATTGCCATTTTTACAGAGTTTTGCTTACTCAAAAGCTTCAATTTTGACCCGTTTCAGGCACAGAAATGACTTTAAACACACTTATTTTAGTTGACAAAGTCCTAATTCACATCCAACAGTAATTTAGAGTCAAAAGATTAAATGTTAAAATTTCATCATTATAGACCATTTTGGGATCGTTCGACAGGTCCGGAGTCATTGTTTTTCATCCGAAAATTGATTTTTTGGACTGTACCAAAAATGATTCAAAATGTCAATTGGATCATGCCTCATGTTGAATAACCACTTTTTAAACCCTCACAGTGACCAAAATTGCCATTTTTACAGAGTTTTGCTTACTCAAAAGCTTCAATTTTGACCAATTTCAGGCACAGAAATGACTTTAAACACACTTATTTTAGTTGACAAAGTCTTAATTCACATCCAACAGTAATTTAGAGTCAAAAGATTAAATGTTAAAATGTCATCATTATAGACCATTTTGGGATCGTTCGACAGGTCCGGAGTCATCGTTTTTCATCCGAAAATTGATTTTTTGGACTGTACCAAAAATGATTCAAAATGTCAATTGGATCATGCCTCATGTTGAATAACCACTTTTTAAACCCTCACAGTGACCAAAATTGCCATTTTTACAGAGTTTTGCTTACTCAAAAGCTTCAATTTTGACCTGTTTCAGGCACAGAAATGACTTTAAACACACTTATTTTAGTTGACAAAGTCATAATTCACATCCAACAGTCATTTAGAGTCAAAAGATTAAATGTTAAAATTTCATCATTATAGACCATTTTGGGATCGTTCGACAGATCCGGAGTCATCGTTTTTCATCCGAAAAATGATTTTTTGGACTGTACCAAAAATGATTCAAAATGTCAATTGGATCATGCCTCATGTTGAATAACCACTTTTTAAACCCTCACAGTGACCAAAATTGCCATTTTTACAGAGTTTTGCTTACTCAAAAGCTTCCATTTTGACCCGTTTCAGGCACAGAAATGACTTTAAACACACTTATTCTAGTTGACAAAGTCATAATTCACATCCAACAGTCATTTAGAGTCAAAAGATTAAATGTTGAAATTTCATCATTATAGACCATTTTGGGATCGTTCGACAGGTCCGGAGTCATCGTTTTTCATCCGAAAATTGATTTTTTGGACTGTACCAAAAATGATTCAAAATGTCAATTGGATCATGCCTCATGTTGAATAACCACTTTTTAAACCCTCACAGTGACCAAAATTGCCATTTTTACAGAGTTTTGCTTACTCAAAAGCTTCAATTTTGACCCGTTTCAGGCACAGAAATGACTTTAAACACACTTATTTTAGTTGACAAAGTCCTAATTCACATCCAACAGTAATTGAGAGTCAAAAGATTAAATGTTAAAATTTCATCATTATAGACCATTTTGGGATCGTTCGACAGGTCCGGAGTCATCGTTTTTCATCCGAAAATTGATTTTTTGGACTGTACCAAAAATGATTCAAAATGTCAATTGGATCATGCCTCATGTTGAATAACCACTTTTTAAACCCTCACAGTGACCAAAATTGCCATTTTTACAGAGTTTTGCTTACTCAAAAGCTTCCATTTTGACCCGTTTCAGGCACAGAAATGACTTTAAACACACTTATTCTAGTTGACAAAGTCATAATTCACATCCAACAGTCATTTAGAGTCAAAAGATTAAATGTTGAAATTTCATCATTATAGACCATTTTGGAATCGTTCGACAGGTCCGGAGTCATCGTTTTTCATCCGAAAATTGATTTTTTGGACTGTACCAAAAATGATTCAAAATGTCAATTGGATCATGCCTCATGTTGAATAACCACTTTTTAAACCCTCACAGTGACCAAAATTGCCATTTTTACAGAGTTTTGCTTACTCAAAAGCTTCAATTTTGACCCGTTTCAGGCACAGAAATGACTTTAAACACACTTATTCTAGTTGACAAAATCATAATTCACATCCAACAGTAATTTAGAGTCAAAAGATTAAATGTTTAAATTTCATCATTATAGACCATTTTGGAATCGTTCGACAGGTCCGGAGTCATCGTTTTTCATCCGAAAATTGATTTTTTGGAGTGTACCAAAAATGATTCAAAATGTCAATTGGATCATGCCTCATGTTGAATAACCACTTTTTAAACCCTCACAGTGACCAAAATTGCCATTTTTACAGAGTTTTGCTTACTCAAAAGCTTCAATTTTGACCCGTTTCAGGCACAGAAATGACTTTAAACACACTTATTTTAGTTGACAAAGTCCTAATTCACATCCAACAGTAATTGAGAGTCAAAAGATTAAATGTTAAAATTTCATCATTATAGACCATTTTGGGATCGTTCGACAGGTCCGGGGTCATCGTTTTTCATCCGAAAATTGATTTTTTGGACTGTACCAAACATGATTCAAAATGTCAATTGGATCATGCCTCATGTTGAATAACCACTTTTTAAACCCTCACAGTGACCAAAATTGCCATTTTTACAGAGTTTTGATTACTCAAAAGCTTCAATTTTGACCTGTTTCAGGCACAGAAATGACTTTAAACACACTTATTTTAGTTGACAAAGTCATAATTCACATCCAACAGTCATATAGAGTCAAAAGATTAAATGGTAAAATTTCATCATTATAGACCATTTTGGGATCGTTCGACAGGTCCGGAGTCATCGTTTTTCATCCGAAAAAGGATTTTTTGGACTGTACCAAAAATGATTCAAAATGTCAATTGGATCATGCCTCATGTTGAATAACCACTTTTTAAACCCTCACAGTGACCAAAATTGCCATTTTTACAGAGTTTTGCTTACTCAAAAGCTTCCATTTTGACCCGTTTCAGGCACAGAAATGACTTTAAACACACTTATTCTAGTTGACAAAGTCATAATTCACATCCAACAGTCATTTAGAGTCAAAAGATTAAATGTTGAAATTTCATCATTATAGACCATTTTGGGATCGTTCGACAGGTCCGGAGTCATCGTTTTTCATCCGAAAATTGATTTTTTGGACTGTACCAAAAATGATTCAAAATGTCAATTGGATCATGCCTCATGTTGAATAACCACTTTTTAAACCCTCACAGTGACCAAAATTGCCATTTTTACAGAGTTTTGCTTACTCAAAAGCTTCAATTTTGACCCGTTTCAGGTATAGAAATTACTTTAAACACACTTATTTTAGTTGACAAAGTCCTAATTCACATCCAACAGTAATTTAGAGTCAAAAGATTAAATGTTAAAATTTCATCATTATAGACCATTTTGGGATCGTTCGACAGGTCCGGAGTCATCGTTTTTCATCCGAAAATTGATTTTTTGGACTGTACCAAAAATGATTCAAAATGTCAATTGGATCATGCCTCATGTTGAATAACCACTTTTTAAACCCTCACAGTGACCAAAATTGCCATTTTTACAGAGTTTTGCTTACTCAAAAGCTTCCATTTTGACCCGTTTCAGGCACAGAAATGACTTTAGACACACGTATTCTAGTTGACAAAATCATAATTCACATCCAACAGTAATTGAGAGTCAAAAGATTAAATGTTGAAATTTCATCCTTATAGACCATTTTGGGATCGTTTGACAGGTCCGGAGTCATCGTTTTTCATCCGAAAATTGATTTTTTTGACTGTACCAAAAATGATTCAAAATGTCAATTGGATCATGCCTCATGTTGAATAACCACTTTTTAAACCCTCACAGTGACCAAAATTGCCATTTTTACAGAGTTTTGCTTACTCAAAAGCTTCAATTTTGACCCGTTTCAGGCACAGAAATGACTTTAAACACACTTATTTTAGTTGACAAAGTCCTAATTCACATCCAACAGTAATTTAGAGTCAAAAGATTAAATGTTAAAATTTCATCATTATAGACCATTTTGGGATCGTTCGACAGGTCCGGAGTCATTGTTTTTCATCCGAAAATTGATTTTTTGGACTGTACCAAAAATGATTCAAAATGTCAATTGGATCATGCCTCATGTTGAATAACCACTTTTTAAACCCTCACAGTGACCAAAATTGCCATTTTTACAGAGTTTTGCTTACTCAAAAGCTTCAATTTTGACCAATTTCAGGCACAGAAATGACTTTAAACACACTTATTTTAGTTGACAAAGTCTTAATTCACATCCAACAGTAATTTAGAGTCAAAAGATTAAATGTTAAAATGTCATCATTATAGACCATTTTGGGATCGTTCGACAGGTCCGGAGTCATCGTTTTTCATCCGAAAATTGATTTTTTGGACTGTACCAAAAATGATTCAAAATGTCAATTGGATCATGCCTCATGTTGAATAACCACTTTTTAAACCCTCACAGTGACCAAAATTGCCATTTTTACAGAGTTTTACTTACTCAAAAGCTTCAATTTTGACCTGTTTCAGGCACAGAAATGACTTTAAACACACTTATTTTAGTTGACAAAGTCATAATTCACATCCAACAGTCATTTAGAGTCAAAAGATTAAATGTTAAAATTTCATCATTATAGACCATTTTGGGATCGTTCGACAGATCCGGAGTCATCGTTTTTCATCCGAAAAATGATTTTTTGGACTGTACCAAAAATGATTCAAAATGTCAATTGGATCATGCCTCATGTTGAATAACCACTTTTTAAACCCTCACAGTGACCAAAATTGCCATTTTTACAGAGTTTTGCTTACTCAAAAGCTTCCATTTTGACCCGTTTCAGGCACAGAAATGACTTTAAACACACTTATTCTAGTTGACAAAGTCATAATTCACATCCAACAGTCATTTAGAGTCAAAAGATTAAATGTTGAAATTTCATCATTATAGACCATTTTGGGATCGTTCGACAGGTCCGGAGTCATCGTTTTTCATCCGAAAATTGATTTTTTGGACTGTACCAAAAATGATTCAAAATGTCAATTGGATCATGCCTCATGTTGAATAACCACTTTTTAAACCCTCACAGTGACCAAAATTGCCATTTTTACAGAGTTTTGCTTACTCAAAAGCTTCAATTTTGACCCGTTTCAGGCACAGAAATGACTTTAAACACACTTATTTTAGTTGACAAAGTCCTAATTCACATCCAACAGTAATTGAGAGTCAAAAGATTAAATGTTAAAATTTCATCATTATAGACCATTTTGGGATCGTTCGACAGGTCCGGAGTCATCGTTTTTCATCCGAAAATTGATTTTTTGGACTGTACCAAAAATGATTCAAAATGTCAATTGGATCATGCCTCATGTTGAATAACCACTTTTTAAACCCTCACAGTGACCAAAATTGCCATTTTTACAGAGTTTTGCTTACTCAAAAGCTTCCATTTTGACCCGTTTCAGGCACAGAAATGACTTTAGACACACGTATTCTAGTTGACAAAATCATAATTCACATCCAACAGTAATTTAGAGTCAAAAGATTAAATGTTGAAATTTCATCCTTATAGACCATTTTGGGATCGTTCGACAGGTCCGGAGTCATCGTTTTTCATCCAAAAATTGATTTTTTGGACTGTACCAAAAATGATTCAAAATGTCAATTGGATCATGCCTCATGTTGAATAACCACTTTTTAAACCCTCACAGTGACCAAAATTGCCATTTTTACAGAGTTTTGCTTACTCAAAAGCTTCCATTTTGACCCGTTTCAGGCACAGAAATGACTTTAAGCACACTTATTCTAGTTGACAAAGTCATAATTCACATCCAACAGTCATTTAGAGTCAAAAGATTAAATGTTAAAATTTCATCATTATAGACCATTTTGGGATCGTTCGACAGATCCGGAGTCATCGTTTTTCATCCGAAAAATGATTTTTTGGACTGTACCAATAATGATTCAAAATGTCAATTGGATCATGCCTCATGTTGAATAACCACTTTTTAAACCCTCACAGTGACCAAAATTGCCATTTTTACAGAGTTTTGCTTACTCAAAAGCTTCCATTTTGACCCGTTTCAGGCACAGAAATGACTTTAAACACACTTATTTTAGTTGACAAAGTCATAATTCACATCCAACAGTCATTTAGAGTCAAAAGATTAAATGTTGAAATTTCATCATTATAGACCATTTTGGGATCGTTCGACAGGCCCGGAGTCATCGTTTTTCATCCGAAAATTGATTTTTTTGGACTGTACCAAAAATGATTCAAAATGTCAATTGCATCATGCCTCATGTTGAATAACCACTTTTTAAACCCTCACAGTGACCAAAATTGCCATTTTTACAGAGTTTTGCTTACTCAAAAGCTTCAATTTTGACCCGTTTCAGGCACAGAAATGACTTTAAACACACTTATTTTAGTTGACAAAGTCCTAATTCACATCCAACAGTAATTTAGAGTCAAAAGATTAAATGTTAAAATGTCATCATTATAGACCATTTTGGGATCGTTCGACAGGTCCGGAGTCATCGTTTTTCATCCGAAAATTGATTTTTTGGACTGTACCAAAAATGATTCAAAATGTCAATTGGATCATGCCTCATGTTGAATAACCACTTTTTAAACCCTCACAGTGAACAAAATTGCCATTTTTACAGAGTTTTGCTTACTCAAAAGCTTCCATTTTGACCCGTTTCAGGCACAGAAATGACTTTAGACACACGTATTCTAGTTGACAAAATCATAATTCACATCCAACAGTAATTTAGAGTCAAAAGATTAAATGTTGAAATTTCATCCTTATAGACCATTTTGGGATCGTTCGACAGGTCCGGAGTCATCGTTTTTCATCCGAAAATTGATTTTTTGGACTGTACCAAAAATGATTCAAAATGTCAATTGGATCATGCCTCATGTTGAATAACCACTTTTTAAACCCTCACAGTGACCAAAATTGCCATTTTTACAGAGTTGTGCTTACTCAAAAGCTTCAATTTTGACCCGTTTCAGGCACAGAAATGACTTTAAACACACTTATTTTAGTTGACAAATTCCTAATTCACATCCAACAGTAATTGAGAGTCAAAAGATTAAATGTTAAAATTTCATCATTATAGACCATTTTGGGATCGTTCGACAGGTCCGGAGTCATCGTTTTTCATCCGAAAATTGATTTTTTGGACTGTACCAAAAATGATTCAAAATGTCAATTGGATCATGCCTCATGTTGAATAACCACTTTTTAAACCCTCACAGTGACCAAAATTGCCATTTTTACAGAGTTTTGCTTACTCAAAAGCTTCCATTTTGACCCGTTTCAGGCACAGAAATGACTTTAAACACTTATTCTAGTTGACAAAGTCATAATTCACATCCAACAGTCATTTAGAGTCAAAAGATTAAATGTTGAAATTTCATCATTATAGACCATTTTGGGATCGTTCGACAGGTCCGGAGTAATCGTTTTTCATCCGAAAATTGATTTTTTGGACTGTACCAAAAATGATTCAAAATGTCAATTGGATCATGCCTCATGTTGAATAACCACTTTTTCAACCCTCACAGTGACCAAAATTGCCATTTTTACAGAGTTTTGCCTACTCAAAAGCTTCAATTTTGACCCGTTTCAGGCACAGAAATGACTTTAAACACACTTATTTTAGTTGACAAAGTCATAATTCACATCCAACAGTCATTTAGAGTCAAAAGATTAAATGTTGAAATTTCATCATTATAGACCATTTTGGGATCGTTCGACAGGTCCGGAGTCATCGTTTTTCATCCGAAAATTGATTTTTTGGACTGAACCAAAAATGATTCAAAATGTCAATTGGATCATGCCTCATGTTGAATAACCACTTTTTAAACCCTCACAGTGACCAAAATTGCCATTTTTACAGAGTTTTGCTTACTCAAAAGCTTCAATTTTGACCCGTTTCAGGCATAGAAATTACTTTAAACACACTTATTTTAGTTGACAAAGTCCTAATTCACATCCAACAGTAATTTAGAGTCAAAAGATTAAATGTTAAAATTTCATCATTATAGACCATTTTGGGATCGTTCGACAGGTCCGGAGTCATTGTTTTTTATCCGAAAATTGATTTTTTGGACTGTACCAAAAATGATTCAAAATGTCAATTGGATCATGCCTCATGTTGAATAACCACTTTTTAAACCCTCACAGTGACCAAAATTGCCATTTTTACAGAGTTTTGCTTACTCAAAAGCTTCAATTTTGACCAATTTCAGGCACAGAAATGACTTTAAACACACTTATTTTAGTTGACAAAGTCTTAATTCACATCCAACAGTAATTTAGAGTCAAAAGATTAAATGTTAAAATGTCATCATTATAGACCATTTTGGGATCGTTCGACAGGTCCGGAGTCATCGTTTTTCATCCGAAAATTGATTTTTTGGACTGTACCAAAAATGATTCAAAATGTCAATTGGATCATGCCTCATGTTGAATAACCACTTTTTAAACCCTCACAGTGACCAAAATTGCCATTTTTACAGAGTTTTGCTTACTCAAAAGCTTCCATTTTGACCCGTTTCAGGCACAGAAATGACTTTAGACACACGTATTCTAGTTGACAAAATCATAATTCACATCCAACAGTAATTTAGAGTCAAAAGATTAAATGTTGAAATTTCATCCTTATAGACCATTTTGGGATCGTTTGACAGGTCCGGAGTCATCGTTTTTCATCCGAAAATTGATTTTTTTGACTGTACCAAAAATGATTCAAAATGTCAATTGGATCATGCCTCATGTTGAATAACCACTTTTTAAACCCTCACAGTGACCAAAATTGCCATTTTTACAGAGTTTTGCTTACTCAAAAGCTTCAATTTTGACCCGTTTCAGGCACAGAAATGACTTTAAACACACTTATTTTAGTTGACAAAGTCCTAATTCACATCCAACAGTAATTTAGAGTCAAAAGATTAAATGTTAAAATTTCATCATTATAGACCATTTTGGGATCGTTCGACAGGTCCGGAGTCATTGTTTTTCATCCGAAAATTGATTTTTTGGACTGTACCAAAAATGATTCAAAATGTCAATTGGATCATGCCTCATGTTGAATAACCACTTTTTAAACCCTCACAGTGACCAAAATTGCCATTTTTACAGAGTTTTGCTTACTCAAAAGCTTCAATTTTGACCAATTTCAGGCACAGAAATGACTTTAAACACACTTATTTTAGTTGACAAAGTCTTAATTCACATCCAACAGTAATTTAGAGTCAAAAGATTAAATGTTAAAATGTCATCATTATAGACCATTTTGGGATCGTTCGACAGGTCCGGAGTCATCGTTTTTCATCCGAAAATTGATTTTTTGGACTGTACCAAAAATGATTCAAAATGTCAATTGGATCATGCCTCATGTTGAATAACCACTTTTTAAACCCTCACAGTGACCAAAATTGCCATTTTTACAGAGTTTTGCTTACTCAAAAGCTTCAATTTTGACCTGTTTCAGGCACAGAAATGACTTTAAACACACTTATTTTAGTTGACAAAGTCATAATTCACATCCAACAGTCATTTAGAGTCAAAAGATTAAATGTTAAAATTTCATCATTATAGACCATTTTGGGATCGTTCGACAGATCCGGAGTCATCGTTTTTCATCCGAAAAATGATTTTTTGGACTGTACCAAAAATGATTCAAAATGTCAATTGGATCATGCCTCATGTTGAATAACCACTTTTTAAACCCTCACAGTGACCAAAATTGCCATTTTTACAGAGTTTTGCTTACTCAAAAGCTTCCATTTTGACCCGTTTCAGGCACAGAAATGACTTTAACCTCTTCGCCGCTAATGACAAGGGTAACTCGTCATGGACTTTCCATTGATTTCAATGGAAAACAAATAAGGAGTAAAATAATGCCTTAGCAGCCAAGTGGTTAAACACACTTATTCTAGTTGACAAAGTCATAATTCACATCCAACAGTCATTTAGAGTCAAAAGATTAAATGTTGAAATTTCATCATTATAGACCATTTTGGGATCGTTCGACAGGTCCGGAGTCATCGTTTTTCATCCGAAAATTGATTTTTTGGACTGTACCAAAAATGATTCAAAATGTCAATTGGATCATGCCTCATGTTGAATAACCACTTTTTAAACCCTCACAGTGACCAAAATTGCCATTTTTACAGAGTTTTGCTTACTCAAAAGCTTCAATTTTGACCCGTTTCAGGCACAGAAATGACTTTAAACACACTTATTTTAGTTGACAAAGTCCTAATTCACATCCAACAGTAATTGAGAGTCAAAAGATTAAATGTTAAAATTTCATCATTATAGACCATTTTGGGATCGTTCGACAGGTCCGGAGTCATCGTTTTTCATCCGAAAATTGATTTTTTGGACTGTACCAAAAATGATTCAAAATGTCAATTGGATCATGCCTCATGTTGAATAACCACTTTTTAAACCCTCACAGTGACCAAAATTGCCATTTTTACAGAGTTTTGCTTACTCAAAAGCTTCCATTTTGACCCGTTTCAGGCACAGAAATGACTTTAAACACACTTATTCTAGTTGACAAAGTCATAATTCACATCCAACAGTCATTTAGAGTCAAAAGATTAAATGTTGAAATTTCATCATTATAGACCATTTTGGAATCGTTCGACAGGTCCGGAGTCATCGTTTTTCATCCGAAAATTGATTTTTTGGACTGTACCAAAAATGATTCAAAATGTCAATTGGATCATGCCTCATGTTGAATAACCACTTTTTAAACCCTCACAGTGACCAAAATTGCCATTTTTACAGAGTTTTGCTTACTCAAAAGCTTCAATTTTGACCCGTTTCAGGCACAGAAATGACTTTAAACACACTTATTCTAGTTGACAAAATCATAATTCACATCCAACAGTAATTTAGAGTCAAAAGATTAAATGTTTAAATTTCATCATTATAGACCATTTTGGGATCGTTCGACAGGTCCGGAGTCATCGTTTTTCATCCGAAAATTGATTTTTTGGACTGTACCAAAAATGATTCAAAATGTCAATTGGATCATGCCTCATGTTGAATAACCACTTTTTAAACCCTCACAGTGACCAAAATTGCCATTTTTACAGAGTTTTGCTTACTCAAAAGCTTCCATTTTGACCCGTTTCAGGCACAGAAATGACTTTAGACACACGTATTCTAGTTGACAAAATCATAATTCACATCCAACAGTAATTTAGAGTCAAAAGATTAAATGTTGAAATTTCATCCTTATAGACCATTTTGGGATCGTTTGACAGGTCCGGAGTCATCGTTTTTCATCCGAAAATTGATTTTTTTGACTGTACCAAAAATGATTCAAAATGTCAATTGGATCATGCCTCATGTTGAATAACCACTTTTTAAACCCTCACAGTGACCAAAATTGCCATTTTTACAGAGTTTTGCTTACTCAAAAGCTTCAATTTTGACCCGTTTCAGGCACAGAAATGACTTTAAACACACTTATTTTAGTTGACAAAGTCCTAATTCACATCCAACAGTAATTTAGAGTCAAAAGATTAAATGTTAAAATTTCATCATTATAGACCATTTTGGGATCGTTCGACAGGTCCGGAGTCATTGTTTTTCATCCGAAAATTGATTTTTTGGACTGTACCAAAAATGATTCAAAATGTCAATTGGATCATGCCTCATGTTGAATAACCACTTTTTAAACCCTCACAGTGACCAAAATTGCCATTTTTACAGAGTTTTGCTTACTCAAAAGCTTCAATTTTGACCAATTTCAGGCACAGAAATGACTTTAAACACACTTATTTTAGTTGACAAAGTCTTAATTCACATCCAACAGTAATTTAGAGTCAAAAGATTAAATGTTAAAATGTCATCATTATAGACCATTTTGGGATCGTTCGACAGGTCCGGAGTCATCGTTTTTCATCCGAAAATTGATTTTTTGGACTGTACCAAAAATGATTCAAAATGTCAATTGGATCATGCCTCATGTTGAATAACCACTTTTTAAACCCTCACAGTGACCAAAATTGCCATTTTTACAGAGTTTTGCTTACTCAAAAGCTTCAATTTTGACCTGTTTCAGGCACAGAAATGACTTTAAACACACTTATTTTAGTTGACAAAGTCATAATTCACATCCAACAGTCATTTAGAGTCAAAAGATTAAATGTTAAAATTTCATCATTATAGACCATTTTGGGATCGTTCGACAGATCCGGAGTCATCGTTTTTCATCCGAAAAATGATTTTTTGGACTGTACCAAAAATGATTCAAAATGTCAATTGGATCATGCCTCATGTTGAATAACCACTTTTTAAACCCTCACAGTGACCAAAATTGCCATTTTTACAGAGTTTTGCTTACTCAAAAGCTTCCATTTTGACCCGTTTCAGGCACAGAAATGACTTTAACCTCTTCGCCGCTAATGACAAGGGTAACTCGTCATGGACTTTCCATTGATTTCAATGGAAAACAAATAAGGAGTAAAATAATGCCTTAGCAGCCAAGTGGTTAAACACACTTATTCTAGTTGACAAAGTCATAATTCACATCCAACAGTCATTTAGAGTCAAAAGATTAAATGTTGAAATTTCATCATTATAGACCATTTTGGGATCGTTCGACAGGTCCGGAGTCATCGTTTTTCATCCGAAAATTGATTTTTTGGACTGTACCAAAAATGATTCAAAATGTCAATTGGATCATGCCTCATGTTGAATAACCACTTTTTAAACCCTCACAGTGACCAAAATTGCCATTTTTACAGAGTTTTGCTTACTCAAAAGCTTCAATTTTGACCCGTTTCAGGCACAGAAATGACTTTAAACACACTTATTTTAGTTGACAAAGTCCTAATTCACATCCAACAGTAATTGAGAGTCAAAAGATTAAATGTTAAAATTTCATCATTATAGACCATTTTGGGATCGTTCGACAGGTCCGGAGTCATCGTTTTTCATCCGAAAATTGATTTTTTGGACTGTACCAAAAATGATTCAAAATGTCAATTGGATCATGCCTCATGTTGAATAACCACTTTTTAAACCCTCACAGTGACCAAAATTGCCATTTTTACAGAGTTTTGCTTACTCAAAAGCTTCCATTTTGACCCGTTTCAGGCACAGAAATGACTTTAAACACACTTATTCTAGTTGACAAAGTCATAATTCACATCCAACAGTCATTTAGAGTCAAAAGATTAAATGTTGAAATTTCATCATTATAGACCATTTTGGAATCGTTCGACAGGTCCGGAGTCATCGTTTTTCATCCGAAAATTGATTTTTTGGACTGTACCAAAAATGATTCAAAATGTCAATTGGATCATGCCTCATGTTGAATAACCACTTTTTAAACCCTCACAGTGACCAAAATTGCCATTTTTACAGAGTTTTGCTTACTCAAAAGCTTCAATTTTGACCCGTTTCAGGCACAGAAATGACTTTAAACACACTTATTCTAGTTGACAAAATCATAATTCACATCCAACAGTAATTTAGAGTCAAAAGATTAAATGTTTAAATTTCATCATTATAGACCATTTTGGAATCGTTCGACAGGTCCGGAGTCATCGTTTTTCATCCGAAAATTGATTTTTTGGAGTGTACCAAAAATGATTCAAAATGTCAATTGGATCATGCCTCATGTTGAATAACCACTTTTTAAACCCTCACAGTGACCAAAATTGCCATTTTTACAGAGTTTTGCTTACTCAAAAGCTTCAATTTTGACCCGTTTCAGGCACAGAAATGACTTTAAACACACTTATTTTAGTTGACAAAGTCCTAATTCACATCCAACAGTAATTGAGAGTCAAAAGATTAAATGTTAAAATTTCATCATTATAGACCATTTTGGGATCGTTCGACAGGTCCGGGGTCATCGTTTTTCATCCGAAAATTGATTTTTTGGACTGTACCAAACATGATTCAAAATGTCAATTGGATCATGCCTCATGTTGAATAACCACTTTTTAAACCCTCACAGTGACCAAAATTGCCATTTTTACAGAGTTTTGATTACTCAAAAGCTTCAATTTTGACCTGTTTCAGGCACAGAAATGACTTTAAACACACTTATTTTAGTTGACAAAGTCATAATTCACATCCAACAGTCATATAGAGTCAAAAGATTAAATGGTAAAATTTCATCATTATAGACCATTTTGGGATCGTTCGACAGGTCCGGAGTCATCGTTTTTCATCCGAAAAAGGATTTTTTGGACTGTACCAAAAATGATTCAAAATGTCAATTGGATCATGCCTCATGTTGAATAACCACTTTTTAAACCCTCACAGTGACCAAAATTGCCATTTTTACAGAGTTTTGCTTACTCAAAAGCTTCCATTTTGACCCGTTTCAGGCACAGAAATGACTTTAAACACACTTATTCTAGTTGACAAAGTCATAATTCACATCCAACAGTCATTTAGAGTCAAAAGATTAAATGTTGAAATTTCATCATTATAGACCATTTTGGGATCGTTCGACAGGTCCGGAGTCATCGTTTTTCATCCGAAAATTGATTTTTTGGACTGTACCAAAAATGATTCAAAATGTCAATTGGATCATGCCTCATGTTGAATAACCACTTTTTCAACCCTCACAGTGACCAAAATTGCCATTTTTACAGAGTTTTGCTTACTCAAAAGCTTCAATTTTGACCTGTTTCAGGCACAGAAATGACTTTAAACACACTTATTTTAGTTGACAAAGTCCTAATTCACATCCAACAGTAATTTAGAGTCAAAAGATTAAATGTTAAAATTTCATCATTATAGACCATTTTGGGATCGTTCGACAGGTCCGGAGTCATCGTTTTTCATCCGAAAATTGATTTTTTGGACTGTACCAAAAATGATTCAAAATGTCAATTGGATCATGCCTCATGTTGAATAACCACTTTTTAAACCCTCACAGTGACCAAAATTGCCATTTTTACAGAGTTTTGCTTACTCAAAAGCTTCCATTTTGACCCGTTTCAGGCACAGAAATGACTTTAGACACACGTATTCTAGTTGACAAAATCATAATTCACATCCAACAGTAATTTAGAGTCAAAAGATTAAATGTTGAAATTTCATCCTTATAGACCATTTTGGGATCGTTCGACAGGTCCGGAGTCATCGTTTTTCATCCGAAAATTGATTTTTTGGACTGTACCAAAAATGATTCAAAATGTCAATTGGATCATGCCTCATGTTGAATAACCACTTTTTAAACCCTCACAGTGACCAAAATTGCCATTTTTACAGAGTTTTGCTTACTCAAAAGCTTCAATTTTGACCAATTTCAGGCACAGAAATGACTTTAAACACACTTATTTTAGTTGACAAAGTCTTAATTCACATCCAACAGTAATTTAGAGTCAAAAGATTAAATGTTAAAATGTCATCATTATAGACCATTTTGGGATCATTCGACAGGTCCGGAGTCATCGTTTTTCATCCGAAAATTGATTTTTTGGACTGTACCAAAAATGATTCAAAATGTCAATTGGATCATGCCTCATGTTGAATAACCACTTTTTAAACCCTCACAGTGACCAAAATTGCCATTTTTACAGAGTTTTGCTTACTCAAAAGCTTCCATTTTGACCCGTTTCAGGCACAGAAATGACTTTAAGCACACTTATTCTAGTTGACAAAGTCATAATTCACATCCAACAGTCATTTAGAGTCAAAAGATTAAATGTTAAAATTTCATCATTATAGACCATTTTGGGATCGTTCGACAGGTCCGGAGTCATCGTTTTTCATCCGAAAATTGATTTTTTGGACTGTACCAAAAATGATTCAAAATGTCAATTGGATCATGCCTCATGTTGAATAACCACTTTTTAAACCCTCACAGTGACCAAAATTGCCATTTTTACAGAGTTGTGCTTACTCAAAAGCTTCAATTTTGACCCGTTTCAGGCACAGAAATGACTTTAAACACACTTATTTTAGTTGACAAATTCCTAATTCACATCCAACAGTAATTGAGAGTCAAAAGATTAAATGTTAAAATTTCATCATTATAGACTATTTTGGGATCGTTCGACAGGTCCGGAGTCATCGTTTTTCATCCGAAAATTGATTTTTTGGACTGTACCAAAAATGATTCAAAATGTCAATTGGATCATGCCTCATGTTGAATAACCACTTTTTAAACCCTCACAGTGACCAAAATTGCCATTTTTACAGAGTTTTGCTTACTCAAAAGCTTCAATTTTGACCTGTTTCAGGCACAGAAATGACTTTAAACACACTTATTTTAGTTGACAAAGTCATAATTCACATCCAACAGTCATTTAGAGTCAAAAGATTAAATGTTAAAATTTCATCATTATAGACCATTTTGGGATCGTTCGACAGATCCGGAGTCATCGTTTTTCATCCGAAAAATGATTTTTTGGACTGTACCAATAATGATTCAAAATGTCAATTGGATCATGCCCCATGTTGAATAACCACTTTTTAAACCCTCACAGTGACCAAAATTGCCATTTTTACAGAGTTTTGCTTACTCAAAAGCTTCCATTTTGACCCGTTTCAGGCACAGAAATGACTTTAAACACACTTATTCTAGTTGACAAAGTCATAATTCACATCCAACAGTCATTTAGAGTCAAAAGATTAAATGTTGAAATTTCATCATTATAGACCATTTTGGGATCGTTCGACAGGTCCGGAGTCATCGTTTTTCATCCGAAAATTGATTTTTGGGACTGTACCAAAAATGATTCAAAATGTCAATTGGATCATGCCTCATGTTGAATAACCACTTTTTCAACCCTCACAGTGACCAAAATTGCCATTTTTACAGAGTTTTGCTTACTCAAAAGCTTCAATTTTGACCTGTTTCAGGCACAGAAATGACTTTAAACACACTTATTTTAGTTGACAAAGTCATAATTCACATCCAACAGTCATTTAGAGTCAAAAGATTAAATGTTGAAATTTCATCATTATAGACCATTTTGGGATCATTCGACAGGCCCGGAGTCATCGTTTTTCATCCGAAAATTGATTTTTTTGGACTGTACCAAAAATGATTCAAAATGTCAATTGCATCATGCCTCATGTTGAATAACCACTTTTTAAACCCTCACAGTGACCAAAATTGCCATTTTTACAGAGTTTTGCTTACTCAAAAGCTTCAATTATGACCCGTTTCAGGCACAGAAATGACTTTAAGCACACTTATTTTAGTTGACAAAGTCCTAATTCACATCCAACAGTAATTTAGAGTCAAAAGATTAAATGTTAAAATGTCATCATTATAGACCATTTTGGGATCGTTCGACAGGTCCGGAGTCATCGTTTTTCATCCGAAAATTGATTTTTTGGACTGTACCAAAAATGATTCAAAATGTCAATTGGATCATGCCTCATGTTGAATAACCACTTTTTAAACCCTCACAGTGACCAAAATTGCCATTTTTACAGAGTTTTGCTTACTCAAAAGCTTCCATTTTGACCCGTTTCAGGCACAGAAATGACTTTAGACACACGTATTCTAGTTGACAAAATCATAATTCACATCCAACAGTAATTTAGAGTCAAAAGATTAAATGTTGAAATTTCATCCTTATAGACCATTTTGGGATCGTTCGACAGGTCCGGAGTCATCGTTTTTCATCCGAAAATTGATTTTTTGGACTGTACCAAAAATGATTCAAAATGTCAATTGGATCATGCCTCATGTTGAATAACCACTTTTTAAACCCTCACAGTGACCAAAATTGCCATTTTTACAGAGTTGTGCTTACTCAAAAGCTTCAATTTTGACCCGTTTCAGGCACAGAAATGACTTTAAACACACTTATTTTAGTTGACAAATTCCTAATTCACATCCAACAGTAATTGAGAGTCAAAAGATTAAATGTTAAAATTTCATCATTATAGACCATTTTGGGATCGTTCGACAGGTCCGGAGTCATCGTTTTTCATCCGAAAATTGATTTTTTGGACTGTACCAAAAATGATTCAAAATGTCAATTGGATCATGCCTCATGTTGAATAACCACTTTTTAAACCCTCACAGTGACCAAAATTGCCATTTTTACAGAGTTTTGCTTACTCAAAAGCTTCCATTTTGACCCGTTTCAGGCACAGAAATGACTTTAAACACACTTATTCTAGTTGACAAAGTCATAATTCACATCCAACAGTAATTGAGAGTCAAAAGATTAAATGTTGAAATTTCATCATTATAGACCATTTTGGGATCGTTCGACAGGTCCGGAGTCATCGTTTTTCATCCGAAAATAGATTTTTTGGACTGTACCAAAAATGATTCAAAATGTCAATTGGATCATGCCTCATGTTGAATAACCACTTTTTAAACCCTCACAGTGACCAAAATTGCCATTTTTACAGAGTTGTGCTTACTCAAAAGCTTCAATTTTGACCCGTTTCAGGCACAGAAATGACTTTAAACACACTTATTCTAGTTGACAAAGTCATAATTCACATCCAACAGTCATTTAGAGTCAAAAGATTAAATGTTGAAATTTCATCATTATAGACCATTTTGGGATCGTTCGACAGGTCCGGAGTCATCGTTTTTCATCCGAAAATTGATTTTTTGGACTGTACCAAAAATGATTCAAAATGTCAATTGGATCATGCCTCATGTTGAATAACCACTTTTTCAACCCTCACAGTGACCAAAATTGCCATTTTTACAGAGTTTTGCTTACTCAAAAGCTTCAATTTTGAACTGTTTCAGGCACAGAAATGACTTTAAACACACTTATTTTAGTTGACAAAGTCATAATTCACATCCAACAGTCATTTAGAGTCAAAAGATTAAATGTTGAAATTTCATCATTATAGACCATTTTGGGATCGTTCGACAGGCCCGGAGTCATCGTTTTTCATCCGAAAATTGATTTTTTTGGACTGTACCAAAAATGATTCAAAATGTCAATTGCATCATGCCTCATGTTGAATAACCACTTTTTAAACCCTCACAGTGACCAAAATTGCCATTTTTACAGAGTTTTGCTTACTCAAAAGCTTCAATTTTGACCCGTTTCAGGCACAGAAATGACTTTAAACACACTTATTTTAGTTGACAAAGTCCTAATTCACATCCAACAGTAATTTATAGTCAAAAGATTAAATGTTAAAATGTCATCATTATAGACCATTTTGGGATCGTTCGACAGGTCCGGAGTCATCGTTTTTCATCCGAAAATTGATTTTTTGGACTGTACCAAAAATGATTCAAAATGTCAATTGGATCATGCCTCATGTTGAATAACCACTTTTTAAACCCTCACAGTGAACAAAATTGCCATTTTTACAGAGTTTTGCTTACTCAAAAGCTTCCATTTTGACCCGTTTCAGGCACAGAAATGACTTTAGACACACGTATTCTAGTTGACAAAATCATAATTCACATCCAACAGTAATTTAGAGTCAAAAGATTAAATGTTGAAATTTCATCCTTATAGACCATTTTGGGATCGTTCGACAGGTCCGGAGTCATCGTTTTTCATCCGAAAATTGATTTTTTGGACTGTACCAAAAATGATTCAAAATGTCAATTGGATCATGCCTCATGTTGAATAACCACTTTTTAAACCCTCACAGTGACCAAAATTGCCATTTTTACAGAGTTGTGCTTACTCAAAAGCTTCAATTTTGACCCGTTTCAGGCACAGAAATGACTTTAAACACACTTATTTTAGTTGACAAATTCCTAATTCACATCCAACAGTAATTGAGAGTCAAAAGATTAAATGTTAAAATTTCATCATTATAGACCATTTTGGGATCGTTCGACAGGTCCGGAGTCATCGTTTTTCATCCGAAAATTGATTTTTTGGACTGTACCAAAAATGATTCAAAATGTCAATTGGATCATGCCTCATGTTGAATAACCACTTTTTAAACCCTCACAGTGACCAAAATTGCCATTTTTACAGAGTTTTGCTTACTCAAAAGCTTCCATTTTGACCCGTTTCAGGCACAGAAATGACTTTAAACACACTTATTCTAGTTGACAAAGTCATAATTCACATCCAACAGTCATTTAGAGTCAAAAGATTAAATGTTGAAATTTCATCATTATAGACCATTTTGGGATCGTTCGACAGGTCCGGAGTCATCGTTTTTCATCCGAAAATTGATTTTTTGGACTGTACCAAAAATGATTCAAAATGTCAATTGGATCATGCCTCATGTTGAATAACCACTTTTTCAACCCTCACAGTGACCAAAATTGCCATTTTTACAGAGTTTTGCCTACTCAAAAGCTTCAATTTTGACCCGTTTCAGGCACAGAAATGACTTTAAACACACTTATTTTAGTTGACAAAGTCATAATTCACATCCAACAGTCATTTAGAGTCAAAAGATTAAATGTTGAAATTTCATCATTATAGACCATTTTGGGATCGTTCGACAGGTCCGGAGTCATCGTTTTTCATCCGAAAATTGATTTTTTGGACTGTACCAAAAATGATTCAAAATGTCAATTGGATCATGCCTCATGTTGAATAACCACTTTTTAAACCCTCACAGTGACCAAAATTGCCATTTTTACAGAGTTTTGCTTACTCAAAAGCTTCAATTTTGACCCGTTTCAGGTATAGAAATTACTTTAAACACACTTATTTTAGTTGACAAAGTCCTAATTCACATCCAACAGTAATTTAGAGTCAAAAGATTAAATGTTAAAATTTCATCATTATAGACCATTTTGGGATCGTTCGACAGGTCCGGAGTCATTGTTTTTCATCCGAAAATTGATTTTTTGGACTGTACCAAAAATGATTCAAAATGTCAATTGGATCATGCCTCATGTTGAATAACCACTTTTTAAACCCTCACAGTGACCAAAATTGCCATTTTTACAGAGTTTTGCTTACTCAAAAGCTTCAATTTTGACCAATTTCAGGCACAGAAATGACTTTAAACACACTTATTTTAGTTGACAAAGTCTTAATTCACATCCAACAGTAATTTAGAGTCAAAAGATTAAATGTTAAAATGTCATCATTATAGACCATTTTGGGATCGTTCGACAGGTCCGGAGTCATCGTTTTTCATCCGAAAATTGATTTTTTGGACTGTACCAAAAATGATTCAAAATGTCAATTGGATCATGCCTCATGTTGAATAACCACTTTTTAAACCCTCACAGTGACCAAAATTGCCATTTTTACAGAGTTTTGCTTACTCAAAAGCTTCAATTTTGACCAATTTCAGGCACAGAAATGACTTTAAACACACTTATTTTAGTTGACAAAGTCTTAATTCACATCCAACAGTAATTTAGAGTCAAAAGATTAAATGTTAAAATGTCATCATTATAGACCATTTTGGGATCGTTCGACAGGTCCGGAGTCATCGTTTTTCATCCGAAAATTGATTTTTTGGACTGTACCAAAAATGATTCAAAATGTCAATTGGATCATGCCTCATGTTGAATAACCACTTTTTAAACCCTCACAGTGACCAAAATTGCCATTTTTACAGAGTTTTACTTACTCAAAAGCTTCAATTTTGACCTGTTTCAGGCACAGAAATGACTTTAAACACACTTATTTTAGTTGACAAAGTCATAATTCACATCCAACAGTCATTTAGAGTCAAAAGATTAAATGTTAAAATTTCATCATTATAGACCATTTTGGGATCGTTCGACAGATCCGGAGTCATCGTTTTTCATCCGAAAAATGATTTTTTGGACTGTACCAAAAATGATTCAAAATGTCAATTGGATCATGCCTCATGTTGAATAACCACTTTTTAAACCCTCACAGTGACCAAAATTGCCATTTTTACAGAGTTTTGCTTACTCAAAAGCTTCCATTTTGACCCGTTTCAGGCACAGAAATGACTTTAAACACACTTATTCTAGTTGACAAAGTCATAATTCACATCCAACAGTCATTTAGAGTCAAAAGATTAAATGTTGAAATTTCATCATTATAGACCATTTTGGGATCGTTCGACAGGTCCGGAGTCATCGTTTTTCATCCGAAAATTGATTTTTTGGACTGTACCAAAAATGATTCAAAATGTCAATTGGATCATGCCTCATGTTGAATAACCACTTTTTAAACCCTCACAGTGACCAAAATTGCCATTTTTACAGAGTTTTGCTTACTCAAAAGCTTCAATTTTGACCCGTTTCAGGCACAGAAATGACTTTAAACACACTTATTTTAGTTGACAAAGTCCTAATTCACATCCAACAGTAATTGAGAGTCAAAAGATTAAATGTTAAAATTTCATCATTATAGACCATTTTGGGATCGTTCGACAGGTCCGGAGTCATCGTTTTTCATCCGAAAATTGATTTTTTGGACTGTACCAAAAATGATTCAAAATGTCAATTGGATCATGCCTCATGTTGAATAACCACTTTTTAAACCCTCACAGTGACCAAAATTGCCATTTTTACAGAGTTTTGCTTACTCAAAAGCTTCCATTTTGACCCGTTTCAGGCACAGAAATGACTTTAGACACACGTATTCTAGTTGACAAAATCATAATTCACATCCAACAGTAATTTAGAGTCAAAAGATTAAATGTTGAAATTTCATCCTTATAGACCATTTTGGGATCGTTCGACAGGTCCGGAGTCATCGTTTTTCATCCAAAAATTGATTTTTTGGACTGTACCAAAAATGATTCAAAATGTCAATTGGATCATGCCTCATGTTGAATAACCACTTTTTAAACCCTCACAGTGACCAAAATTGCCATTTTTACAGAGTTTTGCTTACTCAAAAGCTTCCATTTTGACCCGTTTCAGGCACAGAAATGACTTTAAGCACACTTATTCTAGTTGACAAAGTCATAATTCACATCCAACAGTCATTTAGAGTCAAAAGATTAAATGTTAAAATTTCATCATTATAGACCATTTTGGGATCGTTCGACAGATCCGGAGTCATCGTTTTTCATCCGAAAAATGATTTTTTGGACTGTACCAATAATGATTCAAAATGTCAATTGGATCATGCCTCATGTTGAATAACCACTTTTTAAACCCTCACAGTGACCAAAATTGCCATTTTTACAGAGTTTTGCTTACTCAAAAGCTTCCATTTTGACCCGTTTCAGGCACAGAAATGACTTTAAACACACTTATTCTAGTTGACAAAGTCATAATTCACATCCAACAGTCATTTAGAGTCAAAAGATTAAATGTTGAAATTTCATCATTATAGACCATTTTGGGATCTTTCGACAGGTCCGGAGTCATCGTTTTTCATCCGAAAATTGATTTTTTGGACTGTACCAAAAATGATTCAAAATGTCAATTGGATCATGCCTCATGTTGAATAACCACTTTTTCAACCCTCACAGTGACCAAAATTGCCATTTTTACAGAGTTTTGCTTACTCAAAAGCTTCAATTTTGAACTGTTTCAGGCACAGAAATGACTTTAAACACACTTATTTTAGTTGACAAAGTCATAATTCACATCCAACAGTCATTTAGAGTCAAAAGATTAAATGTTGAAATTTCATCATTATAGACCATTTTGGGATCGTTCGACAGGCCCGGAGTCATCGTTTTTCATCCGAAAATTGATTTTTTTGGACTGTACCAAAAATGATTCAAAATGTCAATTGCATCATGCCTCATGTTGAATAACCACTTTTTAAACCCTCACAGTGACCAAAATTGCCATTTTTACAGAGTTTTGCTTACTCAAAAGCTTCAATTTTGACCCGTTTCAGGCACAGAAATGACTTTAAACACACTTATTTTAGTTGACAAAGTCCTAATTCACATCCAACAGTAATTTAGAGTCAAAAGATTAAATGTTAAAATGTCATCATTATAGACCATTTTGGGATCGTTCGACAGGTCCGGAGTCATCGTTTTTCATCCGAAAATTGATTTTTTGGACTGTACCAAAAATGATTCAAAATGTCAATTGGATCATGCCTCATGTTGAATAACCACTTTTTAAACCCTCACAGTGAACAAAATTGCCATTTTTACAGAGTTTTGCTTACTCAAAAGCTTCCATTTTGACCCGTTTCAGGCACAGAAATGACTTTAGACACACGTATTCTAGTTGACAAAATCATAATTCACATCCAACAGTAATTTAGAGTCAAAAGATTAAATGTTGAAATTTCATCCTTATAGACCATTTTGGGATCGTTCGACAGGTCCGGAGTCATCGTTTTTCATCCGAAAATTGATTTTTTGGACTGTACCAAAAATGATTCAAAATGTCAATTGGATCATGCCTCATGTTGAATAACCACTTTTTAAACCCTCACAGTGACCAAAATTGCCATTTTTACAGAGTTGTGCTTACTCAAAAGCTTCAATTTTGACCCGTTTCAGGCACAGAAATGACTTTAAACACACTTATTTTAGTTGACAAATTCCTAATTCACATCCAACAGTAATTGAGAGTCAAAAGATTAAATGTTAAAATTTCATCATTATAGACCATTTTGGGATCGTTCGACAGGTCCGGAGTCATCGTTTTTCATCCGAAAATTGATTTTTTGGACTGTACCAAAAATGATTCAAAATGTCAATTGGATCATGCCTCATGTTGAATAACCACTTTTTAAACCCTCACAGTGACCAAAATTGCCATTTTTACAGAGTTTTGCTTACTCAAAAGCTTCCATTTTGACCCGTTTCAGGCACAGAAATGACTTTAAACACACTTATTCTAGTTGACAAAGTCATAATTCACATCCAACAGTCATTTAGAGTCAAAAGATTAAATGTTGAAATTTCATCATTATAGACCATTTTGGGATCGTTCGACAGGTCCGGAGTCATCGTTTTTCATCCGAAAATTGATTTTTTGGACTGTACCAAAAATGATTCAAAATGTCAATTGGATCATGCCTCATGTTGAATAACCACTTTTTCAACCCTCACAGTGACCAAAATTGCCATTTTTACAGAGTTTTGCCTACTCAAAAGCTTCAATTTTGACCCGTTTCAGGCACAGAAATGACTTTAAACACACTTATTTTAGTTGACAAAGTCATAATTCACATCCAACAGTCATTTAGAGTCAAAAGATTAAATGTTGAAATTTCATCATTATAGACCATTTTGGGATCGTTCGACAGGTCCGGAGTCATCGTTTTTCATCCGAAAATTGATTTTTTGGACTGTACCAAAAATGATTCAAAATGTCAATTGGATCATGCCTCATGTTGAATAACCACTTTTTAAACCCTCACAGTGACCAAAATTGCCATTTTTACAGAGTTTTGCTTACTCAAAAGCTTCAATTTTGACCCGTTTCAGGCATAGAAATTACTTTAAACACACTTATTTTAGTTGACAAAGTCCTAATTCACATCCAACAGTAATTTAGAGTCAAAAGATTAAATGTTAAAATTTCATCATTATAGACCATTTTGGGATCGTTCGACAGGTCCGGAGTCATTGTTTTTCATCCGAAAATTGATTTTTTGGACTGTACCAAAAATGATTCAAAATGTCAATTGGATCATGCCTCATGTTGAATAACCACTTTTTAAACCCTCACAGTGACCAAAATTGCCATTTTTACAGAGTTTTGCTTACTCAAAAGCTTCAATTTTGACCAATTTCAGGCACAGAAATGACTTTAAACACACTTATTTTAGTTGACAAAGTCTTAATTCACATCCAACAGTAATTTAGAGTCAAAAGATTAAATGTTAAAATGTCATCATTATAGACCATTTTGGGATCGTTCGACAGGTCCGGAGTCATCGTTTTTCATCCGAAAATTGATTTTTTGGACTGTACCAAAAATGATTCAAAATGTCAATTGGATCATGCCTCATGTTGAATAACCACTTTTTAAACCCTCACAGTGACCAAAATTGCCATTTTTACAGAGTTTTGCTTACTCAAAAGCTTCCATTTTGACCCGTTTCAGGCACAGAAATGACTTTAGACACACGTATTCTAGTTGACAAAATCATAATTCACATCCAACAGTAATTTAGAGTCAAAAGATTAAATGTTGAAATTTCATCCTTATAGACCATTTTGGGATCGTTTGACAGGTCCGGAGTCATCGTTTTTCATCCGAAAATTGATTTTTTTGACTGTACCAAAAATGATTCAAAATGTCAATTGGATCATGCCTCATGTTGAATAACCACTTTTTAAACCCTCACAGTGACCAAAATTGCCATTTTTACAGAGTTTTGCTTACTCAAAAGCTTCAATTTTGACCCGTTTCAGGCACAGAAATGACTTTAAACACACTTATTTTAGTTGACAAAGTCCTAATTCACATCCAACAGTAATTTAGAGTCAAAAGATTAAATGTTAAAATTTCATCATTATAGACCATTTTGGGATCGTTCGACAGGTCCGGAGTCATTGTTTTTCATCCGAAAATTGATTTTTTGGACTGTACCAAAAATGATTCAAAATGTCAATTGGATCATGCCTCATGTTGAATAACCACTTTTTAAACCCTCACAGTGACCAAAATTGCCATTTTTACAGAGTTTTGCTTACTCAAAAGCTTCAATTTTGACCAATTTCAGGCACAGAAATGACTTTAAACACACTTATTTTAGTTGACAAAGTCTTAATTCACATCCAACAGTAATTTAGAGTCAAAAGATTAAATGTTAAAATGTCATCATTATAGACCATTTTGGGATCGTTCGACAGGTCCGGAGTCATCGTTTTTCATCCGAAAATTGATTTTTTGGACTGTACCAAAAATGATTCAAAATGTCAATTGGATCATGCCTCATGTTGAATAACCACTTTTTAAACCCTCACAGTGACCAAAATTGCCATTTTTACAGAGTTTTGCTTACTCAAAAGCTTCAATTTTGACCTGTTTCAGGCACAGAAATGACTTTAAACACACTTATTTTAGTTGACAAAGTCATAATTCACATCCAACAGTCATTTAGAGTCAAAAGATTAAATGTTAAAATTTCATCATTATAGACCATTTTGGGATCGTTCGACAGATCCGGAGTCATCGTTTTTCATCCGAAAAATGATTTTTTGGACTGTACCAAAAATGATTCAAAATGTCAATTGGATCATGCCTCATGTTGAATAACCACTTTTTAAACCCTCACAGTGACCAAAATTGCCATTTTTACAGAGTTTTGCTTACTCAAAAGCTTCCATTTTGACCCGTTTCAGGCACAGAAATGACTTTAAACACACTTATTCTAGTTGACAAAGTCATAATTCACATCCAACAGTCATTTAGAGTCAAAAGATTAAATGTTGAAATTTCATCATTATAGACCATTTTGGGATCGTTCGACAGGTCCGGAGTCATCGTTTTTCATCCGAAAATTGATTTTTTGGACTGTACCAAAAATGATTCAAAATGTCAATTGGATCATGCCTCATGTTGAATAACCACTTTTTAAACCCTCACAGTGACCAAAATTGCCATTTTTACAGAGTTTTGCTTACTCAAAAGCTTCAATTTTGACCCGTTTCAGGCACAGAAATGACTTTAAACACACTTATTTTAGTTGACAAAGTCCTAATTCACATCCAACAGTAATTGAGAGTCAAAAGATTAAATGTTAAAATTTCATCATTATAGACCATTTTGGGATCGTTCGACAGGTCCGGAGTCATCGTTTTTCATCCGAAAATTGATTTTTTGGACTGTACCAAAAATGATTCAAAATGTCAATTGGATCATGCCTCATGTTGAATAACCACTTTTTAAACCCTCACAGTGACCAAAATTGCCATTTTTACAGAGTTTTGCTTACTCAAAAGCTTCCATTTTGACCCGTTTCAGGCACAGAAATGACTTTAAACACACTTATTCTAGTTGACAAAGTCATAATTCACATCCAACAGTCATTTAGAGTCAAAAGATTAAATGTTGAAATTTCATCATTATAGACCATTTTGGAATCGTTCGACAGGTCCGGAGTCATCGTTTTTCATCCGAAAATTGATTTTTTGGACTGTACCAAAAATGATTCAAAATGTCAATTGGATCATGCCTCATGTTGAATAACCACTTTTTAAACCCTCACAGTGACCAAAATTGCCATTTTTACAGAGTTTTGCTTACTCAAAAGCTTCAATTTTGACCCGTTTCAGGCACAGAAATGACTTTAAACACACTTATTCTAGTTGACAAAATCATAATTCACATCCAACAGTAATTTAGAGTCAAAAGATTAAATGTTTAAATTTCATCATTATAGACCATTTTGGAATCGTTCGACAGGTCCGGAGTCATCGTTTTTCATCCGAAAATTGATTTTTTGGACTGTACCAAAAATGATTCAAAATGTCAATTGGATCATGCCTCATGTTGAATAACCACTTTTTAAACCCTCACAGTGACCAAAATTGCCATTTTTACAGAGTTTTGCTTACTCAAAAGCTTCAATTTTGACCCGTTTCAGGCACAGAAATGACTTTAAACACACTTATTTTAGTTGACAAAGTCCTAATTCACATCCAACAGTAATTGAGAGTCAAAAGATTAAATGTTAAAATTTCATCATTATAGACCATTTTGGGATCGTTCGACAGGTCCGGGGTCATCGTTTTTCATCCGAAAATTGATTTTTTGGACTGTACCAAACATGATTCAAAATGTCAATTGGATCATGCCTCATGTTGAATAACCACTTTTTAAACCCTCACAGTGACCAAAATTGCCATTTTTACAGAGTTTTGATTACTCAAAAGCTTCAATTTTGACCTGTTTCAGGCACAGAAATGACTTTAAACACACTTATTTTAGTTGACAAAGTCATAATTCACATCCAACAGTCATATAGAGTCAAAAGATTAAATGGTAAAATTTCATCATTATAGACCATTTTGGGATCGTTCGACAGGTCCGGAGTCATCGTTTTTCATCCGAAAAAGGATTTTTTGGACTGTACCAAAAATGATTCAAAATGTCAATTGGATCATGCCTCATGTTGAATAACCACTTTTTAAACCCTCACAGTGACCAAAATTGCCATTTTTACAGAGTTTTGCTTACTCAAAAGCTTCCATTTTGACCCGTTTCAGGCACAGAAATGACTTTAAACACACTTATTCTAGTTGACAAAGTCATAATTCACATCCAACAGTCATTTAGAGTCAAAAGATTAAATGTTGAAATTTCATCATTATAGACCATTTTGGGATCGTTCGACAGGTCCGGAGTCATCGTTTTTCATCCGAAAATTGATTTTTTGGACTGTACCAAAAATGATTCAAAATGTCAATTGGATCATGCCTCATGTTGAATAACCACTTTTTCAACCCTCACAGTGACCAAAATTGCCATTTTTACAGAGTTTTGCTTACTCAAAAGCTTCAATTTTGACCTGTTTCAGGCACAGAAATGACTTTAAACACACTTATTTTAGTTGACAAAGTCCTAATTCACATCCAACAGTAATTTAGAGTCAAAAGATTAAATGTTAAAATTTCATCATTATAGACCATTTTGGGATCGTTCGACAGGTCCGGAGTCATCGTTTTTCATCCGAAAATTGATTTTTTGGACTGTACCAAAAATGATTCAAAATGTCAATTGGATCATGCCTCATGTTGAATAACCACTTTTTAAACCCTCACAGTGACCAAAATTGCCATTTTTACAGAGTTTTGCTTACTCAAAAGCTTCCATTTTGACCCGTTTCAGGCACAGAAATGACTTTAGACACACGTATTCTAGTTGACAAAATCATAATTCACATCCAACAGTAATTTAGAGTCAAAAGATTAAATGTTGAAATTTCATCCTTATAGACCATTTTGGGATCGTTCGACAGGTCCGGAGTCATCGTTTTTCATCCGAAAATTGATTTTTTGGACTGTACCAAAAATGATTCAAAATGTCAATTGGATCATGCCTCATGTTGAATAACCACTTTTTAAACCCTCACAGTGACCAAAATTGCCATTTTTACAGAGTTTTGCTTACTCAAAAGCTTCAATTTTGACCAATTTCAGGCACAGAAATGACTTTAAACACACTTATTTTAGTTGACAAAGTCTTAATTCACATCCAACAGTAATTTAGAGTCAAAAGATTAAATGTTAAAATGTCATCATTATAGACCATTTTGGGATCGTTCGACAGGTCCGGAGTCATCGTTTTTCATCCGAAAATTGATTTTTTGGACTGTACCAAAAATGATTCAAAATGTCAATTGGATCATGCCTCATGTTGAATAACCACTTTTTAAACCCTCACAGTGACCAAAATTGCCATTTTTACAGAGTTTTGCTTACTCAAAAGCTTCCATTTTGACCCGTTTCAGGCACAGAAATGACTTTAAGCACACTTATTCTAGTTGACAAAGTCATAATTCACATCCAACAGTCATTTAGAGTCAAAAGATTAAATGTTAAAATTTCATCATTATAGACCATTTTGGGATCGTTCGACAGGTCCGGAGTCATCGTTTTTCATCCGAAAATTGATTTTTTGGACTGTACCAAAAATGATTCAAAATGTCAATTGGATCATGCCTCATGTTGAATAACCACTTTTTAAACCCTCACAGTGACCAAAATTGCCATTTTTACAGAGTTGTGCTTACTCAAAAGCTTCAATTTTGACCCGTTTCAGGCACAGAAATGACTTTAAACACACTTATTTTAGTTGACAAATTCCTAATTCACATCCAACAGTAATTGAGAGTCAAAAGATTCAATGTTAAAATTTCATCATTATAGACTATTTTGGGATCGTTCGACAGGTCCGGAGTCATCGTTTTTCATCCGAAAATTGATTTTTGGGACTGTACCAAAAATGATTCAAAATGTCAATTGGATCATGCCTCATGTTGAATAACCACTTTTTCAACCCTCACAGTGACCAAAATTGCCATTTTTACAGAGTTTTGCTTACTCAAAAGCTTCAATTTTGACCTGTTTCAGGCACAGAAATGACTTTAAACACACTTATTTTAGTTGACAAAGTCATAATTCACATCCAACAGTCATTTAGAGTCAAAAGATTAAATGTTGAAATTTCATCATTATAGACCATTTTGGGATCATTCGACAGGCCCGGAGTCATCGTTTTTCATCCAAAAATTGATTTTTTTGGACTGTACCAAAAATGATTCAAAATGTCAATTGCATCATGCCTCATGTTGAATAACCACTTTTTAAACCCTCACAGTGACCAAAATTGCCATTTTTACAGAGTTTTGCTTACTCAAAAGCTTCAATTTTGACCCGTTTCAGGCACAGAAATGACTTTAAGCACACTTATTTTAGTTGACAAATTCCTAATTCACATCCAACAGTAATTGAGAGTCAAAAGATTCAATGTTAAAATTTCATCATTATAGACTATTTTGGGATCGTTCGACAGGTCCGGAGTCATCGTTTTTCATCCGAAAATTGATTTTTGGGACTGTACCAAAAATGATTCAAAATGTCAATTGGATCATGCCTCATGTTGAATAACCACTTTTTCAACCCTCACAGTGACCAAAATTGCCATTTTTACAGAGTTTTGCTTACTCAAAAGCTTCAATTTTGACCTGTTTCAGGCACAGAAATGACTTTAAACACACTTATTTTAGTTGACAAAGTCATAATTCACATCCAACAGTCATTTAGAGTCAAAAGATTAAATGTTGAAATTTCATCATTATAGACTATTTTGGGATCGTTCGACAGGTCCGGAGTCATCGTTTTTCATCCGAAAATTGATTTTTGGGACTGTACCAAAAATGATTCAAAATGTCAATTGGATCATGCCTCATGTTGAATAACCACTTTTTCAACCCTCACAGTGACCAAAATTGCCATTTTTACAGAGTTTTGCTTACTCAAAAGCTTCCATTTTGACCCGTTTCAGGCACAGAAATGACTTTAGACACACGTATTCTAGTTGACAAAATCATAATTCACATCCAACAGTAATTTAGAGTCAAAAGATTAAATGTTGAAATTTCATCCTTATAGACCATTTTGGGATCGTTCGACAGGTCCGGAGTCATCGTTTTTCATCCGAAAATTGATTTTTTGGACTGTACCAAAAATGATTCAAAATGTCAATTGGATCATGCCTCATGTTGAATAACCACTTTTTAAACCCTCACAGTGACCAAAATTGCCATTTTTACAGAGTTGTGCTTACTCAAAAGCTTCAATTTTGACCCGTTTCAGGCACAGAAATGACTTTAAACACACTTATTTTAGTTGACAAATTCCTAATTCACATCCAACAGTAATTGAGAGTCAAAAGATTAAATGTTAAAATTTCATCATTATAGACCATTTTGGGATCGTTCGACAGGTCCGGAGTCATCGTTTTTCATCCGAAAATTGATTTTTTGGACTGTACCAAAAATGATTCAAAATGTCAATTGGATCATGCCTCATGTTGAATAACCACTTTTTAAACCCTCACAGTGACCAAAATTGCCATTTTTACAGAGTTTTGCTTACTCAAAAGCTTCCATTTTGACCCGTTTCAGGCACAGAAATGACTTTAAACACACTTATTCTAGTTGACAAAGTCATAATTCACATCCAACAGTCATTTAGAGTCAAAAGATTAAATGTTGAAATTTCATCATTATAGACCATTTTGGGATCGTTCGACAGGTCCGGAGTCATCGTTTTTCATCCGAAAATTGATTTTTTGGACTGTACCAAAAATGATTCAAAATGTCAATTGGATCATGCCTCATGTTGAATAACCACTTTTTCAACCCTCACAGTGACCAAAATTGCCATTTTTACAGAGTTTTGCCTACTCAAAAGCTTCAATTTTGACCCGTTTCAGGCACAGAAATGACTTTAAACACACTTATTTTAGTTGACAAAGTCATAATTCACATCCAACAGTCATTTAGAGTCAAAAGATTAAATGTTGAAATTTCATCATTATAGACCATTTTGGGATCGTTCGACAGGTCCGGAGTCATCGTTTTTCATCCGAAAATTGATTTTTTGGACTGTACCAAAAATGATTCAAAATGTCAATTGGGTCATGCCTCATGTTGAATAACCACTTTTTAAACCCTCACAGTGACCAAAATTGCCATTTTTACAGAGTTTTGCTTACTCAAAAGCTTCAATTTTGACCCGTTTCAGGCATAGAAATGACTTTAAACACACTTATTTTAGTTGACAAAGTCCTAATTCACATCCAACAGTAATTTAGAGTCAAAAGATTAAATGTTAAAATTTCATCATTATAGACCATTTTGGGATCGTTCGACAGGTCCGGAGTCATTGTTTTTCATCCGAAAATTGATTTTTTGGACTGTACCAAAAATGATTCAAAATGTCAATTGGATCATGCCTCATGTTGAATAACCACTTTTTAAACCCTCACAGTGACCAAAATTGCCATTTTTACAGAGTTTTGCTTACTCAAAAGCTTCAATTTTGACCAATTTCAGGCACAGAAATGACTTTAAACACACTTATTTTAGTTGACAAAGTCTTAATTCACATCCAACAGTAATTTAGAGTCAAAAGATTAAATGTTAAAATGTCATCATTATAGACCATTTTGGGATCATTCGACAGGTCCGGAGTCATCGTTTTTCATCCGAAAATTGATTTTTTGGACTGTACCAAAAATGATTCAAAATGTCAATTGGATCATGCCTCATGTTGAATAACCACTTTTTAAACCCTCACAGTGACCAAAATTGCCATTTTTACAGAGTTTTGCTTACTCAAAAGCTTCCATTTTGACCCGTTTCAGGCACAGAAATGACTTTAGACACACGTATTCTAGTTGACAAAATCATTGTTCACATCCAACAGTAATTTAGAGTCAAAAGATTAAATGTTGAAATTTCATCCTTATAGACCATTTTGGGATCGTTTGACAGGTCCGGAGTCATCGTTTTTCATCCGAAAATTGATTTTTTTGACTGTACCAAAAATGATTCAAAATGTCAATTGGATCATGCCTCATGTTGAATAACCACTTTTTAAACCCTCACAGTGACCAAAATTGCCATTTTTACAGAGTTTTGCTTACTCAAAAGCTTCAATTTTGACCCGTTTCAGGCACAGAAATGACTTTAAACACACTTATTTTAGTTGACAAAGTCCTAATTCACATCCAACAGTAATTTAGAGTCAAAAGATTAAATGTTAAAATTTCATCATTATAGACCATTTTGGGATCGTTCGACAGGTCCGGAGTCATCGTTTTTCATCCGAAAATTGATTTTTTGGACTGTACCAAAAATGATTCAAAATGTCAATTGGATCATGCCTCATGTTGAATAACCACTTTTTAAACCCTCACAGTGACCAAAATTGCCATTTTTACAGAGTTTTGCTTACTCAAAAGCTTCAATTTTGACCTGTTTCAGGCACAGAAATGACTTTAAACACACTTATTTTAGTTGACAAAGTCATAATTCACATCCAACAGTCATTTAGAGTCAAAAGATTAAATGTTAAAATTTCATCATTATAGACCATTTTGGGATCGTTCGACAGATCCGGAGTCATCGTTTTTCATCCGAAAAATGATTTTTTGGACTGTACCAAAAATGATTCAAAATGTCAATTGGATCATGCCTCATGTTGAATAACCACTTTTTAAACCCTCACAGTGACCAAAATTGCCATTTTTACAGAGTTTTGCTTACTCAAAAGCTTCCATTTTGACCCGTTTCAGGCACAGAAATGACTTTAAACACACTTATTCTAGTTGACAAAGTCATAATTCACATCCAACAGTCATTTAGAGTCAAAAGATTAAATGTTGAAATTTCATCATTATAGACCATTTTGGGATCGTTCGACAGGTCCGGAGTCATCGTTTTTCATCCGAAAATTGATTTTTTGGACTGTACCAAAAATGATTCAAAATGTCAATTGGATCATGCCTCATGTTGAATAACCACTTTTTAAACCCTCACAGTGACCAAAATTGCCATTTTTACAGAGTTTTGCTTACTCAAAAGCTTCAATTTTGACCCGTTTCAGGCACAGAAATGACTTTAAACACACTTATTTTAGTTGACAAAGTCCTAATTCACATCCAACAGTAATTGAGAGTCAAAAGATTAAATGTTAAAATTTCATCATTATAGACCATTTTGGGATCGTTCGACAGGTCCGGAGTCATCGTTTTTCATCCGAAAATTGATTTTTTGGACTGTACCAAAAATGATTCAAAATGTCAATTGGATCATGCCTCATGTTGAATAACCACTTTTTAAACCCTCACAGTGACCAAAATTGCCATTTTTACAGAGTTTTGCTTACTCAAAAGCTTCAATTTTGACCCGTTTCAGGCACAGAAATGACTTTAAACACACTTATTTTAGTTGACAAAGTCCTAATTCACATCCAACAGTAATTTAGAGTCAAAAGATTAAATGTTAAAATTTCATCATTATAGACCATTTTGGGATCGTTCGACAGGTCCGGAGTCATTGTTTTTCATCCGAAAATTGATTTTTTGGACTGTACCAAAAATGATTCAAAATGTCAATTGGATCATGCCTCATGTTGAATAACCACTTTTTAAACCCTCACAGTGACCAAAATTGCCATTTTTACAGAGTTTTGCTTACCCAAAAGCTTCCATTTTGACCCGTTTCAGGCACAGAAATGACTTTAAACACACTTATTCTAGTTGACAAAGTCATAATTCACATCCAACAGTCATTTAGAGTCAAAAGATTAAATGTTGAAATTTCATCATTATAGACCATTTTGGAATCGTTCGACAGGTCCGGAGTCATCGTTTTTCATCCGAAAATTGATTTTTTGGACTGTACCAAAAATGATTCAAAATGTCAATTGGATCATGCCTCATGTTGAATAACCACTTTTTAAACCCTCACAGTGACCAAAATTGCCATTTTTACAGAGTTTTGCTTACTCAAAAGCTTCAATTTTGACCCGTTTCAGGCACAGAAATGACTTTAAACACACTTATTCTAGTTGACAAAATCATAATTCACATCCAACAGTAATTTAGAGTCAAAAGATTAAATGTTTAAATTTCATCATTATAGACCATTTTGGAATCGTTCGACAGGTCCGGAGTCATCGTTTTTCATCCGAAAATTGATTTTTTGGACTGTACCAAAAATGATTCAAAATGTCAATTGGATCATGCCTCATGTTGAATAACCACTTTTTAAACCCTCACAGTGACCAAAATTGCCACTTTTACAGAGTTTTGCTTACTCAAAAGCTTCAATTTTGACCTGTTTCAGGCACAGAAATGACTTTAAACACACTTATTTTAGTTGACAAAGTCCTAATTCACATCCAACAGTAATTAAGAGTCAAAAGATTAAATGTTAAAATTTCATCATTATAGACCATTTTGGGATCGTTCGACAGGTCCGGAGTCATCGTTTTTCATCCGAAAATTGATTTTTTTGGACTGTACCAAACATGATTCAAAATGTCAATTGGATCATGCCTCATGTTGAATAACCACTTTTTAAACCCTCACAGTGACCAAAATTGCCATTTTTACAGAGTTTTGATTACTCAAAAGCTTCAATTTTGACCTGTTTCAGGCACAGAAATGACTTTAAACACACTTATTTTAGTTGACAAAGTCATAATTCACATCCAACAGTCATATAGAGTCAAAAGATTAAATGGTAAAATTTCATCATTATAGACCATTTTGGGATCGTTCGACAGGTCCGGAGTCATCGTTTTTCATCCGAAAAAGGATTTTTTGGACTGTACCAAAAATGATTCAAAATGTCAATTGGATCATGCCTCATGTTGAATAACCACTTTTTAAACCCTCACAGTGACCAAAATTGCCATTTTTACAGAGTTTTGCTTACTCAAAAGCTTCCATTTTGACCCGTTTCAGGCACAGAAATGACTTTAAACACACTTATTCTAGTTGACAAAGTCATAATTCACATCCAACAGTCATTTAGAGTCAAAAGATTAAATGTTGAAATTTCATCATTATAGACCATTTTGGGATCGTTCGACAGGTCCGGAGTCATCGTTTTTCATCCGAAAATTGATTTTTTGGACTGTACCAAAAATGATTCAAAATGTCAATTGGATCATGCCTCATGTTGAATAACCACTTTTTCAACCCTCACAGTGACCAAAATTGCCATTTTTACAGAGTTTTGCTTACTCAAAAGCTTCAATTTTGACCTGTTTCAGGCACAGAAATGACTTTAAACACACTTATTTTAGTTGACAAAGTCATAATTCACATCCAACAGTCATTTAGAGTCAAAAGATTAAATGTTGAAATTTCATCATTATAGACCATTTTGGGATCGTTCGACAGGTCCGGAGTCATCGTTTTTCATCCGAAAATTGATTTTTTTGGACTGTACCAAAAATGATTCAAAATGTCAATTGCATCATGCCTCATGTTGAATAACCACTTTTTAAACCCTCACAGTGACCAAAATTGCCATTTTTACAGAGTTTTGCTTACTCAAAAGCTTCAATTTTGACCCGTTTCAGGCACAGAAATGACTTTAAACACACTTATTTTAGTTGACAAAGTCCTAATTCACATCCAACAGTAATTTAGAGTCAAAAGATTAAATGTTAAAATTTCATCATTATAGACCATTTTGGGATCGTTCGACAGGTCCGGAGTCATCGTTATTCATCCGAAAATTGATTTTTTGGACTGTACCAAAAATGATTCAAAATGTCAATTGGATCATGCCTCATGTTGAATAACCACTTTTTAAACCCTCACAGTGACCAAAATTGCCATTTTTACAGAGTTTTGCTTACTCAAAAGCTTCCATTTTGACCCGTTTCAGGCACAGAAATGACTTTAGACACACGTATTCTAGTTGACAAAGTCCTAATTCACATCCAACAGTAATTTAGAGTCAAAAGATTAAATGTTAAAATTTCATCATTATAGACCATTTTGGGATCGTTCGACAGGTCCGGAGTCATTGTTTTTCATCCGAAAATTGATTTTTTGGACTGTACCAAAAATGATTCAAAATGTCAATTGGATCATGCCTCATGTTGAATAACCACTTTTTAAACCCTCACAGTGACCAAAATTGCCATTTTTACAGAGTTTTGCTTACTCAAAAGCTTCAATTTTGACCAATTTCAGGCACAGAAATGACTTTAAACACACTTATTTTAGTTGACAAAGTCTTAATTCACATCCAACAGTAATTTAGAGTCAAAAGATTAAATGTTAAAATTTCATCATTATAGACCATTTTGGGATCGTTCGACAGGTCCAGAGTCATTGTTTTTCATCCGAAAATTGATTTTTTGGACTGTACCAAAAATGATTCAAAATGTCAATTGGATCATGCCTCATGTTGAATAACCGCTTTTTAAACCCTCACAGTGACCAAAATTGCCATTTTTACAGAGTTTTGCTTACTCAAAAGCTTCCATTTTGACCCGTTTCAGGCACAGAAATGACTTTAAGCACACTTATTCTAGTTGACAAAGTCATAATTCACATCCAACAGTCATTTAGAGTCAAAAGATTACATGTTAAAATTTCATCATTATAGACCATTTTGGGATCGTTCGACAGGTCCGGAGTCATCGTTTTTCATCCGAAATTTGATTTTTTGGACTGTACCAAAAATGATTCAAAATGTCAATTGGATCATGCCTCATGTTGAATAACCACTTTTTAAACCCTCACAGTGACCAAAATTGCCATTTTTACAGAGTTGTGCTTACTCAAAAGCTTCAATTTTGACCCGTTTCAGGCACAGAAATGACTTTAAACACACTTATTTTAGTTGACAAATTCCTAATTCACATCCAACAGTAATTGAGAGTCAAAAGATTAAATGTTAAAATTTCATCATTATAGACTATTTTGGGATCGTTCGACAGGTCCGGAGTCATCGTTTTTCATCCGAAAATTGATTTTTTGGACTGTACCAAAAATGATTCAAAATGTCAATTGGATCATGCCTCATGTTGAATAACCACTTTTTAAACCCTCACAGTGACCAAAATTGCCATTTTTATAGAGTTTTGCTTACTCAAAAGCTTCAATTTTGACCTGTTTCAGGCACAGAAATGACTTTAAACACACTTATTTTAGTTGACAAAGTCATAATTCACATCCAACAGTCATTTAGAGTCAAAAGATTAAATGTTAAAATTTCATCATTATAGACCATTTTGGGATCGTTCGACAGATCCGGAGTCATCGTTTTTCATCCGAAAAATGATTTTTTGGACTGTACCAAAAATGATTCAAAATGTCAATTGGATCATGCCTCATGTTGAATAACCACTTTTTAAACCCTCACAGTGACCAAAATTGCCATTTTTACAGAGTTTTGCTTACTCAAAAGCTTCCATTTTGACCCGTTTCAGGCACAGAAATGACTTTAAACACACTTATTCTAGTTGACAAAGTCATAATTCACATCCAACAGTCATTTAGAGTCAAAAGATTAAATGTTGAAATTTCATCATTATAGACCATTTTGGGATCGTTCGACAGGTCCGGAGTCATCGTTTTTCATCCGAAAATTGATTTTTTGGACTGTACCAAAAATGATTCAAAATGTCAATTGGATCATGCCTCATGTTGAATAACCACTTTTTCAACCCTCACAGTGACCAAAATTGCCATTTTTACAGAGTTTTGCTTACTCAAAAGCTTCAATTTTGACCTGTTTCAGGCACAGAAATGACTTTAAACACACTTATTTTAGTTGACAAAGTCATAATTCACATCCAACAGTCATTTAGAGTCAAAAGATTAAATGTTGAAATTTCATCATTATAGACCATTTTGGGATCGTTCGACAGGCCGGGAGTCATCGTTTTTCATCCGAAAATTGATTTTTTTGGACTGTACCAAAAATGATTCAAAATGTCAATTGCATCATGCCTCATGTTGAATAACCACTTTTTAAACCCTCACAGTGACCAAAATTGCCATTTTTACAGAGTTTTGCTTACTCAAAAGCTTCAATTTTGACCCGTTTCAGGCACAGAAATGACTTTAAACACACTTATTTTAGTTGACAAAGTCCTAATTCACATCCAACAGTAATTTAGAGTCAAAAGATTAAATGTTGAAATTTCATCCTTATAGACCATTTTGGGATCGTTCGACAGGTCCGGAGTCATCGTTTTTCATCCGAAAATTGATTTTTTGGACTGTACCAAAAATGATTCAAAATGTCAATTGGATCATGCCTCATGTTGAATAACCACTTTTTAAACCCTCACAGTGACCAAAATTGCCATTTTTACAGAGTTTTGCTTACTCAAAAGCTTCAATTTTGACCAATTTCAGGCACAGAAATGACTTTAAACACACTTATTTTAGTTGACAAAGTCTTAATTCACATCCAACAGTAATTTAGAGTCAAAAGATTAAATGTTAAAATGTCATCATTATAGACCATTTTGGGATCGTTCGACAGGTCCGGAGTCATCGTTTTTCATCCGAAAATTGATTTTTTGGACTGTACCAAAAATGATTCAAAATGTCAATTGGATCATGCCTCATGTTGAATAACCACTTTTTAAACCCTCACAGTGACCAAAATTGCCATTTTTACAGAGTTTTGCTTACTCAAAAGCTTCCATTTTGACCCGTTTCAGGCACAGAAATGACTTTAAGCACACTTATTCTAGTTGACAAAGTCATAATTCACATCCAACAGTCATTTAGAGTCAAAAGATTAAATGTTAAAATTTCATCATTATAGACCATTTTGGGATCGTTCGACAGGTCCAGAGTCATCGTTTTTCATCCGAAAATTGATTTTTTGGACTGTACCAAAAATGATTCAAAATGTCAATTGGATCATGCCTCATGTTGAATACCCACTTTTTAAACCCTCACAGTGACCAAAATTGCCATTTTTACAGAGTTGTGCTTACTCAAAAGCTTCAATTTTGACCCGTTTCAGGCACAGAAATGACTTTAAACACACTTATTTTAGTTGACAAATTCCTAATTCACATCCAACAGTAATTGAGAGTCAAAAGATTAAATGTTAAAATTTCATCATTATAGACCATTTTGGGATCGTTCGACAGGTCCGGAGTCATCGTTTTTCATCCGAAAATTGATTTTTTGGACTGTACCAAAAATGATTCAAAATGTCAATTGGATCATGCCTCATGTTGAATAACCACTTTTTAAACCCTCACAGTGACCAAAATTGCCATTTTTACAGAGTTTTGCTTACTCAAAAGCTTCAATTTTGACCTGTTTCAGGCACAGAAATGACTTTAAACACACTTATTTTAGTTGACAAAGTCATAATTCACATCCAACAGTCATTTAGAGTCAAAAGATTAAATGTTAAAATTTCATCATTATAGACCATTTTGGGATCGTTCGACAGGTCCGGAGTCATTGTTTTTCATCCGAAAATTGATTTTTTGGACTGTACCAAAAATGATTCAAAATGTCAATTGGATCATGCCTCAAGTTGAATAACCACTTTTTAAACCCTCACAGTGACCAAAATTGCCATTTTTACAGAGTTTTGCTTACTCAAAAGCTTCAATTTTGACCAATTTCAGGCACAGACATGACTTTAAACACACTTATTTTAGTTGACAAAGTCTTAATTCACATCCAACAGTAATTTAGAGTCAAAAGATTAAATGTTAAAATGTCATCATTATAGACCATTTTGGGATCGTTCGACAGGTCCGGAGTCATCGTTTTTCATCCGAAAATTGATTTTTTGGACTGTACCAAAAATGATTCAAAATGTCAATTGGATCATGCCTCATGTTGAATAACCACTTTTTAAACCCTCACAGTGACCAAAATTGCCATTTTTACAGAGTTTTGCTTACTCAAAAGCTTCCATTTTGACCCGTTTCAGGCACAGAAATGACTTTAAGCACACTTATTCTAGTTGACAAAGTCATAATTCACATCCAACAGTCATTTAGAGTCAAAAGATTAAATGTTAAAATTTCATCATTATAGACCATTTTGGGATCGTTCGACAGGTCCGGAGTCATCGTTTTTCATCCGAAAATTGATTTTTTGGACTGTACCAAAAATGATTCAAAATGTCAATTGGATCATGCCTCATGTTGAATAACCACTTTTTAAACCCTCACAGTGACCAAAATTGCCATTTTTACAGAGTTTTGCTTACTCAAAAGCTTCCATTTTGACCCGTTTCAGGCACAGAAATGACTTTAAACACACATATTCTAGTTGACAAAATCATAATTCACATCCAACAGTAATTTAGAGTCAAAAGATTAAATGTTTAAATTTCATCATTATAGACCATTTTGGAATCGTTCGACAGGTCCGGAGTCATCGTTTTTCATCCGAAAATTGATTTTTTGGACTGTACCAAAAATGATTCAAAATGTCAATTGGATCATGCCTCATGTTGAATAACCACTTTTTAAACCCTCACAGTGACCAAAATTGCCATTTTTACAGAGTTTTGCTTACTCAAAAGCTTCAATTTTGACCCGTTTCAGGCACAGAAATGACTTTAAACACACTTATTTTAGTTGACAAATTCCTAATTCACATCCAACAGTAATTGAGAGTCAAAAGATTAAATGTTAAAATTTCATCAATATAGACCATTTTGGGATCGTTCGACAGGTCCGGAGTCATCGTTTTTCATCCGAAAAAGGATTTTTTGGACTGTACCAAAAATGATTCAAAATGTCAATTGGATCATGCCTCATGTTGAATAACCACTTTTTAAACCCTCACAGTGACCAAAATTGCCATTTTTACAGAGTTTTGCTTACTCAAAAGCTTCCATTTTGACCTGTTTCAGGCACAGAAATGACTTTAAACACACTTATTCTAGTTGACAAAGTCATAATTCACATCCAACAGTCATTTAGAGTCAAAAGATTAAATGTTGAAATTTCATCATTATAGACCATTTTGGGATCGTTCGACAGGTCCGGAGTCATCGTTTTTCATCCGAAAATTGAATTTTTGGACTGTACCACAAATGATTCAAAATGTCAATTGGATCATGCCTCATGTTGAATAACCACTTTTTCAACCCTCACAGTGACCAAAATTGCCATTTTTACAGAGTTTTGATTACTCAAAAGCTTCAATTTTGACCTGTTTCAGGCACAGAAATGACTTTAAACACACTTATTTTAGTTGACAAAGTCATAATTCACATCCAACAGTCATATAGAGTCAAAAGATTAAATGGTAAAATGTCATCATTATAGACCATTTTGGGATCGTTCGACAGGTCCGGAGTCATCGTTTTTCATCCGAAAAAGGATTTTTTGGACTGTACCAAAAATGATTCAAAATGTCAATTGGATCATGCCTCATGTTGAATAACCACTTTTTAAACCCTCACAGTGACCAAAATTGCCATTTTTACAGAGTTTTGCTTACTCAAAAGCTTCCATTTTGACCCGTTTCAGGCACAGAAATGACTTTAAACACACTTATTCTAGTTGACAAAGTCATAATTCACATCCAACAGTCATTTAGAGTCAAAAGATTAAATGTTGAAATTTCATCATTATAGACCATTTTGGGATCGTTCGACAGGTCCGGAGTCATCGTTTTTCATCCGAAAATTGATTTTTTGGACTGTACCAAAAATGATTCAAAATGTCAATTGGATCATGCCTCATGTTGAATAACCACTTTTTCAACCCTCACAGTGACCAAAATTGCCATTTTTACAGAGTTTTGCTTACTCAAAAGCTTCAATTTTGACCTGTTTCAGGCACAGAAATGACTTTAAACACACTTATTTTAGTTGACAAAGTCATAATTCACATCCAACAGTCATTTAGAGTCAAAAGATTAAATGTTGAAATTTCATCATTATAGACCATTTTGGGATCGTTCGACAGGTCCGGAGTCATCGTTTTTCATCCGAAAATTGATTTTTTTGGACTGTACCAAAAATGATTCAAAATGTCAATTGCATCATGCCTCATGTTGAATAACCACTTTTTAAACCCTCACAGTGACCAAAATTGCCATTTTTACAGAGTTTTGCTTACTCAAAAGCTTCAATTTTGACCCGTTTCAGGCACAGAAATGACTTTAAACACACTTATTTTTGTTGACAAAGTCCTAATTCACATCCAACAGTAATTTAGAGTCAAAAGATTAAATGTTAAAATTTCATCATTATAGACCATTTTGGGATCGTTCGACAGGTCCGGAGTCATCGTTATTCATCCGAAAATTGATTTTTTGGACTGTACCAAAAATGATTCAAAATGTCAATTGGATCATGCCTCATGTTGAATAACCACTTTTTAAACCCTCACAGTGACCAAAATTGCCATTTTTACAGAGTTTTGCTTACTCAAAAGCTTCCATTTTGACCCGTTTCAGGCACAGAAATGACTTTAGACACACGTATTCTAGTTGACAAAATCATAATTCACATCCAACAGTAATTTAGAGTCAAAAGATTAAATGTTGAAATTTCATCCTTATAGACCATTTTGGGATCGTTCGACAGGTCCGGAGTCATCGTTTTTCATCCGAAAATTGATTTTTTGGACTGTACCAAAAATGATTCAAAATGTCAATTGGATCATGCCTCATGTTGAATAACCACTTTTTAAACCCTCACAGTGACCAAAATTGCCATTTTTACAGAGTTTTGCTTACTCAAAAGCTTCAATTTTGACCCGTTTCAGGCACAGAAATGACTTTAAACACACTTATTTTAGTTGACAAAGTCCTAATTCACATCCAACAGTAATTTAGAGTCAAAAGATTAAATGTTAAAATTTCATCATTATAGACCATTTTGGGATCGTTCGACAGGTCCGGAGTCATTGTTTTTCATCCGAAAATTGATTTTTTGGACTGTACCAAAAATGATTCAAAATGTCAATTGGATCATGCCTCATGTTGAATAACCACTTTTTCAACCCTCACAGTGACCAAAATTGCCATTTTTACAGAGTTTTGCTTACTCAAAAGCTTCAATTTTGACCTGTTTCAGGCACAGAAATGACTTTAAACACACTTATTTTAGTTGACAAAGTCATAATTCACATCCAACAGTCATTTAGAGTCAAAAGATTAAATGTTGAAATTTCATCATTATAGACCATTTTGGGATCGTTCGACAGGCCGGGAGTCATCGTTTTTCATCCGAAAATTGATTTTTTTGGACTGTACCAAAAATGATTCAAAATGTCAATTGCATCATGCCTCATGTTGAATAACCACTTTTTAAACCCTCACAGTGACCAAAATTGCCATTTTTACAGAGTTTTGCTTACTCAAAAGCTTCAATTTTGACCCGTTTCAGGCACAGAAATGACTTTAAACACACTTATTTTAGTTGACAAAGTCCTAATTCACATCCAACAGTAATTTAGAGTCAAAAGATTAAATGTTAAAATGTCATCATTATAGACCATTTTGGGATCGTTCGACAGGTCCGGAGTCATCGTTTTTCATCCGAAAATTGATTTTTTGGACTGTACCAAAAATGATTCAAAATGTCAATTGGATCATGCCTCATGTTGAATAACCACTTTTTAAACCCTCACAGTGACCAAAATTGCCATTTTTACAGAGTTTTGCTTACTCAAAAGCTTCCATTTTGACCCGTTTCAGGCACAGAAATGACTTTAGACACACGTATTCTAGTTGACAAAATCATAATTCACATCCAACAGTAATTTAGAGTCAAAAGATTAAATGTTGAAATTTCATCCTTATAGACCATTTTGGGATCGTTCGACAGGTCCGGAGTCATCGTTTTTCATCCGAAAATTGATTTTTTGGACTGTACCAAAAATGATTCAAAATGTCAATTGGATCATGCCTCATGTTGAATAACCACTTTTTAAACCCTCACAGTGACCAAAATTGCCATTTTTACAGAGTTTTGCTTACTCAAAAGCTTCAATTTTGACCAATTTCAGGCACAGAAATGACTTTAAACACACTTATTTTAGTTGACAAAGTCTTAATTCACATCCAACAGTAATTTAGAGTCAAAAGATTAAATGTTAAAATGTCATCATTATAGACCATTTTGGGATCGTTCGACAGGTCCGGAGTCATCGTTTTTCATCCGAAAATTGATTTTTTGGACTGTACCAAAAATGATTCAAAATGTCAATTGGATCATGCCTCATGTTGAATAACCACTTTTTAAACCCTCACAGTGACCAAAATTGCCATTTTTACAGAGTTTTGCTTACTCAAAAGCTTCCATTTTGACCCGTTTCAGGCACAGAAATGACTTTAAGCACACTTATTCTAGTTGACAAAGTCATAATTCACATCCAACAGTCATTTAGAGTCAAAAGATTAAATGTTAAAATTTCATCATTATAGACCATTTTGGGATCGTTCGACAGGTCCAGAGTCATCGTTTTTCATCCGAAAATTGATTTTTTGGACTGTACCAAAAATGATTCAAAATGTCAATTGGATCATGCCTCATGTTGAATACCCACTTTTTAAACCCTCACAGTGACCAAAATTGCCATTTTTACAGAGTTGTGCTTACTCAAAAGCTTCAATTTTGACCCGTTTCAGGCACAGAAATGACTTTAAACACACTTATTTTAGTTGACAAATTCCTAATTCACATCCAACAGTAATTGAGAGTCAAAAGATTAAATGTTAAAATTTCATCATTATAGACCATTTTGGGATCGTTCGACAGGTCCGGAGTCATCGTTTTTCATCCGAAAATTGATTTTTTGGACTGTACCAAAAATGATTCAAAATGTCAATTGGATCATGCCTCATGTTGAATAACCACTTTTTAAACCCTCACAGTGACCAAAATTGCCATTTTTACAGAGTTTTGCTTACTCAAAAGCTTCAATTTTGACCTGTTTCAGGCACAGAAATGACTTTAAACACACTTATTTTAGTTGACAAAGTCATAATTCACATCCAACAGTCATTTAGAGTCAAAAGATTAAATGTTAAAATTTCATCATTATAGACCATTTTGGGATCGTTCGACAGGTCCGGAGTCATTGTTTTTCATCCGAAAATTGATTTTTTGGACTGTACCAAAAATGATTCAAAATGTCAATTGGATCATGCCTCAAGTTGAATAACCACTTTTTAAACCCTCACAGTGACCAAAATTGCCATTTTTACAGAGTTTTGCTTACTCAAAAGCTTCAATTTTGACCAATTTCAGGCACAGACATGACTTTAAACACACTTATTTTAGTTGACAAAGTCTTAATTCACATCCAACAGTAATTTAGAGTCAAAAGATTAAATGTTAAAATGTCATCATTATAGACCATTTTGGGATCGTTCGACAGGTCCGGAGTCATCGTTTTTCATCCGAAAATTGATTTTTTGGACTGTACCAAAAATGATTCAAAATGTCAATTGGATCATGCCTCATGTTGAATAACCACTTTTTAAACCCTCACAGTGACCAAAATTGCCATTTTTACAGAGTTTTGCTTACTCAAAAGCTTCCATTTTGACCCGTTTCAGGCACAGAAATGACTTTAAGCACACTTATTCTAGTTGACAAAGTCATAATTCACATCCAACAGTCATTTAGAGTCAAAAGATTAAATGTTAAAATTTCATCATTATAGACCATTTTGGGATCGTTCGACAGGTCCGGAGTCATCGTTTTTCATCCGAAAATTGATTTTTTGGACTGTACCAAAAATGATTCAAAATGTCAATTGGATCATGCCTCATGTTGAATAACCACTTTTTAAACCCTCACAGTGACCAAAATTGCCATTTTTACAGAGTTTTGCTTACTCAAAAGCTTCCATTTTGACCCGTTTCAGGCACAGAAATGACTTTAAACACACATATTCTAGTTGACAAAATCATAATTCACATCCAACAGTAATTTAGAGTCAAAAGATTAAATGTTTAAATTTCATCATTATAGACCATTTTGGAATCGTTCGACAGGTCCGGAGTCATCGTTTTTCATCCGAAAATTGATTTTTTGGACTGTACCAAAAATGATTCAAAATGTCAATTGGATCATGCCTCATGTTGAATAACCACTTTTTAAACCCTCACAGTGACCAAAATTGCCATTTTTACAGAGTTTTGCTTACTCAAAAGCTTCAATTTTGACCCGTTTCAGGCACAGAAATGACTTTAAACACACTTATTTTAGTTGACAAATTCCTAATTCACATCCAACAGTAATTGAGAGTCAAAAGATTAAATGTTAAAATTTCATCATTATAGACCATTTTGGGATCGTTCGACAGGTCCGGAGTCATCGTTTTTCATCCGAAAAAGGATTTTTTGGACTGTACCAAAAATGATTCAAAATGTCAATTGGATCATGCCTCATGTTGAATAACCACTTTTTAAACCCTCACAGTGACCAAAATTGCCATTTTTACAGAGTTTTGCTTACTCAAAAGCTTCCATTTTGACCTGTTTCAGGCACAGAAATGACTTTAAACACACTTATTCTAGTTGACAAAGTCATAATTCACATCCAACAGTCATTTAGAGTCAAAAGATTAAATGTTGAAATTTCATCATTATAGACCATTTTGGGATCGTTCGACAGGTCCGGAGTCATCGTTTTTCATCCGAAAATTGAATTTTTGGACTGTACCACAAATGATTCAAAATGTCAATTGGATCATGCCTCATGTTGAATAACCACTTTTTCAACCCTCACAGTGACCAAAATTGCCATTTTTACAGAGTTTTGCTTACTCAAAAGCTTCAATTTTGACCCGTTTCAGGCACAGAAATGACTTTAAACACACTTATTTTAGTTGACAAAGTCATAATTCACATCCAACAGTAATTTAGAGTCAAAAGATTAAATGTTAAAATGTCATCATTATAGACCATTTTGGGATCGTTCGACAGGTCCGGAGTCATCGTTTTTCATCCGAAAATTGATTTTTTGGACTGTACCAAAAATGATTCAAAATGTCAATTGGATCATGCCTCATGTTGAATAACCACTTTTTAAACCCTCACAGTGACCAAAATTGCCATTTTTACAGAGTTTTGCTTACTCAAAAGCTTCCATTTTGACCCGTTTCAGGCACAGAAATGACTTTAAACACACTTATTCTAGTTGACAAAGTCATAATTCACATCCAACAGTCATTTAGAGTCAAAAGATTAAATGTTGAAATTTCATCATTATAGACCATTTTGGGATCGTTCGACAGGTCCGGAGTCATCGTTTTTCATCCGAAAATAGATTTTTTGGACTGTACCAAAAATGATTCAAAATGTCAATTGGATCATGCCTCATGTTGAATAACCACTTTTTAAACCCTCACAGTGACCAAAATTGCCATTTTTACAGAGTTTTGCTTACTCAAAAGCTTCAATTTTGACCCGTTTCAGGCACAGAAATGACTTTAAACACACTTATTTTAGTTGACAAAGTCCTAATTCACATCCAACAGTAATTGAGAGTCAAAAGATTAAATGTTAAAATTTCATCATTATAGACCATTTTGGGATCGTTCGACAGGTCCGGAGTCATCGTTTTTCATCCGAAAATTGATTTTTTGGACTGTACCAAAAATGATTCAAAATGTCAATTGGATCATGCCTCATGTTGAATAACCACTTTTTAAACCCTCACAGTGACCAAAATTGCCATTTTTACAGAGTTTTGCTTACTCAAAAGCTTCAATTTTGACCCGTTTCAGGCACAGAAATGACTTTAAACACACTTATTTTAGTTGACAAAGTCTTAATTCACATCCAACAGTAATTTAGAGTCAAAAGATTAAATGTTGAAATTTCATCATTATAGACCATTTTGGGATCGTTCGACAGGTCCGGAGTCATCGTTTTTCATCCGAAAATTGATTTTTTGGACTGTACCAAAAATGATTCAAAATGTCAATTGGATCATGCCTCATGTTGAATAACCACTTTTTAAACGCTCACAGTGACCAAAATTGCCATTTTTACAGAGTTTTGCTTACTCAAAAGCTTCCATTTTGACCCGTTTCAGGCACAGAAATGACTTTAAACACACTTATTCTAGTTTACAAAGTCATAATTCACATCCAACAGTCATTTAGTGTCAAAAGATTAAATGTTGAAATTTCATCAATATAGACCATTTTGGGATCGTTCGACAGGTCCGGAGTCATCGTTTTTAATCCGAAAATTGATTTTTTGGACTGTACCAAAAATGATTCAAAATGTCAATTGGATCATGCCTCATGTTGAATAACCACTTTTTCAACCCTCACAGTGACCAAAATTGCCATTTTTACAGAGTTTTGCTTACTCAAAAGCTTCAATTTTGACCCGTTTCAGGCACAGAAATGACTTTAAACACACTTATTTTAGTTGACAAAGTCATAATTCACATCCAACAGTCATTTAGAGTCAAAACATTAAATGTTGAAATTTCATCATTATAGACTATTTTGGGATCGTTCGACAGGTCCGGAGTCATCGTTTTTCATCCGAAAATTGATTTTTTGGACTGTACCAAAAATGATTCAAAATGTCAATTGGATCATGCCTCATGTTGAATAACCACTTTTTCAACCCTCACAGTGACCAAAATTGCCATTTTTACAGAGTTTTGCTTACTCAAAAGCTTCCATTTTGACCCGTTTCAGGCACAGAAATGACTTTAAACACACTTATTCTAGTTGACAAAGTCATAATTCACATCCAACAGTCATTTAGTGTCAAAAGATTAAATGTTGAAATTTCATCAATATAGACCATTTTGGGATCGTTCGACAGGTCCGGAGTCATCGTTTTTCATCCGAAAATTGATTTTTTGGACTGTACCAAAAATGATTCAAAATGTCAATTGGATCATGCCTCATGTTGAATAACCACTTTTTCAACCCTCACAGTGACCAAAATTGCCATTTTTACAGAGTTTTGCTTACTCAAAAGCTTCAATTTTGACCCGTTTCAGGCACAGAAATGACTTTAAACACACTTATTTTAGTTGACAAAGTCATAATTCACATCCAACAGTCATTTAGAGTCAAAACATTAAATGTTGAAATTTCATCATTATAGACCATTTTGGGATCGTTCGACAGGTCCGGAGTCATCGTTTTTCATCCGAAAATTGATTTTTGGGACTGTACCAAAAATGATTCAAAATGTCAATTGGATCATGCCTCATGTTGAATAACCACTTTTTAAACCCTCACAGTGACCAAAATTGCCATTTTTACAGAGTTTTGCTTACTCAAAAGCTTCCATTTTGACCCGTTTCAGGCACAGAAATGACTTTAAACACACTTATTCTAGTTGACAAAATCATAATTCACATCCAACAGTAATTTAGAGTCAAAAGATTAAATGTTTAAATTTCATCATTATAGACCATTTTGGAATCGTTCGACAGGTCCGGAGTCATCGTTTTTCATCCGAAAATTGATTTTTTGGACTGTACCAAAAATGATTCAAAATGTCAATTGGATCATGCCTCATGTTGAATAACCACTTTTTAAACCCTCACAGTGACCAAAATTGCCATTTTTACAGAGTTTTGCTTACTCAAAAGCTTCAATTTTGACCCGTTTCAGGCACAGAAATGACTTTAAACACACTTATTTTAGTTGACAAATTCCTAATTCACATCCAACAGTAATTGAGAGTCAAAAGATTAAATGTTAAAATTTCATCATTATAGACCATTTTGGGATCGTTCGACAGGTCCGGAGTCATCGTTTTTCATCCGAAAATTGATTTTTTGGACTGTACCAAAAATGATTCAAAATGTCAATTGGATCATGCCTCATGTTGAATAACCACTTTTTAAACCCTCACAGTGACCAAAATTGCCATTTTTACAGAGTTTTGCTTACTCAAAAGCTTCAATTTTGACCTGTTTCAGGCACAGAAATGACTTTAAACACACTTATTTTAGTTGACAAAGTCATAATTCACATCCAACAGTCATTTAGAGTCAAAAGATTAAATGTTAAAATTTCATCATTATAGACCATTTTGGGATCGTTCGACAGGTCCGGAGTCATTGTTTTTCATCCGAAAATTGATTTTTTGGACTGTACCAAAAATGATTCAAAATGTCAATTGGATCATGCCTCAAGTTGAATAACCACTTTTTAAACCCTCACAGTGACCAAAATTGCCATTTTTACAGAGTTTTGCTTACTCAAAAGCTTCAATTTTGACCAATTTCAGGCACAGACATGACTTTAAACACACTTATTTTAGTTGACAAAGTCTTAATTCACATCCAACAGTAATTTAGAGTCAAAAGATTAAATGTTAAAATGTCATCATTATAGACCATTTTGGGATCGTTCGACAGGTCCGGAGTCATCGTTTTTCATCCGAAAATTGATTTTTTGGACTGTACCAAAAATGATTCAAAATGTCAATTGGATCATGCCTCATGTTGAATAACCACTTTTTAAACCCTCACAGTGACCAAAATTGCCATTTTTACAGAGTTTTGCTTACTCAAAAGCTTCCATTTTGACCCGTTTCAGGCACAGAAATGACTTTAAGCACACTTATTCTAGTTGACAAAGTCATAATTCACATCCAACAGTCATTTAGAGTCAAAAGATTAAATCTTAAAATTTCATCATTATAGACCATTTTGGGATCGTTCGACAGGTCCGGAGTCATCGTTTTTCATCCGAAAATTGATTTTTTGGACTGTACCAAAAATGATTCAAAATGTCAATTGGATCATGCCTCATGTTGAATAACCACTTTTTAAACCCTCACAGTGACCAAAATTGCCATTTTTACAGAGTTTTGCTTACTCAAAAGCTTCCATTTTGACCCGTTTCAGGCACAGAAATGACTTTAAACACACATATTCTAGTTGACAAAATCATAATTCACATCCAACAGTAATTTAGAGTCAAAAGATTAAATGTTTAAATTTCATCATTATAGACCATTTTGGAATCGTTCGACAGGTCCGGAGTCATCGTTTTTCATCCGAAAATTGATTTTTTGGACTGTACCAAAAATGATTCAAAATGTCAATTGGATCATGCCTCATGTTGAATAACCACTTTTTAAACCCTCACAGTGACCAAAATTGCCATTTTTACAGAGTTTTGCTTACTCAAAAGCTTCAATTTTGACCCGTTTCAGGCACAGAAATGACTTTAAACACACTTATTTTAGTTGACAAATTCCTAATTCACATCCAACAGTAATTGAGAGTCAAAAGATTAAATGTTAAAATTTCATCATTATAGACCATTTTGGGATCGTTCGACAGGTCCGGAGTCATCGTTTTTCATCCGAAAAAGGATTTTTTGGACTGTACCAAAAATGATTCAAAATGTCAATTGGATCATGCCTCATGTTGAATAACCACTTTTTAAACCCTCACAGTGACCAAAATTGCCATTTTTACAGAGTTTTGCTTACTCAAAAGCTTCCATTTTGACCTGTTTCAGGCACAGAAATGACTTTAAACACACTTATTCTAGTTGACAAAGTCATAATTCACATCCAACAGTCATTTAGAGTCAAAAGATTAAATGTTGAAATTTCATCATTATAGACCATTTTGGGATCGTTCGACAGGTCCGGAGTCATCGTTTTTCATCCGAAAATTGAATTTTTGGACTGTACCACAAATGATTCAAAATGTCAATTGGATCATGCCTCATGTTGAATAACCACTTTTTCAACCCTCACAGTGACCAAAATTGCCATTTTTACAGAGTTTTGCTTACTCAAAAGCTTCAATTTTGACCCGTTTCAGGCACAGAAATGACTTTAAACACACTTATTTTAGTTGACAAAGTCATAATTCACATCCAACAGTAATTTAGAGTCAAAAGATTAAATGTTAAAATGTCATCATTATAGACCATTTTGGGATCGTTCGACAGGTCCGGAGTCATCGTTTTTCATCCGAAAATTGATTTTTTGGACTGTACCAAAAATGATTCAAAATGTCAATTGGATCATGCCTCATGTTGAATAACCACTTTTTAAACCCTCACAGTGACCAAAATTGCCATTTTTACAGAGTTTTGCTTACTCAAAAGCTTCCATTTTGACCCGTTTCAGGCACAGAAATGACTTTAAACACACTTATTCTAGTTGACAAAGTCATAATTCACATCCAACAGTCATTTAGAGTCAAAAGATTAAATGTTGAAATTTCATCATTATAGACCATTTTGGGATCGTTCGACAGGTCCGGAGTCATCGTTTTTCATCCGAAAATAGATTTTTTGGACTGTACCAAAAATGATTCAAAATGTCAATTGGATCATGCCTCATGTTGAATAACCACTTTTTAAACCCTCACAGTGACCAAAATTGCCATTTTTACAGAGTTTTGCTTACTCAAAAGCTTCAATTTTGACCCGTTTCAGGCACAGAAATGACTTTAAACACACTTATTTTAGTTGACAAAGTCCTAATTCACATCCAACAGTAATTGAGAGTCAAAAGATTAAATGTTAAAATTTCATCATTATAGACCATTTTGGGATCGTTCGACAGGTCCGGAGTCATCGTTTTTCATCCGAAAATTGATTTTTTGGACTGTACCAAAAATGATTCAAAATGTCAATTGGATCATGCCTCATGTTGAATAACCACTTTTTAAACCCTCACAGTGACCAAAATTGCCATTTTTACAGAGTTTTGCTTACTCAAAAGCTTCAATTTTGACCCGTTTCAGGCACAGAAATGACTTTAAACACACTTATTTTAGTTGACAAAGTCTTAATTCACATCCAACAGTAATTTAGAGTCAAAAGATTAAATGTTGAAATTTCATCATTATAGACCATTTTGGGATCGTTCGACAGGTCCGGAGTCATCGTTTTTCATCCGAAAATTGATTTTTTGGACTGTACCAAAAATGATTCAAAATGTCAATTGGATCATGCCTCATGTTGAATAACCACTTTTTAAACGCTCACAGTGACCAAAATTGCCATTTTTACAGAGTTTTGCTTACTCAAAAGCTTCCATTTTGACCCGTTTCAGGCACAGAAATGACTTTAAACACACTTATTCTAGTTTACAAAGTCATAATTCACATCCAACAGTCATTTAGTGTCAAAAGATTAAATGTTGAAATTTCATCAATATAGACCATTTTGGGATCGTTCGACAGGTCCGGAGTCATCGTTTTTAATCCGAAAATTGATTTTTTGGACTGTACCAAAAATGATTCAAAATGTCAATTGGATCATGCCTCATGTTGAATAACCACTTTTTCAACCCTCACAGTGACCAAAATTGCCATTTTTACAGAGTTTTGCTTACTCAAAAGCTTCAATTTTGACCCGTTTCAGGCACAGAAATGACTTTAAACACACTTATTTTAGTTGACAAAGTCATAATTCACATCCAACAGTCATTTAGAGTCAAAACATTAAATGTTGAAATTTCATCATTATAGACTATTTTGGGATCGTTCGACAGGTCCGGAGTCATCGTTTTTCATCCGAAAATTGATTTTTTGGACTGTACCAAAAATGATTCAAAATGTCAATTGGATCATGCCTCATGTTGAATAACCACTTTTTCAACCCTCACAGTGACCAAAATTGCCATTTTTACAGAGTTTTGCTTACTCAAAAGCTTCCATTTTGACCCGTTTCAGGCACAGAAATGACTTTAAACACACTTATTCTAGTTGACAAAGTCATAATTCACATCCAACAGTCATTTAGTGTCAAAAGATTAAATGTTGAAATTTCATCAATATAGACCATTTTGGGATCGTTCGACAGGTCCGGAGTCATCGTTTTTCATCCGAAAATTGATTTTTTGGACTGTACCAAAAATGATTCAAAATGTCAATTGGATCATGCCTCATGTTGAATAACCACTTTTTCAACCCTCACAGTGACCAAAATTGCCATTTTTACAGAGTTTTGCTTACTCAAAAGCTTCAATTTTGACCCGTTTCAGGCACAGAAATGACTTTAAACACACTTATTTTAGTTGACAAAGTCATAATTCACATCCAACAGTCATTTAGAGTCAAAACATTAAATGTTGAAATTTCATCATTATAGACCATTTTGGGATCGTTCGACAGGTCCGGAGTCATCGTTTTTCATCCGAAAATTGATTTTTGGGACTGTACCAAAAATGATTCAAAATGTCAATTGGATCATGCCTCATGTTGAATAACCACTTTTTAAACCCTCACAGTGACCAAAATTGCCATTTTTACAGAGTTTTGCTTACTCAAAAGCTTCCATTTTGACCCGTTTCAGGCACAGAAATGACTTTAAACACACTTATTCTAGTTGACAAAATCATAATTCACATCCAACAGTAATTTAGAGTCAAAAGATTAAATGTTTAAATTTCATCATTATAGACCATTTTGGAATCGTTCGACAGGTCCGGAGTCATCGTTTTTCATCCGAAAATTGATTTTTTGGACTGTACCAAAAATGATTCAAAATGTCAATTGGATCATGCCTCATGTTGAATAACCACTTTTTAAACCCTCACAGTGACCAAAATTGCCATTTTTACAGAGTTTTGCTTACTCAAAAGCTTCAATTTTGACCCGTTTCAGGCACAGAAATGACTTTAAACACACTTATTTTAGTTGACAAATTCCTAATTCACATCCAACAGTAATTGAGAGTCAAAAGATTAAATGTTAAAATTTCATCATTATAGACCATTTTGGGATCGTTCGACAGGTCCGGAGTCATCGTTTTTCATCCGAAAATTGATTTTTTGGACTGTACCAAAAATGATTCAAAATGTCAATTGGATCATGCCTCATGTTGAATAACCACTTTTTAAACCCTCACAGTGACCAAAATTGCCATTTTTACAGAGTTTTGCTTACTCAAAAGCTTCAATTTTGACCTGTTTCAGGCACAGAAATGACTTTAAACACACTTATTTTAGTTGACAAAGTCATAATTCACATCCAACAGTCATTTAGAGTCAAAAGATTAAATGTTAAAATTTCATCATTATAGACCATTTTGGGATCGTTCGACAGGTCCGGAGTCATTGTTTTTCATCCGAAAATTGATTTTTTGGACTGTACCAAAAATGATTCAAAATGTCAATTGGATCATGCCTCAAGTTGAATAACCACTTTTTAAACCCTCACAGTGACCAAAATTGCCATTTTTACAGAGTTTTGCTTACTCAAAAGCTTCAATTTTGACCAATTTCAGGCACAGACATGACTTTAAACACACTTATTTTAGTTGACAAAGTCTTAATTCACATCCAACAGTAATTTAGAGTCAAAAGATTAAATGTTAAAATGTCATCATTATAGACCATTTTGGGATCGTTCGACAGGTCCGGAGTCATCGTTTTTCATCCGAAAATTGATTTTTTGGACTGTACCAAAAATGATTCAAAATGTCAATTGGATCATGCCTCATGTTGAATAACCACTTTTTAAACCCTCACAGTGACCAAAATTGCCATTTTTACAGAGTTTTGCTTACTCAAAAGCTTCCATTTTGACCCGTTTCAGGCACAGAAATGACTTTAAGCACACTTATTCTAGTTGACAAAGTCATAATTCACATCCAACAGTCATTTAGAGTCAAAAGATTAAATGTTAAAATTTCATCATTATAGACCATTTTGGGATCGTTCGACAGGTCCGGAGTCATCGTTTTTCATCCGAAAATTGATTTTTTGGACTGTACCAAAAATGATTCAAAATGTCAATTGGATCATGCCTCATGTTGAATAACCACTTTTTAAACCCTCACAGTGACCAAAATTGCCATTTTTACAGAGTTTTGCTTACTCAAAAGCTTCCATTTTGACCCGTTTCAGGCACAGAAATGACTTTAAACACACATATTCTAGTTGACAAAATCATAATTCACATCCAACAGTAATTTAGAGTCAAAAGATTAAATGTTTAAATTTCATCATTATAGACCATTTTGGAATCGTTCGACAGGTCCGGAGTCATCGTTTTTCATCCGAAAATTGATTTTTTGGACTGTACCAAAAATGATTCAAAATGTCAATTGGATCATGCCTCATGTTGAATAACCACTTTTTAAACCCTCACAGTGACCAAAATTGCCATTTTTACAGAGTTTTGCTTACTCAAAAGCTTCAATTTTGACCCGTTTCAGGCACAGAAATGACTTTAAACACACTTATTTTAGTTGACAAATTCCTAATTCACATCCAACAGTAATTGAGAGTCAAAAGATTAAATGTTAAAATTTCATCATTATAGACCATTTTGGGATCGTTCGACAGGTCCGGAGTCATCGTTTTTCATCCGAAAAAGGATTTTTTGGACTGTACCAAAAATGATTCAAAATGTCAATTGGATCATGCCTCATGTTGAATAACCACTTTTTAAACCCTCACAGTGACCAAAATTGCCATTTTTACAGAGTTTTGCTTACTCAAAAGCTTCCATTTTGACCTGTTTCAGGCACAGAAATGACTTTAAACACACTTATTCTAGTTGACAAAGTCATAATTCACATCCAACAGTCATTTAGAGTCAAAAGATTAAATGTTGAAATTTCATCATTATAGACCATTTTGGGATCGTTCGACAGGTCCGGAGTCATCGTTTTTCATCCGAAAATTGAATTTTTGGACTGTACCACAAATGATTCAAAATGTCAATTGGATCATGCCTCATGTTGAATAACCACTTTTTCAACCCTCACAGTGACCAAAATTGCCATTTTTACAGAGTTTTGCTTACTCAAAAGCTTCAATTTTGACCCGTTTCAGGCACAGAAATGACTTTAAACACACTTATTTTAGTTGACAAAGTCATAATTCACATCCAACAGTAATTTAGAGTCAAAAGATTAAATGTTAAAATGTCATCATTATAGACCATTTTGGGATCGTTCGACAGGTCCGGAGTCATCGTTTTTCATCCGAAAATTGATTTTTTGGACTGTACCAAAAATGATTCAAAATGTCAATTGGATCATGCCTCATGTTGAATAACCACTTTTTAAACCCTCACAGTGACCAAAATTGCCATTTTTACAGAGTTTTGCTTACTCAAAAGCTTCCATTTTGACCCGTTTCAGGCACAGAAATGACTTTAAACACACTTATTCTAGTTGACAAAGTCATAATTCACATCCAACAGTCATTTAGAGTCAAAAGATTAAATGTTGAAATTTCATCATTATAGACCATTTTGGGATCGTTCGACAGGTCCGGAGTCATCGTTTTTCATCCGAAAATAGATTTTTTGGACTGTACCAAAAATGATTCAAAATGTCAATTGGATCATGCCTCATGTTGAATAACCACTTTTTAAACCCTCACAGTGACCAAAATTGCCATTTTTACAGAGTTTTGCTTACTCAAAAGCTTCAATTTTGACCCGTTTCAGGCACAGAAATGACTTTAAACACACTTATTTTAGTTGACAAAGTCCTAATTCACATCCAACAGTAATTGAGAGTCAAAAGATTAAATGTTAAAATTTCATCATTATAGACCATTTTGGGATCGTTCGACAGGTCCGGAGTCATCGTTTTTCATCCGAAAATTGATTTTTTGGACTGTACCAAAAATGATTCAAAATGTCAATTGGATCATGCCTCATGTTGAATAACCACTTTTTAAACCCTCACAGTGACCAAAATTGCCATTTTTACAGAGTTTTGCTTACTCAAAAGCTTCAATTTTGACCCGTTTCAGGCACAGAAATGACTTTAAACACACTTATTTTAGTTGACAAAGTCTTAATTCACATCCAACAGTAATTTAGAGTCAAAAGATTAAATGTTGAAATTTCATCATTATAGACCATTTTGGGATCGTTCGACAGGTCCGGAGTCATCGTTTTTCATCCGAAAATTGATTTTTTGGACTGTACCAAAAATGATTCAAAATGTCAATTGGATCATGCCTCATGTTGAATAACCACTTTTTAAACGCTCACAGTGACCAAAATTGCCATTTTTACAGAGTTTTGCTTACTCAAAAGCTTCCATTTTGACCCGTTTCAGGCACAGAAATGACTTTAAACACACTTATTCTAGTTTACAAAGTCATAATTCACATCCAACAGTCATTTAGTGTCAAAAGATTAAATGTTGAAATTTCATCAATATAGACCATTTTGGGATCGTTCGACAGGTCCGGAGTCATCGTTTTTAATCCGAAAATTGATTTTTTGGACTGTACCAAAAATGATTCAAAATGTCAATTGGATCATGCCTCATGTTGAATAACCACTTTTTCAACCCTCACAGTGACCAAAATTGCCATTTTTACAGAGTTTTGCTTACTCAAAAGCTTCAATTTTGACCCGTTTCAGGCACAGAAATGACTTTAAACACACTTATTTTAGTTGACAAAGTCATAATTCACATCCAACAGTCATTTAGAGTCAAAACATTAAATGTTGAAATTTCATCATTATAGACTATTTTGGGATCGTTCGACAGGTCCGGAGTCATCGTTTTTCATCCGAAAATTGATTTTTTGGACTGTACCAAAAATGATTCAAAATGTCAATTGGATCATGCCTCATGTTGAATAACCACTTTTTCAACCCTCACAGTGACCAAAATTGCCATTTTTACAGAGTTTTGCTTACTCAAAAGCTTCCATTTTGACCCGTTTCAGGCACAGAAATGACTTTAAACACACTTATTCTAGTTGACAAAGTCATAATTCACATCCAACAGTCATTTAGTGTCAAAAGATTAAATGTTGAAATTTCATCAATATAGACCATTTTGGGATCGTTCGACAGGTCCGGAGTCATCGTTTTTCATCCGAAAATTGATTTTTTGGACTGTACCAAAAATGATTCAAAATGTCAATTGGATCATGCCTCATGTTGAATAACCACTTTTTCAACCCTCACAGTGACCAAAATTGCCATTTTTACAGAGTTTTGCTTACTCAAAAGCTTCAATTTTGACCCGTTTCAGGCACAGAAATGACTTTAAACACACTTATTTTAGTTGACAAAGTCATAATTCACATCCAACAGTCATTTAGAGTCAAAACATTAAATGTTGAAATTTCATCATTATAGACCATTTTGGGATCGTTCGACAGGTCCGGAGTCATCGTTTTTCATCCGAAAATTGATTTTTTGGACTGTACCAAAAATGATTCAAAATGTCAATTGGATCATGCCTCATGTTGAATAACCACTTTTTAAACGCTCACAGTGACCAAAATTGCCATTTTTACAGAGTTTTGCTTACTCAAAAGCTTCCATTTTGACCCGTTTCAGGCACAGAAATGACTTTAAACACACTTATTCTAGTTTACAAAGTCATAATTCACATCCAACAGTCATTTAGTGTCAAAAGATTAAATGTTGAAATTTCATCAATATAGACCATTTTGGGATCGTTCGACAGGTCCGGAGTCATCGTTTTTAATCCGAAAATTGATTTTTTGGACTGTACCAAAAATGATTCAAAATGTCAATTGGATCATGCCTCATGTTGAATAACCACTTTTTCAACCCTCACAGTGACCAAAATTGCCATTTTTACAGAGTTTTGCTTACTCAAAAGCTTCAATTTTGACCCGTTTCAGGCACAGAAATGACTTTAAACACACTTATTTTAGTTGACAAATTCCTAATTCACATCCAACAGTAATTGAGAGTCAAAAGATTAAATGTTAAAATTTCATCATTATAGACCATTTTGGGATCGTTCGACAGGTCCGGAGTCATCGTTTTTCATCCGAAAATTGATTTTTTGGACTGTACCAAAAATGATTCAAAATGTCAATTGGATCATGCCTCATGTTGAATAACCACTTTTTAAACCCTCACAGTGACCAAAATTGCCATTTTTACAGAGTTTTGCTTACTCAAAAGCTTCAATTTTGACCTGTTTCAGGCACAGAAATGACTTTAAACACACTTATTTTAGTTGACAAAGTCATAATTCACATCCAACAGTCATTTAGAGTCAAAAGATTAAATGTTAAAATTTCATCATTATAGACCATTTTGGGATCGTTCGACAGGTCCGGAGTCATTGTTTTTCATCCGAAAATTGATTTTTTGGACTGTACCAAAAATGATTCAAAATGTCAATTGGATCATGCCTCAAGTTGAATAACCACTTTTTAAACCCTCACAGTGACCAAAATTGCCATTTTTACAGAGTTTTGCTTACTCAAAAGCTTCAATTTTGACCAATTTCAGGCACAGACATGACTTTAAACACACTTATTTTAGTTGACAAAGTCTTAATTCACATCCAACAGTAATTTAGAGTCAAAAGATTAAATGTTAAAATGTCATCATTATAGACCATTTTGGGATCGTTCGACAGGTCCGGAGTCATCGTTTTTCATCCGAAAATTGATTTTTTGGACTGTACCAAAAATGATTCAAAATGTCAATTGGATCATGCCTCATGTTGAATAACCACTTTTTAAACCCTCACAGTGACCAAAATTGCCATTTTTACAGAGTTTTGCTTACTCAAAAGCTTCCATTTTGACCCGTTTCAGGCACAGAAATGACTTTAAGCACACTTATTCTAGTTGACAAAGTCATAATTCACATCCAACAGTCATTTAGAGTCAAAAGATTAAATGTTAAAATTTCATCATTATAGACCATTTTGGGATCGTTCGACAGGTCCGGAGTCATCGTTTTTCATCCGAAAATTGATTTTTTGGACTGTACCAAAAATGATTCAAAATGTCAATTGGATCATGCCTCATGTTGAATAACCACTTTTTAAACCCTCACAGTGACCAAAATTGCCATTTTTACAGAGTTTTGCTTACTCAAAAGCTTCCATTTTGACCCGTTTCAGGCACAGAAATGACTTTAAACACACATATTCTAGTTGACAAAATCATAATTCACATCCAACAGTAATTTAGAGTCAAAAGATTAAATGTTTAAATTTCATCATTATAGACCATTTTGGAATCGTTCGACAGGTCCGGAGTCATCGTTTTTCATCCGAAAATTGATTTTTTGGACTGTACCAAAAATGATTCAAAATGTCAATTGGATCATGCCTCATGTTGAATAACCACTTTTTAAACCCTCACAGTGACCAAAATTGCCATTTTTACAGAGTTTTGCTTACTCAAAAGCTTCAATTTTGACCCGTTTCAGGCACAGAAATGACTTTAAACACACTTATTTTAGTTGACAAATTCCTAATTCACATCCAACAGTAATTGAGAGTCAAAAGATTAAATGTTAAAATTTCATCATTATAGACCATTTTGGGATCGTTCGACAGGTCCGGAGTCATCGTTTTTCATCCGAAAAAGGATTTTTTGGACTGTACCAAAAATGATTCAAAATGTCAATTGGATCATGCCTCATGTTGAATAACCACTTTTTAAACCCTCACAGTGACCAAAATTGCCATTTTTACAGAGTTTTGCTTACTCAAAAGCTTCCATTTTGACCTGTTTCAGGCACAGAAATGACTTTAAACACACTTATTCTAGTTGACAAAGTCATAATTCACATCCAACAGTCATTTAGAGTCAAAAGATTAAATGTTGAAATTTCATCATTATAGACCATTTTGGGATCGTTCGACAGGTCCGGAGTCATCGTTTTTCATCCGAAAATTGAATTTTTGGACTGTACCACAAATGATTCAAAATGTCAATTGGATCATGCCTCATGTTGAATAACCACTTTTTCAACCCTCACAGTGACCAAAATTGCCATTTTTACAGAGTTTTGCTTACTCAAAAGCTTCAATTTTGACCCGTTTCAGGCACAGAAATGACTTTAAACACACTTATTTTAGTTGACAAAGTCATAATTCACATCCAACAGTAATTTAGAGTCAAAAGATTAAATGTTAAAATGTCATCATTATAGACCATTTTGGGATCGTTCGACAGGTCCGGAGTCATCGTTTTTCATCCGAAAATTGATTTTTTGGACTGTACCAAAAATGATTCAAAATGTCAATTGGATCATGCCTCATGTTGAATAACCACTTTTTAAACCCTCACAGTGACCAAAATTGCCATTTTTACAGAGTTTTGCTTACTCAAAAGCTTCCATTTTGACCCGTTTCAGGCACAGAAATGACTTTAAACACACTTATTCTAGTTGACAAAGTCATAATTCACATCCAACAGTCATTTAGAGTCAAAAGATTAAATGTTGAAATTTCATCATTATAGACCATTTTGGGATCGTTCGACAGGTCCGGAGTCATCGTTTTTCATCCGAAAATAGATTTTTTGGACTGTACCAAAAATGATTCAAAATGTCAATTGGATCATGCCTCATGTTGAATAACCACTTTTTAAACCCTCACAGTGACCAAAATTGCCATTTTTACAGAGTTTTGCTTACTCAAAAGCTTCAATTTTGACCCGTTTCAGGCACAGAAATGACTTTAAACACACTTATTTTAGTTGACAAAGTCCTAATTCACATCCAACAGTAATTGAGAGTCAAAAGATTAAATGTTAAAATTTCATCATTATAGACCATTTTGGGATCGTTCGACAGGTCCGGAGTCATCGTTTTTCATCCGAAAATTGATTTTTTGGACTGTACCAAAAATGATTCAAAATGTCAATTGGATCATGCCTCATGTTGAATAACCACTTTTTAAACCCTCACAGTGACCAAAATTGCCATTTTTACAGAGTTTTGCTTACTCAAAAGCTTCAATTTTGACCCGTTTCAGGCACAGAAATGACTTTAAACACACTTATTTTAGTTGACAAAGTCTTAATTCACATCCAACAGTAATTTAGAGTCAAAAGATTAAATGTTGAAATTTCATCATTATAGACCATTTTGGGATCGTTCGACAGGTCCGGAGTCATCGTTTTTCATCCGAAAATTGATTTTTTGGACTGTACCAAAAATGATTCAAAATGTCAATTGGATCATGCCTCATGTTGAATAACCACTTTTTAAACGCTCACAGTGACCAAAATTGCCATTTTTACAGAGTTTTGCTTACTCAAAAGCTTCCATTTTGACCCGTTTCAGGCACAGAAATGACTTTAAACACACTTATTCTAGTTTACAAAGTCATAATTCACATCCAACAGTCATTTAGTGTCAAAAGATTAAATGTTGAAATTTCATCAATATAGACCATTTTGGGATCGTTCGACAGGTCCGGAGTCATCGTTTTTAATCCGAAAATTGATTTTTTGGACTGTACCAAAAATGATTCAAAATGTCAATTGGATCATGCCTCATGTTGAATAACCACTTTTTCAACCCTCACAGTGACCAAAATTGCCATTTTTACAGAGTTTTGCTTACTCAAAAGCTTCAATTTTGACCCGTTTCAGGCACAGAAATGACTTTAAACACACTTATTTTAGTTGACAAAGTCATAATTCACATCCAACAGTCATTTAGAGTCAAAACATTAAATGTTGAAATTTCATCATTATAGACTATTTTGGGATCGTTCGACAGGTCCGGAGTCATCGTTTTTCATCCGAAAATTGATTTTTTGGACTGTACCAAAAATGATTCAAAATGTCAATTGGATCATGCCTCATGTTGAATAACCACTTTTTCAACCCTCACAGTGACCAAAATTGCCATTTTTACAGAGTTTTGCTTACTCAAAAGCTTCCATTTTGACCCGTTTCAGGCACAGAAATGACTTTAAACACACTTATTCTAGTTGACAAAGTCATAATTCACATCCAACAGTCATTTAGTGTCAAAAGATTAAATGTTGAAATTTCATCAATATAGACCATTTTGGGATCGTTCGACAGGTCCGGAGTCATCGTTTTTCATCCGAAAATTGATTTTTTGGACTGTACCAAAAATGATTCAAAATGTCAATTGGATCATGCCTCATGTTGAATAACCACTTTTTCAACCCTCACAGTGACCAAAATTGCCATTTTTACAGAGTTTTGCTTACTCAAAAGCTTCAATTTTGACCCGTTTCAGGCACAGAAATGACTTTAAACACACTTATTTTAGTTGACAAAGTCATAATTCACATCCAACAGTCATTTAGAGTCAAAACATTAAATGTTGAAATTTCATCATTATAGACCATTTTGGGATCGTTCGACAGGTCCGGAGTCATCGTTTTTCATCCGAAAATTGATTTTTGGGACTGTACCAAAAATGATTCAAAATGTCAATTGGATCATGCCTCATGTTGAATAACCACTTTTTAAACCCTCACAGTGACCAAAATTGCCATTTTTACAGAGTTTTGCTTACTCAAAAGCTTCCATTTTGACCCGTTTCAGGCACAGAAATGACTTTAAACACACTTATTCTAGTTGACAAAATCATAATTCACATCCAACAGTAATTTAGAGTCAAAAGATTAAATGTTTAAATTTCATCATTATAGACCATTTTGGAATCGTTCGACAGGTCCGGAGTCATCGTTTTTCATCCGAAAATTGATTTTTTGGACTGTACCAAAAATGATTCAAAATGTCAATTGGATCATGCCTCATGTTGAATAACCACTTTTTAAACCCTCACAGTGACCAAAATTGCCATTTTTACAGAGTTTTGCTTACTCAAAAGCTTCAATTTTGACCCGTTTCAGGCACAGAAATGACTTTAAACACACTTATTTTAGTTGACAAATTCCTAATTCACATCCAACAGTAATTGAGAGTCAAAAGATTAAATGTTAAAATTTCATCATTATAGACCATTTTGGGATCGTTCGACAGGTCCGGAGTCATCGTTTTTCATCCGAAAATTGATTTTTTGGACTGTACCAAAAATGATTCAAAATGTCAATTGGATCATGCCTCATGTTGAATAACCACTTTTTAAACCCTCACAGTGACCAAAATTGCCATTTTTACAGAGTTTTGCTTACTCAAAAGCTTCAATTTTGACCTGTTTCAGGCACAGAAATGACTTTAAACACACTTATTTTAGTTGACAAAGTCATAATTCACATCCAACAGTCATTTAGAGTCAAAAGATTAAATGTTAAAATTTCATCATTATAGACCATTTTGGGATCGTTCGACAGGTCCGGAGTCATTGTTTTTCATCCGAAAATTGATTTTTTGGACTGTACCAAAAATGATTCAAAATGTCAATTGGATCATGCCTCAAGTTGAATAACCACTTTTTAAACCCTCACAGTGACCAAAATTGCCATTTTTACAAAGTTTTGCTTACTCAAAAGCTTCAATTTTGACCCGTTTCAGGCACAGAAATGACTTTAAACACACTTATTTTAGTTGACAAAGTCATAATTCACATCCAACAGTCATTTAGAGTCAAAACATTAAATGTTGAAATTTCATCATTATAGACCATTTTGGGATCGTTCGACAGGTCCGGAGTCATCGTTTTTCATCCGAAAATTGATTTTTTGGACTGTACCAAAAATGATTCAAAATGTCAATTGGATCATGCCTCATGTTGAATAACCACTTTTTCAACCCTCACAGTGACCAAAATTGCCATTTTTACAGAGTTTTGCTTACTCAAAAGCTTCCATTTTGACCCGTTTCAGGCACAGAAATGACTTTAAACACACTTATTCTAGTTGACAAAGTCATAATTCACATCCAACAGTCATTTAGTGTCAAAAGATTAAATGTTGAAATTTCATCAATATAGACCATTTTGGGATCGTTCGACAGGTCCGGAGTCATCGTTTTTCATCCGAAAATTGATTTTTTGGACTGTACCAAAAATGATTCAAAATGTCAATTGGATCATGCCTCATGTTGAATAACCACTTTTTCAACCCTCACAGTGACCAAAATTGCCATTTTTACAGAGTTTTGCTTACTCAAAAGCTTCAATTTTGACCCGTTTCAGGCACAGAAATGACTTTAAACACACTTATTTTAGTTGACAAAGTCATAATTCACATCCAACAGTCATTTAGAGTCAAAACATTAAATGTTGAAATTTCATCATTATAGACCATTTTGGGATCGTTCGACAGGTCCGGAGTCATCGTTTTTCATCCGAAAATTGATTTTTGGGACTGTACCAAAAATGATTCAAAATGTCAATTGGATCATGCCTCATGTTGAATAACCACTTTTTATACCCTCACAGTGACCAAAATTGCCATTTTTACAGAGTTTTGCTTACTCAAAAGCTTCCATTTTGACCCGTTTCAGGCACAGAAATGACTTTAAACACACTTATTCTAGTTGACAAAATCATAATTCACATCCAACAGTAATTTAGAGTCAAAAGATTAAATGTTTAAATTTCATCATTATAGACCATTTTGGAATCGTTCGACAGGTCCGGAGTCATCGTTTTTCATCCGAAAATTGATTTTTTGGACTGTACCAAAAATGATTCAAAATGTCAATTGGATCATGCCTCATGTTGAATAACCACTTTTTAAACCCTCACAGTGACCAAAATTGCCATTTTTACAGAGTTTTGCTTACTCAAAAGCTTCAATTTTGACCCGTTTCAGGCACAGAAATGACTTTAAACACACTTATTTTAGTTGACAAATTCCTAATTCACATCCAACAGTAATTGAGAGTCAAAAGATTAAATGTTAAAATTTCATCATTATAGACCATTTTGGGATCGTTCGACAGGTCCGGAGTCATCGTTTTTCATCCGAAAAAGGATTTTTTGGACTGTACCAAAAATGATTCAAAATGTCAATTGGATCATGCCTCATGTTGAATAACCACTTTTTAAACCCTCACAGTGACCAAAATTGCCATTTTTACAGAGTTTTGCTTACTCAAAAGCTTCCATTTTGACCCGTTTCAGGCACAGAAATGACTTTAAACACACTTATTCTAGTTGACAAAGTCATAATTCACATCCAACAGTCATTTAGAGTCAAAAGATTAAATGTTGAAATTTCATCATTATAGACCATTTTGGGATCGTTCGACAGGTCCGGAGTCATCGTTTTTCATCCGAAAATTGATTTTTTGGACTGTACCACAAATGATTCAAAATGTCAATTGGATCATGCCTCATGTTGAATAACCACTTTTTCAACCCTCACAGTGACCAAAATTGCCATTTTTACAGAGTTTTGCTTACTCAAAAGCTTCAATTTTGACCCGTTTCAGGCACAGAAATGACTTTAAACACACTTATTTTAGTTGACAAAGTCATAATTCACATCCAACAGTAATTTAGAGTCAAAAGATTAAATGTTAAAATGTCATCATTATAGACCATTTTGGGATCGTTCGACAGGTCCGGAGTCATCGTTTTTCATCCGAAAATTGATTTTTTGGACTGTACCAAAAATGATTCAAAATGTCAATTGGATCATGCCTCATGTTGAATAACCACTTTTTAAACCCTCACAGTGACCAAAATTGCCATTTTTACAGAGTTTTGCTTACTCAAAAGCTTCCATTTTGACCCGTTTCAGGCACAGAAATGACTTTAAACACACTTATTCTAGTTGACAAAGTCATAATTCACATCCAACAGTCATTTAGAGTCAAAAGATTAAATGTTAAAATTTCATCATTATAGACCATTTTGGGATCGTTCGACAGGTCCGGAGTCATCGTTTTTCATCCGAAAAAGGATTTTTTGGACTGTACCAAAAATGATTCAAAATGTCAATTGGATCATGCCTCATGTTGAATAACCACTTTTTAAACCCTCACAGTGACCAAAATTGCCATTTTTACAGAGTTTTGCTTACTCAAAAGCTTCAATTTTGACCCGTTTCAGGCACAGAAATGACTTTAAACACACTTATTTTAGTTGACAAAGTCCTAATTCACATCCAACAGTAATTGAGAGTCAAAAGATTAAATGTTAAAATTTCATCATTATAGACCATTTTGGGATCGTTCGACAGGTCCGGAGTCATCGTTTTTCATCCGAAAATTGATTTTTTGGACTGTACCAAAAATGATTCAAAATGTCAATTGGATCATGCCTCATGTTGAATAACCACTTTTTAAACCCTCACAGTGACCAAAATTGCCATTTTTACAGAGTTTTGCTTACTCAAAAGCTTCCATTTTGACCCGTTTCAGGCACAGAAATGACTTTAAACACACTTATTCTAGTTGACAAAGTCATAATTCACATCCAACAGTCATTTAGTGTCAAAAGATTAAATGTTGAAATTTCATCAATATAGACCATTTTGGGATCGTTCGACAGGTCCGGAGTCATCGTTTTTCATCCGAAAATTGATTTTTTGGACTGTACCAAAAATGATTCAAAATGTCAATTGGATCATGCCTCATGTTGAATAACCACTTTTTCAACCCTCACAGTGACCAAAATTGCCATTTTTACAGAGTTTTGCTTACTCAAAAGCTTCAATTTTGACCCGTTTCAGGCACAGAAATGACTTTAAACACACTTATTTTAGTTGACAACGTCATAATTCACATCCAACAGTCATTTAGAGTCAAAACATTAAATGTTGAAATTTCATCATTATAGACCATTTTGGGATCGTTCGACAGGTCCGGAGTCATCGTTTTTCATCCGAAAATTGATTTTTTGGACTGTACCAAAAATGATTCAAAATGTCAATTGGATCATGCCTCATGTTGAATAACCACTTTTTCAACCCTCACAGTGACCAAAATTGCCATTTTTACAGAGTTTTGCTTACTCAAAAGCTTCCATTTTGACCCGTTTCAGGCACAGAAATGACTTTAAACACACTTATTCTAGTTGACAAAGTCATAATTCACATCCAACAGTCATTTAGTGTCAAAAGATTAAATGTTGAAATTTCATCAATATAGACCATTTTGGGATCGTTCGACAGGTCCGGAGTCATCGTTTTTCATCCGAAAATTGATTTTTTGGACTGTACCAAAAATGATTCAAAATGTCAATTGGATCATGCCTCATGTTGAATAACCACTTTTTCAACCCTCACAGTGACCAAAATTGCCATTTTTACAGAGTTTTGCTTACTCAAAAGCTTCAATTTTGACCCGTTTCAGGCACAGAAATGACTTTAAACACACTTATTTTAGTTGACAAAGTCATAATTCACATCCAACAGTCATTTAGAGTCAAAAGATTAAATGTTGAAATTTCATCATTATAGACCATTTTGGGATCGTTCGACAGGTCCGGAGTCATCGTTTTTCATCCGAAAATTGATTTTTTGGACTGTACCACAAATGATTCAAAATGTCAATTGGATCATGCCTCATGTTGAATAACCACTTTTTCAACCCTCACAGTGACCAAAATTGCCATTTTTACAGAGTTTTGCCTACTCAAAAGCTTCAATTTTGACCCGTTTCAGGCACAGAAATGACTTTAAACACACTTATTTTAGTTGACAAAGTCATAATTCACATCCAACAGTCATTTAGAGTCAAAAGATTAAATGTTGAAATTTCATCATTATAGACCATTTTGGGATCGTTCGACAGGTCCGGAGTCATCGTTTTTCATCCGAAAATTGATTTTTTGGGCTGTACCAAAAATGATTCAAAATGTCAATTGGATCATGCCTCATGTTGAATAACCACTTTTTAAACCCTCACAGTGACCAAAATTGCCATTTTTACAGAGTTTTGCTTACTCAAAAGCTTCAATTTTGACCCGTTTCAGGCATAGAAATGACTTTAAACACACTTATTTTAGTTGACAAAGTCCTAATTCACATCCAACAGTAATTTAGAGTCAAAAGATTAAATGTTAAAATTTCATCATTATAGACCATTTTGGGATCGTTCGACAGGTCCGGAGTCATTGTTTTTCATCCGAAAATTGATTTTTTGGACTGTACCAAAAATGATTCAAAATGTCAATTGGATCATGCCTCAAGTTGAATAACCACTTTTTAAACCCTCACAGTGACCAAAATTGCCATTTTTACAGAGTTTTGCTTACTCAAAAGCTTCAATTTTGACCAATTTCAGGCACAGACATGACTTTAAACACACTTATTTTAGTTGACAAAGTCTTAATTCACATCCAACAGTAATTTAGAGTCAAAAGATTAAATGTTAAAATGTCATCATTATAGACCATTTTGGGATCGTTCGACAGGTCCGGAGTCATCGTTTTTCATCCGAAAATTGATTTTTTGGACTGTACCAAAAATGATTCAAAATGTCAATTGGATCATGCCTCATGTTGAATAACCACTTTTTAAACCCTCACAGTGACCAAAATTGCCATTTTTACAGAGTTTTGCTTACTCAAAAGCTTCCATTTTGACCCGTTTCAGGCACAGAAATGACTTTAAGCACACTTATTCTAGTTGACAAAGTCATAATTCACATCCAACAGTCATTTAGAGTCAAAAGATTAAATGTTAAAATTTCATCATTATAGACCATTTTGGGATCGTTCGACAGGTCCGGAGTCATCGTTTTTCATCCGAAAATTGATTTTTGGGACTGTACCAAAAATGATTCAAAATGTCAATTGGATCATGCCTCATGTTGAATAACCACTTTTTAAACCCTCACAGTGACCAAAATTGCCATTTTTACAGAGTTTTGCTTACTCAAAAGCTTCCATTTTGACCCGTTTCAGGCACAGAAATGACTTTAAACACACTTATTCTAGTTGACAAAATCATAATTCACATCCAACAGTAATTTAGAGTCAAAAGATTAAATGTTTAAATTTCATCATTATAGACCATTTTGGAATCGTTCGACAGGTCCGGAGTCATCGTTTTTCATCCGAAAATTGATTTTTTGGACTGTACCAAAAATGATTCAAAATGTCAATTGGATCATGCCTCATGTTCAATAACCACTTTTTAAACCCTCACAGTGACCAAAATTGCCATTTTTACAGAGTTTTGCTTACTCAAAAGCTTCAATTTTGACCCGTTTCAGGCACAGAAATGACTTTAAACACACTTATTTTAGTTGACAAATTCCTAATTCACATCCAACAGTAATTGAGAGTCAAAAGATTAAATGTTAAAATTTCATCATTATAGACCATTTTGGGATCGTTCGACAGGTCCGGAGTCATCGTTTTTCATCCGAAAAAGGATTTTTTGGACTGTACCAAAAATGATTCAAAATGTCAATTGGATCATGCCTCATGTTGAATAACCACTTTTTAAACCCTCACAGTGACCAAAAGTGCCATTTTTACAGAGTTTTGCTTACTCAAAAGCTTCCATTTTGACCCGTTTCAGGCACAGAAATGACTTTAAACACACTTATTCTAGTTGACAAAGTCAAAATTCACATCCAACAGTCATTTAGAGTCAAAAGATTAAATGTTGAAATTTCATCATTATAGACCATGTTGGGATCGTTCGACAGATCCGGAGTCATCGTTTTTCATCCGAAAAATGATTTTTTGGACTGTACCAAAAATGATTCAAAATGTCAATTGGATCATTCCTCATGTTGAATAACCACTTTTTCAACCCTCACAGTGACCAAAATTGCCATTTTTACAGAGTTTTGCTTACTCAAAAGCTTCAATTTTGACCCGTTTCAGGCACAGAAATGACTTTAAACACACTTATTTTAGTTGACAAAGTCATAATTCACATCCAACAGTAATTTAGAGTCAAAAGATTAAATGTTAAAATGTCATCATTATAGACCATTTTGGGATCGTTCGACAGGTCCGGAGTCATCGTTTTTCATCCGAAAATTGATTTTTTGGACTGTACCAAAAATGATTCAAAATGTCAATTGGATCATGCCTCATGTTGAATAACCACTTTTTAAACCCTCACAGTGACCAAAATTGCCATTTTTACAGAGTTTTGCTTACTCAAAAGCTTCCATTTTGACCCGTTTCAGGCACAGAAATGACTTTAAACACACTTATTCTAGTTGACAAAGTCATAATTCACATCCAACAGTCATTTAGAGTCAAAAGATTAAATGTTAAAATTTCATCATTATAGACCATTTTGGGATCGTTCGACAGGTCCAGAGTCATCGTTTTTCATCCGAAAATTGATTTTTTGGACTGTACCAAAAATGATTCAAAATGTCAATTGGATCATGCCTCATGTTGAATACCCACTTTTTAAACCCTCACAGTGACCAAAATTGCCATTTTTACAGAGTTGTGCTTACTCAAAAGCTTCAATTTTGACCCGTTTCAGGCACAGAAATGACTTTAAACACACTTATTTTAGTTGACAAATTCCTAATTCACATCCAACAGTAATTGAGAGTCAAAAGATTAAATGTTAAAATTTCATCATTATAGACCATTTTGGGATCGTTCGACAGGTCCGGAGTCATCGTTTTTCATCCGAAAATTGATTTTTTGGACTGTACCAAAAATGATTCAAAATGTCAATTGGATCATGCCTCATGTTGAATAACCACTTTTTAAACCCTCACAGTGACCAAAATTGCCATTTTTACAGAGTTTTGCTTACTCAAAAGCTTCAATTTTGACCTGTTTCAGGCACAGAAATGACTTTAAACACACTTATTTTAGTTGACAAAGTCATAATTCACATCCAACAGTCATTTAGAGTCAAAAGATTAAATGTTAAAATTTCATCATTATAGACCATTTTGGGATCGTTCGACAGGTCCGGAGTCATTGTTTTTCATCCGAAAATTGATTTTTTGGACTGTACCAAAAATGATTCAAAATGTCAATTGGATCATGCCTCAAGTTGAATAACCACTTTTTAAACCCTCACAGTGACCAAAATTGCCATTTTTACAGAGTTTTGCTTACTCAAAAGCTTCAATTTTGACCAATTTCAGGCACAGACATGACTTTAAACACACTTATTTTAGTTGACAAAGTCTTAATTCACATCCAACAGTAATTTAGAGTCAAAAGATTAAATGTTAAAATGTCATCATTATAGACCATTTTGGGATCGTTCGACAGGTCCGGAGTCATCGTTTTTCATCCGAAAATTGATTTTTTGGACTGTACCAAAAATGATTCAAAATGTCAATTGGATCATGCCTCATGTTGAATAACCACTTTTTAAACCCTCACAGTGACCAAAATTGCCATTTTTACAGAGTTTTGCTTACTCAAAAGCTTCCATTTTGACCCGTTTCAGGCACAGAAATGACTTTAAGCACACTTATTCTAGTTGACAAAGTCATAATTCACATCCAACAGTCATTTAGAGTCAAAAGATTAAATGTTAAAATTTCATCATTATAGACCATTTTGGGATCGTTCGACAGGTCCGGAGTCATCGTTTTTCATCCGAAAATTGATTTTTTGGACTGTACCAAAAATGATTCAAAATGTCAATTGGATCATGCCTCATGTTGAATAACCACTTTTTAAACCCTCACAGTGACCAAAATTGCCATTTTTACAGAGTTTTGCTTACTCAAAAGCTTCCATTTTGACCCGTTTCAGGCACAGAAATGACTTTAAACACACATATTCTAGTTGACAAAATCATAATTCACATCCAACAGTAATTTAGAGTCAAAAGATTAAATGTTTAAATTTCATCATTATAGACCATTTTGGAATCGTTCGACAGGTCCGGAGTCATCGTTTTTCATCCGAAAATTGATTTTTTGGACTGTACCAAAAATGATTCAAAATGTCAATTGGATCATGCCTCATGTTGAATAACCACTTTTTAAACCCTCACAGTGACCAAAATTGCCATTTTTACAGAGTTTTGCTTACTCAAAAGCTTCAATTTTGACCCGTTTCAGGCACAGAAATGACTTTAAACACACTTATTTTAGTTGACAAATTCCTAATTCACATCCAACAGTAATTGAGAGTCAAAAGATTAAATGTTAAAATTTCATCATTATAGACCATTTTGGGATCGTTCGACAGGTCCGGAGTCATCGTTTTTCATCCGAAAAAGGATTTTTTGGACTGTACCAAAAATGATTCAAAATGTCAATTGGATCATGCCTCATGTTGAATAACCACTTTTTAAACCCTCACAGTGACCAAAATTGCCATTTTTACAGAGTTTTGCTTACTCAAAAGCTTCCATTTTGACCTGTTTCAGGCACAGAAATGACTTTAAACACACTTATTCTAGTTGACAAAGTCATAATTCACATCCAACAGTCATTTAGAGTCAAAAGATTAAATGTTGAAATTTCATCATTATAGACCATTTTGGGATCGTTCGACAGGTCCGGAGTCATCGTTTTTCATCCGAAAATTGAATTTTTGGACTGTACCACAAATGATTCAAAATGTCAATTGGATCATGCCTCATGTTGAATAACCACTTTTTCAACCCTCACAGTGACCAAAATTGCCATTTTTACAGAGTTTTGCTTACTCAAAAGCTTCAATTTTGACCCGTTTCAGGCACAGAAATGACTTTAAACACACTTATTTTAGTTGACAAAGTCATAATTCACATCCAACAGTAATTTAGAGTCAAAAGATTAAATGTTAAAATGTCATCATTATAGACCATTTTGGGATCGTTCGACAGGTCCGGAGTCATCGTTTTTCATCCGAAAATTGATTTTTTGGACTGTACCAAAAATGATTCAAAATGTCAATTGGATCATGCCTCATGTTGAATAACCACTTTTTAAACCCTCACAGTGACCAAAATTGCCATTTTTACAGAGTTTTGCTTACTCAAAAGCTTCCATTTTGACCCGTTTCAGGCACAGAAATGACTTTAAACACACTTATTCTAGTTGACAAAGTCATAATTCACATCCAACAGTCATTTAGAGTCAAAAGATTAAATGTTGAAATTTCATCATTATAGACCATTTTGGGATCGTTCGACAGGTCCGGAGTCATCGTTTTTCATCCGAAAATAGATTTTTTGGACTGTACCAAAAATGATTCAAAATGTCAATTGGATCATGCCTCATGTTGAATAACCACTTTTTAAACCCTCACAGTGACCAAAATTGCCATTTTTACAGAGTTTTGCTTACTCAAAAGCTTCAATTTTGACCCGTTTCAGGCACAGAAATGACTTTAAACACACTTATTTTAGTTGACAAAGTCCTAATTCACATCCAACAGTAATTGAGAGTCAAAAGATTAAATGTTAAAATTTCATCATTATAGACCATTTTGGGATCGTTCGACAGGTCCGGAGTCATCGTTTTTCATCCGAAAATTGATTTTTTGGACTGTACCAAAAATGATTCAAAATGTCAATTGGATCATGCCTCATGTTGAATAACCACTTTTTAAACCCTCACAGTGACCAAAATTGCCATTTTTACAGAGTTTTGCTTACTCAAAAGCTTCAATTTTGACCCGTTTCAGGCACAGAAATGACTTTAAACACACTTATTTTAGTTGACAAAGTCTTAATTCACATCCAACAGTAATTTAGAGTCAAAAGATTAAATGTTGAAATTTCATCATTATAGACCATTTTGGGATCGTTCGACAGGTCCGGAGTCATCGTTTTTCATCCGAAAATTGATTTTTTGGACTGTACCAAAAATGATTCAAAATGTCAATTGGATCATGCCTCATGTTGAATAACCACTTTTTAAACGCTCACAGTGACCAAAATTGCCATTTTTACAGAGTTTTGCTTACTCAAAAGCTTCCATTTTGACCCGTTTCAGGCACAGAAATGACTTTAAACACACTTATTCTAGTTTACAAAGTCATAATTCACATCCAACAGTCATTTAGTGTCAAAAGATTAAATGTTGAAATTTCATCAATATAGACCATTTTGGGATCGTTCGACAGGTCCGGAGTCATCGTTTTTAATCCGAAAATTGATTTTTTGGACTGTACCAAAAATGATTCAAAATGTCAATTGGATCATGCCTCATGTTGAATAACCACTTTTTCAACCCTCACAGTGACCAAAATTGCCATTTTTACAGAGTTTTGCTTACTCAAAAGCTTCAATTTTGACCCGTTTCAGGCACAGAAATGACTTTAAACACACTTATTTTAGTTGACAAAGTCATAATTCACATCCAACAGTCATTTAGAGTCAAAACATTAAATGTTGAAATTTCATCATTATAGACTATTTTGGGATCGTTCGACAGGTCCGGAGTCATCGTTTTTCATCCGAAAATTGATTTTTTGGACTGTACCAAAAATGATTCAAAATGTCAATTGGATCATGCCTCATGTTGAATAACCACTTTTTCAACCCTCACAGTGACCAAAATTGCCATTTTTACAGAGTTTTGCTTACTCAAAAGCTTCCATTTTGACCCGTTTCAGGCACAGAAATGACTTTAAACACACTTATTCTAGTTGACAAAGTCATAATTCACATCCAACAGTCATTTAGTGTCAAAAGATTAAATGTTGAAATTTCATCAATATAGACCATTTTGGGATCGTTCGACAGGTCCGGAGTCATCGTTTTTCATCCGAAAATTGATTTTTTGGACTGTACCAAAAATGATTCAAAATGTCAATTGGATCATGCCTCATGTTGAATAACCACTTTTTCAACCCTCACAGTGACCAAAATTGCCATTTTTACAGAGTTTTGCTTACTCAAAAGCTTCAATTTTGACCCGTTTCAGGCACAGAAATGACTTTAAACACACTTATTTTAGATGACAAAGTCATAATTCACATCCAACAGTCATTTAGAGTCAAAACATTAAATGTTGAAATTTCATCATTATAGACCATTTTGGGATCGTTCGACAGGTCCGGAGTCATCGTTTTTCATCCGAAAATTGATTTTTGGGACTGTACCAAAAATGATTCAAAATGTCAATTGGATCATGCCTCATGTTGAATAACCACTTTTTAAACCCTCACAGTGACCAAAATTGCCATTTTTACAGAGTTTTGCTTACTCAAAAGCTTCCATTTTGACCCGTTTCAGGCACAGAAATGACTTTAAACACACTTATTCTAGTTGACAAAATCATAATTCACATCCAACAGTAATTTAGAGTCAAAAGATTAAATGTTTAAATTTCATCATTATAGACCATTTTGGAATCGTTCGACAGGTCCGGAGTCATCGTTTTTCATCCGAAAATTGATTTTTTGGACTGTACCAAAAATGATTCAAAATGTCAATTGGATCATGCCTCATGTTGAATAACCACTTTTTAAACCCTCACAGTGACCAAAATTGCCATTTTTACAGAGTTTTGCTTACTCAAAAGCTTCAATTTTGACCCGTTTCAGGCACAGAAATGACTTTAAACACACTTATTTTAGTTGACAAATTCCTAATTCACATCCAACAGTAATTGAGAGTCAAAAGATTAAATGTTAAAATTTCATCATTATAGACCATTTTGGGATCGTTCGACAGGTCCGGAGTCATCGTTTTTCATCCGAAAAAGGATTTTTTGGACTGTACCAAAAATGATTCAAAATGTCAATTGGATCATGCCTCATGTTGAATAACCACTTTTTAAACCCTCACAGTGACCAAAATTGCCATTTTTACAGAGTTTTGCTTACTCAAAAGCTTCCATTTTGACCCGTTTCAGGCACAGAAATGACTTTAAACACACTTATTCTAGTTGACAAAGTCATAATTCACATCCAACAGTCATTTAGAGTCAAAAGATTAAATGTTGAAATTTCATCATTATAGACCATTTTGGGATCGTTCGACAGGTCCGGAGTCATCGTTTTTCATCCGAAAATTGATTTTTTGGACTGTACCACAAATGATTCAAAATGTCAATTGGATCATGCCTCATGTTGAATAACCACTTTTTCAACCCTCACAGTGACCAAAATTGCCATTTTTACAGAGTTTTGCTTACTCAAAAGCTTCAATTTTGACCCGTTTCAGGCACAGAAATGACTTTAAACACACTTATTTTAGTTGACAAAGTCATAATTCACATCCAACAGTAATTTAGAGTCAAAAGATTAAATGTTAAAATGTCATCATTATAGACCATTTTGGGATCGTTCGACAGGTCCGGAGTCATCGTTTTTCATCCGAAAATTGATTTTTTGGACTGTACCAAAAATGATTCAAAATGTCAATTGGATCATGCCTCATGTTGAATAACCACTTTTTAAACCCTCACAGTGACCAAAATTGCCATTTTTACAAAGTTTTGCTTACTCAAAAGCTTCAATTTTGACCCGTTTCAGGCACAGAAATGACTTTAAACACACTTATTTTAGTTGACAAAGTCATAATTCACATCCAACAGTCATTTAGAGTCAAAACATTAAATGTTGAAATTTCATCATTATAGACCATTTTGGGATCGTTCGACAGGTCCGGAGTCATCGTTTTTCATCCGAAAATTGATTTTTTGGACTGTACCAAAAATGATTCAAAATGTCAATTGGATCATGCCTCATGTTGAATAACCACTTTTTCAACCCTCACAGTGACCAAAATTGCCATTTTTACAGAGTTTTGCTTACTCAAAAGCTTCCATTTTGACCCGTTTCAGGCACAGAAATGACTTTAAACACACTTATTCTAGTTGACAAAGTCATAATTCACATCCAACAGTCATTTAGTGTCAAAAGATTAAATGTTGAAATTTCATCAATATAGACCATTTTGGGATCGTTCGACAGGTCCGGAGTCATCGTTTTTCATCCGAAAATTGATTTTTTGGACTGTACCAAAAATGATTCAAAATGTCAATTGGATCATGCCTCATGTTGAATAACCACTTTTTCAACCCTCACAGTGACCAAAATTGCCATTTTTACAGAGTTTTGCTTACTCAAAAGCTTCAATTTTGACCCGTTTCAGGCACAGAAATGACTTTAAACACACTTATTTTAGTTGACAAAGTCATAATTCACATCCAACAGTCATTTAGAGTCAAAACATTAAATGTTGAAATTTCATCATTATAGACCATTTTGGGATCGTTCGACAGGTCCGGAGTCATCGTTTTTCATCCGAAAATTGATTTTTGGGACTGTACCAAAAATGATTCAAAATGTCAATTGGATCATGCCTCATGTTGAATAACCACTTTTTAAACCCTCACAGTGACCAAAATTGCCATTTTTACAGAGTTTTGCTTACTCAAAAGCTTCCATTTTGACCCGTTTCAGGCACAGAAATGACTTTAAACACACTTATTCTAGTTGACAAAATCATAATTCACATCCAACAGTAATTTAGAGTCAAAAGATTAAATGTTTAAATTTCATCATTATAGACCATTTTGGAATCGTTCGACAGGTCCGGAGTCATCGTTTTTCATCCGAAAATTGATTTTTTGGACTGTACCAAAAATGATTCAAAATGTCAATTGGATCATGCCTCATGTTGAATAACCACTTTTTAAACCCTCACAGTGACCAAAATTGCCATTTTTACAGAGTTTTGCTTACTCAAAAGCTTCAATTTTGACCCGTTTCAGGCACAGAAATGACTTTAAACACACTTATTTTAGTTGACAAATTCCTAATTCACATCCAACAGTAATTGAGAGTCAAAAGATTAAATGTTAAAATTTCATCATTATAGACCATTTTGGGATCGTTCGACAGGTCCGGAGTCATCGTTTTTCATCCGAAAAAGGATTTTTTGGACTGTACCAAAAATGATTCAAAATGTCAATTGGATCATGCCTCATGTTGAATAACCACTTTTTAAACCCTCACAGTGACCAAAATTGCCATTTTTACAGAGTTTTGCTTACTCAAAAGCTTCCATTTTGACCCGTTTCAGGCACAGAAATGACTTTAAACACACTTATTCTAGTTGACAAAGTCATAATTCACATCCAACAGTCATTTAGAGTCAAAAGATTAAATGTTGAAATTTCATCATTATAGACCATTTTGGGATCGTTCGACAGGTCCGGAGTCATCGTTTTTCATCCGAAAATTGATTTTTTGGACTGTACCACAAATGATTCAAAATGTCAATTGGATCATGCCTCATGTTGAATAACCACTTTTTCAACCCTCACAGTGACCAAAATTGCCATTTTTACAGAGTTTTGCTTACTCAAAAGCTTCAATTTTGACCCGTTTCAGGCACAGAAATGACTTTAAACACACTTATTTTAGTTGACAAAGTCATAATTCACATCCAACAGTAATTTAGAGTCAAAAGATTAAATGTTAAAATGTCATCATTATAGACCATTTTGGGATCGTTCGACAGGTCCGGAGTCATCGTTTTTCATCCGAAAATTGATTTTTTGGACTGTACCAAAAATGATTCAAAATGTCAATTGGATCATGCCTCATGTTGAATAACCACTTTTTAAACCCTCACAGTGACCAAAATTGCCATTTTTACAGAGTTTTGCTTACTCAAAAGCTTCCATTTTGACCCGTTTCAGGCACAGAAATGACTTTAAACACACTTATTCTAGTTGACAAAGTCATAATTCACATCCAACAGTCATTTAGAGTCAAAAGATTAAATGTTGAAATTTCATCATTATAGACCATTTTGGGATCGTTCGACAGGTCCGGAGTCATCGTTTTTCATCCGAAAATTGATTTTTTGGACTGTACCAAAAATGATTCAAAATGTCAATTGGATCATGCCTCATGTTGAATAACCACTTTTTAAACCCTCACAGTGACCAAAATTGCCATTTTTACAGAGTTTTGCTTACTCAAAAGCTTCAATTTTGACCCGTTTCAGGCACAGAAATGACTTTAAACACACTTATTTTAGTTGACAAAGTCCTAATTCACATCCAACAGTAATTGAGAGTCAAAAGATTAAATGTTAAAATTTCATCATTATAGACCATTTTGGGATCGTTCGACAGGTCCGGAGTCATCGTTTTTCATCCGAAAATTGATTTTTTGGACTGTACCAAAAATGATTCAAAATGTCAATTGGATCATGCCTCATGTTGAATAACCACTTTTTAAACCCTCACAGTGACCAAAATTGCCATTTTTACAGAGTTTTGCTTACTCAAAAGCTTCCATTTTGACCCGTTTCAGGCACAGAAATGACTTTAAACACACTTATTCTAGTTGACAAAGTCATAATTCACATCCAACAGTCATTTAGTGTCAAAAGATTAAATGTTGAAATTTCATCAATATAGACCATTTTGGGATCGTTCGACAGGTCCGGAGTCATCGTTTTTCATCCGAAAATTGATTTTTTGGACTGTACCAAAAATGATTCAAAATGTCAATTGGATCATGCCTCATGTTGAATAACCACTTTTTCAACCCTCACAGTGACCAAAATTGCCATTTTTACAGAGTTTTGCTTACTCAAAAGCTTCAATTTTGACCCGTTTCAGGCACAGAAATGACTTTAAACACACTTATTTTAGTTGACAACGTCATAATTCACATCCAACAGTCATTTAGAGTCAAAACATTAAATGTTGAAATTTCATCATTATAGACCATTTTGGGATCGTTCGACAGGTCCGGAGTCATCGTTTTTCATCCGAAAATTGATTTTTTGGACTGTACCAAAAATGATTCAAAATGTCAATTGGATCATGCCTCATGTTGAATAACCACTTTTTCAACCCTCACAGTGACCAAAATTGCCATTTTTACAGAGTTTTGCTTACTCAAAAGCTTCCATTTTGACCCGTTTCAGGCACAGAAATGACTTTAAACACACTTATTCTAGTTGACAAAGTCATAATTCACATCCAACAGTCATTTAGTGTCAAAAGATTAAATGTTGAAATTTCATCAATATAGACCATTTTGGGATCGTTCGACAGGTCCGGAGTCATCGTTTTTCATCCGAAAATTGATTTTTGGGACTGTACCAAAAATGATTCAAAATGTCAATTGGATCATGCCTCATGTTGAATAACCACTTTTTAAACCCTCACAGTGACCAAAATTGCCATTTTTACAGAGTTTTGCTTACTCAAAAGCTTCCATTTTGACCCGTTTCAGGCACAGAAATGACTTTAAACACACTTATTCTAGTTGACAAAATCATAATTCACATCCAACAGTAATTTAGAGTCAAAAGATTAAATGTTTAAATTTCATCATTATAGACCATTTTGGAATCGTTCGACAGGTCCGGAGTCATCGTTTTTCATCCGAAAATTGATTTTTTGGACTGTACCAAAAATGATTCAAAATGTCAATTGGATCATGCCTCATGTTCAATAACCACTTTTTAAACCCTCACAGTGACCAAAATTGCCATTTTTACAGAGTTTTGCTTACTCAAAAGCTTCAATTTTGACCCGTTTCAGGCACAGAAATGACTTTAAACACACTTATTTTAGTTGACAAATTCCTAATTCACATCCAACAGTAATTGAGAGTCAAAAGATTAAATGTTAAAATTTCATCATTATAGACCATTTTGGGATCGTTCGACAGGTCCGGAGTCATCGTTTTTCATCCGAAAAAGGATTTTTTGGACTGTACCAAAAATGATTCAAAATGTCAATTGGATCATGCCTCATGTTGAATAACCACTTTTTAAACCCTCACAGTGACCAAAAGTGCCATTTTTACAGAGTTTTGCTTACTCAAAAGCTTCCATTTTGACCCGTTTCAGGCACAGAAATGACTTTAAACACACTTATTCTAGTTGACAAAGTCAAAATTCACATCCAACAGTCATTTAGAGTCAAAAGATTAAATGTTGAAATTTCATCATTATAGACCATGTTGGGATCGTTCGACAGATCCGGAGTCATCGTTTTTCATCCGAAAAATGATTTTTTGGACTGTACCAAAAATGATTCAAAATGTCAATTGGATCATTCCTCATGTTGAATAACCACTTTTTCAACCCTCACAGTGACCAAAATTGCCATTTTTACAGAGTTTTGCTTACTCAAAAGCTTCAATTTTGACCCGTTTCAGGCACAGAAATGACTTTAAACACACTTATTTTAGTTGACAAAGTCATAATTCACATCCAACAGTAATTTAGAGTCAAAAGATTAAATGTTAAAATGTCATCATTATAGACCATTTTGGGATCGTTCGACAGGTCCGGAGTCATCGTTTTTCATCCGAAAATTGATTTTTTGGACTGTACCAAAAATGATTCAAAATGTCAATTGGATCATGCCTCATGTTGAATAACCACTTTTTAAACCCTCACAGTGACCAAAATTGCCATTTTTACAGAGTTTTGCTTACTCAAAAGCTTCCATTTTGACCCGTTTCAGGCACAGAAATGACTTTAAACACACTTATTCTAGTTGACAAAGTCATAATTCACATCCAACAGTCATTTAGAGTCAAAAGATTAAATGTTGAAATTTCATCATTATAGACCATTTTGGGATCGTTCGACAGGTCCGGAGTCATCGTTTTTCATCCGAAAATCGATTTTTTGGACTGTACCAAAAATGATTCAAAATGTCAATTGGATCATGCCTCATGTTGAATAACCACTTTTTAAACCCTCACAGTGACCAAAATTGCCATTTTTACAGAGTTTTGCTTACTCAAAAGCTTCAATTTTGACCCGTTTCAGGCACAGAAATGACTTTAAACACACTTATTTTAGTTGACAAAGTCATAATTCACATCCAACAGTCATTTAGAGTCAAAACATTAAATGTTGAAATTTCATCATTATAGACCATTTTGGGATCGTTCGACAGGTCCGGAGTCATCGTTTTTCATCCGAAAATTGATTTTTTGGACTGTACCAAAAATGATTCAAAATGTCAATTGGATCATGCCTCATGTTGAATAACCACTTTTTCAACCCTCACAGTGACCAAAATTGCCATTTTTACAGAGTTTTGCTTACTCAAAAGCTTCCATTTTGACCCGTTTCAGGCACAGAAATGACTTTAAACACACTTATTCTAGTTGACAAAGTCATAATTCACATCCAACAGTCATTTAGTGTCAAAAGATTAAATGTTGAAATTTCATCAATATAGACCATTTTGGGATCGTTCGACAGGTCCGGAGTCATCGTTTTTCATCCGAAAATTGATTTTTTGGACTGTACCAAAAATGATTCAAAATGTCAATTGGATCATGCCTCATGTTGAATAACCACTTTTTCAACCCTCACAGTGACCAAAATTGCCATTTTTACAGAGTTTTGCTTACTCAAAAGCTTCAATTTTGACCCGTTTCAGGCACAGAAATGACTTTAAACACACTTATTTTAGTTGACAAAGTCCTAATTCACATCCAACAGTAATTTAGAGTCAAAAGATTAAATGTTAAAATTTCATCATTATAGACCATTTTGGGATCGTTCGACAGGTCCGGAGTCATTGTTTTTCATCCGAAAATTGATTTTTTGGACTGTACCAAAAATGATTCAAAATGTCAATTGGATCATGCCTCAAGTTGAATAACCACTTTTTAAACCCTCACAGTGACCAAAATTGCCATTTTTACAGAGTTTTGCTTACTCAAAAGCTTCAATTTTGACCAATTTCAGGCACAGACATGACTTTAAACACACTTATTTTAGTTGACAAAGTCTTAATTCACATCCAACAGTAATTTAGAGTCAAAAGATTAAATGTTAAAATGTCATCATTATAGACCATTTTGGGATCGTTCGACAGGTCCGGAGTCATCGTTTTTCATCCGAAAATTGATTTTTTGGACTATACCAAAAATGATTCAAAATGTCAATTGGATCATGCCTCATGTTGAATAACCACTTTTTAAACCCTCACAGTGACCAAAATTGCCATTTTTACAGAGTTTTGCTTACTCAAAAGCTTCCATTTTGACCCGTTTCAGGCACAGAAATGACTTTAAGCACACTTATTCTAGTTGACAAAGTCATAATTCACATCCAACAGTCATTTAGAGTCAAAAGATTAAATGTTAAAATTTCATCATTATAGACCATTTTGGGATCGTTCGACAGGTCCGGAGTCATCGTTTTTCATCCGAAAATTGATTTTTGGGACTGTACCAAAAATGATTCAAAATGTCAATTGGATCATGCCTCATGTTGAATAACCACTTTTTAAACCCTCACAGTGACCAAAATTGCCATTTTTACAGAGTTTTGCTTACTCAAAAACTTCAATTTTGACCCGTTTCAGGCACAGAAATGACTTTAAACACACTTATTCTAGTTGACAAAATCATAATTCACATCCAACAGTAATTTAGAGTCAAAAGATTAAATGTTTAAATTTCATCATTATAGACCATTTTGGAATCGTTCGACAGGTCCGGAGTCATCGTTTTTCATCCGAAAATTGATTTTTTGGACTGTACCAAAAATGATTCAAAATGTCAATTGGATCATGCCTCATGTTCAATAACCACTTTTTAAACCCTCACAGTGACCAAAATTGCCATTTTTACAGAGTTTTGCTTACTCAAAAGCTTCAATTTTGACCCGTTTCAGGCACAGAAATGACTTTAAACACACTTATTTTAGTTGACAAATTCCTAATTCACATCCAACAGTAATTGAGAGTCAAAAGATTAAATGTTAAAATTTCATCATTATAGACCATTTTGGGATCGTTCGACAGGTCCGGAGTCATCGTTTTTCATCCGAAAAAGGATTTTTTGGACTGTACCAAAAATGATTCAAAATGTCAATTGGATCATGCCTCATGTTGAATAACCACTTTTTAAACCCTCACAGTGACCAAAAGTGCCATTTTTACAGAGTTTTGCTTACTCAAAAGCTTCCATTTTGACCCGTTTCAGGCACAGAAATGACTTTAAACACACTTATTCTAGTTGACAAAGTCAAAATTCACATCCAACAGTCATTTAGAGTCAAAAGATTAAATGTTGAAATTTCATCATTATAGACCATGTTGGGATCGTTCGACAGATCCGGAGTCATCGTTTTTCATCCGAAAAATGATTTTTTGGACTGTACCAAAAATGATTCAAAATGTCAATTGGATCATTCCTCATGTTGAATAACCACTTTTTCAACCCTCACAGTGACCAAAATTGCCATTTTTACAGAGTTTTGCTTACTCAAAAGCTTCAATTTTGACCCGTTTCAGGCACAGAAATGACTTTAAACACACTTATTTTAGTTGACAAAGTCATAATTCACATCCAACAGTAATTTAGAGTCAAAAGATTAAATGTTAAAATGTCATCATTATAGACCATTTTGGGATCGTTCGACAGGTCCGGAGTCATCGTTTTTCATCCGAAAATTGATTTTTTGGACTGTACCAAAAATGATTCAAAATGTCAATTGGATCATGCCTCATGTTGAATAACCACTTTTTAAACCCTCACAGTGACCAAAATTGCCATTTTTACAGAGTTTTGCTTACTCAAAAGCTTCCATTTTGACCCGTTTCAGGCACAGAAATGACTTTAAACACACTTATTCTAGTTGACAAAGTCATAATTCACATCCAACAGTCATTTAGAGTCAAAAGATTAAATGTTGAAATTTCATCATTATAGACCATTTTGGGATCGTTCGACAGGTCCGGAGTCATCGTTTTTCATCCGAAAATCGATTTTTTGGACTGTACCAAAAATGATTCAAAATGTCAATTGGATCATGCCTCATGTTGAATAACCACTTTTTAAACCCTCACAGTGACCAAAATTGCCATTTTTACAGAGTTTTGCTTACTCAAAAGCTTCAATTTTGACCCGTTTCAGGCACAGAAATGACTTTAAACACACTTATTTTAGTTGACAAAGTCTTAATTCACATCCAACAGTAATTTAGAGTCAAAAGATTAAATGTTGAAATTTCATCATTATAGACCATTTTGGGATCGTTCGACAGGTCCGGAGTCATCGTTTTTCATCCGAAAATTGATTTTTTGGACTGTACCAAAAATGATTCAAAATGTCAATTGGATCATGCCTCATGTTGAATAACCACTTTTTCAACCCTCACAGTGACCAAAATTGCCATTTTTACAGAGTTTTGCTTACTCAAAAGCTTCAATTTTGACCCGTTTCAGGCACAGAAATGACTTTAAACACACTTATTTTAGTTGACAAAGTCATAATTCACATCCAACAGTCATTTAGAGTCAAAACATTAAATGTTGAAATTTCATCATTATAGACCATTTTGGGATCGTTCGACAGGTCCGGAGTCATCGTTTTTCATCTGAAAATTGATTTTTTGGACTGTACCAAAAATGATTCAAAATGTCAATTGGATCATGCCTCATGTTGAATAACCACTTTTTCAACCCTCACAGTGACCAAAATTGCCATTTTTACAGAGTTTTGCTTACTCAAAAGCTTCCATTTTGACCCGTTTCAGGCACAGAAATGACTTTAAACACACTTATTCTAGTTGACAAAGTCATAATTCACATCCAACAGTCATTTAGTGTCAAAAGATTAAATGTTGAAATTTCATCAATATAGACCATTTTGGGATCGTTCGACAGGTCCGGAGTCATCGTTTTTCATCCGAAAATTGATTTTTTGGACTGTACCAAAAATGATTCAAAATGTCAATTGGATCATGCCTCATGTTGAATAACCACTTTTTCAACCCTCACAGTGACCAAAATTGCCATTTTTACAGAGTTTTGCTTACTCAAAAGCTTCAATTTTGACCCGTTTCAGGCACAGAAATGACTTTAAACACACTTATTTTAGTTGACAAAGTCATAATTCACATCCAACAGTCATTTAGAGTCAAAACATTAAATGTTGAAATTTCATCATTATAGACCATTTTGGGATCGTTCGACAGGTCCGGAGTCATCGTTTTTCATCCGAAAATTGATTTTTGGGACTGTACCAAAAATGATTCAAAATGTCAATTGGATCATGCCTCATGTTGAATAACCACTTTTTAAACCCTCACAGTGACCAAAATTGCCATTTTTACAGAGTTTTGCTTACTCAAAAGCTTCCATTTTGACCCGTTTCAGGCACAGAAATGACTTTAAACACACTTATTCTAGTTGACAAAATCATAATTCACATCCAACAGTAATTTAGAGTCAAAAGATTAAATGTTTAAATTTCATCATTATAGACCATTTTGGAATCGTTCGACAGGTCCGGAGTCATCGTTTTTAATCCGAAAATTGATTTTTTGGACTGTACCAAAAATGATTCAAAATGTCAATTGGATCATGCCTCATGTTGAATAACCACTTTTTAAACCCTCACAGTGACCAAAATTGCCATTTTTACAGAGTTTTGCTTACTCAAAAGCTTCAATTTTGACCCGTTTCAGGCACAGAAATGACTTTAAACACACTTATTTTAGTTGACAAATTCCTAATTCACATCCAACAGTAATTGAGAGTCAAAAGATTAAATGTTAAAATTTCATCATTATAGACCATTTTGGGATCGTTCGACAGGTCCGGAGTCATCGTTTTTCATCCGAAAAAGGATTTTTTGGACTGTACCAAAAATGATTCAAAATGTCAATTGGATCATGCCTCATGTTGAATAACCACTTTTTAAACCCTCACAGTGACCAAAATTGCCATTTTTACAGAGTTTTGCTTACTCAAAAGCTTCCATTTTGACCCGTTTCAGGCACAGAAATGACTTTAAACACACTTATTCTAGTTGACAAAGTCATAATTCACATCCAACAGTCATTTAGAGTCAAAAGATTAAATGTTGAAATTTCATCATTATAGACCATTTTGGGATCGTTCGACAGGTCCGGAGTCATCGTTTTTCATCCGAAAAAGGATTTTTTGGACTGTACCACAAATGATTCAAAATGTCAATTGGATCATGCCTCATGTTGAATAACCCCTTTTTCAACCCTCACAGTGACCAAAATTGCCATTTTTACAGAGTTTTGCTTACTCAAAAGCTTCCATTTTGACCCGTTTCAGGCACAGAAATGACTTTAAACACACTTATTTTAGTTGACAAAGTCATAATTCACATCCAACAGTAATTTAGAGTCAAAAGATTAAATGTTAAAATGTCATCATTATAGACCATTTTGGGATCGTTCGACAGGTCCGGAGTCATCGTTTTTCATCCAAAAATTGATTTTTTGGACTGTACCAAAAATTATTCAAAATGTCAATTGGATCATGCCTCATGTTGAATAACCACTTTTTAAACCCTCACAGTGACCAAAATTGCCATTTTTACAGAGTTTTGCTTACTCAAAAGCTTCCATTTTGACCCGTTTCAGGCACAGAAATGACTTTAAACACACTTATTCTAGTTGACAAAGTCATAATTCACATCCAACAGTCATTTAGAGTCAAAAGATTAAATGTTGAAATTTCATCATTATAGACCATTTTGGGATCGTTCGACAGGTCCGGAGTCATCGTTTTTCATCCGAAAATTGATTTTTTGGACTGTACCAAAAATGATTCAAAATGTCAATTGGATCATGCCTCATGTTGAATAACCACTTTTTAAACCCTCACAGTGACCAAAATTGCCATTTTTACAGAGTTTTGCTTACTCAAAAGCTTCAATTTTGACCCGTTTCAGGCACAGAAATGACTTTAAACACACTTATTTTAGTTGACAAAGTCCTAATTCACATCCAACAGTAATTGAGAGTCAAAAGATTAAATGTTAAAATTTCATCATTATAGACCATTTTGGGATCGTTCGACAGGTCCGGAGTCATCGTTTTTCATCCGAAAATTGATTTTTTGGACTGTACCAAAAATGATTCAAAATGTCAATTGGATCATGCCTCATGTTGAATAACCACTTTTTAAACCCTCACAGTGACCAAAATTGCCATTTTTACAGAGTTTTGCTTACTCAAAAGCTTCCATTTTGACCCGTTTCAGGCACAGAAATGACTTTAAACACACTTATTCTAGTTGACAAAGTCATAATTCACATCCAACAGTCATTTAGTGTCAAAAGATTAAATGTTGAAATTTCATCAATATAGACCATTTTGGGATCGTTCGACAGGTCCGGAGTCATCGTTTTTCATCCGAAAATTGATTTTTTGGACTGTACCAAAAATGATTCAAAATGTCAATTGGATCATGCCTCATGTTGAATAACCACTTTTTAAACCCTCACAGTGACCAAAATTGCCATTTTTACAGAGTTTTGCTTACTCAAAAGCTTCAATTTTGACCCGTTTCAGGCACAGAAATGACTTTAAACACACTTATTTTAGTTGACAAAGTCATAATTCACATCCAACAGTCATTTAGAGTCAAAACATTAAATGTTGAAATTTCATCATTATAGACCATTTTGGGATCGTTCGACAGGTCCGGAGTCATCGTTTTTCATCCGAAAATTGATTTTTGGGACTGTACCAAAAATGATTCAAAATGTCAACTGGATCATGCCTCATGTTGAATAACCACTTTTTAAACCCTCACAGTGACCAAAATTGCCATTTTTACAGAGTTTTGCTTACTCAAAAGCTTCCATTTTGACCCGTTTCAGGCACAGAAATGACTTTAAACACACTTATTCTAGTTGACAAAATCATAATTCACATCCAACAGTAATTTAGAGTCAAAAGATTAAATGTTTAAATTTCATCATTATAGACCATTTTGGAATCGTTCGACAGGTCCGGAGTCATCGTTTTTCATCCGAAAATTGATTTTTTGGACTGTACCAAAAATGATTCAAAATGTCAATTGGATCATGCCTCATGTTGAATAACCACTTTTTAAACCCTCACAGTGACCAAAATTGCCATTTTTACAGAGTTTTGCTTACTCAAAAGCTTCAATTTTGACCCGTTTCAGGCACAGAAATGACTTTAAACACACTTATTTTAGTTGACAAATTCCTAATTCACATCCAACAGTAATTGAGAGTCAAAAGATTAAATGTTAAAATTTCATCATTATAGACCATTTTGGGATCGTTCGACAGGTCCGGAGTCATCGTTTTTCATCCGAAAATTGATTTTTTGGACTGTACCAAAAATGATTCAAAATGTCAATTGGATCTTGCCTTATGTTGAATAACCACTTTTTAAACCCTCACAGTGACCACAATTGCAATTTTTACAGAGTTTTCCTTACTCAAAAGCTTACATTTTGACCCGTTTCAGGCACAGAAATGACTTTAAACACACTTATTTTAGTTGACAAAGTCCTAATTCACATCCAACAGTAATTTAGAGTCAAAAGATTAAATGTTAAAATTTCATCATTATAGACCATTTTGGGATCGTTCGACAGGTTCGGAGTCATCGTTTTTCATCCGAAAATTGATTGTTTTGGACTGTACCAAAAATGATTCAAAATGTCAATTGCATCATGCCTCATGTTGAATAACCACTTTTTAAACCCTCACAGTGACCAAAATTGCCATTTTTACAGAGTTTTGCTTACTCAAAAGCTTCAATTTTGACCCGTTTCAGGCACAGAAATTACTTTAAACACACTTATTTTAGTTGACAAAGTCCTAATTCACATCCAACAGTAATTTAGAGTCAAAAGATTAAAAGTTAAAATTTCATCATTATAGACCATTTTGGGATCGTTCGACAGGTCCGGAGTCATCGTTTTTCATCCGAAAATTGATTTTTTGGACTGTACCAAAAATGATTCAAAATGTCAATTGGATCATGCCTCATGTTGAATAACCACTTTTTCAACCCTCACAGTGACCAAAATTGCCATTTTTACAGAGTTTTGCTTACTCAAAAGCTTCCATTTTGACCCGTTTCAGGCACAGAAATGACTTTAAACACACTTATTCTAGTTGACAAAGTCATAATTCACATCCAACAGTCATTTAGAGTCAAAAGATTAAATGTTGAAATTTCATCATTATAGACCATTTTGGGATCGTTCGACAGGTCCGGAGTCATCGTTTTTCATCCGAAAATTGATTTTTTGGACTGTACCAAAAATGATTCAAAATGTCAATTGGATCATGCCTCATGTTGAATAACCACTTTTTAAACCCTCACAGTGACCAAAATTGCCATTTTTACAGAGTTTTGCTTACTCAAAAGCTTCAATTTTGATCAATTTCAGGCACAGAAATGACTTTAAACACACTTATTTTAGTTGACAAAGTCCTAATTCACATCCAACAGTAATTTAGAGTCAAAAGATTAAATGTTAAAATTTCATCATTATAGACCATTTTGGGATCGTTCGACAGGTCCGGAGTCATCGTTTTTCATCCGAAAATTGATTTTTTGGACTGTACCAAAAATGATTCAAAATGTCAATTGGATCATGCCTCATGTTGAATAACCACTTTTTAAACCCTCACAGTGACCAAAATTGCCATTTTTACAGAGTTTTGCTTACTCAAAAGCTTCCATTTTGACCCGTTTCAGGCACAGAAATGACTTTAAACACACTTATTCTAGTTGACAAAGTCATAATTCACATCCAACAGTCATTTAGAGTCAAAAGATTAAATGTTAAAATTTCATCATTATAGACCATTTTGGGATCGTTCGACAGGTCCGGAGTCATCGTTTTTCATCCGAAAATTGATTTTTGGGACTGTACCAAAAATGATTCAAAATGTCAATTGGATCATGCCTCATGTTGAATAACCACTTTTTAAACCCTCACAGTGACAAAAATTGACATTTTTACAGAGTTTTGCTTACTCAAAAGCTTCCATTTTGACCCGTTTCAGGCACAGAAATGACTTTAAACACACTTATTCTAGTTGACAAAGTCATAATTCACATCCAACAGTCATTTAGAGTCAAAAGATTAAATGTTGAAATTTCATCATTATAGACCATTTTGGGATCGTTCGACAGGTCCGGAGTCATCGTTTTTCATCCGAAAATTGATTTTTGGGACTGTACCAAAAATGATTCAAAATGTCAATTGGATCTTGCCTCATGTTGAATAACCACTTTTTAAACCCTCACAGTGACCACAATTGCCATTTTTACAGAGTTTTCCTTACTCAAAAGCTTAAATTTTGACCCGTTTCAGGCACAGAAATGACTTTAAACACACTAATTTTAGTTGACAAAGTCCTAATTCACATCCAACAGTAATTTATAGTCAAAAGAATAAATGTTAAAATGTCATCATTATAGACCATTTTGGGATCGTTCGACAGGTCCGGAGTCATCGTTTTTCATCCGAAAATTGATTTTTTGGACTGTACCAAAAATGATTCAAAATGTCAATTGGATCTTGCCTCATGTTGAATAACCACTTTTTAAACCCTCACAGTGACCACAATTGCCATTTTTACAGAGTTTTGCTTACTCAAAAGCTTCCATTTTGACCCGTTTCAGGCACAGAAATGACTTTAAACACACTTATTCTAGTTGACAAAGTCATAATTCACATCCAACAGTCATTTAGAGTCAAAAGATTAAATGTTAAAATTTCATCATTATAGACCATTTTGGGATCGTTCGACAGGTCCGGAGTCATCGTTTTTCATCCGAAAATTGATTTTTGGGACTGTACCAAAAATGATTCTAAATGTCAATTGGATCATGCCTCATGTTGAATAACTACTTTTTAAACCCTCACAGTGACCAAAATTGCCATTTTTACAGAGTTTTGCTTACTCAAAAGCTTCAATTTTGACCCGTTTCAGGCACAGAAATGACTTTAAACACACTAATTTTAGTTGACAAAGTCCTAATTCACATCCAACAGTAATTTATAGTCAAAAGAATAAATGTTAAAATTTCATCATTATAGACCATTTTGGGATCGTTCGACAGGTCCGGAGTCATCGTTTTTCATCCGAAAATTGATTTTTTGGACTGTACCAAAAATGATTCAAAATGTCAATTGGATCTTGCCTCATGTTGAATAACCACTTTTTAAACCCTCACAGTGACCACAATTGCAATTTTTACAGAGTTTTCCTTACTCAAAAGCTTAAATTTTGACCCGTTTCAGGCACAGAAATGACTTTAAACACACTTATTTTAGTTGACAAAGTCCTAATTCACATCCAACAGTAATTTAGAGTCAAAAGATTAAATGTTAAAATTTCATCATTATAGACCATTTTGGGATCGTTCGACAGGTCCGGAGTCATCGTTTTTCATCCGAAAATTGATTGTTTTGGACTGTACCAAAAATGATTCAAAATGTCAATTGCATCATGCCTCATGTTGAATAACCACTTTTTAAACCCTCACAGTGACCAAAATTGCCATTTTTACAGAGTTTTGCTTACTCAAAAGCTTCAATTTTGACCCGTTTCAGGCACAGAAATGACTTTAAACACACTTATTTTAGTTGACAAAGTCCTAATTCACATCCAACAGTAATTTAGAGTCAAAAGATTAAAAGTTAAAATTTCATCATTATAGACCATTTTGGGATCGTTCGACAGGTCCGGAGTCATCGTTTTTCATCCGAAAATTGATTTTTTGGACTGTACCAAAAATGATTCAAAATGTCAATTGGATCATGCCTCATGTTGAATAACCACTTTTTCAACCCTCACAGTGACCAAAATTGCCATTTTTACAGAGTTTTGCTTACTCAAAAGCTTCCATTTTGACCCGTTTCAGGCACAGAAATGACTTTAAACACACTTATTCTAGTTGACAAAGTCATAATTCACATCCAACAGTCATTTAGAGTCAAAAGATTAAATGTTGAAATTTCATCATTATAGACCATTTTGGGATCGTTCGACAGGTCCGGAGTCATCGTTTTTCATCCGAAAATTGATTTTTTGGACTGTACCAAAAATGATTCAAAATGTCAATTGGATCATGCCTCATGTTGAATAACCACTTTTTAAACCCTCACAGTGACCAAAATTGCCATTTTTACAGAGTTTTGCTTACTCAAAAGCTTCAATTTTGATCAATTTCAGGCACAGAAATGACTTTAAACACACTTATTTTAGTTGACAAAGTCCTAATTCACATCCAACAGTAATTTAGAGTCAAAAGATTAAATGTTAAAATTTCATCATTATAGACCATTTTGGGATCGTTCGACAGGTCCGGAGTCATCGTTTTTCATCCGAAAATTGATTTTTTGGACTGTACCAAAAATGATTCAAAATGTCAATTGGATCATGCCTCATGTTGAATAACCACTTTTTAAACCCTCACAGTGACCAAAATTGCCATTTTTACAGAGTTTTGCTTACTCAAAAGCTTCCATTTTGACCCGTTTCAGGCACAGAAATGACTTTAAACACACTTATTCTAGTTGACAAAGTCATAATTCACATCCAACAGTCATTTAGAGTCAAAAGATTAAATGTTAAAATTTCATCATTATAGACCATTTTGGGATCGTTCGACAGGTCCGGAGTCATCGTTTTTCATCCGAAAATTGATTTTTGGGACTGTACCAAAAATGATTCAAAATGTCAATTGGATCTTGCCTCATGTTGAATAACCACTTTTTAAACCCTCACAGTGACCACAATTGCCATTTTTACAGAGTTTTCCTTACTCAAAAGCTTAAATTTTGACCTGTTTCAGGCACAGAAATGACTTTAAACACACTAATTTTAGTTGACAAAGTCCTAATTCACATCCAACAGTAATTTATAGTCAAAAGAATAAATGTTAAAATTTCATCATTATAGACCATTTTGGAATCGTTCGACAGGTCCGGAGTCATCGTTTTTCATCCGAAAATTGATTTTTTGGACTGTACCAAAAATGATTCAAAATGTCAATTGGATCTTGCCTTATGTTGAATAACCACTTTTTAAACCCTCACAGTGACCACAATTGCAATTTTTACAGAGTTTTCCTTACTCAAAAGCTTACATTTTGACCCGTTTCAGGCACAGAAATGACTTTAAACACACTTATTTTAGTTGACAAAGTCCTAATTCACATCCAACAGTAATTTAGAGTCAAAAGATTAAATGTTAAAATTTCATCATTATAGACCATTTTGGGATCGTTCGACAGGTCCGGAGTCATCGTTTTTCATCCGAAAATTGATTGTTTTGGACTGTACCAAAAATGATTCAAAATGTCAATTGCATCATGCCTCATGTTGAATAACCACTTTTTAAACCCTCACAGTGACCAAAATTGCCATTTTTACAGAGTTTTGCTTACTCAAAAGCTTCAATTTTGACCCGTTTCAGGCACAGAAATGACTTTAAACACACTTATTTTAGTTGACAAAGTCCTAATTCACATCCAACAGTAATTTAGAGTCAAAAGATTAAAAGTTAAAATTTCATCATTATAGACCATTTTGGGATCGTTCGACAGGTCCGGAGTCATCGGTTTTCATCCGAAAATTGACTTTTTGGACTGTACCAAAAATGATTCAAAATGTCAATTGGATCATGCCTCATGTTGAATAACCACTTTTTCAACCCTCACAGTGACCAAAATTGCCATTTTTACAGAGTTTTGCTTACTCAAAAGCTTCCATTTTGACCCGTTTCAGGCACAGAAATGACTTTAAACACACTTATTCTAGTTGACAAAGTCATAATTCACATCCAACAGTCATTTAGAGTCAAAAGATTAAATGTTGAAATTTCATCATTATAGACCATTTTGGGATCGTTCGACAGGTCCGGAGTCATCGTTTTTCATCCGAAAATTGATTTTTTGGACTGTACCAAAAATGATTCAAAATGTCAATTGGATCATGCCTCATGTTGAATAACCACTTTTTAAACCCTCACAGTGACCAAAATTGCCATTTTTACAGAGTTTTGCTTACTCAAAAGCTTCAATTTTGATCAATTTCAGGCACAGAAATGACTTTAAACACACTTATTTTAGTTGACAAAGTCCTAATTCACATCCAACAGTAATTTAGAGTCAAAAGATTAAATGTTAAAATTTCATCATTATAGACCATTTTGGGATCGTTCGACAGGTCCGGAGTCATCGTTTTTCATCCGAAAATTGATTTTTTGGACTGTACCAAAAATGATTCAAAATGTCAATTGGATCATGCCTCATGTTGAATAACCACTTTTTAAACCCTCACAGTGACCAAAATTGCCATTTTTACAGAGTTTTGCTTACTCAAAAGCTTCCATTTTGACCCGTTTCAGGCACAGAAATGACTTTAAACACACTTATTCTAGTTGACAAAGTCATAATTCACATCCAACAGTCATTTAGAGTCAAAAGATTAAATGTTAAAATTTCATCATTATAGACCATTTTGGGATCGTTCGACAGGTCCGGAGTCATCGTTTTTCATCCGAAAATTGATTTTTGGGACTGTACCAAAAATGATTCAAAATGTCAATTGGATCATGCCTCATGTTGAATAACCACTTTTTAAACCCTCACAGTGACAAAAATTGCCATTTTTACAGAGTTTTGCTTACTCAAAAGCTTCAATTTTGATCAATTTCAGGCACAGAAATGACTTTAAACACACTTATTTTAGTTGACAAAGTCCTAATTCACATCCAACAGTAATTTAGAGTCAAAAGATTAAATGTTAAAATTTCATCATTATAGACCATTTTGGGATCGTTCGACAGGTCCGGAGTCATCGTTTTTCATCCGAAAATTGATTTTTTGGACTGTACCAAAAATGATTCAAAATGTCAATTGGATCATGCCTCATGTTGAATAACCACTTTTTAAACCCTCACAGTGACCAAAATTGCCATTTTTACAGAGTTTTGCTTACTCAAAAGCTTCCATTTTGACCCGTTTCAGGCACAGAAATGACTTTAAACACACTTATTCTAGTTGACAAAGTCATAATTCACATCCAACAGTCATTTAGAGTCAAAAGATTAAATGTTAAAATTTCATCATTATAGACCATTTTGGGATCGTTCGACAGGTCCGGAGTCATCGTTTTTCATCCGAAAATTGATTTTTGGGACTGTACCAAAAATGATTCAAAATGTCAATTGGATCTTGCCTCATGTTGAATAACCACTTTTTAAACCCTCACAGTGACCACAATTGCCATTTTTACAGAGTTTTCCTTACTCAAAAGCTTAAATTTTGACCTGTTTCAGGCACAGAAATGACTTTAAACACACTAATTTTAGTTGACAAAGTCCTAATTCACATCCAACAGTAATTTATAGTCAAAAGAATAAATGTTAAAATTTCATCATTATAGACCATTTTGGAATCGTTCGACAGGTCCGGAGTCATCGTTTTTCATCCGAAAATTGATTTTTTGGACTGTACCAAAAATGATTCAAAATGTCAATTGGATCTTGCCTTATGTTGAATAACCACTTTTTAAACCCTCACAGTGACCACAATTGCAATTTTTACAGAGTTTTCCTTACTCAAAAGCTTACATTTTGACCCGTTTCAGGCACAGAAATGACTTTAAACACACTTATTTTAGTTGACAAAGTCCTAATTCACATCCAACAGTAATTTAGAGTCAAAAGATTAAATGTTAAAATTTCATCATTATAGACCATTTTGGGATCGTTCGACAGGTCCGGAGTCATCGTTTTTCATCCGAAAATTGATTGTTTTGGACTGTACCAAAAATGATTCAAAATGTCAATTGCATCATGCCTCATGTTGAATAACCACTTTTTAAACCCTCACAGTGACCAAAATTGCCATTTTTACAGAGTTTTGCTTACTCAAAAGCTTCAATTTTGACCCGTTTCAGGCACAGAAATGACTTTAAACACACTTATTTTAGTTGACAAAGTCCTAATTCACATCCAACAGTAATTTAGAGTCAAAAGATTAAAAGTTAAAATTTCATCATTATAGACCATTTTGGGATCGTTCGACAGGTCCGGAGTCATCGGTTTTCATCCGAAAATTGACTTTTTGGACTGTACCAAAAATGATTCAAAATGTCAATTGGATCATGCCTCATGTTGAATAACCACTTTTTCAACCCTCACAGTGACCAAAATTGCCATTTTTACAGAGTTTTGCTTACTCAAAAGCTTCCATTTTGACCCGTTTCAGGCACAGAAATGACTTTAAACACACTTATTCTAGTTGACAAAGTCATAATTCACATCCAACAGTCATTTAGAGTCAAAAGATTAAATGTTGACATTTCATCATTATAGACCATTTTGGGATCGTTCGACAGGTCCGGAGTCATCGTTTTTCATCCGAAAATTGATTTTTTGGACTGTACCAAAAATGATTCAAAATGTCAATTGGATCATGCCTCATGTTGAATAACCACTTTTTAAACCCTCACAGTGACCAAAATTGGCATTTTTACAGAGTTTTGCTTACTCAAAAGCTTCAATTTTGATCAATTTCAGGCACAGAAATGACTTTAAACACACTTATTTTAGTTGACAAAGTCCTAATTCACATCCAACAGTAATTTAGAGTCAAAAGATTAAATGTTAAAATTTCATCATTATAGACCATTTTGGGATCGTTCGACAGGTCCGGAGTCATCGTTTTTCATCCGAAAATTGATTTTTTGGACTGTACCAAAAATGATTCAAAATGTCAATTGGATCATGCCTCATGTTGAATAACCACTTTTTAAACCCTCACAGTGACCAAAATTGCCATTTTTACAGAGTTTTGCTTACTCAAAAGCTTCCATTTTGACCCGTTTCAGGCACAGAAATGACTTTAAACACACTTATTCTAGTTGACAAAGTCATAATTCACATCCAACAGTCATTTAGAGTCAAAAGATTAAATGTTAAAATTTCATCATTATAGACCATTTTGGGATCGTTCGACAGGTCCGGAGTCATCGTTTTTCATCCGAAAATTGATTTTTGGGACTGTACCAAAAATGATTCAAAATGTCAATTGGATCATGCCTCATGTTGAATAACCACTTTTTAAACCCTCACAGTGACAAAAATTGCCATTTTTACAGAGTTTTGCTTACTCAAAAGCTTCCATTTTGACCCGTTTCAGGCACAGAAATGACTTTAAACACACTTATTCTAGTTGACAAAGTCATAATTCACATCCAACAGTCATTTAGAGTCAAAAGATTAAATGTTGAAATTTCATCATTATAGACCATTTTGGGATCGTTCGACAGGTCCGGAGTCATCGTTTTTCATCCGAAAATTGATTTTTGGGACTGTACCAAAAATGATTCAAAATGTCAATTGGATCTTGCCTCATGTTGAATAACCACTTTTTAAACCCTCACAGTGACCACAATTGCCATTTTTACAGAGTTTTCCTTACTCAAAAGCTTAAATTTTGACCCGTTTCAGGCACAGAAATGACTTTAAACACACTAATTTTAGTTGACAAAGTCCTAATTCACATCCAACAGTAATTTATAGTCAAAAGAATAAATGTTAAAATTTCATCATTATAGACCATTTTGGGATCGTTCGACAGGTCAGGAGTCATCGTTTTTCATCCGAAAATTGATTTTTTGGACTGTACCAAAAATGATTCAAAATGTCAATTGGATCTTGCCTCATGTTGAATAACCACTTTTTAAACCCTCACAGTGACCACAATTGCCATTTTTACAGAGTTTTCCTTACTCAAAAGCTTAAATTTTGACCCGTTTCAGGCACAGAAATGACTTTAAACACACTTATTTTAGTTGACAAAGTCCTAATTCACATCCAACAGTAATTTAGAGTCAAAAGATTAAATGTTAAAATTTCATCATTATAGACCATTTTGGGATCGTTCGACAGGTCCGGAGTCATCGTTTTTCATCCGAAAATTGATTTTTGGGACTGTACCAAAAATGATTCAAAATGTCAATTGGATCATGCCTCATGTTGAATAACCACTTTTTAAACCCTCACAGTGACCAAAATTGCCATTTTTACAGAGTTTTGCTTACTCAAAAGCTTCAATTTTGACCCGTTTCAGGCACAGAAATGACTTTAAACACACTTATTTTAGTTGACAAAGTCCTAATTCACATCCAACAGTAATTTAGAGTCAAAAGATTAAATGTTGAAATTTCATCATTATAGACCATTTTGGGATCGTTCGACAGGTCCGGAGTCATCGTTTTTCATCCGAAAATTGATTTTTTGGACTGTACCAAAAATGATTCAAAATGTCAATTGGATCATGCCTCATGTTGAATAACCACTTTTTAAACCCTCACAGTGACCAAAATTGCCATTTTTACAGAGTTTTGCTTACTCAAAAGCTTCCATTTTGACCCGTTTCAGGCACAGAAATGACTTTAAACACACTTATTTTAGTTGACAAAGTCATAATTCACATCCAACAGTCATTTAGAGTCAAAAGATTAAATGTTGAAATTTCATCATTTTAGACCATTTTGGGATCGTTCGACAGGTCCGGAGTCTTCGTTTTTCATCCGAAAATTGATTTTTGGGACTGTACCAAAAATGATTCAAAATGTCAATTGGATCTTGCCTCATGTTGAATAACCACTTTTTAAACCCTCACAGTGACCACAATTGCCATTTTTACAGAGTTTTCCTTACTCAAAAGCTTAAATTTTGACCCGTTTCAGGCACAGAAATGACTTTAAACACACTAATTTTAGTTGACAAAGTCCTAATTCACATCCAACAGTAATTTATAGTCAAAAGAATAAATGTTAAAATTTCATCATTATAGACCATTTTGGGATCGTTCGACAGGTCCGGAGTCATCGTTTTTCATCCGAAAATTGATTTTTTGGACTGTACCAAAAATGATTCAAAATGTCAATTGGATCTTGCCTCATGTTGAATAACCACTTTTTAAACCCTCACAGTGACCACAATTGCCATTTTTACAGAGTTTTGCTTACTCAAAAGCTTCCATTTTGACCCGTTTCAGGCACAGAAATGACTTTAAACACACTTATTCTAGTTGACAAAGTCATAATTCACATCCAACAGTCATTTAGAGTCAAAAGATTAAATGTTAAAATTTCATCATTATAGACCATTTTGGGATCGTTCGACAGGTCCGGAGTCATCGTTTTTCATCCGAAAATTGATTTTTGGGACTGTACCAAAAATGATTCTAAATGTCAATTGGATCATGCCTCATGTTGAATAACCACTTTTTAAACCCTCACAGTGACCAAAATTGCCATTTTTACAGAGTTTTGCTTACTCAAAAGCTTCAATTTTGACCCGTTTCAGGCACAGAAATGACTTTAAACACACTTATTTTAGTTGACAAAGTCCTAATTCACATCCAACAGTAATTTAGAGTCAAAAGATTAAATGTTGAAATTTCATCATTATAGACCATTTTGGGATCGTTCGACAGGTCCGGAGTCATCGTTTTTCATCCGAAAATTGATTTTTGGGACTGTACCAAAAATGATTCAAAATGTCAATTGGATCTTGCCTCATGTTGAATAACCACTTTTTAAACCCTCACAGTGACCACAATTGCCATTTTTACAGAGTTTTCCTTACTCAAAAGCTTAAATTTTGACCCGTTTCAGGCACAGAAATGACTTTAAACACACTAATTTTAGTTGACAAAGTCCTAATTCACATCCAACAGTAATTTATAGTCAAAAGAATAAATGTTAAAATTTCATCATTATAGACCATTTTGGGATCGTTCGACAGGTCCGGAGTCATCGTTTTTCATCCGAAAATTGATTTTTTGGACTGTACCAAAAATGATTCAAAATGTCAATTGGATCATGCCTCATGTTGAATAACCACTTTTTAAACCCTCACAGTGACCAAAATTGCCATTTTTACAGAGTTTTGCTTACTCAAAAGCTTCAATTTTGATCAATTTCAGGCACAGAAATGACTTTAAACACACTTATTTTAGTTGACAAAGTCCTAATTCACATCCAACAGTAATTTAGAGTCAAAAGATTAAATGTTAAAATTTCATCATTATAGACCATTTTGGGATCGTTCGACAGGTCCGGAGTCATCGTTTTTCATCCGAAAATTGATTTTTTGGACTGTACCAAAAATGATTCAAAATGTCAATTGGATCATGCCTCATGTTGAATAACCACTTTTTAAACCCTCACAGTGACCAAAATTGCCATTTTTACAGAGTTTTGCTTACTCAAAAGCTTCCATTTTGACCCGTTTCAGGCACAGAAATGACTTTAAACACACTTATTCTAGTTGACAAAGTCATAATTCACATCCAACAGTCATTTAGAGTCAAAAGATTAAATGTTGAAATTTCATCATTATAGACCATTTTGGGATCGTTCGACAGGTCCGGAGTCATCGTTTTTCATCCGAAAATTGATTTTTGGGACTGTACCAAAAATGATTCAAAATGTCAATTGGATCTTGCCTCATGTTGAATAACCACTTTTTAAACCCTCACAGTGACCACAATTGCCATTTTTACAGAGTTTTCCTTACTCAAAAGCTTAAATTTTGACCCGTTTCAGGCACAGAAATGACTTTAAACACACTAATTTTAGTTGACAAAGTCCTAATTCACATCCAACAGTAATTTATAGTCAAAAGAATAAATGTTAAAATTTCATCATTATAGACCATTTTGGGATCGTTCGACAGGTCCGGAGTCATCGTTTTTCATCCGAAAATTGATTTTTTGGACTGTACCAAAAATGATTCAAAATGTCAATTGGATCTTGCCTCATGTTGAATAACCACTTTTTAAACCCTCACAGTGACCACAATTGCCATTTTTACAGAGTTTTGCTTACTCAAAAGCTTCCATTTTGACCCGTTTCAGGCACAGAAATGACTTTAAACACACTTATTCTAGTTGACAAAGTCATAATTCACATCCAACAGTCATTTAGAGTCAAAAGATTAAATGTTAAAATTTCATCATTATAGACCATTTTGGGATCGTTCGACAGGTCCGGAGTCATCGTTTTTCATCCGAAAATTGATTTTTGGGACTGTACCAAAAATGATTCTAAATGTCAATTGGATCATGCCTCATGTTGAATAACTACTTTTTAAACCCTCACAGTGACCAAAATTGCCATTTTTACAGAGTTTTGCTTACTCAAAAGCTTCAATTTTGACCCGTTTCAGGCACAGAAATGACTTTAAACACACTTATTTTAGTTGACAAAGTCCTAATTCACATCCAACAGTAATTTAGAGTCAAAAGATTAAATGTTGAAATTTCATCATTATAGACCATTTTGGGATCGTTCGACAGGTCCGGAGTCATCGTTTTTCATCCGAAAATTGATTTTTTGGACTGTACCAAAAATGATTCAAAATGTCAATTGGATCATGCCTCATGTTGAATAACCACTTTTTAAACCCTCACAGTGACAAAAATTGCCATTTTTACAGAGTTTTGCTTACTCAAAAGCTTCCATTTTGACCCGTTTCAGGCACAGAAATGACTTTAAACACACTTATTCTAGTTGACAAAGTCATAATTCACATCCAACAGTCATTTAGAGTCAAAAGATTAAATGTTGAAATTTCATCATTATAGACCATTTTGGGATCGTTCGACAGGTCCGGAGTCATCGTTTTTCATCCGAAAATTGATTTTTGGGACTGTACCAAAAATGATTCAAAATGTCAATTGGATCTTGCCTCATGTTGAATAACCACTTTTTAAACCCTCACAGTGACCACAATTGCCATTTTTACAGAGTTTTCCTTACTCAAAAGCTTAAATTTTGACCCGTTTCAGGCACAGAAATGACTTTAAACACACTAATTTTAGTTGACAAAGTCCTAATTCACATCCAACAGTAATTTATAGTCAAAAGAATAAATGTTAAAATTTCATCATTATAGACCATTTTGGGATCGTTCGACAGGTCAGGAGTCATCGTTTTTCATCCGAAAATTGATTTTTTGGACTGTACCAAAAATGATTCAAAATGTCAATTGGATCTTGCCTCATGTTGAATAACCACTTTTTAAACCCTCACAGTGACCACAATTGCCATTTTTACAGAGTTTTCCTTACTCAAAAGCTTAAATTTTGACCCGTTTCAGGCACAGAAATGACTTTAAACACACTTATTTTAGTTGACAAAGTCCTAATTCACATCCAACAGTAATTTAGAGTCAAAAGATTAAATGTTAAAATTTCATCATTATAGACCATTTTGGGATCGTTCGACAGGTCCGGAGTCATCGTTTTTCATCCGAAAATTGATTTTTGGGACTGTACCAAAAATGATTCAAAATGTCAATTGGATCATGCCTCATGTTGAATAACCACTTTTTAAACCCTCACAGTGACCAAAATTGCCATTTTTACAGAGTTTTGCTTACTCAAAAGCTTCAATTTTGACCCGTTTCAGGCACAGAAATGACTTTAAACACACTTATTTTAGTTGACAAAGTCCTAATTCACATCCAACAGTAATTTAGAGTCAAAAGATTAAATGTTGAAATTTCATCATTATAGACCATTTTGGGATCGTTCGACAGGTCCGGAGTCATCGTTTTTCATCCGAAAATTGATTTTTGGGACTGTACCAAAAATGATTCAAAATGTCAATTGGATCTTGCCTCATGTTGAATAACCACTTTTTAAACCCTCACAGTGACCACAATTGCCATTTTTACAGAGTTTTCCTTACTCAAAAGCTTAAATTTTGACCCGTTTCAGGCACAGAAATGACTTTAAACACACTAATTTTAGTTGACAAAGTCCTAATTCACATCCAACAGTAATTTATAGTCAAAAGAATAAATGTTAAAATTTCATCATTATAGACCATTTTGGGATCGTTCGACAGGTCAGGAGTCATCGTTTTTCATCCGAAAATTGATTTTTTGGACTGTACCAAAAATGATTCAAAATGTCAATTGGATCTTGCCTCATGTTGAATAACCACTTTTTAAACCCTCACAGTGACCACAATTGCCATTTTTACAGAGTTTTCCTTACTCAAAAGCTTAAATTTTGACCCGTTTCAGGCACAGAAATGACTTTAAACACACTTATTTTAGTTGACAAAGTCCTAATTCACATCCAACAGTAATTTAGAGTCAAAAGATTAAATGTTAAAATTTCATCATTATAGACCATTTTGGGATCGTTCGACAGGTCCGGAGTCATCGTTTTTCATCCGAAAATTGATTTTTGGGACTGTACCAAAAATGATTCAAAATGTCAATTGGATCATGCCTCATGTTGAATAACCACTTTTTAAACCCTCACAGTGACCAAAATTGCCATTTTTACAGAGTTTTGCTTACTCAAAAGCTTCAATTTTGACCCGTTTCAGGCACAGAAATGACTTTAAACACACTTATTTTAGTTGACAAAGTCCTAATTCACATCCAACAGTAATTTAGAGTCAAAAGATTAAATGTTGAAATTTCATCATTATAGACCATTTTGGGATCGTTCGACAGGTCCGGAGTCATCGTTTTTCATCCGAAAATTGATTTTTTGGACTGTACCAAAAATGATTCAAAATGTCAATTGGATCATGCCTCATGTTGAATAACCACTTTTTAAACCCTCACAGTGACCAAAATTGCCATTTTTACAGAGTTTTGCTTACTCAAAAGCTTCCATTTTGACCCGTTTCAGGCACAGAAATGACTTTAAACACACTTATTTTAGTTGACAAAGTCATAATTCACATCCAACAGTCATTTAGAGTCAAAAGATTAAATGTTGAAATTTCATCATTTTAGACCATTTTGGGATCGTTCGACAGGTCCGGAGTCTTCGTTTTTCATCCGAAAATTGATTTTTGGGACTGTACCAAAAATGATTCAAAATGTCAATTGGATCTTGCCTCATGTTGAATAACCACTTTTTAAACCCTCACAGTGACCACAATTGCCATTTTTACAGAGTTTTCCTTACTCAAAAGCTTAAATTTTGACCCGTTTCAGGCACAGAAATGACTTTAAACACACTAATTTTAGTTGACAAAGTCCTAATTCACATCCAACAGTAATTTATAGTCAAAAGAATAAATGTTAAAATTTCATCATTATAGACCATTTTGGGATCGTTCGACAGGTCCGGAGTCATCGTTTTTCATCCGAAAATTGATTTTTTGGACTGTACCAAAAATGATTCAAAATGTCAATTGGATCTTGCCTCATGTTGAATAACCACTTTTTAAACCCTCACAGTGACCACAATTGCCATTTTTACAGAGTTTTGCTTACTCAAAAGCTTCCATTTTGACCCGTTTCAGGCACAGAAATGACTTTAAACACACTTATTCTAGTTGACAAAGTCATAATTCACATCCAACAGTCATTTAGAGTCAAAAGATTAAATGTTAAAATTTCATCATTATAGACCATTTTGGGATCGTTCGACAGGTCCGGAGTCATCGTTTTTCATCCGAAAATTGATTTTTGGGACTGTACCAAAAATGATTCTAAATGTCAATTGGATCATGCCTCATGTTGAATAACCACTTTTTAAACCCTCACAGTGACCAAAATTGCCATTTTTACAGAGTTTTGCTTACTCAAAAGCTTCAATTTTGACCCGTTTCAGGCACAGAAATGACTTTAAACACACTTATTTTAGTTGACAAAGTCCTAATTCACATCCAACAGTAATTTAGAGTCAAAAGATTAAATGTTGAAATTTCATCATTATAGACCATTTTGGGATCGTTCGACAGGTCCGGAGTCATCGTTTTTCATCCGAAAATTGATTTTTGGGACTGTACCAAAAATGATTCAAAATGTCAATTGGATCTTGCCTCATGTTGAATAACCACTTTTTAAACCCTCACAGTGACCACAATTGCCATTTTTACAGAGTTTTCCTTACTCAAAAGCTTAAATTTTGACCCGTTTCAGGCACAGAAATGACTTTAAACACACTAATTTTAGTTGACAAAGTCCTAATTCACATCCAACAGTAATTTATAGTCAAAAGAATAAATGTTAAAATTTCATCATTATAGACCATTTTGGGATCGTTCGACAGGTCCGGAGTCATCGTTTTTCATCCGAAAATTGATTTTTTGGACTGTACCAAAAATGATTCAAAATGTCAATTGGATCATGCCTCATGTTGAATAACCACTTTTTAAACCCTCACAGTGACCAAAATTGCCATTTTTACAGAGTTTTGCTTACTCAAAAGCTTCAATTTTGATCAATTTCAGGCACAGAAATGACTTTAAACACACTTATTTTAGTTGACAAAGTCCTAATTCACATCCAACAGTAATTTAGAGTCAAAAGATTAAATGTTAAAATTTCATCATTATAGACCATTTTGGGATCGTTCGACAGGTCCGGAGTCATCGTTTTTCATCCGAAAATTGATTTTTTGGACTGTACCAAAAATGATTCAAAATGTCAATTGGATCATGCCTCATGTTGAATAACCACTTTTTAAACCCTCACAGTGACCAAAATTGCCATTTTTACAGAGTTTTGCTTACTCAAAAGCTTCCATTTTGACCCGTTTCAGGCACAGAAATGACTTTAAACACACTTATTCTAGTTGACAAAGTCATAATTCACATCCAACAGTCATTTAGAGTCAAAAGATTAAATGTTGAAATTTCATCATTATAGACCATTTTGGGATCGTTCGACAGGTCCGGAGTCATCGTTTTTCATCCGAAAATTGATTTTTGGGACTGTACCAAAAATGATTCAAAATGTCAATTGGATCTTGCCTCATGTTGAATAACCACTTTTTAAACCCTCACAGTGACCACAATTGCCATTTTTACAGAGTTTTCCTTACTCAAAAGCTTAAATTTTGACCCGTTTCAGGCACAGAAATGACTTTAAACACACTAATTTTAGTTGACAAAGTCCTAATTCACATCCAACAGTAATTTATAGTCAAAAGAATAAATGTTAAAATTTCATCATTATAGACCATTTTGGGATCGTTCGACAGGTCCGGAGTCATCGTTTTTCATCCGAAAATTGATTTTTTGGACTGTACCAAAAATGATTCAAAATGTCAATTGGATCTTGCCTCATGTTGAATAACCACTTTTTAAACCCTCACAGTGACCACAATTGCCATTTTTACAGAGTTTTGCTTACTCAAAAGCTTCCATTTTGACCCGTTTCAGGCACAGAAATGACTTTAAACACACTTATTCTAGTTGACAAAGTCATAATTCACATCCAACAGTCATTTAGAGTCAAAAGATTAAATGTTAAAATTTCATCATTATAGACCATTTTGGGATCGTTCGACAGGTCCGGAGTCATCGTTTTTCATCCGAAAATTGATTTTTGGGACTGTACCAAAAATGATTCTAAATGTCAATTGGATCATGCCTCATGTTGAATAACTACTTTTTAAACCCTCACAGTGACCAAAATTGCCATTTTTACAGAGTTTTGCTTACTCAAAAGCTTCAATTTTGACCCGTTTCAGGCACAGAAATGACTTTAAACACACTTATTTTAGTTGACAAAGTCCTAATTCACATCCAACAGTAATTTAGAGTCAAAAGATTAAATGTTGAAATTTCATCATTATAGACCATTTTGGGATCGTTCGACAGGTCCGGAGTCATCGTTTTTCATCCGAAAATTGATTTTTTGGACTGTACCAAAAATGATTCAAAATGTCAATTGGATCATGCCTCATGTTGAATAACCACTTTTTAAACCCTCACAGTGACAAAAATTGCCATTTTTACAGAGTTTTGCTTACTCAAAAGCTTCCATTTTGACCCGTTTCAGGCACAGAAATGACTTTAAACACACTTATTCTAGTTGACAAAGTCATAATTCACATCCAACAGTCATTTAGAGTCAAAAGATTAAATGTTGAAATTTCATCATTATAGACCATTTTGGGATCGTTCGACAGGTCCGGAGTCATCGTTTTTCATCCGAAAATTGATTTTTGGGACTGTACCAAAAATGATTCAAAATGTCAATTGGATCTTGCCTCATGTTGAATAACCACTTTTTAAACCCTCACAGTGACCACAATTGCCATTTTTACAGAGTTTTCCTTACTCAAAAGCTTAAATTTTGACCCGTTTCAGGCACAGAAATGACTTTAAACACACTAATTTTAGTTGACAAAGTCCTAATTCACATCCAACAGTAATTTATAGTCAAAAGAATAAATGTTAAAATTTCATCATTATAGACCATTTTGGGATCGTTCGACAGGTCAGGAGTCATCGTTTTTCATCCGAAAATTGATTTTTTGGACTGTACCAAAAATGATTCAAAATGTCAATTGGATCTTGCCTCATGTTGAATAACCACTTTTTAAACCCTCACAGTGACCACAATTGCCATTTTTACAGAGTTTTCCTTACTCAAAAGCTTAAATTTTGACCCGTTTCAGGCACAGAAATGACTTTAAACACACTTATTTTAGTTGACAAAGTCCTAATTCACATCCAACAGTAATTTAGAGTCAAAAGATTAAATGTTAAAATTTCATCATTATAGACCATTTTGGGATCGTTCGACAGGTCCGGAGTCATCGTTTTTCATCCGAAAATTGATTTTTGGGACTGTACCAAAAATGATTCAAAATGTCAATTGGATCATGCCTCATGTTGAATAACCACTTTTTAAACCCTCACAGTGACCAAAATTGCCATTTTTACAGAGTTTTGCTTACTCAAAAGCTTCAATTTTGACCCGTTTCAGGCACAGAAATGACTTTAAACACACTTATTTTAGTTGACAAAGTCCTAATTCACATCCAACAGTAATTTAGAGTCAAAAGATTAAATGTTGAAATTTCATCATTATAGACCATTTTGGGATCGTTCGACAGGTCCGGAGTCATCGTTTTTCATCCGAAAATTGATTTTTTGGACTGTACCAAAAATGATTCAAAATGTCAATTGGATCATGCCTCATGTTGAATAACCACTTTTTAAACCCTCACAGTGACCAAAATTGCCATTTTTACAGAGTTTTGCTTACTCAAAAGCTTCCATTTTGACCCGTTTCAGGCACAGAAATGACTTTAAACACACTTATTTTAGTTGACAAAGTCATAATTCACATCCAACAGTCATTTAGAGTCAAAAGATTAAATGTTGAAATTTCATCATTTTAGACCATTTTGGGATCGTTCGACAGGTCCGGAGTCTTCGTTTTTCATCCGAAAATTGATTTTTGGGACTGTACCAAAAATGATTCAAAATGTCAATTGGATCTTGCCTCATGTTGAATAACCACTTTTTAAACCCTCACAGTGACCACAATTGCCATTTTTACAGAGTTTTCCTTACTCAAAAGCTTAAATTTTGACCCGTTTCAGGCACAGAAATGACTTTAAACACACTAATTTTAGTTGACAAAGTCCTAATTCACATCCAACAGTAATTTATAGTCAAAAGAATAAATGTTAAAATTTCATCATTATAGACCATTTTGGGATCGTTCGACAGGTCCGGAGTCATCGTTTTTCATCCGAAAATTGATTTTCTGGACTGTACCAAAAATGATTCAAAATGTCAATTGGATCTTGCCTCATGTTGAATAACCACTTTTTAAACCCTCACAGTGACCACAATTGCCATTTTTACAGAGTTTTGCTTACTCAAAAGCTTCCATTTTGACCCGTTTCAGGCACAGAAATGACTTTAAACACACTTATTCTAGTTGACAAAGTCATAATTCACATCCAACAGTCATTTAGAGTCAAAAGATTAAATGTTAAAATTTCATCATTATAGACCATTTTGGGATCGTTCGACAGGTCCGGAGTCATCGTTTTTCATCCGAAAATTGATTTTTGGGACTGTACCAAAAATGATTCTAAATGTCAATTGGATCATGCCTCATGTTGAATAACCACTTTTTAAACCCTCACAGTGACCAAAATTGCCATTTTTACAGAGTTTTGCTTACTCAAAAGCTTCAATTTTGACCCGTTTCAGGCACAGAAATGACTTTAAACACACTTATTTTAGTTGACAAAGTCCTAATTCACATCCAACAGTAATTTAGAGTCAAAAGATTAAATGTTGAAATTTCATCATTATAGACCATTTTGGGATCGTTCGACAGGTCCGGAGTCATCGTTTTTCATCCGAAAATTGATTTTTTGGACTGTACCAAAAATGATTCAAAATGTCAATTGGATCATGCCTCATGTTGAATAACCACTTTTTAAACCCTCAGAGTGACAAAAATTGCCATTTTTACAGAGTTTTGCTTACTCAAAAGCTTCCATTTTGACCCGTTTCAGGCACAGAAATGACTTTAAACACACTTATTCTAGTTGACAAAGTCATAATTCACATCCAACAGTCATTTAGAGTCAAAAGATTAAATGTTGAAATTTCATCATTATAGACCATTTTGGGATCGTTCGACAGGTCCGGAGTCATCGTTTTTCATCCGAAAATTGATTTTTGGGACTGTACCAAAAATGATTCAAAATGTCAATTGGATCTTGCCTCATGTTGAATAACCACTTTTTAAACCCTCACAGTGACCACAATTGCCATTTTTACAGAGTTTTCCTTACTCAAAAGCTTAAATTTTGACCCGTTTCAGGCACAGAAATGACTTTAAACACACTAATTTTAGTTGACAAAGTCCTAATTCACATCCAACAGTAATTTATAGTCAAAAGAATAAATGTTAAAATTTCATCATTATAGACCATTTTGGGATCGTTCGACAGGTCAGGAGTCATTGTTTTTCATCCGAAAATTGATTTTTTGGACTGTACCAAAAATGATTCAAAATGTCAATTGGATCTTGCCTCATGTTGAATAACCACTTTTTAAACCCTCACAGTGACCACAATTGCCATTTTTACAGAGTTTTCCTTACTCAAAAGCTTAAATTTTGACCCGTTTCAGGCACAGAAATGACTTTAAACACACTTATTTTAGTTGACAAAGTCCTAATTCACATCCAACAGTAATTTAGAGTCAAAAGATTAAATGTTAAAATTTCATCATTATAGACCATTTTGGGATCGTTCGACAGGTCCGGAGTCATCGTTTTTCATCCGAAAATTGATTGTTTTGGACTGTACCAAAAATTATTCAAAATGTCAATTGCATCATGCCTCATGTTGAATAACCACTTTTTAAACCCTCACAGTGACCAAAATTGCCATTTTTACAGAGTTTTGCTTACTCAAAAGCTTCAATTTTGACCCGTTTCAGGCACAGAAATGACTTTAAACACACTTATTTTAGTTGACAAAGTCCTAATTCACATCCAACAGTAATTTAGAGTCAAAAGATTAAATGTTAAAATTTCATCATTATAGACCATTTTGGGATCGTTCGACAGGTCCGGAGTCATCGTTTTTCATCCGAAAATTGATTTTTTGGACTGTACAAAAAATGATTCAAAATGTCAATTGGATCATGCCTCATGTTGAATAACCACTTTTTAAACCCTCACAGTGACCAAAATTGCCATTTTTACAGAGTTGTGCTTACTCAAAAGCTTCCATTTTGACCCGTTTCAGGCACAGAAATGACTTTAAACACACTTATTCTAGTTGACAAAGTCATAATTCACATCCAACAGTAATTGAGAGTCAAAAGATTAAATGTTGAAATTTCATCATTATAGACCATTTTGGGATCGTTCGACAGGTCCGGAGTCATCGTTTTTCATCCGAAAATTGATTTTTGGGACTGTACCAAAAATGATTCAAAATGTCAATTGGATCATGCCTCATGTTGAATAACCACTTTTTAAACCCTCACAGTGACCAAAATTGCCATTTTTACAGAGTTTTGCTTACTCATAAGCTTCCATTTTGACCCGTTTCAGGCACAGAAATGACTTTAAACACACTTATTCTAGTTGACAAAGTCATAATTCACATCCAACAGTCATTTAGTGTCAAAAGATTAAATGTTAAAATTTCATCATTATAGACCATTTTGGATCGTTCGACAGATCCGGAGTCATCGTTTTTCATCCGAAAAATGATTTTTTGGACTGTACCAAAAATGATTCAAAATGTCAATTGGATCATGCCTCATGTTGAATAACCACTTTTTAAACCCTCACAGTGACCAAAATTGCCATTTTTACAGAGTTTTGCTTACTCAAAAGCTTTCATTTTGACCTGTTTCAGGCACAGAAATGACTTTAAACACACTTATTCTAGTTGACAAAGTCATAATTCACATCCAACAGTCATTTAGAGTCAAAAGATTAAATGTTGAAATTTCATCATTATAGACCATTTTGGGATCGTTCGACAGGTCCGGAGTCATCGTTTTTCATCCGAAAATTGATTTTTTGGACTGTACCAAAAATGATTCAAAATGTCAATTGGATCATGCCTCATGTTGAATAACCACTTTTTCAACCCTCACAGTGACCAAAATTGCCATTTTTACAGAGTTTTGCTTACTCAAAGCTTCAATTTTGACCCGTTTCAGGCACAGAAATGACTTTAAACACACTTATTTTAGTTGATAAAGTCATAATTCACATCCAACAGTCATTTAGAGTCAAAAGATTAAATGTTAAAATTTCATCATTATAGACCATTTTGGGATCGTTCGACAGGTCCGGAGTCATCGTTTTTCATCCGAAAATTGATTTTTTGGACTGTACCAAAAATGATTCAAAATGTCAATTGGATCATGCCTCATGTTGAATAACCACTTTTTAAACCCTCACAGTGACCACAATTGCCATTTTTACAGAGTTTTGCTTACTCAAAAGCTTCAATTTTGACCCGTTTCAGGCACAGAAATGACTTTAAACACACTTATTTTAGTTGACAAAGTCCTAATTCACATCCAACAGTAATTTAGAGTCAAAAGATTAAATGTTAAAATTTCATCATTATAGACCATTTTGGGATCGTTCGACAGGTCCGGAGTCATTGTTTTTCATCCGAAAATTGATTTTTTGGACTGTACCAAAAATGATTCAAAATGTCAATTGGATCATGCCTCATGTTGAATAACCACTTTTTCAACCCTCACAGTGACCAAAATTGCCATTTTTACAGAGTTTAGCTTACTCAAAAGCTTCCATTTTGACCCGTTTCAGGCACAGAAATGACTTTAAACACACTTATTCTAGTTGACAAAGTCATAATTCACATCCAACAGTTATTTAGAGTCAAAAGATTAAATGTTGAAATTTCATCATTATAGACCATTTTGGGATCGTTCGACAGGTCCGGAGTCATCGTTTTTCATCCGAAAATTGATTTTTTGGACTGTACCAAAAATGATTCAAAATGTCAATTGGATCATGCCTCATGTTGAATAACCACTTTTTAAACCCTCACAGTGACCAAAATTGCCATTTTTACAGAGTTTTGCTTACTCAAAGCTTCAATTTTGACCAATTTCAGGCACAGAAATGACTTTAAACACACTTATTTTAGTTGACAAAGTCCTAATTCACATCCAACAGTAATTTATAGTCAAAAGAATAAATGTTAAAATTTCATCATTATAGACCATTTTGGGATCGTTCGACAGGTCCGGAGTCATCGTTTTTCATCCGAAAATTGATTTTTTGGACTGTACTAAAAATGATTCAAAATGTCAATTGGATCTTGCCTCATGTTGAATAACCACTTTTTAAACCCTCACAGTGACCACAATTGCCATTTTTACAGAGTTTTGCTTACTCAAAAGCTTCCATTTTGACCCGTTTCAGGCACAGAAATGACTTTAAACACACTTATTCTAGTTGACAAAGTCATAATTCACATCCAACAGTCATTTAGAGTCAAAAGATTAAATGTTAAAATTTCATCATTATAGACCATTTTGGGATCGTTCGACAGGTCCGGAGTCATCGTTTTTCATCCGAAAATTGATTTTTGGGACTGTACCAAAAATGATTCTAAATGTCAATTGGATCATGCCTCATGTTGAATAACCACTTTTTAAACCCTCACAGTGACCAAAATTGCCATTTTTACAGAGTTTTGCTTACTCAAAAGCTTCAATTTTGACCCGTTTCAGGCACAGAAATGACTTTAAACACACTTATTTTAGTTGACAAAGTCCTAATTCACATCCAACAGTAATTTAGAGTCAAAAGATTAAATGTTGAAATTTCATCATTATAGACCATTTTGGGATCGTTCGACAGGTCCGGAGTCATCGTTTTTCATCCGAAAATTGATTTTTTGGACTGTACCAAAAATGATTCAAAATGTCAATTGGGTCATGCCTCATGTTGAATAACCACTTTTTAAACCCTCACAGTGACAAAAATTGCCATTTTTACAGAGTTTTGCTTACTCAAAAGCTTCCATTTTGACCCGTTTCAGGCACAGAAATGACTTTAAACACACTTATTCTAGTTGACAAAGTCATAATTCACATCCAACAGTCATTTAGAGTCAAAAGATTAAATGTTGAAATTTCATCATTATAGACCATTTTGGGATCGTTCGACAGGTCCGGAGTCATCGTTTTTCATCCGAAAATTGATTTTTGGGACTGTACCAAAAATGATTCAAAATGTCAATTGGATCTTGCCTCATGTTGAATAACCACTTTTTAAACCCTCACAGTGACCACAATTGCCATTTTTACAGAGTTTTCCTTACTCAAAAGCTTAAATTTTGACCCGTTTCAGGCACAGAAATGACTTTAAACACACTAATTTTAGTTGACAAAGTCCTAATTCACATCCAACAGTAATTTATAGTCAAAAGAATAAATGTTAAAATTTCATCATTATAGACCATTTTGGGATCGTTCGACAGGTCAGGAGTCATCGTTTTTCATCCGAAAATTGATTTTTTGGACTGTACCAAAAATGATTCAAAATGTCAATTGGATCTTGCCTCATGTTGAATAACCACTTTTTAAACCCTCACAGTGACCACAATTGCCATTTTTACAGAGTTTTCCTTACTCAAAAGCTTAAATTTTGACCCGTTTCAGGCACAGAAATGACTTTAAACACACTTATTTTAGTTGACAAAGTCCTAATTCACATCCAACAGTAATTTAGAGTCAAAAGATTAAATGTTAAAATTTCATCATTATAGACCATTTTGGGATCGTTCGACAGGTCCGGAGTCATCGTTTTTCATCCGAAAATTGATTGTTTTGGACTGTACCAAAAATTATTCAAAATGTCAATTGCATCATGCCTCATGTTGAATAACCACTTTTTAAACCCTCACAGTGACCAAAATTGCCATTTTTACAGAGTTTTGCTTACTCAAAAGCTTCAATTTTGACCCGTTTCAGGCACAGAAATGACTTTAAACACACTTATTTTAGTTGACAAAGTCCTAATTCACATCCAACAGTAATTTAGAGTCAAAAGATTAAATGTTAAAATTTCATCATTATAGACCATTTTGGGATCGTTCGACAGGTCCGGAGTCATCGTTTTTCATCCGAAAATTGATTTTTTGGACTGTACAAAAAATAATTCAAAATGTCAATTGGATCATGCCTCATGTTGAATAACCACTTTTTAAACCCTCACAGTGACCAAAATTGCCATTTTTACAGAGTTTTGCTTACTCAAAAGCTTCCATTTTGACCCGTTTCAGGCACAGAAATGACTTTAAACACACTTATTCTAGTTGACAAAGTCATAATTCACATCCAACAGTAATTGAGAGTCAAAAGATTAAATGTTGAAATTTCATCATTATAGACCATTTTGGGATCGTTCGACAGGTCCGGAGTCATCAATTTTCATCCGAAAATTGATTTTTGGGACTGTACCAAAAATGATTCAAAATGTCAATTGGATCATGCCTCATTTTGAATAACCACTTTTTAAACCCTCACAGTGACCAAAATTGCCATTTTTACAGAGTTTTGCTTACTCATAAGCTTCCATTTTGACCCGTTTCAGGCACAGAAATGACTTTAAACACACTTATTCTAGTTGACAAAGTCATAATTCACATCCAACAGTCATTTAGAGTCAAAAGATTAAATGTTAAAATTTCATCATTATAGACCATTTTGGATCGTTCGACAGATCCGGAGTCATCGTTTTTCATCCGAAAAATGATTTTTTGGACTGTACCAAAAATTATTCAAAATGTCAATTGGATCATGCCTCATGTTGAATAACCACTTTTTAAACCCTCACAGTGACCAAAATTGCCATTTTTACAGAGTTTTGCTTACTCAAAAGCTTCCATTTTGACCCGTTTCAGGCACAGAAATGACTTTAAACACACTTATTCTAGTTGACAAAGTCATAATTCACATCCAACAGTCATTTAGAGTCAAAAGATTAAATGTTGAAATTTCATCATTATAGACCATTTTGGGATCGTTCGACAGGTCCGGAGTCATCGTTTTTCATCCGAAAATTGATTTTTTGGACTGTACCAAAAATGATTCAAAATGTCAATTGGATCATGCCTCATGTTGAATAACCACTTTTTAAACCCTCACAGTGACCAAAATTGCCATTTTTACAGAGTTTTGCTTACTCAAAAGCTTCAATTTTGACCCGTTTCAGGCACAGAAATGACTTTAAACACACTTATTTTAGTTGACAAAGTCCTAATTCACATCCAACAGTAATTTAGAGTCAAAAGATTAAATGTTAAAATTTCATCATTATAGACCATTTTGGGATCGTTCGACAGGTCCGGAGTCATTGTTTTTCATCCGAAAATTGATTTTTTGGACTGTACCAAAAATGATTCAAAATGTCAATTGGATCATGCCTCATGTTGAATAACCACTTTTTCAACCCTCACAGTGACCAAAATTGCCATTTTTACAGAGTTTTGCTTACTCAAAAGCTTCCATTTTGACCCGTTTCAGGCACAGAAATGACTTTAAACACACTTATTCTAGTTGACAAAGTCATAATTCACATCCAACAGTTATTTAGAGTCAAAAGATTAAATGTTGAAATTTCATCATTATAGACCATTTTGGGATCGTTCGACAGGTCCGGAGTCATCGTTTTTCATCCGAAAATTGATTTTTTGGACTGTACCAAAAATGATTCAAAATGTCAATTGGGTCATGCCTCATGTTGAATAACCACTTTTTAAACCCTCACAGTGACAAAAATTGCCATTTTTACAGAGTTTTGCTTACTCAAAAGCTTCCATTTTGACCCGTTTCAGGCACAGAAATGACTTTAAACACACTTATTCTAGTTGACAAAGTCATAATTCACATCCAACAGTCATTTAGAGTCAAAAGATTAAATGTTGAAATTTCATCATTATAGACCATTTTGGGATCGTTCGACAGGTCCGGAGTCATCGTTTTTCATCCGAAAATTGATTTTTGGGACTGTACCAAAAATGATTCAAAATGTCAATTGGATCTTGCCTCATGTTGAATAACCACTTTTTAAACCCTCACAGTGACCACAATTGCCATTTTTACAGAGTTTTCCTTACTCAAAAGCTTAAATTTTGACCCGTTTCAGGCACAGAAATGACTTTAAACACACTAATTTTAGTTGACAAAGTCCTAATTCACATCCAACAGTAATTTATAGTCAAAAGAATAAATGTTAAAATTTCATCATTATAGACCATTTTGGGATCGTTCGACAGGTCAGGAGTCATCGTTTTTCATCCGAAAATTGATTTTTTGGACTGTACCAAAAATGATTCAAAATGTCAATTGGATCTTGCCTCATGTTGAATAACCACTTTTTAAACCCTCACAGTGACCACAATTGCCATTTTTACAGAGTTTTCCTTACTCAAAAGCTTAAATTTTGACCCGTTTCAGGCACAGAAATGACTTTAAACACACTTATTTTAGTTGACAAAGTCCTAATTCACATCCAACAGTAATTTAGAGTCAAAAGATTAAATGTTAAAATTTCATCATTATAGACCATTTTGGGATCGTTCGACAGGTCCGGAGTCATCGTTTTTCATCCGAAAATTGATTGTTTTGGACTGTACCAAAAATTATTCAAAATGTCAATTGCATCATGCCTCATGTTGAATAACCACTTTTTAAACCCTCACAGTGACCAAAATTGCCATTTTTACAGAGTTTTGCTTACTCAAAAGCTTCAATTTTGACCCGTTTCAGGCACAGAAATGACTTTAAAAATTAAATGTTAAAATTTCATCATTATAGACCATTTTGGGATCGTTCGACAGGTCCGGAGTCATCGTTTTTCATCCGAAAATTGATTTTTTGGACTGTACAAAAAATAATTCAAAATGTCAATTGGATCATGCCTCATGTTGAATAACCACTTTTTAAACCCTCACAGTGACCAAAATTGCCATTTTTACAGAGTTTTGCTTACTCAAAAGCTTCCATTTTGACCCGTTTCAGGCACAGAAATGACTTTAAACACACTTATTCTAGTTGACAAAGTCATAATTCACATCCAACAGTAATTGAGAGTCAAAAGATTAAATGTTGAAATTTCATCATTATAGACCATTTTGGGATCGTTCGACAGGTCCGGAGTCATCGTTTTTCATCCGAAAATTGATTTTTGGGACTGTACCAAAAATGATTCAAAATGTCAATTGGATCATGCCTCATTTTGAATAACCACTTTTTAAACCCTCACAGTGACCAAAATTGCCATTTTTACAGAGTTTTGCTTACTCATAAGCTTCCATTTTGACCCGTTTCAGGCACAGAAATGACTTTAAACACACTTATTCTAGTTGACAAAGTCATAATTCACATCCAACAGTCATTTAGAGTCAAAAGATTAAATGTTAAAATTTCATCATTATAGACCATTTTGGATCGTTCGACAGATCCGGAGTCATCGTTTTTCATCCGAAAAATGATTTTTTGGACTGTACCAAAAATGATTCAAAATGTCAATTGGATCATGCCTCATGTTGAATAACCACTTTTTAAACCCTCACAGTGACCAAAATTGCCATTTTTACAGAGTTTTGCTTACTCAAAAGCTTCCATTTTGACCCGTTTCAGGCACAGAAATGACTTTAAACACACTTATTCTAGTTGACAAAGTCATAATTCACATCCAACAGTCATTTAGAGTCAAAAGATTAAATGTTGAAATTTCATCATTATAGACCATTTTGGGATCGTTCGACAGGTCCGGAGTCATCGTTTTTCATCCGAAAATTGATTTTTTGGACTGTACCAAAAATGATTCAAAATGTCAATTGGATCATGCCTCATGTTGAATAACCACTTTTTAAACCCTCACAGTGACCAAAATTGCCATTTTTACAGAGTTTTGCTTACTCAAAAGCTTCAATTTTGACCCGTTTCAGGCACAGAAATGACTTTAAACACACTTATTTTAGTTGACAAAGTCCTAATTCACATCCAACAGTAATTTAGAGTCAAAAGATTAAATGTTAAAATTTCATCATTATAGACCATTTTGGGATCGTTCGACAGGTCCGGAGTCATTGTTTTTCATCCGAAAATTGATTTTTTGGACTGTACCAAAAATGATTCAAAATGTCAATTGGATCATGCCTCATGTTGAATAACCACTTTTTCAACCCTCACAGTGACCAAAATTGCCAATTTTACAGAGTTTTGCTTACTCAAAAGCTTCCATTTTGACCCGTTTCAGGCACAGAAATGACTTTAAACACACTTATTCTAGTTGACAAAGTCATAATTCACATCCAACAGTTATTTAGAGTCAAAAGATTAAATGTTGAAATTTCATCATTATAGACCATTTTGGGATCGTTCGACAGGTCCGGAGTCATCGTTTTTCATCCGAAAATTGATTTTTTGGACTGTACCAAAAATGATTCAAAATGTCAATTGGATCATGCCTCATGTTGAATAACCACTTTTTAAACCCTCACAGTGACCAAAATTGCCATTTTTACAGAGTTTTGCTTACTCAAAGCTTCAATTTTGACCAATTTCAGGCACAGAAATGACTTTAAACACACTTATTTTAGTTGACAAAGTCCTAATTCACATCCAACAGTAATTTAGAGTCAAAAGATTAAATGTTAAAATTTCATCATTATAGACCATTTTGGGATCGTTCGACAGGTCCGGAGTCATCGTTTTTCATCCGAAAATTGATTTTTTGGACTGTACCAAAAATGATTCAAAATGTCAATTGGATCATGCCTCATGTTGAATAACCACTTTTTCAACCCTCACAGTGACCAAAATTGCCATTTTTACAGAGTTTTGCTTACTCAAAGCTTCAATTTTGACCCGTTTCAGGCACAGAAATGACTTTAAACACACTTATTTTAGTTGACAAAGTCATAATTCACATCCAACAGTCATTTAGAGTCAAAAGATTAAATGTTGAAATTTCATCATTATAGACCATTTTGGGATCGTTCGACAGGTCCGGAGTCATCGTTTTTCATCCGAAAATTGATTTTTTGGACTGTACCAAAAATGATTCAAAATGTCAATTGGATCATGCCTCATGTTGAATAACCACTTTTTAAACCCTCACAGTGACCAAAATTGCCATTTTTACAGAGTTTTGCTTACTCAAAAGCTTCAATTTTGACCCGTTTCAGGCACAGAAATGGCTTTAAACACACTTATTTTAGTTGACAAAGTCCTAATTCACATCCAACAGTAATATAGAGTCAAAAGATTAAATGTTAAAATTTCATCATTATAGACCATTTTGGGATCGTTCGACAGGTCCGGAGTCATTGTTTTTCATCCGAAAATTGATTTTTTGGACTGTACCAAAAATGATTCAAAATGTCAATTGGATCATGCCTCATGTTGAATAACCACTTTTTCAACCCTCACAGTGACCAAAATTGCCATTTTTACAGAGTTTTGCTTACTCAAAAGCTTCAATTTTGACCCGTTTCAGGCACAGAAATGACTTTAAACACACTTATTTTAGTTGACAAAGTCATAATTCACATCCAACAGTCATTTAGAGTCAAAAGATTAAATGTTGAAATTTCATCATTATAGACCATTTTGGGATCGTTCGACAGGTCCGGAGTCATCGTTTTTCATCCGAAAATTGATTTTTTTGGACTGTACCAAAAATGATTCAAAATGTCAATTGCATCATGCCTCATGTTGAATAACCACTTTTTAAACCCTCACAGTGACCAAAATTGCCATTTTTACAGAGTTTTGCTTACTCAAAAGCTTCAATTTTGACCCGTTTCAGGCACAGAAATGACTTTAAACACACTTATTTTAGTTGACAAAGTCCTAATTCACATCCAACAGTAATTTAGAGTCAAAAGATTAAATGTTGAAATTTCATCATTATAGACCATTTTGGGATCGTTCGACAGGTCCGGAGTCATCGTTTTTCATCCGAAAATTGATTTTTTGGACTGTACCAAAAATGATTCAAACTGTCAATTGGATCATGCCTCATGTTGAATAACCACTTTTTAAACCCTCACAGTGACCAAAATTGCCATTTTTACAGAGTTTTGCTTACTCAAAAGCTTCCATTTTGACCCGTTTCAGGCACAGAAATGACTTTAAAAACACTTCTTCTAGTTGACAAAGTCATAAGTCACATCCAACAGTCATTTAGAGTCAAAAGATTAAATGTTGAAATTTCATCATTATAGACCATTTTGGGATCGTTCGACAGGTCCGGAGTCATCGTTTTTCATCCGAAAATTGATTTTTTGGACTGTACCAAAAATGATTCAAAATGTCAATTGGATCATGCCTCATGTTGAATAACCACTTTTTAAACCCTCACAGTGACCAAAATTGCCATTTTTACAGAGTTTTGCTTACTCAAAGCTTCAATTTTGACCAATTTCAGGCACAGAAATGACTTTAAACACACTTATTTTAGTTGACAAAGTCCTAATTCACATCCAACAGTAATTTAGAGTCAAAAGATTAAATGTTAAAATTTCATCATTATAGACCATTTTGGGATCGTTCGACAGGTCCGGAGTCATCGTTTTTCATCCGAAAATTGATTTTTTGGACTGTACCAAAAATGATTCAAAATGTCAATTGGATCATGCCTCATGTTGAATAACCACTTTTTAACCCTCACAGTGACCAAAATTGCCATTTTTACAGAGTTTTGCTTACTCAAAAGCTTCCATTTTGACCCGTTTCAGGCACAGAAATGACTTTAAACACACTTATTCTAGTTGACAAAGTCATAATTCACATCCAACAGTCATTTAGAGTCAAAAGATTAAATGTTGAAATTTCATCATTATGGACCATTTTGGGATCGTTCGACAGGTCCGGAGTCATCGTTTTTCATCCGAAAATTGATTTTTTGGACTGTACCAAAAATGATTCAAAATGTCAATTGGATCATGCCTCATGTTGAATAACCACTTTTTCAACCCTCACAGTGACCAAAATTGCCATTTTTACAGAGTTTTGCTTACTCAAAGCTTCAATTTTGACCCGTTTCAGGCACAGAAATGACTTTAAACACACTTATTTTAGTTGACAAAGTCATAATTCACATCCAACAGTCATTTAGAGTCAAAAGATTAAATGTTGAAATTTCATCATTATAGACCATTTTGGGATCGTTCGACAGGTCCGGAGTCATCGTTTTTCATCCGAAAATTGATTTTTTGGACTGTACCAAAAATGATTCAAAATGTCAATTGGATCATGCCTCATGTTGAATAACCACTTTTTAAACCCTCACAGTGACCAAAATTGCCATTTTTACAGAGTTTTGCTTACTCAAAAGCTTCAATTTTGACCCGTTTCAGGCACAGAAATGGCTTTAAACACACTTATTTTAGTTGACAAAGTCCTAATTCACATCCAACAGTAATATAGAGTCAAAAGATTAAATGTTAAAATTTCATCATTATAGACCATTTTGGGATCGTTCGACAGGTCCGGAGTCATTGTTTTTCATCCGAAAATTGATTTTTTTGGACTGTACCAAAAATGATTCAAAATGTCAATTGGATCATGCCTCATGTTGAATAACCACTTTTTCAACCCTCACAGTGACCAAAATTGCCATTTTTACAGAGTTTTGCTTACTCAAAAGCTTCAATTTTGACCCGTTTCAGGCACAGAAATGACTTTAAACACACTTATTTTAGTTGACAAAGTCATAATTCACATCCAACAGTCATTTAGAGTCAAAAGATTAAATGTTGAAATTTCATCATTATAGACCATTTTGGGATCGTTCGACAGGTCCGGAGTCATCGTTTTTCATCCGAAAATTGATTTTTTTGGACTGTACCAAAAATGATTCAAAATGTCAATTGCATCATGCCTCATGTTGAATAACCACTTTTTAAACCCTCACAGTGACCAAAATTGCCATTTTTACAGAGTTTTGCTTACTCAAAAGCTTCAATTTTGACCCGTTTCAGGCACAGAAATGACTTTAAACACACTTATTTTAGTTGACAAAGTCCTAATTCACATCCAACAGTAATTTAGAGTCAAAAGATTAAATGTTGAAATTTCATCATTATAGACCATTTTGGGATCGTTCGACAGGTCCGGAGTCATCGTTTTTCATCCGAAAATTGATTTTTTGGACTGTACCAAAAATGATTCAAACTGTCAATTGGATCATGCCTCATGTTGAATAACCACTTTTTAAACCCTCACAGTGACCAAAATTGCCATTTTTACAGAGTTTTGCTTACTCAAAAGCTTCCATTTTGACCCGTTTCAGGCACAGAAATGACTTTAAAAACACTTCTTCTAGTTGACAAAGTCATAAGTCACATCCAACAGTCATTTAGAGTCAAAAGATTAAATGTTGAAATTTCATCATTATAGACCATTTTGGGATCGTTCGACAGGTCCGGAGTCATCGTTTTTCATCCGAAAATTGATTTTTTGGACTGTACCAAAAATGATTCAAAATGTCAATTGGATCATGCCTCATGTTGAATAACCACTTTTTAAACCCTCACAGTGACCAAAATTGCCATTTTTACAGAGTTTTGCTTACTCAAAGCTTCAATTTTGACCAATTTCAGGCACAGAAATGACTTTAAACACACTTATTTTAGTTGACAAAGTCCTAATTCACATCCAACAGTAATTTAGAGTCAAAAGATTAAATGTTAAAATTTCATCATTATAGACCATTTTGGGATCGTTCGACAGGTCCGGAGTCATCGTTTTTCATCCGAAAATTGATTTTTTGGACTGTACCAAAAATGATTCAAAATGTCAATTGGATCATGCCTCATGTTGAATAACCACTTTTTAACCCTCACAGTGACCAAAATTGCCATTTTTACAGAGTTTTGCTTACTCAAAAGCTTCCATTTTGACCCGTTTCAGGCACAGAAATGACTTTAAACACACTTATTCTAGTTGACAAAGTCATAATTCACATCCAACAGTCATTTAGAGTCAAAAGATTAAATGTTGAAATTTCATCATTATGGACCATTTTGGGATCGTTCGACAGGTCCGGAGTCATCGTTTTTCATCCGAAAATTGATTTTTTGGACTGTACCAAAAATGATTCAAAATGTCAATTGGATCATGCCTCATGTTGAATAACCACTTTTTCAACCCTCACAGTGACCAAAATTGCCATTTTTACAGAGTTTTGCTTACTCAAAGCTTCAATTTTGACCCGTTTCAGGCACAGAAATGACTTTAAACACACTTATTTTAGTTGACAAAGTCATAATTCACATCCAACAGTCATTTAGAGTCAAAAGATTAAATGTTGAAATTTCATCATTATAGACCATTTTGGGATCGTTCGACAGGTCCGGAGTCATCGTTTTTCATCCGAAAATTGATTTTTTGGACTGTACCAAAAATGATTCAAAATGTCAATTGGATCATGCCTCATGTTGAATAACCACTTTTTAAACCCTCACAGTGACCAAAATTGCCATTTTTACAGAGTTTTGCTTACTCAAAAGCTTCAATTTTGACCCGTTTCAGGCACAGAAATGGCTTTAAACACACTTATTTTAGTTGACAAAGTCCTAATTCACATCCAACAGTAATATAGAGTCAAAAGATTAAATGTTAAAATTTCATCATTATAGACCATTTTGGGATCGTTCGACAGGTCCGGAGTCATTGTTTTTCATCCGAAAATAGATTTTTTGGACTGTACCAAAAATTATTCAAAATGTCAATTGGATCATGCCTCATGTTGAATAACCACTTTTTCAACCCTCACAGTGACCAAAATTGCCATTTTTACAGAGTTTTGCTTACTCAAAAGCTTCAATTTTGACCCGTTTCAGGCACAGAAATGACTTTAAACACACTTATTTTAGTTGACAAAGTCATAATTCACATCCAACAGTCATTTAGAGTCAAAAGATTAAATGTTGAAATTTCATCATTATAGACCATTTTGGGATCGTTCGACAGGTCCGGAGTCATCGTTTTTCATCCGAAAATTGATTTTTTTGGACTGTACCAAAAATGATTCAAAATGTCAATTGCATCATGCCTCATGTTGAATAACCACTTTTTAAACCCTCACAGTGACCAAAATTGCCATTTTTACAGAGTTTTGCTTACTCAAAAGCTTCAATTTTGACCCGTTTCAGGCACAGAAATGACTTTAAACACACTTATTTTAGTTGACAAAGTCCTAATTCACATCCAACAGTAATTTAGAGTCAAAAGATTAAATGTTGAAATTTCATCATTATAGACCATTTTGGGATCGTTCGACAGGTCCGGAGTCATCGTTTTTCATCCGAAAATTGATTTTTTGGACTGTACCAAAAATGATTCAAACTGTCAATTGGATCATGCCTCATGTTGAATAACCACTTTTTAAACCCTCACAGTGACCAAAATTGCCATTTTTACAGAGTTTTGCTTACTCAAAAGCTTCCATTTTGACCCGTTTCAGGCACAGAAATGACTTTAAAAACACTTCTTCTAGTTGACAAAGTCATAAGTCACATCCAACAGTCATTTAGAGTCAAAAGATTAAATGTTGAAATTTCATCATTATAGACCATTTTGGGATCGTTCGACAGGTCCGGAGTCATCGTTTTTCATCCGAAAATTGATTTTTTGGACTGTACCAAAAATGATTCAAAATGTCAATTGGATCATGCCTCATGTTGAATAACCACTTTTTAAACCCTCACAGTGACCAAAATTGCCATTTTTACAGAGTTTTGCTTACTCAAAGCTTCAATTTTGACCAATTTCAGGCACAGAAATGACTTTAAACACACTTATTTTAGTTGACAAAGTCCTAATTCACATCCAACAGTAATTTAGAGTCAAAAGATTAAATGTTAAAATTTCATCATTATAGACCATTTTGGGATCGTTCGACAGGTCCGGAGTCATCGTTTTTCATCCGAAAATTGATTTTTTGGACTGTACCAAAAATGATTCAAAATGTCAATTGGATCATGCCTCATGTTGAATAACCACTTTTTAACCCTCACAGTGACCAAAATTGCCATTTTTACAGAGTTTTGCTTACTCAAAAGCTTCCATTTTGACCCGTTTCAGGCACAGAAATGACTTTAAACACACTTATTCTAGTTGACAAAGTCATAATTCACATCCAACAGTCATTTAGAGTCAAAAGATTAAATGTTGAAATTTCATCATTATGGACCATTTTGGGATCGTTCGACAGGTCCGGAGTCATCGTTTTTCATCCGAAAATTGATTTTTTGGACTGTACCAAAAATGATTCAAAATGTCAATTGGATCATGCCTCATGTTGAATAACCACTTTTTCAACCCTCACAGTGACCAAAATTGCCATTTTTACAGAGTTTTGCTTACTCAAAGCTTCAATTTTGACCCGTTTCAGGCACAGAAATGACTTTAAACACACTTATTTTAGTTGACAAAGTCATAATTCACATCCAACAGTCATTTAGAGTCAAAAGATTAAATGTTGAAATTTCATCATTATAGACCATTTTGGGATCGTTCGACAGGTCCGGAGTCATCGTTTTTCATCCCAAAATTGATTTTTTGGACTGTACCAAAAATGATTCAAAATGTCAATTGGATCATGCCTCATGTTGAATAACCACTTTTTAAACCCTCACAGTGACCAAAATTGCCATTTTTACAGAGTTTTGCTTACTCAAAAGCTTCAATTTTGACCCGTTTCAGGCACAGAAATGGCTTTAAACACACTTATTTTAGTTGACAAAGTCCTAATTCACATCCAACAGTAATATAGAGTCAAAAGATTAAATGTTAAAATTTCATCATTATAGACCATTTTGGGATCGTTCGACAGGTCCGGAGTCATTGTTTTTCATCCGAAAATTGATTTTTTTGGACTGTACCAAAAATGATTCAAAATGTCAATTGGATCATGCCTCATGTTGAATAACCACTTTTTCAACCCTCACAGTGACCAAAATTGCCATTTTTACAGAGTTTTGCTTACTCAAAAGCTTCAATTTTGACCCGTTTCAGGCACAGAAATGACTTTAAACACACTTATTTTAGTTGACAAAGTCATAATTCACATCCAACAGTCATTTAGAGTCAAAAGATTAAATGTTGAAATTTCATCATTATAGACCATTTTGGGATCGTTCGACAGGTCCGGAGTCATCGTTTTTCATCCGAAAATTGATTTTTTTGGACTGTACCAAAAATGATTCAAAATGTCAATTGCATCATGCCTCATGTTGAATAACCACTTTTTAAACCCTCACAGTGACCAAAATTGCCATTTTTACAGAGTTTTGCTTACTCAAAAGCTTCAATTTTGACCCGTTTCAGGCACAGAAATGACTTTAAACACACTTATTTTAGTTGACAAAGTCCTAATTCACATCCAACAGTAATTTAGAGTCAAAAGATTAAATGTTGAAATTTCATCATTATAGACCATTTTGGGATCGTTCGACAGGTCCGGAGTCATCGTTTTTCATCCGAAAATTGATTTTTTGGACTGTACCAAAAATGATTCAAACTGTCAATTGGATCATGCCTCATGTTGAATAACCACTTTTTAAACCCTCACAGTGACCAAAATTGCCATTTTTACAGAGTTTTGCTTACTCAAAAGCTTCCATTTTGACCCGTTTCAGGCACAGAAATGACTTTAAAAACACTTCTTCTAGTTGACAAAGTCATAAGTCACATCCAACAGTCATTTAGAGTCAAAAGATTAAATGTTGAAATTTCATCATTATAGACCATTTTGGGATCGTTCGACAGGTCCGGAGTCATCGTTTTTCATCCGAAAATTGATTTTTTGGACTGTACCAAAAATGATTCAAAATGTCAATTGGATCATGCCTCATGTTGAATAACCACTTTTTAAACCCTCACAGTGACCAAAATTGCCATTTTTACAGAGTTTTGCTTACTCAAAGCTTCAATTTTGACCAATTTCAGGCACAGAAATGACTTTAAACACACTTATTTTAGTTGACAAAGTCCTAATTCACATCCAACAGTAATTTAGAGTCAAAAGATTAAATGTTAAAATTTCATCATTATAGACCATTTTGGGATCGTTCGACAGGTCCGGAGTCATCGTTTTTCATCCGAAAATTGATTTTTTGGACTGTACCAAAAATGATTCAAAATGTCAATTGGATCATGCCTCATGTTGAATAACCACTTTTTAACCCTCACAGTGACCAAAATTGCCATTTTTACAGAGTTTTGCTTACTCAAAAGCTTCCATTTTGACCCGTTTCAGGCACAGAAATGACTTTAAACACACTTATTCTAGTTGACAAAGTCATAATTCACATCCAACAGTCATTTAGAGTCAAAAGATTAAATGTTGAAATTTCATCATTATGGACCATTTTGGGATCGTTCGACAGGTCCGGAGTCATCGTTTTTCATCCGAAAATTGATTTTTTGGACTGTACCAAAAATGATTCAAAATGTCAATTGGATCATGCCTCATGTTGAATAACCACTTTTTCAACCCTCACAGTGACCAAAATTGCCATTTTTACAGAGTTTTGCTTACTCAAAGCTTCAATTTTGACCCGTTTCAGGCACAGAAATGACTTTAAACACACTTATTTTAGTTGACAAAGTCATAATTCACATCCAACAGTCATTTAGAGTCAAAAGATTAAATGTTGAAATTTCATCATTATAGACCATTTTGGGATCGTTCGACAGGTCCGGAGTCATCGTTTTTCATCCGAAAATTGATTTTTTGGACTGTACCAAAAATGATTCAAAATGTCAATTGGATCATGCCTCATGTTGAATAACCACTTTTTAAACCCTCACAGTGACCAAAATTGCCATTTTTACAGAGTTTTGCTTACTCAAAAGCTTCAATTTTGACCCGTTTCAGGCACAGAAATGGCTTTAAACACACTTATTTTAGTTGACAAAGTCCTAATTCACATCCAACAGTAATATAGAGTCAAAAGATTAAATGTTAAAATTTCATCATTATAGACCATTTTGGGATCGTTCGACAGGTCCGGAGTCATTGTTTTTCATCCGAAAATTGATTTTTTGGACTGTACCAAAAATGATTCAAAATGTCAATTGGATCATGCCTCATGTTGAATAACCACTTTTTCAACCCTCACAGTGACCAAAATTGCCATTTTTACAGAGTTTTGCTTACTCAAAAGCTTCAATTTTGACCCGTTTCAGGCACAGAAATGACTTTAAACACACTTATTTTAGTTGACAAAGTCATAATTCACATCCAACAGTCATTTAGAGTCAAAAGATTAAATGTTGAAATTTCATCATTATAGACCATTTTGGGATCGTTCGACAGGTCCGGAGTCATCGTTTTTCATCCGAAAATTGATTTTTTTGGACTGTACCAAAAATGATTCAAAATGTCAATTGCATCATGCCTCATGTTGAATAACCACTTTTTAAACCCTCACAGTGACCAAAATTGCCATTTTTACAGAGTTTTGCTTACTCAAAAGCTTCAATTTTGACCCGTTTCAGGCACAGAAATGACTTTAAACACACTTATTTTAGTTGACAAAGTCCTAATTCACATCCAACAGTAATTTAGAGTCAAAAGATTAAATGTTGAAATTTCATCATTATAGACCATTTTGGGATCGTTCGACAGGTCCGGAGTCATCGTTTTTCATCCGAAAATTGATTTTTTGGACTGTACCAAAAATGATTCAAACTGTCAATTGGATCATGCCTCATGTTGAATAACCACTTTTTAAACCCTCACAGTGACCAAAATTGCCATTTTTACAGAGTTTTGCTTACTCAAAAGCTTCCATTTTGACCCGTTTCAGGCACAGAAATGACTTTAAAAACACTTCTTCTAGTTGACAAAGTCATAAGTCACATCCAACAGTCATTTAGAGTCAAAAGATTAAATGTTGAAATTTCATCATTATAGACCATTTTGGGATCGTTCGACAGGTCCGGAGTCATCGTTTTTCATCCGAAAATTGATTTTTTGGACTGTACCAAAAATGATTCAAAATGTCAATTGGATCATGCCTCATGTTGAATAACCACTTTTTAAACCCTCACAGTGACCAAAATTGCCATTTTTACAGAGTTTTGCTTACTCAAAGCTTCAATTTTGACCAATTTCAGGCACAGAAATGACTTTAAACACACTTATTTTAGTTGACAAAGTCCTAATTCACATCCAATAGTAATTTAGAGTCAAAAGATTAAATGTTAAAATTTCATCATTATAGACCATTTTGGGATCGTTCGACAGGTCCGGAGTCATCGTTTTTCATCCGAAAATTGATTTTTTGGACTGTACCAAAAATGATTCAAAATGTCAATTGGATCATGCCTCATGTTGAATAACCACTTTTTAAACCCTCACAGTGACCAAAATTGCCATTTTTACAGAGTTTTGCTTACTCAAAAGCTTCCATTTTGACCCGTTTCAGGCACAGAAATGACTTTAAACACACTTATTTTAGTTGACAAAGTCATAATTCACATCCAACAGTAATTTAGAGTCAAAAGATTAAATGTTAAAATTTCATCATTATAGACCATTTTGGGATCGTTCGACAGGTCCGGAGTCATCGTTTTTCATCCGAAAATTGATTTTTTGGACTGTACCAAAAATTATTCAAAATGTCAATTGGATCATGCCTCATGTTGAATAACCACTTTTTAAACCCTCACAGTGACCAAAATTGCCATTTTTACAGAGTTTTGCTTACTCAAAAGCTTCCATTTTGACCCATTTCAGGCACAGAAATGACTTTAAACACACTTATTCTAGTTGACAAAGTCATAATTCACATCCAACAGTCATTTAGAGTCAAAAGATTAAATGTTGAAATTTCATCATTATAGACCATTTTGGGATCGTTCGACAGGTCCGGAGTCATCGTTTTTCATCCGAAAATTGATTTTTTTGGACTGTACCAAAAATGATTCAAAATGTCAATTGCATCATGCCTCATGTTGAATAACCACTTTTTAAACCCTCACAGTGACCAAAATTGCCATTTTTACAGAGTTTTGCTTACTCAAAAGCTTCAATTTTGACCCGTTTCAGGCACAGAAATGACTTTAAACACACTTATTTTAGTTGACAAAGTCCTAATTCACATCCAACAGTAATTTAGAGTCAAAAGATTAAATGTTGAAATTTCATCATTATAGACCATTTTGGGATCGTTCGACAGGTCCGGAGTCATCGTTTTTCATCCGAAAATTGATTTTTTGGACTGTACCAAAAATGATTCAAACTGTCAATTGGATCATGCCTCATGTTGAATAACCACTTTTTAAACCCTCACAGTGACCAAAATTGCCATTTTTACAGAGTTTTGCTTACTCAAAAGCTTCCATTTTGACCCGTTTCAGGCACAGAAATGACTTTAAAAACACTTCTTCTAGTTGACAAAGTCATAAGTCACATCCAACAGTCATTTAGAGTCAAAAGATTAAATGTTGAAATTTCATCATTATAGACCATTTTGGGATCGTTCGACAGGTCCGGAGTCATCGTTTTTCATCCGAAAATTGATTTTTTGGACTGTACCAAAAATGATTCAAAATGTCAATTGGATCATGCCTCATGTTGAATAACCACTTTTTAAACCCTCACAGTGACCAAAATTGCCATTTTTACAGAGTTTTGCTTACTCAAAGCTTCAATTTTGACCAATTTCAGGCACAGAAATGACTTTAAACACACTTATTTTAGTTGACAAAGTCCTAATTCACATCCAACAGTAATTTAGAGTCAAAAGATTAAATGTTAAAATTTCATCATTATAGACCATTTTGGGATCGTTCGACAGGTCCGGAGTCATCGTTTTTCATCCGAAAATTGATTTTTTGGACTGTACCAAAAATGATTCAAAATGTCAATTGGATCATGCCTCATGTTGAATAACCACTTTTTAACCCTCACAGTGACCAAAATTGCCATTTTTACAGAGTTTTGCTTACTCAAAAGCTTCCATTTTGACCCGTTTCAGGCACAGAAATGACTTTAAACACACTTATTCTAGTTGACAAAGTCATAATTCACATCCAACAGTCATTTAGAGTCAAAAGATTAAATGTTGAAATTTCATCATTATGGACCATTTTGGGATCGTTCGACAGGTCCGGAGTCATCGTTTTTCATCCGAAAATTGATTTTTTGGACTGTACCAAAAATGATTCAAAATGTCAATTGGATCATGCCTCATGTTGAATAACCACTTTTTCAACCCTCACAGTGACCAAAATTGCCATTTTTACAGAGTTTTGCTTACTCAAAGCTTCAATTTTGACCCGTTTCAGGCACAGAAATGACTTTAAACACACTTATTTTAGTTGACAAAGTCATAATTCACATCCAACAGTCATTTAGAGTCAAAAGATTAAATGTTGAAATTTCATCATTATAGACCATTTTGGGATCGTTCGACAGGTCCGGAGTCATCGTTTTTCATCCGAAAATTGATTTTTTGGACTGTACCAAAAATGATTCAAAATGTCAATTGGATCATGCCTCATGTTGAATAACCACTTTTTAAACCCTCACAGTGACCAAAATTGCCATTTTTACAGAGTTTTGCTTACTCAAAAGCTTCAATTTTGACCCGTTTCAGGCACAGAAATGGCTTTAAACACACTTATTTTAGTTGACAAAGTCCTAATTCACATCCAACAGTAATATAGAGTCAAAAGATTAAATGTTAAAATTTCATCATTATAGACCATTTTGGGATCGTTCGACAGGTCCGGAGTCATTGTTTTTCATCCGAAAATTGATTTTTTTGGACTGTACCAAAAATGATTCAAAATGTCAATTGGATCATGCCTCATGTTGAATAACCACTTTTTCAACCCTCACAGTGACCAAAATTGCCATTTTTACAGAGTTTTGCTTACTCAAAAGCTTCAATTTTGACCCGTTTCAGGCACAGAAATGACTTTAAACACACTTATTTTAGTTGACAAAGTCATAATTCACATCCAACAGTCATTTAGAGTCAAAAGATTAAATGTTGAAATTTCATCATTATAGACCATTTTGGGATCGTTCGACAGGTCCGGAGTCATCGTTTTTCATCCGAAAATTGATTTTTTTGGACTGTACCAAAAATGATTCAAAATGTCAATTGCATCATGCCTCATGTTGAATAACCACTTTTTAAACCCTCACAGTGACCAAAATTGCCATTTTTACAGAGTTTTGCTTACTCAAAAGCTTCAATTTTGACCCGTTTCAGGCACAGAAATGACTTTAAACACACTTATTTTAGTTGACAAAGTCCTAATTCACATCCAACAGTAATTTAGAGTCAAAAGATTAAATGTTGAAATTTCATCATTATAGACCATTTTGGGATCGTTCGACAGGTCCGGAGTCATCGTTTTTCATCCGAAAATTGATTTTTTGGACTGTACCAAAAATGATTCAAACTGTCAATTGGATCATGCCTCATGTTGAATAACCACTTTTTAAACCCTCACAGTGACCAAAATTGCCATTTTTACAGAGTTTTGCTTACTCAAAAGCTTCCATTTTGACCCGTTTCAGGCACAGAAATGACTTTAAAAACACTTCTTCTAGTTGACAAAGTCATAAGTCACATCCAACAGTCATTTAGAGTCAAAAGATTAAATGTTGAAATTTCATCATTATAGACCATTTTGGGATCGTTCGACAGGTCCGGAGTCATCGTTTTTCATCCGAAAATTGATTTTTTGGACTGTACCAAAAATGATTCAAAATGTCAATTGGATCATGCCTCATGTTGAATAACCACTTTTTAAACCCTCACAGTGACCAAAATTGCCATTTTTACAGAGTTTTGCTTACTCAAAGCTTCAATTTTGACCAATTTCAGGCACAGAAATGACTTTAAACACACTTATTTTAGTTGACAAAGTCCTAATTCACATCCAACAGTAATTTAGAGTCAAAAGATTAAATGTTAAAATTTCATCATTATAGACCATTTTGGGATCGTTCGACAGGTCCGGAGTCATCGTTTTTCATCCGAAAATTGATTTTTTGGACTGTACCAAAAATGATTCAAAATGTCAATTGGATCATGCCTCATGTTGAATAACCACTTTTTAACCCTCACAGTGACCAAAATTGCCATTTTTACAGAGTTTTGCTTACTCAAAAGCTTCCATTTTGACCCGTTTCAGGCACAGAAATGACTTTAAACACACTTATTCTAGTTGACAAAGTCATAATTCACATCCAACAGTCATTTAGAGTCAAAAGATTAAATGTTGAAATTTCATCATTATGGACCATTTTGGGATCGTTCGACAGGTCCGGAGTCATCGTTTTTCATCCGAAAATTGATTTTTTGGACTGTACCAAAAATGATTCAAAATGTCAATTGGATCATGCCTCATGTTGAATAACCACTTTTTCAACCCTCACAGTGACCAAAATTGCCATTTTTACAGAGTTTTGCTTACTCAAAGCTTCAATTTTGACCCGTTTCAGGCACAGAAATGACTTTAAACACACTTATTTTAGTTGACAAAGTCATAATTCACATCCAACAGTCATTTAGAGTCAAAAGATTAAATGTTGAAATTTCATCATTATGGACCATTTTGGGATCGTTCGACAGGTCCGGAGTCATCGTTTTTCATCCGAAAATTGATTTTTTGGACTGTACCAAAAATGATTCAAAATGTCAATTGGATCATGCCTCATGTTGAATAACCACTTTTTCAACCCTCACAGTGACCAAAATTGCCATTTTTACAGAGTTTTGCTTACTCAAAGCTTCAATTTTGACCCGTTTCAGGCACAGAAATGACTTTAAACACACTTATTTTAGTTGACAAAGTCATAATTCACATCCAACAGTCATTTAGAGTCAAAAGATTAAATGTTGAAATTTCATCATTATAGACCATTTTGGGATCGTTCGACAGGTCCGGAGTCATCGTTTTTCATCCGAAAATTGATTTTTTGGACTGTACCAAAAATGATTCAAAATGTCAATTGGATCATGCCTCATGTTGAATAACCACTTTTTAAACCCTCACAGTGACCAAAATTGCCATTTTTACAGAGTTTTGCTTACTCAAAAGCTTCAATTTTGACCCGTTTCAGGCACAGAAATGACTTTAAACACACTTATTTTAGTTGACAAAGTCATAATTCACATCCAACAGTCATTTAGAGTCAAAAGATTAAATGTTGAAATTTCATCATTATAGACCATTTTGGGATCGTTCGACAGGTCCGGAGTCATCGTTTTTCATCCGAAAATTGATTTTTTTGGACTGTACCAAAAATGATTCAAAATGTCAATTGCATCATGCCTCATGTTGAATAACCACTTTTTAAACCCTCACAGTGACCAAAATTGCCATTTTTACAGAGTTTTGCTTACTCAAAAGCTTCAATTTTGACCCGTTTCAGGCACAGAAATGACTTTAAACACACTTATTTTAGTTGACAAAGTCCTAATTCACATCCAACAGTAATTTAGAGTCAAAAGATTAAATGTTGAAATTTCATCATTATAGACCATTTTGGGATCGTTCGACAGGTCCGGAGTCATCGTTTTTCATCCGAAAATTGATTTTTTGGACTGTACCAAAAATGATTCAAACTGTCAATTGGATCATGCCTCATGTTGAATAACCACTTTTTAAACCCTCACAGTGACCAAAATTGCCATTTTTACAGAGTTTTGCTTACTCAAAAGCTTCCATTTTGACCCGTTTCAGGCACAGAAATGACTTTAAAAACACTTCTTCTAGTTGACAAAGTCATAAGTCACATCCAACAGTCATTTAGAGTCAAAAGATTAAATGTTGAAATTTCATCATTATAGACCATTTTGGGATCGTTCGACAGGTCCGGAGTCATCGTTTTTCATCCGAAAATTGATTTTTTGGACTGTACCAAAAATGATTCAAAATGTCAATTGGATCATGCCTCATGTTGAATAACCACTTTTTAAACCCTCACAGTGACCAAAATTGCCATTTTTACAGAGTTTTGCTTACTCAAAGCTTCAATTTTGACCAATTTCAGGCACAGAAATGACTTTAAACACACTTATTTTAGTTGACAAAGTCCTAATTCACATCCAATAGTAATTTAGAGTCAAAAGATTAAATGTTAAAATTTCATCATTATAGACCATTTTGGGATCGTTCGACAGGTCCGGAGTCATCGTTTTTCATCCGAAAATTGATTTTTTGGACTGTACCAAAAATGATTCAAAATGTCAATTGGATCATGCCTCATGTTGAATAACCACTTTTTAAACCCTCACAGTGACCAAAATTGCCATTTTTACAGAGTTTTGCTTACTCAAAAGCTTCCATTTTGACCCGTTTCAGGCACAGAAATGACTTTAAACACACTTATTCTAGTTGACAAAGTCATAATTCACATCCAACAGTCATTTAGAGTCAAAAGATTAAATGTTGAAATTTCATCATTATGGACCATTTTGGGATCGTTCGACAGGTCCGGAGTCATCGTTTTTCATCCGAAAATTGATTTTTTGGACTGTACCAAAAATGATTCAAAATGTCAATTGGATCATGCCTCATGTTGAATAACCACTTTTTCAACCCTCACAGTGACCAAAATTGCCATTTTTACAGAGTTTTGCTTACTCAAAGCTTCAATTTTGACCCGTTTCAGGCACAGAAATGACTTTAAACACACTTATTTTAGTTGACAAAGTCATAATTCACATCCAACAGTCATTTAGAGTCAAAAGATTAAATGTTGAAATTTCATCATTATAGACCATTTTGGGATCGTTCGACAGGTCCGGAGTCATCGTTTTTCATCCGAAAATTGATTTTTTGGACTGTACCAAAAATGATTCAAAATGTCAATTGGATCATGCCTCATGTTGAATAACCACTTTTTAAACCCTCACAGTGACCAAAATTGCCATTTTTACAGAGTTTTGCTTACTCAAAAGCTTCAATTTTGACCCGTTTCAGGCACAGAAATGGCTTTAAACACACTTATTTTAGTTGACAAAGTCCTAATTCACATCCAACAGTAATTTAGAGTCAAAAGATTAAATGTTAAAATTTCATCATTATAGACCATTTTGGGATCGTTCGACAGGTCCGGAGTCATTGTTTTTCATCCGAAAATTGATTTTTTGGACTGTACCAAAAATGATTCAAAATGTCAATTGGATCATGCCTCATGTTGAATAACCACTTTTTCAACCCTCACAGTGACCAAAATTGCCATTTTTACAGAGTTTTGCTTACTCAAAAGCTTCAATTTTGACCCGTTTCAGGCACAGAAATGACTTTAAACACACTTATTTTAGTTGACAAAGTCATAATTCACATCCAACAGTCATTTAGAGTCAAAAGATTAAATGTTGAAATTTCATCATTATAGACCATTTTGGGATCGTTCGACAGGTCCGGAGTCATCGTTTTTCATCCGAAAATTGATTTTTTTGGACTGTACCAAAAATGATTCAAAATGTCAATTGCATCATGCCTCATGTTGAAGAACCACTTTTTAAACCCTCACAGTGACCAAAATTGTCATTTTTACAGAGTTTTGCTTACTCAAAAGCTTCAATTTTGACCCGTTTCAGGCACAGAAATGACTTTAAACACACTTATTTTAGTTGACAAAGTCCTAATTCACATCCAACAGTAATTTAGAGTCAAAAGATTAAATGTTGAAATTTCATCATTATAGACCATTTTGGGATCGTTCGACAGGTCCGGAGTCATCGTTTTTCATCCGAAAATTGATTTTTTGGACTGTACCAAAAATGATTCAAAATGTCAATTGGATCATGCCTCATGTTGAATAACCACTTTTTAAACCCTCACAGTGACAAAAATTGCCATTTTTACAGAGTTTTGCTTACTCAAAAGCTTCCATTTTGACCCGTTTCAGGCACAGAAATGACTTTAAACACACTTATTCTAGTTGACAAAGTCATAATTCACATCCAACAGTCATTTAGAGTCAAAAGATTAAATGTTGAAATTTCATCATTATAGACCATTTTGGGATCGTTCGACAGGTCGGAGTCATCGTTTTTCATCCGAAAATTGATTTTTGGGACTGTACCAAAAATGATTCAAAATGTCAATTGGATCTTGCCTCATGTTGAATAACCACTTTTTAAACCCTCACAGTGACCACAATTGCCATTTTTACAGAGTTTTCCTTACTCAAAAGCTTAAATTTTGACCCGTTTCAGGCACAGAAATGACTTTAAACACACTAATTTTAGTTGACAAAGTCCTAATTCACATCCAACAGTAATTTATAGTCAAAAGAATAAATGTTAAAATTTCATCATTATAGACCATTTTGGGATCGTTCGACAGGTCCGGAGTCATCGTTTTTCATCCGAAAATTGATTTTTTGGACTGTACCAAAAATGATTCAAAATGTCAATTGGATCTTGCCTCATGTTGAATAACCACTTTTTAAACCCTCACAGTGACCACAATTGCAATTTTTAGAGTTTTCCTTACTCAAAAGCTTAAATTGTGACCCGTTTCAGGCACAGAAATGACTTTAAACACACTTATTTTAGTTGACAAAGTCCTAATTCACATCCAACAGTAATTTAGAGTCAAAAGATTAAATGTTAAAATTTCATCATTATAGACCATTTTGGGATCGTTCGACAGGTCCGGAGTCATCGTTTTTCATCCGAAAATTGATTTTTTGGACTGTACCAAAAATGATTCAAAATGTCAATTGGATCATGCCTCATGTTGAATAACCACTTTTTAAACCCTCACAGTGACCAAAATTGCCATTTTTACAGAGTTTTGCTTACTCAAAAGCTTCCATTTTGACCCGTTTCAGGCATAGAAATGACTTTAAACACACTAATTCTAGTTGACAAAGTCATAATTCACATCCAACAGTAATTGAGAGTCAAAAGATTAAATGTTGAAATTTCATCATTATAGACCATTTTGGGATCATTCGACAGGTCCGGAGTCATCGTTTTTCATCCGAAAATTGATTTTTGGGACTGTACCAAAAATGATTCAAAATGTCAATTGGATCATGCCTCATGTTGAATAACCACTTTTTAAACCCTCACAGTGACCAAAATTGCCATTTTTACAGAGTTTTGCTTACTCAAAAGCTTCCATTTTGACCCGTTTCAGGCACAGAAATGACTTTAAACACACTTATTCTAGTTGACAAAGTCATAATTCACATCCAACAGTCATTTAGAGTCAAAAGATTAAATGTTAAAATTTCATCATTATAGACCATTTTGGGATCGTTCGACAGATCCGGAGTCATTGTTTTTCATCCGAAAAATGATTTTTTGGACTGTACCAAAAATGATTCAAAATGTCAATTGGATCATGCCTCATGTTGAATAACCACTTTTTAAACCCTCACAGTGACCAAAATTGCCATTTTTACAGAGTTTTGCTTACTCAAAAGCTTCCATTTTGACCCGTTTCAGGCACAGAAATGACTTTAAACACACTTATTCTAGTTGACAAAGTCATAATTCACATCCAACAGTCATTTAGAGTCAAAAGATTAAATGTTGAAATTTCATCATTATAGACCATTTTGGGATCGTTCGACAGGTCCGGAGTCATCGTTTTTCATCCGAAAATTGATTTTTTGGACTGTACCAAAAATGATTCAAAATGTCAATTGGATCATGCCTCATGTTGAATAACCACTTTTTCAACCCTCACAGTAAGCAAAATTGCCATTTTTACAGAGTTTTGCTTACTCAAAGCTTCAATTTTGACCCGTTTCAGGCACAGAAATGACTTTAAACACACTTATTTTAGTTGACAAAGTCATAATTCACATCCAACAGTCATTTAGAGTCAAAAGATTAAATGTTAAAATTTCATCATTATAGACCATTTTGGGATCGTTCGACAGGTCCGGAGTCATCGTTTTTCATCCGAAAATTGATTTTTTGGACTGTACAAAAAATAATTCAAAATGTCAATTGGATCATGCCTCATGTTGAATAACCACTTTTTAAACCCTCACAGTGACCAAAATTGCCATTTTTACAGAGTTTTGCTTACTCAAAAGCTTCCATTTTGACCCGTTTCAGGCACAGAAATGACTTTAAACACACTTATTCTAGTTGACAAAGTCATAATTCACATCCAACAGTAATTGAGAGTCAAAAGATTAAATGTTGAAATTTCATCATTATAGACCATTTTGGGATCGTTCGACAGGTCCGGAGTCATCGTTTTTCATCCGAAAATTGATTTTTGGGACTGTACCAAAAATGATTCAAAATGTCAATTGGATCATGCCTCATTTTGAATAACCACTTTTTAAACCCTCACAGTGACCAAAATTGCCATTTTTACAGAGTTTTGCTTACTCATAAGCTTCCATTTTGACCCGTTTCAGGCACAGAAATGACTTTAAACACACTTATTCTAGTTGACAAAGTCATAATTCACATCCAACAGTCATTTAGAGTCAAAAGATTAAATGTTAAAATTTCATCATTATAGACCATTTTGGATCGTTCGACAGATCCGGAGTCATCGTTTTTCATCCGAAAAATGATTTTTTGGACTGTACCAAAAATTATTCAAAATGTCAATTGGATCATGCCTCATGTTGAATAACCACTTTTTAAACCCTCACAGTGACCAAAATTGCCATTTTTACAGAGTTTTGCTTACTCAAAAGCTTCCATTTTGACCCGTTTCAGGCACAGAAATGACTTTAAACACACTTATTCTAGTTGACAAAGTCATAATTCACATCCAACAGTCATTTAGAGTCAAAAGATTAAATGTTGAAATTTCATCATTATAGACCATTTTGGGATCGTTCGACAGGTCCGGAGTCATCGTTTTTCATCCGAAAATTGATTTTTTGGACTGTACCAAAAATGATTCAAAATGTCAATTGGATCATGCCTCATGTTGAATAACCACTTTTTAAACCCTCACAGTGACCAAAATTGCCATTTTTACAGAGTTTTGCTTACTCAAAAGCTTCAATTTTGACCCGTTTCAGGCACAGAAATGACTTTAAACACACTTATTTTAGTTGACAAAGTCCTAATTCACATCCAACAGTAATTTAGAGTCAAAAGATTAAATGTTAAAATTTCATCATTATAGACCATTTTGGGATCGTTCGACAGGTCCGGAGTCATTGTTTTTCATCCGAAAATTGATTTTTTGGACTGTACCAAAAATGATTCAAAATGTCAATTGGATCATGCCTCATGTTGAATAACCACTTTTTCAACCCTCACAGTGACCAAAATTGCCATTTTTACAGAGTTTTGCTTACTCAAAAGCTTCCATTTTGACCCGTTTCAGGCACAGAAATGACTTTAAACACACTTATTCTAGTTGACAAAGTCATAATTCACATCCAACAGTTATTTAGAGTCAAAAGATTAAATGTTGAAATTTCATCATTATAGACCATTTTGGGATCGTTCGACAGGTCCGGAGTCATCGTTTTTCATCCGAAAATTGATTTTTTGGACTGTACCAAAAATGATTCAAAATGTCAATTGGGTCATGCCTCATGTTGAATAACCACTTTTTAAACCCTCACAGTGACCAAAATTGCCATTTTTACAGAGTTTTGCTTACTCAAAAGCTTCAATTTTGACCCGTTTCAGGCACAGAAATGACTTTAAACACACTTATTTTAGTTGACAAAGTCCTAATTCACATCCAACAGTAATTTAGAGTCAAAAGATTAAATGTTGAAATTTCATCATTATAGACCATTTTGGGATCGTTCGACAGGTCCGGAGTCATCGTTTTTCATCCGAAAATTGATTTTTTGGACTGTACCAAAAATGATTCAAACTGTCAATTGGATCATGCCTCATGTTGAATAACCACTTTTTAAACCCTCACAGTGACCAAAATTGCCATTTTTACAGAGTTTTGCTTACTCAAAAGCTTCCATTTTGACCCGTTTCAGGCACAGAAATGACTTTAAAAACACTTCTTCTAGTTGACAAAGTCATAAGTCACATCCAACAGTCATTTAGAGTCAAAAGATTAAATGTTGAAATTTCATCATTATAGACCATTTTGGGATCGTTCGACAGGTCCGGAGTCATCGTTTTTCATCCGAAAATTGATTTTTTGGACTGTACCAAAAATGATTCAAAATGTCAATTGGATCATGCCTCATGTTGAATAACCACTTTTTAAACCCTCACAGTGACCAAAATTGCCATTTTTACAGAGTTTTGCTTACTCAAAGCTTCAATTTTGACCAATTTCAGGCACAGAAATGACTTTAAACACACTTATTTTAGTTGACAAAGTCCTAATTCACATCCAACAGTAATTTAGAGTCAAAAGATTAAATGTTAAAATTTCATCATTATAGACCATTTTGGGATCGTTCGACAGGTCCGGAGTCATCGTTTTTCATCCGAAAATTGATTTTTTGGACTGTACCAAAAATGATTCAAAATGTCAATTGGATCATGCCTCATGTTGAATAACCACTTTTTAACCCTCACAGTGACCAAAATTGCCATTTTTACAGAGTTTTGCTTACTCAAAAGCTTCCATTTTGACCCGTTTCAGGCACAGAAATGACTTTAAACACACTTATTCTAGTTGACAAAGTCATAATTCACATCCAACAGTCATTTAGAGTCAAAAGATTAAATGTTGAAATTTCATCATTATGGACCATTTTGGGATCGTTCGACAGGTCCGGAGTCATCGTTTTTCATCCGAAAATTGATTTTTTGGACTGTACCAAAAATGATTCAAAATGTCAATTGGATCATGCCTCATGTTGAATAACCACTTTTTCAACCCTCACAGTGACCAAAATTGCCATTTTTACAGAGTTTTGCTTACTCAAAGCTTCAATTTTGACCCGTTTCAGGCACAGAAATGACTTTAAACACACTTATTTTAGTTGACAAAGTCATAATTCACATCCAACAGTCATTTAGAGTCAAAAGATTAAATGTTGAAATTTCATCATTATGGACCATTTTGGGATCGTTCGACAGGTCCGGAGTCATCGTTTTTCATCCGAAAATTGATTTTTTGGACTGTACCAAAAATGATTCAAAATGTCAATTGGATCATGCCTCATGTTGAATAACCACTTTTTCAACCCTCACAGTGACCAAAATTGCCATTTTTACAGAGTTTTGCTTACTCAAAGCTTCAATTTTGACCCGTTTCAGGCACAGAAATGACTTTAAACACACTTATTTTAGTTGACAAAGTCATAATTCACATCCAACAGTCATTTAGAGTCAAAAGATTAAATGTTGAAATTTCATCATTATAGACCATTTTGGGATCGTTCGACAGGTCCGGAGTCATCGTTTTTCATCCGAAAATTGATTTTTTGGACTGTACCAAAAATGATTCAAAATGTCAATTGGATCATGCCTCATGTTGAATAACCACTTTTTAAACCCTCACAGTGACCAAAATTGCCATTTTTACAGAGTTTTGCTTACTCAAAAGCTTCAATTTTGACCCGTTTCAGGCACAGAAATGACTTTAAACACACTTATTTTAGTTGACAAAGTCATAATTCACATCCAACAGTCATTTAGAGTCAAAAGATTAAATGTTGAAATTTCATCATTATAGACCATTTTGGGATCGTTCGACAGGTCCGGAGTCATCGTTTTTCATCCGAAAATTGATTTTTTTGGACTGTACCAAAAATGATTCAAAATGTCAATTGCATCATGCCTCATGTTGAATAACCACTTTTTAAACCCTCACAGTGACCAAAATTGCCATTTTTACAGAGTTTTGCTTACTCAAAAGCTTCAATTTTGACCCGTTTCAGGCACAGAAATGACTTTAAACACACTTATTTTAGTTGACAAAGTCCTAATTCACATCCAACAGTAATTTAGAGTCAAAAGATTAAATGTTGAAATTTCATCATTATAGACCATTTTGGGATCGTTCGACAGGTCCGGAGTCATCGTTTTTCATCCGAAAATTGATTTTTTGGACTGTACCAAAAATGATTCAAACTGTCAATTGGATCATGCCTCATGTTGAATAACCACTTTTTAAACCCTCACAGTGACCAAAATTGCCATTTTTACAGAGTTTTGCTTACTCAAAAGCTTCCATTTTGACCCGTTTCAGGCACAGAAATGACTTTAAAAACACTTCTTCTAGTTGACAAAGTCATAAGTCACATCCAACAGTCATTTAGAGTCAAAAGATTAAATGTTGAAATTTCATCATTATAGACCATTTTGGGATCGTTCGACAGGTCCGGAGTCATCGTTTTTCATCCGAAAATTGATTTTTTGGACTGTACCAAAAATGATTCAAAATGTCAATTGGATCATGCCTCATGTTGAATAACCACTTTTTAAACCCTCACAGTGACCAAAATTGCCATTTTTACAGAGTTTTGCTTACTCAAAGCTTCAATTTTGACCAATTTCAGGCACAGAAATGACTTTAAACACACTTATTTTAGTTGACAAAGTCCTAATTCACATCCAATAGTAATTTAGAGTCAAAAGATTAAATGTTAAAATTTCATCATTATAGACCATTTTGGGATCGTTCGACAGGTCCGGAGTCATCGTTTTTCATCCGAAAATTGATTTTTTGGACTGTACCAAAAATGATTCAAAATGTCAATTGGATCATGCCTCATGTTGAATAACCACTTTTTAAACCCTCACAGTGACCAAAATTGCCATTTTTACAGAGTTTTGCTTACTCAAAAGCTTCCATTTTGACCCGTTTCAGGCACAGAAATGACTTTAAACACACTTATTCTAGTTGACAAAGTCATAATTCACATCCAACAGTCATTTAGAGTCAAAAGATTAAATGTTGAAATTTCATCATTATGGACCATTTTGGGATCGTTCGACAGGTCCGGAGTCATCGTTTTTCATCCGAAAATTGATTTTTTGGACTGTACCAAAAATGATTCAAAATGTCAATTGGATCATGCCTCATGTTGAATAACCACTTTTTCAACCCTCACAGTGACCAAAATTGCCATTTTTACAGAGTTTTGCTTACTCAAAGCTTCAATTTTGACCCGTTTCAGGCACAGAAATGACTTTAAACACACTTATTTTAGTTGACAAAGTCATAATTCACATCCAACAGTCATTTAGAGTCAAAAGATTAAATGTTGAAATTTCATCATTATAGACCATTTTGGGATCGTTCGACAGGTCCGGAGTCATCGTTTTTCATCCGAAAATTGATTTTTTGGACTGTACCAAAAATGATTCAAAATGTCAATTGGATCATGCCTCATGTTGAATAACCACTTTTTAAACCCTCACAGTGACCAAAATTGCCATTTTTACAGAGTTTTGCTTACTCAAAAGCTTCAATTTTGACCCGTTTCAGGCACAGAAATGGCTTTAAACACACTTATTTTAGTTGACAAAGTCCTAATTCACATCCAACAGTAATTTAGAGTCAAAAGATTAAATGTTAAAATTTCATCATTATAGACCATTTTGGGATCGTTCGACAGGTCCGGAGTCATTGTTTTTCATCCGAAAATTGATTTTTTGGACTGTACCAAAAATGATTCAAAATGTCAATTGGATCATGCCTCATGTTGAATAACCACTTTTTCAACCCTCACAGTGACCAAAATTGCCATTTTTACAGAGTTTTGCTTACTCAAAAGCTTCAATTTTGACCCGTTTCAGGCACAGAAATGACTTTAAACACACTTATTTTAGTTGACAAAGTCATAATTCACATCCAACAGTCATTTAGAGTCAAAAGATTAAATGTTGAAATTTCATCATTATAGACCATTTTGGGATCGTTCGACAGGTCCGGAGTCATCGTTTTTCATCCGAAAATTGATTTTTTTGGACTGTACCAAAAATGATTCAAAATGTCAATTGCATCATGCCTCATGTTGAAGAACCACTTTTTAAACCCTCACAGTGACCAAAATTGTCATTTTTACAGAGTTTTGCTTACTCAAAAGCTTCAATTTTGACCCGTTTCAGGCACAGAAATGACTTTAAACACACTTATTTTAGTTGACAAAGTCCTAATTCACATCCAACAGTAATTTAGAGTCAAAAGATTAAATGTTGAAATTTCATCATTATAGACCATTTTGGGATCGTTCGACAGGTCCGGAGTCATCGTTTTTCATCCGAAAATTGATTTTTTGGACTGTACCAAAAATGATTCAAAATGTCAATTGGATCATGCCTCATGTTGAATAACCACTTTTTAAACCCTCACAGTGACAAAAATTGCCATTTTTACAGAGTTTTGCTTACTCAAAAGCTTCCATTTTGACCCGTTTCAGGCACAGAAATGACTTTAAACACACTTATTCTAGTTGACAAAGTCATAATTCACATCCAACAGTCATTTAGAGTCAAAAGATTAAATGTTGAAATTTCATCATTATAGACCATTTTGGGATCGTTCGACAGGTCGGAGTCATCGTTTTTCATCCGAAAATTGATTTTTGGGACTGTACCAAAAATGATTCAAAATGTCAATTGGATCTTGCCTCATGTTGAATAACCACTTTTTAAACCCTCACAGTGACCACAATTGCCATTTTTACAGAGTTTTCCTTACTCAAAAGCTTAAATTTTGACCCGTTTCAGGCACAGAAATGACTTTAAACACACTAATTTTAGTTGACAAAGTCCTAATTCACATCCAACAGTAATTTATAGTCAAAAGAATAAATGTTAAAATTTCATCATTATAGACCATTTTGGGATCGTTCGACAGGTCCGGAGTCATCGTTTTTCATCCGAAAATTGATTTTTTGGACTGTACCAAAAATGATTCAAAATGTCAATTGGATCTTGCCTCATGTTGAATAACCACTTTTTAAACCCTCACAGTGACCACAATTGCAATTTTTAGAGTTTTCCTTACTCAAAAGCTTAAATTGTGACCCGTTTCAGGCACAGAAATGACTTTAAACACACTTATTTTAGTTGACAAAGTCCTAATTCACATCCAACAGTAATTTAGAGTCAAAAGATTAAATGTTAAAATTTCATCATTATAGACCATTTTGGGATCGTTCGACAGGTCCGGAGTCATCGTTTTTCATCCGAAAATTGATTTTTTGGACTGTACCAAAAATGATTCAAAATGTCAATTGGATCATGCCTCATGTTGAATAACCACTTTTTAAACCCTCACAGTGACCAAAATTGCCATTTTTACAGAGTTTTGCTTACTCAAAAGCTTCCATTTTGACCCGTTTCAGGCATAGAAATGACTTTAAACACACTAATTCTAGTTGACAAAGTCATAATTCACATCCAACAGTAATTGAGAGTCAAAAGATTAAATGTTGAAATTTCATCATTATAGACCATTTTGGGATCATTCGACAGGTCCGGAGTCATCGTTTTTCATCCGAAAATTGATTTTTGGGACTGTACCAAAAATGATTCAAAATGTCAATTGGATCATGCCTCATGTTGAATAACCACTTTTTAAACCCTCACAGTGACCAAAATTGCCATTTTTACAGAGTTTTGCTTACTCAAAAGCTTCCATTTTGACCCGTTTCAGGCACAGAAATGACTTTAAACACACTTATTCTAGTTGACAAAGTCATAATTCACATCCAACAGTCATTTAGAGTCAAAAGATTAAATGTTAAAATTTCATCATTATAGACCATTTTGGGATCGTTCGACAGATCCGGAGTCATTGTTTTTCATCCGAAAAATGATTTTTTGGACTGTACCAAAAATGATTCAAAATGTCAATTGGATCATGCCTCATGTTGAATAACCACTTTTTAAACCCTCACAGTGACCAAAATTGCCATTTTTACAGAGTTTTGCTTACTCAAAAGCTTCCATTTTGACCCGTTTCAGGCACAGAAATGACTTTAAACACACTTATTCTAGTTGACAAAGTCATAATTCACATCCAACAGTCATTTAGAGTCAAAAGATTAAATGTTGAAATTTCATCATTATAGACCATTTTGGGATCGTTCGACAGGTCCGGAGTCATCGTTTTTCATCCGAAAATTGATTTTTTGGACTGTACCAAAAATGATTCAAAATGTCAATTGGATCATGCCTCATGTTGAATAACCACTTTTTCAACCCTCACAGTAAGCAAAATTGCCATTTTTACAGAGTTTTGCTTACTCAAAGCTTCAATTTTGACCCGTTTCAGGCACAGAAATGACTTTAAACACACTTATTTTAGTTGACAAAGTCATAATTCACATCCAACAGTCATTTAGAGTCAAAAGATTAAATGTTAAAATTTCATCATTATAGACCATTTTGGGATCGTTCGACAGGTCCGGAGTCATCGTTTTTCATCCGAAAATTGATTTTTTGGACTGTACAAAAAATAATTCAAAATGTCAATTGGATCATGCCTCATGTTGAATAACCACTTTTTAAACCCTCACAGTGACCAAAATTGCCATTTTTACAGAGTTTTGCTTACTCAAAAGCTTCCATTTTGACCCGTTTCAGGCACAGAAATGACTTTAAACACACTTATTCTAGTTGACAAAGTCATAATTCACATCCAACAGTAATTGAGAGTCAAAAGATTAAATGTTGAAATTTCATCATTATAGACCATTTTGGGATCGTTCGACAGGTCCGGAGTCATCGTTTTTCATCCGAAAATTGATTTTTGGGACTGTACCAAAAATGATTCAAAATGTCAATTGGATCATGCCTCATTTTGAATAACCACTTTTTTAAACCCTCACAGTGACCAAAATTGCCATTTTTACAGAGTTTTGCTTACTCATAAGCTTCCATTTTGACCCGTTTCAGCACAGAAATGACTTTAAACACACTTATTCTAGTTGACAAAGTCATAATTCACATCCAACAGTCATTTAGAGTCAAAAGATTAAATGTTAAAATTTCATCATTATAGACCATTTTGGATCGTTCGACAGATCCGGAGTCATCGTTTTTCATCCGAAAAATGATTTTTTGGACTGTACCAAAAATTATTCAAAATGTCAATTGGATCATGCCTCATGTTGAATAACCACTTTTTAAACCCTCACAGTGACCAAAATTGCCATTTTTACAGAGTTTTGCTTACTCAAAAGCTTCCATTTTGACCCGTTTCAGGCACAGAAATGACTTTAAACACACTTATTCTAGTTGACAAAGTCATAATTCACATCCAACAGTCATTTAGAGTCAAAAGATTAAATGTTGAAATTTCATCATTATAGACCATTTTGGGATCGTTCGACAGGTCCGGAGTCATCGTTTTTCATCCGAAAATTGATTTTTTGGACTGTACCAAAAATGATTCAAAATGTCAATTGGATCATGCCTCATGTTGAATAACCACTTTTTAAACCCTCACAGTGACCAAAATTGCCATTTTTACAGAGTTTTGCTTACTCAAAAGCTTCAATTTTGACCCGTTTCAGGCACAGAAATGACTTTAAACACACTTATTTTAGTTGACAAAGTCCTAATTCACATCCAACAGTAATTTAGAGTCAAAAGATTAAATGTTAAAATTTCATCATTATAGACCATTTTGGGATCGTTCGACAGGTCCGGAGTCATTGTTTTTCATCCGAAAATTGATTTTTTGGACTGTACCAAAAATGATTCAAAATGTCAATTGGATCATGCCTCATGTTGAATAACCACTTTTTCAACCCTCACAGTGACCAAAATTGCCATTTTTACAGAGTTTTGCTTACTCAAAAGCTTCCATTTTGACCCGTTTCAGGCACAGAAATGACTTTAAACACACTTATTCTAGTTGACAAAGTCATAATTCACATCCAACAGTTATTTAGAGTCAAAAGATTAAATGTTGAAATTTCATCATTATAGACCATTTTGGGATCGTTCGACAGGTCCGGAGTCATCGTTTTTCATCCGAAAATTGATTTTTTGGACTGTACCAAAAATGATTCAAAATGTCAATTGGGTCATGCCTCATGTTGAATAACCACTTTTTAAACCCTCACAGTGACAAAAATTGCCATTTTTACAGAGTTTTGCTTACTCAAAAGCTTCCATTTTGACCCGTTTCAGGCACAGAAATGACTTTAAACACACTTATTCTAGTTGACAAAGTCATAATTCACATCCAACAGTCATTTAGAGTCAAAAGATTAAATGTTGAAATTTCATCCATTATAGACCATTTTGGGATCGTTCGACAGGTCCGGAGTCATCGTTTTTCATCCGAAAATTGATTTTTGGGACTGTACCAAAAATGATTCAAAATGTCAATTGGATCTTGCCTCATGTTGAATAACCACTTTTTAAACCCTCACAGTGACCACAATTGCCATTTTTACAGAGTTTTCCTTACTCAAAAGCTTAAATTTTGACCCGTTTCAGGCACAGAAATGACTTTAAACACACTAATTTTAGTTGACAAAGTCCTAATTCACATCCAACAGTAATTTATAGTCAAAAGAATAAATGTTAAAATTTCATCATTATAGACCATTTTGGGATCGTTCGACAGGTCAGGAGTCATCGTTTTTCATCCGAAAATTGATTTTTTGGACTGTACCAAAAATGATTCAAAATGTCAATTGGATCTTGCCTCATGTTGAATAACCACTTTTTAAACCCTCACAGTGACCACAATTGCCATTTTTACAGAGTTTTCCTTACTCAAAAGCTTAAATTTTGACCCGTTTCAGGCACAGAAATGACTTTAAACACACTTATTTTAGTTGACAAAGTCCTAATTCACATCCAACAGTAATTTAGAGTCAAAAGATTAAATGTTAAAATTTCATCATTATAGACCATTTTGGGATCGTTCGACAGGTCCGGAGTCATCGTTTTTCATCCGAAAATTGATTGTTTTGGACTGTACCAAAAATTATTCAAAATGTCAATTGCATCATGCCTCATGTTGAATAACCACTTTTTAAACCCTCACAGTGACCAAAATTGCCATTTTTACAGAGTTTTGCTTACTCAAAAGCTTCAATTTTGACCCGTTTCAGGCACAGAAATGACTTTAAAAATTAAATGTTAAAATTTCATCATTATAGACCATTTTGGGATCGTTCGACAGGTCCGGAGTCATCGTTTTTCATCCGAAAATTGATTTTTTGGACTGTACAAAAAATAATTCAAAATGTCAATTGGATCATGCCTCATGTTGAATAACCACTTTTTAAACCCTCACAGTGACCAAAATTGCCATTTTTACAGAGTTTTGCTTACTCAAAAGCTTCCATTTTGACCCGTTTCAGGCACAGAAATGACTTTAAACACACTTATTCTAGTTGACAAAGTCATAATTCACATCCAACAGTAATTGAGAGTCAAAAGATTAAATGTTGAAATTTCATCATTATAGACCATTTTGGGATCGTTCGACAGGTCCGGAGTCATCGTTTTTCATCCGAAAATTGATTTTTGGGACTGTACCAAAAATGATTCAAAATGTCAATTGGATCATGCCTCATTTTGAATAACCACTTTTTAAACCCTCACAGTGACCAAAATTGCCATTTTTACAGAGTTTTGCTTACTCATAAGCTTCCATTTTGACCCGTTTCAGGCACAGAAATGACTTTAAACACACTTATTCTAGTTGACAAAGTCATAATTCACATCCAACAGTCATTTAGAGTCAAAAGATTAAATGTTAAAATTTCATCATTATAGACCATTTTGGATCGTTCGACAGATCCGGAGTCATCGTTTTTCATCCGAAAAATGATTTTTTGGACTGTACCAAAAATGATTCAAAATGTCAATTGGATCATGCCTCATGTTGAATAACCACTTTTTAAACCCTCACAGTGACCAAAATTGCCATTTTTACAGAGTTTTGCTTACTCAAAAGCTTCCATTTTGACCCGTTTCAGGCACAGAAATGACTTTAAACACACTTATTCTAGTTGACAAAGTCATAATTCACATCCAACAGTCATTTAGAGTCAAAAGATTAAATGTTGAAATTTCATCATTATAGACCATTTTGGGATCGTTCGACAGGTCCGGAGTCATCGTTTTTCATCCGAAAATTGATTTTTTGGACTGTACCAAAAATGATTCAAAATGTCAATTGGATCATGCCTCATGTTGAATAACCACTTTTTAAACCCTCACAGTGACCAAAATTGCCATTTTTACAGAGTTTTGCTTACTCAAAAGCTTCAATTTTGACCCGTTTCAGGCACAGAAATGACTTTAAACACACTTATTTTAGTTGACAAAGTCCTAATTCACATCCAACAGTAATTTAGAGTCAAAAGATTAAATGTTAAAATTTCATCATTATAGACCATTTTGGGATCGTTCGACAGGTCCGGAGTCATTGTTTTTCATCCGAAAATTGATTTTTTGGACTGTACCAAAAATGATTCAAAATGTCAATTGGATCATGCCTCATGTTGAATAACCACTTTTTCAACCCTCACAGTGACCAAAATTGCCAATTTTACAGAGTTTTGCTTACTCAAAAGCTTCCATTTTGACCCGTTTCAGGCACAGAAATGACTTTAAACACACTTATTCTAGTTGACAAAGTCATAATTCACATCCAACAGTTATTTAGAGTCAAAAGATTAAATGTTGAAATTTCATCATTATAGACCATTTTGGGATCGTTCGACAGGTCCGGAGTCATCGTTTTTCATCCGAAAATTGATTTTTTGGACTGTACCAAAAATGATTCAAAATGTCAATTGGATCATGCCTCATGTTGAATAACCACTTTTTAAACCCTCACAGTGACCAAAATTGCCATTTTTACAGAGTTTTGCTTACTCAAAGCTTCAATTTTGACCAATTTCAGGCACAGAAATGACTTTAAACACACTTATTTTAGTTGACAAAGTCCTAATTCACATCCAACAGTAATTTAGAGTCAAAAGATTAAATGTTAAAATTTCATCATTATAGACCATTTTGGGATCGTTCGACAGGTCCGGAGTCATCGTTTTTCATCCGAAAATTGATTTTTTGGACTGTACCAAAAATGATTCAAAATGTCAATTGGATCATGCCTCATGTTGAATAACCACTTTTTCAACCCTCACAGTGACCAAAATTGCCATTTTTACAGAGTTTTGCTTACTCAAAGCTTCAATTTTGACCCGTTTCAGGCACAGAAATGACTTTAAACACACTTATTTTAGTTGACAAAGTCATAATTCACATCCAACAGTCATTTAGAGTCAAAAGATTAAATGTTGAAATTTCATCATTATAGACCATTTTGGGATCGTTCGACAGGTCCGGAGTCATCGTTTTTCATCCGAAAATTGATTTTTTGGACTGTACCAAAAATGATTCAAAATGTCAATTGGATCATGCCTCATGTTGAATAACCACTTTTTAAACCCTCACAGTGACCAAAATTGCCATTTTTACAGAGTTTGCTTACTCAAAAGCTTCAATTTTGACCCGTTTCAGGCACAGAAATGGCTTTAAACACACTTATTTTAGTTGACAAAGTCCTAATTCACATCCAACAGTAATATAGAGTCAAAAGATTAAATGTTAAAATTTCATCATTATAGACCATTTTGGGATCGTTCGACAGGTCCGGAGTCATTGTTTTTCATCCGAAAATTGATTTTTTGGACTGTACCAAAAATGATTCAAAATGTCAATTGGATCATGCCTCATGTTGAATAACCACTTTTTAAACCCTCACAGTGACCAAAATTGCCATTTTTACAGAGTTTTGCTTACTCAAAGCTTCAATTTTGACCAATTTCAGGCACAGAAATGACTTTAAACACACTTATTTTAGTTGACAAAGTCCTAATTCACATCCAACAGTAATTTAGAGTCAAAAGATTAAATGTTAAAATTTCATCATTATAGACCATTTTGGGATCGTTCGACAGGTCCGGAGTCATCGTTTTTCATCCGAAAATTGATTTTTTGGACTGTACCAAAAATGATTCAAAATGTCAATTGGATCATGCCTCATGTTGAATAACCACTTTTTAACCCTCACAGTGACCAAAATTGCCATTTTTACAGAGTTTTGCTTACTCAAAAGCTTCCATTTTGACCCGTTTCAGGCACAGAAATGACTTTAAACACACTTATTCTAGTTGACAAAGTCATAATTCACATCCAACAGTCATTTAGAGTCAAAAGATTAAATGTTGAAATTTCATCATTATGGACCATTTTGGGATCGTTCGACAGGTCCGGAGTCATCGTTTTTCATCCGAAAATTGATTTTTTGGACTGTACCAAAAATGATTCAAAATGTCAATTGGATCATGCCTCATGTTGAATAACCACTTTTTCAACCCTCACAGTGACCAAAATTGCCATTTTTACAGAGTTTTGCTTACTCAAAGCTTCAATTTTGACCCGTTTCAGGCACAGAAATGACTTTAAACACACTTATTTTAGTTGACAAAGTCATAATTCACATCCAACAGTCATTTAGAGTCAAAAGATTAAATGTTGAAATTTCATCATTATAGACCATTTTGGGATCGTTCGACAGGTCCGGAGTCATCGTTTTTCATCCGAAAATTGATTTTTTGGACTGTACCAAAAATGATTCAAAATGTCAATTGGATCATGCCTCATGTTGAATAACCACTTTTTAAACCCTCACAGTGACCAAAATTGCCATTTTTACAGAGTTTTGCTTACTCAAAAGCTTCAATTTTGACCCGTTTCAGGCACAGAAATGGCTTTAAACACACTTATTTTAGTTGACAAAGTCCTAATTCACATCCAACAGTAATATAGAGTCAAAAGATTAAATGTTAAAATTTCATCATTATAGACCATTTTGGGATCGTTCGACAGGTCCGGAGTCATTGTTTTTCATCCGAAAATTGATTTTTTTGGACTGTACCAAAAATGATTCAAAATGTCAATTGGATCATGCCTCATGTTGAATAACCACTTTTTCAACCCTCACAGTGACCAAAATTGCCATTTTTACAGAGTTTTGCTTACTCAAAAGCTTCAATTTTGACCCGTTTCAGGCACAGAAATGACTTTAAACACACTTATTTTAGTTGACAAAGTCATAATTCACATCCAACAGTCATTTAGAGTCAAAAGATTAAATGTTGAAATTTCATCATTATAGACCATTTTGGGATCGTTCGACAGGTCCGGAGTCATCGTTTTTCATCCGAAAATTGATTTTTTTGGACTGTACCAAAAATGATTCAAAATGTCAATTGCATCATGCCTCATGTTGAATAACCACTTTTTAAACCCTCACAGTGACCAAAATTGCCATTTTTACAGAGTTTTGCTTACTCAAAAGCTTCAATTTTGACCCGTTTCAGGCACAGAAATGACTTTAAACACACTTATTTTAGTTGACAAAGTCCTAATTCACATCCAACAGTAATTTAGAGTCAAAAGATTAAATGTTGAAATTTCATCATTATAGACCATTTTGGGATCGTTCGACAGGTCCGGAGTCATCGTTTTTCATCCGAAAATTGATTTTTTGGACTGTACCAAAAATGATTCAAACTGTCAATTGGATCATGCCTCATGTTGAATAACCACTTTTTAAACCCTCACAGTGACCAAAATTGCCATTTTTACAGAGTTTTGCTTACTCAAAAGCTTCCATTTTGACCCGTTTCAGGCACAGAAATGACTTTAAAAACACTTCTTCTAGTTGACAAAGTCATAAGTCACATCCAACAGTCATTTAGAGTCAAAAGATTAAATGTTGAAATTTCATCATTATAGACCATTTTGGGATCGTTCGACAGGTCCGGAGTCATCGTTTTTCATCCGAAAATTGATTTTTTGGACTGTACCAAAAATGATTCAAAATGTCAATTGGATCATGCCTCATGTTGAATAACCACTTTTTAAACCCTCACAGTGACCAAAATTGCCATTTTTACAGAGTTTTGCTTACTCAAAGCTTCAATTTTGACCAATTTCAGGCACAGAAATGACTTTAAACACACTTATTTTAGTTGACAAAGTCCTAATTCACATCCAACAGTAATTTAGAGTCAAAAGATTAAATGTTAAAATTTCATCATTATAGACCATTTTGGGATCGTTCGACAGGTCCGGAGTCATCGTTTTTCATCCGAAAATTGATTTTTTGGACTGTACCAAAAATGATTCAAAATGTCAATTGGATCATGCCTCATGTTGAATAACCACTTTTTAACCCTCACAGTGACCAAAATTGCCATTTTTACAGAGTTTTGCGTACTCAAAAGCTTCCATTTTGACCCGTTTCAGGCACAGAAATGACTTTAAACACACTTATTCTAGTTGACAAAGTCATAATTCACATCCAACAGTCATTTAGAGTCAAAAGATTAAATGTTGAAATTTCATCATTATGGACCATTTTGGGATCGTTCGACAGGTCCGGAGTCATCGTTTTTCATCCGAAAATTGATTTTTTGGACTGTACCAAAAATGATTCAAAATGTCAATTGGATCATGCCTCATGTTGAATAACCACTTTTTCAACCCTCACAGTGACCAAAATTGCCATTTTTACAGAGTTTTGCTTACTCAAAGCTTCAATTTTGACCCGTTTCAGGCACAGAAATGACTTTAAACACACTTATTTTAGTTGACAAAGTCATAATTCACATCCAACAGTCATTTAGAGTCAAAAGATTAAATGTTGAAATTTCATCATTATAGACCATTTTGGGATCGTTCGACAGGTCCGGAGTCATCGTTTTTCATCCGAAAATTGATTTTTTGGACTGTACCAAAAATGATTCAAAATGTCAATTGGATCATGCCTCATGTTGAATAACCACTTTTTAAACCCTCACAGTGACCAAAATTGCCATTTTTACAGAGTTTTGCTTACTCAAAAGCTTCAATTTTGACCCGTTTCAGGCACAGAAATGGCTTTAAACACACTTATTTTAGTTGACAAAGTCCTAATTCACATCCAACAGTAATATAGAGTCAAAAGATTAAATGTTAAAATTTCATCATTATAGACCATTTTGGGATCGTTCGACAGGTCCGGAGTCATTGTTTTTCATCCGAAAATTGATTTTTTGGACTGTACCAAAAATGATTCAAAATGTCAATTGGATCATGCCTCATGTTGAATAACCACTTTTTCAACCCTCACAGTGACCAAAATTGCCATTTTTACAGAGTTTTGCTTACTCAAAAGCTTCAATTTTGACCCGTTTCAGGCACAGAAATGACTTTAAACACACTTATTTTAGTTGACAAAGTCATAATTCACATCCAACAGTCATTTAGAGTCAAAAGATTAAATGTTGAAATTTCATCATTATAGACCATTTTGGGATCGTTCGACAGGTCCGGAGTCATCGTTTTTCATCCGAAAATTGATTTTTTTGGACTGTACCAAAAATGATTCAAAATGTCAATTGCATCATGCCTCATGTTGAATAACCACTTTTTAAACCCTCACAGTGACCAAAATTGCCATTTTTACAGAGTTTTGCTTACTCAAAAGCTTCAATTTTGACCCGTTTCAGGCACAGAAATGACTTTAAACACACTTATTTTAGTTGACAAAGTCCTAATTCACATCCAACAGTAATTTAGAGTCAAAAGATTAAATGTTGAAATTTCATCATTATAGACCATTTTGGGATCGTTCGACAGGTCCGGAGTCATCGTTTTTCATCCGAAAATTGATTTTTTGGACTGTACCAAAAATGATTCAAACTGTCAATTGGATCATGCCTCATGTTGAATAACCACTTTTTAAACCCTCACAGTGACCAAAATTGCCATTTTTACAGAGTTTTGCTTACTCAAAAGCTTCCATTTTGACCCGTTTCAGGCACAGAAATGACTTTAAAAACACTTCTTCTAGTTGACAAAGTCATAAGTCACATCCAACAGTCATTTAGAGTCAAAAGATTAAATGTTGAAATTTCATCATTATAGACCATTTTGGGATCGTTCGACAGGTCCGGAGTCATCGTTTTTCATCCGAAAATTGATTTTTTGGACTGTACCAAAAATGATTCAAAATGTCAATTGGATCATGCCTCATGTTGAATAACCACTTTTTAAACCCTCACAGTGACCAAAATTGCCATTTTTACAGAGTTTTGCTTACTCAAAGCTTCAATTTTGACCAATTTCAGGCACAGAAATGACTTTAAACACACTTATTTTAGTTGACAAAGTCCTAATTCACATCCAATAGTAATTTAGAGTCAAAAGATTAAATGTTAAAATTTCATCATTATAGACCATTTTGGGATCGTTCGACAGGTCCGGAGTCATCGTTTTTCATCCGAAAATTGATTTTTTGGACTGTACCAAAAATGATTCAAAATGTCAATTGGATCATGCCTCATGTTGAATAACCACTTTTTAAACCCTCACAGTGACCAAAATTGCCATTTTTACAGAGTTTTGCTTACTCAAAAGCTTCCATTTTGACCCGTTTCAGGCACAGAAATGACTTTAAACACACTTATTCTAGTTGACAAAGTCATAATTCACATCCAACAGTCATTTAGAGTCAAAAGATTAAATGTTGAAATTTCATCATTATGGACCATTTTGGGATCGTTCGACAGGTCCGGAGTCATCGTTTTTCATCCGAAAATTGATTTTTTGGACTGTACCAAAAATGATTCAAAATGTCAATTGGATCATGCCTCATGTTGAATAACCACTTTTTCAACCCTCACAGTGACCAAAATTGCCATTTTTACAGAGTTTTGCTTACTCAAAGCTTCAATTTTGACCCGTTTCAGGCACAGAAATGGCTTTAAACACACTTATTTTAGTTGACAAAGTCCTAATTCACATCCAACAGTAATATAGAGTCAAAAGATTAAATGTTAAAATTTCATCATTATAGACCATTTTGGGATCGTTCGACAGGTCCGGAGTCATTGTTTTTCATCCGAAAATTGATTTTTTGGACTGTACCAAAAATGATTCAAAATGTCAATTGGATCATGCCTCATGTTGAATAACCACTTTTTCAACCCTCACAGTGACCAAAATTGCCATTTTTACAGAGTTTTGCTTACTCAAAAGCTTCAATTTTGACCCGTTTCAGGCACAGAAATGACTTTAAACACACTTATTTTAGTTGACAAAGTCATAATTCACATCCAACAGTCATTTAGAGTCAAAAGATTAAATGTTGAAATTTCATCATTATAGACCATTTTGGGATCGTTCGACAGGTCCGGAGTCATCGTTTTTCATCCGAAAATTGATTTTTTTGGACTGTACCAAAAATGATTCAAAATGTCAATTGCATCATGCCTCATGTTGAATAACCACTTTTTAAACCCTCACAGTGACCAAAATTGCCATTTTTACAGAGTTTTGCTTACTCAAAAGCTTCAATTTTGACCCGTTTCAGGCACAGAAATGACTTTAAACACACTTATTTTAGTTGACAAAGTCCTAATTCACATCCAACAGTAATTTAGAGTCAAAAGATTAAATGTTGAAATTTCATCATTATAGACCATTTTGGGATCGTTCGACAGGTCCGGAGTCATCGTTTTTCATCCGAAAATTGATTTTTTGGACTGTACCAAAAATGATTCAAACTGTCAATTGGATCATGCCTCATGTTGAATAACCACTTTTTAAACCCTCACAGTGACCAAGATTGCCATTTTTACAGAGTTTTGCTTACTCAAAAGCTTCCATTTTGACCCGTTTCAGGCACAGAAATGACTTTAAAAACACTTCTTCTAGTTGACAAAGTCATAAGTCACATCCAACAGTCATTTAGAGTCAAAAGATTAAATGTTGAAATTTCATCATTATAGACCATTTTGGGATCGTTCGACAGGTCCGGAGTCATCGTTTTTCATCCGAAAATTGATTTTTTGGACTGTACCAAAAATGATTCAAAATGTCAATTGGATCATGCCTCATGTTGAATAACCACTTTTTAAACCCTCACAGTGACCAAAATTGCCATTTTTACAGAGTTTTGCTTACTCAAAGCTTCAATTTTGACCAATTTCAGGCACAGAAATGACTTTAAACACACTTATTTTAGTTGACAAAGTCCTAATTCACATCCAATAGTAATTTAGAGTCAAAAGATTAAATGTTAAAATTTCATCATTATAGACCATTTTGGGATCGTTCGACAGGTCCGGAGTCATCGTTTTTCATCCGAAAATTGATTTTTTGGACTGTACCAAAAATGATTCAAAATGTCAATTGGATCATGCCTCATGTTGAATAACCACTTTTTAAACCCTCACAGTGACCAAAATTGCCATTTTTACAGAGTTTTGCTTACTCAAAAGCTTCCATTTTGACCCGTTTCAGGCACAGAAATGACTTTAAACACACTTATTCTAGTTGACAAAGTCATAATTCACATCCAACAGTCATTTAGAGTCAAAAGATTAAATGTTGAAATTTCATCATTATGGACCATTTTGGGATCGTTCGACAGGTCCGGAGTCATCGTTTTTCATCCGAAAATTGATTTTTTGGACTGTACCAAAAATGATTCAAAATGTCAATTGGATCATGCCTCATGTTGAATAACCACTTTTTCAACCCTCACAGTGACCAAAATTGCCATTTTTACAGAGTTTTGCTTACTCAAAGCTTCAATTTTGACCCGTTTCAGGCACAGAAATGACTTTAAACACACTTATTTTAGTTGACAAAGTCATAATTCACATCCAACAGTCATTTAGAGTCAAAAGATTAAATGTTGAAATTTCATCATTATAGACCATTTTGGGATCGTTCGACAGGTCCGGAGTCATCGTTTTTCATCCGAAAATTGATTTTTTGGACTGTACCAAAAATGATTCAAAATGTCAATTGGATCATGCCTCATGTTGAATAACCACTTTTTAAACCCTCACAGTGACCAAAATTGCCATTTTTACAGAGTTTTGCTTACTCAAAAGCTTCAATTTTGACCCGTTTCAGGCACAGAAATGGCTTTAAACACACTTATTTTAGTTGACAAAGTCCTAATTCACATCCAACAGTAATTTAGAGTCAAAAGAATAAATGTTAAAATTTCATCATTATAGACCATTTTGGGATCGTTCGACAGGTCCGGAGTCATTGTTTTTCATCCGAAAATTGATTTTTTGGACTGTACCAAAAATGATTCAAAATGTCAATTGGATCATGCCTCATGTTGAATAACCACTTTTTCAACCCTCACAGTGACCAAAATTGCCATTTTTACAGAGTTTTGCTTACTCAAAAGCTTCAATTTTGACCCGTTTCAGGCACAGAAATGACTTTAAACACACTTATTTTAGTTGACAAAGTCATAATTCACATCCAACAGTCATTTAGAGTCAAAAGATTAAATGTTGAAATTTCATCATTATAGACCATTTTGGGATCGTTCGACAGGTCCGGAGTCATCGTTTTTCATCCGAAAATTGATTTTTGGGACTGTACCAAAAATGATTCAAAATGTCAATTGGATCTTGCCTCATGTTGAATAACCACTTTTTAAACCCTCACAGTGACCACAATTGCCATTTTTACAGAGTTTTGCTTACTCAAAAGCTTCAATTTTGACCCGTTTCAGGCACAGAAATGACTTTAAACACACTTATTTTAGTTGACAAAGTCCTAATTCACATCCAACAGTAATTTAGAGTCAAAAGATTAAATGTTGAAATTTCATCATTATAGACCATTTTGGGATCGTTCGACAGGTCCGGAGTCATTGTTTTTCATCCGAAAATTGATTTTTTGGACTGTACCAAAAATGATTCAAAATGTCAATTGGATCATGCCTCATGTTGAATAACCACTTTTTCAACCCTCACAGTGACCAAAATTGCCATTTTTACAGAGTTTTGCTTACTCAAAAGCTTCAATTTTGACCCGTTTCAGGCACAGAAATGACTTTAAACACACTTATTTTAGTTGACAAAGTCATAATTCACATCCAACAGTCATTTAGAGTCAAAAGATTAAATGTTGAAATTTCATCATTATAGACCATTTTGGGATCGTTCGACAGGTCCGGAGTCATCGTTTTTCATCCGAAAATTGATTTTTGGGACTGTACCAAAAATGATTCAAAATGTCAATTGCATCATGCCTCATGTTGAAGAACCACTTTTTAAACCCTCACAGTGACCAAAATTGCCATTTTTACAGAGTTTTGCTTACTCAAAAGCTTCAATTTTGACCCGTTTCAGGCACAGAAATGACTTTAAACACACTAATTTTAGTTGACAAAGTCCTAATTCACATCCAACAGTAATTTATAGTCAAAAGAATAAATGTTAAAATTGCATCATTATAGACCATTTTGGGATCGTTCGACAGGTCCGGAGTCATCGTTTTTCATCCGAAAATTGATTTTTTGGACTGTACCAAAAATGATTCAAAATGTCAATTGGATCTTGCCTCATGATGAATAACCACTTTTTAAACCCTCACAGTGACCACAATTGCAATTTTTAGAGTTTTCCTTACTCAAAAGCTTAAATTGTGACCCGTTTCAGGCACAGAAATGACTTTAAACACACTTATTTTAGTTGACAAAGTCCTAATTCACATCCAACAGTAATTTAGAGTCAAAAGATTAAATGTTAAAATTTCATCATTATAGACCATTTTGGGATCGTTCGACAGGTCCGGAGTCATCGTTTTTCATCCGAAAATTGATTTTTTGGACTGTACCAAAAATGATTCAAAATGTCAATTGGATCATGCCTCATGTTGAATAACCACTTTTTAAACCCTCACAGTGACCAAAATTGCCATTTTTACAGAGTTTTGCTTACTCAAAAGCTTCCATTTTGACCCGTTTCAGGCATAGAAATGACTTTAAACACACTAATTCTAGTTGACAAAGTCATAATTCACATCCAACAGTAATTGAGAGTCAAAAGATTAAATGTTGAAATTTCATCATTATAGACCATTTTGGGATCATTCGACAGGTCCGGAGTCATCGTTTTTCATCCGAAAATTGATTTTTGGGACTGTACCAAAAATGATTCAAAATGTCAATTGGATCATGCCTCATGTTGAATAACCACTTTTTAAACCCTCACAGTGACCAAAATTGCCATTTTTACAGAGTTTTGCTTACTCAAAAGCTTCCATTTTGACCCGTTTCAGGCACAGAAATGACTTTAAACACACTTATTCTAGTTGACAAAGTCATAATTCACATCCAACAGTCATTTAGAGTCAAAAGATTAAATGTTAAAATTTCATCATTATAGACCATTTTGGGATCGTTCGACAGATCCGGAGTCATTGTTTTTCATCCGAAAAATGATTTTTTGGACTGTACCAAAAATGATTAAAAATGTCAATTGGATCATGCCTCATGTTGAATAACCACTTTTTAAACCCTCACAGTGACCAAAATTGCCATTTTTACAGAGTTTTGCTTACTCAAAAGCTTCCATTTTGACCCGTTTCAGGCACAGAAATGACTTTAAACACACTTATTCTAGTTGACAAAGTCATAATTCACATCCAACAGTCATTTAGAGTCAAAAGATTAAATGTTGAAATTTCATCATTATAGACCATTTTGGGATCGTTCGACAGGTCCGGAGTCATCGTTTTTCATCCGAAAATTGATTTTTTGGACTGTACCAAAAATGATTCAAAATGTCAATTGGATCATGCCTCATGTTGAATAACCACTTTTTCAACCCTCACAGTAAGCAAAATTGCCATTTTTACAGAGTTTTGCTTACTCAAAGCTTCAATTTTGACCCGTTTGAGGCACAGAAATGACTTTAAACACACTTATTTTAGTTGACAAAGTCATAATTCACATCCAACAGTCATTTAGAGTCAAAAGATTAAATGTTGAAATTTCATCATTATAGACCATTTTGGGATCGTTCGACAGGTCCGGAGTCATCGTTTTTCATCCGAAAATTAATTTTTTGGACTGTACCAAAAATGATTCAAAATGTCAATTGGATCATGCCTCATGTTGAATAACCACTTTTTAAACCCTCACAGTGACCAAAATTGCCATTTTTACAGAGTTTTGCTTACTCAAAAGCTTCAATTTTGACCCGTTTCAGGCACAGAAATGGCTTTAAACACACTTATTTTAGTTGACAAAGTCCTAATTCACATCCAACAGTAATATAGAGTCAAAAGATTAAATGTTAAAATTTCATCATTATAGACCATTTTGGGATCGTTCGACAGGTCCGGAGTCATTGTTTTTCATCCGAAAATTGATTTTTTGGACTGTACCAAAAATGATTCAAAATGTCAATTGGATCATGCCTCATGTTGAATAACCACTTTTTCAACCCTCACAGTGACCAAAATTGCCATTTTTACAGAGTTTTGCTTACTCAAAAGCTTCAATTTTGACCCGTTTCAGGCACAGAAATGACTTTAAACACACTTATTTTAGTTGACAAAGTCATAATTCACATCCAACAGTCATTTAGAGTCAAAAGATTAAATGTTGAAATTTCATCATTATAGACCATTTTGGGATCGTTCGACAGGTCCGGAGTCATCGTTTTTCATCCGAAAATTGATTTTTTTGGACTGTACCAAAAATGATTCAAAATGTCAATTGCATCATGCCTCATGTTGAATAACCACTTTTTAAACCCTCACAGTGACCAAAATTGCCATTTTTACAGAGTTTTGCTTACTCAAAAGCTTCAATTTTGACCCGTTTCAGGCACAGAAATGACTTTAAACACACTTATTTTAGTTGACAAAGTCCTAATTCACATCCAACAGTAATTTAGAGTCAAAAGATTAAATGTTGAAATTTCATCATTATAGACCATTTTGGGATCGTTCGACAGGTCCGGAGTCATCGTTTTTCATCCGAAAATTGATTTTTTGGACTGTACCAAAAATGATTCAAACTGTCAATTGGATCATGCCTCATGTTGAATAACCACTTTTTAAACCCTCACAGTGACCAAAATTGCCATTTTTACAGAGTTTTGCTTACTCAAAAGCTTCCATTTTGACCCGTTTCAGGCACAGAAATGACTTTAAAAACACTTCTTCTAGTTGACAAAGTCATAAGTCACATCCAACAGTCATTTAGAGTCAAAAGATTAAATGTTGAAATTTCATCATTATAGACCATTTTGGGATCGTTCGACAGGTCCGGAGTCATCGTTTTTCATCCGAAAATTGATTTTTTGGACTGTACCAAAAATGATTCAAAATGTCAATTGGATCATGCCTCATGTTGAATAACCACTTTTTAAACCCTCACAGTGACCAAAATTGCCATTTTTACAGAGTTTTGCTTACTCAAAGCTTCAATTTTGACCAATTTCAGGCACAGAAATGACTTTAAACACACTTATTTTAGTTGACAAAGTCCTAATTCACATCCAACAGTAATTTAGAGTCAAAAGATTAAATGTTAAAATTTCATCATTATAGACCATTTTGGGATCGTTCGACAGGTCCGGAGTCATCGTTTTTCATCCCAAAATTGATTTTTTGGACTGTACCAAAAATGATTCAAAATGTCAATTGGATCATGCCTCATGTTGAATAACCACTTTTTAAACCCTCACAGTGACCAAAATTGCCATTTTTACAGAGTTTTGCTTACTCAAAAGCTTCCATTTTGACCCGTTTCAGGCACAGAAATGACTTTAAACACACTTATTCTAGTTGACAAAGTCATAATTCACATCCAACAGTCATTTAGAGTCAAAAGATTAAATGTTGAAATTTCATCATTATGGACCATTTTGGGATCGTTCGACAGGTCCGGAGTCATCGTTTTTCATCCGAAAATTGATTTTTTGGACTGTACCAAAAATGATTCAAAATGTCAATTGGATCATGCCTCATGTTGAATAACCACTTTTTCAACCCTCACAGTGACCAAAATTGCCATTTTTACAGAGTTTTGCTTACTCAAAGCTTCAATTTTGACCCGTTTCAGGCACAGAAATGACTTTAAACACACTTATTTTAGTTGACAAAGTCATAATTCACATCCAACAGTCATTTAGAGTCAAAAGATTAAATGTTGAAATTTCATCATTATAGACCATTTTGGGATCGTTCGACAGGTCCGGAGTCATCGTTTTTCATCCGAAAATTGATTTTTTGGACTGTACCAAAAATGATTCAAAATGTCAATTGGATCATGCCTCATGTTGAATAACCACTTTTTAAACCCTCACAGTGACCAAAATTGCCATTTTTACAGAGTTTTGCTTACTCAAAAGCTTCAATTTTGACCCGTTTCAGGCACAGAAATGGCTTTAAACACACTTATTTTAGTTGACAAAGTCCTAATTCACATCCAACAGTAATTTAGAGTCAAAAGATTAAATGTTAAAATTTCATCATTATAGACCATTTTGGGATCGTTCGACAGGTCCGGAGTCATTGTTTTTCATCCGAAAATTGATTTTTTGGACTGTACCAAAAATGATTCAAAATGTCAATTGGATCATGCCTCATGTTGAATAACCACTTTTTCAACCCTCACAGTGACCAAAATTGCCATTTTTACAGAGTTTTGCTTACTCAAAAGCTTCAATTTTGACCCGTTTCAGGCACAGAAATGACTTTAAACACACTTATTTTAGTTGACAAAGTCATAATTCACATCCAACAGTCATTTAGAGTCAAAAGATTAAATGTTGAAATTTCATCATTATAGACCATTTTGGGATCGTTCGACAGGTCCGGAGTCATCGTTTTTCATCCGAAAATTGATTTTTTTGGACTGTACCAAAAATGATTCAAAATGTCAATTGCATCATGCCTCATGTTGAAGAACCACTTTTTAAACCCTCACAGTGACCAAAATTGTCATTTTTACAGAGTTTTGCTTACTCAAAAGCTTTAATTTTGACCCGTTTCAGGCACAGAAATGACTTTAAACACACTTATTTTAGTTGACAAAGTCCTAATTCACATCCAACAGTAATTTAGAGTCAAAAGATTAAATGTTGAAATTTCATCATTATAGACCATTTTGGGATCGTTCGACAGGTCCGGAGTCATCGTTTTTCATCCGAAAATTGATTTTTTGGACTGTACCAAAAATGATTCAAAATGTCAATTGGATCATGCCTCATGTTGAATAACCACTTTTTAAACCCTCACAGTGACAAAAATTGCCATTTTTACAGAGTTTTGCTTACTCAAAAGCTTCCATTTTGACCCGTTTCAGGCACAGAAATGACTTTAAACACACTTATTCTAGTTGACAAAGTCATAATTCACATCCAACAGTCATTTAGAGTCAAAAGATTAAATGTTGAAATTTCATCATTATAGACCATTTTGGGATCGTTCGACAGGTCGGAGTCATCGTTTTTCATCCGAAAATTGATTTTTGGGACTGTACCAAAAATGATTCAAAATGTCAATTGGATCTTGCCTCATGTTGAATAACCACTTTTTAAACCCTCACAGTGACCACAATTGCCATTTTTACAGAGTTTTCCTTACTCAAAAGCTTAAATTTTGACCCGTTTCAGGCACAGAAATGACTTTAAACACACTAATTTTAGTTGACAAAGTCCTAATTCACATCCAACAGTAATTTATAGTCAAAAGAATAAATGTTAAAATTTCATCATTATAGACCATTTTGGGATCGTTCGACAGGTCCGGAGTCATCGTTTTTCATCCGAAAATTGATTTTTTGGACTGTACCAAAAATGATTCAAAATGTCAATTGGATCTTGCCTCATGTTGAATAACCACTTTTTAAACCCTCACAGTGACCACAATTGCAATTTTTAGAGTTTTCCTTACTCAAAAGCTTAAATCGTGACCCGTTTCAGGCACAGAAATGACTTTAAACACACTTATTTTAGTTGACAAAGTCCTAATTCACATCCAACAGTAATTTAGAGTCAAAAGATTAAATGTTAAAATTTCATCATTATAGACCATTTTGGGATCGTTCGACAGGTCCGGAGTCATCGTTTTTCATCCGAAAATTGATTTTTTGGACTGTACCAAAAATGATTCAAAATGTCAATTGGATCATGCCTCATGTTGAATAACCACTTTTTAAACCCTCACAGTGACCAAAATTGCCATTTTTACAGAGTTTTGCTTACTCAAAAGCTTCCATTTTGACCCGTTTCAGGCACAGAAATGACTTTAAACACACTAATTCTAGTTGACAAAGTCATAATTCACATCCAACAGTAATTGAGAGTCAAAAGATTAAATGTTGAAATTTCATCATTATAGACCATTTTGGGATCATTCGACAGGTCCGGAGTCATCGTTTTTCATCCGAAAATTGATTTTTGGGACTGTACCAAAAATGATTCAAAATGTCAATTGGATCATGCCTCATGTTGAATAACCACTTTTTAAACCCTCACAGTGACCAAAATTGCCATTTTTACAGAGTTTTGCTTACTCAAAAGCTTCCATTTTGACCCGTTTCAGGCACAGAAATGACTTTAAACACACTTATTCTAGTTGACAAAGTCATAATTCACATCCAACAGTCATTTAGAGTCAAAAGATTAAATGTTAAAATTTCATCATTATAGACCATTTTGGGATCGTTCGACAGATCCGGAGTCATTGTTTTTCATCCGAAAAATGATTTTTTGGACTGTACCAAAAATGATTCAAAATGTCAATTGGATCATGCCTCATGTTGAATAACCACTTTTTAAACCCTCACAGTGACCAAAATTGCCATTTTTACAGAGTTTTGCTTACTCAAAAGCTTCCATTTTGACCCGTTTCAGGCACAGAAATGACTTTAAACACACTTATTCTAGTTGACAAAGTCATAATTCACATCCAACAGTCATTTAGAGTCAAAAGATTAAATGTTGAAATTTCATCATTATAGACCATTTTGGGATCGTTCGACAGGTCCGGAGTCATCGTTTTTCATCCGAAAATTGATTTTTTGGACTGTACCAAAAATGATTCAAAATGTCAATTGGATCATGCCTCATGTTGAATAACCACTTTTTCAACCCTCACAGTGAGCAAAATTGCCATTTTTACAGAGTTTTGCTTACTCAAAGCTTCAATTATGTCCCGTTTCAGGCACAGAAATGACTTTAAACACACTTATTTTAGTTGACAAAGTCATAATTCACATCCAACAGTCATTCAGAGTCAAAAGATTAAATGTTGAAATTTCATCATTATAGACCATTTTGGGATCGTTCGACAGGTCCGGAGTCATCGTTTTTCATCCGAAAATTGATTTTTTGGACTGTACCAAAAATGATTCAAAATGTCAATTGGATCATGCCTCATGTTGAATAACCACTTTTTAAACCCTCACAGTGACCAAAATTGCCATTTTTACAGAGTTTTGCTTACTCAAAAGCTTCAATTTTGACCCGTTTCAGGCACAGAAATGACTTTAAACACACTTATTTTAGTTGACAAAGTCCTAATTCACATCCAACAGTAATTTAGAGTCAAAAGATTAAATGTTAAAATTTCATCATTATAGACCATTTTGGGATCGTTCGACAGGTCCGGAGTCATTGTTTTTCATCCGAAAATTGATTTTTTGGACTGTACCAAAAATGATTCAAAATGTCAATTGGATCATGCCTCATGTTGAATAACCACTTTTTCAACCCTCACAGTGACCAAAATTGCCATTTTTACAGAGTTTTGCTTACTCAAAAGCTTCCATTTTGACCCGTTTCAGGCACAGAAATGACTTTAAACACACTTATTCTAGTTGACAAAGTCATAATTCACATCCAACAGTCATTTAGAGTCAAAAGATTAAATGTTGAAATTTCATCATTATAGACCATTTTGGGATCGTTCGACAGGTCCGGAGTCATCGTTTTTCATCCGAAAATTGATTTTTTGGACTGTACCAAAAATGATTCAAAATGTCAATTGGATCATGCCTCATGTTGAATAACCACTTTTTAAACCCTCACAGTGACCAAAATTGCCATTTTTACAGAGTTTTGCTTACTCAAAAGCTTCAATTTTGATCAATTTCAGGCACAGAAATGACTTTAAACACACTTATTTTAGTTGACAAAGTCCTAATTCACATCCAACAGTAATTTAGAGTCAAAAGATTAAATGTTAAAATTTCATCATTATAGACCATTTTGGGATCGTTCGACAGGTCCGGAGTCATCGTTTTTCATCCGAAAATTGATTTTTTGGACTGTACCAAAAATGATTCAAAATGTCAATTGGATCATGCCTCATGTTGAATAACCACTTTTTAAACCCTCACAGTGACCAAAATTGCCATTTTTACAGAGTTTTGCTTACTCAAAAGCTTCCATTTTGACCCGTTTCAGGCACAGAAATGACTTTAAACACACTTATTCTAGTTGACAAAGTCATAATTCACATCCAACAGTCATTTAGAGTCAAAAGATTAAATGTTAAAATTTCATCATTATAGACCATTTTGGGATCGTTCGACAGGTCCGGAGTCATCGTTTTTCATCCGAAAATTGATTTTTGGGACTGTACCAAAAATGATTCAAAATGTCAATTGGATCATGCCTCATGTTGAATAACCACTTTTTAAACCCTCACAGTGACCAAAATTGCCATTTTTACAGAGTTTTGCTTACTCAAAAGCTTCAATTTTGACCCGTTTCAGGCACAGAAATGACTTTAAACACACTTATTCTAGTTGACAAAGTCATAATTCACATCCAACAGTCATTTAGAGTCAAAAGATTAAATGTTAAAATTTCATCATTATAGACCATTTTGGGATCGTTCGACAGATCCGGAGTCATTGTTTTTCATCCGAAAAATGATTTTTTGGACTGTACCAAAAATGATTCAAAATGTCAATTGGATCATGCCTCATGTTGAATAACCACTTTTTAAACCCTCACAGTGACCAAAATTGCCATTTTTACAGAGTTTTGCTTACTCAAAAGCTTCCATTTTGACCCGTTTCAGGCACAGAAATGACTTTAAACACACTTATTCTAGTTGACAAAGTCATAATTCACATCCAACAGTCATTTAGAGTCAAAAGATTAAATGTTGAAATTTCATCATTATAGACCATTTTGGGATCGTTCGACAGGTCCGGAGTCATCGTTTTTCATCCGAAAATTGATTTTTGGGACTGTACCAAAAATGATTCAAAATGTCAATTGGATCTTGCCTCATGTTGAATAACCACTTTTTAAACCCTCACAGTGACCACAATTGCCATTTTTACAGAGTTTTCCTTACTCAAAAGCTTAAATTTTGACCCGTTTCAGGCACAGAAATGACTTTAAACACACTAATTTTAGTTGACAAAGTCCTAATTCACATCCAACAGTAATTTATAGTCAAAAGAATAAATGTTAAAATTTCATCATTATAGACCATTTTGGGATCGTTCGACAGGTCAGGAGTCATTGTTTTTCATCCGAAAATTGATTTTTTGGACTGTACCAAAAATGATTCAAAATGTCAATTGGATCTTGCCTCATGTTGAATAACCACTTTTTAAACCCTCACAGTGACCACAATTGCCATTTTTACAGAGTTTTCCTTACTCAAAAGCTTAAATTTTGACCCGTTTCAGGCACAGAAATGACTTTAAACACACTTATTTTAGTTGACAAAGTCCTAATTCACATCCAACAGTAATTTAGAGTCAAAAGATTAAATGTTAAAATTTCATCATTATAGACCATTTTGGGATCGTTCGACAGGTCCGGAGTCATCGTTTTTCATCCGAAAATTGATTGTTTTGGACTGTACCAAAAATTATTCAAAATGTCAATTGCATCATGCCTCATGTTGAATAACCACTTTTTAAACCCTCACAGTGACCAAAATTGCCATTTTTACAGAGTTTTGCTTACTCAAAAGCTTCAATTTTGACCCGTTTCAGGCACAGAAATGACTTTAAACACACTTATTTTAGTTGACAAAGTCCTAATTCACATCCAACAGTAATTTAGAGTCAAAAGATTAAATGTTAAAATTTCATCATTATAGACCATTTTGGGATCGTTCGACAGGTCCGGAGTCATCGTTTTTCATCCGAAAATTGATTTTTTGGACTGTACAAAAAATGATTCAAAATGTCAATTGGATCATGCCTCATGTTGAATAACCACTTTTTAAACCCTCACAGTGACCAAAATTGCCATTTTTACAGAGTTTTGCTTACTCAAAAGCTTCCATTTTGACCCGTTTCAGGCACAGAAATGACTTTAAACACACTTATTCTAGTTGACAAAGTCATAATTCACATCCAACAGTAATTGAGAGTCAAAAGATTAAATGTTGAAATTTCATCATTATAGACCATTTTGGGATCGTTCGACAGGTCCGGAGTCATCGTTTTTCATCCGAAAATTGATTTTTGGGACTGTACCAAAAATGATTCAAAATGTCAATTGGATCATGCCTCATGTTGAATAACCACTTTTTAAACCCTCACAGTGACCAAAATTGCCATTTTTACAGAGTTTTGCTTACTCATAAGCTTCCATTTTGACCCGTTTCAGGCACAGAAATGACTTTAAACACACTTATTCTAGTTGACAAAGTCATAATTCACATCCAACAGTCATTTAGAGTCAAAAGATTAAATGTTAAAATTTCATCATTATAGACCATTTTGGATCGTTCGACAGATCCGGAGTCATCGTTTTTCATCCGAAAAATGATTTTTTGGACTGTACCAAAAATGATTCAAAATGTCAATTGGATCATGCCTCATGTTGAATAACCACTTTTTAAACCCTCACAGTGACCAAAATTGCCATTTTTACAGAGTTTTGCTTACTCAAAAGCTTTCATTTTGACCCGTTTCAGGCACAGAAATGACTTTAAACACACTTATTCTAGTTGACAAAGTCATAATTCACATCCAACAGTCATTTAGAGTCAAAAGATTAAATGTTGAAATTTCATCATTATGGACCATTTTGGGATCGTTCGACAGGTCCGGAGTCATCGTTTTTCATCCGAAAATTGATTTTTTGGACTGTACCAAAAATGATTCAAAATGTCAATTGGATCATGCCTCATGTTGAATAACCACTTTTTCAACCCTCACAGTGACCAAAATTGCCATTTTTACAGAGTTTTGCTTACTCAAAGCTTCAATTTTGACCCGTTTCAGGCACAGAAATGACTTTAAACACACTTATTTTAGTTGACAAAGTCATAATTCACATCCAACAGTCATTTAGAGTCAAAAGATTAAATGTTGAAATTTCATCATTATAGACCATTTTGGGATCGTTCGACAGGTCCGGAGTCATCGTTTTTCATCCGAAAATTGATTTTTTGGACAGTACCAAAAATGATTCAAAATGTCAATTGGATCATGCCTCATGTTGAATAACCACTTTTTAAACCCTCACAGTGACCAAAATTGCCATTTTTACAGAGTTTTGCTTACTCAAAAGCTTCAATTTTGACCCGTTTCAGGCACAGAAATGGCTTTAAACACACTTATTTTAGTTGACAAAGTCCTAATTCACATCCAACAGTAATTTAGAGTCAAAAGATTAAATGTTAAAATTTCATCATTATAGACCATTTTGGGATCGTTCGACAGGTCCGGAGTCATTGTTTTTCATCCGAAAATTGATTTTTTGGACTGTACCAAAAATGATTCAAAATGTCAATTGGATCATGCCTCATGTTGAATAACCACTTTTTCAACCCTCACAGTGACCAAAATTGCCATTTTTACAGAGTTTTGCTTACTCAAAAGCTTCAATTTTGACCCGTTTCAGGCACAGAAATGACTTTAAACACACTTATTTTAGTTGACAAAGTCATAATTCACATCCAACAGTCATTTAGAGTCAAAAGATTAAATGTTGAAATTTCATCATTATAGACCATTTTGGGATCGTTCGACAGGTCCGGAGTCATCGTTTTTCATCCGAAAATTGATTTTTTTGGACTGTACCAAAAATGATTCAAAATGTCAATTGCATCATGCCTCATGTTGAAGAACCACTTTTTAAACCCTCACAGTGACCAAAATTGTCATTTTTACAGAGTTTTGCTTACTCAAAAGCTTCAATTTTGACCCGTTTCAGGCACAGAAATGACTTTAAACACACTTATTTTAGTTGACAAAGTCCTAATTCACATCCAACAGTAATTTAGAGTCAAAAGATTAAATGTTGAAATTTCATCATTATAGACCATTTTGGGATCGTTCGACAGGTCCGGAGTCATCGTTTTTCATCCGAAAATTGATTTTTTGGACTGTACCAAAAATGATTCAAAATGTCAATTGGATCATGCCTCATGTTGAATAACCACTTTTTAAACCCTCACAGTGACAAAAATTGCCATTTTTACAGAGTTTTGCTTACTCAAAAGCTTCCATATTGACCCGTTTCAGGCACAGAAATGACTTTAAACACACTTATTCTAGTTGACAAAGTCATAATTCACATCCAACAGTCATTTAGAGTCAAAAGATTAAATGTTGAAATTTCATCATTATAGACCATTTTGGGATCGTTCGACAGGTCGGAGTCATCGTTTTTCATCCGAAAATTGATTTTTGGGACTGTACCAAAAATGATTCAAAATGTCAATTGGATCTTGCCTCATGTTGAATAACCACTTTTTAAACCCTCACAGTGACCACAATTGCCATTTTTACAGAGTTTTCCTTACTCAAAAGCTTAAATTTTGACCCGTTTCAGGCACAGAAATGACTTTAAACACACTAATTTTAGTTGACAAAGTCCTAATTCACATCCAACAGTAATTTATAGTCAAAAGAATAAATGTTAAAATTTCATCATTATAGACCATTTTGGGATCGTTCGACAGGTCCGGAGTCATCGTTTTTCATCCGAAAATTGATTTTTTGGACTGTACCAAAAATGATTCAAAATGTCAATTGGATCTTGCCTCATGTTGAATAACCACTTTTTAAACCCTCACAGTGACCACAATTGCAATTTTTAGAGTTTTCCTTACTCAAAAGCTTAAATTGTGACCCGTTTCAGGCACAGAAATGACTTTAAACACACTTATTTTAGTTGACAAAGTCCTAATTCACATCCAACAGTAATTTAGAGTCAAAAGATTAAATGTTAAAATTTCATCATTATAGACCATTTTGGGATCGTTCGACAGGTCCGGAGTCATCGTTTTTCATCCGAAAATTGATTTTTTGGACTGTACCAAAAATGATTCAAAATGTCAATTGGATCATGCCTCATGTTGAATAACCACTTTTTAAACCCTCACAGTGACCAAAATTGCCATTTTTACAGAGTTTTGCTTACTCAAAAGCTTCCATTTTGACCCGTTTCAGGCATAGAAATGACTTTAAACACACTAATTCTAGTTGACAAAGTCATAATTCACATCCAACAGTAATTGAGAGTCAAAAGATTAAATGTTGAAATTTCATCATTATAGACCATTTTGGGATCATTCGACAGGTCCGGAGTCATCGTTTTTCATCCGAAAATTGATTTTTGGGACTGTACCAAAAATGATTCAAAATGTCAATTGGATCATGCCTCATGTTGAATAACCACTTTTTAAACCCTCACAGTGACCAAAATTGCCATTTTTACAGAGTTTTGCTTACTCAAAAGCTTCCATTTTGACCCGTTTCAGGCACAGAAATGACTTTAAACACACTTATTCTAGTTGACAAAGTCATAATTCACATCCAACAGTCATTTAGAGTCAAAAGATTAAATGTTAAAATTTCATCATTATAGACCATTTTGGGATCGTTCGACAGATCCGGAGTCATTGTTTTTCATCCGAAAAATGATTTTTTGGACTGTACCAAAAATGATTCAAAATGTCAATTGGATCATGCCTCATGTTGAATAACCACTTTTTAAACCCTCACAGTGACCAAAATTGCCATTTTTACAGAGTTTTGCTTACTCAAAAGCTTCCATTTTGACCCGTTTCAGGCACAGAAATGACTTTAAACACACTTATTCTAGTTGACAAAGTCATAATTCACATCCAACAGTCATTTAGAGTCAAAAGATTAAATGTTGAAATTTCATCATTATAGACCATTTTGGGATCGTTCGACAGGTCCGGAGTCATCGTTTTTCATCCGAAAATTGATTTTTTGGACTGTACCAAAAATGATTCAAAATGTCAATTGGATCATGCCTCATGTTGAATAACCACTTTTTCAACCCTCACAGTGAGCAAAATTGCCATTTTTACAGAGTTTTGCTTACTCAAAGCTTCAATTTTGACCCGTTTCAGGCACAGAAATGACTTTAAACACACTTATTTTAGTTGACAAAGTCATAATTCACATCCAACAGTCATTTAGAGTCAAAAGATTAAATGTTGAAATTTCATCATTATAGACCATTTTCGGATCGTTCGACAGGTCCGGAGTCATCGTTTTTCATCCGAAAATTAATTTTTTGGACTGTACCAAAAATGATTCAAAATGTCAATTGGATCATGCCTCATGTTGAATAACCACTTTTTAAACCCTCACAGTGACCAAAATTGCCATTTTTACAGAGTTTTGCTTACTCAAAAGCTTCAATTTTGACCCGTTTCAGGCACAGAAATGGCTTTAAACACACTTATTTTAGTTGACAAAGTCCTAATTCACATCCAACAGTAATTTAGAGTCAAAAGATTAAATGTTGAAATTTCATCATTATAGACCATTTTGGGATCGTTCGACAGGTCCGGAGTCATCGTTTTTCATCCGAAAATTGATTTTTTGGACTGTGCCAAAAATGATTCAAACTGTCAATTGGATCATGCCTCATGTTGAATAACCACTTTTTAAACCCTCACAGTGACCAAAATTGCCATTTTTACAGAGTTTTGCTTACTCAAAAGCTTCCATTTTGACCCGTTTCAGGCACAGAAATGACTTTAAAAACACTTCTTCTAGTTGACAAAGTCATAAGTCACATCCAACAGTCATTTAGAGTCAAAAGATTAAATGTTGAAATTTCATCATTATAGACCATTTTGGGATCGTTCGACAGGTCCGGAGTCATCGTTTTTCATCCGAAAATTGATTTTTTGGACTGTACCAAAAATGATTCAAAATGTCAATTGGATCATGCCTCATGTTGAATAACCACTTTTTAAACCCTCACAGTGACCAAAATTGCCATTTTTACAGAGTTTTGCTTACTCAAAGCTTCAATTTTGACCAATTTCAGGCACAGAAATGACTTTAAACACACTTATTTTAGTTGACAAAGTCCTAATTCACATCCAACAGTAATTTAGAGTCAAAAGATTAAATGTTAAAATTTCATCATTATAGACCATTTTGGGATCGTTCGACAGGTCCGGAGTCATCGTTTTTCATCCCAAAATTGATTTTTTGGACTGTACCAAAAATGATTCAAAATGTCAATTGGATCATGCCTCATGTTGAATAACCACTTTTTAAACCCTCACAGTGACCAAAATTGCCATTTTTACAGAGTTTTGCTTACTCAAAAGCTTCCATTTTGACCCGTTTCAGGCACAGAAATGACTTTAAACACACTTATTCTAGTTGACAAAGTCATAATTCACATCCAACAGTCATTTAGAGTCAAAAGATTAAATGTTGAAATTTCATCATTATGGACCATTTTGGGATCGTTCGACAGGTCCGGAGTCATCGTTTTTCATCCGAAAATTGATTTTTTGGACTGTACCAAAAATGATTCAAAATGTCAATTGGATCATGCCTCATGTTGAATAACCACTTTTTCAACCCTCACAGTGACCAAAATTGCCATTTTTACAGAGTTTTGCTTACTCAAAGCTTCAATTTTGACCCGTTTCAGGCACAGAAATGACTTTAAACACACTTATTTTAGTTGACAAAGTCATAATTCACATCCAACAGTCATTTAGAGTCAAAAGATTAAATGTTGAAATTTCATCATTATAGACCATTTTGGGATCGTTCGACAGGTCCGGAGTCATCGTTTTTCATCCGAAAATTGATTTTTTGGACTGTACCAAAAATGATTCAAAATGTCAATTGGATCATGCCTCATGTTGAATAACCACTTTTTAAACCCTCACAGTGACCAAAATTGCCATTTTTACAGAGTTTTGCTTACTCAAAAGCTTCAATTTTGACCCGTTTCAGGCACAGAAATGGCTTTAAACACACTTATTTTAGTTGACAAAGTCCTAATTCACATCCAACAGTAATTTAGAGTCAAAAGATTAAATGTTAAAATTTCATCATTATAGACCATTTTGGGATCGTTCGACAGGTCCGGAGTCATTGTTTTTCATCCGAAAATTGATTTTTTGGACTGTACCAAAAATGATTCAAAATGTCAATTGGATCATGCCTCATGTTGAATAACCACTTTTTCAACCCTCACAGTGACCAAAATTGCCATTTTTACAGAGTTTTGCTTACTCAAAAGCTTCAATTTTGACCCGTTTCAGGCACAGAAATGACTTTAAACACACTTATTTTAGTTGACAAAGTCATAATTCACATCCAACAGTCATTTAGAGTCAAAAGATTAAATGTTGAAATTTCATCATTATAGACCATTTTGGGATCGTTCGACAGGTCCGGAGTCATCGTTTTTCATCCGAAAATTGATTTTTTTGGACTGTACCAAAAATGATTCAAAATGTCAATTGCATCATGCCTCATGTTGAAGAACCACTTTTTAAACCCTCACAGTGACCAAAATTGTCATTTTTACAGAGTTTTGCTTACTCAAAAGCTTCAATTTTGACCCGTTTCAGGCACAGAAATGACTTTAAACACACTTATTTTAGTTGACAAAGTCCTAATTCACATCCAACAGTAATTTAGAGTCAAAAGATTAAATGTTGAAATTTCATCATTATAGACCATTTTGGGATCGTTCGACAGGTCCGGAGTCATCGTTTTTCATCCGAAAATTGTTTTTTTGGACTGTACCAAAAATGATTCAAAATGTCAATTGGATCATGCCTCATGTTGAATAACCACTTTTTAAACCCTCACAGTGACAAAAATTGCCATTTTTACAGAGTTTTGCTTACTCAAAAGCTTCCATTTTGACCCGTTTCAGGCACAGAAATGACTTTAAACACACTTATTCTAGTTGACAAAGTCATAATTCACATCCAACAGTCATTTAGAGTCAAAAGATTAAATGTTGAAATTTCATCATTATAGACCATTTTGGGATCGTTCGACAGGTCGGAGTCATCGTTTTTCATCCGAAAATTGATTTTTGGGACTGTACCAAAAATGATTCAAAATGTCAATTGGATCTTGCCTCATGTTGAATAACCACTTTTTAAACCCTCACAGTGACCACAATTGCCATTTTTACAGAGTTTTCCTTACTCAAAAGCTTAAATTTTGACCCGTTTCAGGCACAGAAATGACTTTAAACACACTAATTTTAGTTGACAAAGTCCTAATTCACATCCAACAGTAATTTATAGTCAAAAGAATAAATGTTAAAATTTCATCATTATAGACCATTTTGGGATCGTTCGACAGGTCCGGAGTCATCGTTTTTCATCCGAAAATTGATTTTTTGGACTGTACCAAAAATGATTCAAAATGTCAATTGGATCTTGCCTCATGTTGAATAACCACTTTTTAAACCCTCACAGTGACCACAATTGCAATTTTTAGAGTTTTCCTTACTCAAAAGCTTAAATCGTGACCCGTTTCAGGCACAGAAATGACTTTAAACACACTTATTTTAGTTGACAAAGTCCTAATTCACATCCAACAGTAATTTAGAGTCAAAAGATTAAATGTTAAAATTTCATCATTATAGACCATTTTGGGATCGTTCGACAGGTCCGGAGTCATCGTTTTTCATCCGAAAATTGATTTTTTGGACTGTACCAAAAATGATTCAAAATGTCAATTGGATCATGCCTCATGTTGAATAACCACTTTTTAAACCCTCACAGTGACCAAAATTGCCATTTTTACAGAGTTTTGCTTACTCAAAAGCTTCCATTTTGACCCGTTTCAGGCACAGAAATGACTTTAAACACACTAATTCTAGTTGACAAAGTCATAATTCACATCCAACAGTAATTGAGAGTCAAAAGATTAAATGTTGAAATTTCATCATTATAGACCATTTTGGGATCATTCGACAGGTCCGGAGTCATCGTTTTTCATCCGAAAATTGATTTTTGGGACTGTACCAAAAATGATTCAAAATGTCAATTGGATCATGCCTCATGTTGAATAACCACTTTTTAAACCCTCACAGTGACCAAAATTGCCATTTTTACAGAGTTTTGCTTACTCAAAAGCTTCCATTTTGACCCGTTTCAGGCACAGAAATGACTTTAAACACACTTATTCTAGTTGACAAAGTCATAATTCACATCCAACAGTCATTTAGAGTCAAAAGATTAAATGTTAAAATTTCATCATTATAGACCATTTTGGGATCGTTCGACAGATCCGGAGTCATTGTTTTTCATCCGAAAAATGATTTTTTGGACTGTACCAAAAATGATTCAAAATGTCAATTGGATCATGCCTCATGTTGAATAACCACTTTTTAAACCCTCACAGTGACCAAAATTGCCATTTTTACAGAGTTTTGCTTACTCAAAAGCTTCCATTTTGACCCGTTTCAGGCACAGAAATGACTTTAAACACACTTATTCTAGTTGACAAAGTCATAATTCACATCCAACAGTCATTTAGAGTCAAAAGATTAAATGTTGAAATTTCATCATTATAGACCATTTTGGGATCGTTCGACAGGTCCGGAGTCATCGTTTTTCATCCGAAAATTGATTTTTTTGGACTGTACCAAAAATGATTCAAAATGTCAATTGGATCATGCCTCATGTTGAATAACCACTTTTTCAACCCTCACAGTGAGCAAAATTGCCATTTTTACAGAGTTTTGCTTACTCAAAGCTTCAATTTTGACCCGTTTCAGGCACAGAAATGACTTTAAACACACTTATTTTAGTTGACAAAGTCATAATTCACATCCAACAGTCATTTAGAGTCAAAAGATTAAATGTTGAAATTTCATCATTATAGACCATTTTGGGATCGTTCGACAGGTCCGGAGTCATCGTTTTTCATCCGAAAATTAATTTTTTGGACTGTACCAAAAATGATTCAAAATGTCAATTGGATCATGCCTCATGTTGAATAACCACTTTTTAAACCCTCACAGTGACCAAAATTGCCATTTTTACAGAGTTTTGCTTACTCAAAAGCTTCAATTTTGACCCGTTTCAGGCACAGAAATGGCTTTAAACACACTTATTTTAGTTGACAAAGTCCTAATTCACATCCAACAGTAATATAGAGTCAAAAGATTAAATGTTAAAATTTCATCATTATAGACCATTTTGGGATCGTTCGACAGGTCCGGAGTCATTGTTTTTCATCCGAAAATTGATTTTTTGGACTGTACCAAAAATGATTCAAAATGTCAATTGGATCATGCCTCATGTTGAATAACCACTTTTTCAACCCTCACAGTGACCAAAATTGCCATTTTTACAGAGTTTTGCTTACTCAAAAGCTTCAATTTTGACCCGTTTCAGGCACAGAAATGACTTTAAACACACTTATTTTAGTTGACAAAGTCATAATTCACATCCAACAGTCATTTAGAGTCAAAAGATTAAATGTTGAAATTTCATCATTATAGACCATTTTGGGATCGTTCGACAGGTCCGGAGTCATCGTTTTTCATCCGAAAATTGATTTTTTTGGACTGTACCAAAAATGATTCAAAATGTCAATTGCATCATGCCTCATGTTGAATAACCACTTTTTAAACCCTCACAGTGACCAAAATTGCCATTTTTACAGAGTTTTGCTTACTCAAAAGCTTCAATTTTGACCCGTTTCAGGCACAGAAATGACTTTAAACACACTTATTTTAGTTGACAAAGTCCTAATTCACATCCAACAGTAATTTAGAGTCAAAAGATTAAATGTTGAAATTTCATCATTATAGACCATTTTGGGATCGTTCGACAGGTCCGGAGTCATCGTTTTTCATCCGAAAATTGATTTTTTGGACTGTGCCAAAAATGATTCAAACTGTCAATTGGATCATGCCTCATGTTGAATAACCACTTTTTAAACCCTCACAGTGACCAAAATTGCCATTTTTACAGAGTTTTGCTTACTCAAAAGCTTCCATTTTGACCCGTTTCAGGCACAGAAATGACTTTAAAAACACTTCTTCTAGTTGACAAAGTCATAAGTCACATCCAACAGTCATTTAGAGTCAAAAGATTAAATGTTGAAATTTCATCATTATAGACCATTTTGGGATCGTTCGACAGGTCCGGAGTCATCGTTTTTCATCCGAAAATTGATTTTTTGGACTGTACCAAAAATGATTCAAAATGTCAATTGGATCATGCCTCATGTTGAATAACCACTTTTTAAACCCTCACAGTGACCAAAATTGCCATTTTTACAGAGTTTTGCTTACTCAAAGCTTCAATTTTGACCAATTTCAGGCACAGAAATGACTTTAAACACACTTATTTTAGTTGACAAAGTCCTAATTCACATCCAACAGTAATTTAGAGTCAAAAGATTAAATGTTAAAATTTCATCATTATAGACCATTTTGGGATCGTTCGACAGGTCCGGAGTCATCGTTTTTCATCCCAAAATTGATTTTTTGGACTGTACCAAAAATGATTCAAAATGTCAATTGGATCATGCCTCATGTTGAATAACCACTTTTTAAACCCTCACAGTGACCAAAATTGCCATTTTTACAGAGTTTTGCTTACTCAAAAGCTTCCATTTTGACCCGTTTCAGGCACAGAAATGACTTTAAACACACTTATTCTAGTTGACAAAGTCATAATTCACATCCAACAGTCATTTAGAGTCAAAAGATTAAATGTTGAAATTTCATCATTATGGACCATTTTGGGATCGTTCGACAGGTCCGGAGTCATCGTTTTTCATCCGAAAATTGATTTTTTGGACTGTACCAAAAATGATTCAAAATGTCAATTGGATCATGCCTCATGCTGAATAACCACTTTTTCAACCCTCACAGTGACCAAAATTGCCATTTTTACAGAGTTTTGCTTACTCAAAGCTTCAATTTTGACCCGTTTCAGGCACAGAAATGACTTTAAACACACTTATTTTAGTTGACAAAGTCATAATTCACATCCAACAGTCATTTAGAGTCAAAAGATTAAATGTTGAAATTTCATCATTATAGACCATTTTGGGATCGTTCGACAGGTCCGGAGTCATCGTTTTTCATCCGAAAATTGATTTTTTGGACTGTACCAAAAATGATTCAAAATGTCAATTGGATCATGCCTCATGTTGAATAACCACTTTTTAAACCCTCACAGTGACCAAAATTGCCATTTTTACAGAGTTTTGCTTACTCAAAAGCTTCAATTTTGACCCGTTTCAGGCACAGAAATGGCTTTAAACACACTTATTTTAGTTGACAAAGTCCTAATTCACATCCAACAGTAATTTAGAGTCAAAAGATTAAATGTTAAAATTTCATCATTATAGACCATTTTGGGATCGTTCGACAGGTCCGGAGTCATTGTTTTTCATCCGAAAATTGATTTTTTGGACTGTACCAAAAATGATTCAAAATGTCAATTGGATCATGCCTCATGTTGAATAACCACTTTTTCAACCCTCACAGTGACCAAAATTGCCATTTTTACAGAGTTTTGCTTACTCAAAAGCTTCAATTTTGACCCGTTTCAGGCACAGAAATGACTTTAAACACACTTATTTTAGTTGACAAAGTCATAATTCACATCCAACAGTCATTTAGAGTCAAAAGATTAAATGTTGAAATTTCATCATTATAGACCATTTTGGGATCGTTCGACAGGTCCGGAGTCATCGTTTTTCATCCGAAAATTGATTTTTTTGGACTGTACCAAAAATGATTCAAAATGTCAATTGCATCATGCCTCATGTTGAAGAACCACTTTTTAAACCCTCACAGTGACCAAAATTGTCATTTTTACAGAGTTTTGCTTACTCAAAAGCTTCAATTTTGACCCGTTTCAGGCACAGAAATGACTTTAAACACACTTATTTTAGTTGACAAAGTCCTAATTCACATCCAACAGTAATTTAGAGTCAAAAGATTAAATGTTGAAATTTCATCATTATAGACCATTTTGGGATCGTTCGACAGGTCCGGAGTCATCGTTTTTCATCCGAAAATTGATTTTTTGGACTGTACCAAAAATGATTCAAAATGTCAATTGGATCATGCCTCATGTTGAATAACCACTTTTTAAACCCTCACAGTGACAAAAATTGCCATTTTTACAGAGTTTTGCTTACTCAAAAGCTTCCATTTTGACCCGTTTCAGGCACAGAAATGACTTTAAACACACTTATTCTAGTTGACAAAGTCATAATTCACATCCAACAGTCATTTAGAGTCAAAAGATTAAATGTTGAAATTTCATCATTATAGACCATTTTGGGATCGTTCGACAGGTCGGAGTCATCGTTTTTCATCCGAAAATTGATTTTTGGGACTGTACCAAAAATGATTCAAAATGTCAATTGGATCTTGCCTCATGTTGAATAACCACTTTTTAAACCCTCACAGTGACCACAATTGCCATTTTTACAGAGTTTTCCTTACTCAAAAGCTTAAATTTTGACCCGTTTCAGGCACAGAAATGACTTTAAACACACTAATTTTAGTTGACAAAGTCCTAATTCACATCCAACAGTAATTTATAGTCAAAAGAATAAATGTTAAAATTTCATCATTATAGACCATTTTGGGATCGTTCGACAGGTCCGGAGTCATCGTTTTTCATCCGAAAATTGATTTTTTGGACTGTACCAAAAATGATTCAAAATGTCAATTGGATCTTGCCTCATGTTGAATAACCACTTTTTAAACCCTCACAGTGACCACAATTGCAATTTTTAGAGTTTTCCTTACTCAAAAGCTTAAATCGTGACCCGTTTCAGGCACAGAAATGACTTTAAACACACTTATTTTAGTTGACAAAGTCCTAATTCACATCCAACAGTAATTTAGAGTCAAAAGATTAAATGTTAAAATTTCATCATTATAGACCATTTTGGGATCGTTCGACAGGTCCGGAGTCATCGTTTTTCATCCGAAAATTGATTTTTTGGACTGTACCAAAAATGATTCAAAATGTCAATTGGATCATGCCTCATGTTGAATAACCACTTTTTAAACCCTCACAGTGACCAAAATTGCCATTTTTACAGAGTTTTGCTTACTCAAAAGCTTCCATTTTGACCCGTTTCAGGCACAGAAATGACTTTAAACACACTAATTCTAGTTGACAAAGTCATAATTCACATCCAACAGTAATTGAGAGTCAAAAGATTAAATGTTGAAATTTCATCATTATAGACCATTTTGGGATCATTCGACAGGTCCGGAGTCATCGTTTTTCATCCGAAAATTGATTTTTGGGACTGTACCAAAAATGATTCAAAATGTCAATTGGATCATGCCTCATGTTGAATAACCACTTTTTAAACCCTCACAGTGACCAAAATTGCCATTTTTACAGAGTTTTGCTTACTCAAAAGCTTCCATTTTGACCCGTTTCAGGCACAGAAATGACTTTAAACACACTTATTCTAGTTGACAAAGTCATAATTCACATCCAACAGTCATTTAGAGTCAAAAGATTAAATGTTAAAATTTCATCATTATAGACCATTTTGGGATCGTTCGACAGATCCGGAGTCATTGTTTTTCATCCGAAAAATGATTTTTTGGACTGTACCAAAAATGATTCAAAATGTCAATTGGATCATGCCTCATGTTGAATAACCACTTTTTAAACCCTCACAGTGACCAAAATTGCCATTTTTACAGAGTTTTGCTTACTCAAAAGCTTCCATTTTGACCCGTTTCAGGCACAGAAATGACTTTAAACACACTTATTCTAGTTGACAAAGTCATAATTCACATCCAACAGTCATTTAGAGTCAAAAGATTAAATGTTGAAATTTCATCATTATAGACCATTTTGGGATCGTTCGACAGGTCCGGAGTCATCGTTTTTCATCCGAAAATTGATTTTTTGGACTGTACCAAAAATGATTCAAAATGTCAATTGGATCATGCCTCATGTTGAATAACCACTTTTTCAACCCTCACAGTGAGCAAAATTGCCATTTTTACAGAGTTTTGCTTACTCAAAGCTTCAATTATGTCCCGTTTCAGGCACAGAAATGACTTTAAACACACTTATTTTAGTTGACAAAGTCATAATTCACATCCAACAGTCATTCAGAGTCAAAAGATTAAATGTTGAAATTTCATCATTATAGACCATTTTGGGATCGTTCGACAGGTCCGGAGTCATCGTTTTTCATCCGAAAATTGATTTTTTGGACTGTACCAAAAATGATTCAAAATGTCAATTGGATCATGCCTCATGTTGAATAACCACTTTTTAAACCCTCACAGTGACCAAAATTGCCATTTTTACAGAGTTTTGCTTACTCAAAAGCTTCAATTTTGACCCGTTTCAGGCACAGAAATGACTTTAAACACACTTATTTTAGTTGACAAAGTCCTAATTCACATCCAACAGTAATTTAGAGTCAAAAGATTAAATGTTAAAATTTCATCATTATAGACCATTTTGGGATCGTTCGACAGGTCCGGAGTCATTGTTTTTCATCCGAAAATTGATTTTTTGGACTGTACCAAAAATGATTCAAAATGTCAATTGGATCATGCCTCATGTTGAATAACCACTTTTTCAACCCTCACAGTGACCAAAATTGCCATTTTTACAGAGTTTTGCTTACTCAAAAGCTTCCATTTTGACCCGTTTCAGGCACAGAAATGACTTTAAACACACTTATTCTAGTTGACAAAGTCATAATTCACATCCAACAGTCATTTAGAGTCAAAAGATTAAATGTTGAAATTTCATCATTATAGACCATTTTGGGATCGTTCGACAGGTCCGGAGTCATCGTTTTTCATCCGAAAATTGATTTTTTGGACTGTACCAAAAATGATTCAAAATGTCAATTGGATCATGCCTCATGTTGAATAACCACTTTTTAAACCCTCACAGTGACCAAAATTGCCATTTTTACAGAGTTTTGCTTACTCAAAAGCTTCAATTTTGATCAATTTCAGGCACAGAAATGACTTTAAACACACTTATTTTAGTTGACAAAGTCCTAATTCACATCCAACAGTAATTTAGAGTCAAAAGATTAAATGTTAAAATTTCATCATTATAGACCATTTTGGGATCGTTCGACAGGTCCGGAGTCATCGTTTTTCATCCGAAAATTGATTTTTTGGACTGTACCAAAAATGATTCAAAATGTCAATTGGATCATGCCTCATGTTGAATAACCACTTTTTAAACCCTCACAGTGACCAAAATTGCCATTTTTACAGAGTTTTGCTTACTCAAAAGCTTCCATTTTGACCCGTTTCAGGCACAGAAATGACTTTAAACACACTTATTCTAGTTGACAAAGTCATAATTCACATCCAACAGTCATTTAGAGTCAAAAGATTAAATGTTAAAATTTCATCATTATAGACCATTTTGGGATCGTTCGACAGGTCCGGAGTCATCGTTTTTCATCCGAAAATTGATTTTTGGGACTGTACCAAAAATGATTCAAAATGTCAATTGGATCATGCCTCATGTTGAATAACCACTTTTTAAACCCTCACAGTGACCAAAATTGCCATTTTTACAGAGTTTTGCTTACTCAAAAGCTTCAATTTTGACCCGTTTCAGGCACAGAAATGACTTTAAACACACTTATTCTAGTTGACAAAGTCATAATTCACATCCAACAGTCATTTAGAGTCAAAAGATTAAATGTTAAAATTTCATCATTATAGACCATTTTGGGATCGTTCGACAGATCCGGAGTCATTGTTTTTCATCCGAAAAATGATTTTTTGGACTGTACCAAAAATGATTCAAAATGTCAATTGGATCATGCCTCATGTTGAATAACCACTTTTTAAACCCTCACAGTGACCAAAATTGCCATTTTTACAGAGTTTTGCTTACTCAAAAGCTTCCATTTTGACCCGTTTCAGGCACAGAAATGACTTTAAACACACTTATTCTAGTTGACAAAGTCATAATTCACATCCAACAGTCATTTAGAGTCAAAAGATTAAATGTTGAAATTTCATCATTATAGACCATTTTGGGATCGTTCGACAGGTCCGGAGTCATCGTTTTTCATCCGAAAATTGATTTTTGGGACTGTACCAAAAATGATTCAAAATGTCAATTGGATCTTGCCTCATGTTGAATAACCACTTTTTAAACCCTCACAGTGACCACAATTGCCATTTTTACAGAGTTTTCCTTACTCAAAAGCTTAAATTTTGACCCGTTTCAGGCACAGAAATGACTTTAAACACACTAATTTTAGTTGACAAAGTCCTAATTCACATCCAACAGTAATTTATAGTCAAAAGAATAAATGTTAAAATTTCATCATTATAGACCATTTTGGGATCGTTCGACAGGTCAGGAGTCATTGTTTTTCATCCGAAAATTGATTTTTTGGACTGTACCAAAAATGATTCAAAATGTCAATTGGATCTTGCCTCATGTTGAATAACCACTTTTTAAACCCTCACAGTGACCACAATTGCCATTTTTACAGAGTTTTCCTTACTCAAAAGCTTAAATTTTGACCCGTTTCAGGCACAGAAATGACTTTAAACACACTTATTTTAGTTGACAAAGTCCTAATTCACATCCAACAGTAATTTAGAGTCAAAAGATTAAATGTTAAAATTTCATCATTATAGACCATTTTGGGATCGTTCGACAGGTCCGGAGTCATCGTTTTTCATCCGAAAATTGATTGTTTTGGACTGTACCAAAAATTATTCAAAATGTCAATTGCATCATGCCTCATGTTGAATAACCACTTTTTAAACCCTCACAGTGACCAAAATTGCCATTTTTACAGAGTTTTGCTTACTCAAAAGCTTCAATTTTGACCCGTTTCAGGCACAGAAATGACTTTAAACACACTTATTTTAGTTGACAAAGTCATAATTCACATCCAACAGTCATTTAGAGTCAAAAGATTAAATGTTGAAATTTCATCATTATAGACCATTTTGGGATCGTTCGACAGGTCCGGAGTCATCGTTTTTCATCCGAAAATTGATTTTTTTGGACTGTACCAAAAATGATTCAAAATGTCAATTGCATCATGCCTCATGTTGAAGAACCACTTTTTAAACCCTCACAGTGACCAAAATTGTCATTTTTACAGAGTTTTGCTTACTCAAAAGCTTCAATTTTGACCCGTTTCAGGCACAGAAATGACTTTAAACACACTTATTTTAGTTGACAAAGTCCTAATTCACATCCAACAGTAATTTAGAGTCAAAAGATTAAATGTTGAAATTTCATCATTATAGACCATTTTGGGATCGTTCGACAGGTCCGGAGTCATCGTTTTTCATCCGAAAATTGATTTTTTGGACTGTACCAAAAATGATTCAAAATGTCAATTGGATCATGCCTCATGTTGAATAACCACTTTTTAAACCCTCACAGTGACAAAAATTGCCATTTTTACAGAGTTTTGCTTACTCAAAAGCTTCCATTTTGACCCGTTTCAGGCACAGAAATGACTTTAAACACACTTATTCTAGTTGACAAAGTCATAATTCACATCCAACAGTCATTTAGAGTCAAAAGATTAAATGTTGAAATTTCATCATTATAGACCATTTTGGGATCGTTCGACAGGTCGGAGTCATCGTTTTTCATCCGAAAATTGATTTTTGGGACTGTACCAAAAATGATTCAAAATGTCAATTGGATCTTGCCTCATGTTGAATAACCACTTTTTAAACCCTCACAGTGACCACAATTGCCATTTTTACAGAGTTTTCCTTACTCAAAAGCTTAAATTTTGACCCGTTTCAGGCACAGAAATGACTTTAAACACACTAATTTTAGTTGACAAAGTCCTAATTCACATCCAACAGTAATTTATAGTCAAAAGAATAAATGTTAAAATTTCATCATTATAGACCATTTTGGGATCGTTCGACAGGTCCGGAGTCATCGTTTTTCATCCGAAAATTGATTTTTTGGACTGTACCAAAAATGATTCAAAATGTCAATTGGATCTTGCCTCATGTTGAATAACCACTTTTTAAACCCTCACAGTGACCACAATTGCAATTTTTAGAGTTTTCCTTACTCAAAAGCTTAAATCGTGACCCGTTTCAGGCACAGAAATGACTTTAAACACACTTATTTTAGTTGACAAAGTCCTAATTCACATCCAACAGTAATTTAGAGTCAAAAGATTAAATGTTAAAATTTCATCATTATAGACCATTTTGGGATCGTTCGACAGGTCCGGAGTCATCGTTTTTCATCCGAAAATTGATTTTTTGGACTGTACCAAAAATGATTCAAAATGTCAATTGGATCATGCCTCATGTTGAATAACCACTTTTTAAACCCTCACAGTGACCAAAATTGCCATTTTTACAGAGTTTTGCTTACTCAAAAGCTTCCATTTTGACCCGTTTCAGGCACAGAAATGACTTTAAACACACTAATTCTAGTTGACAAAGTCATAATTCACATCCAACAGTAATTGAGAGTCAAAAGATTAAATGTTGAAATTTCATCATTATAGACCATTTTGGGATCATTCGACAGGTCCGGAGTCATCGTTTTTCATCCGAAAATTGATTTTTGGGACTGTACCAAAAATGATTCAAAATGTCAATTGGATCATGCCTCATGTTGAATAACCACTTTTTAAACCCTCACAGTGACCAAAATTGCCATTTTTACAGAGTTTTGCTTACTAAAAAGCTTCCATTTTGACCCGTTTCAGGCACAGAAATGACTTTAAACACACTTATTCTAGTTGACAAAGTCATAATTCACATCCAACAGTCATTTAGAGTCAAAAGATTAAATGTTAAAATTTCATCATTATAGACCATTTTGGGATCGTTCGACAGATCCGGAGTCATTGTTTTTCATCCGAAAAATGATTTTTTGGACTGTACCAAAAATGATTCAAAATGTCAATTGGATCATGCCTCATGTTGAATAACCACTTTTTAAACCCTCACAGTGACCAAAATTGCCATTTTTACAGAGTTTTGCTTACTCAAAAGCTTCCATTTTGACCCGTTTCAGGCACAGAAATGACTTTAAACACACTTATTCTAGTTGACAAAGTCATAATTCACATCCAACAGTCATTTAGAGTCAAAAGATTAAATGTTGAAATTTCATCATTATAGACCATTTTGGGATCGTTCGACAGGTCCGGAGTCATCGTTTTTCATCCGAAAATTGATTTTTTGGACTGTACCAAAAATGATTCAAAATGTCAATTGGATCATGCCTCATGTTGAATAACCACTTTTTCAACCCTCACAGTGAGCAAAATTGCCATTTTTACAGAGTTTTGCTTACTCAAAGCTTCAATTATGTCCCGTTTCAGGCACAGAAATGACTTTAAACACACTTATTTTAGTTGACAAAGTCATAATTCACATCCAACAGTCATTCAGAGTCAAAAGATTAAATGTTGAAATTTCATCATTATAGACCATTTTGGGATCGTTCGACAGGTCCGGAGTCATCGTTTTTCATCCGAAAATTGATTTTTTGGACTGTACCAAAAATGATTCAAAATGTCAATTGGATCATGCCTCATGTTGAATAACCACTTTTTAAACCCTCACAGTGACCAAAATTGCCATTTTTACAGAGTTTTGCTTACTCAAAAGCTTCAATTTTGACCCGTTTCAGGCACAGAAATGACTTTAAACACACTTATTTTAGTTGACAAAGTCCTAATTCACATCCAACAGTAATTTAGAGTCAAAAGATTAAATGTTAAAATTTCATCATTATAGACCATTTTGGGATCGTTCGACAGGTCCGGAGTCATTGTTTTTCATCCGAAAATTGATTTTTTGGACTGTACCAAAAATGATTCAAAATGTCAATTGGATCATGCCTCATGTTGAATAACCACTTTTTCAACCCTCACAGTGACCAAAATTGCCATTTTTACAGAGTTTTGCTTACTCAAAAGCTTCCATTTTGACCCGTTTCAGGCACAGAAATGACTTTAAACACACTTATTCTAGTTGACAAAGTCATAATTCACATCCAACAGTCATTTAGAGTCAAAAGATTAAATGTTGAAATTTCATCATTATAGACCATTTTGGGATCGTTCGACAGGTCCGGAGTCATCGTTTTTCATCCGAAAATTGATTTTTTGGACTGTACCAAAAATGATTCAAAATGTCAATTGGATCATGCCTCATGTTGAATAACCACTTTTTAAACCCTCACAGTGACCAAAATTGCCATTTTTACAGAGTTTTGCTTACTCAAAAGCTTCAATTTTGATCAATTTCAGGCACAGAAATGACTTTAAACACACTTATTTTAGTTGACAAAGTCCTAATTCACATCCAACAGTAATTTAGAGTCAAAAGATTAAATGTTAAAATTTCATCATTATAGACCATTTTGGGATCGTTCGACAGGTCCGGAGTCATCGTTTTTCATCCGAAAATTGATTTTTTGGACTGTACCAAAAATGATTCAAAATGTCAATTGGATCATGCCTCATGTTGAATAACCACTTTTTAAACCCTCACAGTGACCAAAATTGCCATTTTTACAGAGTTTTGCTTACTCAAAAGCTTCCATTTTGACCCGTTTCAGGCACAGAAATGACTTTAAACACACTTATTCTAGTTGACAAAGTCATAATTCACATCCAACAGTCATTTAGAGTCAAAAGATTAAATGTTAAAATTTCATCATTATAGACCATTTTGGGATCGTTCGACAGGTCCGGAGTCATCGTTTTTCATCCGAAAATTGATTTTTGGGACTGTACCAAAAATGATTCAAAATGTCAATTGGATCATGCCTCATGTTGAATAACCACTTTTTAAACCCTCACAGTGACCAAAATTGCCATTTTTACAGAGTTTTGCTTACTCAAAAGCTTCAATTTTGACCCGTTTCAGGCACAGAAATGACTTTAAACACACTTATTCTAGTTGACAAAGTCATAATTCACATCCAACAGTCATTTAGAGTCAAAAGATTAAATGTTAAAATTTCATCATTATAGACCATTTTGGGATCGTTCGACAGATCCGGAGTCATTGTTTTTCATCCGAAAAATGATTTTTTGGACTGTACCAAAAATGATTCAAAATGTCAATTGGATCATGCCTCATGTTGAATAACCACTTTTTAAACCCTCACAGTGACCAAAATTGCCATTTTTACAGAGTTTTGCTTACTCAAAAGCTTCCATTTTGACCCGTTTCAGGCACAGAAATGACTTTAAACACACTTATTCTAGTTGACAAAGTCATAATTCACATCCAACAGTCATTTAGAGTCAAAAGATTAAATGTTGAAATTTCATCATTATAGACCATTTTGGGATCGTTCGACAGGTCCGGAGTCATCGTTTTTCATCCGAAAATTGATTTTTGGGACTGTACCAAAAATGATTCAAAATGTCAATTGGATCTTGCCTCATGTTGAATAACCACTTTTTAAACCCTCACAGTGACCACAATTGCCATTTTTACAGAGTTTTCCTTACTCAAAAGCTTAAATTTTGACCCGTTTCAGGCACAGAAATGACTTTAAACACACTAATTTTAGTTGACAAAGTCCTAATTCACATCCAACAGTAATTTATAGTCAAAAGAATAAATGTTAAAATTTCATCATTATAGACCATTTTGGGATCGTTCGACAGGTCAGGAGTCATTGTTTTTCATCCGAAAATTGATTTTTTGGACTGTACCAAAAATGATTCAAAATGTCAATTGGATCTTGCCTCATGTTGAATAACCACTTTTTAAACCCTCACAGTGACCACAATTGCCATTTTTACAGAGTTTTCCTTACTCAAAAGCTTAAATTTTGACCCGTTTCAGGCACAGAAATGACTTTAAACACACTTATTTTAGTTGACAAAGTCCTAATTCACATCCAACAGTAATTTAGAGTCAAAAGATTAAATGTTAAAATTTCATCATTATAGACCATTTTGGGATCGTTCGACAGGTCCGGAGTCATCGTTTTTCATCCGAAAATTGATTGTTTTGGACTGTACCAAAAATTATTCAAAATGTCAATTGCATCATGCCTCATGTTGAATAACCACTTTTTAAACCCTCACAGTGACCAAAATTGCCATTTTTACAGAGTTTTGCTTACTCAAAAGCTTCAATTTTGACCCGTTTCAGGCACAGAAATGACTTTAAACACACTTATTTTAGTTGACAAAGTCCTAATTCACATCCAACAGTAATTTAGAGTCAAAAGATTAAATGTTAAAATTTCATCATTATAGACCATTTTGGGATCGTTCGACAGGTCCGGAGTCATCGTTTTTCATCCGAAAATTGATTTTTTGGACTGTACAAAAAATGATTCAAAATGTCAATTGGATCATGCCTCATGTTGAATAACCACTTTTTAAACCCTCACAGTGACCAAAATTGCCATTTTTACAGAGTTTTGCTTACTCAAAAGCTTCCATTTTGACCCGTTTCAGGCACAGAAATGACTTTAAACACACTTATTCTAGTTGACAAAGTCATAATTCACATCCAACAGTAATTGAGAGTCAAAAGATTAAATGTTGAAATTTCATCATTATAGACCATTTTGGGATCGTTCGACAGGTCCGGAGTCATCGTTTTTCATCCGAAAATTGATTTTTGGGACTGTACCAAAAATGATTCAAAATGTCAATTGGATCATGCCTCATGTTGAATAACCACTTTTTAAACCCTCACAGTGACCAAAATTGCCATTTTTACAGAGTTTTGCTTACTCATAAGCTTCCATTTTGACCCGTTTCAGGCACAGAAATGACTTTAAACACACTTATTCTAGTTGACAAAGTCATAATTCACATCCAACAGTCATTTAGAGTCAAAAGATTAAATGTTAAAATTTCATCATTATAGACCATTTTGGATCGTTCGACAGATCCGGAGTCATCGTTTTTCATCCGAAAAATGATTTTTTGGACTGTACCAAAAATGATTCAAAATGTCAATTGGATCATGCCTCATGTTGAATAACCACTTTTTAAACCCTCACAGTGACCAAAATTGCCATTTTTACAGAGTTTTGCTTACTCAAAAGCTTTCATTTTGACCCGTTTCAGGCACAGAAATGACTTTAAACACACTTATTCTAGTTGACAAAGTCATAATTCACATCCAACAGTCATTTAGAGTCAAAAGATTAAATGTTGAAATTTCATCATTATAGACCATTTTGGGATCGTTCGACAGGTCCGGAGTCATCGTTTTTCATCCGAAAATTGATTTTTTGGACTGTACCAAAAATGATTCAAAATGTCAATTGGATCATGCCTCATGTTGAATAACCACTTTTTCAACCCTCACAGTGACCAAAATTGCCATTTTTACAGAGTTTTGCTTACTCAAAGCTTCAATTTTGACCCGTTTCAGGCACAGAAATGACTTTAAACACACTTATTTTAGTTGACAAAGTCATAATTCACATCCAACAGTCATTTAGAGTCAAAAGATTAAATGTTAAAATTTCATCATTATAGACCATTTTGGGATCGTTCGACAGGTCCGGAGTCATCGTTTTTCATCCGAAAATTGATTTTTTGGACTGTACCAAAAATGATTCAAAATGTCAATTGGATCATGCCTCATGTTGAATAACCACTTTTTAAACCCTCACAGTGACCAAAATTGCCATTTTTACAGAGTTTTGCTTACTCAAAAGCTTCAATTTTGACCCGTTTCAGGCACAGAAATGACTTTAAACACACTTATTTTAGTTGACAAAGTCCTAATTCACATCCAACAGTAATTTAGAGTCAAAAGATTAAATGTTAAAATTTCATCATTATAGACCATTTTGGGATCGTTCGACAGGTCCGGAGTCATTGTTTTTCATCCGAAAATTGATTTTTTGGACTGTACCAAAAATGATTCAAAATGTCAATTGGATCATGCCTCATGTTGAATAACCACTTTTTCAACCCTCACAGTGACCAAAATTGCCATTTTTACAGAGTTTAGCTTACTCAAAAGCTTCCATTTTGACCCGTTTCAGGCACAGAAATGACTTTAAACACACTTATTCTAGTTGACAAAGTCATAATTCACATCCAACAGTTATTTAGAGTCAAAAGATTAAATGTTGAAATTTCATCATTATAGACCATTTTGGGATCGTTCGACAGGTCCGGAGTCATCGTTTTTCATCCGAAAATTGATTTTTTGGACTGTACCAAAAATGATTCAAAATGTCAATTGGATCATGCCTCATGTTGAATAACCACTTTTTAAACCCTCACAGTGACCAAAATTGCCATTTTTACAGAGTTTTGCTTACTCAAAGCTTCAATTTTGACCAATTTCAGGCACAGAAATGACTTTAAACACACTTATTTTAGTTGACAAAGTCCTAATTCACATCCAACAGTAATTTATAGTCAAAAGAATAAATGTTAAAATTTCATCATTATAGACCATTTTGGGATCGTTCGACAGGTCCGGAGTCATCGTTTTTCATCCGAAAATTGATTTTTTTGGACTGTACCAAAAATGATTCAAAATGTCAATTGGATCTTGCCTCATGTTGAATAACCACTTTTTAAACCCTCACAGTGACCACAATTGCCATTTTTACAGAGTTTTGCTTACTCAAAAGCTTCCATTTTGACCCGTTTCAGGCACAGAAATGACTTTAAACACACTTATTCTAGTTGACAAAGTCATAATTCACATCCAACAGTCATTTAGAGTCAAAAGATTAAATGTTAAAATTTCATCATTATAGACCATTTTGGGATCGTTCGACAGGTCCGGAGTCATCGTTTTTCATCCGAAAATTGATTTTTGGGACTGTACCAAAAATGATTCTAAATGTCAATTGGATCATGCCTCATGTTGAATAACCACTTTTTAAACCCTCACAGTGACCAAAATTGCCATTTTTACAGAGTTTTGCTTACTCAAAAGCTTCAATTTTGACCCGTTTCAGGCACAGAAATGACTTTAAACACACTTATTTTAGTTGACAAAGTCCTAATTCACATCCAACAGTAATTTAGAGTCAAAAGATTAAATGTTGAAATTTCATCATTATAGACCATTTTGGGATCGTTCGACAGGTCCGGAGTCATCGTTTTTCATCCGAAAATTGATTTTTTGGACTGTACCAAAAATGATTCAAAATGTCAATTGGGTCATGCCTCATGTTGAATAACCACTTTTTAAACCCTCACAGTGACAAAAATTGCCATTTTTACAGAGTTTTGCTTACTCAAAAGCTTCCATTTTGACCCGTTTCAGGCACAGAAATGACTTTAAACACACTTATTCTAGTTGACAAAGTCATAATTCACATCCAACAGTCATTTAGAGTCAAAAGATTAAATGTTGAAATTTCATCATTATAGACCATTTTGGGATCGTTCGACAGGTCCGGAGTCATCGTTTTTCATCCGAAAATTGATTTTTGGGACTGTACCAAAAATGATTCAAAATGTCAATTGGATCTTGCCTCATGTTGAATAACCACTTTTTAAACCCTCACAGTGACCACAATTGCCATTTTTACAGAGTTTTCCTTACTCAAAAGCTTAAATTTTGACCCGTTTCAGGCACAGAAATGACTTTAAACACACTAATTTTAGTTGACAAAGTCCTAATTCACATCCAACAGTAATTTATAGTCAAAAGAATAAATGTTAAAATTTCATCATTATAGACCATTTTGGGATCGTTCGACAGGTCAGGAGTCATCGTTTTTCATCCGAAAATTGATTTTTTGGACTGTACCAAAAATGATTCAAAATGTCAATTGGATCTTGCCTCATGTTGAATAACCACTTTTTAAACCCTCACAGTGACCACAATTGCCATTTTTACAGAGTTTTCCTTACTCAAAAGCTTAAATTTTGACCCGTTTCAGGCACAGAAATGACTTTAAACACACTTATTTTAGTTGACAAAGTCCTAATTCACATCCAACAGTAATTTAGAGTCAAAAGATTAAATGTTAAAATTTCATCATTATAGACCATTTTGGGATCGTTCGACAGGTCCGGAGTCATCGTTTTTCATCCGAAAATTGATTGTTTTGGACTGTACCAAAAATTATTCAAAATGTCAATTGCATCATGCCTCATGTTGAATAACCACTTTTTAAACCCTCACAGTGACCAAAATTGCCATTTTTACAGAGTTTTGCTTACTCAAAAGCTTCAATTTTGACCCGTTTCAGGCACAGAAATGACTTTAAACACACTTATTTTAGTTGACAAAGTCCTAATTCACATCCAACAGTAATTTAGAGTCAAAAGATTAAATGTTAAAATTTCATCATTATAGACCATTTTGGGATCGTTCGACAGGTCCGGAGTCATCGTTTTTCATCCGAAAATTGATTTTTTGGACTGTACAAAAAATAATTCAAAATGTCAATTGGATCATGCCTCATGTTGAATAACCACTTTTTAAACCCTCACAGTGACCAAAATTGCCATTTTTACAGAGTTTTGCTTACTCAAAAGCTTCCATTTTGACCCGTTTCAGGCACAGAAATGACTTTAAACACACTTATTCTAGTTGACAAAGTCATAATTCACATCCAACAGTAATTGAGAGTCAAAAGATTAAATGTTGAAATTTCATCATTATAGACCATTTTGGGATCGTTCGACAGGTCCGGAGTCATCGTTTTTCATCCGAAAATTGATTTTTGGGACTGTACCAAAAATGATTCAAAATGTCAATTGGATCATGCCTCATTTTGAATAACCACTTTTTAAACCCTCACAGTGACCAAAATTGCCATTTTTACAGAGTTTTGCTTACTCATAAGCTTCCATTTTGAGCCGTTTCAGGCACAGAAATGACTTTAAACACACTTATTCTAGTTGACAAAGTCATAATTGACATCCAACAGTCATTTAGAGTCAAAAGATTAAATGTTAAAATTTCATCATTATAGACCATTTTGGATCGTTCGACAGATCCGGAGTCATCGTTTTTCATCCGAAAAATGATTTTTTGGACTGTACCAAAAATGATTCAAAATGTCAATTGGATCATGCCTCATGTTGAATAACCACTTTTTAAACCCTCACAGTGACCAAAATTGCCATTTTTACAGAGTTTTGCTTACTCAAAAGCTTCCATTTTGACCCGTTTCAGGCACAGAAATGACTTTAAACACACTTATTCTAGTTGACAAAGTCATAATTCACATCCAACAGTCATTTAGAGTCAAAAGATTAAATGTTAAAATTTCATCATTGTAGACCATTTTGGGATCGTTCGACAGGTCCGGAGTCATTGTTTTTCATCCGAAAATTGATTTTTTGGACTGTACCAAAAATGATTCAAAATGTCAATTGGATCATGCCTCATGTTGAATAACCACTTTTTCAACCCTCACAGTGACCAAAATTGCCATTTTTACAGAGTTTTGCTTACTCAAAAGCTTCCATTTTGACCCGTTTCAGGCACAGAAATGACTTTAAACACACTTATTCTAGTTGACAAAGTCATAATTCACATCCAACAGTTATTTAGAGTCAAAAGATTAAATGTTGAAATTTCATCATTATAGACCATTTTGGGATCGTTCGACAGGTCCGGAGTCATCGTTTTTCATCCGAAAATTGATTTTTTGGACTGTACCAAAAATGATTCAAAATGTCAATTGGATCATGCCTCATGTTGAATAACCACTTTTTAAACCCTCACAGTGACCAAAATTGCCATTTTTACAGAGTTTTGCTTACTCAAAGCTTCAATTTTGACCAATTTCAGGCACAGAAATGACTTTAAACACACTTATTTTAGTTGACAAAGTCCTAATTCACATCCAACAGTAATTTAGAGTCAAAAGATTAAATGTTAAAATTTCATCATTATAGACCATTTTGGGATCGTTCGACAGGTCCGGAGTCATCGTTTTTCATCCGAAAATTGATTTTTTGGACTGTACCAAAAATGATTCAAAATGTCAATTGGATCATGTCTCATGTTGAATAACCACTTTTTCAACCCTCACAGTGACCAAAATTGCCATTTTTACAGAGTTTTGCTTACTCAAAAGCTTCAATTTTGACCCGTTTCAGGCACAGAAATGGCTTTAAACACACTTATTTTAGTTGACAAAGTCCTAATTCACATCCAACAGTAATATAGAGTCAAAAGATTAAATGTTAAAATTTCATCATTATAGACCATTTTGGGATCGTTCGACAGGTCCGGAGTCATTGTTTTTCATCCGAAAATTGATTTTTTGGACTGTACCAAAAATGATTCAAAATGTCAATTGGATCATGCCTCATGTTGAATAACCACTTTTTCAACCCTCACAGTGACCAAAATTGCCATTTTTACAGAGTTTTGCTTACTCAAAAGCTTCAATTTTGACCCGTTTCAGGCACAGAAATGACTTTAAACACACTTATTTTAGTTGACAAAGTCATAATTCACATCCAACAGTCATTTAGAGTCAAAAGATTAAATGTTGAAATTTCATCATTATAGACCATTTTGGGATCGTTCGACAGGTCCGGAGTCATCGTTTTTCATCCGAAAATTGATTTTTTTGGACTGTACCAAAAATGATTCAAAATGTCAATTGCATCATGCCTCATGTTGAATAACCACTTTTTAAACCCTCACAGTGACCAAAATTGCCATTTTTACAGAGTTTTGCTTACTCAAAAGCTTCAATTTTGACCCGTTTCAGGCACAGAAATGACTTTAAACACACTTATTTTAGTTGACAAAGTCCTAATTCACATCCAACAGTAATTTAGAGTCAAAAGATTAAATGTTGAAATTTCATCATTATAGACCATTTTGGGATCGTTCGACAGGTCCGGAGTCATCGTTTTTCATCCGAAAATTGATTTTTTGGACTGTACCAAAAATGATTCAAACTGTCAATTGGATCATGCCTCATGTTGAATAACCACTTTTTAAACCCTCACAGTGACCAAAATTGCCATTTTTACAGAGTTTTGCTTACTCAAAAGCTTCCATTTTGACCCGTTTCAGGCACAGAAATGACTTTAAAAACACTTCTTCTAGTTGACAAAGTCATAAGTCACATCCAACAGTCATTTAGAGTCAAAAGATTAAATGTTGAAATTTCATCATTATAGACCATTTTGGGATCGTTCGACAGGTCCGGAGTCATCGTTTTTCATCCGAAAATTGATTTTTTGGACTGTACCAAAAATTATTCAAAATGTCAATTGGATCATGCCTCATGTTGAATAACCACTTTTTAAACCCTCACAGTGACCAAAATTGCAATTTTTACAGAGTTTTGCTTACTCAAAGCTTCAATTTTGACCAATTTCAGGCACAGAAATGACTTTAAACACACTTATTTTAGTTGACAAAGTCCTAATTCACATCCAACAGTAATTTAGAGTCAAAAGATTAAATGTTAAAATTTCATCATTATAGACCATTTTGGGATCGTTCGACAGGTCCGGAGTCATCGTTTTTCATCCGAAAATTGATTTTTTGGACTGTACCAAAAATGATTCAAAATGTCAATTGGATCATGCCTCATGTTGAATAACCACTTTTTCAACCCTCACAGTGACCAAAATTGCCATTTTTACAGAGTTTTGCTTACTCAAAGCTTCAATTTTGACCCGTTTCAGGCACAGAAATGACTTTAAACACACTTATTTTAGTTGACAAAGTCATAATTCACATCCAACAGTCATTTAGAGTCAAAAGATTAAATGTTGAAATTTCATCATTATAGACCATTTTGGGATCGTTCGACAGGTCCGGAGTCATCGTTTTTCATCCGAAAATTGATTTTTTTGGACTGTACCAAAAATGATTCAAAATGTCAATTGGATCATGCCTCATGTTGAATAACCACTTTTTAAACCCTCACAGTGACCAAAATTGCCATTTTTACAGAGTTTTGCTTACTCAAAAGCTTCAATTTTGACCCGTTTCAGGCACAGAAATGGCTTTAAACACACTTATTTTAGTTGACAAAGTCCTAATTCACATCCAACAGTAATTTAGAGTCAAAAGATTAAATGTTAAAATTTCATCATTATAGACCATTTTGGGATCGTTCGACAGGTCCGGAGTCATTGTTTTTCATCCGAAAATTGATTTTTTGGACTGTACCAAAAATGATTCAAAATGTCAATTGGATCATGCCTCATGTTGAATAACCACTTTTTCAACCCTCACAGTGACCAAAATTGCCATTTTTACAGAGTTTTGCTTACTCAAAAGCTTCAATTTTGACCCGTTTCAGGCACAGAAATGACTTTAAACACACTTATTTTAGTTGACAAAGTCATAATTCACATCCAACAGTCATTTAGAGTCAAAAGATTAAATGTTGAAATTTCATCATTATAGACCATTTTGGGATCGTTCGACAGGTCCGGAGTCATCGTTTTTCATCCGAAAATTGATTTTTTTGGACTGTACCAAAAATGATTCAAAATGTCAATTGCATCATGCCTCATGTTGAAGAACCACTTTTTAAACCCTCACAGTGACCAAAATTGCCATTTTTACAGAGTTTTGCTTACTCAAAAGCTTCAATTTTGACCCGTTTCAGGCACAGAAATGACTTTAAACACACTTATTTTAGTTGACAAAGTCCTAATTCACATCCAACAGTAATTTAGAGTCAAAAGATTAAATGTTGAAATTTCATCATTATAGACCATTTTGGGATCGTTCGACAGGTCCGGAGTCATCGTTTTTCATCCGAAAATTGATTTTTTGGACTGTACCAAAAATGATTCAAAATGTCAATTGGATCATGCCTCATGTTGAATAACCACTTTTTAAACCCTCACAGTGACAAAAATTGCCATTTTTACAGAGTTTTGCTTACTCAAAAGCTTCCATTTTGACCCGTTTCAGGCACAGAAATGACTTTAAACACACTTATTCTAGTTGACAAAGTCATAATTCACATCCAACAGTCATTTAGAGTCAAAAGATTAAATGTTGAAATTTCATCATTATAGACCATTTTGGGATCGTTCGACAGGTCCGGAGTCATCGTTTTTCATCCGAAAATTGATTTTTGGGACTGTACCAAAAATGATTCAAAATGTCAATTGGATCTTGCCTCATGTTGAATAACCACTTTTTAAACCCTCACAGTGACCACAATTGCCATTTTTACAGAGTTTTCCTTACTCAAAAGCTTAAATTTTGACCCGTTTCAGGCACAGAAATGACTTTAAACACACTAATTTTAGTTGACAAAGTCCTAATTCACATCCAACAGTAATTTAGAGTCAAAAGATTAAATGTTAAAATTTCATCATTATAGACCATTTTGGGATCGTTCGACAGGTCCGGAGTCATTGTTTTTCATCCGAAAATTGATTTTTTGGACTGTACCAAAAATGATTCAAAATGTCAATTGGATCATGCCTCATGTTGAATAACCACTTTTTCAACCCTCACAGTGACCAAAATTGCCATTTTTACAGAGTTTTGCTTACTCAAAAGCTTCAATTTTGACCCGTTTCAGGCACAGAAATGACTTTAAACACACTTATTTTAGTTGACAAAGTCATAATTCACATCCAACAGTCATTTAGAGTCAAAAGATTAAATGTTGAAATTTCATCATTATAGACCATTTTGGGATCGTTCGACAGGTCCGGAGTCATCGTTTTTCATCCGAAAATTGATTTTTTTGGACTGTACCAAAAATGATTCAAAATGTCAATTGCATCATGCCTCATGTTGAAGAACCACTTTTTAAACCCTCACAGTGACCAAAATTGCCATTTTTACAGAGTTTTGCTTACTCAAAAGCTTCAATTTTGACCCGTTTCAGGCACAGAAATGACTTTAAACACACTTATTTTAGTTGACAAAGTCCTAATTCACATCCAACAGTAATTTAGAGTCAAAAGATTAAATGTTGAAATTTCATCATTATAGACCATTTTGGGATCGTTCGACAGGTCCGGAGTCATCGTTTTTCATCCGAAAATTGATTTTTTGGACTGTACCAAAAATGATTCAAAATGTCAATTGGATCATGCCTCATGTTGAATAACCACTTTTTAAACCCTCACAGTGACAAAAATTGCCATTTTTACAGAGTTTTGCTTACTCAAAAGCTTCCATTTTGACCCGTTTCAGGCACAGAAATGACTTTAAACACACTTATTCTAGTTGACAAAGTCATAATTCACATCCAACAGTCATTTAGAGGCAAAAGATTAAATGTTAAAATTTCATCATTATAGACCATTTTGGGATCGTTCGACAGGTCCGGAGTCATCGTTTTTCATCCGAAAATTGATTTTTTGGACTGTACCAAAAATGATTCAAAATGTCAATTGGATCATGCCTCATGTTGAATAACCACTTTTTAAACCCTCACAGTGACCAAAATTGCCATTTTTACAGAGTTTTGCTTACTCAAAAGCTTCCATTTTGACCCGTTTCAGGCACAGAAATGACTTTAAACACACTAATTCTAGTTGACAAAGTCATAATTCACATCCAACAGTAATTGAGAGTCAAAAGATTAAATGTTGAAATTTCATCATTATAGACCATTTTGGGATCGTTCGACAGGTCCGGAGTCATCGTTTTTCATCCGAAAATTGATTTTTGGGACTGTACCAAAAATGATTCAAAATGTCAATTGGATCATGCCTCATGTTGAATAACCACTTTTTAAACCCTCACAGTGACCAAAATTGCCATTTTTACAGAGTTTTGCTTACTCAAAAGCTTCCATTTTGACCCGTTTCAGGCACAGAAATGACTTTAAACACACTTATTCTAGTTGACAAAGTCATAATTCACATCCAACAGTCATTTAGAGTCAAAAGATTAAATGTTAAAATTTCATCATTATAGACCATTTTGGGATCGTTCGACAGATCCGGAGTCATTGTTTTTCATCCGAAAAATGATTTTTTGGACTGTACCAAAAATGATTCAAAATGTCAATTGGATCATGCCTCATGTTGAATAACCACTTTTTAAACCCTCACAGTGACCAAAATTGCCATTTTTACAGAGTTTTGCTTACTCAAAAGCTTCCATTTTGACCCGTTTCAGGCACAGAAATGACTTTAAACACACTTATTCTAGTTGACAAAGTCATAATTCACATCCAACAGTCATTTAGAGTCAAAAGATTAAATGTTGAAATTTCATCATTATAGACCATTTTGGGATCGTTCGACAGGTCCGGAGTCATCGTTTTTCATCCGAAAATTGATTTTTTGGACTGTACCAAAAATGATTCAAAATGTCAATTGGATCATGCCTCATGTTGAATAACCACTTTTTCAACCCTCACAGTGACCAAAATTGCCATTTTTACAGAGTTTTGCTTACTCAAAGCTTCAATTATGTCCCGTTTCAGGCACAGAAATGACTTTAAACACACTTATTTTAGTTGACAAAGTCATAATTCACATCCAACAGTCATTCAGAGTCAAAAGATTAAATGTTGAAATTTCATCATTATAGACCATTTTGGGATCGTTCGACAGGTCCGGAGTCATCGTTTTTCATCCGAAAATTGATTTTTTGGACTGTACCAAAAATGATTCAAAATGTCAATTGGATCATGCCTCATGTTGAATAACCACTTTTTAAACCCTCACAGTGACCAAAATTGCCATTTTTACAGAGTTTTGCTTACTCAAAAGCTTCAATTTTGACCCGTTTCAGGCACAGAAATGACTTTAAACACACTTATTTTAGTTGACAAAGTCCTAATTCACATCCAACAGTAATTTAGAGTCAAAAGATTAAATGTTAAAATTTCATCATTATAGACCATTTTGGGATCGTTCGACAGGTCCGGAGTCATTGTTTTTCATCCGAAAATTGATTTTTTGGACTGTACCAAAAATGATTCAAAATGTCAATTGGATCATGCCTCATGTTGAAAAACCACTTTTTCAACCCTCACAGTGACCAAAATTGCCATTTTTACAGAGTTTTGCTTACTCAAAAGCTTCCATTTTGACCCGTTTCAGGCACAGAAATGACTTTAAACACACTTATTCTAGTTGACAAAGTCATAATTCACATCCAACAGTCATTTAGAGTCAAAAGATTAAATGTTGAAATTTCATCATTATAGACCATTTTGGGATCGTTCGACAGGTCCGGAGTCATCGTTTTTCATCCGAAAATTGATTTTTTGGACTGTACCAAAAATGATTCAAAATGTCAATTGGATCATGCCTCATGTTGAATAACCACTTTTTAAACCCTCACAGTGACCAAAATTGCCATTTTTACAGAGTTTTGCTTACTCAAAAGCTTCAATTTTGATCAATTTCAGGCACAGAAATGACTTTAAACACACTTATTTTAGTTGACAAAGTCCTAATTCACATCCAACAGTAATTTAGAGTCAAAAGATTAAATGTTAAAATTTCATCATTATAGACCATTTTGGGATCGTTCGACAGGTCCGGAGTCATCGTTTTTCATCCGAAAATTGATTTTTTGGACTGTACCAAAAATGATTCAAAATGTCAATTGGATCATGCCTCATGTTGAATAACCACTTTTTAAACCCTCACAGTGACCAAAATTGCCATTTTTACAGAGTTTTGCTTACTCAAAAGCTTCCATTTTGACCCGTTTCAGGCACAGAAATGACTTTAAACACACTTATTCTAGTTGACAAAGTCATAATTCACATCCAACAGTCATTTAGAGTCAAAAGATTAAATGTTAAAATTTCATCATTATAGACCATTTTGGGATCGTTCGACAGGTCCGGAGTCATCGTTTTTCATCCGAAAATTGATTTTTGGGACTGTACCAAAAATGATTCAAAATGTCAATTGGATCATGCCTCATGTTGAATAACCACTTTTTAAACCCTCACAGTGACCAAAATTGCCATTTTTACAGAGTTTTGCTTACTCAAAAGCTTCAATTTTGACCCGTTTCAGGCACAGAAATGACTTTAAACACACTTATTCTAGTTGACAAAGTCATAATTCACATCCAACAGTCATTTAGAGTCAAAAGATTAAATGTTAAAATTTCATCATTATAGACCATTTTGGGATCGTTCGACAGATCCGGAGTCATTGTTTTTCATCCGAAAAATGATTTTTTGGACTGTACCAAAAATGATTCAAAATGTCAATTGGATCATGCCTCATGTTGAATAACCACTTTTTAAACCCTCACAGTGACCAAAATTGCCATTTTTACAGAGTTTTGCTTACTCAAAAGCTTCCATTTTGACCCGTTTCAGGCACAGAAATGACTTTAAACACACTTATTCTAGTTGACAAAGTCATAATTCACATCCAACAGTCATTTAGAGTCAAAAGATTAAATGTTGAAATTTCATCATTATAGACCATTTTGGGATCGTTCGACAGGTCCGGAGTCATCGTTTTTCATCCGAAAATTGATTTTTTGGACTGTACCAAAAATGATTCAAAATGTCAATTGGATCATGCCTCATGTTGAATAACCACTTTTTCAACCCTCACAGTGACCAAAATTGCCATTTTTACAGAGTTTTGCTTACTCAAAGCTTCAATTATGTCCCGTTTCAGGCACAGAAATGACTTTAAACACACTTATTTTAGTTGACAAAGTCATAATTCACATCCAACAGTCATTCAGAGTCAAAAGATTAAATGTTGAAATTTCATCATTATAGACCATTTTGGGATCGTTCGACAGGTCCGGAGTCATCGTTTTTCATCCGAAAATTGATTTTTTGGACTGTACCAAAAATGATTCAAAATGTCAATTGGATCATGCCTCATGTTGAATAACCACTTTTTAAACCCTCACAGTGACCAAAATTGCCATTTTTACAGAGTTTTGCTTACTCAAAAGCTTCAATTTTGACCCGTTTCAGGCACAGAAATGACTTTAAACACACTTATTTTAGTTGACAAAGTCCTAATTCACATCCAACAGTAATTTAGAGTCAAAAGATTAAATGTTAAAATTTCATCATTATAGACCATTTTGGGATCGTTCGACAGGTCCGGAGTCATTGTTTTTCATCCGAAAATTGATTTTTTGGACTGTACCAAAAATGATTCAAAATGTCAATTGGATCATGCCTCATGTTGAATAACCACTTTTTCAACCCTCACAGTGACCAAAATTGCCATTTTTACAGAGTTTTGCTTACTCAAAAGCTTCCATTTTGACCCGTTTCAGGCACAGAAATGACTTTAAACACACTTATTCTAGTTGACAAAGTCATAATTCACATCCAACAGTCATTTAGAGTCAAAAGATTAAATGTTAAAATTTCATCATTATAGACCATTTTGGGATCGTTCGACAGATCCGGAGTCATTGTTTTTCATCCGAAAAATGATTTTTTGGACTGTACCAAAAATGATTCAAAATGTCAATTGGATCATGCCTCATGTTGAATAACCACTTTTTAAACCCTCACAGTGACCAAAATTGCCATTTTTACAGAGTTTTGCTTACTCAAAAGCTTCCATTTTGACCCGTTTCAGGCACAGAAATGACTTTAAACACACTTATTCTAGTTGACAAAGTCATAATTCACATCCAACAGTCATTTAGAGTCAAAAGATTAAATGTTGAAATTTCATCATTATAGACCATTTTGGGATCGTTCGACAGGTCCGGAGTCATCGTTTTTCATCCGAAAATTGATTTTTTGGACTGTACCAAAAATGATTCAAAATGTCAATTGGATCATGCCTCATGTTGAATAACCACTTTTTCAACCCTCACAGTGACCAAAATTGCCATTTTTACAGAGTTTTGCTTACTCAAAAGCTTCCATTTTGACCCGTTTCAGGCACAGAAATGACTTTAAACACACTTATTCTAGTTGACAAAGTCATAATTCACATCCAACAGTCATTTAGAGTCAAAAGATTAAATGTTGAAATTTCATCATTATAGACCATTTTGGGATCGTTCGACAGGTCCGGAGTCATCGTTTTTCATCCGAAAATTGATTTTTTGGACTGTACCAAAAATGATTCAAAATATCAATTGGATCATGCCTCATGTTGAATAACCACTTTTTAAACCCTCACAGTGACCAAAATTGCCATTTTTACAGAGTTTTGCTTACTCAAAAGCTTCAATTTTGACCCGTTTCAGGCACAGAAATGACTTTAAACACACTTATTTTAGTTGACAAAGTCCTAATTCACATCCAACAGTAATTTAGAGTCAAAAGATTAAATGTTGAAATTTCATCATTATAGACCATTTTGGGACCGTTCGCCAGGTCCGGAGTCATCGTTTTTCATCCGAAAATTGATTTTTTGGACTGTACCAAAAATGATTCAAAATGTCAATTGGATCATGCCTCATGTTGAATAACCACTTTTTAAACCCTCACAGTGACAAAAATTGCCATTTTTACAGAGTTTTGCTTACTCAAAAGCTTCCATTTTGACCCGTTTCAGGCACAGAAATGACTTTAAACACACTTATTCTAGTTGACAAAGTCATAATTCACATCCAACAGTCATTTAGAGTCAAAAGATTAAATGTTGAAATTTCATCATTATAGACCATTTTGGGATCGTTCGACAGGTCCGGAGTCATTGTTTTTCATCCGAAAATTGATTTTTTGGACTGTACCAAAAATGATTCAAAATGTCAATTGGATCATGCCTCATGTTGAATAACCACTTTTTCAACCCTCACAGTGACCAAAATTGCCATTTTTACAGAGTTTTGCTTACTCAAAAGCTTCCATTTTGACCCGTTTCAGGCACAGAAATGACTTTAAACACACTTATTCTAGTTGACAAAGTCATAATTCACATCCAACAGTCATTTAGAGTCAAAAGATTAAATGTTGAAATTTCATCATTATAGACCATTTTGGGATCGTTCGACAGGTCCGGAGTCATCGTTTTTCATCCGAAAATTGATTTTTTGGACTGTACCAAAAATGATTCAAAATGTCAATTGGATCATGCCTCATGTTGAATAACCACTTTATAAACCCTCACAGTGACCCAAATTGCCATTTTTACAGAGTTTTGCTTACTCAAAAGCTTCAATTTTGATCAATTTCAGGCACAGAAATGACTTTAAACACACTTATTTTAGTTGACAAAGTCCTAATTCACATCCAACAGTAATTTAGAGTCAAAAGATTAAATGTTAAAATTTCATCATTATAGACCATTTTGGGATCGTTCGACAGGTCCGGAGTCATCGTTTTTCATCCGAAAATTGATTTTTTGGACTGTACCAAAAATGATTCAAAATGTCAATTGGATCATGCCTCATGTTGAATAACCACTTTTTAAACCCTCACAGTGACCAAAATTGCCATTTTTACAGAGTTTTGCTTACTCAAAAGCTTCCATTTTGACCCGTTTCAGGCACAGAAATGACTTTAAACACACTTATTTTAGTTGACAAAGTCCTAATTCACATCCAACAGTAATTTAGAGTCAAAAGAATAAATGTTAAAATTTCATCATTATAGACCATTTTGGGATCGTTCGACAGGTCCGGAGTCATCGTTTTTCATCCGAAAATTGATTTTTGGGACTGTACCAAAAATGATTCAAAATGTCAATTGGATCATGCCTCATGTTGAATAACCACTTTTTAAACCCTCACAGTGACCAAAATTGCCATTTTTACAGAGTTTTGCTTACTCAAAAGCTTCAATTTTGACCCGTTTCAGGCACAGAAATGACTTTAAACACACTTATTTTAGTTGACAAAGTCCTAATTCACATCCAACAGTAATTTAGAGTCAAAAGATTAAATGTTGAAATTTCATCATTATAGACCATTTTGGGATCGTTCGACAGGTCCGGAGTCATCGTTTTTCATCCGAAAATTGATTTTTTGGACTGTACCAAAAATGATTCAAAATGTCAATTGGATCATGCCTCATGTTGAATAACCACTTTTTAAACCCTCACAGTGACAAAAATTGCCATTTTTACAGAGTTTTGCTTACTCAAAAGCTTCCATTTTGACCCGTTTCAGGCACAGAAATGACTTTAAACACACTTATTCTAGTTGACAAAGTCATAATTCACATCCAACAGTCATTTAGAGTCAAAAGATTAAATGTTGAAATTTCATCATTATAGACCATTTTGGGATCGTTCGACAGGTCCGGAGTCATCGTTTTTCATCCGAAAATTGATTTTTGGGACTGTACCAAAAATGATTCAAAATGTCAATTGGATCTTGCCTCATGTTGAATAACCACTTTTTAAACCCTCACAGTGACCACAATTGCCATTTTTACAGAGTTTTCCTTACTCAAAAGCTTACATTTTGACCCGTTTCAGGCACAGAAATGACTTTAAACACACTAATTTTGCCATTTTTACAGAGTTTTGCTTTCTGAAAAGCTTCCATTTTGACCCGTTTCAGGCACAGAAATGACTTTAAACACACTTATTCTAGTTGACAAAGTCATAATTCACATCCAACAGTCATTTAGAGTCAAAAGATTAAATGTTGAAATTTCATCATTATAGACCATTTTGGGATCGTTCGACAGGTCATCGTTTTTCATCCGAAAATTGATTTTTTGGACTGTACCAAAAATGATTCAAAATGTCAATTGGATCATGCCTCATGTTGAATAACCACTTTTTAAACCCTCACAGTGACCAAAATTGCCATTTTTACAGAGTTTTGCTTACTCAAAAGCTTCAATTTTGATCAATTTCAGGCACAGAAATGACTTTAAACACACTTATTTTAGTTGACAAAGTCCTAATTCACATCCAACAGTAATTTAGAGTCAAAAGATTAAATGTTAAAATTTCATCATTATAGACCATTTTGGGATCGTTCGACAGGTCCGGAGTCATCGTTTTTCATCCGAAAATTGATTTTTTGGACTGTCCCAAAAATGATTCAAAATGTCAATTGGATCATGCCTCATGTTGAATAACCACTTTTTAAACCCAAACAGTGACCAAAATTGCCATTTTTACAGAGTTTTGCTTACTCAAAAGCTTCCATTTTGACCCGTTTCAGGCACAGAAATGACTTTAAACACACTTATTCTAGTTGACAAAGTCATAATTCACATCCAACAGTCATTTAGAGTCAAAAGATTAAATGTTAAAATTTCATCATTATAGACCATTTTGGGATCGTTCGACAGGTCCGGAGTCATCGTTTTTCATCCGAAAATTGATTTTTGGGACTGTACCAAAAATGATTCAAAATGTCAATTGGATCATGCCTCATGTTGAATAACCACTTTTTAAACCCTCACAGTGACCAAAATTGCCATTTTTACAGAGTTTTGCTTACTCAAAAGCTTCAATTTTGACCCGTTTCAGGCACAGAAATGACTTTAAACACACTTATTTTAGTTGACAAAGTCCTAATTCACATCCAACAGTAATTTAGAGTCAAAAGATTAAATGTTGAAATTTCATCATTATAGACCATTTTGGGATCGTTCGACAGGTCCGGAGTCATCGTTTTTCATCCGAAAATTGATTTTTTGGACTGTACCAAAAATGATTCAAAATGTCAATTGGATCATGCCTCATGTTGAATAACCACTTTTTAAACCCTCACAGTGACAAAAATTGCCATTTTTACAGAGTTTTGCTTACTCAAAAGCTTCCATTTTGACCCGTTTCAGGCACAGAAATGACTTTAAACACACTTATTCTAGTTGACAAAGTCATAATTCACATCCAACAGTCATTTAGAGTCAAAAGATTAAATGTTGAAATTTCATCATTATAGACCATTTTGGGATCGTTCGACAGGTCCGGAGTCATCGTTTTTCATCCGAAAATTGATTTTTGGGACTGTACCAAAAATGATTCAAAATGTCAATTGGATCTTGCCTCATGTTGAATAACCACTTTTTAAACCCTCACAGTGACCACAATTGCCATTTTTACAGAGTTTTCCTTACTCAAAAGCTTAAATTTTGACCCGTTTCAGGCACAGAAATGACTTTAAACACACTAATTTTAGTTGACAAAGTCCTAATTCACATCCAACAGTAATTTATAGTCAAAAGAATAAATGTTAAAATTTCATCATTATAGACCATTTTGGGATCGTTCGACAGGTCCGGAGTCATCGTTTTTCATCCGAAAATTGATTTTTTGGACTGTACCAAAAATGATTCAAAATGTCAATTGGATCTTGCATCATGTTGAATAACCACTTTTTAAACCCTCACAGTGACCACAATTGCCATTTTGACAGAGTTTTGCTTACTCAAAAGCTTCCATTTTGACCCGTTTCAGGCACAGAAATGACTTTAAACACACTTATTCTAGTTGACAAAGTCATAATTCACATCCAACAGTCATTTAGAGTCAAAAGGTTAAATGTTAAAATTTCATCATTATAGACCATTTTGGGATCGTTCGACAGGTCCGGAGTCATCGTTTTTCATCCGAAAATTGATTTTTGGGACTGTACCAAAAATGATTCAAAATGTCAATTGGATCATGCCTCATGTTGAATAACCACTTTTTAAACCCTCACAGTGACCAAAATTGCCATTTTTACAGAGTTTTGCTTACTCAAAAGCTTCAATTTTGACCCGTTTCAGGCACAGAAATGACTTTAAACACACTTATTTTAGTTGACAAAGTCCTAATTCACATCCAACAGTCATTTAGAGTCAAAAGATTAAATGTTGAAATTTCATCATTATAGACCATTTTGGGATCGTTCGACAGGTCCGGAGTCATCGTTTTTCATCCGAAAATTGATTTTTTGGACTGTACCAAAAATGATTCAAAATGTCAATTGGATCATGCCTCATGTTGAATAACCACTTTTTAAACCCTCACAGTGACCACAATTGCCATTTTTACAGAGTTTTCCTTACTCAAAAGCTTAAATTTTGACCCGTTTCAGGCACAGAAATGACTTTAAACACACTAATTTTAGTTGACAAAGTCCTAATTCACATCCAACAGTAATTTATAGTCAAAAGAATAAATGTTAAAATTTCATCATTATAGACCATTTTGGGATCGTTCGACAGGTCCGGAGTCATCGTTTTTCATCCGAAAATTGATTGTTTTGGACTGTACCAAAAATGATTCAAAATGTCAATTGGATCATGCCTCATGTTGAATAACCACTTTTTAAACCCTCACAGTGACCAAAATTGCCATTTTTACAGAGTTTTGCTTACTCAAAAGCTTCAATTTTGACCAATTTCAGGCACAGAAATGACTTTAAACACACTTAATTTAGTTGACAAAGTCCTAATTCACATCCAACAGTAATTTAGAGTCAAAAAGTTAAATGTTAAATTTTCATCATTATCGACCATTTTGGGATCGTTCGACAGGTCCGGAGTCATCGTTTTTCATCCGAAAATTGATTTTTTGGACTGTACCAAAAATGATTCAAAATGTCAATTGGATCATGCCTCATGTTGAATAACCATTTTTTAAACCCTCACAGTGACCTAAATTGCCATTTTTACAGATTTTTGCTTACTCAAAAGCTTCCATTTTGACCCGTTTCAGGCACAGAAATGACTTTAAACACACTTATTCTAGTTGACAAAGTCATAATTCACATCCAACAGTCATTTAGAGTCAAAAGATTAAATGTTAAAATTTCATCATTATAGACCATTTTGGGATCGTTCGACAGGTCCGGAGTCATCGTTTTTCATCCGAAAATTGATTTTTGGGACTGTACCAAAAATGATTCAAAATGTCAATTGGATCATGCCTCATGTTGAATAACCACTTTTTAAACCCTCACAGTGACCAAAAATGCCATTTTTACAGAGTTTTGCTTACTCAAAAGCTTCCATTTTGACCCGTTTCAGGCACAGAAATGACTTTAAACACACTTATTCTAGTTGACAAAATCATAATTCACATCCAACAGTAATTTAGAGTCAAAAGATTAAATGTTTAAATTTCATCATTATAGACCATTTTGGGATCGTTCGACAGGTCCGGAGTCATCGTTTTTCATCCGAAAATTGATTTTTTGGACTGTACCAAAAATGATTCAAAATGTCAATTGGATCATGCCTCATGTTGAATAACCACTTTTTAAACCCTCACAGTGACCAAAATTGCCATTTTTACAGAGTTTTGCTTACTCAAAAGCTTCAATTTTGACCCGTTTCAGGCACAGAAATGACTTTAAACACACTTATTTTAGTTGACAAATTCCTAATTCACATCCAACAGTAATTTATAGTCAAAAGAATAAATGTTAAAATTTCATCATTATAGACCATTTTGCGATCGTTCGACAGGTCCGGAGTCATCGTTTTTCATCCGAAAATTGATTTTTTGGACTGTACCAAAAATGATTCAAAATGTCAATTGGATCATGCCTCATGTTGAATAACCACTTTTTAAACCCTCACAGTGACCAAAATTGCCATTTTTACAGAGTTTTGCTTACTCAAAAGCTTCAATTTTGACCCGTTTCAGCCACAGAAATGACTTTAAACACACTTATTCTAGTTGACAAAGTCATAATTCACATCCAACAGTAATTTAGAGTCAAAAGATTAAATGTTGAAATTTCATCATTATAGACCATTTTTGGATCGTTCGGCAGGTCCGGAGTCATCGTTTTTCATCCGAAAATTGATTTTTTGACTGTACCAAAAATGATTCAAAATGTCAATTGGATCATGCCTCATGTTGAATAACCACTTTTTAAACCCTCACAGTGACCAAAATTGCCATTTTTACAGAGTTTTGCTTACTCAAAAGCTTCAATTTTGACCCGTTTCAGCCACAGAAATGACTTTAAACACACTTATTCTAGTTGACAAAGTCATAATTCACATCCAACAGTAATTTAGAGTCAAAAGATTAAATGTTGAAATTTCATCATTATAGACCATTTTTGGATCGTTCGGCAGGTCCGGAGTCATCGTTTTTCATCCGAAAATTGATTTTTTGACTGTACCAAAAATGATTCAAAATGTCAATTGGATCATGCCTCATGTTGAATAACCACTTTTTAAACCCTCACAGTGACCAAAATTGCCATTTTTACAGAGTTTTGCTTACTCAAAAGCTTCAATTTTGACCCGTTTCAGGCACAGAAATGACTTTAAACACACTTATTTTAGTTGACAAATTCCTAATTCACATCCAACAGTAATTTATAGTCAAAAGAATAAATGTTAAAATTTCATCATTATAGACCATTTTGCGATCGTTCGACAGGTCCGGAGTCATCGTTTTTCATCCGAAAATTGATTTTTTGGACTGTACCAAAAATGATTCAAAATGTCAATTGGATCATGCCTCATGTTGAATAACCACTTTTTAAACCCTCACAGTGACCAAAATTGCCATTTTTACAGAGTTTTGCTTACTCAAAAGCTTCAATTTTGACCCGTTTCAGCCACAGAAATGACTTTAAACACACTTATTCTAGTTGACAAAGTCATAATTCACATCCAACAGTAATTTAGAGTCAAAAGATTAAATGTTGAAATTTCATCATTATAGACCATTTTTGGATCGTTCGGCAGGTCCGGAGTCATCGTTTTTCATCCGAAAATTGATTTTTTGGACTGTACCAAAAATGATTCAAAATGTCAATTGGATCATGCCTCATGTTGAATAACCACTTTTTAAACCCTCACAGTGACCAAAATTGCCATTTTTACAGAGTTTTGCTTACTCAAAAGCTTCAATTTTGACCCGTTTCAGCCACAGAAATGACTTTAAACACACTTATTCTAGTTGACAAAGTCATAATTCACATCCAACAGTAATTTAGAGTCAAAAGATTAAATGTTGAAATTTCATCATTATAGACCATTTTTGGATCGTTCGGCAGGTCCGGAGTCATCGTTTTTCATCCGAAAATTGATTTTTTGACTGTACCAAAAATGATTCAAAATGTCAATTGGATCATGCCTCATGTTGAATAACCACTTTTTCAACCCTCACAGTGACCAAAATTGCCATTTTTACAGAGTTTTGCTTACTCAAAGCTTCAATTTTGACCCGTTTCAGGCACAGAAATGACTTTAAACACACTTATTTTAGTTGACAAAGTCATAATTCACATCCAACAGTCATTTAGAGTCAAAAGATTAAATGTTGAAATTTCATCATTATAGACCATTTTGGGATCGTTCGACAGGTCCGGAGTCATCGTTTTTCATCCGAAAATTGATTTTTTGGACTGTACCAAAAATGATTCAAAATGTCAATTGGATCATGCCTCATGTTGAATAACCACTTTTTAAACCCTCACAGTGACCAAAATTGCCATTTTTACAGAGCTTTGCTTACTCAAAAGCTTCAATTTTGACCCGTTTCAGGCACAGAAATGACTTTAAACACACTTATTTTAGTTGACAAAGTCATAATTCACATCCAACAGTCATTTAGAGTCAAAAGATTAAATGTTGAAATTTCATCATTATAGACCATTTTGGGATCGTTCGACAGGTCCGGAGTCATCGTTTTTCATCCGAAAATTGATTTTTTGGACTGTACCAAAAATGATTCAAAATGTCAATTGGATCATGCCTCATGTTGAATAACCACTTTTTAAACCCTCACAGTGACCAAAATTGCCATTTTTACAGAGTTTTGCTTACTTAAAAGCTTCAATTTTGACCCGTTTCAGGCACAGAAATGACTTTAAACACACTTATTTTAGTTGACAAATTCCTAATTCACATCCAACAGTAATTTATAGTCAAAAGAATAAACGTTAAAATTTCATCATTATAGACCATTTTGGGATCGTTCGACAGGTCCGGAGTCATCGTTTTTCATCCGAAAATTGATTTTTTGGACTGTACCAAAAATGATTCAAAATGTCAATTGGATCATGCCTCATGTTGAATAACCACTTTTTAAACCCTCACAGTGACCAAAATTGCCATTTTTACAGAGTTTTGCTTACTCAAAAGCTTCAATTTTGACCCGTTTCAGGCACAGAAATGACTTTAAACACACTTATTTTTGTTGACAAAGTCCTAAGTCACATCCAATAGTAATTTAGAGTCAAAAGATTAAATGTTAAAATTTCATCATTATAGACCATTTTGGGATCGTTCGACAGGTCCGGAGTCATTGTTTTTCATCCGAAAATTGATTTTTTTGACTGTACCAAAAATGATTCAAAATGTCAATTGGATCATGCCTCATGTTGAATAACCACTTTTTAAACCCTCACAGTGACCAAAATTGCCATTTTTACAGAGTTTTGCTTACTCAAAAGCTTCCATTTTGACCCGTTTCAGGCACAGAAATGACTTTAAACACACTTATTCTAGTTGACAAAGTCATAATTCACATCCAACAGTAATTTAGAGTCAAAAGATTAAATGTTGAAATTTCATCATTATAGACCATTTTTGGATCGTTCGGCAGGTCCGGAGTCATCGTTTTTCATCCGAAAATTGATTTTTTGGACTGTACCAAAAATGATTCAAAATGTCAATTGGATCATGCCTCATGTTGAATAACCACTTTTTAAGCCCTCACAGTGACCAAAATTGCCATTTTTACAGAGTTTTGCTTACTCAAAAGCTTCCATTTTGACCCGTTTCAGCCACAGAAATGACTTTAAACACACTTATTCTAGTTGACAAAGTCATAATTCACATCCAACAGTAATTTAGAGTCAAAAGATTAAATGTTGAAATTTCATCATTATAGACCATTTTTGGATCGTTCGGCAGGTCCGGAGTCATCGTTTTTCATCCGAAAATTGATTTTTTGGACTGTACCAAAAATGATTCAAAATGTCAATTGGATCATGCCTCATGTTGAATAACCACTTTTTCAACCCTCACAGTGACCAAAATTGGCATTTTTACAGAGTTTTGCTTACTCAAAGCTTCAATTTTGACCCGTTTCAGGCACAGAAATGACTTTAAACACACTTATTTTAGTTGACAAAGTCATAATTCACATCCAACAGTCATTTAGAGTCAAAAGATTAAATGTTGAAATTTCATCATTATAGACCATTTTGGGATCGTTCGACAGGTCCGGAGTCATCGTTTTTCATCCGAAAATTGATTTTTTGGACTGTACCAAAAATGATTCAAAATGTCAATTGGATCATGCCTCATGTTGAATAACCACTTTTTAAACCCTCACAGTGACCAAAATTGCCATTTTTACAGAGCTTTGCTTACTCAAAAGCTTCAATTTTGACCCGTTTCAGGCACAGAAATGACTTTAAACACACTTATTTTAGTTGACAAAGTCCTAATTCACATCCAACAGTAATTTAGAGTCAAAAGATTAAATGTTAAAATTTCATCATTATAGACCATTTTGGGATCGTTCGACAGGTCCGGAGTCATTGTTTTTCATCCGAAAATTGATTTGTTGGACTGTACCAAAAATGATTCAAAATGTCAATTGGATCATGCCTCATGTTGAATAACCACTTTTTCAACCCTCACAGTGACCAAAATTGCCATTTTTACAGAGTTTTGCTTACTCAAAAGCTTCCATTTCGACCCGTTTCAGGCACAGAAATGACTTTAAACACACTTATTCTAGTTGACAAAGTCATAATTCACATCCAACAGTCATTTAGAGTCAAAAGATTAAATGTTGAAATTTCATCATTATAGACCATTTTGGGATCGTTCGACAGGTCCGGAGTCATCGTTTTTCATCCGAAAATTGATTTTTTGGACTGTACCAAAAATGATTCAAAATGTCAATTGGATCATGCCTCATGTTGAATAACCACTTTTTCAACCCTCACAGTGACCAAAATTGCCATTTTTACAGAGTTTTGCTTACTCAAAAGCTTCAATTTTGACCCGTTTCAGGCACAGAAATGACTTTAAACACACTTATTTTAGTTGACAAAGTCATAATTCACATCCAACAGTCATTTAGAGTCAAAAGATTAAATGTTGAAATTTCATCATTATAGACCATTTTGGGATGGTTCGACAGGTCCGGAGTCATCGTTTTTCATCCGAAAATTGATTTTTTGGACTGTACCAAAAATGATTCAAAATGTCAATTGGATCATGCCTCATGTTGAATAACCACTTTTTAAACCCTCACAGTGACCAAAATTGCCATTTTTAAAGAGTTTTGCTTACTCAAAAGCTTCAATTTTGACCAATTTCAGGCACAGAAATGACTTTAAACACACTTATTTTAGTTGACAAAGTCCTAATTCACATCCAACAGTAATTTAGAGTCAAAAGATTAAATGTTAAAATTTCATCATTATAGACCATTTTGGGATCGTTCGACAGGTCCGGAGTCATCGTTTTTCATCCGAAAATTGATTGTTTTGGACTGTACCAAAAATGATTCAAAATGTCAATTGCATCATGCCTCATGTTGAATAACCACTTTTTAAACCCTCACAGTGACCAAAATTGCCATTTTTACAGAGTTTTGCTTACTCAAAAGCTTCAATTTTGACCCGTTTCAGGCACAGAAATGACTTTAAACACACTTATTTTAGTTGACAAAGTCCTAATTCACATCCAACAGTAATTTAGAGTCAAAAGATTAAATGTTAAAATTTCATCATTATAGACCATTTTGGGATCGTTCGACAGGTCCGGAGTCATCGTTTTTCATCCGAAAATTGATTTTTTGGACTGTACCAAAAATGATTCAAAATGTCAATTGGATCATGCCTCATGTTGAATAACCACTTTTTAAACCCTCACAGTGACCAAAATTGCCATTTTTACAGAGTTTTGCTTACTCAAAAGCTTCCATTTTGATCCGTTTCAGGCACAGAAATGACTTTAAACACACTTATTCTAGTTGACAAAGTCATAATTCACATCCAACAGTAGTTGAGAGTCAAAAGATTAAATGTTGAAATTTCATCATTATAGACCATTTTGGGATCGTTCGACAGGTCCGGAGTCATCGTTTTTCATCTGAAAATTGATTTTTGGGACTGTACCAAAAATGATTCAAAATGTCAATTGGATCATGCCTCATGTTGAATAACCACTTTTTAAACCCTCACAGTGACCAAAATTGCCATTTTTACAGAGTTTTGCTTACTCAAAAGCTTCAATTTTGACCTGTTTCAGGCACAGAAATGACTTTAAACACACTTATTTTAGTTGACAAAGTCATAATTCACATCCAACAGTCATTTAGAGTCAAAAGATTAAATGTTAAAATGTCATCATTATAGACCATTTTGGGATCGTTCGACAGATCCGGAGTCATCGTTTTTCATCCGAAAAATGATTTTTGGGACTGTACCAAAAATGATTCAAAATGTCAATTGGATCATGCCTCATGTTGAATAACCACTTTTTAAACCCTCACAGTGACCAAAATTGCCATTTTTACAGAGTTTTGCTTACTCAAAAGCTTCCATTTTGACCCGTTTCAGGCACAGAAATGACTTTAAACACACTTATTCTAGTTGACAAAGTCATAATTCACATCCAACAGTCATTTAGAGTCAAAAGATTAAATGTTAAAATTTCATCATTATAGACCATTTTGGGATCGTTCGACAGATCCGGAGTCATCGTTTTTCATCCGAAAAATGATTTTTTGGACTGTACCAAAAATGATTCAAAATGTCAATTGGATCATGCCTCATGTTGAATAACCACTTTTTCAACCCTCACAGTGACCAAAATTGCCATTTTTACAGAGTTTTGCTTACTCAAAGCTTCAATTTTGACCTGTTTCAGGCACAGAAATGACTTTAAACACACTTATTTTAGTTGACAAAGTCATAATTCACATCCAACAGTCATTTAGAGTCAAAAGATTAAATGTTGAAATTTCATCATTATAGACCATTTTGGGATCGTTCGACAGGTCCGGAGTCATCGTTTTTCATCCGAAAATTGATTTTTTGGACTGTACCAAAAATGATTCAAAATGTCAATTGGATCATGCCTCATGTTGAATAACCACTTTTTAAACCCTCACAGTGACCAAAATTGCCATTTTTACAGAGCTTTGCTTACTCAAAAGCTTCAATTTTGACCCGTTTCAGGCACAGAAATGACTTTAAACACACTTATTTTAGTTGACAAAGTCCTAATTCACATCCAACAGTAATTTAGAGTCAAAAGATTAAATGTTAAAATTTCATCATTATAGACCATTTTGGGATCGTTCGACAGGTCCGGAGTCATTGTTTTTCATCCGAAAATTGATTTGTTGGACTGTACCAAAAATGATTCAAAATGTCAATTGGATCATGCCTCATGTTGAATAACCACTTTTTCAACCCTCACAGTGACCAAAATTGCCATTTTTACAGAGTTTTGCTTACTCAAAAGCTTCCATTTCGACCCGTTTCAGGCACAGAAATGACTTTAAACACACTTATTCTAGTTGACAAAGTCATAATTCACATCCAACAGTCATTTAGAGTCAAAAGATTAAATGTTGAAATTTCATCATTATAGACCATTTTGGGATCGTTCGACAGGTCCGGAGTCATCGTTTTTCATCCGAAAATTGATTTTTTGGACTGTACCAAAAATGATTCAAAATGTCAATTGGATCATGCCTCATGTTGAATAACCACTTTTTCAACCCTCACAGTGACCAAAATTGCCATTTTTACAGAGTTTTGCTTACTCAAAAGCTTCAATTTTGACCCGTTTCAGGCACAGAAATGACTTTAAACACACTTATTTTAGTTGACAAAGTCATAATTCACATCCAACAGTCATTTAGAGTCAAAAGATTAAATGTTGAAATTTCATCATTATAGACCATTTTGGGATGGTTCGACAGGTCCGGAGTCATCGTTTTTCATCCGAAAATTGATTTTTTGGACTGTACCAAAAATGATTCAAAATGTCAATTGGATCATGCCTCATGTTGAATAACCACTTTTTAAACCCTCACAGTGACCAAAATTGCCATTTTTAAAGAGTTTTGCTTACTCAAAAGCTTCAATTTTGACCCGTTTCAGGCACAGAAATGACTTTAAACACACTTATTTTAGTTGACAAAGTCCTAATTCACATCCAACAGTAATTTAGAGTCAAAAGATTAAATGTTAAAATTTCATCATTATAGACCATTTTGGGATCGTTCGACAGGTCCGGAGTCATCGTTTTTCATCCGAAAATTGATTTTTTGGACTGTACCAAAAATGATTCAAAATGTCAATTGGATCATGCCTCATGTTGAATAACCACTTTTTAAACCCTCACAGTGACCAAAATTGCCATTTTTACAGAGTTTTGCTTACTCAAAAGCTTCAATTTTGACCAATTTCAGGCACAGAAATGACTTTAAACACACTTATTTTAGTTGACAAAGTCCTAATTCACATCCAACAGTAATTTAGAGTCAAAAGATTAAATGTTAAAATTTCATCATTATAGACCATTTTGGGATCGTTCGACAGGTCCGGAGTCATCGTTTTTCATCCGAAAATTGATTGTTTTGGACTGTACCAAAAATGATTCAAAATGTCAATTGCATCATGCCTCATGTTGAATAACCACTTTTTAAACCCTCACAGTGACCAAAATTGCCATTTTTACAGAGTTTTGCTTACTCAAAAGCTTCAATTTTGACCCGTTTCAGGCACAGAAATGACTTTAAACACACTTATTCTAGTTGACAAAGTCATAATTCACATCCAACAGTAATTGAGAGTCAAAAGATTAAATGTTGAAATTTCATCATTATAGACCATTTTGGGATCGTTCGACAGGTCCGGAGTCATCGTTTTTCATCTGAAAATTGATTTTTGGGACTGTACCAAAAATGATTCAAAATGTCAATTGGATCATGCCTCATGTTGAATAACCACTTTTTAAACCCTCACAGTGACCAAAATTGCCATTTTTACAGAGTTTTGCTTACTCAAAAGCTTCAATTTTGACCTGTTTCAGGCACAGAAATGACTTTAAACACACTTATTTTAGTTGACAAAGTCATAATTCACATCCAACAGTCATTTAGAGTCAAAAGATTAAATGTTAAAATTTCATCATTATAGACCATTTTGGGATCGTTCGACAGATCCGGAGTCATCGTTTTTCTTCCGAAAAATGATTTTTGGGACTGTACCAAAAATGATTCAAAATGTCAATTGGATCATGCCTCATGTTGAATAACCACTTTTTAAACCCTCACAGTGACCAAAATTGCCATTTTTACAGAGTTTTGCTTACTCAAAAGCTTCCATTTTGACCCGTTTCAGGCACAGAAATGACTTTAAACACACTTATTCTAGTTGACAAAGTCATAATTCACATCCAACAGTCATTTAGAGTCAAAAGATTAAATGTTAAAATTTCATCATTATAGACCATTTTGGGATCGTTCGACAGATCCGGAGTCATCGTTTTTCATCCGAAAAATGATTTTTTGGACTGTACCAAAAATGATTCAAAATGTCAATTGGATCATGCCTCATGTTGAATAACCACTATTTAAACCCTCACAGTGACCAAAATTGCCATTTTTACAGAGTTTTGCTTACTCAAAAGCTTCCATTTTGACCCGTTTCAGGCACAGAAATGACTTTAAACACACTTATTCTAGTTGACAAAGTCATAATTCACATCCAACAGTCATTTAGAGTCAAACGATTAAATGTTGAAATTTCATCATTATAGACCATTTTGGGATCGTTCGACAGGTCCGGAGTCATCGTTTTTCATCCGAAAATTGATTTTTTGGACTGTACCAAAAATGATTCAAAATGTCAATTGGATCATGCCTCATGTTGAATAACCACTTTTTCAACCCTCACAGTGACCAAAATTGCAATTTTTACAGAGTTTTGCTCACTCAAAGCTTCAATTTTGACCCGTTTCAGGCACAGAAATGACTTTAAACACACTTATTTTAGTTGACAAAGTCATAATTCACATCCAACAGTCATTTAGAGTCAAAAGATTAAATGTTGAAATTTCATCATTATAGACCATTTTGGGATCGTTCGACAGGTCCGGAGTCATCGTTTTTCATCCGAAAATTGATTTTTTGGACTGTACCAAAAATGATTCAAAATGTCAATTGGATCATGCCTCATGTTGAATAACCACTTTTTAAACCCTCACAGTGACCAAAATTGCCATTTTTACAGAGTTTTGCTTACTCAAAAGCTTCAATTTTGACCCGTTTCAGGCACAGAAATGACTTTAAACACACTTATTTTAGTTGACAAAGTCCTAATTCACATCCAACAGTAATTTAGAGTCAAAAGATTAAATGTTAAAATGTCATCATTATTGACCATTTTTAGATCGTTCGACAGGTCCGGAGTCATTGTTTTTCATCCGAAAATTGATTTGTTGGACTGTACCAAAAATGATTCAAAATGTCAATTGGATCATGCCTCATGTTGAATAACCACTTTTTCAACCCTCACAGTGACCAAAATTGCCATTTTTACAGAGTTTTGCTTACTCAAAAGCTTCCATTTTGACCCGTTTCAGGCACAGAAATGACTTTAAACACACTTATTCTAGTTGACAAAGTCATAATTCACATCCAACAGTCATTTAGAGTCAAAAGATTAAATGTTGAAATTTCATCATTATAGACCATTTTGGGATCGTTCGACAGGTCCGGAGTCATCGTTTTTCATCCGAAAATTGATTTTTTGGACTGTACCAAAAATGATTCAAAATGTCAATTGGATCATGCCTCATGTTGAATAACCACTTTTTCAACCCTCACAGTGACCAAAATTGCCATTTTTACAGAGTTTTGCTTACTCAAAAGCTTCAATTTTGACCCGTTTCAGGCACAGAAATGACTTTAAACACACTTATTTTAGTTGACAAAGTCATAATTCACATCCAACAGTCATTTAGAGTCAAAAGATTAAATGTTGAAATTTCATCATTATAGACCATTTTGGGATGGTTCGACAGGTCCGGAGTCATCGTTTTTCATCCGAAAATTGATTTTTTGGACTGTACCAAAAATGATTCAAAATGTCAATTGGATCATGCCTCATGTTGAATAACCACTTTTTAAACCCTCACAGTGACCAAAATTGCCATTTTTAAAGAGTTTTGCTTACTCAAAAGCTTCAATTTTGACCCGTTTCAGGCACAGAAATGACTTTAAACACACTTATTTTAGTTGACAAAGTCCTAATTCACATCCAACAGTAATTTAGAGTCAAAAGATTAAATGTTAAAATTTCATCATTATAGACCATTTTGGGATCGTTCGACAGGTCCGGAGTCATCGTTTTTCATCCGAAAATTGATTTTTTGGACTGTACCAAAAATGATTCAAAATGTCAATTGGATCATGCCTCATGTTAAATAACCACTTTTTAAACCCTCACAGTGACCAAAATTGCCATTTTTACAGAGTTTTGCTTACTCAAAAGCTTCAATTTTGACCAATTTCAGGCACAGAAATGACTTTAAACACACTTATTTTAGTTGACAAAGTCCTAATTCACATCCAACAGTAATTTAGAGTCAAAAGATTAAATGTTAAAATTTCATCATTATAGACCATTTTGGGATCGTTCGACAGGTCCGGAGTCATCGTTTTTCGTCCGAAAATTAATTTTTTGGACTGTACCAAAAATGATTCAAAATGTCAATTGGATCATGCCTCATGTTGAATAACCACTTTTTAAACCCTCACAGTGACCAAAAATGCCATTTTTACAGAGTTTTGCTTACTCAAAAGCTTCCATTTTGACCCGTTTCAGGCACAGAAATGACTTTAAACACACTTATTCTAGTTGACAAAATCATAATTCACATCCAACAGTAATTTAGAGTCAAAAGATTAAATGTTTAAATTTCATCATTATAGACCATTGTGGGATTGTTCGACAGGTCCGGAGTCGTCGTTTTTCATCTGAAAATTGATTTTTTGGACTGTACCAAAAATGATTCAAAATGTCAATTGGATCATGCCTCATGTTGAATAACCACTTTTTAAACCCTCACAGTAACCAAAATTGCCATTTTTACAGAGTTTTGCTTACTCAAAAGCTTCAATTTTGACCCGTTTCAGGCACAGAAATGACTTTAAACACACTTATTTTAGTTGACAAATTCCTAATTCACATCCAACAGTAATTTATAGTCAAAAGAATAAATGTTAAAATTTCATCATTATAGACCATTTTGGGATCGTTCGACAGGTCCGGAGTCATCGTTTTTCATCCGAAAATTGATTTTTTGGACTGTACCAAAAATGATTCAAAATGTCAATTGGATCATGCCTCATGTTGAATAACCACTTTTTAAACCCTCACAGTGACCACAATTGCCATTTTTACAGAGTTTTCCTTACTCAAAAGCTTAAATTTTGACCCGTTTCAGGCACAGAAATGACTTTAAACACACTAATTTTAGTTGACAAAGTCCTAATTCACATCCAACAGTAATTTATAGTCAAAAGAATAAATGTTAAAATTTCATCATTATAGACCATTTTGGGATCGTTCGACAGGTCCGGAGTCATCGTTTTTCATCCGAAAATTGATTGTTTTGGACTGTACCAAAAATGATTCAAAATGTCAATTGGATCATGCCTCATGTTGAATAACCACTTTTTAAACCCTCACAGTGACCAAAATTGCCATTTTTACAGAGTTTTGCTTACTCAAAAGCTTCAATTTTGACCAATTTCAGGCACAGAAATGACTTTAAACACACTTAATTTAGTTGACAAAGTCCTAATTCACATCCAACAGTAATTTAGAGTCAAAAAGTTAAATGTTAAAATTTCATCATTATCGACCATTTTGGGATCGTTCGACAGGTCCGGAGTCATCGTTTTTCATCCGAAAATTGATTTTTTGGACTGTACCAAAAATGATTCAAAATGTCAATTGGATCATGCCTCATGTTGAATAACCATTTTTTAAACCCTCACAGTGACCTAAATTGCCATTTTTACAGAGTTTTGCTTACTCAAAAGCTTCCATTTTGACCCGTTTCAGGCACAGAAATGACTTTAAACACACTTATTCTAGTTGACAAAGTCATAATTCACATCCAACAGTCATTTAGAGTCAAAAGATTAAATGTTAAAATTTCATCATTATAGACCATTTTGGGATCGTTCGACAGGTCCGGAGTCATCGTTTTTCATCCGAAAATTGATTTTTGGGACTGTACCAAAAATTATTCAAAATGTCAATTGGATCATGCCTCATGTTGAATAACCACTTTTTAAACCCTCACAGTGACCAAAAATGCCATTTTTACAGAGTTTTGCTTACTCAAAAGCTTCCATTTTGACCCGTTTCAGGCACAGAAATGACTTTAAACACACTTATTCTAGTTGACAAAATCATAATTCACATCCAACAGTAATTTAGAGTCAAAAGATTAAATGTTTAAATTTCATCATTATAGACCATTTTGGGATCGTTCGACAGGTCCGGAGTCATCGTTTTTCATCCGAAAATTGATTTTTTGGACTGTACCAAAAATGATTCAAAATGTCAATTGGATCATGCCTCATGTTGAATAACCACTTTTTAAACCCTCACAGTGACCAAAATTGCCATTTTTACAGAGTTTTGCTTACTCAAAAGCTTCAATTTTGACCCGTTTCAGGCACAGAAATGACTTTAAACACACTTATTTTAGTTGACAAATTCCTAATTCACATCCAACAGTAATTTATAGTCAAAAGAATAAATGTTAAAATTTCATCATTATAGACCATTTTGCGATCGTTCGACAGGTCCGGAGTCATCGTTTTTCATCCGAAAATTGATTTTTTGGACTGTACCAAAAATGATTCAAAATGTCAATTGGATCATGCCTCATGTTGAATAACCACTTTTTAAACCCTCACAGTGACCAAAATTGCCATTTTTACAGAGTTTTGCTTACTCAAAAGCTTCAATTTTGACCCGTTTCAGGCACAGAAATGACTTTAAACACACTTATTTTTGTTGACAAAGTCCTAATTCACATCCAATAGTAATTTAGAGTCAAAAGATTAAATGTTAAAATTTCATCATTATAGACCATTTTGGGATCGTTCGACAGGTCCGGAGTCATTGTTTTTCATCCGAAAATTGATTTTTTTGACTGTACCAAAAATGATTCAAAATGTCAATTGGATCATGCCTCATGTTGAATAACCACTTTTTAAACCCTCACAGTGACCAAAATTGCCATTTTTACAGAGTTTTGCTTACTCAAAAGCTTCCATTTTGACCCGTTTCAGGCACAGAAATGACTTTAAACACACTTATTCTAGTTGACAAAGTCATAATTCACATCCAACAGTAATTTAGAGTCAAAAGATTAAATGTTGAAATTTCATCATTATAGACCATTTTTGGATCGTTCGGCAGGTCCGGAGTCATCGTTTTTCATCCGAAAATTGATTTTTTGGACTGTACCAAAAATGATTCAAAATGTCAATTGGATCATGCCTCATGTTGAATAACCACTTTTTAAGCCCTCACAGTGACCAAAATTGCCATTTTTACAGAGTTTTGCTTACTCAAAAGCTTCCATTTTGACCCGTTTCAGCCACAGAAATGACTTTAAACACACTTATTCTAGTTGACAAAGTCATAATTCACATCCAACAGTCATTTAGAGTCAAAAGATTAAATGTTAAAATTTCATCATTATAGACCATTTTGGGATCGTTCGACAGGTCCGGAGTCATCGTTTTTCATCCGAAAATTGATTTTTTGGACTGTACCAAAAATGATTCAAAATGTCAATTGGATCATGCCTCATGTTGAATAACCACTTTTTAAACCCTCACAGTGACCAAAATTGCCATTTTTACAGAGTTTTGCTTACTCAAAAGCTTCCATTTTGATCCGTTTCAGGCACAGAAATGACTTTAAACACACTTATTCTAGTTGACAAAGTCATAATTCACATCCAACAGTAGTTGAGAGTCAAAAGATTAAATGTTGAAATTTCATCATTATAGACCATTTTGGGATCGTTCGACAGGTCCGGAGTCATCGTTTTTCATCTGAAAATTGATTTTTGGGACTGTACCAAAAATGATTCAAAATGTCAATTGGATCATGCCTCATGTTGAATAACCACTTTTTAAACCCTCACAGTGACCAAAATTGCCATTTTTACAGAGTTTTGCTTACTCAAAAGCTTCAATTTTGACCTGTTTCAGGCACAGAAATGACTTTAAACACACTTATTTTAGTTGACAAAGTCATAATTCACATCCAACAGTCATTTAGAGTCAAAAGATTAAATGTTAAAATGTCATCATTATAGACCATTTTGGGATCGTTCGACAGATCCGGAGTCATCGTTTTTCATCCGAAAAATGATTTTTGGGACTGTACCAAAAATGATTCAAAATGTCAATTGGATCATGCCTCATGTTGAATAACCACTTTTTAAACCCTCACAGTGACCAAAATTGCCATTTTTACAGAGTTTTGCTTACTCAAAAGCTTCCATTTTGACCCGTTTCAGGCACAGAAATGACTTTAAACACACTTATTCTAGTTGACAAAGTCATAATTCACATCCAACAGTCATTTAGAGTCAAAAGATTAAATGTTAAAATTTCATCATTATAGACCATTTTGGGATCGTTCGACAGATCCGGAGTCATCGTTTTTCATCCGAAAAATGATTTTTTGGACTGTACCAAAAATGATTCAAAATGTCAATTGGATCATGCCTCATGTTGAATAACCACTTTTTAAACCCTCACAGTGACCACAATTGCCATTTTTACAGAGTTTTCCTTACTCAAAAGCTTAAATTTTGACCCGTTTCAGGCACAGAAATGACTTTAAACACACTAATTTTAGTTGACAAAGTCCTAATTCACATCCAACAGTAATTTATAGTCAAAAGAATAAATGTTAAAATTTCATCATTATAGACCATTTTGGGATCGTTCGACAGGTCCGGAGTCATCGTTTTTCATCCGAAAATTGATTGTTTTGGACTGTACCAAAAATGATTCAAAATGTCAATTGGATCATGCCTCATGTTGAATAACCACTTTTTAAACCCTCACAGTGACCAAAATTGCCATTTTTACAGAGTTTTGCTTACTCAAAAGCTTCAATTTTGACCAATTTCAGGCACAGAAATGACTTTAAACACACTTAATTTAGTTGACAAAGTCCTAATTCACATCCAACAGTAATTTAGAGTCAAAAAGTTAAATGTTAAAATTTCATCATTATCGACCATTTTGGGATCGTTCGACAGGTCCGGAGTCATCGTTTTTCATCCGAAAATTGATTTTTTGGACTGTACCAAAAATGATTCAAAATGTCAATTGGATCATGCCTCATGTTGAATAACCATTTTTTAAACCCTCACAGTGACCTAAATTGCCATTTTTACAGAGTTTTGCTTACTCAAAAGCTTCCATTTTGACCCGTTTCAGGCACAGAAATGACTTTAAACACACTTATTCTAGTTGACAAAGTCATAATTCACATCCAACAGTCATTTAGAGTCAAAAGATTAAATGTTAAAATTTCATCATTATAGACCATTTTGGGATCGTTCGACAGGTCCGGAGTCATCGTTTTTCATCCGAAAATTGATTTTTGGGACTGTACCAAAAATGATTCAAAATGTCAATTGGATCATGCCTCATGTTGAATAACCACTTTTTAAACCCTCACAGTGACCAAAAATGCCATTTTTACAGAGTTTTGCTTACTCAAAAGCTTCCATTTTGACCCGTTTCAGGCACAGAAATGACTTTAAACACACTTATTCTAGTTGACAAAATCATAATTCACATCCAACAGTAATTTAGAGTCAAAAGATTAAATGTTTAAATTTCATCATTATAGACCATTTTGGGATCGTTCGACAGGTCCGGAGTCATCGTTTTTCATCCGAAAATTGATTTTTTGGACTGTACCAAAAATGATTCAAAATGTCAATTGGATCATGCCTCATGTTGAATAACCACTTTTTAAACCCTCACAGTGACCAAAATTGCCATTTTTACAGAGTTTTGCTTACTCAAAAGCTTCAATTTTGACCCGTTTCAGGCACAGAAATGACTTTAAACACACTTATTTTAGTTGACAAATTCCTAATTCACATCCAACAGTAATTTATAGTCAAAAGAATAAATGTTAAAATTTCATCATTATAGACCATTTTGCGATCGTTCGACAGGTCCGGAGTCATCGTTTTTCATCCGAAAATTGATTTTTTGGACTGTACCAAAAATGATTCAAAATGTCAATTGGATCATGCCTCATGTTGAATAACCACTTTTTAAACCCTCACAGTGACCAAAATTGCCATTTTTACAGAGTTTTGCTTACTCAAAAGCTTCAATTTTGACCCGTTTCAGGCACAGAAATGACTTTAAACACACTTATTTTTGTTGACAAAGTCCTAATTCACATCCAATAGTAATTTAGAGTCAAAAGATTAAATGTTAAAATTTCATCATTATAGACCATTTTGGGATCGTTCGACAGGTCCGGAGTCATTGTTTTTCATCCGAAAATTGATTTTTTTGACTGTACCAAAAATGATTCAAAATGTCAATTGGATCATGCCTCATGTTGAATAACCACTTTTTAAACCCTCACAGTGACCAAAATTGCCATTTTTACAGAGTTTTGCTTACTCAAAAGCTTCCATTTTGACCCGTTTCAGGCACAGAAATGACTTTAAACACACTTATTCTAGTTGACAAAGTCATAATTCACATCCAACAGTAATTTAGAGTCAAAAGATTAAATGTTGAAATTTCATCATTATAGACCATTTTTGGATCGTTCGGCAGGTCCGGAGTCATCGTTTTTCATCCGAAAATTGATTTTTTGGACTGTACCAAAAATGATTCAAAATGTCAATTGGATCATGCCTCATGTTGAATAACCACTTTTTAAGCCCTCACAGTGACCAAAATTGCCATTTTTACAGAGTTTTGCTTACTCAAAAGCTTCCATTTTGACCCGTTTCAGCCACAGAAATGACTTTAAACACACTTATTCTAGTTGACAAAGTCATAATTCACATCCAACAGTAATTTAGAGTCAAAAGATTAAATGTTGAAATTTCATCATTATAGACCATTTTTGGATCGTTCGGCAGGTCCGGAGTCATCGTTTTTCATCCGAAAATTGATTTTTTGACTGTACCAAAAATGATTCAAAATGTCAATTGGATCATGCCTCATGTTGAATAACCACTTTTTCAACCCTCACAGTGACCAAAATTGCCATTTTTACAGAGTTTTGCTTACTCAAAGCTTCAATTTTGACCCGTTTCAGGCACAGAAATGACTTTAAACACACTTATTTTAGTTGACAAAGTCATAATTCACATCCAACAGTCATTTAGAGTCAAAAGATTAAATGTTGAAATTTCATCATTATAGACCATTTTGGGATCGTTCGACAGGTCCGGAGTCATCGTTTTTCATCCGAAAATTGATTTTTTGGACTGTACCAAAAATGATTCAAAATGTCAATTGGATCATGCCTCATGTTGAATAACCACTTTTTAAACCCTCACAGTGACCAAAATTGCCATTTTTACAGAGCTTTGCTTACTCAAAAGCTTCAATTTTGACCCGTTTCAGGCACAGAAATGACTTTAAACACACTTATTTTAGTTGACAAAGTCATAATTCACATCCAACAGTCATTTAGAGTCAAAAGATTAAATGTTGAAATTTCATCATTATAGACCATTTTGGGATCGTTCGACAGGTCCGGAGTCATCGTTTTTCATCCGAAAATTGATTTTTTGGACTGTACCAAAAATGATTCAAAATGTCAATTGGATCATGCCTCATGTTGAATAACCACTTTTTAAACCCTCACAGTGACCAAAATTGCCATTTTTACAGAGTTTTGCTTACTTAAAAGCTTCAATTTTGACCCGTTTCAGGCACAGAAATGACTTTAAACACACTTATTTTAGTTGACAAATTCCTAATTCACATCCAACAGTAATTTATAGTCAAAAGAATAAACGTTAAAATTTCATCATTATAGACCATTTTGGGATCGTTCGACAGGTCCGGAGTCATCGTTTTTCATCCGAAAATTGATTTTTTGGACTGTACCAAAAATGATTCAAAATGTCAATTGGATCATGCCTCATGTTGAATAACCACTTTTTAAACCCTCACAGTGACCAAAATTGCCATTTTTACAGAGTTTTGCTTACTCAAAAGCTTCAATTTTGACCCGTTTCAGGCACAGAAATGACTTTAAACACACTTATTTTTGTTGACAAAGTCCTAAGTCACATCCAATAGTAATTTAGAGTCAAAAGATTAAATGTTAAAATTTCATCATTATAGACCATTTTGGGATCGTTCGACAGGTCCGGCGTCATTGTTTTTCATCCGAAAATTGATTTTTTTGACTGTACCAAAAATGATTCAAAATGTCAATTGGATCATGCCTCATGTTGAATAACCACTTTTTAAACCCTCACAGTGACCAAAATTGCCATTTTTACAGAGTTTTGCTTACTCAAAAGCTTCCATTTTGACCCGTTTCAGGCACAGAAATGACTTTAAACACACTTATTCTAGTTGACAAAGTCATAATTCACATCCAACAGTAATTTAGAGTCAAAAGATTAAATGTTGAAATTTCATCATTATAGACCATTTTTGGATCGTTCGGCAGGTCCGGAGTCATCGTTTTTCATCCGAAAATTGATTTTTTGGACTGTAACAAAAATGATTCAAAATGTCAATTGGATCATGCCTCATGTTGAATAACCACTTTTTAAGCCCTCACAGTGACCAAAATTGCCATTTTTACAGAGTTTTGCTTACTCAAAAGCTTCCATTTTGACCCGTTTCAGCCACAGAAATGACTTTAAACACACTTATTCTAGTTGACAAAGTCATAATTCACATCCAACAGTAATTTAGAGTCAAAAGATTAAATGTTGAAATTTCATCATTATAGACCATTTTTGGATCGTTCGGCAGGTCCGGAGTCATCGTTTTTCATCCGAAAATTGATTTTTTGGACTGTACCAAAAATGATTCAAAATGTCAATTGGATCATGCCTCATGTTGAATAACCACTTTTTCAACCCTCACAGTGACCAAAATTGCCATTTTTACAGAGTTTTGCTTACTCAAAGCTTCAATTTTGACCCGTTTCAGGCACAGAAATGACTTTAAACACACTTATTTTAGTTGACAAAGTCATAATTCACATCCAACAGTCATTTAGAGTCAAAAGATTAAATGTTGAAATTTCATCATTATAGACCATTTTGGGATCGTTCGACAGGTCCGGAGTCATCGTTTTTCATCCGAAAATTGATTTTTTGGACTGTACCAAAAATGATTCAAAATGTCAATTGGATCATGCCTCATGTTGAATAACCACTTTTTAAACCCTCACAGTGACCAAAATTGCCATTTTTACAGAGCTTTGCTTACTCAAAAGCTTCAATTTTGACCCGTTTCAGGCACAGAAATGACTTTAAACACACTTATTTTAGTTGACAAAGTCCTAATTCACATCCAACAGTAATTTAGAGTCAAAAGATTAAATGTTAAAATTTCATCATTATAGACCATTTTGGGATCGTTCGACAGGTCCGGAGTCATTGTTTTTCATCCGAAAATTGATTTGTTGGACTGTACCAAAAATGATTCAAAATGTCAATTGGATCATGCCTCATGTTGAATAACCACTTTTTCAACCCTCACAGTGACCAAAATTGCCATTTTTACAGAGTTTTGCTTACTCAAAAGCTTCCATTTCGACCCGTTTCAGGCACAGAAATGACTTTAAACACACTTATTCTAGTTGACAAAGTCATAATTCACATCCAACAGTCATTTAGAGTCAAAAGATTAAATGTTGAAATTTCATCATTATAGACCATTTTGGGATCGTTCGACAGGTCCGGAGTCATCGTTTTTCATCCGAAAATTGATTTTTTGGACTGTACCAAAAATGATTCAAAATGTCAATTGGATCATGCCTCATGTTGAATAACCACTTTTTCAACCCTCACAGTGACCAAAATTGCCATTTTTACAGAGTTTTGCTTACTCAAAAGCTTCAATTTTGACCCGTTTCAGGCACAGAAATGACTTTAAACACACTTATTTTAGTTGACAAAGTCATAATTCACATCCAACAGTCATTTAGAGTCAAAAGATTAAATGTTGAAATTTCACCATTATAGACCATTTTGGGATGGTTCGACAGGTCCGGAGTCATCGTTTTTCATCCGAAAATTGATTTTTTGGACTGTACCAAAAATGATTCAAAATGTCAATTGGATCATGCCTCATGTTGAATAACCACTTTTTAAACCCTCACAGTGACCAAAATTGCCATTTTTAAAGAGTTTTGCTTACTCAAAAGCTTCAATTTTGACCAATTTCAGGCACAGAAATGACTTTAAACACACTTATTTTAGTTGACAAAGTCCTAATTCACATCCAACAGTAATTTAGAGTCAAAAGATTAAATGTTAAAATTTCATCATTATAGACCATTTTGGGATCGTTCGACAGGTCCGGAGTCATCGTTTTTCATCCGAAAATTGATTGTTTTGGACTGTACCAAAAATGATTCAAAATGTCAATTGCATCATGCCTCATGTTGAATAACCACTTTTTAAACCCTCACAGTGACCAAAATTGCCATTTTTACAGAGTTTTGCTTACTCAAAAGCTTCAATTTTGACCCGTTTCAGGCACAGAAATGACTTTAAACACACTTATTTTAGTTGACAAAGTCCTAATTCACATCCAACAGTAATTTAGAGTCAAAAGATTAAATGTTAAAATTTCATCATTATAGACCATTTTGGGATCGTTCGACAGGTCCGGAGTCATCGTTTTTCATCCGAAAATTGATTTTTTGGACTGTACCAAAAATGATTCAAAATGTCAATTGGATCATGCCTCATGTTGAATAACCACTTTTTAAACCCTCACAGTGACCAAAATTGCCATTTTTACAGAGTTTTGCTTACTCAAAAGCTTCCATTTTGATCCGTTTCAGGCACAGAAATGACTTTAAACACACTTATTCTAGTTGACAAAGTCATAATTCACATCCAACAGTAGTTGAGAGTCAAAAGATTAAATGTTGAAATTTCATCATTATAGACCATTTTGGGATCGTTCGACAGGTCCGGAGTCATCGTTTTTCATCTGAAAATTGATTTTTGGGACTGTACCAAAAATGATTCAAAATGTCAATTGGATCATGCCTCATGTTGAATAACCACTTTTTAAACCCTCACAGTGACCAAAATTGCCATTTTTACAGAGTTTTGCTTACTCAAAAGCTTCAATTTTGACCTGTTTCAGGCACAGAAATGACTTTAAACACACTTATTTTAGTTGACAAAGTCATAATTCACATCCAACAGTCATTTAGAGTCAAAAGATTAAATGTTAAAATGTCATCATTATAGACCATTTTGGGATCGTTCGACAGGTCCGGAGTCATCGTTTTTCATCCGAAAATTGATTTTTTGGACTGTACCAAAAATGATTCAAAATGTCAATTGGATCATGCCTCATGTTGAATAACCACTTTTTAAACCCTCACAGTGACCACAATTGCCATTTTTACAGAGTTTTCCTTACTCAAAAGCTTAAATTTTGACCCGTTTCAGGCACAGAAATGACTTTAAACACACTAATTTTAGTTGACAAAGTCCTAATTCACATCCAACAGTAATTTATAGTCAAAAGAATAAATGTTAAAATTTCATCATTATAGACCATTTTGGGATCGTTCGACAGGTCCGGAGTCATCGTTTTTCATCCGAAAATTGATTGTTTTGGACTGTACCAAAAATGATTCAAAATGTCAATTGGATCATGCCTCATGTTGAATAACCACTTTTTAAACCCTCACAGTGACCAAAATTGCCATTTTTACAGAGTTTTGCTTACTCAAAAGCTTCAATTTTGACCAATTTCAGGCACAGAAATGACTTTAAACACACTTAATTTAGTTGACAAAGTCCTAATTCACATCCAACAGTAATTTAGAGTCAAAAAGTTAAATGTTAAAATTTCATCATTATCGACCATTTTGGGATCGTTCGACAGGTCCGGAGTCATCGTTTTTCATCCGAAAATTGATTTTTTGGACTGTACCAAAAATGATTCAAAATGTCAATTGGATCATGCCTCATGTTGAATAACCATTTTTTAAACCCTCACAGTGACCTAAATTGCCATTTTTACAGAGTTTTGCTTACTCAAAAGCTTCCATTTTGACCCGTTTCAGGCACAGAAATGACTTTAAACACACTTATTCTAGTTGACAAAGTCATAATTCACATCCAACAGTCATTTAGAGTCAAAAGATTAAATGTTAAAATTTCATCATTATAGACCATTTTGGGATCGTTCGACAGGTCCGGAGTCATCGTTTTTCATCCGAAAATTGATTTTTGGGACTGTACCAAAAATTATTCAAAATGTCAATTGGATCATGCCTCATGTTGAATAACCACTTTTTAAACCCTCACAGTGACCAAAAATGCCATTTTTACAGAGTTTTGCTTACTCAAAAGCTTCCATTTTGACCCGTTTCAGGCACAGAAATGACTTTAAACACACTTATTCTAGTTGACAAAATCATAATTCACATCCAACAGTAATTTAGAGTCAAAAGATTAAATGTTTAAATTTCATCATTATAGACCATTTTGGGATCGTTCGACAGGTCCGGAGTCATCGTTTTTCATCCGAAAATTGATTTTTTGGACTGTACCAAAAATGATTCAAAATGTCAATTGGATCATGCCTCATGTTGAATAACCACTTTTTAAACCCTCACAGTGACCAAAATTGCCATTTTTACAGAGTTTTGCTTACTCAAAAGCTTCAATTTTGACCCGTTTCAGGCACAGAAATGACTTTAAACACACTTATTTTAGTTGACAAATTCCTAATTCACATCCAACAGTAATTTATAGTCAAAAGAATAAATGTTAAAATTTCATCATTATAGACCATTTTGCGATCGTTCGACAGGTCCGGAGTCATCGTTTTTCATCCGAAAATTGATTTTTTGGACTGTACCAAAAATGATTCAAAATGTCAATTGGATCATGCCTCATGTTGAATAACCACTTTTTAAACCCTCACAGTGACCAAAATTGCCATTTTTACAGAGTTTTGCTTACTCAAAAGCTTCAATTTTGACCCGTTTCAGGCACAGAAATGACTTTAAACACACTTATTTTTGTTGACAAAGTCCTAATTCACATCCAATAGTAATTTAGAGTCAAAAGATTAAATGTTAAAATTTCATCATTATAGACCATTTTGGGATCGTTCGACAGGTCCGGAGTCATTGTTTTTCATCCGAAAATTGATTTTTTTGACTGTACCAAAAATGATTCAAAATGTCAATTGGATCATGCCTCATGTTGAATAACCACTTTTTAAACCCTCACAGTGACCAAAATTGCCATTTTTACAGAGTTTTGCTTACTCAAAAGCTTCCATTTTGACCCGTTTCAGGCACAGAAATGACTTTAAACACACTTATTCTAGTTGACAAAGTCATAATTCACATCCAACAGTAATTTAGAGTCAAAAGATTAAATGTTGAAATTTCATCATTATAGACCATTTTTGGATCGTTCGGCAGGTCCGGAGTCATCGTTTTTCATCCGAAAATTGATTTTTTGGACTGTACCAAAAATGATTCAAAATGTCAATTGGATCATGCCTCATGTTGAATAACCACTTTTTAAGCCCTCACAGTGACCAAAATTGCCATTTTTACAGAGTTTTGCTTACTCAAAAGCTTCCATTTTGACCCGTTTCAGCCACAGAAATGACTTTAAACACACTTATTCTAGTTGACAAAGTCATAATTCACATCCAACAGTCATTTAGAGTCAAAAGATTAAATGTTAAAATTTCATCATTATAGACCATTTTGGGATCGTTCGACAGGTCCGGAGTCATCGTTTTTCATCCGAAAATTGATTTTTTGGACTGTACCAAAAATGATTCAAAATGTCAATTGGATCATGCCTCATGTTGAATAACCACTTTTTAAACCCTCACAGTGACCAAAATTGCCATTTTTACAGAGTTTTGCTTACTCAAAAGCTTCCATTTTGATCCGTTTCAGGCACAGAAATGACTTTAAACACACTTATTCTAGTTGACAAAGTCATAATTCACATCCAACAGTAGTTGAGAGTCAAAAGATTAAATGTTGAAATTTCATCATTATAGACCATTTTGGGATCGTTCGACAGGTCCGGAGTCATCGTTTTTCATCTGAAAATTGATTTTTGGGACTGTACCAAAAATGATTCAAAATGTCAATTGGATCATGCCTCATGTTGAATAACCACTTTTTAAACCCTCACAGTGACCAAAATTGCCATTTTTACAGAGTTTTGCTTACTCAAAAGCTTCAATTTTGACCTGTTTCAGGCACAGAAATGACTTTAAACACACTTATTTTAGTTGACAAAGTCATAATTCACATCCAACAGTCATTTAGAGTCAAAAGATTAAATGTTAAAATGTCATCATTATAGACCATTTTGGGATCGTTCGACAGATCCGGAGTCATCGTTTTTCATCCGAAAAATGATTTTTGGGACTGTACCAAAAATGATTCAAAATGTCAATTGGATCATGCCTCATGTTGAATAACCACTTTTTAAACCCTCACAGTGACCAAAATTGCCATTTTTACAGAGTTTTGCTTACTCAAAAGCTTCCATTTTGACCCGTTTCAGGCACAGAAATGACTTTAAACACACTTATTCTAGTTGACAAAGTCATAATTCACATCCAACAGTCATTTAGAGTCAAAAGATTAAATGTTAAAATTTCATCATTATAGACCATTTTGGGATCGTTCGACAGATCCGGAGTCATCGTTTTTCATCCGAAAAATGATTTTTTGGACTGTACCAAAAATGATTCAAAATGTCAATTGGATCATGCCTCATGTTGAATAACCACTTTTTAAACCCTCACAGTGACCACAATTGCCATTTTTACAGAGTTTTCCTTACTCAAAAGCTTAAATTTTGACCCGTTTCAGGCACAGAAATGACTTTAAACACACTAATTTTAGTTGACAAAGTCCTAATTCACATCCAACAGTAATTTATAGTCAAAAGAATAAATGTTAAAATTTCATCATTATAGACCATTTTGGGATCGTTCGACAGGTCCGGAGTCATCGTTTTTCATCCGAAAATTGATTGTTTTGGACTGTACCAAAAATGATTCAAAATGTCAATTGGATCATGCCTCATGTTGAATAACCACTTTTTAAACCCTCACAGTGACCAAAATTGCCATTTTTACAGAGTTTTGCTTACTCAAAAGCTTCAATTTTGACCAATTTCAGGCACAGAAATGACTTTAAACACACTTAATTTAGTTGACAAAGTCCTAATTCACATCCAACAGTAATTTAGAGTCAAAAAGTTAAATGTTAAAATTTCATCATTATCGACCATTTTGGGATCGTTCGACAGGTCCGGAGTCATCGTTTTTCATCCGAAAATTGATTTTTTGGACTGTACCAAAAATGATTCAAAATGTCAATTGGATCATGCCTCATGTTGAATAACCATTTTTTAAACCCTCACAGTGACCTAAATTGCCATTTTTACAGAGTTTTGCTTACTCAAAAGCTTCCATTTTGACCCGTTTCAGGCACAGAAATGACTTTAAACACACTTATTCTAGTTGACAAAGTCATAATTCACATCCAACAGTCATTTAGAGTCAAAAGATTAAATGTTAAAATTTCATCATTATAGACCATTTTGGGATCGTTCGACAGGTCCGGAGTCATCGTTTTTCATCCGAAAATTGATTTTTGGGACTGTACCAAAAATGATTCAAAATGTCAATTGGATCATGCCTCATGTTGAATAACCACTTTTTAAACCCTCACAGTGACCAAAAATGCCATTTTTACAGAGTTTTGCTTACTCAAAAGCTTCCATTTTGACCCGTTTCAGGCACAGAAATGACTTTAAACACACTTATTCTAGTTGACAAAATCATAATTCACATCCAACAGTAATTTAGAGTCAAAAGATTAAATGTTTAAATTTCATCATTATAGACCATTTTGGGATCGTTCGACAGGTCCGGAGTCATCGTTTTTCATCCGAAAATTGATTTTTTGGACTGTACCAAAAATGATTCAAAATGTCAATTGGATCATGCCTCATGTTGAATAACCACTTTTTAAACCCTCACAGTGACCAAAATTGCCATTTTTACAGAGTTTTGCTTACTCAAAAGCTTCAATTTTGACCCGTTTCAGGCACAGAAATGACTTTAAACACACTTATTTTAGTTGACAAATTCCTAATTCACATCCAACAGTAATTTATAGTCAAAAGAATAAATGTTAAAATTTCATCATTATAGACCATTTTGCGATCGTTCGACAGGTCCGGAGTCATCGTTTTTCATCCGAAAATTGATTTTTTGGACTGTACCAAAAATGATTCAAAATGTCAATTGGATCATGCCTCATGTTGAATAACCACTTTTTAAACCCTCACAGTGACCAAAATTGCCATTTTTACAGAGTTTTGCTTACTCAAAAGCTTCAATTTTGACCCGTTTCAGGCACAGAAATGACTTTAAACACACTTATTTTTGTTGACAAAGTCCTAATTCACATCCAATAGTAATTTAGAGTCAAAAGATTAAATGTTAAAATTTCATCATTATAGACCATTTTGGGATCGTTCGACAGGTCCGGAGTCATTGTTTTTCATCCGAAAATTGATTTTTTTGACTGTACCAAAAATGATTCAAAATGTCAATTGGATCATGCCTCATGTTGAATAACCACTTTTTAAACCCTCACAGTGACCAAAATTGCCATTTTTACAGAGTTTTGCTTACTCAAAAGCTTCCATTTTGACCCGTTTCAGGCACAGAAATGACTTTAAACACACTTATTCTAGTTGACAAAGTCATAATTCACATCCAACAGTAATTTAGAGTCAAAAGATTAAATGTTGAAATTTCATCATTATAGACCATTTTTGGATCGTTCGGCAGGTCCGGAGTCATCGTTTTTCATCCGAAAATTGATTTTTTGGACTGTACCAAAAATGATTCAAAATGTCAATTGGATCATGCCTCATGTTGAATAACCACTTTTTAAGCCCTCACAGTGACCAAAATTGCCATTTTTACAGAGTTTTGCTTACTCAAAAGCTTCCATTTTGACCCGTTTCAGCCACAGAAATGACTTTAAACACACTTATTCTAGTTGACAAAGTCATAATTCACATCCAACAGTAATTTAGAGTCAAAAGATTAAATGTTGAAATTTCATCATTATAGACCATTTTTGGATCGTTCGGCAGGTCCGGAGTCATCGTTTTTCATCCGAAAATTGATTTTTTGACTGTACCAAAAATGATTCAAAATGTCAATTGGATCATGCCTCATGTTGAATAACCACTTTTTCAACCCTCACAGTGACCAAAATTGCCATTTTTACAGAGTTTTGCTTACTCAAAGCTTCAATTTTGACCCGTTTCAGGCACAGAAATGACTTTAAACACACTTATTTTAGTTGACAAAGTCATAATTCACATCCAACAGTCATTTAGAGTCAAAAGATTAAATGTTGAAATTTCATCATTATAGACCATTTTGGGATCGTTCGACAGGTCCGGAGTCATCGTTTTTCATCCGAAAATTGATTTTTTGGACTGTACCAAAAATGATTCAAAATGTCAATTGGATCATGCCTCATGTTGAATAACCACTTTTTAAACCCTCACAGTGACCAAAATTGCCATTTTTACAGAGCTTTGCTTACTCAAAAGCTTCAATTTTGACCCGTTTCAGGCACAGAAATGACTTTAAACACACTTATTTTAGTTGACAAAGTCATAATTCACATCCAACAGTCATTTAGAGTCAAAAGATTAAATGTTGAAATTTCATCATTATAGACCATTTTGGGATCGTTCGACAGGTCCGGAGTCATCGTTTTTCATCCGAAAATTGATTTTTTGGACTGTACCAAAAATGATTCAAAATGTCAATTGGATCATGCCTCATGTTGAATAACCACTTTTTAAACCCTCACAGTGACCAAAATTGCCATTTTTACAGAGTTTTGCTTACTTAAAAGCTTCAATTTTGACCCGTTTCAGGCACAGAAATGACTTTAAACACACTTATTTTAGTTGACAAATTCCTAATTCACATCCAACAGTAATTTATAGTCAAAAGAATAAACGTTAAAATTTCATCATTATAGACCATTTTGGGATCGTTCGACAGGTCCGGAGTCATCGTTTTTCATCCGAAAATTGATTTTTTGGACTGTACCAAAAATGATTCAAAATGTCAATTGGATCATGCCTCATGTTGAATAACCACTTTTTAAACCCTCACAGTGACCAAAATTGCCATTTTTACAGAGTTTTGCTTACTCAAAAGCTTCAATTTTGACCCGTTTCAGGCACAGAAATGACTTTAAACACACTTATTTTTGTTGACAAAGTCCTAAGTCACATCCAATAGTAATTTAGAGTCAAAAGATTAAATGTTAAAATTTCATCATTATAGACCATTTTGGGATCGTTCGACAGGTCCGGAGTCATTGTTTTTCATCCGAAAATTGATTTTTTTGACTGTACCAAAAATGATTCAAAATGTCAATTGGATCATGCCTCATGTTGAATAACCACTTTTTAAACCCTCACAGTGACCAAAATTGCCATTTTTACAGAGTTTTGCTTACTCAAAAGCTTCCATTTTGACCCGTTTCAGGCACAGAAATGACTTTAAACACACTTATTCTAGTTGACAAAGTCATAATTCACATCCAACAGTAATTTAGAGTCAAAAGATTAAATGTTGAAATTTCATCATTATAGACCATTTTTGGATCGTTCGGCAGGTCCGGAGTCATCGTTTTTCATCCGAAAATTGATTTTTTGGACTGTAACAAAAATGATTCAAAATGTCAATTGGATCATGCCTCATGTTGAATAACCACTTTTTAAGCCCTCACAGTGACCAAAATTGCCATTTTTACAGAGTTTTGCTTACTCAAAAGCTTCCATTTTGACCCGTTTCAGCCACAGAAATGACTTTAAACACACTTATTCTAGTTGACAAAGTCATAATTCACATCCAACAGTAATTTAGAGTCAAAAGATTAAATGTTGAAATTTCATCATTATAGACCATTTTTGGATCGTTCGGCAGGTCCGGAGTCATCGTTTTTCATCCGAAAATTGATTTTTTGGACTGTACCAAAAATGATTCAAAATGTCAATTGGATCATGCCTCATGTTGAATAACCACTTTTTCAACCCTCACAGTGACCAAAATTGCCATTTTTACAGAGTTTTGCTTACTCAAAGCTTCAATTTTGACCCGTTTCAGGCACAGAAATGACTTTAAACACACTTATTTTAGTTGACAAAGTCATAATTCACATCCAACAGTCATTTAGAGTCAAAAGATTAAATGTTGAAATTTCATCATTATAGACCATTTTGGGATCGTTCGACAGGTCCGGAGTCATCGTTTTTCATCCGAAAATTGATTTTTTGGACTGTACCAAAAATGATTCAAAATGTCAATTGGATCATGCCTCATGTTGAATAACCACTTTTTAAACCCTCACAGTGACCAAAATTGCCATTTTTACAGAGCTTTGCTTACTCAAAAGCTTCAATTTTGACCCGTTTCAGGCACAGAAATGACTTTAAACACACTTATTTTAGTTGACAAAGTCCTAATTCACATCCAACAGTAATTTAGAGTCAAAAGATTAAATGTTAAAATTTCATCATTATAGACCATTTTGGGATCGTTCGACAGGTCCGGAGTCATTGTTTTTCATCCGAAAATTGATTTGTTGGACTGTACCAAAAATGATTCAAAATGTCAATTGGATCATGCCTCATGTTGAATAACCACTTTTTCAACCCTCACAGTGACCAAAATTGCCATTTTTACAGAGTTTTGCTTACTCAAAAGCTTCCATTTCGACCCGTTTCAGGCACAGAAATGACTTTAAACACACTTATTCTAGTTGACAAAGTCATAATTCACATCCAACAGTCATTTAGAGTCAAAAGATTAAATGTTGAAATTTCATCATTATAGACCATTTTGGGATCGTTCGACAGGTCCGGAGTCATCGTTTTTCATCCGAAAATTGATTTTTTGGACTGTACCAAAAATGATTCAAAATGTCAATTGGATCATGCCTCATGTTGAATAACCACTTTTTCAACCCTCACAGTGACCAAAATTGCCATTTTTACAGAGTTTTGCTTACTCAAAAGCTTCAATTTTGACCCGTTTCAGGCACAGAAATGACTTTAAACACACTTATTTTAGTTGACAAAGTCATAATTCACATCCAACAGTCATTTAGAGTCAAAAGATTAAATGTTGAAATTTCACCATTATAGACCATTTTGGGATGGTTCGACAGGTCCGGAGTCATCGTTTTTCATCCGAAAATTGATTTTTTGGACTGTACCAAAAATGATTCAAAATGTCAATTGGATCATGCCTCATGTTGAATAACCACTTTTTAAACCCTCACAGTGACCAAAATTGCCATTTTTAAAGAGTTTTGCTTACTCAAAAGCTTCAATTTTGACCAATTTCAGGCACAGAAATGACTTTAAACACACTTATTTTAGTTGACAAAGTCCTAATTCACATCCAACAGTAATTTAGAGTCAAAAGATTAAATGTTAAAATTTCATCATTATAGACCATTTTGGGATCGTTCGACAGGTCCGGAGTCATCGTTTTTCATCCGAAAATTGATTGTTTTGGACTGTACCAAAAATGATTCAAAATGTCAATTGCATCATGCCTCATGTTGAATAACCACTTTTTAAACCCTCACAGTGACCAAAATTGCCATTTTTACAGAGTTTTGCTTACTCAAAAGCTTCAATTTTGACCCGTTTCAGGCACAGAAATGACTTTAAACACACTTATTTTAGTTGACAAAGTCCTAATTCACATCCAACAGTAATTTAGAGTCAAAAGATTAAATGTTAAAATTTCATCATTATAGACCATTTTGGGATCGTTCGACAGGTCCGGAGTCATCGTTTTTCATCCGAAAATTGATTTTTTGGACTGTACCAAAAATGATTCAAAATGTCAATTGGATCATGCCTCATGTTGAATAACCACTTTTTAAACCCTCACAGTGACCAAAATTGCCATTTTTACAGAGTTTTGCTTACTCAAAAGCTTCCATTTTGATCCGTTTCAGGCACAGAAATGACTTTAAACACACTTATTCTAGTTGACAAAGTCATAATTCACATCCAACAGTAGTTGAGAGTCAAAAGATTAAATGTTGAAATTTCATCATTATAGACCATTTTGGGATCGTTCGACAGGTCCGGAGTCATCGTTTTTCATCTGAAAATTGATTTTTGGGACTGTACCAAAAATGATTCAAAATGTCAATTGGATCATGCCTCATGTTGAATAACCACTTTTTAAACCCTCACAGTGACCAAAATTGCCATTTTTACAGAGTTTTGCTTACTCAAAAGCTTCAATTTTGACCTGTTTCAGGCACAGAAATGACTTTAAACACACTTATTTTAGTTGACAAAGTCATAATTCACATCCAACAGTCATTTAGAGTCAAAAGATTAAATGTTAAAATGTCATCATTATAGACCATTTTGGGATCGTTCGACAGATCCGGAGTCATCGTTTTTCATCCGAAAAATGATTTTTGGGACTGTACCAAAAATGATTCAAAATGTCAATTGGATCATGCCTCATGTTGAATAACCACTTTTTAAACCCTCACAGTGACCAAAATTGCCATTTTTACAGAGTTTTGCTTACTCAAAAGCTTCCATTTTGACCCGTTTCAGGCACAGAAATGACTTTAAACACACTTATTCTAGTTGACAAAGTCATAATTCACATCCAACAGTCATTTAGAGTCAAAAGATTAAATGTTAAAATTTCATCATTATAGACCATTTTGGGATCGTTCGACAGATCCGGAGTCATCGTTTTTCATCCGAAAAATGATTTTTTGGACTGTACCAAAAATGATTCAAAATGTCAATTGGATCATGCCTCATGTTGAATAACCACTTTTTCAACCCTCACAGTGACCAAAATTGCCATTTTTACAGAGTTTTGCTTACTCAAAGCTTCAATTTTGACCCGTTTCAGGCACAGAAATGACTTTAAACACACTTATTTTAGTTGACAAAGTCATAATTCACATCCAACAGTCATTTAGAGTCAAAAGATTAAATGTTGAAATTTCATCATTATAGACCATTTTGGGATCGTTCGACAGGTCCGGAGTCATCGTTTTTCATCCGAAAATTGATTTTTTGGACTGTACCAAAAATGATTCAAAATGTCAATTGGATCATGCCTCATGTTGAATAACCACTTTTTAAACCCTCACAGTGACCAAAATTGCCATTTTTACAGAGTTTTGCTTACTCAAAGCTTCAATTTTGACCCGTTTCAGGCACAGAAATGACTTTAAACACACTTATTTTAGTTGACAAAGTCATAATTCACATCCAACAGTCATTTAGAGTCAAAAGATTAAATGTTGAAATTTCATCATTATAGACCATTTTGCGATCGTTCGACAGGTCCGGAGTCATCGTTTTTCATCCGAAAATTGATTTTTTGGACTGTACCAAAAATGATTCAAAATGTCAATTGGATCATGCCTCATGTTGAATAACCACTTTTTAAACCCTCACAGTGACCAAAATTGCCATTTTTACAGAGTTTTGCTTACTCAAAAGCTTCAATTTTGACCCGTTTCAGGCACAGAAATGACTTTAAACACACTTATTTTTGTTGACAAAGTCCTAATTCACATCCAATAGTAATTTAGAGTCAAAAGATTAAATGTTAAAATTTCATCATTATAGACCATTTTGGGATCGTTCGACAGGTCCGGAGTCATTGTTTTTCATCCGAAAATTGATTTTTTTGACTGTACCAAAAATGATTCAAAATGTCAATTGGATCATGCCTCATGTTGAATAACCACTTTTTAAACCCTCACAGTGACCAAAATTGCCATTTTTACAGAGTTTTGCTTACTCAAAAGCTTCCATTTTGACCCGTTTCAGGCACAGAAATGACTTTAAACACACTTATTCTAGTTGACAAAGTCATAATTCACATCCAACAGTAATTTAGAGTCAAAAGATTAAATGTTGAAATTTCATCATTATAGACCATTTTTGGATCGTTCGGCAGGTCCGGAGTCATCGTTTTTCATCCGAAAATTGATTTTTTGGACTGTACCAAAAATGATTCAAAATGTCAATTGGATCATGCCTCATGTTGAATAACCACTTTTTAAGCCCTCACAGTGACCAAAATTGCCATTTTTACAGAGTTTTGCTTACTCAAAAGCTTCCATTTTGACCCGTTTCAGCCACAGAAATGACTTTAAACACACTTATTCTAGTTGACAAAGTCATAATTCACATCCAACAGTAATTTAGAGTCAAAAGATTAAATGTTGAAATTTCATCATTATAGACCATTTTTGGATCGTTCGGCAGGTCCGGAGTCATCGTTTTTCATCCGAAAATTGATTTTTTGACTGTACCAAAAATGATTCAAAATGTCAATTGGATCATGCCTCATGTTGAATAACCACTTTTTCAACCCTCACAGTGACCAAAATTGCCATTTTTACAGAGTTTTGCTTACTCAAAGCTTCAATTTTGACCCGTTTCAGGCACAGAAATGACTTTAAACACACTTATTTTAGTTGACAAAGTCATAATTCACATCCAACAGTCATTTAGAGTCAAAAGATTAAATGTTGAAATTTCATCATTATAGACCATTTTGGGATCGTTCGACAGGTCCGGAGTCATCGTTTTTCATCCGAAAATTGATTTTTTGGACTGTACCAAAAATGATTCAAAATGTCAATTGGATCATGCCTCATGTTGAATAACCACTTTTTAAACCCTCACAGTGACCAAAATTGCCATTTTTACAGAGCTTTGCTTACTCAAAAGCTTCAATTTTGACCCGTTTCAGGCACAGAAATGACTTTAAACACACTTATTTTAGTTGACAAAGTCATAATTCACATCCAACAGTCATTTAGAGTCAAAAGATTAAATGTTGAAATTTCATCATTATAGACCATTTTGGGATCGTTCGACAGGTCCGGAGTCATCGTTTTTCATCCGAAAATTGATTTTTTGGACTGTACCAAAAATGATTCAAAATGTCAATTGGATCATGCCTCATGTTGAATAACCACTTTTTAAACCCTCACAGTGACCAAAATTGCCATTTTTACAGAGTTTTGCTTACTTAAAAGCTTCAATTTTGACCCGTTTCAGGCACAGAAATGACTTTAAACACACTTATTTTAGTTGACAAATTCCTAATTCACATCCAACAGTAATTTATAGTCAAAAGAATAAACGTTAAAATTTCATCATTATAGACCATTTTGGGATCGTTCGACAGGTCCGGAGTCATCGTTTTTCATCCGAAAATTGATTTTTTGGACTGTACCAAAAATGATTCAAAATGTCAATTGGATCATGCCTCATGTTGAATAACCACTTTTTAAACCCTCACAGTGACCAAAATTGCCATTTTTACAGAGTTTTGCTTACTCAAAAGCTTCAATTTTGACCCGTTTCAGGCACAGAAATGACTTTAAACACACTTATTTTTGTTGACAAAGTCCTAAGTCACATCCAATAGTAATTTAGAGTCAAAAGATTAAATGTTAAAATTTCATCATTATAGACCATTTTGGGATCGTTCGACAGGTCCGGAGTCATTGTTTTTCATCCGAAAATTGATTTTTTTGACTGTACCAAAAATGATTCAAAATGTCAATTGGATCATGCCTCATGTTGAATAACCACTTTTTAAACCCTCACAGTGACCAAAATTGCCATTTTTACAGAGTTTTGCTTACTCAAAAGCTTCCATTTTGACCCGTTTCAGGCACAGAAATGACTTTAAACACACTTATTCTAGTTGACAAAGTCATAATTCACATCCAACAGTAATTTAGAGTCAAAAGATTAAATGTTGAAATTTCATCATTATAGACCATTTTTGGATCGTTCGGCAGGTCCGGAGTCATCGTTTTTCATCCGAAAATTGATTTTTTGGACTGTAACAAAAATGATTCAAAATGTCAATTGGATCATGCCTCATGTTGAATAACCACTTTTTAAGCCCTCACAGTGACCAAAATTGCCATTTTTACAGAGTTTTGCTTACTCAAAAGCTTCCATTTTGACCCGTTTCAGCCACAGAAATGACTTTAAACACACTTATTCTAGTTGACAAAGTCATAATTCACATCCAACAGTAATTTAGAGTCAAAAGATTAAATGTTGAAATTTCATCATTATAGACCATTTTTGGATCGTTCGGCAGGTCCGGAGTCATCGTTTTTCATCCGAAAATTGATTTTTTGGACTGTACCAAAAATGATTCAAAATGTCAATTGGATCATGCCTCATGTTGAATAACCACTTTTTCAACCCTCACAGTGACCAAAATTGCCATTTTTACAGAGTTTTGCTTACTCAAAGCTTCAATTTTGACCCGTTTCAGGCACAGAAATGACTTTAAACACACTTATTTTAGTTGACAAAGTCATAATTCACATCCAACAGTCATTTAGAGTCAAAAGATTAAATGTTGAAATTTCATCATTATAGACCATTTTGGGATCGTTCGACAGGTCCGGAGTCATCGTTTTTCATCCGAAAATTGATTTTTTGGACTGTACCAAAAATGATTCAAAATGTCAATTGGATCATGCCTCATGTTGAATAACCACTTTTTAAACCCTCACAGTGACCAAAATTGCCATTTTTACAGAGCTTTGCTTACTCAAAAGCTTCAATTTTGACCCGTTTCAGGCACAGAAATGACTTTAAACACACTTATTTTAGTTGACAAAGTCCTAATTCACATCCAACAGTAATTTAGAGTCAAAAGATTAAATGTTAAAATTTCATCATTATAGACCATTTTGGGATCGTTCGACAGGTCCGGAGTCATTGTTTTTCATCCGAAAATTGATTTGTTGGACTGTACCAAAAATGATTCAAAATGTCAATTGGATCATGCCTCATGTTGAATAACCACTTTTTCAACCCTCACAGTGACCAAAATTGCCATTTTTACAGAGTTTTGCTTACTCAAAAGCTTCCATTTCGACCCGTTTCAGGCACAGAAATGACTTTAAACACACTTATTCTAGTTGACAAAGTCATAATTCACATCCAACAGTCATTTAGAGTCAAAAGATTAAATGTTGAAATTTCATCATTATAGACCATTTTGGGATCGTTCGACAGGTCCGGAGTCATCGTTTTTCATCCGAAAATTGATTTTTTGGACTGTACCAAAAATGATTCAAAATGTCAATTGGATCATGCCTCATGTTGAATAACCACTTTTTCAACCCTCACAGTGACCAAAATTGCCATTTTTACAGAGTTTTGCTTACTCAAAAGCTTCAATTTTGACCCGTTTCAGGCACAGAAATGACTTTAAACACACTTATTTTAGTTGACAAAGTCATAATTCACATCCAACAGTCATTTAGAGTCAAAAGATTAAATGTTGAAATTTCACCATTATAGACCATTTTGGGATGGTTCGACAGGTCCGGAGTCATCGTTTTTCATCCGAAAATTGATTTTTTGGACTGTACCAAAAATGATTCAAAATGTCAATTGGATCATGCCTCATGTTGAATAACCACTTTTTAAACCCTCACAGTGACCAAAATTGCCATTTTTAAAGAGTTTTGCTTACTCAAAAGCTTCAATTTTGACCAATTTCAGGCACAGAAATGACTTTAAACACACTTATTTTAGTTGACAAAGTCCTAATTCACATCCAACAGTAATTTAGAGTCAAAAGATTAAATGTTAAAATTTCATCATTATAGACCATTTTGGGATCGTTCGACAGGTCCGGAGTCATCGTTTTTCATCCGAAAATTGATTGTTTTGGACTGTACCAAAAATGATTCAAAATGTCAATTGCATCATGCCTCATGTTGAATAACCACTTTTTAAACCCTCACAGTGACCAAAATTGCCATTTTTACAGAGTTTTGCTTACTCAAAAGCTTCAATTTTGACCCGTTTCAGGCACAGAAATGACTTTAAACACACTTATTTTAGTTGACAAAGTCCTAATTCACATCCAACAGTAATTTAGAGTCAAAAGATTAAATGTTAAAATTTCATCATTATAGACCATTTTGGGATCGTTCGACAGGTCCGGAGTCATCGTTTTTCATCCGAAAATTGATTTTTTGGACTGTACCAAAAATGATTCAAAATGTCAATTGGATCATGCCTCATGTTGAATAACCACTTTTTAAACCCTCACAGTGACCAAAATTGCCATTTTTACAGAGTTTTGCTTACTCAAAAGCTTCCATTTTGATCCGTTTCAGGCACAGAAATGACTTTAAACACACTTATTCTAGTTGACAAAGTCATAATTCACATCCAACAGTAGTTGAGAGTCAAAAGATTAAATGTTGAAATTTCATCATTATAGACCATTTTGGGATCGTTCGACAGGTCCGGAGTCATCGTTTTTCATCTGAAAATTGATTTTTGGGACTGTACCAAAAATGATTCAAAATGTCAATTGGATCATGCCTCATGTTGAATAACCACTTTTTAAACCCTCACAGTGACCAAAATTGCCATTTTTACAGAGTTTTGCTTACTCAAAAGCTTCCATTTTGACCCGTTTCAGGCACAGAAATGACTTTAAACACACTTATTTTAGTTGACAAAGTCATAATTCACATCCAACAGTCATTTAGAGTCAAAAGATTAAATGTTAAAATGTCATCATTATAGACCATTTTGGGATCGTTCGACAGATCCGGAGTCATCGTTTTTCATCCGAAAAATGATTTTTGGGACTGTACCAAAAATGATTCAAAATGTCAATTGGATCATGCCTCATGTTGAATAACCACTTTTTAAACCCTCACAGTGACCAAAATTGCCATTTTTACAGAGTTTTGCTTACTCAAAAGCTTCCATTTTGACCCGTTTCAGGCACAGAAATGACTTTAAACACACTTATTCTAGTTGACAAAGTCATAATTCACATCCAACAGTCATTTAGAGTCAAAAGATTAAATGTTAAAATTTCATCATTATAGACCATTTTGGGATCGTTCGACAGATCCGGAGTCATCGTTTTTCATCCGAAAAATGATTTTTTGGACTGTACCAAAAATGATTCAAAATGTCAATTGGATCATGCCTCATGTTGAATAACCACTTTTTCAACCCTCACAGTGACCAAAATTGCCATTTTTACAGAGTTTTGCTTACTCAAAGCTTCAATTTTGACCCGTTTCAGGCACAGAAATGACTTTAAACACACTTATTTTAGTTGACAAAGTCATAATTCACATCCAACAGTCATTTAGAGTCAAAAGATTAAATGTTGAAATTTCATCATTATAGACCATTTTGGGATCGTTCGACAGGTCCGGAGTCATCGTTTTTCATCCGAAAATTGATTTTTTGGACTGTACCAAAAATGATTCAAAATGTCAATTGGATCATGCCTCATGTTGAATAACCACTTTTTAAACCCTCACAGTGACCAAAATTGCCATTTTTACAGAGTTTTGCTTACTCAAAGCTTCAATTTTGACCCGTTTCAGGCACAGAAATGACTTTAAACACACTTATTTTAGTTGACAAAGTCATAATTCACATCCAACAGTCATTTAGAGTCAAAAGATTAAATGTTGAAATTTCATCATTATAGACCATTTTGCGATCGTTCGACAGGTCCGGAGTCATCGTTTTTCATCCGAAAATTGATTTTTTGGACTGTACCAAAAATGATTCAAAATGTCAATTGGATCATGCCTCATGTTGAATAACCACTTTTTAAACCCTCACAGTGACCAAAATTGCCATTTTTACAGAGTTTTGCTTACTCAAAAGCTTCAATTTTGACCCGTTTCAGGCACAGAAATGACTTTAAACACACTTATTTTTGTTGACAAAGTCCTAATTCACATCCAATAGTAATTTAGAGTCAAAAGATTAAATGTTAAAATTTCATCATTATAGACCATTTTGGGATCGTTCGACAGGTCCGGAGTCATTGTTTTTCATCCGAAAATTGATTTTTTTGACTGTACCAAAAATGATTCAAAATGTCAATTGGATCATGCCTCATGTTGAATAACCACTTTTTAAACCCTCACAGTGACCAAAATTGCCATTTTTACAGAGTTTTGCTTACTCAAAAGCTTCCATTTTGACCCGTTTCAGGCACAGAAATGACTTTAAACACACTTATTCTAGTTGACAAAGTCATAATTCACATCCAACAGTAATTTAGAGTCAAAAGATTAAATGTTGAAATTTCATCATTATAGACCATTTTTGGATCGTTCGGCAGGTCCGGAGTCATCGTTTTTCATCCGAAAATTGATTTTTTGGACTGTACCAAAAATGATTCAAAATGTCAATTGGATCATGCCTCATGTTGAATAACCACTTTTTAAGCCCTCACAGTGACCAAAATTGCCATTTTTACAGAGTTTTGCTTACTCAAAAGCTTCCATTTTGACCCGTTTCAGCCACAGAAATGACTTTAAACACACTTATTCTAGTTGACAAAGTCATAATTCACATCCAACAGTAATTTAGAGTCAAAAGATTAAATGTTGAAATTTCATCATTATAGACCATTTTTGGATCGTTCGGCAGGTCCGGAGTCATCGTTTTTCATCCGAAAATTGATTTTTTGACTGTACCAAAAATGATTCAAAATGTCAATTGGATCATGCCTCATGTTGAATAACCACTTTTTCAACCCTCACAGTGACCAAAATTGCCATTTTTACAGAGTTTTGCTTACTCAAAGCTTCAATTTTGACCCGTTTCAGGCACAGAAATGACTTTAAACACACTTATTTTAGTTGACAAAGTCATAATTCACATCCAACAGTCATTTAGAGTCAAAAGATTAAATGTTGAAATTTCATCATTATAGACCATTTTGGGATCGTTCGACAGGTCCGGAGTCATCGTTTTTCATCCGAAAATTGATTTTTTGGACTGTACCAAAAATGATTCAAAATGTCAATTGGATCATGCCTCATGTTGAATAACCACTTTTTAAACCCTCACAGTGACCAAAATTGCCATTTTTACAGAGCTTTGCTTACTCAAAAGCTTCAATTTTGACCCGTTTCAGGCACAGAAATGACTTTAAACACACTTATTTTAGTTGACAAAGTCATAATTCACATCCAACAGTCATTTAGAGTCAAAAGATTAAATGTTGAAATTTCATCATTATAGACCATTTTGGGATCGTTCGACAGGTCCGGAGTCATCGTTTTTCATCCGAAAATTGATTTTTTGGACTGTACCAAAAATGATTCAAAATGTCAATTGGATCATGCCTCATGTTGAATAACCACTTTTTAAACCCTCACAGTGACCAAAATTGCCATTTTTACAGAGTTTTGCTTACTTAAAAGCTTCAATTTTGACCCGTTTCAGGCACAGAAATGACTTTAAACACACTTATTTTAGTTGACAAATTCCTAATTCACATCCAACAGTAATTTATAGTCAAAAGAATAAACGTTAAAATTTCATCATTATAGACCATTTTGGGATCGTTCGACAGGTCCGGAGTCATCGTTTTTCATCCGAAAATTGATTTTTTGGACTGTACCAAAAATGATTCAAAATGTCAATTGGATCATGCCTCATGTTGAATAACCACTTTTTAAACCCTCACAGTGACCAAAATTGCCATTTTTACAGAGTTTTGCTTACTCAAAAGCTTCAATTTTGACCCGTTTCAGGCACAGAAATGACTTTAAACACACTTATTTTTGTTGACAAAGTCCTAAGTCACATCCAATAGTAATTTAGAGTCAAAAGATTAAATGTTAAAATTTCATCATTATAGACCATTTTGGGATCGTTCGACAGGTCCGGAGTCATTGTTTTTCATCCGAAAATTGATTTTTTTGACTGTACCAAAAATGATTCAAAATGTCAATTGGATCATGCCTCATGTTGAATAACCACTTTTTAAACCCTCACAGTGACCAAAATTGCCATTTTTACAGAGTTTTGCTTACTCAAAAGCTTCCATTTTGACCCGTTTCAGGCACAGAAATGACTTTAAACACACTTATTCTAGTTGACAAAGTCATAATTCACATCCAACAGTAATTTAGAGTCAAAAGATTAAATGTTGAAATTTCATCATTATAGACCATTTTTGGATCGTTCGGCAGGTCCGGAGTCATCGTTTTTCATCCGAAAATTGATTTTTTGGACTGTAACAAAAATGATTCAAAATGTCAATTGGATCATGCCTCATGTTGAATAACCACTTTTTAAGCCCTCACAGTGACCAAAATTGCCATTTTTACAGAGTTTTGCTTACTCAAAAGCTTCCATTTTGACCCGTTTCAGCCACAGAAATGACTTTAAACACACTTATTCTAGTTGACAAAGTCATAATTCACATCCAACAGTAATTTAGAGTCAAAAGATTAAATGTTGAAATTTCATCATTATAGACCATTTTTGGATCGTTCGGCAGGTCCGGAGTCATCGTTTTTCATCCGAAAATTGATTTTTTGGACTGTACCAAAAATGATTCAAAATGTCAATTGGATCATGCCTCATGTTGAATAACCACTTTTTCAACCCTCACAGTGACCAAAATTGCCATTTTTACAGAGTTTTGCTTACTCAAAGCTTCAATTTTGACCCGTTTCAGGCACAGAAATGACTTTAAACACACTTATTTTAGTTGACAAAGTCATAATTCACATCCAACAGTCATTTAGAGTCAAAAGATTAAATGTTGAAATTTCATCATTATAGACCATTTTGGGATCGTTCGACAGGTCCGGAGTCATCGTTTTTCATCCGAAAATTGATTTTTTGGACTGTACCAAAAATGATTCAAAATGTCAATTGGATCATGCCTCATGTTGAATAACCACTTTTTAAACCCTCACAGTGACCAAAATTGCCATTTTTACAGAGCTTTGCTTACTCAAAAGCTTCAATTTTGACCCGTTTCAGGCACAGAAATGACTTTAAACACACTTATTTTAGTTGACAAAGTCCTAATTCACATCCAACAGTAATTTAGAGTCAAAAGATTAAATGTTAAAATTTCATCATTATAGACCATTTTGGGATCGTTCGACAGGTCCGGAGTCATTGTTTTTCATCCGAAAATTGATTTGTTGGACTGTACCAAAAATGATTCAAAATGTCAATTGGATCATGCCTCATGTTGAATAACCACTTTTTCAACCCTCACAGTGACCAAAATTGCCATTTTTACAGAGTTTTGCTTACTCAAAAGCTTCCATTTCGACCCGTTTCAGGCACAGAAATGACTTTAAACACACTTATTCTAGTTGACAAAGTCATAATTCACATCCAACAGTCATTTAGAGTCAAAAGATTAAATGTTGAAATTTCATCATTATAGACCATTTTGGGATCGTTCGACAGGTCCGGAGTCATCGTTTTTCATCCGAAAATTGATTTTTTGGACTGTACCAAAAATGATTCAAAATGTCAATTGGATCATGCCTCATGTTGAATAACCACTTTTTCAACCCTCACAGTGACCAAAATTGCCATTTTTACAGAGTTTTGCTTACTCAAAAGCTTCAATTTTGACCCGTTTCAGGCACAGAAATGACTTTAAACACACTTATTTTAGTTGACAAAGTCATAATTCACATCCAACAGTCATTTAGAGTCAAAAGATTAAATGTTGAAATTTCACCATTATAGACCATTTTGGGATGGTTCGACAGGTCCGGAGTCATCGTTTTTCATCCGAAAATTGATTTTTTGGACTGTACCAAAAATGATTCAAAATGTCAATTGGATCATGCCTCATGTTGAATAACCACTTTTTAAACCCTCACAGTGACCAAAATTGCCATTTTTAAAGAGTTTTGCTTACTCAAAAGCTTCAATTTTGACCAATTTCAGGCACAGAAATGACTTTAAACACACTTATTTTAGTTGACAAAGTCCTAATTCACATCCAACAGTAATTTAGAGTCAAAAGATTAAATGTTAAAATTTCATCATTATAGACCATTTTGGGATCGTTCGACAGGTCCGGAGTCATCGTTTTTCATCCGAAAATTGATTGTTTTGGACTGTACCAAAAATGATTCAAAATGTCAATTGCATCATGCCTCATGTTGAATAACCACTTTTTAAACCCTCACAGTGACCAAAATTGCCATTTTTACAGAGTTTTGCTTACTCAAAAGCTTCAATTTTGACCCGTTTCAGGCACAGAAATGACTTTAAACACACTTATTTTAGTTGACAAAGTCCTAATTCACATCCAACAGTAATTTAGAGTCAAAAGATTAAATGTTAAAATTTCATCATTATAGACCATTTTGGGATCGTTCGACAGGTCCGGAGTCATCGTTTTTCATCCGAAAATTGATTTTTTGGACTGTACCAAAAATGATTCAAAATGTCAATTGGATCATGCCTCATGTTGAATAACCACTTTTTAAACCCTCACAGTGACCAAAATTGCCATTTTTACAGAGTTTTGCTTACTCAAAAGCTTCCATTTTGATCCGTTTCAGGCACAGAAATGACTTTAAACACACTTATTCTAGTTGACAAAGTCATAATTCACATCCAACAGTAGTTGAGAGTCAAAAGATTAAATGTTGAAATTTCATCATTATAGACCATTTTGGGATCGTTCGACAGGTCCGGAGTCATCGTTTTTCATCTGAAAATTGATTTTTGGGACTGTACCAAAAATGATTCAAAATGTCAATTGGATCATGCCTCATGTTGAATAACCACTTTTTAAACCCTCACAGTGACCAAAATTGCCATTTTTACAGAGTTTTGCTTACTCAAAAGCTTCAATTTTGACCTGTTTCAGGCACAGAAATGACTTTAAACACACTTATTTTAGTTGACAAAGTCATAATTCACATCCAACAGTCATTTAGAGTCAAAAGATTAAATGTTAAAATGTCATCATTATAGACCATTTTGGGATCGTTCGACAGATCCGGAGTCATCGTTTTTCATCCGAAAAATGATTTTTGGGACTGTACCAAAAATGATTCAAAATGTCAATTGGATCATGCCTCATGTTGAATAACCACTTTTTAAACCCTCACAGTGACCAAAATTGCCATTTTTACAGAGTTTTGCTTACTCAAAAGCTTCCATTTTGACCCGTTTCAGGCACAGAAATGACTTTAAACACACTTATTCTAGTTGACAAAGTCATAATTCACATCCAACAGTCATTTAGAGTCAAAAGATTAAATGTTAAAATTTCATCATTATAGACCATTTTGGGATCGTTCGACAGATCCGGAGTCATCGTTTTTCATCCGAAAAATGATTTTTTGGACTGTACCAAAAATGATTCAAAATGTCAATTGGATCATGCCTCATGTTGAATAACCACTTTTTCAACCCTCACAGTGACCAAAATTGCCATTTTTACAGAGTTTTGCTTACTCAAAGCTTCAATTTTGACCCGTTTCAGGCACAGAAATGACTTTAAACACACTTATTTTAGTTGACAAAGTCATAATTCACATCCAACAGTCATTTAGAGTCAAAAGATTAAATGTTGAAATTTCATCATTATAGACCATTTTGGGATCGTTCGACAGGTCCGGAGTCATCGTTTTTCATCCGAAAATTGATTTTTTGGACTGTACCAAAAATGATTCAAAATGTCAATTGGATCATGCCTCATGTTGAATAACCACTTTTTAAACCCTCACAGTGACCAAAATTGCCATTTTTACAGAGCTTTGCTTACTCAAAAGCTTCAATTTTGACCCGTTTCAGGCACAGAAATGACTTTAAACACACTTATTTTAGTTGACAAAGTCCTAATTCACATCCAACAGTAATTTAGAGTCAAAAGATTAAATGTTAAAATTTCATCATTATAGACCATTTTGGGATCGTTCGACAGGTCCGGAGTCATTGTTTTTCATCCGAAAATTGATTTGTTGGACTGTACCAAAAATGATTCAAAATGTCAATTGGATCATGCCTCATGTTGAATAACCACTTTTTCAACCCTCACAGTGACCAAAATTGCCATTTTTACAGAGTTTTGCTTACTCAAAAGCTTCCATTTCGACCCGTTTCAGGCACAGAAATGACTTTAAACACACTTATTCTAGTTGACAAAGTCATAATTCACATCCAACAGTCATTTAGAGTCAAAAGATTAAATGTTGAAATTTCATCATTATAGACCATTTTGGGATCGTTCGACAGGTCCGGAGTCATCGTTTTTCATCCGAAAATTGATTTTTTGGACTGTACCAAAAATGATTCAAAATGTCAATTGGATCATGCCTCATGTTGAATAACCACTTTTTCAACCCTCACAGTGACCAAAATTGCCATTTTTACAGAGTTTTGCTTACTCAAAAGCTTCAATTTTGACCCGTTTCAGGCACAGAAATGACTTTAAACACACTTATTTTAGTTGACAAAGTCATAATTCACATCCAACAGTCATTTAGAGTCAAAAGATTAAATGTTGAAATTTCATCATTATAGACCATTTTGGGATGGTTCGACAGGTCCGGAGTCATCGTTTTTCATCCGAAAATTGATTTTTTGGACTGTACCAAAAATGATTCAAAATGTCAATTGGATCATGCCTCATGTTGAATAACCACTTTTTAAACCCTCACAGTGACCAAAATTGCCATTTTTAAAGAGTTTTGCTTACTCAAAAGCTTCAATTTTGACCCGTTTCAGGCACAGAAATGACTTTAAACACACTTATTTTAGTTGACAAAGTCCTAATTCACATCCAACAGTAATTTAGAGTCAAAAGATTAAATGTTAAAATTTCATCATTATAGACCATTTTGGGATCGTTCGACAGGTCCGGAGTCATCGTTTTTCATCCGAAAATTGATTTTTTGGACTGTACCAAAAATGATTCAAAATGTCAATTGGATCATGCCTCATGTTGAATAACCACTTTTTAAACCCTCACAGTGACCAAAATTGCCATTTTTACAGAGTTTTGCTTACTCAAAAGCTTCAATTTTGACCAATTTCAGGCACAGAAATGACTTTAAACACACTTATTTTAGTTGACAAAGTCCTAATTCACATCCAACAGTAATTTAGAGTCAAAAGATTAAATGTTAAAATTTCATCATTATAGACCATTTTGGGATCGTTCGACAGGTCCGGAGTCATCGTTTTTCATCCGAAAATTGATTGTTTTGGACTGTACCAAAAATGATTCAAAATGTCAATTGCATCATGCCTCATGTTGAATAACCACTTTTTAAACCCTCACAGTGACCAAAATTGCCATTTTTACAGAGTTTTGCTTACTCAAAAGCTTCAATTTTGACCCGTTTCAGGCACAGAAATGACTTTAAACACACTTATTCTAGTTGACAAAGTCATAATTCACATCCAACAGTAATTGAGAGTCAAAAGATTAAATGTTGAAATTTCATCATTATAGACCATTTTGGGATCGTTCGACAGGTCCGGAGTCATCGTTTTTCATCTGAAAATTGATTTTTGGGACTGTACCAAAAATGATTCAAAATGTCAATTGGATCATGCCTCATGTTGAATAACCACTTTTTAAACCCTCACAGTGACCAAAATTGCCATTTTTACAGAGTTTTGCTTACTCAAAAGCTTCAATTTTGACCTGTTTCAGGCACAGAAATGACTTTAAACACACTTATTTTAGTTGACAAAGTCATAATTCACATCCAACAGTCATTTAGAGTCAAAAGATTAAATGTTAAAATTTCATCATTATAGACCATTTTGGGATCGTTCGACAGATCCGGAGTCATCGTTTTTCTTCCGAAAAATGATTTTTGGGACTGTACCAAAAATGATTCAAAATGTCAATTGGATCATGCCTCATGTTGAATAACCACTTTTTAAACCCTCACAGTGACCAAAATTGCCATTTTTACAGAGTTTTGCTTACTCAAAAGCTTCCATTTTGACCCGTTTCAGGCACAGAAATGACTTTAAACACACTTATTCTAGTTGACAAAGTCATAATTCACATCCAACAGTCATTTAGAGTCAAAAGAATAAATGTTAAAATTTCATCATTATAGACCATTTTGGGATCGTTCGACAGATCCGGAGTCATCGTTTTTCATCCGAAAAATGATTTTTTGGACTGTACCAAAAATGATTCAAAATGTCAATTGGATCATGCCTCATGTTGAATAACCACTATTTAAACCCTCACAGTGACCAAAATTGCCATTTTTACAGAGTTTTGCTTACTCAAAAGCTTCCATTTTGACCCGTTTCAGGCACAGAAATGACTTTAAACACACTTATTCTAGTTGACAAAGTCATAATTCACATCCAACAGTCATTTAGAGTCAAACGATTAAATGTTGAAATTTCATCATTATAGACCATTTTGGGATCGTTCGACAGGTCCGGAGTCATCGTTTTTCATCCGAAAATTGATTTTTTGGACTGTACCAAAAATGATTCAAAATGTCAATTGGATCATGCCTCATGTTGAATAACCACTTTTTCAACCCTCACAGTGACCAAAATTGCAATTTTTACAGAGTTTTGCTCACTCAAAGCTTCAATTTTGACCCGTTTCAGGCACAGAAATGACTTTAAACACACTTATTTTAGTTGACAAAGTCATAATTCACATCCAACAGTCATTTAGAGTCAAAAGATTAAATGTTGAAATTTCATCATTATAGACCATTTTGGGATCGTTCGACAGGTCCGGAGTCATCGTTTTTCATCCGAAAATTGATTTTTTGGACTGTACCAAAAATGATTCAAAATGTCAATTGGATCATGCCTCATGTTGAATAACCACTTTTTAAACCCTCACAGTGACCAAAATTGCCATTTTTACAGAGTTTTGCTTACTCAAAAGCTTCAATTTTGACCCGTTTCAGGCACAGAAATGACTTTAAACACACTTATTTTAGTTGACAAAGTCCTAATTCACATCCAACAGTAATTTAGAGTCAAAAGATTAAATGTTAAAATGTCATCATTATTGACCATTTTTGGATCGTTCGACAGGTCCGGAGTCATTGTTTTTCATCCGAAAATTGATTTGTTGGACTGTACCAAAAATGATTCAAAATGTCAATTGGATCATGCCTCATGTTGAATAACCACTTTTTCAACCCTCACAGTGACCAAAATTGCCATTTTTACAGAGTTTTGCTTACTCAAAAGCTTCCATTTTGACCCGTTTCAGGCACAGAAATGACTTTAAACACACTTATTCTAGTTGACAAAGTCATAATTCACATCCAACAGTCATTTAGAGTCAAAAGATTAAATGTTGAAATTTCATCATTATAGACCATTTTGGGATCGTTCGACAGGTCCGGAGTCATCGTTTTTCATCCGAAAATTGATTTTTTGGACTGTACCAAAAATGATTCAAAATGTCAATTGGATCATGCCTCATGTTGAATAACCACTTTTTCAACCCTCACAGTGACCAAAATTGCCATTTTTACAGAGTTTTGCTTACTCAAAAGCTTCAATTTTGACCCGTTTCAGGCACAGAAATGACTTTAAACACACTTATTTTAGTTGACAAAGTCATAATTCACATCCAACAGTCATTTAGAGTCAAAAGATTAAATGTTGAAATTTCATCATTATAGACCATTTTGGGATGGTTCGACAGGTCCGGAGTCATCGTTTTTCATCCGAAAATTGATTTTTTGGACTGTACCAAAAATGATTCAAAATGTCAATTGGATCATGCCTCATGTTGAATAACCACTTTTTAAACCCTCACAGTGACCAAAATTGCCATTTTTAAAGAGTTTTGCTTACTCAAAAGCTTCAATTTTGACCCGTTTCAGGCACAGAAATGACTTTAAACACACTTATTTTAGTTGACAAAGTCCTAATTCACATCCAACAGTAATTTAGAGTCAAAAGATTAAATGTTAAAATTTCATCATTATAGACCATTTTGGGATCGTTCGACAGGTCCGGAGTCATCGTTTTTCATCCGAAAATTGATTTTTTGGACTGTACCAAAAATGATTCAAAATGTCAATTGGATCATGCCTCATGTTAAATAACCACTTTTTAAACCCTCACAGTGACCAAAATTGCCATTTTTACAGAGTTTTGCTTACTCAAAAGCTTCAATTTTGACCAATTTCAGGCACAGAAATGACTTTAAACACACTTATTTTAGTTGACAAAGTCCTAATTCACATCCAACAGTAATTTAGAGTCAAAAGATTAAATGTTAAAATTTCATCATTATAGACCATTTTGGGATCGTTCGACAGGTCCGGAGTCATCGTTTTTCGTCCGAAAATTAATTTTTTGAACTGTACCAAAAATGATTCAAAATGTCAATTGGATCATGCCTCATGTTGAATAACCACTTTTTAAACCCTCACAGTGACCAAAAATGCCATTTTTACAGAGTTTTGCTTACTCAAAAGCTTCCATTTTGACCCGTTTCAGGCACAGAAATGACTTTAAACACACTTATTCTAGTTGACAAAATCATAATTCACATCCAACAGTAATTTAGAGTCAAAAGATTAAATGTTTAAATTTCATCATTATAGACCATTGTGGGATCGTTCGACAGGTCCGGAGTCGTCGTTTTTCATCTGAAAATTGATTTTTTGGACTGTACCAAAAATGATTCAAAATGTCAATTGGATCATGCCTCATGTTGAATAACCACTTTTTAAACCCTCACAGTAACCAAAATTGCCATTTTTACAGAGTTTTGCTTACTCAAAAGCTTCAATTTTGACCCGTTTCAGGCACAGAAATGACTTTAAACACACTTATTTTAGTTGACAAATTCCTAATTCACATCCAACAGTAATTTATAGTCAAAAGAATAAATGTTAAAATTTCATCATTATAGACCATTTTGGGATCGTTCGACAGGTCCGGAGTCATCGTTTTTCATCCGAAAATTGATTTTTTGGACTGTACCAAAAATGATTCAAAATGTCAATTGGATCATGCCTCATGTTGAATAACCACTTTTTAAACCCTCACAGTGACCAAAATTGCCATTTTTACAGAGTTTTGCTTACTCAAAAGCTTCCATTTTGACCCGTTTCAGGCACAGAAATGACTTTAAACACACTTATTCTAGTTGACAAAGTCATAATTCACATCCAACAGTAATTTAGAGTCAAAAGATTAAATGTTGAAATTTCATCATTATAGACCATTTTTGGATCGTTCGGCAGGTCCGGAGTCATCGTTTTTCATCCGAAAATTGATTTTTTGGACTGTACCAAAAATGATTCAAAATGTCAATTGGATCATGCCTCATGTTGAATAACCACTTTTTAAGCCCTCACAGTGACCAAAATTGCCATTTTTACAGAGTTTTGCTTACTCAAAAGCTTCCATTTTGACCCGTTTCAGGCACAGAAATGACTTTAAACACACTTATTCTAGTTGACAAAGTCATAATTCACATCCAACAGTAATTGAGAGTCAAAAGATTAAATGTTGAAATTTCATCATTATAGACCATTTTGGGATCGTTCGACTGGTCCGGAGTCATCGTTTTTCATCCGAACATTGATTTTTTGGACTGTACCAAAAATGATTCAAAATGTCAATTGGATCATGCCTCATGTTGAATACCCACTTTTTAAACCCTCACAGTGACCAAAATTGCCATTTTTACAGAGTTTTGCTTACTCAAAAGCTTCAAATTTGACCTGTTTCAGGCACAGAAATGACTTTAAACACACTTATTTTAGTTGACAAAGTCATAATTCACATCCAACAGTCATTTAGAGTCAAAAGATTAAATGTTAAAATTTCATCATTATAGACCATTTTGGGATCGTTCGACAGGTCCGGAGTCATCGTTTTTCATCCGAAAATTGATTTTTTGGACTGTACCAAAAATGATTCAAAATGTCAATTGGATCATGCCTCATGTTGAATAACCACTTTTTAAACCCTCACAGTGACCAAAATTGCCATTTTTACAGAGTTTTGCTTACTCAAAAGCTTCCATTTTGACCCGTTTCAGGCACAGAAATGACTTTAAACACACTTATTTTAGTTGACAAAGTCATAATTCACATCCAACAGTCATTTAGAGTCAAAAGATTAAATGTTGAAATTTCATCATTATAGACCATTTTGGGATGGTTCGACAGGTCCGGAGTCATCGTTTTTCATCCGAAAATTGATTTTTTGGACTGTACCAAAAATGATTCAAAATGTCAATTGGATCATGCCTCATGTTGAATAACCACTTTTTAAACCCTCACAGTGACCAAAATTGCCATTTTTAAAGAGTTTTGCTTACTCAAAAGCTTCAATTTTGACCCGTTTCAGGCACAGAAATGACTTTAAACACACTTATTTTAGTTGACAAAGTCCTAATTCACATCCAACAGTAATTTAGAGTCAAAAGATTAAATGTTAAAATTTCATCATTATAGACCATTTTGGGATCGTTCGACAGGTCCGGAGTCATCGTTTTTCATCCGAAAATTGATTTTTTGGACTGTACCAAAAATGATTCAAAATGTCAATTGGATCATGCCTCATGTTGAATAACCACTTTTTAAACCCTCACAGTGACCAAAATTGCCATTTTTACAGAGTTTTGCTTACTCAAAAGCTTCAATTTTGACCAATTTCAGGCACAGAAATGACTTTAAACACACTTATTTTAGTTGACAAAGTCCTAATTCACATCCGACAGTAATTTAGAGTCAAAAGATTAAATGTTAACATTTCATCATTATAGACCATTTTGGGATCGTTCGACAGGTCCGGAGTCATCGTTTTTCATCCGAAAATTGATTTTTTGGACTGTACCAAAAATGATTCAAAATGTCAATTGGATCATGCCTCATGTTGAATAACCACTTTTTAAACCCTCACAGTGACCTAAATTGCCATTTTTACAGAGTTTTGCTTACTCAAAAGCTTCCATTTTGACCCGTTTCAGGCACAGAAATGACTTTAAACACACTTATTCTAGTTGACAAAGTCATAATTCACATCCAACAGTCATTTAGAGTCAAAAGATTAAATGTTAAAATTTCATCATTATAGACCATTTTGGGATCGTTCGACAGGTCCGGAGTCATCGTTTTTCATCCGAAAATTGATTTTTGGGACTGTACCAAAAATGATTCAAAATGTCAATTGGATCATGCCTCATGTTGAATAACCACTTTTTAAACCCTCACAGTGACCAAAATTGCCATTTTTACAGAGTTTTGCTTACTCAAAAGCTTCCATTTTGACCCGTTTCAGGCACAGAAATGACTTTAAACACACTTATTCTAGTTGACAAAATCATAATTCACATCCAACAGTAATTTAGAGTCAAAAGATTAAATGTTTAAATTTCATCATTATAGACCATTTTGGGATCGTTCGACAGGTCCGGAGTCGTCGTTTTTCATCCGAAAATTGATTTTATGGACTGTACCAAAAATGATTCAAAATGTCAATTGGATCATGCCTCATGTTGAATAACCACTTTTTAAACCCTCACAGTGACCAAAATTGCCATTTTTACAGAGTTTTGCTTACTCAAAAGCTTCAATTTTGACCCGTTTCAGGCACAGAAATGACTTTAAACACACTTATTTTAGTTGACAAATTCCTAATTCACATCCAACAGTAATTTATAGTCAAAAGAATAAATGTTAAAATTTCATCATTATAGACCATTTTGGGATCGTTCGACAGGTCCGGAGTCATTGTTTTTCATCCGAAAATTGATTTTTTTGACTGTACCAAAAATGATTCAAAATGTCAATTGGATCATGCCTCATGTTGAATAACCACTTTTTAAACCCTCACAGTGACCAAAATTGCCATTTTTACAGAGTTTTGCTTACTCAAAAGCTTCAATTTTGACCCGTTTCAGGCACAGAAATGACTTTAAACACACTTATTTTAGTTGACAAAGTCCTAATTCACATCCAACAGTAATTTAGAGTCAAAAGATTAAATGTTAAAATTTCATCATTATAGACCATTTTTGGATCGTTCGACAGGTCCGGAGTCATTGTTTTTCATCCGAAAATTGATTTGTTGGACTGTACCAAAAATGATTCAAAATGTCAATTGGATCATGCCTCATGTTGAATAACCACTTTTTCAACCCTCACAGTGACCAAAATTGCCATTTTTACAGAGTTTTGCTTACTCAAAAGCTTCCATTTTGACCCGTTTCAGGCACAGAAATGACTTTAAACACACTTATTCTAGTTGACAAAGTCATAATTCACATCCAACAGTCATTTAGAGTCAAAAGATTAAATGTTGAAATTTCATCATTATAGACCATTTTGGGATCGTTCGACAGGTCCGGAGTCATCGTTTTTCATCCGAAAATTGATTTTTTGGACTGTACCAAAAATGATTCAAAATGTCAATTGGATCATGCCTCATGTTGAATAACCACTTTTTCAACCCTCACAGTGACCAAAATTGCCATTTTTACAGAGTTTTGCTTACTCAAAAGCTTCAATTTTGACCCGTTTCAGGCACAGAAATGACTTTAAACACACTTATTTTAGTTGACAAAGTCATAATTCACATCCAACAGTCATTTAGAGTCAAAAGATTAAATGTTAAAATTTCATCATTATAGACCATTTTGGGATCGTTCGACAGGTCCGGAGTCATCGTTTTTCATCCGAAAATTGATTTTTTGGACTGTACCAAAAATGATTCAAAATGTCAATTGGATCATGCCTCATGTTGAATAACCACTTTTTAAACCCTCACAGTGACCAAAATTGCCATTTTTACAGAGTTTTGCTTACTCAAAAGCTTCAATTTTGACCAATTTCAGGCACAGAAATGACTTTAAACACACTTATTTTAGTTGACAAAGTCCTAATTCACATCCAACAGTAATTTAGAGTCAAAAGATTAAATGTTAAAATTTCATCATTATAGACCATTTTGGGATCGTTCGACAGGTCCGGAGTCATCGTTTTTCGTCCGAAAATTGATTTTTTGGACTGTACCAAAAATGATTCAAAATGTCAATTGGATGATGCCTCATGTTGAATAACCATTTTTTAAACCCTCACAGTGACCTAAATTGCCATTTTTACAGAGTTTTGCTTACTCAAAAGCTTCCATTTTGACCCGTTTCAGGCACAGAAATGACTTTAAACACACTTATTCTAGTTGACAAAGTCATAATTCACATCCAACAGTCATTTAGAGTCAAAAGATTAAATGTTAAAATTTCATCATTATAGACCATTTTGGGATCGTTCGACAGGTCCGGAGTCATCGTTTTTCATCCGAAAATTGATTTTTGGGACTGTACCAAAAATGATTCAAAATGTCAATTGGATCATGCCTCATGTTGAATAACCATTTTTTAAACCCTCACAGTGACCTAAATTGCCATTTTTACAGAGTTTTGCTTACTCAAAAGCTTCCATTTTGACCCGTTTCAGGCACAGAAATGACTTTAAACACACTTATTCTAGTTGACAAAGTCATAATTCACATCCAACAGTCATTTAGAGTCAAAAGATTAAATGTTAAAATTTCATCATTATAGACCATTTTGGGATCGTTCGACAGGTCCGGAGTCGTCGTTTTTCATCCGAAAATTGATTTTTTGGACTGTACCAAAAATGATTCAAAATGTCAATTGGATCATGCCTCATGTTGAATAACCACTTTTTAAACCCTCACAGTGACCAAAATTGCCATTTTTACAGAGTTTTGCTTACTCAAAAGCTTCAATTTTGACCCGTTTCAGGCACAGAAATGACTTTAAACACACTTATTTTAGTTGACAAATTCCTAATTCACATCCAACAGTAATTTAAAGTCAAAAGAATAAATGTTAAAATTTCATCATTATAGACCATTTTGGGATCGTTCGACAGGTCCGGAGTCATCGTTTTTCATCCGAAAATTGATTTTTTGGACTGTACCAAAAATGATTCAAAATGTCAATTGGATCATGCCTCATGTTGAATAACCACTTTTTAAACCCTCACAGTGACCAAAATTGCCATTTTTACAGAGTTTTGCTTACTCAAAAGCTTCCATTTTGACCCGTTTCAGGCACAGAAATGACTTTAAACACACTTATTCTAGTTGACAAAGTCATAATTCACATCCAACAGTAATTTAGAGTCAAAAGATTAAATGTTGAAATTTCATCATTATAGACCATTTTTGGATCGTTCGGCAGGTCCGGAGTCATCGTTTTTCATCCGAAAATTGATTTTTTGGACTGTACCAAAAATGATTCAAAATGTCAATTGGATCATGCCTCATGTTGAATAACCACTTTTTAAGCCCTCACAGGACCAAAATCGCCATTTTTACAGAGTTTTGCTTACTCAAAAGCTTCCATTTTGACCCGTTTCAGGCACAGAAATGACTTTAAACACACTTATTCTAGTTGACAAAGTCATAATTCACATCCAACAGTAATTGAGAGTCAAAAGATTAAATGTTGAAATTTCATCATTATAGACCATTTTGGGATCGTTCGACAGGTCCGGAGTCATCGTTTTTCATCCGAACATTGATTTTTTGGACTGTACCAAAAATGATTCAAAATGTCAATTGGATCATGCCTCATGTTGAATAACCACTTTTTCAACCCTCACAGTGACCAAAATTGCCATTTTTACAGAGTTTTGCTTACTCAAAAGCTTCAATTTTGACCCGTTTCAGGCACAGAAATGACTTTAAACACACTTATTTTAGTTGACAAAGTCATAATTCACATCCAACAGTCATTTAGAGTCAAAAGATTAAATGTTGAAATTTCATCATTATAGACCATTTTGGGATGGTTCGACAGGTCCGGAGTCATCGTTTTTCATCCGAAAATTGATTTTTTGGACTGTACCAAAAATGATTCAAAATGTCAATTGGATCATGCCTCATGTTGAATAACCACTTTTTAAACCCTCACAGTGACCAAAATTGCCATTTTTAAAGAGTTTTGCTTACTCAAAAGCTTCAATTTTGACCCGTTTCAGGCACAGAAATGACTTTAAACACACTTATTTTAGTTGACAAAGTCATAATTCACATCCAACAGTCATTTAGAGTCAAAAGATTAAATGTTGAAATTTCATCATTATAGACCATTTTGGGATGGTTCGACAGGTCCGGAGTCATCGTTTTTCATCCGAAAATTGATTTTTTGGACTGTACCAAAAATGATTCAAAATGTCAATTGGATCATGCCTCATGTTGAATAACCACTTTTTAAACCCTCACAGTGACCAAAATTGCCATTTTTAAAGAGTTTTGCTTACTCAAAAGCTTCAATTTTGACCCGTTTCAGGCACAGAAATGACTTTAAACACACTTATTTTAGTTGACAAAGTCCTAATTCACATCCAACAGTAATTTAGAGTCAAAAGATTAAATGTTAAAATTTCATCATTATAGACCATTTTGGGATCGTTCGACAGGTCCGGAGTCATCGTTTTTCATCCGAAAATTGATTTTTTGGACTGTACCAAAAATGATTCAAAATGTCAATTGGATCATGCCTCATGTTGAATAACCACTTTTTAAACCCTCACAGTGACCAAAATTGCCATTTTTACAGAGTTTTGCTTACTCAAAAGCTTCAATTTTGACCAATTTCAGGCACAGAAATGACTTTAAACACACTTATTTTAGTTGACAAAGTCCTAATTCACATCCGACAGTAATTTAGAGTCAAAAGATTAAATGTTAACATTTCATCATTATAGACCATTTTGGGATCGTTCGACAGGTCCGGAGTCATCGTTTTTCATCCGAAAATTGATTTTTTGGACTGTACCAAAAATGATTCAAAATGTCAATTGGATCATGCCTCATGTTGAATAACCACTTTTTAAACCCTCACAGTGACCTAAATTGCCATTTTTACAGAGTTTTGCTTACTCAAAAGCTTCCATTTTGACCCGTTTCAGGCACAGAAATGACTTTAAACACACTTATTCTAGTTGACAAAGTCATAATTCACATCCAACAGTCATTTAGAGTCAAAAGATTAAATGTTAAAATTTCATCATTATAGACCATTTTGGGATCGTTCGACAGGTCCGGAGTCATCGTTTTTCATCCGAAAATTGATTTTTGGGACTGTACCAAAAATGATTCAAAATGTCAATTGGATCATGCCTCATGTTGAATAACCACTTTTTAAACCCTCACAGTGACCAAAATTGCCATTTTTACAGAGTTTTGCTTACTCAAAAGCTTCCATTTTGACCCGTTTCAGGCACAGAAATGACTTTAAACACACTTATTCTAGTTGACAAAATCATAATTCACATCCAACAGTAATTTAGAGTCAAAAGATTAAATGTTTAAATTTCATCATTATAGACCATTTTGGGATCGTTCGACAGGTCCGGAGTCGTCGTTTTTCATCCGAAAATTGATTTTATGGACTGTACCAAAAATGATTCAAAATGTCAATTGGATCATGCCTCATGTTGAATAACCACTTTTTAAACCCTCACAGTGACCAAAATTGCCATTTTTACAGAGTTTTGCTTACTCAAAAGCTTCAATTTTGACCCGTTTCAGGCACAGAAATGACTTTAAACACACTTATTTTAGTTGACAAATTCCTAATTCACATCCAACAGTAATTTATAGTCAAAAGAATAAATGTTAAAATTTCATCATTATAGACCATTTTGGGATCGTTCGACAGGTCCGGAGTCATTGTTTTTCATCCGAAAATTGATTTTTTTGACTGTACCAAAAATGATTCAAAATGTCAATTGGATCATGCCTCATGTTGAATAACCACTTTTTAAACCCTCACAGTGACCAAAATTGCCATTTTTACAGAGTTTTGCTTACTCAAAAGCTTCAATTTTGACCCGTTTCAGGCACAGAAATGACTTTAAACACACTTATTTTAGTTGACAAAGTCCTAATTCACATCCAACAGTAATTTAGAGTCAAAAGATTAAATGTTAAAATTTCATCATTATAGACCATTTTTGGATCGTTCGACAGGTCCGGAGTCATTGTTTTTCATCCGAAAATTGATTTGTTGGACTGTACCAAAAATGATTCAAAATGTCAATTGGATCATGCCTCATGTTGAATAACCACTTTTTCAACCCTCACAGTGACCAAAATTGCCATTTTTACAGAGTTTTGCTTACTCAAAAGCTTCCATTTTGACCCGTTTCAGGCACAGAAATGACTTTAAACACACTTATTCTAGTTGACAAAGTCATAATTCACATCCAACAGTCATTTAGAGTCAAAAGATTAAATGTTGAAATTTCATCATTATAGACCATTTTGGGATCGTTCGACAGGTCCGGAGTCATCGTTTTTCATCCGAAAATTGATTTTTTGGACTGTACCAAAAATGATTCAAAATGTCAATTGGATCATGCCTCATGTTGAATAACCACTTTTTCAACCCTCACAGTGACCAAAATTGCCATTTTTACAGAGTTTTGCTTACTCAAAAGCTTCAATTTTGACCCGTTTCAGGCACAGAAATGACTTTAAACACACTTATTTTAGTTGACAAAGTCATAATTCACATCCAACAGTCATTTAGAGTCAAAAGATTAAATGTTAAAATTTCATCATTATAGACCATTTTGGGATCGTTCGACAGGTCCGGAGTCATCGTTTTTCATCCGAAAATTGATTTTTTGGACTGTACCAAAAATGATTCAAAATGTCAATTGGATCATGCCTCATGTTGAATAACCACTTTTTAAACCCTCACAGTGACCAAAATTGCCATTTTTACAGAGTTTTGCTTACTCAAAAGCTTCAATTTTGACCAATTTCAGGCACAGAAATGACTTTAAACACACTTATTTTAGTTGACAAAGTCCTAATTCACATCCAACAGTAATTTAGAGTCAAAAGATTAAATGTTAAAATTTCATCATTATAGACCATTTTGGGATCGTTCGACAGGTCCGGAGTCATCGTTTTTCGTCCGAAAATTGATTTTTTGGACTGTACCAAAAATGATTCAAAATGTCAATTGGATGATGCCTCATGTTGAATAACCATTTTTTAAACCCTCACAGTGACCTAAATTGCCATTTTTACAGAGTTTTGCTTACTCAAAAGCTTCCATTTTGACCCGTTTCAGGCACAGAAATGACTTTAAACACACTTATTCTAGTTGACAAAGTCATAATTCACATCCAACAGTCATTTAGAGTCAAAAGATTAAATGTTAAAATTTCATCATTATAGACCATTTTGGGATCGTTCGACAGGTCCGGAGTCATCGTTTTTCATCCGAAAATTGATTTTTGGGACTGTACCAAAAATGATTCAAAATGTCAATTGGATCATGCCTCATGTTGAATAACCATTTTTTAAACCCTCACAGTGACCTAAATTGCCATTTTTACAGAGTTTTGCTTACTCAAAAGCTTCCATTTTGACCCGTTTCAGGCACAGAAATGACTTTAAACACACTTATTCTAGTTGACAAAGTCATAATTCACATCCAACAGTCATTTAGAGTCAAAAGATTAAATGTTAAAATTTCATCATTATAGACCATTTTGGGATCGTTCGACAGGTCCGGAGTCGTCGTTTTTCATCCGAAAATTGATTTTTTGGACTGTACCAAAAATGATTCAAAATGTCAATTGGATCATGCCTCATGTTGAATAACCACTTTTTAAACCCTCACAGTGACCAAAATTGCCATTTTTACAGAGTTTTGCTTACTCAAAAGCTTCAATTTTGACCCGTTTCAGGCACAGAAATGACTTTAAACACACTTATTTTAGTTGACAAATTCCTAATTCACATCCAACAGTAATTTAAAGTCAAAAGAATAAATGTTAAAATTTCATCATTATAGACCATTTTGGGATCGTTCGACAGGTCCGGAGTCATCGTTTTTCATCCGAAAATTGATTTTTTGGACTGTACCAAAAATGATTCAAAATGTCAATTGGATCATGCCTCATGTTGAATAACCACTTTTTAAACCCTCACAGTGACCAAAATTGCCATTTTTACAGAGTTTTGCTTACTCAAAAGCTTCCATTTTGACCCGTTTCAGGCACAGAAATGACTTTAAACACACTTATTCTAGTTGACAAAGTCATAATTCACATCCAACAGTAATTTAGAGTCAAAAGATTAAATGTTGAAATTTCATCATTATAGACCATTTTTGGATCGTTCGGCAGGTCCGGAGTCATCGTTTTTCATCCGAAAATTGATTTTTTGGACTGTACCAAAAATGATTCAAAATGTCAATTGGATCATGCCTCATGTTGAATAACCACTTTTTAAGCCCTCACAGTGACCAAAATCGCCATTTTTACAGAGTTTTGCTTACTCAAAAGCTTCCATTTTGACCCGTTTCAGGCACAGAAATGACTTTAAACACACTTATTCTAGTTGACAAAGTCATAATTCACATCCAACAGTAATTGAGAGTCAAAAGATTAAATGTTGAAATTTCATCATTATAGACCATTTTGGGATCGTTCGACAGGTCCGGAGTCATCGTTTTTCATCCGAACATTGATTTTTTGGACTGTACCAAAAATGATTCAAAATGTCAATTGGATCATGCCTCATGTTGAATAACCACTTTTTCAACCCTCACAGTGACCAAAATTGCCATTTTTACAGAGTTTTGCTTACTCAAAAGCTTCAATTTTGACCCGTTTCAGGCACAGAAATGACTTTAAACACACTTATTTTAGTTGACAAAGTCATAATTCACATCCAACAGTCATTTAGAGTCAAAAGATTAAATGTTGAAATTTCATCATTATAGACCATTTTGGGATGGTTCGACAGGTCCGGAGTCATCGTTTTTCATCCGAAAATTGATTTTTTGGACTGTACCAAAAATGATTCAAAATGTCAATTGGATCATGCCTCATGTTGAATAACCACTTTTTAAACCCTCACAGTGACCAAAATTGCCATTTTTAAAGAGTTTTGCTTACTCAAAAGCTTCAATTTTGACCCGTTTCAGGCACAGAAATGACTTTAAACACACTTATTTTAGTTGACAAAGTCCTAATTCACATCCAACAGTAATTTAGAGTCAAAAGATTAAATGTTAAAATTTCATCATTATAGACCATTTTGGGATCGTTCGACAGGTCCGGAGTCATCGTTTTTCATCCGAAAATTGATTTTTTGGACTGTACCAAAAATGATTCAAAATGTCAATTGGATCATGCCTCATGTTGAATAACCACTTTTTAAGCCCTCACAGTGACCAAAATCGCCATTTTTACAGAGTTTTGCTTACTCAAAAGCTTCCATTTTGACCCGTTTCAGGCACAGAAATGACTTTAAACACACTTATTCTAGTTGACAAAGTCATAATTCACATCCAACAGTAATTGAGAGTCAAAAGATTAAATGTTGAAATTTCATCATTATAGACCATTTTTGGATCGTTCGGCAGGTCCGGAGTCATCGTTTTTCATCCGAAAATTGATTTTTTGGACTGTACCAAAAATGATTCAAAATGTCAATTGGATCATGCCTCATGTTGAATAACCACTTTTTAAGCCCTCACAGTGACCAAAATCGCCATTTTTACAGAGTTTTGCTTACTCAAAAGCTTCCATTTTGACCCGTTTCAGGCACAGAAATGACTTTAAACACACTTATTCTAGTTGACAAAGTCATAATTCACATCCAACAGTAATTGAGAGTCAAAAGATTAAATGTTGAAATTTCATCATTATAGACCTTTTTGGGATCGTTCGACAGGTCCGGAGTCATCGTTTTTCATCCGAACATTGATTTTTTGGACTGTACCAAAAATGATTCAAAATGTCAATTGGATCATGCCTCATGTTGAATAACCACTTTTTAAACCCTCACAGTGACCAAAATTGCCATTTTTACAGACTTTTGCTTACTCAAAAGCTTCAAATTTGACCTGTTTCAGGCACAGAAATGACTTTAAACACACTTATTTTAGTTGACAAAGTCATAATTCACATCCAACAGTCATTTAGAGTCAAAAGATTAAATGTTAAAATTTCATCATTATAGACCATTTTGGGATCGTTCGACAGGTCCGGAGTCATCGTTTTTCATCCGAAAATTGATTTTTTGGACTGTACCAAAAATGATTCAAAATGTCAATTGGATCATGCCTCATGTTGAATAACCAATTTTTCAACCCTCACAGTGACCAAAAATGCCATTTTTACAGAGTTTTGCTTACTCAAAAGCTTCCATTTTGACCCGTTTCAGGCACAGAAATGACTTTAAACACACTTATTTTAGTTGACAAAGTCATAATTCACATCCAACAGTCATTTAGAGTCAAAAGATTAAATGTTGAAATTTCATCATTATAGACCATTTTGGGATGGTTCGACAGGTCCGGAGTCATCGTTTTTCATCCGAAAATTGATTTTTTGGACTGTACCAAAAATGATTCAAAATGTCAATTGGATCATGCCTCATGTTGAATAACCACTTTTTAAACCCTCACAGTGACCAAAATTGCCATTTTTAAAGAGTTTTGCTTACTCAAAAGCTTCAATTTTGACCCGTTTCAGGCACAGAAATGACTTTAAACACACTTATTTTAGTTGACAAAGTCCTAATTCACATCCAACAGTAATTTAGAGTCAAAAGATTAAATGTTAAAATTTCATCATTATAGACCATTTTGGGATCGTTCGACAGGTCCGGAGTCATCGTTTTTCATCCGAAAATTGATTTTTTGGACTGTACCAAAAATGATTCAAAATGTCAATTGGATCATGCCTCATGTTGAATAACCACTTTTTAAACCCTCACAGTGACCAAAATTGCCATTTTTACAGAGTTTTGCTTACTCAAAAGCTTCAATTTTGACCAATTTCAGGCACAGAAATGACTTTAAACACACTTATTTTAGTTGACAAAGTCCTAATTCACATCCGACAGTAATTTAGAGTCAAAAGATTAAATGTTAAAATGTCATCATTATAGACCATTTTGGGATCGTTCGACAGGTCCGGAGTCATCGTTTTTCATCCGAAAATTGATTTTTTGGACTGTACCAAAAATGATTCAAAATGTCAATTGCATCATGCCTCATGTTGAATAACCACTTTTTAAACCCTCACAGTGACCTAAATTGCCATTTTTACAGAGTTTTGCTTACTCAAAAGCTTCCATTTTGACCCGTTTCAGGCACAGAAATGACTTTAAACACACTTATTCTAGTTGACAAAGTCATAATTCACATCCAACAGTCATTTAGAGTCAAAAGATTAAATGTTAAAATTTCATCATTATAGACCATTTTGGGATCGTTCGACAGGTCCGGAGTCATCGTTTTTCATCCGAAAATTGATTTTTTGGACTGTACCAAAAATGATTCAAAATGTCAATTGGATCATGCCTCATGTTGAATAACCACTTTTTCAACCCTCACAGTGACCAAAATTGCCATTTTTACAGAGTTTTGCTTACTCAAAAGCTTCAATTTTGACCCGTTTCAGGCACAGAAATGACTTTAAACACACTTATTTTAGTTGACAAAGTCATAATTCACATCCAACAGTCATTTAGAGTCAAAAGATTAAATGTTAAAATTTCATCATTATAGACCATTTTGGGATCGTTCGACAGGTCCGGAGTCATCGTTTTTCATCCGAAAATTGATTTTTTGGACTGTACCAAAAATGATTCAAAATGTCAATTGGATCATGCCTCATGTTGAATAACCACTTTTTAAACCCTCACAGTAACCAAAATTGCCATTTTTACAGAGTTTTGCTTACTCAAAAGCTTCCATTTTGACCCGTTTCAGGCACAGAAATGACTTTAAACACACTTATTCTAGTTGACAAAGTCATAATTCACATCCAACAGTAATTTAGAGTCAAAAGATTAAATGTTAAAATTTCATCATTATAGAACATTTTGGGATCGTTCGACAGGTCCGGAGTCATCGTTTTTCATCCGAAAATTGATTTTTTGGACTGTACCAAAAATGATTCAAAATGTCAATTGGATCATGCCTCATGTTGAATAACAACTTTTTAAACCCTCACAGTGACCAAAATTGCCATTTTTACAGAGTTTTGCTTACTCAAAAGCTTCCATTTTGACCCGTTTCAGGCACAGAAATGACTTTAAACACACTTATTCTAGTTGACAAAGTCATAATTCACATCCAACAGTCATTTAGAATCAAAAGATTAAATGTTGAAATTTCATCATTATAGACCATTTTGGGATCGTTCGACAGGTCCGGAGTCATCGTTTTTCATCCGAAAATTTAATTTTTTTGGACTGTACCAAAAATGATTCAAAATGTCAATTGGATCATGCCTCATGTTGAATAACCACTTTTTAAACCCTCACAGTGACCAAAATTGCCATTTTTACAGAGTTTTGCTTACTCAAAAGCTTCAATTTTGACCCGTTTCAGGCACAGAAATGACTTTAAACACACTTATTTTAGTTGACAAAGTCATAATTCACATCCAACAGTCATTTAGAGTCAAAAGATTAAATGTTGAAATTTCATCATTATAGACCATTTTGGGATCGTTCGACAGGTCCGGAGTCATCGTTTTTCATCCGAAAATTGATTTTTTGGACTGTACCAAAAATGATTCAAAATGTCAATTGGATCATGCCTCATGTTGAATAACCACTTTTTAAACCCTCACAGTGACCAAAATTGCAATTTTTACAGAGTTTTGCTTACTCAAAAGCTTCAATTTTGACCCGTTTCAGGCACAGAAATGACTTTAAACACACTTATTTTAGTTGACAAAGTCCTAATTCACATCCAACAGTAATTTAGAATCAAAAGATTAAATGTTAAAATTTCATCATTATAGACCATTTTGGGACCGTTCGACAGGTCCGGAGTCATCGTTTTTCATCCGAAAATTGATTTTTTGGACTGTGCCAAAAATGATTCAAAATGTCAATTGGATCATGCCTCATGTTGAATAACCACTTTTTAAACCCTCACAGTAACCAAAATTGCCATTTTTACAGAGTTTTGCTTACTCAAAAGCTTCCATTTTGACCCGTTTCAGGCACAGAAATGACTTTAAACACACTTATTCTAGTTGACAAAGTCATAATTCACATCCAACAGTAATTTAGAGTCAAAAGATTAAATGTTAAAATTTCATCATTATAGACCATTTTGGGATCGTTCGACAGGTCCGGAGTCATCGTTTTTCATCCGAAAATTGATTTTTTGGACTGTACCAAAAATGATTCAAAATGTCAATTGGATCATGCCTCATGTTGAATAACCACTTTTTAAACCCTCACAGTGACCAAAATTGCCATTTTTACAGAGTTTTGCTTACTCAAAAGCTTCCATTTTGACCAGTTTCAGGCACAGAAATGACTTTAAACACACTTATTCTAGTTGACAAAATCATAATTCACATGCAACAGTAATTTAGAGTCAAAAGATTAAATGTTTAAATTTCATCATTATAGACCATTTTGGGATCGTTCGACAGGTCCGGAGTCATCGTTTTTCATCCGAAAATTGATTTTTCGGACTGTACCAAAAATGATTCAAAATGTCAATTGGATCATGCCTCATGTTGAATAACCACTTTTTAAACCCTCACAGTGACCAAAATTGCCATTTTTACAGAGTGTTGCTTACTCAAAAGCTTCAATTTTGACCGTTTCAGGCACAGAAATGACTGTAAACACACTTATTTTAGTTGACAAAGTCCTAATTCACATCCAACAGTCATTTAGAGTCAAAAGATTAAATGTTGAAATTTCATCATTATAGACCATTTTGGGATGGTTCGACAGGTCCGGAGTCATCGTTTTTCATCCGAAAATTGATTTTTTGGACTGTACCAAAAATGATTCAAAATGTCAATTGGATCATGCCTCATGTTGAATAACCACTTTTTAAACCCTTACAGTGACCAAAATTGCCATTTTTAAAGAGTTTTGCTTACTCAAAAGCTTCAATTTTGACCCGTTTCAGGCACAGAAATGACTTTAAACAAACTTATTTTAGTTGACAAAGTCCTAATTCACATCCAACAGTAATTTAGAGTCAAAAGATTAAATGTTAAAATTTCATCATTATAGACCATTTTGGGATCGTTCGACAGGTCCGGAGTCATTGTTTTTCATCCGAAAATTGATTTTTTGGACTGTACCAAAAATGATTCAAAATGTCAATTGGATCATGCCTCATGTTGAATAACCACTTTTTAAACCCTCACAGTGACCAAAATTGCCATTTTTACAGAGTTTTGCTTACTCAAAAGCTTCAATTTTGACCCGTTTCAGGCACAGAAATGACTTTAAACACACTTACTTTAGTTGACAAAGTCATAATTCACATCCAACAGTCATTTAGAGTCAAAAGATTAAATGTTGAAATTTCATCATTATAGACCATTTTGGGATCGTTCGACAGGTCCGGAGTCATCGTTTTTCATCCGAAAATTGATTTTTTGGACTGTACCAAAAATGATTCAAAATGTCAATTGGATCATGCCTCATGTTGAATAACCACTTTTTAAGCCCTCACAGTGACCAAAATCGCCATTTTTACAGAGTGTTGCTTACTCAAAAGCTTCCATTTTGACCCGTTTCAGGCACAGAAATGACTTTAAACACACTTATTCTAGTTGACAAAGTCATAATTCACATCCAACAGTAATTGAGAGTCAAAAGATTAAATGTTGAAATTTCATCATTATAGACCATTTTGGGATCGTTCGACAGGTCCGGAGTCATCGTTTTTCATCCGAACATTGATTTTTTGGACTGTACCAAAAATGATTCAAAATGTCAATTGGATCATGCCTCATGTTGAATAACCACTTTTTAAACCCTCACAGTGACCAAAATTGCCATTTTTACAGAGTTTTGCTTACTCAAAAGCTTCAAATTTGACCTGTTTCAGGCACAGAAATGACTTTAAACACACTTATTCTAGTTGACAAAATCATAATTCACATGCAACAGTAATTTAGAGTCAAAAGATTAAATGTTTAAATTTCATCATTATAGACCATTTTGGGATCGTTCGACAGGTCCGGAGTCATCGTTTTTCATCCGAAAATTGATTTTTCGGACTGTACCAAAAATGATTCAAAATGTCAATTGGATCATGCCTCATGTTGAATAACCACTTTTTAAACCCTCACAGTGACCAAAATTGCCATTTTTACAGAGTGTTGCTTACTCAAAAGCTTCAATTTTGACCGTTTCAGGCACAGAAATGACTGTAAACACACTTATTTTAGTTGACAAAGTCCTAATTCACATCCAACAGTCATTTAGAGTCAAAAGATTAAATGTTGAAATTTCATCATTATAGACCATTTTGGGATGGTTCGACAGGTCCGGAGTCATCGTTTTTCATCCGAAAATTGATTTTTTGGACTGTACCAAAAATGATTCAAAATGTCAATTGGATCATGCCTCATGTTGAATAACCACTTTTTAAACCCTTACAGTGACCAAAATTGCCATTTTTAAAGAGTTTTGCTTACTCAAAAGCTTCAATTTTGACCCGTTTCAGGCACAGAAATGACTTTAAACAAACTTATTTTAGTTGACAAAGTCCTAATTCACATCCAACAGTAATTTAGAGTCAAAAGATTAAATGTTAAAATTTCATCATTATAGACCATTTTGGGATCGTTCGACAGGTCCGGAGTCATTGTTTTTCATCCGAAAATTGATTTTTTGGACTGTACCAAAAATGATTCAAAATGTCAATTGGATCATGCCTCATGTTGAATAACCACTTTTTAAACCCTCACAGTGACCAAAATTGCCATTTTTACAGAGTTTTGCTTACTCAAAAGCTTCAATTTTGACCCGTTTCAGGCACAGAAATGACTTTAAACACACTTACTTTAGTTGACAAAGTCATAATTCACATCCAACAGTCATTTAGAGTCAAAAGATTAAATGTTGAAATTTCATCATTATAGACCATTTTGGGATCGTTCGACAGGTCCGGAGTCATCGTTTTTCATCCGAAAATTGATTTTTTGGACTGTACCAAAAATGATTCAAAATGTCAATTGGATCATGCCTCATGTTGAATAACCACTTTTTAAGCCCTCACAGTGACCAAAATCGCCATTTTTACAGAGTGTTGCTTACTCAAAAGCTTCCATTTTGACCCGTTTCAGGCACAGAAATGACTTTAAACACACTTATTCTAGTTGACAAAGTCATAATTCACATCCAACAGTAATTGAGAGTCAAAAGATTAAATGTTGAAATTTCATCATTATAGACCATTTTGGGATCGTTCGACAGGTCCGGAGTCATCGTTTTTCATCCGAACATTGATTTTTTGGACTGTACCAAAAATGATTCAAAATGTCAATTGGATCATGCCTCATGTTGAATAACCACTTTTTAAACCCTCACAGTGACCAAAATTGCCATTTTTACAGAGTTTTGCTTACTCAAAAGCTTCAAATTTGACCTGTTTCAGGCACAGAAATGACTTTAAACACACTTATTTTAGTTGACAAAGTCATAATTCACATCCAACAGTCATTTAGAGTCAAAAGATTAAATGTTAAAATTTCATCATTATAGACCATTTTGGGATCGTTCGACAAGTCCGGAGTCATCGTTTTTCATCCGAAAATTGATTTTTTGGACTGTACCAAAAATGATTCAAAATGTCAATTGGATCATGCCTCATGTTGAATAACCACTTTTTAAACCCTCACAGTGACCAAAATTGCCATTTTTACAGAGTTTTGCTTACTCAAAAGCTTCCATTTTGACCCGTTTCAGGCACAGAAATGACTTTAAACACACTTATTTTAGTTGACAAAGTCATAATTCACATCCAACAGTCATTTAGAGTCAAAAGATTAAATGTTGAAATTTCATCATTATAGACCATTTTGGGATGGTTCGACAGGTCTGGAGTCATCGTTTTTCATCCGAAAATTGATTTTTTGGACTGTACCAAAAATGATTCAAAATGTCAATTGGATCATGCCTCATGTTGAATAACCACTTTTTAAACCCTCACAGTGACCAAAATTGCCATTTTTAAAGAGTTTTGCTTACTCAAAAGCTTCAATTTTGACCCGTTTCAGGCACAGAAATGACTTTAAACACACTTATTTTAGTTGACAAAGTCCTAATTCACATCCAACAGTAATTTAGAGTCAAAAGATTAAATGTTAAAATTTCATCATTATAGACCATTTTGGGATCGTTCGACAGGTCCGGAGTCATCGTTTTTCATCCGAAAATTGATTTTTTGGACTGTACCAAAAATGATTCAAAATGTCAATTGGATCATGCCTCATGTTGAATAACCACTTTTTAAACCCTCACAGTGACCAAAATTGCCATTTTTACAGAGTTTTGCTTACTCAAAAGCTTCAATTTTGACCAATTTCAGGCACAGAAATGACTTTAAACACACTTATTTTAGTTGACAAAGTCCTAATTCACATCCGACAGTAATTTAGAGTCAAAAGATTAAATGTTAAAATTTCATCATTATAGACCATTTTGGGATCGTTCGACAGGTCCGGAGTCATCGTTTTTCATCCGAAAATTGATTTTTTGGACTGTACCAAAAATGATTCAAAATGTCAATTGGATCATGCCTCATGTTGAATAACCACTTTTTAAACCCTCACAGTGACCTAAATTGCCATTTTTACAGAGTTTTGCTTACTCAAAAGCTTCCATTTTGACCCGTTTCAGGCACAGAAATGACATTAAACACACTTATTCTAGTTGACAAAGTCATAATTCACATCCAACAGTCATTTAGAGTCAAAAGATTAAATGTTAAAATTTCATCATTATAGACCATTTTGGGATCGTTCGACAGGTCCGGAGTCATCGTTTTTCATCCGAAAATTGATTTTTGGGACTGTACCAAAAATGATTCAAAATGTCAATTGGATCATGCCTCATGTTGAATAACCACTTTTTAAACCCTCACAGTGACCAAAATTGCCATTTTTACAGAGTTTTGCTTACTCAAAAGCTTCCATTTTGACCCGTTTCAGGCACAGAAATGACTTTAAACACACTTATTCTAGTTGACAAAATCATAATTCACATCCAACAGTAATTTAGAGTCAAAAGATTAAATGTTTAAATTTCATCATTATAGACCATTTTGGGATCGTTCGACAGGTCCGGAGTCGTCGTTTTTCATCCGAAAATTGATTTTATGGACTGTACCAAAAATGATTCAAAATGTCAATTGGATCATGCCTCATGTTGAATAACCACTTTTTAAACCCTCACAGTGACCAAAATTGCCATTTTTACAGAGTGTTGCTTACTCAAAAGCTTCAATTTTGACCCGTTTCAGGCACAGAAATGACTGTAAACACACTTATTTTAGTTGACAAAGTCCTAATTCACATCCAACAGTCATTTAGAGTCAAAAGATTAAATGTTGAAATTTCATCATTATAGACCATTTTGGGATGGTTCGACAGGTCCGGAGTCATCGTTTTTCATCCGAAAATTGATTTTTTGGACTGTACCAAAAATGATTCAAAATGTCAATTGGATCATGCCTCATGTTGAATACCCACTTTTTAAACCCTTACAGTGACCAAAATTGCCATTTTTAAAGAGTTTTGCTTACTCAAAAGCTTCAATTTTGACCCGTTTCAGGCACAGAAATGACTTTAAACACACTTATTTTAGTTGACAAAGTCCTAATTCACATCCAACAGTAATTTAGAGTCAAAAGATTAAATGTTAAAATTTCATCATTATAGACCATTTTGGGATCGTTCGACAGGTCCGGAGTCATTGTTTTTCATCCGAAAATTGATTTTTTGGACTGTACCAAAAATGATTCAAAATGTCAATTGGATCATGCCTCATGTTGAATAACCACTTTTTAAACCCTCACAGTGACCAAAATTGCCATTTTTACAGAGTTTTGCTTACTCAAAAGCTTCAATTTTGACCCGTTTCAGGCACAGAAATGACTTTAAACACACTTACTTTAGTTGACAAAGTCATAATTCACATCCAACAGTCATTTAGAGTCAAAAGATTAAATGTTGAAATTTCATCATTATAGACCATTTTGGGATCGTTCGACAGGTCCGGAGTCATCGTTTTTCATCCGAAAATTGATTTTTTGGACTGTACCAAAAATGATTCAAAATGTCAATTGGATCATGCCTCATGTTGAATAACCACTTTTTAAGCCCTCACAGTGACCAAAATCGCCATTTTTACAGAGTTTTGCTTACTCAAAAGCTTCCATTTTGACCCGTTTCAGGCACAGAAATGACTTTAAACACACTTATTCTAGTTGACAAAGTCATAATTCACATCCAACAGTAATTGAGAGTCAAAAGATTAAATGTTGAAATTTCATCATTATAGACCATTTTGGGATCGTTCGACAGGTCCGGAGTCATCGTTTTTCATCCGAACATTGATTTTTTGGACTGTACCAAAAATGATTCAAAATGTCAATTGGATCATGCCTCATGTTGAATAACCACTTTTTAAACCCTCACAGTGACCAAAATTGCCATTTTTACAGAGTTTTGCTTACTCAAAAGCTTCAAATTTGACCTGTTTCAGGCACAGAAATGACTTTAAACACACTTATTTTAGTTGACAAAGTCATAATTCACATCCAACAGTCATTTAGAGTCAAAAGATTAAATGTTAAAATTTCATCATTATAGACCATTTTGGGATCGTTCGACAGGTCCGGAGTCATCGTTTTTCATCCGAAAATTGATTTTTTGGACTGTACCAAAAATGATTCAAAATGTCAATTGGATCATGCCTCATGTTGAATAACCACTTTTTAAACCCTCACAGTGACCAAAATTGCCATTTTTACAGAGTTTTGCTTACTCAAAAGCTTCCATTTTGACCCGTTTCAGGCACAGAAATGACTTTAAACACACTTATTTTAGTTGACAAAGTCATAATTCACATCCAACAGTCATTTAGAGTCAAAAGATTAAATGTTGAAATTTCATCATTATAGACCATTTTGGGATGGTTCGACAGGTCCGGAGTCATCGTTTTTCATCCGAAAATTGATTTTTTGGACTGTACCAAAAATGATTCAAAATGTCAATTGGATCATGCCTCATGTTGAATAACCACTTTTTAAACCCTCACAGTGACCAAAATTGCCATTTTTAAAGAGTTTTGCTTACTCAAAAGCTTCAATTTTGACCCGTTTCAGGCACAGAAATGACTTTAAACACACTTATTTTAGTTGACAAAGTCCTAATTCACATCCAACAGTAATTTAGAGTCAAAAGATTAAATGTTAAAATTTCATCATTATAGACCATTTTGGGATCGTTCGACAGGTCCGGAGTCATCGTTTTTCATCCGAAAATTGATTTTTTGGACTGTACCAAAAATGATTCAAAATGTCAATTGGATCATGCCTCATGTTGAATAACCACTTTTTAAACCCTCACAGTGACCAAAATTGCCATTTTTACAGAGTTTTGCTTACTCAAAAGCTTCAATTTTGACCAATTTCAGGCACAGAAATGACTTTAAACACACTTATTTTAGTTGACAAAGTCCTAATTCACATCCGACAGTAATTTAGAGTCAAAAGATTAAATGTTAAAATTTCATCATTATAGACCATTTTGGGATCGTTCGACAGGTCCGGAGTCATCGTTTTTCATCCGAAAATTGATTTTTTGGACTGTACCAAAAATGATTCAAAATGTCAATTGGATCATGCCTCATGTTGAATAACCACTTTTTAAACCCTCACAGTGACCTAAATTGCCATTTTTTCAGAGTTTTGCTTACTCAAAAGCTTCCATTTTGACCCGTTTCAGGCACAGAAATGACTTTAAACACACTTATTCTAGTTGACAAAGTCATAATTCACATCCAACAGTCATTTAGAGTCAAAAGATTAAATGTTAAAATTTCATCATTATAGACCATTTTGGGATCGTTCGACAGGTCCGGAGTCATCGTTTTTCATCCGAAAATTGATTTTTGGGACTGTACCAAAAATGATTCAAAATGTCAATTGGATCATGCCTCATGTTGAATAACCACTTTTTAAACCCTCACAGTGACCAAAATTGCCATTTTTACAGAGTTTTGCTTACTCAAAAGCTTCCATTTTGACCCGTTTCAGGCACAGAAATGACTTTAAACACACTTATTCTAGTTGACAAAATCATAATTCACATCCAACAGTAATTTAGAGTCAAAAGATTAAATGTTTAAATTTCATCATTATAGACCATTTTGGGATCGTTCGACAGGTCCGGAGTCGTCGTTTTTCATCCGAAAATTGATTTTATGGACTGTACCAAAAATGATTCAAAATGTCAATTTGATCATGCCTCATGTTGAATAACCACTTTTTAAACCCTCACAGTGACCAAAATTGCCATTTTTACAGAGTTTTGCTTACTCAAAAGCTTCAATTTAGACCCGTTTCAGGCACAGAAATGACTTTAAACACACTTATTTTAGTTGACAAATTCCTAATTCACATCCAACAGTAATTTATAGTCAAAAGAATAAATGTTAAAATTTCATCATTATAGACCATTTTGGGATCGTTCGACAGGTCTGGAGTCATCGTTTTTCATCCGAAAATTGATTTTTTGGACTGTACCAAAAATGATTCAAAATGTCAATTGGATCATGCCTCATGTTGAATAACCACTTTTTAAACCCTCACAGTGACCAAAATTGCCATTTTTACAGAGTTTTGCTTACTCAAAAGCTTCAATTTTGACCCGTTTCAAGCACCGAAATGACTTTAAACACACTTATTTTTGTTGACAAAGTCCAAATTCACATCCAATAGTAATTTAGAGTCAAAAGATTAAATGTTAAAATTTCATCATTATAGACCATTTTGGGATCGTTCGACAGGTCCGGAGTCATTGTTTTTCATCCGAAAATTGATTTTTTTGACTGTACCAAAAATGATTCAAAATGTCAATTGGATCCTGCCTCATGTTGAATAACCACTTTTTAAACCCTCACAGTGACCAAAATTGCCATTTTTAAAGAGTTTTGCTTACTCAAAAGCTTCAATTTTGACCCGTTTCAGGCACAGAAATAACTTTAAACACACTTATTCTAGTTGACAAAGTCATAATTCACATCCAACAGTAATTTAGAGTCAAAAGATTAAATGTTGAAATTTCATCATTATAGACCATTTTTGGATCGTTCGGCAGGTCCGGAGTCATCGTTTTTCATCCGAAAATTGATTTTTTGGACTGTACCAAAAATGATTCAAAATGTCAATTGGATCATGCCTCATGTTGAATAACCACTTTTTAAACCCTCACAGTGACCAAAATTGCCATTTTTACAGAGTTTTGCTTACTCAAAAGCTTCCATTTTGACCCGTTTCAGGCACAGAAATGACTTTAAACACACTTATTCTAGTTGACAAAATCATAATTCACATCCAACAGTAATTTAGAGTCAAAAGATTAAATGTTTAAATTTCATCATTATAGACCATTTTGGGATCGTTCGACAGGTCCGGAGTCGTCGTTTTTCATCCGAAAATTGATTTTATGGACTGTACCAAAAATGATTCAAAATGTCAATTGGATCATGCCTCATGTTGAATAACCACTTTTTAAACCCTCACAGTGACCAAAATTGCCATTTTTACAGAGTGTTGCTTACTCAAAAGCTTCAATTTTGACCCGTTTCAGGCACAGAAATGACTGTAAACACACTTATTTTAGTTGACAAAGTCCTAATTCACATCCAACAGTCATTTAGAGTCAAAAGATTAAATGTTGAAATTTCATCATTATAGACCATTTTGGGATGGTTCGACAGGTCCGGAGTCATCGTTTTTCATCCGAAAATTGATTTTTTGGACTGTACCAAAAATGATTCAAAATGTCAATTGGATCATGCCTCATGTTGAATAACCACTTTTTAAACCCTTACAGTGACCAAAATTGCCATTTTTAAAGAGTTTTGCTTACTCAAAAGCTTCAATTTTGACCCGTTTCAGGCACAGAAATGACTTTAAACACACTTATTTTAGTTGACAAAGTCCTAATTCACATCCAACAGTAATTTAGAGTCAAAAGATTAAATGTTAAAATTTCATCATTATAGACCATTTTGGGATCGTTCGACAGGTCCGGAGTCATTGTTTTTCATCCGAAAATTGATTTTTTGGACTGTACCAAAAATGATTCAAAATGTCAATTGGATCATGCCTCATGTTGAATAACCACTTTTTAAACCCTCACAGTGACCAAAATTGCCATTTTTACAGAGTTTTGCTTACTCAAAAGCTTCAATTTTGACCCGTTTCAGGCACAGAAATGACTTTAAACACACTTACTTTAGTTGACAAAGTCATAATTCACATCCAACAGTCATTTAGAGTCAAAAGATTAAATGTTGAAATTTCATCATTATAGACCATTTTGGGATCGTTCGACAGGTCCGGAGTCATCGTTTTTCATCCGAAAATTGATTTTTTGGACTGTACCAAAAATGATTCAAAATGTCAATTGGATCATGCCTCATGTTGAATAACCACTTTTTAAGCCCTCACAGTGACCAAAATCGCCATTTTTACAGAGTTTTGCTTACTCAAAAGCTTCCATTTTGACCCGTTTCAGGCACAGAAATGACTTTAAACACACTTATTCTAGTTGACAAAGTCATAATTCACATCCAACAGTAATTGAGAGTCAAAAGATTAAATGTTGAAATTTCATCATTATAGACCATTTTGGGATCGTTCGACAGGTCCGGAGTCATCGTTTTTCATCCGAACATTGATTTTTTGGACTGTACCAAAAATGATTCAAAATGTCAATTGGATCATGCCTCATGTTGAATAACCACTTTTTAAACCCTCACAGTGACCAAAATTGCCATTTTTACAGAGTTTTGCTTACTCAAAAGCTTCAAATTTGACCTGTTTCAGGCACAGAAATGACTTTAAACACACTTATTTTAGTTGACAAAGTCATAATTCACATCCAACAGTCATTTAGAGTCAAAAGATTAAATGTTAAAATTTCATCATTATAGACCATTTTGGGATCGTTCGACAAGTCCGGAGTCATCGTTTTTCATCCGAAAATTGATTTTTTGGACTGTACCAAAAATGATTCAAAATGTCAATTGGATCATGCCTCATGTTGAATAACCACTTTTTAAACCCTCACAGTGACCAAAATTGCCATTTTTACAGAGTTTTGCTTACTCAAAAGCTTCCATTTTGACCCGTTTCAGGCACAGAAATGACTTTAAACACACTTATTTTAGTTGACAAAGTCATAATTCACATCCAACAGTCATTTAGAGTCAAAAGATTAAATGTTGAAATTTCATCATTATAGACCATTTTGGGATGGTTCGACAGGTCCGGAGTCATCGTTTTTCATCCGAAAATTGATTTTTTGGACTGTACCAAAAATGATTCAAAATGTCAATTGGATCATGCCTCATGTTGAATAACCACTTTTTAAACCCTCACAGTGACCAAAATTGCCATTTTTAAAGAGTTTTGCTTACTCAAAAGCTTCAATTTTGACCCGTTTCAGGCACAGAAATGACTTTAAACACACTTATTTTAGTTGACAAAGTCCTAATTCACATCCAACAGTAATTTAGAGTCAAAAGATTAAATGTTAAAATTTCATCATTATAGACCATTTTGGGATCGTTCGACAGGTCCGGAGTCATCGTTTTTCATCCGAAAATTGATTTTTTGGACTGTACCAAAAATGATTCAAAATGTCAATTGGATCATGCCTCATGTTGAATAACCACTTTTTAAACCCTCACAGTGACCAAAATTGCCATTTTTACAGAGTTTTGCTTACTCAAAAGCTTCAATTTTGACCAATTTCAGGCACAGAAATGACTTTAAACACACTTATTTTAGTTGACAAAGTCCTAATTCACATCCGACAGTAATTTAGAGTCAAAAGATTAAATGTTAAAATTTCATCATTATAGACCATTTTGGGATCGTTCGACAGGTCCGGAGTCATCGTTTTTCATCCGAAAATTGATTTTTTGGACTGTACCAAAAATGATTCAAAATGTCAATTGGATCATGCCTCATGTTGAATAACCACTTTTTAAACCCTCACAGTGACCTAAATTGCCATTTTTACAGAGTTTTGCTTACTCAAAAGCTTCCATTTTGACCCGTTTCAGGCACAGAAATGACTTTAAACACACTTATTCTAGTTGACAAAATCATAATTCACATCCAACAGTAATTTAGAGTCAAAAGATTAAATGTTTAAATTTCATCATTATAGACCATTTTGGGATCGTTCGACAGGTCCGGAGTCGTCGTTTTTCATCCGAAAATTGATTTTATGGACTGTACCAAAAATGATTCAAAATGTCAATTGGATCATGCCTCATGTTGAATAACCACTTTTTAAACCCTCACAGTGACCAAAATTGCCATTTTTACAGAGTTTTGCTTACTCAAAAGCTTCAATTTTGACCCGTTTCAGGCACAGAAATGACTTTAAACACACTTATTTTAGTTGACAAATTCCTAATTCACATCCAACAGTAATTTATAGTCAAAAGAATAAATGTTAAAATTTCATCATTATAGACCATTTTGGGATCGTTCGACAGGTCTGGAGTCATCGTTTTTCATCCGAAAATTGATTTTTTGGACTGTACCAAAAATGATTCAAAATGTCAATTGGATCATGCCTCATGTTGAATAACCACTTTTTAAACCCTCACAGTGACCAAAATTGCCATTTTTACAGAGTTTTGCTTACTCAAAAGCTTCAATTTTGACCCGTTTCAGGCACAGAAATGACTTTAAACACACTTATTTTTGTTGACAAAGTCCTAATTCACATCCAATAGTAATTTAGAGTCAAAAGATTAAATGTTAAAATTTCATCATTATAGACCATTTTGGGATCGTTCGACAGGTCCGGAGTCATTGTTTTTCATCCGAAAATTGATTTTTTTGACTGTACCAAAAATGATTCAAAATGTCAATTGGATCATGCCTCATGTTGAATAACCACTTTTTAAACCCTCACAGTGACCAAAATTGCCATTTTTAAAGAGTTTTGCTTACTCAAAAGCTTCAATTTTGACCCGTTTCAGGCACAGAAATAACTTTAAACACACTTATTCTAGTTGACAAAGTCATAATTCACATCCAACAGTAATTTAGAGTCAAAAGATTAAATGTTGAAATTTCATCATTATAGACCATTTTTGGATCGTTCGGCAGGTCCGGAGTCATCGTTTTTCATCCGAAAATTGATTTTTTGGACTGTACCAAAAATGATTCAAAATGTCAATTGGATCATGCCTCATGTTGAATAACCACTTTTTAAGCCCTCACAGTGACCAAAATTGCCATTTTTACAGAGTTTTGCTTACTCAAAAGCTTCCATTTTGACCCGTTTCAGGCACAGAAATGACTTTAAACACACTTATTCTAGTTGACAAAGTCATAATTCACATCCAACAGTAATTGAGAGTCAAAAGATTAAATGTTGAAATTTCATCATTATAGACCATTTTGGGATCGTTCGACAGGTCCGGAGTCATCGTTTTTCATCCGAACATTGATTTTTTGGACTGTACCAAAAATGATTCAAAATGTCAATTGGATCATGCCTCATGTTGAATAACCACTTTTTAAACCCTCACAGTGACCAAAATTGCCATTTTTACAGAGTTTTGCTTACTCAAAAGCTTCAAATTTGACCTGTTTCAGGCACAGAAATGACTTTAAACACACTTATTTTAGTTGACAAAGTCATAATTCACATCCAACAGTCATTTAGAGTCAAAAGATTAAATGTTAAAATTTCATCATTATAGACCATTTTGGGATCGTTCGACAGGTCCGGAGTCATCGTTTTTCATCCGAAAATTGATTTTTTGGACTGTACCAAAAATGATTCAAAATGTCAATTGGATCATGCCTCATGTTGAATAACCACTTTTTAAACTCTCACAGTGACCAAAATTGCCATTTTTAAAGAGTTTTGCTTACTCAAAAGCTTCAATTTTGACCCGTTTCAGGCACAGAAATGACTTTAAACACACTTATTTTAGTTGACAAAGTCCTAATTCACATCCAACAGTAATTTAGAGTCAAAAGATTAAATGTTAAAATTTCATCATTATAGACCATTTTGGGATCGTTCGACAGGTCCGGAGTCATTGTTTTTCATCCGAAAATTGATTTTTTGGACTGTACCAAAAATGATTCAAAATGTCAATTGGATCATGCCTCATGTTGAATAACCACTTTTTAAACCCTCACAGTGACCAAAATTGCCATTTTTACAGAGTTTTGCTTACTCAAAAGCTTCAATTTTGACCCGTTTCAGGCACAGAAATGACTTTAAACACACTTACTTTAGTTGACAAAGTTATAATTCACATCCAACAGTCATTTAGAGTCAAAAGATTAAATGTTGAAATTTCATCATTATAGACCATTTTGGGATCGTTCAACAGGTCCGGAGTCATCGTTTTTCATCCGAAAATTGATTTTTTGGACTGTACCAAAAATGATTCAAAATGTCAATTGGATCATGCCTCATGTTGAATAACCACTTTTTAAACCCTCACAGTGACCAAAATTGCCATTTTTACAGAGTTTTGCTTACTCAAAAGCCTCAATTTTGACCAATTTCAGGCACAAAAATGACTTTAAACACACTTATTTTAGTTGACAAAGTCCTAATTCACATCCAACAGTAATTTAGAGTCAAAAGATTAAATGTTAAAATTTCATCATTATAGACCATTTTGGGATCGTTCGACAGGTACGGAGTCATCGTTTTTCATCCGAAAATTGATTTTTTGGACTGTACCAAAAAAGATTCAAAATGTCAATTGGATCATGCCTCATGTTGAATAACCACTTTTTAAACCCTCACAGTGACCAAAATTGCCATTTTTACAGAGTTTTGCTTACTCAAAAGCTTCCATTTTGACCCGTTTCAGGCACAGAAATGACTTTAAACACACTTATTCTAGTTGACAAAGTCATAATTCACATCCAACAGTCATTTAGAGTCAAAAGATTAAATGTTAAAATGTCATCATTATAGACCATTTTTTGGGATCGTTCGACAGGTCCGGAGTCATCGTTTTTCATCCGAAAATTGATTTTTGGGACTGTACCAAAAATGATTCAAAATGTCAATTGGATCATGCCTCATGTTGAATAACCACTTTTTAAACCCTCACAGTGACCAAAATTGCCATTTTTACAGAGTTTTGCTTACTCAAAAGCTTCCATTTTGACCCGTTTCAGGCACAGAAATGACTTTAAACACACTTATTCTAGTTGACAAAGTCATAATTCACATCCAACAGTCATTTAGAGTCAAAAGATTAAATGTTGAAATGTCATCATTATAGACCATTTTGGGATCGTTCGACAGGTCCGGAGTCATCGTTTTTCATCCGAAAATTGATTTTTTGGACTGTACCAAAAATGATTCAAAATGTCAATTGGATCATGCCTCATGTTGAATAACCACTTTTTCAACCCTCACAGTGACCAAAATTGCCATTTTTACAGAGTTTTGCTTACTCAAAAGCTTCAATTTTGACCCGTTTCAGGCACAGAAATGACTTTAAACACACTTATTTTAGTTGACAAAGTCATAATTCACATCCAACAGTCATTTAGAGTCAAAAGATTAAATGTTAAAATTTCATCATTATAGACCATTTTGGGATCGTTCGACAGGTCCGGAGTCATCGTTTTTCATCCGAAAATTGATTTTTTGGACTGTACCAAAAATGATTCAAAATGTCAATTGGATCATGCCTCATGTTGAATAACCACTTTTTAAACCCTCACAGTAACCAAAATTGCCATTTTTACAGAGTTTTGCTTACTCAAAAGCTTCCATTTTGACCCGTTTCAGGCACAGAAATGACTTTAAACACACTTATTCTAGTTGACAAAGTCATAATTCACATCCAACAGTAATTTAGAGTCAAAAGATTAAATGTTAAAATTTCATCATTATAGACCATTTTGGGATCGTTCGACAGGTCCGGAGTCATCGTTTTTCATCCGAAAATTGATTTTTTGGACTGTACCAAAAATGATTCAAAATGTCAATTGGATCATGCCTCATGTTGAATAACCACTTTTTAAACCCTCACAGTGACCAAAATTGCCATTTTTACAGAGTTTTGCTTACTCAAAAGCTTCCATTTTGACCCGTTTCAGGCACAGAAATGACTTTAAACACACTTATTCTAGTTGACAAAGTCATAATTCACATCCAACAGTCATTTAGAATCAAAAGATTAAATGTTGAAATTTCATCATTATAGACCATTTTGGGATCGTTCGACAGGTCCGGAGTCATCGTTTTTCATCCGAAAATTGATTTTTTTGGACTGTACCAAAAATGATTCAAAATGTCAATTGGATCATGCCTCATGTTGAATAACCACTTTTTAAACCCTCACAGTGACCAAAATTGCCATTTTTACAGAGTTTTGCTTACTCAAAAGCTTCAATTTTGACCCGTTTCAGGCACAGAAATGACTTTAAACACACTTATTTTAGTTGACAAAGTCATAATTCACATCCAACAGTCATTTAGAGTCAAAAGATTAAATGTTGAAATTTCATCATTATAGACCATTTTGGGATCGTTCGACAGGTCCGGAGTCATCGTTTTTCATCCGAAAATTGATTTTTTGGACTGTACCAAAAATGATTCAAAATGTCAATTGGATCATGCCTCATGTTGAATAACCACTTTTTAAACCCTCACAGTGACCAAAATTGCAATTTTTACAGAGTTTTGCTTACTCAAAAGCTTCAATTTTGACCCGTTTCAGGCACAGAAATGACTTTAAACACACTTATTTTAGTTGACAAAGTCCTAATTCACATCCAACAGTAATTTAGAGTCAAAAGATTAAATGTTAAAATTTCATCATTATAGACCATTTTGGGATCGTTCGACAGGTCCGGAGTCATCGTTTTTCATCCGAAAATTGATTTTTTGGACTGTGCCAAAAATGATTCAAAATGTCAATTGGATCATGCCTCATGTTGAATAACCACTTTTTAAACCCTCACAGTAACCAAAATTGCCATTTTTACAGAGTTTTGCTTACTCAAAAGCTTCCATTTTGACCCGTTTCAGGCACAGAAATGACTTTAAACACACTTATTCTAGTTGACAAAGTCATAATTCACATCCAACAGTAATTTAGAGTCAAAAGATTAAATGTTAAAATTTCATCATTATAGACCATTTTGGGATCGTTCGACAGGTCCGGAGTCATCGTTTTTCATCCGAAAATTGATTTTTTGGACTGTACCAAAAATGATTCAAAATGTCAATTGGATCATGCCTCATGTTGAATAACCACTTTTTAAACCCTCACAGTGACCAAAATTGCCATTTTTACAGAGTTTTGCTTACTCAAAAGCTTCCATTTTGACCAGTTTCAGGCACAGAAATGACTTTAAACACACTTATTCTAGTTGACAAAATCATAATTCACATGCAACAGTAATTTAGAGTCAAAAGATTAAATGTTTAAATTTCATCATTATAGACCATTTTGGGATCGTTCGACAGGTCCGGAGTCATCGTTTTTCATCCGAAAATTGATTTTTCGGACTGTACCAAAAATGATTCAAAATGTCAATTGGATCATGCCTCATGTTGAATAACCACTTTTTAAACCCTCACAGTGACCAAAATTGCCATTTTTACAGAGTGTTGCTTACTCAAAAGCTTCAATTTTGACCCGTTTCAGGCACAGAAATGACTGTAAACACACTTATTTTAGTTGACAAAGTCCTAATTCACATCCAACAGTCATTTAGAGTCAAAAGATTAAATGTTGAAATTTCATCATTATAGACCATTTTGGGATGGTTCGACAGGTCCGGAGTCATCGTTTTTCATCCGAAAATTGATTTTTTGGACTGTACCAAAAATGATTCAAAATGTCAATTGGATCATGCCTCATGTTGAATAACCACTTTTTAAACCCTCACAGTGACCAAAATTGCAATTTTTACAGAGTTTTGCTTACTCAAAAGCTTCAATTTTGACCCGTTTCAGGCACAGAAATGACTTTAAACACACTTATTTTAGTTGACAAAGTCCTAATTCACATCCAACAGTAATTTAGAGTCAAAAGATTAAATGTTAAAATTTCATCATTATAGACCATTTTGGGATCGTTCGACAGGTCCGGAGTCATCGTTTTTCATCCGAAAATTGATTTTTTGGACTGTGCCAAAAATGATTCAAAATGTCAATTGGATCATGCCTCATGTTGAATAACCACTTTTTAAACCCTCACAGTAACCAAAATTGCCATTTTTACAGAGTTTTGCTTACTCAAAAGCTTCCATTTTGACCCGTTTCAGGCACAGAAATGACTTTAAACACACTTATTCTAGTTGACAAAGTCATAATTCACATCCAACAGTAATTTAGAGTCAAAAGATTAAATGTTAAAATTTCATCATTATAGACCATTTTGGGATCGTTCGACAGGTCCGGAGTCATCGTTTTTCATCCGAAAATTGATTTTTTGGACTGTACCAAAAATGATTCAAAATGTCAATTGGATCATGCCTCATGTTGAATAACCACTTTTTAAACCCTCACAGTGACCAAAATTGCCATTTTTACAGAGTTTTGCTTACTCAAAAGCTTCCATTTTGACCAGTTTCAGGCACAGAAATGACTTTAAACACACTTATTCTAGTTGACAAAATCATAATTCACATGCAACAGTAATTTAGAGTCAAAAGATTAAATGTTTAAATTTCATCATTATAGACCATTTTGGGATCGTTCGACAGGTCCGGAGTCATCGTTTTTCATCCGAAAATTGATTTTTCGGACTGTACCAAAAATGATTCAAAATGTCAATTGGATCATGCCTCATGTTGAATAACCACTTTTTAAACCCTCACAGTGACCAAAATTGCCATTTTTACAGAGTGTTGCTTACTCAAAAGCTTCAATTTTGACCCGTTTCAGGCACAGAAATGACTGTAAACACACTTATTTTAGTTGACAAAGTCCTAATTCACATCCAACAGTCATTTAGAGTCAAAAGATTAAATGTTGAAATTTCATCATTATAGACCATTTTGGGATGGTTCGACAGGTCCGGAGTCATCGTTTTTCATCCGAAAATTGATTTTTTGGACTGTACCAAAAATGATTCAAAATGTCAATTGGATCATGCCTCATGTTGAATAACCACTTTTTAAACCCTTACAGTGACCAAAATTGCCATTTTTAAAGAGTTTTGCTTACTCAAAAGCTTCAATTTTGACCCGTTTCAGGCACAGAAATGACTTTAAACACACTTATTTTAGTTGACAAAGTCCTAATTCACATCCAACAGTAATTTAGAGTCAAAAGATTAAATGTTAAAATTTCATCATTATAGACCATTTTGGGATCGTTCGACAGGTCCGGAGTCATTGTTTTTCATCCGAAAATTGATTTTTTGGACTGTACCAAAAATGATTCAAAATGTCAATTGGATCATGGCTCATGTTGAATAACCACTTTTTAAACCCTCACAGTGACCAAAATTGCCATTTTTACAGAGTTTTGCTTACTCAAAAGCTTCAATTTTGACCCGTTTCAGGCACAGAAATGACTTTAAACACACTTACTTTAGTTGACAAAGTCATAATTCACATCCAACAGTCATTTAGAGTCAAAAGATTAAATGTTGAAATTTCATCATTATAGACCATTTTGGGATCGTTCGACAGGTCCGGAGTCATCGTTTTTCATCCGAAAATTGATTTTTTGGACTGTACCAAAAATGATTCAAAATGTCAATTGGATCATGCCTCATGTTGAATAACCACTTTTTAAACCCTCACAGTGACCAAAATTGCCATTTTTACAGAGTTTTGCTTACTCAAAAGCTTCCATTTTGACCCGTTTCAGGCACAGAAATGACTTTAGACACACTTATTCTAGTTGACAAAATCATAATTCACATCCAACAGTAATTAAGAGTCAAAAGATTAAAAGTTGAAATTTCATCATTATAGACCATTTTGGGATCGTTCGACAGGTCCGGAGTCATCGTTTTTCATCCGAAAATTGATTTTTTGGACTGTACCAAAAATGATTCAAAATGTCAATTGGATCATGCCTCAGGTTGAATAACCACTTTTTAAACCCTCACAGTGACCAAAATTGCCATTTTTACAGAGTTTTGCTTACTCAAAAGCTTCCATTTTGACCCGTTTCAGGCACAGAAATGACTTTAAACACACTTACTTTAGTTGACAAAGTCATAATTCACATCCAACAGTAATTTAGAGTCAAAAGATTAAATGTTAAAATTTCATCATTGTAGACCATTTTGGGATCGTTCGACAGGTCCGGAGTCATTGTTTTTCATCCGAAAATTGATTTTTTGGACTGTACCAAAAATGATTCAAAATGTCAATTGGATCATGCCTCATGTTGAATAACCACTTTTTCAACCCTCACAGTGACCAAAATTGCCATTTTTACAGAGTTTTGCTTACTCAAAAGCTTCAATTTTGACCCGTTTCAGGCACAGAAATGACTTTAAACACACTTATTCTAGTTGACAAAGTCATAATTCACATCCAACAGTAATTTAGAGTCAAAAGATTAAACGTTGAAATGTCATCATTATAGACCATTTTGGGATCGTTCGACAGGTCCGGAGTCATCGTTTTTCATCCGAAAATTGATTTTTTGGACTGTACCAAAAATGATTCAAAATGTCAATTGGATCATGCCTCATGTTGAATAACCACTTTTTAAACCCTCACAGTGACCAAAATTGCCATTTTTACAGAGTTTTGCTTACTCAAAAGCTTCCATTTTGACCCGTTTCAGGCACAGAAATGACTTTAAACACACTTATTCTAGTTGACAAAGTCATAATTCACATCCAACAGTCATTTAGAGTCAAAAGATTAAATGTTGAAATTTCATCATTATAGACCATTTTGGGATCGTTCGACAGGTCCGGAGTCATCGTTTTTCATCCGAAAATTGATTTTTGGGACTGTACCAAAAATGATTCAAAATGTCAATTGGATCATGCCTCATGTTGAATAACCACTTTTTAAACCCTCACAGTGACCAAAATTGCCATTTTTACAGAGTTTTGCTGACTCAAAAGCTTCCATTTTGACCCGTTTCAGGCACAGAAATGACTTTAAACACACTTACTTTAGTTGACAAAGTCATAATTCACATCCAACAGTAATTTAGAGTCAAAAGATTAAATGTTAAAATTTCATCATTATAGACCATTTTGGGATCGTTCGACAGGTCCGGAGTCATTGTTTTTCATCCGAAAATTGATTTTTTGGACTGTACCAAAAATGATTCAAAATGTCAATTGGATCATGCCTCATGTTGAATAACCACTTTTTCAACCCTCACAGTGACCAAAATTGCCATTTTTACAGAGTTTTGCTTACTCAAAAGCTTCAATTTTGACCCGTTTCAGGCAAAGAAATGACTTTAAACACACTTATTTTAGTTGACAAAGTCATAATTCACATCCAACAGTCATTTAGAGTCAAAAGATTAAATGTTGAAATTTCATCATTATAGACCATTTTGGGATCGTTTGACAGGTCCGGAGTCATCGTTTTTCATCCGAAAATTGATTTTTTTGGACTGTACCAAAAATGATTCAAAATGTCAATTGCATCATGCCTCATGTTGAATAACCACTTTTTAAACCCTCACAGTGACCAAAATTGCCATTTTTACAGAGTTTTGCTTACTCAAAAGCTTCAATTTTGACCCGTTTCAGGCACAGAAATGACTTTAAACACACTTATTTTAGTTGACAAAGTCCTAATTCACATCCAACAGTAATTTAGAGTCAAAAGATTAAATGTTAAAATTTCATCATTATAGACCATTTTGGGATCGTTCGACAGGTCCGGAGTCATCGTTTTTCATCCGAAAATTGATTTTTTGGACTGTACCAAAAATGATTCAAAATGTCAATTGGATCATGCCTCATGTTGAATAACCACTTTTTAAACCCTCACAGTGACCAAAATTGCCATTTTTACAGAGTTTTGCTTACTCAAAAGCTTCCATTTTGACCCGTTTCAGGCACAGAAATGACTTTAGACACACTTATTCTAGTTGACAAAATCATAATTCACATCCAACAGTAATTTAGAGTCAAAAGATTAAATGTTGAAATTTCATCATTATAGACCATTTTGGGATGGTTCGACAGGTTCGGAGTCATCGTTTTTCATCCGAAAATTGATTTTTTGGACTGTACCAAAAATGATTCAAAATGTCAATTGGATCATGCCTCATGTTGAATAACCACTTTTTAAACCCTCACAGTGACCAAAATTGCCATTTTTAAAGAGTTTTGCTTACTCAAAAGCTTCAATTTTGACCCGTTTCAGGCACAGAAATGACTTTAAACACACTTATTTTAGTTGACAAAGTCCTAATTCACATCCAACAGTAATTTAGAGTCAAAAGATTAAATGTTAAAATGTCATCATTATAGACCATTTTGGGATCGTTCGACAGGTCCGGAGTCATTGTTTTTCATCCGAAAATTGATTTTTTGGACTGTACCAAAAATGATTCAAAATGTCAATTGGATCATGCCTCATGTTGAATAACCACTTTTTAAACCCTCACAGTGACCAAAATTGCCATTTTTACAGAGTTTTGCTTACTCAAAAGCTTCAATTTTGACCCGTTTCAGGCACAGAAATGACTTTAACCCCTTCCACACTCATGACGAGCTGGGCTCGGCATGGTGTAGCCTCCTCAAACACTGATGACGAGCCCAGCTCGTCATAAAACAATGAAAAAGAACAATTTGCAGCACAGAGGGGGAAAACGCATAGCAGCCATGGAGTTAAACACACTTACTTTAGTTGACAAAGTCATAATTCACATCCAACAGTCATTTAGAGTCAAAAGATTAAATGTTAAAATTTCATCATTATAGACCATTTTGGGATCGTTCGACAGGTCCAGAGTCATCGTTTTTCATCCGAAAATTGATTTTTTGGACTGTACCAAAAATGATTCAAAATGTCAATTGGATCATGCCTCATGTTGAATAACCACTTTTTAAACCCTCACAGTGACCAAAATTGCCATTTTTACAGAGTTTTGCTTACTCAAAAGCTTCAATTTTGACCAATTTCAGGCACAGAAATTACTTTAAACACACTTATTTTAGTTGACAAAGTCCTAATTCACATCCAACAGTAATTTAGAGTCAAAAGATTAAATGTTAAAATTTCATCATTATAGAACATTTTGGGATCGTTCGACAGGTCCGGAGTCATCGTTTTTCATCCGTAAATTGATTTTTTGGACTGTACCAAAAATGATTCAAAATGTCAATTGGATCATGCCTCATGTTGAATAACCACTTTTTAAACCCTCACAGTGACCAAAATTGCCATTTTTACAGAGTTTTGCTGACTCAAAAGCTTCCATTTTGACCCGTTTCAGGCACAGAAATGACTTTAAACACACTTACTTTAGTTGACAAAGTCATAATTCACATCCAACAGTAATTTAGAGTCAAAAGATTAAATGTTAAAATTTCATCATTATAGACCATTTTGGGATCGTTCGACAGGTCCGGAGTCATTGTTTTTCATCCGAAAATTGATTTTTTGGACTGTACCAAAAATGATTCAAAATGTCAATTGGATCATGCCTCATGTTGAATAACCACTTTTTCAACCCTCACAGTGACCAAAATTGCCATTTTTACAGAGTTTTGCTTACTCAAAAGCTTCAATTTTGACCCGTTTCAGGCAAAGAAATGACTTTAAACACACTTATTTTAGTTGACAAAGTCATAATTCACATCCAACAGTCATTTAGAGTCAAAAGATTAAATGTTGAAATTTCATCATTATAGACCATTTTGGGATCGTTTGACAGGTCCGGAGTCATCGTTTTTCATCCGAAAATTGATTTTTTTGGACTGTACCAAAAATGATTCAAAATGTCAATTGCATCATGCCTCATGTTGAATAACCACTTTTTAAACCCTCACAGTGACCAAAATTGCCATTTTTACAGAGTTTTGCTTACTCAAAAGCTTCCATTTTGACCCGTTTCAGGCACAGAAATGACTTTAAACACACTTATTCTAGTTGACAAAGTCATAATTCACATCCAACAGTCATTTAGAGTCAAAAGATTAAATGTTGAAATTTCATCATTATAGACCATTTTGGGATCGTTCGACAGGTCCGGAGTCATCGTTTTTCATCCGAAAATTGATTTTTGGGACTGTACCAAAAATGATTCAAAATGTCAATTGGATCATGCCTCATGTTGAATAACCACTTTTTAAACCCTCACAGTGACCAAAATTGCCATTTTTACAGACTTTTGCTTACTCAAAAGCTTCAATTTTGACCTGTTTCAGGCACAGAAATGACTTTAAACACACTTATTTTAGTTGACAAAGTCATAATTCACATCCAACAGTCATTTAGAGTCAAAAGATTAAATGTTAAAATTTCATCATTATAGACCATTTTGGGATCGTTCGACAGATCCGGAGTCATCGTTTTTCATCCGAAAAATGATTTTTTGGACTGTACCAAAAATGATTCAAAATGTCAATTGGATCATGCCTCATGTTGAATAACCACTTTTTAAACCCTCACTGTGACCAAAATTGCCATTTTTACAGAGTTTTGCTTACTCAAAAGCTTCCATTTTGACCCGTTTCAGGCACAGAAATGACTTTAAACACACTTATTCTAGTTGACAAAGTCATAATTCACATCCAACAGTCATTTAGAGTCAAAAGATTAAATGTTGAAATTTCATCATTATAGACCATTTTGGGATCGTTCGACAGGTCCGGAGTCATCGTTTTTCATCCGAAAATTGATTTTTTGGACTGTACCAAAAATGATTCAAAATGTCAATTGGATCATGCCTCATGTTGAATAACCACTTTTTCAACCCTCACAGTGACCAAAATTGCCATTTTTACAGAGTTTTGCTTACTCAAAAGCTTCAATTTTGACCCGTTTCAGGCACAGAAATGACTTTAAACACACTTATTTTAGTTGACAAAGTCATAATTCACATCCAACAGTCATTTAGAGTCAAAAGATTAAATGTTGAAATTTCATCATTATAGAACATTTTGGGATGGTTCGACAGGTCCGGAGTCATCGTTTTTCATCCGAAAATTGATTTTTTGGACTGTACCAAAAATGATTCAAAATGTCAATTGGATCATGCCTCATGTTGAATAACCACTTTTTAAACCCTCACAGTGACCAAAATTGCCATTTTTAAAGAGTTTTGCTTACTCAAAAGCTTCAATTTTGACCCGTTTCAGGCACAGAAATGACTTTAAACACACTTATTTTAGTTGACAAAGTCCTAATTCACATCCAACAGTAATTTAGAGTCAAAAGATTAAATGTTAAAATGTCATCATTATAGACCATTTTGGAATCGTTCGACAGGTCCGGAGTCATTGTTTTTCATCCGAAAATTGATTTTTTGGACTGTACCAAAAATGATTCAAAATGTCAATTGGATCATGCCTCATGTTGAATAACCACTTTTTAAACCCTCACAGTGACCAAAATTGCCATTTTTACAGAGTTTTGCTCACTCAAAAGCTTCAATTTTGACCCGTTTCAGGCACAGAAATGACTTTAAACACACTTACTTTAGTTGACAAAGTCATAATTCACATCCAACAGTCATTTAGAGTCAAAAGATTAAATGTTGAAATTTCATCATTATAGACCATTTTGGGATCGTTCGACAGGTCCGGAGTCATCGTTTTTCATCCGAAAATTGATTTTTGGGACTGTACCAAAAATGATTCAAAATGTCAATTGGATCATGCCTCATGTTGAATAACCACTTTTTAAACCCTCACAGTGACCAAAATTGCCATTTTTACAGAGTTTTGCTGACTCAAAAGCTTCCATTTTGACCCGTTTCAGGCACAGAAATGACTTTAAACACACTTACTTTACTTGACAAAGTCATAATTCACATCCAACAGTAATTTAGAGTCAAAAGATTAAATGTTAAAATTTCATCATTATAGACCATTTTGGGATCGTTCGACAGGTCCGGAGTCATTGTTTTTCATCCGAAAATTGATTTTTTGGACTGTACCAAAAATGATTCAAAATGTCAATTGGATCATGCCTCATGTTGAATAACCACTTTTTCAACCCTCACAGTGACCAAAATTGCCATTTTTACAGAGTTTTGCTTACTCAAAAGCTTCAATTTTGACCCGTTTCAGGCAAAGAAATGACTTTAAACACACTTATTTTAGTTGACAAAGTCATAATTCACATCCAACAGTCATTTAGAGTCAAAAGATTAAATGTTGAAATTTCATCATTATAGACCATTTTGGGATCGTTTGACAGGTCCGGAGTCATCGTTTTTCATCCGAAAATTGATTTTTTTGGACTGTACCAAAAATGATTCAAAATGTCAATTGCATCATGCCTCATGTTGAATAACCACTTTTTAAACCCTCACAGTGACCAAAATTGCCATTTTTACAGAGTTTTGCTTACTCAAAAGCTTCAATTTTGACCCGTTTCAGGCACAGAAATGACTTTAAACACACTTATTTTAGTTGACAAAGTCCTAATTCACATCCAACAGTAATTTAGAGTCAAAAGATTAAATGTTAAAATTTCATCATTATAGACCATTTTGGGATCGTTCGACAGGTCCGGAGTCATCGTTTTTCATCCGAAAATTGATTTTTTGGACTGTACCAAAAATGATTCAAAATGTCAATTGGATCATGCCTCATGTTGAATAACCACTTTTTAAACCCTCACAGTGACCAAAATTGCCATTTTTACAGAGTTTTGCTTACTCAAAAGCTTCCATTTTGACCCGTTTCAGGCACAGAAATGACTTTAGACACACTTATTCTAGTTGACAAAATCATAATTCACATCCAACAGTAATTTAGAGTCAAAAGATTAAATGTTGAAATTTCATCATTATAGACCATTTTGGGATGGTTCGACAGGTCCGGAGTCATCGTTTTTCATCCGAAAATTGATTTTTTGGACTGTACCAAAAATGATTCAAAATGTCAATTGGATCATGCCTCATGTTGAATAACCACTTTTTAAACCCTCACAGTGACCAAAATTGCCATTTTTAAAGAGTTTTGCTTACTCAAAAGCTTCAATTTTGACCCGTTTCAGGCACAGAAATGACTTTAAACACACTTATTTTAGTTGACAAAGTCCTAATTCACATCCAACAGTAATTTAGAGTCAAAAGATTAAATGTTAAAATGTCATCATTATAGACCATTTTGGGATCGTTCGACAGGTCCGGAGTCATTGTTTTTCATCCGAAAATTGATTTTTTGGACTGTACCAAAAATGATTCAAAATGTCAATTGGATCATGCCTCATGTTGAATAACCACTTTTTAAACCCTCACAGTGACCAAAATTGCCATTTTTACAGAGTTTTGCTTACTCAAAAGCTTCAATTTTGACCCGTTTCAGGCACAGAAATGACTTTAACCCCTTCCACACTCATGACGAGCTGGGCTCGTCATGGTGTAGCCTCCTCAAACACTGATGACGAGCCCAGCTCGTCATAAAACAATGAAAAAGAACAATTTGCAGCACAGAGGGGGAAAACGCATAGCAGCCATGGAGTTAAACACACTTACTTTAGTTGACAAAGTCATAATTCACATCCAACAGTCATTTAGAGTCAAAAGATTAAATGTTAAAATTTCATCATTATAGACCATTTTGGGATCGTTCGACAGGTCCGGAGTCATCGTTTTTCATCCGAAAATTGATTTTTTGGACTGTACCAAAAATGATTCAAAATGTCAATTGGATCATGCCTCATGTTGAATAACCACTTTTTAAACCCTCACAGTGACCAAAATTGCCATTTTTACAGAGTTTTGCTTACTCAAAAGCTTCAATTTTGACCAATTTCAGGCACAGAAATTACTTTAAACACACTTATTTTAGTTGACAAAGTCCTAATTCACATCCAACAGTAATTTAGAGTCAAAAGATTAAATGTTAAAATTTCATCATTATAGAACATTTTGGGATCGTTCGACAGGTCCGGAGTCATCGTTTTTCATCCGTAAATTGATTTTTTGGACTGTACCAAAAATGATTCAAAATGTCAATTGGATCATGCCTCATGTTGAATAACCACTTTTTAAACCCTCACAGTGACCAAAATTGCCATTTTTACAGAGTTTTGCTGACTCAAAAGCTTCCATTTTGACCCGTTTCAGGCACAGAAATGACTTTAAACACACTTACTTTAGTTGACAAAGTCATAATTCACATCCAACAGTAATTTAGAGTCAAAAGATTAAATGTTAAAATTTCATCATTATAGACCATTTTGGGATCGTTCGACAGGTCCGGAGTCATTGTTTTTCATCCGAAAATTGATTTTTTGGACTGTACCAAAAATGATTCAAAATGTCAATTGGATCATGCCTCATGTTGAATAACCACTTTTTCAACCCTCACAGTGACCAAAATTGCCATTTTTACAGAGTTTTGCTTACTCAAAAGCTTCAATTTTGACCCGTTTCAGGCAAAGAAATGACTTTAAACACACTTATTTTAGTTGACAAAGTCATAATTCACATCCAACAGTCATTTAGAGTCAAAAGATTAAATGTTGAAATTTCATCATTATAGACCATTTTGGGATCGTTTGACAGGTCCGGAGTCATCGTTTTTCATCCGAAAATTGATTTTTTTGGACTGTACCAAAAATGATTCAAAATGTCAATTGCATCATGCCTCATGTTGAATAACCACTTTTTAAACCCTCACAGTGACCAAAATTGCCATTTTTACAGACTTTTGCTTACTCAAAAGCTTCAATTTTGACCTGTTTCAGGCACAGAAATGACTTTAAACACACTTATTTTAGTTGACAAAGTCATAATTCACATCCAACAGTCATTTAGAGTCAAAAGATTAAATGTTAAAATTTCATCATTATAGACCATTTTGGGATCGTTCGACAGATCCGGAGTCATCGTTTTTCATCCGAAAAATGATTTTTTGGACTGTACCAAAAATGATTCAAAATGTCAATTGGATCATGCCTCATGTTGAATAACCACTTTTTAAACCCTCACTGTGACCAAAATTGCCATTTTTACAGAGTTTTGCTTACTCAAAAGCTTCCATTTTGACCCGTTTCAGGCACAGAAATGACTTTAAACACACTTATTCTAGTTGACAAAGTCATAATTCACATCCAACAGTCATTTAGAATCAAAAGATTAAATGTTAAAGTTTCATCATTATAGACCATTTTGGGATCGTTCGAAAGGTCCGGAGTCATTGTTTTTCATCCGAAAATTGATTTTTTGGACTGTACCAAAAATGATTCAAAATGTCAATTGGATCGTGCCTCATGTTGAATAACCACTTTTTAAACCCTCACAGTGACCAAAATTGCCATTTTTACAGAGTTTTGCTTACTCAAAAGCTTCAATTTTGACCCGTTTCAGGCACAGAAATGACTTTAAACACACTTATTCTAGTTGACAAAGTCATAATTCACATCCAACAGTCATTTAGAGTCAAAAGATTAAATGTTGAAATTTCATCATTATAGACCATTTTGGGATCGTTCGACAGGTCCGGAGTCATCGTTTTTCATCCGAAAATTGATTTTTGGGACTGTACCAAAAATGATTCAAAATGTCAATTGGATCATGCCTCATGTTGAATAACCACTTTTTAAACCCTCACAGTGACCAAAATTGCCATTTTTACAGACTTTTGCTTACTCAAAAGCTTCAATTTTGACCTGTTTCAGGCACAGAAATGACTTTAAACACACTTATTTTAGTTGACAAAGTCATAATTCACATCCAACAGTCATTTAGAGTCAAAAGATTAAATGTTAAAATTTCATCATTATAGACCATTTTGGGATCGTTCGACAGATCCGGAGTCATCGTTTTTCATCCGAAAAATGATTTTTTGGACTGTACCAAAAATGATTCAAAATGTCAATTGGATCATGCCTCATGTTGAATAACCACTTTTTAAACCCTCACTGTGACCAAAATTGCCATTTTTACAGAGTTTTGCTTACTCAAAAGCTTCCATTTTGACCCGTTTCAGGCACAGAAATGACTTTAAACACACTTATTCTAGTTGACAAAGTCATAATTCACATCCAACAGTCATTTAGAGTCAAAAGATTAAATGTTGAAATTTCATCATTATAGACCATTTTGGGATCGTTCGACAGGTCCGGAGTCATCGTTTTTCATCCGAAAATTGATTTTTTGGACTGTACCAAAAATGATTCAAAATGTCAATTGGATCATGCCTCATGTTGAATAACCACTTTTTCAACCCTCACAGTGACCAAAATTGCCATTTTTACAGAGTTTTGCTTACTCAAAAGCTTCAATTTTGACCCGTTTCAGGCACAGAAATGACTTTAAACACACTTATTTTAGTTGACAAAGTCATAATTCACATCCAACAGTCATTTAGAGTCAAAAGATTAAATGTTGAAATTTCATCATTATAGAACATTTTGGGATGGTTCGACAGGTCCGGAGTCATCGTTTTTCATCCGAAAATTGATTTTTTGGACTGTACCAAAAATGATTCAAAATGTCAATTGGATCATGCCTCATGTTGAATAACCACTTTTTAAACCCTCACAGTGACCAAAATTGCCATTTTTAAAGAGTTTTGCTTACTCAAAAGCTTTAATTTTGACCCGTTTCAGGCACAGAAATGACTTTAAACACACTTATTTTAGTTGACAAAGTCCTAATTCACATCCAACAGTAATTTAGAGTCAAAAGATTAAATGTTAAAATGTCATCATTATAGACCATTTTGGAATCGTTCGACAGGTCCGGAGTCATTGTTTTTCATCCGAAAATTGATTTTTTGGACTGTACCAAAAATGATTCAAAATGTCAATTGGATCATGCCTCATGTTGAATAACCACTTTTTAAACCCTCACAGCGACCAAAATTGCCATTTTTACAGAGTTTTGCTCACTCAAAAGCTTCAATTTTGACCCGTTTCAGGCACAGAAATGACTTTAAACACACTTACTTTAGTTGACAAAGTCATAATTCACATCCAACAGTCATTTAGAGTCAAAAGATTAAATGTTGAAATTTCATCATTATAGACCATTTTGGGATCGTTCGACAGGTCCGGAGTCATCGTTTTTCATCCGAAAATTGATTTTTGGGACTGTACCAAAAATGATTCAAAATGTCAATTGGATCATGCCTCATGTTGAATAACCACTTTTTAAACCCTCACAGTGACCAAAATTGCCATTTTTACAGAGTTTTGCTGACTCAAAAGCTTCCATTTTGACCCGTTTCAGGCACAGAAATGACTTTAAACACACTTACTTTAGTTGACAAAGTCATAATTCACATCCAACAGTAATTTAGAGTCAAAAGATTAAATGTTAAAATTTCATCATTATAGACCATTTTGGGATCGTTCGACAGGTCCGGAGTCATTGTTTTTCATCCGAAAATTGATTTTTTGGACTGTACCAAAAATGATTCAAAATGTCAATTGGATCATGCCTCATGTTGAATAACCACTTTTTCAACCCTCACAGTGACCAAAATTGCCATTTTTACAGAGTTTTGCTTACTCAAAAGCTTCAATTTTGACCCGTTTCAGGCAAAGAAATGACTTTAAACACACTTATTTTAGTTGACAAAGTCATAATTCACATCCAACAGTCATTTAGAGTCAAAAGATTAAATGTTGAAATTTCATCATTATAGACCATTTTGGGATCGTTTGACAGGTCCGGAGTCATCGTTTTTCATCCGAAAATTGATTTTTTTGGACTGTACCAAAAATGATTCAAAATGTCAATTGCATCATGCCTCATGTTGAATAACCACTTTTTAAACCCTCACAGTGACCAAAATTGCCATTTTTACAGAGTTTTGCTTACTCAAAAGCTTCAATTTTGACCCGTTTCAGGCACAGAAATGACTTTAAACACACTTATTTTAGTTGACAAAGTCCTAATTCACATCCAACAGTAATTTAGAGTCAAAAGATTAAATGTTAAAATTTCATCATTATAGACCATTTTGGGATCGTTCGACAGGTCCGGAGTCATCGTTTTTCATCCGAAAATTGATTTTTTGGACTGTACCAAAAATGATTCAAAATGTCAATTGGATCATGCCTCATGTTGAATAACCACTTTTTAAACCCTCACAGTGACCAAAATTGCCATTTTTACAGAGTTTTGCTTACTCAAAAGCTTCCATTTTGACCCGTTTCAGGCACAGAAATGACTTTAGACACACTTATTCTAGTTGACAAAATCATAATTCACATCCAACAGTAATTTAGAGTCAAAAGATTAAATGTTGAAATTTCATCATTATAGACCATTTTGGGATGGTTCGACAGGTCCGGAGTCATCGTTTTTCATCCGAAAATTGATTTTTTGGACTGTACCAAAAATGATTCAAAATGTCAATTGGATCATGCCTCATGTTGAATAACCACTTTTTAAACCCTCACAGTGACCAAAATTGCCATTTTTAAAGAGTTTTGCTTACTCAAAAGCTTCAATTTTGACCCGTTTCAGGCACAGAAATGACTTTAAACACACTTATTTTAGTTGACAAAGTCCTAATTCACATCCAACAGTAATTTAGAGTCAAAAGATTAAATGTTAAAATGTCATCATTATAGACCATTTTGGGATCGTTCGACAGGTCCGGAGTCATTGTTTTTCATCCGAAAATTGATTTTTTGGACTGTACCAAAAATGATTCAAAATGTCAATTGGATCATGCCTCATGTTGAATAACCACTTTTTAAACCCTCACAGTGACCAAAATTGCCATTTTTACAGAGTTTTGCTTACTCAAAAGCTTCAATTTTGACCCGTTTCAGGCACAGAAATGACTTTAACCCCTTCCACACTCATGACGAGCTGGGCTCGTCATGGTGTAGCCTCCTCAAACACTGATGACGAGCCCAGCTCGTCATAAAACAATGAAAAAGAACAATTTGCAGCACAGAGGGGGAAAACGCATAGCAGCCATGGAGTTAAACACACTTACTTTAGTTGACAAAGTCATAATTCACATCCAACAGTCATTTAGAGTCAAAAGATTAAATGTTAAAATTTCATCATTATAGACCATTTTGGGATCGTTCGACAGGTCCGGAGTCATCGTTTTTCATCCGAAAATTGATTTTTTGGACTGTACCAAAAATGATTCAAAATGTCAATTGGATCATGCCTCATGTTGAATAACCACTTTTTAAACCCTCACAGTGACCAAAATTGCCATTTTTACAGAGTTTTGCTTACTCAAAAGCTTCAATTTTGACCAATTTCAGGCACAGAAATTACTTTAAACACACTTATTTTAGTTGACAAAGTCCTAATTCACATCCAACAGTAATTTAGAGTCAAAAGATTAAATGTTAAAATTTCATCATTATAGAACATTTTGGGATCGTTCGACAGGTCCGGAGTCATCGTTTTTCATCCGTAAATTGATTTTTTGGACTGTACCAAAAATGATTCAAAATGTCAATTGGATCATGCCTCATGTTGAATAACCACTTTTTCAACCCTCACAGTGACCAAAATTGCCATTTTTACAGAGTTTTGCTTACTCAAAAGCTTCAATTTTGACCCGTTTCAGGCAAAGAAATGACTTTAAACACACTTATTTTAGTTGACAAAGTCATAATTCACATCCAACAGTCATTTAGAGTCAAAAGATTAAATGTTGAAATTTCATCATTATAGACCATTTTGGGATCGTTTGACAGGTCCGGAGTCATCGTTTTTCATCCGAAAATTGATTTTTTTGGACTGTACCAAAAATGATTCAAAATGTCAATTGCATCATGCCTCATGTTGAATAACCACTTTTTAAACCCTCACAGTGACCAAAATTGCCATTTTTACAGAGTTTTGCTTACTCAAAAGCTTCCATTTTGACCCGTTTCAGGCACAGAAATGACTTTAAACACACTTATTCTAGTTGACAAAGTCATAATTCACATCCAACAGTCATTTAGAGTCAAAAGATTAAATGTTGAAATTTCATCATTATAGACCATTTTGGGATCGTTCGACAGGTCCGGAGTCATCGTTTTTCATCCGAAAATTGATTTTTGGGACTGTACCAAAAATGATTCAAAATGTCAATTGGATCATGCCTCATGTTGAATAACCACTTTTTAAACCCTCACAGTGACCAAAATTGCCATTTTTACAGACTTTTGCTTACTCAAAAGCTTCAATTTTGACCTGTTTCAGGCACAGAAATGACTTTAAACACACTTATTTTAGTTGACAAAGTCATAATTCACATCCAACAGTCATTTAGAGTCAAAAGATTAAATGTTAAAATTTCATCATTATAGACCATTTTGGGATCGTTCGACAGATCCGGAGTCATCGTTTTTCATCCGAAAAATGATTTTTTGGACTGTACCAAAAATGATTCAAAATGTCAATTGGATCATGCCTCATGTTGAATAACCACTTTTTAAACCCTCACTGTGACCAAAATTGCCATTTGTACAGAGTTTTGCTTACTCAAAAGCTTCCATTTTGACCCGTTTCAGGCACAGAAATGACTTTAAACACACTTATTCTAGTTGACAAAGTCATAATTCACATCCAACAGTCATTTAGAGTCAAAAGATTAAATGTTGAAATTTCATCATTATAGACCATTTTGGGATCGTTCGACAGGTCCGGAGTCATCGTTTTTCATCCGAAAATTGATTTTTTGGACTGTACCAAAAATGATTCAAAATGTCAATTGGATCATGCCTCATGTTGAATAACCACTTTTTCAACCCTCACAGTGACCAAAATTGCCATTTTTACAGAGTTTTGCTTACTCAAAAGCTTCAATTTTGACCCGTTTCAGGCACAGAAATGACTTTAAACACACTTATTTTAGTTGACAAAGTCATAATTCACATCCAACAGTCATTTAGAGTCAAAAGATTAAATGTTGAAATTTCATCATTATAGAACATTTTGGGATGGTTCGACAGGTCCGGAGTCATCGTTTTTCATCCGAAAATTGATTTTTTGGACTGTACCAAAAATGATTCAAAATGTCAATTGGATCATGCCTCATGTTGAATAACCACTTTTTAAACCCTCACAGTGACCAAAATTGCCATTTTTACAGAGTTTTGCTTACTCAAAAGCTTCCATTTTGACCCGTTTCAGGCACAGAAATGACTTTAGACACACTTATTCTAGTTGACAAAATCATAATTCACATCCAACAGTAATTTAGAGTCAAAAGATTAAATGTTGAAATTTCATCATTATAGACCATTTTGGGATCGTTCGACAGGTCCGGAGTCATCGTTTTTCATCCGAAAATTGATTTTTTGGACTGTACCAAAAATGATTCAAAATGTCAATTGGATCATGCCTCATGTTGAATAACCACTTTGTAAACCCTCACAGTGACCAAAATTGCCATTTTTACAGAGTTTTGCTGACTCAAAAGCTTCCATTTTGACCCGTTTCAGGCACAGAAATGACTTTAAACACACTTACTTTAGTTGACAAAGTCATAATTCACATCCAACAGTAATTTAGAGTCAAAAGATTAAATGTTAAAATTTCATCATTATAGACCATTTTGGGATCGTTCGACAGGTCCGGAGTCATTGTTTTTCATCCGAAAATTGATTTTTTGGACTGTACCAAAAATGATTCAAAATGTCAATTGGATCATGCCTCATGTTGAATAACCACTTTTTCAACCCTCACAGTGACCAAAATTGCCATTTTTACAGAGTTTTGCTTACTCAAAAGCTTCAATTTTGACCCGTTTCAGGCAAAGAAATGACTTTAAACACACTTATTTTAGTTGACAAAGTCATAATTCACATCCAACAGTCATTTAGAGTCAAAAGATTAAATGTTGAAATTTCATCATTATAGACCATTTTGGGATCGTTTGACAGGTCCGGAGTCATCGTTTTTCATCCGAAAATTGATTTTTTTGGACTGTACCAAAAATGATTCAAAATGTCAATTGCATCATGCCTCATGTTGAATAACCACTTTTTAAACCCTCACAGTGACCAAAATTGCCATTTTTACAGAGTTTTGCTTACTCAAAAGCTTCCATTTTGACCCGTTTCAGGCACAGAAATGACTTTAAACACACTTATTCTAGTTGACAAAGTCATAATTCACATCCAACAGTCATTTAGAGTCAAAAGATTAAATGTTGAAATTTCATCATTATAGACCATTTTGGGATCGTTCGACAGGTCCGGAGTCATCGTTTTTCATCCGAAAATTGATTTTTTGGACTGTACCAAAAATGATTCAAAATGTCAATTGGATCATGCCTCATGTTGAATAACCACTTTTTCAACCCTCACAGTGACCAAAATTGCCATTTTTACAGAGTTTTGCTTACTCAAAAGCTTCAATTTTGACCCGTTTCAGGCACAGAAATGACTTTAAACACACTTATTTTAGTTGACAAAGTCATAATTCACATCCAACAGTCATTTAGAGTCAAAAGATTAAATGTTGAAATTTCATCATTATAGAACATTTTGGGATGGTTCGACAGGTCCGGAGTCATCGTTTTTCATCCGAAAATTGATTTTTTGGACTGTACCAAAAATGATTCAAAATGTCAATTGGATCATGCCTCATGTTGAATAACCACTTTTTAAACCCTCACAGTGACCAAAATTGCCATTTTTAAAGAGTTTTGCTTACTCAAAAGCTTCAATTTTGACCCGTTTCAGGCACAGAAATGACTTTAAACACACTTATTTTAGTTGACAAAGTCCTAATTCACATCCAACAGTAATTTAGAGTCAAAAGATTAAATGTTAAAATTTCATCATTATAGACCATTTTGGAATCGTTCGACAGGTCCGGAGTCATTGTTTTTCATCCGAAAATTGATTTTTTGGACTGTACCAAAAATGATTCAAAATGTCAATTGGATCATGCCTCATGTTGAATAACCACTTTTTAAACCCTCACAGTGACCAAAATTGCCATTTTTACAGAGTTTTGCTCACTCAAAAGCTTCAATTTTGACCCGTTTCAGGCACAGAAATGACTTTAAACACACTTACTTTAGTTGACAAAGTCATAATTCACATCCAACAGTCATTTAGAGTCAAAAGATTAAATGTTAAAATTTCATCATTATAGACCATTTTGGGATCGTTCGACAGGTCCGGAGTCATTGTTTTTCATCCGAAAATTGATTTTTTGGACTGTACCAAAAATGATTCAAAATGTCAATTGGATCATGCCTCATGTTGAATAACCACTTTTTAAACCCTCACAGTGACCAAAATTGCCATTTTTACAGAGTTTTGCTTACTCAAAAGCTTCAATTTTGACCAATTTCAGGCACAGAAATGACTTAAACACACTTATTTTAGTTGACAAAGTCCTAATTCACATCCAACAGTAATTTAGAGTCAAAAGATTAAATGTTAAAATTTCATCATTATAGACCATTTTGGGATCGTTCGACAGGTCCGGAGTCATCGTTTTTCATCCGAAAATTGATTTTTTGGACTGTACCAAAAATGATTCAAAATGTCAATTGGATCATGCCTCATGTTGAATAACCACTTTTTAAACCCTCACAGTGACCAAAATTGCCATTTTTACAGAGTTTTGCTTACTCAAAAGCTTCCATTTTGACCCGTTTCAGGCACAGAAATGACTTTAAACACACTTATTCTAGTTGACAAAGTCATATTTCACATCCAACAGTCATTTAGAATCAAAAGATTAAATGTTAAAGTTTCATCATTATAGACCATTTTGGGATCGTTCGAAAGGTCCGGAGTCATTGTTTTTCATCCGAAAATTGATTTTTTGGACTGTACCAAAAATGATTCAAAATGTCAATTGGATCGTGCCTCATGTTGAATAACCACTTTTTAAACCCTCACAGTGACCAAAATTGCCATTTTTACAGAGTTTTGCTTACTCAAAAGCTTCAATTTTGACCCGTTTCAGGCACAGAAATGACTTTAAACACACTTATTCTAGTTGACAAAGTCATAATTCACATCCAACAGTCATTTAGAGTCAAAAGATTAAATGTTGAAATTTCATCATTATAGACCATTTTGGGATCGTTCGACAGGTCCGGAGTCATCGTTTTTCATCCGAAAATTGATTTTTGGGACTGTACCAAAAATGATTCAAAATGTCAATTGGATCATGCCTCATGTTGAATAACCACTTTTTAAACCCTCACAGTGACCAAAATTGCCATTTTTACAGACTTTTGCTTACTCAAAAGCTTCAATTTTGACCTGTTTCAGGCACAGAAATGACTTTAAACACACTTATTTTAGTTGACAAAGTCATAATTCACATCCAACAGTCATTTAGAGTCAAAAGATTAAATGTTAAAATTTCATCATTATAGACCATTTTGGGATCGTTCGACAGATCCGGAGTCATCGTTTTTCATCCGAAAAATGATTTTTTGGACTGTACCAAAAATGATTCAAAATGTCAATTGGATCATGCCTCATGTTGAATAACCACTTTTTAAACCCTCACTGTGACCAAAATTGCCATTTTTACAGAGTTTTGCTTACTCAAAAGCTTCCATTTTGACCCGTTTCAGGCACAGAAATGACTTTAAACACACTTATTCTAGTTGACAAAGTCATAATTCACATCCAACAGTCATTTAGAGTCAAAAGATTAAATGTTGAAATTTCATCATTATAGACCATTTTGGGATCGTTCGACAGGTCCGGAGTCATCGTTTTTCATCCGAAAATTGATTTTTTGGACTGTACCAAAAATGATTCAAAATGTCAATTGGATCATGCCTCATGTTGAATAACCACTTTTTCAACCCTCACAGTGACCAAAATTGCCATTTTTACAGAGTTTTGCTTACTCAAAAGCTTCAATTTTGACCCGTTTCAGGCACAGAAATGACTTTAAACACACTTATTTTAGTTGACAAAGTCATAATTCACATCCAACAGTCATTTAGAGTCAAAAGATTAAATGTTGAAATTTCATCATTATAGAACATTTTGGGATGGTTCGACAGGTCCGGAGTCATCGTTTTTCATCCGAAAATTGATTTTTTGGACTGTACCAAAAATGATTCAAAATGTCAATTGGATCATGCCTCATGTTGAATAACCACTTTTTAAACCCTCACAGTGACCAAAATTGCCATTTTTAAAGAGTTTTGCTTACTCAAAAGCTTTAATTTTGACCCGTTTCAGGCACAGAAATGACTTTAAACACACTTATTTTAGTTGACAAAGTCCTAATTCACATCCAACAGTAATTTAGAGTCAAAAGATTAAATGTTAAAATGTCATCATTATAGACCATTTTGGAATCGTTCGACAGGTCCGGAGTCATTGTTTTTCATCCGAAAATTGATTTTTTGGACTGTACCAAAAATGATTCAAAATGTCAATTGGATCATGCCTCATGTTGAATAACCACTTTTTAAACCCTCACAGCGACCAAAATTGCCATTTTTACAGAGTTTTGCTCACTCAAAAGCTTCAATTTTGACCCGTTTCAGGCACAGAAATGACTTTAAACACACTTACTTTAGTTGACAAAGTCATAATTCACATCCAACAGTCATTTAGAGTCAAAAGATTAAATGTTGAAATTTCATCATTATAGACCATTTTGGGATCGTTCGACAGGTCCGGAGTCATCGTTTTTCATCCGAAAATTGATTTTTGGGACTGTACCAAAAATGATTCAAAATGTCAATTGGATCATGCCTCATGTTGAATAACCACTTTTTAAACCCTCACAGTGACCAAAATTGCCATTTTTACAGAGTTTTGCTGACTCAAAAGCTTCCATTTTGACCCGTTTCAGGCACAGAAATGACTTTAAACACACTTACTTTAGTTGACAAAGTCATAATTCACATCCAACAGTAATTTAGAGTCAAAAGATTAAATGTTAAAATTTCATCATTATAGACCATTTTGGGATCGTTCGACAGGTCCGGAGTCATTGTTTTTCATCCGAAAATTGATTTTTTGGACTGTACCAAAAATGATTCAAAATGTCAATTGGATCATGCCTCATGTTGAATAACCACTTTTTCAACCCTCACAGTGACCAAAATTGCCATTTTTACAGAGTTTTGCTTACTCAAAAGCTTCAATTTTGACCCGTTTCAGGCAAAGAAATGACTTTAAACACACTTATTTTAGTTGACAAAGTCATAATTCACATCCAACAGTCATTTAGAGTCAAAAGATTAAATGTTGAAATTTCATCATTATAGACCATTTTGGGATCGTTTGACAGGTCCGGAGTCATCGTTTTTCATCCGAAAATTGATTTTTTTGGACTGTACCAAAAATGATTCAAAATGTCAATTGCATCATGCCTCATGTTGAATAACCACTTTTTAAACCCTCACAGTGACCAAAATTGCCATTTTTACAGAGTTTTGCTTACTCAAAAGCTTCAATTTTGACCCGTTTCAGGCACAGAAATGACTTTAAACACACTTATTTTAGTTGACAAAGTCCTAATTCACATCCAACAGTAATTTAGAGTCAAAAGATTAAATGTTAAAATTTCATCATTATAGACCATTTTGGGATCGTTCGACAGGTCCGGAGTCATCGTTTTTCATCCGAAAATTGATTTTTTGGACTGTACCAAAAATGATTCAAAATGTCAATTGGATCATGCCTCATGTTGAATAACCACTTTTTAAACCCTCACAGTGACCAAAATTGCCATTTTTACAGAGTTTTGCTTACTCAAAAGCTTCCATTTTGACCCGTTTCAGGCACAGAAATGACTTTAGACACACTTATTCTAGTTGACAAAATCATAATTCACATCCAACAGTAATTTAGAGTCAAAAGATTAAATGTTGAAATTTCATCATTATAGACCATTTTGGGATGGTTCGACAGGTCCGGAGTCATCGTTTTTCATCCGAAAATTGATTTTTTGGACTGTACCAAAAATGATTCAAAATGTCAATTGGATCATGCCTCATGTTGAATAACCACTTTTTAAACCCTCACAGTGACCAAAATTGCCATTTTTAAAGAGTTTTGCTTACTCAAAAGCTTCAATTTTGACCCGTTTCAGGCACAGAAATGACTTTAAACACACTTATTTTAGTTGACAAAGTCCTAATTCACATCCAACAGTAATTTAGAGTCAAAAGATTAAATGTTAAAATGTCATCATTATAGACCATTTTGGGATCGTTCGACAGGTCCGGAGTCATTGTTTTTCATCCGAAAATTGATTTTTTGGACTGTACCAAAAATGATTCAAAATGTCAATTGGATCATGCCTCATGTTGAATAACCACTTTTTAAACCCTCACAGTGACCAAAATTGCCATTTTTACAGAGTTTTGCTTACTCAAAAGCTTCAATTTTGACCCGTTTCAGGCACAGAAATGACTTTAACCCCTTCCACACTCATGACGAGCTGGGCTCGTCATGGTGTAGCCTCCTCAAACACTGATGACGAGCCCAGCTCGTCATAAAACAATGAAAAAGAACAATTTGCAGCACAGAGGGGGAAAACGCATAGCAGCCATGGAGTTAAACACACTTACTTTAGTTGACAAAGTCATAATTCACATCCAACAGTCATTTAGAGTCAAAAGATTAAATGTTAAAATTTCATCATTATAGACCATTTTGGGATCGTTCGACAGGTCCGGAGTCATCGTTTTTCATCCGAAAATTGATTTTTTGGACTGTACCAAAAATGATTCAAAATGTCAATTGGATCATGCCTCATGTTGAATAACCACTTTTTAAACCCTCACAGTGACCAAAATTGCCATTTTTACAGAGTTTTGCTTACTCAAAAGCTTCAATTTTGACCAATTTCAGGCACAGAAATTACTTTAAACACACTTATTTTAGTTGACAAAGTCCTAATTCACATCCAACAGTAATTTAGAGTCAAAAGATTAAATGTTAAAATTTCATCATTATAGAACATTTTGGGATCGTTCGACAGGTCCGGAGTCATCGTTTTTCATCCGTAAATTGATTTTTTGGACTGTACCAAAAATGATTCAAAATGTCAATTGGATCATGCCTCATGTTGAATAACCACTTTTTCAACCCTCACAGTGACCAAAATTGCCATTTTTACAGAGTTTTGCTTACTCAAAAGCTTCAATTTTGACCCGTTTCAGGCAAAGAAATGACTTTAAACACACTTATTTTAGTTGACAAAGTCATAATTCACATCCAACAGTCATTTAGAGTCAAAAGATTAAATGTTGAAATTTCATCATTATAGACCATTTTGGGATCGTTTGACAGGTCCGGAGTCATCGTTTTTCATCCGAAAATTGATTTTTTTGGACTGTACCAAAAATGATTCAAAATGTCAATTGCATCATGCCTCATGTTGAATAACCACTTTTTAAACCCTCACAGTGACCAAAATTGCCATTTTTACAGAGTTTTGCTTACTCAAAAGCTTCCATTTTGACCCGTTTCAGGCACAGAAATGACTTTAAACACACTTATTCTAGTTGACAAAGTCATAATTCACATCCAACAGTCATTTAGAGTCAAAAGATTAAATGTTGAAATTTCATCATTATAGACCATTTTGGGATCGTTCGACAGGTCCGGAGTCATCGTTTTTCATCCGAAAATTGATTTTTGGGACTGTACCAAAAATGATTCAAAATGTCAATTGGATCATGCCTCATGTTGAATAACCACTTTTTAAACCCTCACAGTGACCAAAATTGCCATTTTTACAGACTTTTGCTTACTCAAAAGCTTCAATTTTGACCTGTTTCAGGCACAGAAATGACTTTAAACACACTTATTTTAGTTGACAAAGTCATAATTCACATCCAACAGTCATTTAGAGTCAAAAGATTAAATGTTAAAATTTCATCATTATAGACCATTTTGGGATCGTTCGACAGATCCGGAGTCATCGTTTTTCATCCGAAAAATGATTTTTTGGACTGTACCAAAAATGATTCAAAATGTCAATTGGATCATGCCTCATGTTGAATAACCACTTTTTAAACCCTCACTGTGACCAAAATTGCCATTTGTACAGAGTTTTGCTTACTCAAAAGCTTCCATTTTGACCCGTTTCAGGCACAGAAATGACTTTAAACACACTTATTCTAGTTGACAAAGTCATAATTCACATCCAACAGTCATTTAGAGTCAAAAGATTAAATGTTGAAATTTCATCATTATAGACCATTTTGGGATCGTTCGACAGGTCCGGAGTCATCGTTTTTCATCCGAAAATTGATTTTTTGGACTGTACCAAAAATGATTCAAAATGTCAATTGGATCATGCCTCATGTTGAATAACCACTTTTTCAACCCTCACAGTGACCAAAATTGCCATTTTTACAGAGTTTTGCTTACTCAAAAGCTTCAATTTTGACCCGTTTCAGGCACAGAAATGACTTTAAACACACTTATTTTAGTTGACAAAGTCATAATTCACATCCAACAGTCATTTAGAGTCAAAAGATTAAATGTTGAAATTTCATCATTATAGAACATTTTGGGATGGTTCGACAGGTCCGGAGTCATCGTTTTTCATCCGAAAATTGATTTTTTGGACTGTACCAAAAATGATTCAAAATGTCAATTGGATCATGCCTCATGTTGAATAACCACTTTTTAAACCCTCACAGTGACCAAAATTGCCATTTTTACAGAGTTTTGCTTACTCAAAAGCTTCCATTTTGACCCGTTTCAGGCACAGAAATGACTTTAGACACACTTATTCTAGTTGACAAAATCATAATTCACATCCAACAGTAATTTAGAGTCAAAAGATTAAATGTTGAAATTTCATCATTATAGACCATTTTGGGATCGTTCGACAGGTCCGGAGTCATCGTTTTTCATCCGAAAATTGATTTTTTGGACTGTACCAAAAATGATTCAAAATGTCAATTGGATCATGCCTCATGTTGAATAACCACTTTGTAAACCCTCACAGTGACCAAAATTGCCATTTTTACAGAGTTTTGCTGACTCAAAAGCTTCCATTTTGACCCGTTTCAGGCACAGAAATGACTTTAAACACACTTACTTTAGTTGACAAAGTCATAATTCACATCCAACAGTAATTTAGAGTCAAAAGATTAAATGTTAAAATTTCATCATTATAGACCATTTTGGGATCGTTCGACAGGTCCGGAGTCATTGTTTTTCATCCGAAAATTGATTTTTTGGACTGTACCAAAAATGATTCAAAATGTCAATTGGATCATGCCTCATGTTGAATAACCACTTTTTCAACCCTCACAGTGACCAAAATTGCCATTTTTACAGAGTTTTGCTTACTCAAAAGCTTCAATTTTGACCCGTTTCAGGCAAAGAAATGACTTTAAACACACTTATTTTAGTTGACAAAGTCATAATTCACATCCAACAGTCATTTAGAGTCAAAAGATTAAATGTTGAAATTTCATCATTATAGACCATTTTGGGATCGTTTGACAGGTCCGGAGTCATCGTTTTTCATCCGAAAATTGATTTTTTTGGACTGTACCAAAAATGATTCAAAATGTCAATTGCATCATGCCTCATGTTGAATAACCACTTTTTAAACCCTCACAGTGACCAAAATTGCCATTTTTACAGAGTTTTGCTTACTCAAAAGCTTCCATTTTGACCCGTTTCAGGCACAGAAATGACTTTAAACACACTTATTCTAGTTGACAAAGTCATAATTCACATCCAACAGTCATTTAGAGTCAAAAGATTAAATGTTGAAATTTCATCATTATAGACCATTTTGGGATCGTTCGACAGGTCCGGAGTCATCGTTTTTCATCCGAAAATTGATTTTTTGGACTGTACCAAAAATGATTCAAAATGTCAATTGGATCATGCCTCATGTTGAATAACCACTTTTTCAACCCTCACAGTGACCAAAATTGCCATTTTTACAGAGTTTTGCTTACTCAAAAGCTTCAATTTTGACCCGTTTCAGGCACAGAAATGACTTTAAACACACTTATTTTAGTTGACAAAGTCATAATTCACATCCAACAGTCATTTAGAGTCAAAAGATTAAATGTTGAAATTTCATCATTATAGAACATTTTGGGATGGTTCGACAGGTCCGGAGTCATCGTTTTTCATCCGAAAATTGATTTTTTGGACTGTACCAAAAATGATTCAAAATGTCAATTGGATCATGCCTCATGTTGAATAACCACTTTTTAAACCCTCACAGTGACCAAAATTGCCATTTTTAAAGAGTTTTGCTTACTCAAAAGCTTCAATTTTGACCCGTTTCAGGCACAGAAATGACTTTAAACACACTTATTTTAGTTGACAAAGTCCTAATTCACATCCAACAGTAATTTAGAGTCAAAAGATTAAATGTTAAAATTTCATCATTATAGACCATTTTGGAATCGTTCGACAGGTCCGGAGTCATTGTTTTTCATCCGAAAATTGATTTTTTGGACTGTACCAAAAATGATTCAAAATGTCAATTGGATCATGCCTCATGTTGAATAACCACTTTTTAAACCCTCACAGTGACCAAAATTGCCATTTTTACAGAGTTTTGCTCACTCAAAAGCTTCAATTTTGACCCGTTTCAGGCACAGAAATGACTTTAAACACACTTACTTTAGTTGACAAAGTCATAATTCACATCCAACAGTCATTTAGAGTCAAAAGATTAAATGTTAAAATTTCATCATTATAGACCATTTTGGGATCGTTCGACAGGTCCGGAGTCATTGTTTTTCATCCGAAAATTGATTTTTTGGACTGTACCAAAAATGATTCAAAATGTCAATTGGATCATGCCTCATGTTGAATAACCACTTTTTAAACCCTCACAGTGACCAAAATTGCCATTTTTACAGAGTTTTGCTTACTCAAAAGCTTCAATTTTGACCAATTTCAGGCACAGAAATGACTTAAACACACTTATTTTAGTTGACAAAGTCCTAATTCACATCCAACAGTAATTTAGAGTCAAAAGATTAAATGTTAAAATTTCATCATTATAGACCATTTTGGGATCGTTCGACAGGTCCGGAGTCATCGTTTTTCATCCGAAAATTGATTTTTTGGACTGTACCAAAAATGATTCAAAATGTCAATTGGATCATGCCTCATGTTGAATAACCACTTTTTAAACCCTCACAGTGACCAAAATTGCCATTTTTACAGAGTTTTGCTTACTCAAAAGCTTCCATTTTGACCCGTTTCAGGCACAGAAATGACTTTAGACACACTTATTCTAGTTGACAAAATCATAATTCACATCCAACAGTAATTTAGAGTCAAAAGATTAAATGTTGAAATTTCATCATTATAGACCATTTTGGGATCGTTCGACAGGTCCGGAGTCATCGTTTTTCATCCGAAAATTTATTTTTTGGACTGTACCAAAAATGATTCAAAATGTCAATTGGATCATGCCTCATGTTGAATAACCACTTTTTAAACCCTCACTGTGACCAAAATTGCCATTTTTACAGAGTTTTGCTTACTCAAAAGCTTCCATTTTGACCCGTTTCAGGCACAGAAATGACTTTAAACACACTTATTCTAGTTGACAAAGTCATAATTCACATCCAACAGTCATTTAGAGTCAAAAGATTAAATGTTGAAATTTCATCATTATAGACCATTTTGGGATGGTTCGACAGGTCCGGAGTCATCGTTTTTCATCCGAAAATTGATTTTTTGGACTGTACCAAAAATGATTCAAAATGTCAATTGGATCATGCCTCATGTTGAATAACCACTTTTTAAACCCTCACAGTGACCAAAATTGCCATTTTTAAAGAGTTTTGCTTACTCAAAAGCTTCCATTTTGACCCGTTTCAGGCACAGAAATGACTTTAAACACACTTATTCTAGTTGACAAAGTCATAATTCACATCCAACAGTCATTTAGAGTCAAAAGATTAAATGTTAAAATTTCATCATTATAGACCATTTTGGGATCGTTCGACAGGTCCGGAGTCATTGTTTTTCATCCGAAAATTGATTTTTTGGACTGTACCAAAAATGATTCAAAATGTCAATTGGATCATGCCTCATGTTGAATAACCACTTTTTAAACCCTCACAGTGACCAAAATTGCCATTTTTACAGAGTTTTGCTTACTCAAAAGCTTCAATTTTGACCAATTTCAGGCACAGAAATGACTTAAACACACTTATTTTAGTTGACAAAGTCCTAATTCACATCCAACAGTAATTTAGAGTCAAAAGATTAAATGTTAAAATTTCATCATTATAGACCATTTTGGGATCGTTCGACAGGTCCGGAGTCATCGTTTTTCATCCGAAAATTGATTTTTTGGACTGTACCAAAAATGATTCAAAATGTCAATTGGATCATGCCTCATGTTGAATAACCACTTTTTAAACCCTCACAGTGACCAAAATTGCCATTTTTACAGAGTTTTGCTTACTCAAAAGCTTCCATTTTGACCCGTTTCAGGCACAGAAATGACTTTAGACACACTTATTCTAGTTGACAAAGTCATAATTCACATCCAACAGTCATTTAGAGTCAAAAGATTAAATGTTGAAATTTCATCATTATAGACCATTTTGGGATCGTTCGACAGGTCCGGAGTCATCGTTTTTCATCCGAAAATTGATTTTTTGGACTGTACCAAAAATGATTCAAAATGTCAATTGGATCATGCCTCATGTTGAATAACCACTTTTTCAACCCTCACAGTGACCAAAATTGCCATTTTTACAGAGTTTTGCTTACTCAAAAGCTTCAATTTTGACCCGTTTCAGGCACAGAAATGACTTTAAACACACTTATTTTAGTTGACAAAGTCATAATTCACATCCAACAGTCATTTAGAGTCAAAAGATTAAATGTTGAAATTTCATCATTATAGAACATTTTGGGATGGTTCGACAGGTCCGGAGTCATCGTTTTTCATCCGAAAATTGATTTTTTGGACTGTACCAAAAATGATTCAAAATGTCAATTGGATCATGCCTCATGTTGAATAACCACTTTTTAAACCCTCACAGTGACCAAAATTGCCATTTTTAAAGAGTTTTGCTTACTCAAAAGCTTCAATTTTGACCCGTTTCAGGCACAGAAATGACTTTAAACACACTTATTTTAGTTGACAAAGTCCTAATTCACATCCAACAGTAATTTAGAGTCAAAAGATTAAATGTTAAAATTTCATCATTATAGACCATTTTGGAATCGTTCGACAGGTCCGGAGTCATTGTTTTTCATCCGAAAATTGATTTTTTGGACTGTACCAAAAATGATTCAAAATGTCAATTGGATCATGCCTCATGTTGAATAACCACTTTTTAAACCCTCACAGTGACCAAAATTGCCATTTTTACAGAGTTTTGCTCACTCAAAAGCTTCAATTTTGACCCGTTTCAGGCACAGAAATGACTTTAAACACACTTACTTTAGTTGACAAAGTCATAATTCACATCCAACAGTCATTTAGAGTCAAAAGATTAAATGTTAAAATTTCATCATTATAGACCATTTTGGGATCGTTCGACAGGTCCGGAGTCATTGTTTTTCATCCGAAAATTGATTTTTTGGACTGTACCAAAAATGATTCAAAATGTCAATTGGATCATGCCTCATGTTGAATAACCACTTTTTAAACCCTCACAGTGACCAAAATTGCCATTTTTACAGAGTTTTGCTTACTCAAAAGCTTCAATTTTGACCAATTTCAGGCACAGAAATGACTTAAACACACTTATTTTAGTTGACAAAGTCCTAATTCACATCCAACAGTAATTTAGAGTCAAAAGATTAAATGTTAAAATTTCATCATTATAGACCATTTTGGGATCGTTCGACAGGTCCGGAGTCATCGTTTTTCATCCGAAAATTGATTTTTTGGACTGTACCAAAAATGATTCAAAATGTCAATTGGATCATGCCTCATGTTGAATAACCACTTTTTAAACCCTCACAGTGACCAAAATTGCCATTTTTACAGAGTTTTGCTTACTCAAAAGCTTCCATTTTGACCCGTTTCAGGCACAGAAATGACTTTAGACACACTTATTCTAGTTGACAAAATCATAATTCACATCCAACAGTAATTTAGAGTCAAAAGATTAAATGTTGAAATTTCATCATTATAGACCATTTTGGGATCGTTCGACAGGTCCGGAGTCATCGTTTTTCATCCGAAAATTTATTTTTTGGACTGTACCAAAAATGATTCAAAATGTCAATTGGATCATGCCTCATGTTGAATAACCACTTTTTAAACCCTCACTGTGACCAAAATTGCCATTTTTACAGAGTTTTGCTTACTCAAAAGCTTCCATTTTGACCCGTTTCAGGCACAGAAATGACTTTAAACACACTTATTCTAGTTGACAAAGTCATAATTCACATCCAACAGTCATTTAGAGTCAAAAGATTAAATGTTGAAATTTCATCATTATAGACCATTTTGGGATGGTTCGACAGGTCCGGAGTCATCGTTTTTCATCCGAAAATTGATTTTTTGGACTGTACCAAAAATGATTCAAAATGTCAATTGGATCATGCCTCATGTTGAATAACCACTTTTTAAACCCTCACAGTGACCAAAATTGCCATTTTTAAAGAGTTTTGCTTACTCAAAAGCTTCAATTTTGACCCGTTTCAGGCACAGAAATGACTTTAAACACACTTATTTTAGTTGACAAAGTCATAATTCACATCCAACAGTCATTTAGAGTCAAAAGATTAAATGTTGAAATTTCATCATTATAGAACATTTTGGGATGGTTCGACAGGTCCGGAGTCATCGTTTTTCATCCGAAAATTGATTTTTTGGACTGTACCAAAAATGATTCAAAATGTCAATTGGATCATGCCTCATGTTGAATAACCACTTTTTAAACCCTCACAGTGACCAAAATTGCCATTTTTAAAGAGTTTTGCTTACTCAAAAGCTTCAATTTTGACCCGTTTCAGGCACAGAAATGACTTTAAACACACTTATTTTAGTTGACAAAGTCCTAATTCACATCCAACAGTAATTTAGAGTCAAAAGATTAAATGTTAAAATTTCATCATTATAGACCATTTTGGAATCGTTCGACAGGTCCGGAGTCATTGTTTTTCATCCGAAAATTGATTTTTTGGACTGTACCAAAAATGATTCAAAATGTCAATTGGATCATGCCTCATGTTGAATAACCACTTTTTAAACCCTCACAGTGACCAAAATTGCCATTTTTACAGAGTTTTGCTCACTCAAAAGCTTCAATTTTGACCCGTTTCAGGCACAGAAATGACTTTAAACACACTTACTTTAGTTGACAAAGTCATAATTCACATCCAACAGTCATTTAGAGTCAAAAGATTAAATGTTAAAATTTCATCATTATAGACCATTTTGGGATCGTTCGACAGGTCCGGAGTCATTGTTTTTCATCCGAAAATTGATTTTTTGGACTGTACCAAAAATGATTCAAAATGTCAATTGGATCATGCCTCATGTTGAATAACCACTTTTTAAACCCTCACAGTGACCAAAATTGCCATTTTTACAGAGTTTTGCTTACTCAAAAGCTTCAATTTTGACCAATTTCAGGCACAGAAATGACTTAAACACACTTATTTTAGTTGACAAAGTCCTAATTCACATCCAACAGTAATTTAGAGTCAAAAGATTAAATGTTAAAATTTCATCATTATAGACCATTTTGGGATCGTTCGACAGGTCCGGAGTCATCGTTTTTCATCCGAAAATTGATTTTTTGGACTGTACCAAAAATGATTCAAAATGTCAATTGGATCATGCCTCATGTTGAATAACCACTTTTTAAACCCTCACAGTGACCAAAATTGCCATTTTTACAGAGTTTTGCTTACTCAAAAGCTTCCATTTTGACCCGTTTCAGGCACAGAAATGACTTTAGACACACTTATTCTAGTTGACAAAATCATAATTCACATCCAACAGTAATTTAGAGTCAAAAGATTAAATGTTGAAATTTCATCATTATAGACCATTTTGGGATCGTTCGACAGGTCCGGAGTCATCGTTTTTCATCCGAAAATTTATTTTTTGGACTGTACCAAAAATGATTCAAAATGTCAATTGGATCATGCCTCATGTTGAATAACCACTTTTTAAACCCTCACTGTGACCAAAATTGCCATTTTTACAGAGTTTTGCTTACTCAAAAGCTTCCATTTTGACCCGTTTCAGGCACAGAAATGACTTTAAACACACTTATTCTAGTTGACAAAGTCATAATTCACATCCAACAGTCATTTAGAGTCAAAAGATTAAATGTTGAAATTTCATCATTATAGACCATTTTGGGATGGTTCGACAGGTCCGGAGTCATCGTTTTTCATCCGAAAATTGATTTTTTGGACTGTACCAAAAATGATTCAAAATGTCAATTGGATCATGCCTCATGTTGAATAACCACTTTTTAAACCCTCACAGTGACCAAAATTGCCATTTTTAAAGAGTTTTGCTTACTCAAAAGCTTCAATTTTGACCCGTTTCAGGCACAGAAATGACTTTAAACACACTTATTTTAGTTGACAAAGTCCTAATTCACATCCAACAGTAATTTAGAGTCAAAAGATTAAATGTTAAAATTTCATCATTATAGACCATTTTGGGATCGCTCGACAGGTCCGGAGTCATTGTTTTTCATCCGAAAATTGATTTTTTGGACTGTACCAAAAATGATTCAAAATGTCAATTGGATCATGCCTCATGTTGAATAACCACTTTTTAAACCCTCACAGTGACCAAAATTGCCATTTTTACAGAGTTTTGCTTACTCAAAAGCTTCAATTTTGACCCGTTTCAGGCACAGAAATGACTTTAAACACAGTTACTTTAGTTGACAAAGTCATAATTCACATCCAACAGTCATTTAGAGTCAAAAGATTAAATGTTAAAATTTCATCATTATAGACCATTTTGGGATCGTTCGACAGGTCCGGAGTCATCGTTTTTCATCCGAAAATTGATTTTTTGGACTGTACCAAAAATGATTCAAAATGTCAATTGGATCATGCCTCATGTTGAATAACCACTTTTTAAACCCTCACAGTGACCAAAATTGCCATTTTTACAGAGTTTTGCTTACTCAAAAGCTTCAATTTTGACCAATTTCAGGCACAGAAATTACTTTAAACACACTTATTTTAGTTGACAAAGTCCTAATTCACATCCAACAGTAATTTAGAGTCAAAAGATTAAATGTTAAAATTTCATCATTATAGAACATTTTGGGATCGTTCGACAGGTCCGGAGTCATCGTTTTTCATCCGTAAATTGATTTTTTGGACTATACCAAAAATGATTCAAAATGTCAATTGGATCATGCCTCATGTTGAATAACCACTTTTTAAACCCTCACAGTGACCAAAATTGCCATTTTTACAGAGTTTTGCTTACTCAAAAGCTTCCATTTTGACCCGTGTCAGGCACAGAAATGACTTTAAACACACTTATTCTAGTTGACAAAGTCATAATTCACATCCAACAGTCATTTAGAGTCAAAAGATTAAATGTTAAAATTTCATCATTATAGACCATTTTGGGATCGTTCGACAAGGTCCGGAGTCATCGTTTTTCGTCCGAAAATTGATTTTTTGGACTGTACCAAAAATGATTCAAAATGTCAATTGGATCTTGCCTCATGTTGAATAACCACTTTTTAAACCCTCACAGTGACCAAAATTGCCATTTTTACAGAGTTTTCCTTACTCAAAAGCTTAAATTTTGACCCGTTTCAGGCACAGAAATGACTTTAAACACACTTATTTTAGTTGACAAAGTCCTAATTCACATCCAACAGTAATTTAGAGTCAAAAGATTAAATGTTAAAATTTCATCATTATAGACCATTTTGGGATCGTTCGACAGGTCCGGAGTCATCGTTTTTCATCCGAAAATTGATTTTTTGGACTGTACCAAAAATGATTCAAAATGTCAATTGGATCATGCCTCATGTTGAATAACCACTTTTTAAACCCTCACAGTGACCAAAATTGCCATTTTTACAGAGTTTTGCTTACTCAAAAGCTTCAATTTTGACCCGTTTCAGGCAAAGAAATGACTTTAAACACACTTATTTTAGTTGACAAAGTCCTAATTCACATCCAACAGTAATTTAGAGTCAAAAGAATAAATGTTAAAATTTCATCATTATAGACCATTTTGGGATCGTTCGACAGGTCCGGAGTCATCGTTTTTCATCCGAAAATAGATTTTTTAGACTGTACCAAAAATGATTCAAAATGTCAATTGGATCATGCCTCATGTTGAATAACCACTTTTTAAAACCTCACAGTGACCAAAATTGCCATTTTTACAGAGTTTTGCTTACTCAAAAGCTTCAATTTTGACCCGTTTCAGGCACAGAAATGACTTTAAACACACTTATTTTTGTTGACAAAGTCCTAATTCACATCCAATAGTAATTTAGAGTCAAAAGATTAAATGTTAAAATTTCATCATTATAGACCATTTTGGGATCGTTCGACAGGTCCGGAGTCATCGTTTTTCATCCGAAAATTGATTTTTTGGACTGTACCAAAAATGATTCAAAATGTCAATTGGATCATGCCTCATGTTGAATAACCACTTTTTAAACCCTCACAGTGACCAAAATTGCCATTTTTACAGAGTTTTGCTTACTCAAAAGCTTCAAATTTGACCTCTTTCAGGCACAGAAATGACTTTAAACACACTTATTTTAGTTGACAAAGTCATAATTCACATCCAACAGTCATTTAGAGTCAAAAGATTAAATGTTAAAATTTCATCATTATAGACCATTTTGGGATCGTTCGACAGGTCCGGAGTCATCGTTTTTCATCCGAAAATTAATTTTTTGGACTGTACCAAAAATGATTCAAAATGTCAATTGGATCATGCCTCATGTTGAATAACCACTTTTTAAACCCTCACAGTGACCAAAATTGCCATTTTTACAGAGTTTTGCTTACTCAAAAGCTTCCATTTTGACCCGTTTCAGGCACAGAAATGACTTTAAACACACTTATTTTAGTTGACAAAGTCATAATTCACATCCAACAGTCATTTAGAATCAAAAGATTAAATGTTGAAATTTCATCATTATAGACCATTTTGGGATCGTTCGACAGGTCCGGAGTCATCATTTTTCATCCGAAAATTGATTTTATTGGACTGTACCAAAAATGATTCAAAATGTCAATTGGATCATGCCTCATGTTGAATAACCACTTTTTCAACCCTCACAGTGACCAAAATTGCCATTTTTACAGAGTTTTGCTTACTCAAAAGCTTCAATTTTGACCCGTTTCAGGCACAGAAATGACTTTAAACACACTTATTTTAGTTGACAAAGTCATAATTCACATCCAACAGTCATTTAGAGTCAAAAGATTAAATGTTGAAATTTCATCATTATAGACCATTTTGGGATCATTCGACAGGTCCGGAGTCATCGTTTTTCATCCGAAAATTGATTTTTTGGACTGTACCAAAAATGATTCAAAATGTCAATTGGATCATGCCTCATGTTGAATAACCACTTTTTAAACCCTCACAGTGACCAAAATTGCAATTTTTACAGAGTTTTGCTTACTCAAAAGCTTCAATTTTGACCCGTTTCAGGCACAGAAATGACTTTAAACACACTTATTTTAGTTGACAAAGTCCTAATTCACATCCAACAGTAATTTAGAGTCAAAAGATTAAATGTTAAAATTTCATCATTATAGACCATTTTGGGATCGTTCGACAGGTCCGGAGTCATCGTTTTTCATCTGAAAATTGATTTTTTGGACTGTACCAAAAATGTTTCAAAATGTCAATTGGATCATGCCTCATGTTGAATAACCACTTTTTAAACCCTCACAGTGACCAAAATTGCCATTTTTACAGAGTTTTGCTTACTCAAAAGCTTCCATTTTGACCCGTTTCAGGCACAGAAATGACTTTAGACACACTTATTCTAGTTGACAAAATCATAATTCACATCCAACAGTAATTTAGAGTCAAAAGATTAAATGTTGAAATTTCATCATTATAGACCATTTTGGGACCGTTCGACAGGTCCGGAGTCATCGTTTTTCATCCGAAAATTGATTTTTTGGACTGTACCAAAAATGATTCAAAATGTCAATTGGATCATGCCTCATGTTGAATAACCACTTTTTAAACCCTCACAGTGACCAAAATTGCCATTTTTACAGAGTTTTGCTTACTCAAAAGCTTCCATTTTGACCCGTTTCAGGCACAGAAATGACTTTAGACACACTTATTCTGGTTGACAAAATCATAATTCACATCCAACAGTAATTTAGAGTCAAAAGATTAAATGTTGAAATTTCATCATTATAGACCATTTTGGGATCGTTCGACAGGTCCGGAGTCATCGTTTTTCATCCAAAAATTGATTTTTTGGACTGTACCAAAAATGATTCAAAATGTCAATTGGATCATGCCTCATGTTGAATAACCACTTTTTAAACCCTCACAGTGACCAAAATTGCCATTTTTACAGAGTTTTGCTTACTCAAAAGCTTCCATTTTGACCCGTTTCAGGCACAGAAATGACTTTAAACACACTTATTCTAGTTGACAAAGTCATAATTCACATCCAACAGTCATTTAGAGTCAAAAGATTAAATGTTGAAATTTCATCATTATAGACCATTTTGGGATCGTTCGACAGGTCCGGAGTCATCGTTTTTCATCCGAAAATTGATTTTTGGGACTGTACCAAAAATGATTCAAAATGTCAATTGGATCATGCCTCATGTTGAATAACCACTTTTTAAACCCTCACAGTGACCAAAATTGCCATTTTTACAGACTTTTGCTTACTCAAAAGCTTCAATTTTGACCTGTTTCAGGCACAGAAATGACTTTAAACACACTTATTTTAGTTGACAAAGTCATAATTCACATCCAACAGTCATTTAGAGTCAAAAGATTAAATGTTAAAATTTCATCATTATAGACCATTTTGGGATCGTTCGACAGATCCGGAGTCATCGTTTTTCATCCGAAAAATGATTTTTTGGACTGTACCAAAAATGATTCAAAATGTCAATTGGATCATGCCTCATGTTGAATAACCACTTTTTCAACCCTCACAGTGACCAAAATTGCCATTTTTACAGAGTTTTGCTTACTCAAAAGCTTCAATTTTGACCCGTTTCAGGCAAAGAAATGACTTTAAACACACTTATTTTAGTTGACAAAGTCATAATTCACATCCAACAGTCATTTAGAGTCAAAAGATTAAATGTTGAAATTTCATCATTATAGACCATTTTGGGATCGTTTGACAGGTCCGGAGTCATCGTTTTTCATCCGAAAATTGATTTTTTTGGACTGTACCAAAAATGATTCAAAATGTCAATTGCATCATGCCTCATGTTGAATAACCACTTTTTAAACCCTCACAGTGACCAAAATTGCCATTTTTACAGAGTTTTGCTTACTCAAAAGCTTCAATTTTGACCCGTTTCAGGCACAGAAATGACTTTAAACACACTTATTTTAGTTGACAAAGTCCTAATTCACATCCAACAGTAATTTAGAGTCAAAAGATTAAATGTTAAAATGTCATCATTATAGACCATTTTGGGATCGTTCGACAGGTCCGGAGTCATCGTTTTTCATCCGAAAATTGATTTTTTGGACTGTACCAAAAATGATTCAAAATGTCAATTGGATCATGCCTCATGTTGAATAACCACTTTTTAAACCCTCACAGTGACCAAAATTGCCATTTTTACAGAGTTTTGCTTACTCAAAAGCTTCCATTTTGACCCGTTTCAGGCACAGAAATGACTTTAGACACACTTATTCTAGTTGACAAAATCATAATTCACATCCAACAGTAATTTAGAGTCAAAAGATTAAATGTTGAAATTTCATCATTATAGACCATTTTGGGATGGTTCGACAGGTCCGGAGTCATCGTTTTTCATCCGAAAATTGATTTTTTGGACTGTACCAAAAATGATTCAAAATGTCAATTGGATCATGCCTCATGTTGAATAACCACTTTTTAAACCCTCACAGTGACCAAAATTGCCATTTTTAAAGAGTTTTGCTTACTCAAAAGCTTCAATTTTGACCCGTTTCAGGCACAGAAATGACTTTAAACACACTTATTTTAGTTGACAAAGTCCTAATTCACATCCAACAGTAATTTAGAGTCAAAAGATTAAATGTGAAAATTTCATCATTATAGACCATTTTGGGATCGTTCGACAGGTCCGGAGTCATTGTTTTTCATCCGAAAATTGATTTTTTGGACTGTACCAAAAATGATTCAAAATGTCAATTGGATCATGCCTCATGTTGAATAACCACTTTTTAAACCCTAACAGTGACCAAAATTGCCATTTTTACAGAGTTTTGCTTACTCAAAAGCTTCAATTTTGACCCGTTTCAGGCACAGAAATGACTTTAACCCCTTCCACACTCATGACGAGCTGGGCTCGTCATGGTGTAGCCTCCTCAAACACTGATGACGAGCCCAGCTCATCATAAAACAATGAAAAAGAACAATTTGCAGCACAGAGGGGGAAAACGCATAGCAGCCATGGAGTTAAACACACTTACTTTAGTTGACAAAGTCATAATTCACATCCAACAGTCATTTAGAGTCAAAAGATTAAATGTTAAAATTTCATCATTATAGACCATTTTGGGATCGTTCGACAGATCCGGAGTCATCGTTTTTCATCCGAAAAATGATTTTTTGGACTGTACCAAAAATGATTCAAAATGTCAATTGGATCATGCCTCATGTTGAATAACCACTTTTTCAACCCTCACAGTGACCAAAATTGCCATTTTTACAGAGTTTTGCTTACTCAAAAGCTTCAATTTTGACCCGTTTCAGGCAAAGAAATGACTTTAAACACACTTATTTTAGTTGACAAAGTCATAATTCACATCCAACAGTCATTTAGAGTCAAAAGATTAAATGTTGAAATTTCATCATTATAGACCATTTTGGGATCGTTTGACAGGTCCGGAGTCATCGTTTTTCATCCGAAAATTGATTTTTTTGGACTGTACCAAAAATGATTCAAAATGTCAATTGCATCATGCCTCATGTTGAATAACCACTTTTTAAACCCTCACAGTGACCAAAATTGCCATTTTTACAGAGTTTTGCTTACTCAAAAGCTTCAATTTTGACCCGTTTCAGGCACAGAAATGACTTTAAACACACTTATTTTAGTTGACAAAGTCCTAATTCACATCCAACAGTAATTTAGAGTCAAAAGATTAAATGTTAAAATGTCATCATTATAGACCATTTTGGGATCGTTCGACAGGTCCGGAGTCATCGTTTTTCATCCGAAAATTGATTTTTTGGACTGTACCAAAAATGATTCAAAATGTCAATTGGATCATGCCTCATGTTGAATAACCACTTTTTAAACCCTCACAGTGACCAAAATTGCCATTTTTACAGAGTTTTGCTTACTCAAAAGCTTCCATTTTGACCCGTTTCAGGCACAGAAATGACTTTAGACACACTTATTCTAGTTGACAAAATCATAATTCACATCCAACAGTAATTTAGAGTCAAAAGATTAAATGTTGAAATTTCATCATTATAGACCATTTTGGGATGGTTCGACAGGTCCGGAGTCATCGTTTTTCATCCGAAAATTGATTTTTTGGACTGTACCAAAAATGATTCAAAATGTCAATTGGATCATGCCTCATGTTGAATAACCACTTTTTAAACCCTCACAGTGACCAAAATTGCCATTTTTAAAGAGTTTTGCTTACTCAAAAGCTTCAATTTTGACCAATTTCAGGCACAGAAATTACTTTAAACACACTTATTTTAGTTGACAAAGTCCTAATTCACATCCAACAGTAATTTAGAGTCAAAAGATTAAATGTTAAAATTTCATCATTATAGAACATTTTGGGATCGTTCGACAGGTCCGGAGTCATCGTTTTTCATCCGTAAATTGATTTTTTGGACTGTACCAAAAATGATTCAAAATGTCAATTGGATCATGCCTCATGTTGAATAACCACTTTTTAAACCCTCACAGTGACCAAAATTGCCATTTTTACAGAGTTTTGCTTACTCAAAAGCTTCCATTTTGACCCGTGTCAGGCACAGAAATGACTTTAAACACACTTATTCTAGTTGACAAAGTCATAATTCACATCCAACAGTCATTTAGAGTCAAAAGATTAAATGTTAAAATTTCATCATTATAGACCATTTTGGGATCGTTCGACAAGGTCCGGAGTCATCGTTTTTGATCCGAAAATTGATTTTTGGGACTGTACCAAAAATGGTTCAAAATGTCAATTGGATCATGCCTCATGTTGAATAACCACTTTTTAAACCCTCACAGTGACCAAAATTGCCATTTTTACAGAGTTTTGCTGACTCAAAAGCTTCCATTTTGACCCGTTTCAGGCACAGAAATGACTTTAAACACACTTACTTTAGTTGACAAAGTCATAATTCACATCCAACAGTAATTTAGAGTCAAAAGATTAAATGTTAAAATTTCATCATTATAGACCATTTTGGGATCGTTCGACAGGTCCGGAGTCATTGTTTTTCATCCGAAAATTGATTTTTTGGACTGTACCAAAAATGATTCAAAATGTCAATTGGATCATGCCTCATGTTGAATAACCACTTTTTCAACCCTCACAGTGACCAAAATTGCCATTTTTACAGAGTTTTGCTTACTCAAAAGCTTCAATTTTGACCCGTTTCAGGCAAAGAAATGACTTTAAACACACTTATTTTAGTTGACAAAGTCATAATTCACATCCAACAGTCATTTAGAGTCAAAAGATTAAATGTTGAAATTTCATCATTATAGACCATTTTGGGATCGTTTGACAGGTCCGGAGTCATCGTTTTTCATCCGAAAATTGATTTTTTTGGACTGTACCAAAAATGATTCAAAATGTCAATTGGATCATGCCTCATGTTGAATAACCACTTTTTAAACCCTCACAGTGACCAAAATTGCCATTTTTACAGAGTTTTGCTTACTCAAAAGCTTCCATTTTGACCCGTTTCAGGCACAGAAATGACTTTAGACACACTTATTCTAGTTGACAAAATCATAATTCACATCCAACAGTAATTTAGAGTCAAAAGATTAAATGTTGAAATTTCATCATTATAGACCATTTTGGGATCGTTCGACAGGTCCGGAGTCATCGTTTTTCATCCGAAAATTTATTTTTTGGACTGTACCAAAAATGATTCAAAATGTCAATTGGATCATGCCTCATGTTGAATAACCACTTTTTAAACCCTCACTGTGACCAAAATTGCCATTTTTACAGAGTTTTGCTTACTCAAAAGCTTCCATTTTGACCCGTTTCAGGCACAGAAATGACTTTAAACACACTTATTCTAGTTGACAAAGTCATAATTCACATCCAACAGTCATTTAGAGTCAAAAGATTAAATGTTGAAATTTCATCATTATAGACCATTTTGGGATGGTTCGACAGGTCCGGAGTCATCGTTTTTCATCCGAAAATTGATTTTTTGGACTGTACCAAAAATGATTCAAAATGTCAATTGGATCATGCCTCATGTTGAATAACCACTTTTTAAACCCTCACAGTGACCAAAATTGCCATTTTTAAAGAGTTTTGCTTACTCAAAAGCTTCAATTTTGACCCGTTTCAGGCACAGAAATGACTTTAAACACACTTATTTTAGTTGACAAAGTCCTAATTCACATCCAACAGTAATTTAGAGTCAAAAGATTAAATGTTAAAATTTCATCATTATAGACCATTTTGGGATCGTTCGACAGGTCCGGAGTCATTGTTTTTCATCCGAAAATTGATTTTTTGGACTGTACCAAAAATGATTCAAAATGTCAATTGGATCATGCCTCATGTTGAATAACCACTTTTTAAACCCTCACAGTGACCAAAATTGCCATTTTTACAGAGTTTTGCTTACTCAAAAGCTTCAATTTTGACCCGTTTCAGGCACAGAAATGACTTTAAACACACTTACTTTAGTTGACAAAGTCATAATTCACATCCAACAGTCATTTAGAGTCAAAAGATTAAATGTTAAAATTTCATCATTATAGACCATTTTGGGATCGTTCGACAGGTCCGGAGTCATCGTTTTTCATCCGAAAATTGATTTTTTGGACTGTACCAAAAATGATTCAAAATGTCAATTGGATCATGCCTCATGTTGAATAACCACTTTTTAAACCCTCACAGTGACCAAAATTGCCATTTTTACAGAGTTTTGCTTACTCAAAAGCTTCAATTTTGACCAATTTCAGGCACAGAAATTACTTTAAACACACTTATTTTAGTTGACAAAGTCCTAATTCACATCCAACAGTAATTTAGAGTCAAAAGATTAAATGTTAAAATTTCATCATTATAGAACATTTTGGGATCGTTCGACAGGTCCGGAGTCATCGTTTTTCATCCGTAAATTGATTTTTTGGACTATACCAAAAATGATTCAAAATGTCAATTGGATCATGCCTCATGTTGAATAACCACTTTTTAAACCCTCACAGTGACCAAAATTGCCATTTTTACAGAGTTTTGCTTACTCAAAAGCTTCCATTTTGACCCGTGTCAGGCACAGAAATGACTTTAAACACACTTATTCTAGTTGACAAAGTCATAATTCACATCCAACAGTCATTTAGAGTCAAAAGATTAAATGTTAAAATTTCATCATTATAGACCATTTTGGGATCGTTCGACAAGGTCCGGAGTCATCGTTTTTCGTCCGAAAATAGATTTTTTGGACTGTACCAAAAATGATTCAAAATGTCAATTGGATCTTGCCTCATGTTGAATAACCACTTTTTAAACCCTCACAGTGACCACAATTGCCATTTTTACAGAGTTTTCCTTACTTAAAAGCTTAAATTTTGACCCGTTTCAGGCACAGAAATGACTTTAAACACACTTATTTTAGTTGACAAAGTCCTAATTCACATCCAACAGTAATTTAGAGTCAAAAGATTAAATCTTAAAATTTCATCATTATAGACCATTTTGGGATCGTTCGACAGGTCCGGAGTCATCGTTTTTCATCCGAAAATTGATTTTTTGGACTGTACCAAAAATGATTCAAAATGTCAATTGGATCATGCCTCATGTTGAATAACCACTTTTTAAACCCTCACAGTGACCAAAATTGCCATTTTTACAGAGTTTTGCTTACTCAAAAGCTTCAATTTTGACCCGTTTCAGGCAAAGAAATGACTTTAAACACACTTATTTTAGTTGACAAAGTCCTAATTCACATCCAACAGTAATTTAGAGTCAAAAGAATAAATGTTAAAATTTCATCATTATAGACCATTTTGGGATCGTTCGACAGGTCCGGAGTCATCGTTTTTCATCCGAAAATAGATTTTTTAGACTGTACCAAAAATGATTCAAAATGTCAATTGGATCATGCCTCATGTTGAATAACCACTTTTTAAAACCTCACAGTGACCAAAATTGCCATTTTTACAGAGTTTTGCTTACTCAAAAGCTTCAATTTTGACCCGTTTCAGGCACAGAAATGACTTTAAACACACTTATTTTTGTTGACAAAGTCCTAATTCACATCCAATAGTAATTTAGAGTCAAAAGATTAAATGTTAAAATTTCATCATTATAGACCATTTTGGGATCGTTCGACAGGTCCGGAGTCATCGTTTTTCATCCGAAAATTGATTTTTTGGACTGTACCAAAAATGATTCAAAATGTCAATTGGATCATGCCTCATGTTGAATAACCACTTTTTAAACCCTCACAATGACCAAAATTGCCATTTTTACAGAGTTTTGCTTACTCAAAAGCTTCCATTTTGACCCGTTTCAGGCACAGAAATGACTTTAGACACACTTATTCTAGTTGACAAAATCATAATTCACATCCAACAGTAATTTAGAGTCAAAAGATTAAATGTTGAAATTTCATCATTATAGACCATTTTGGGATGGTTCGACAGGTCCGGAGTCATCGTTTTTCATCCGAAAATTGATTTTTTGGACTGTACCAAAAATGATTCAAAATGTCAATTGGATCATGCCTCATGTTGAATAACCACTTTTTAAACCCTCACAGTGACCAAAATTGCCATTTTTAAAGAGTTTTGCTTACTCAAAAGCTTCAATTTTGACCCGTTTCAGGCACAGAAATGACTTTAAACACACTTATTTTAGTTGACAAAGTCCTAATTCACATCCAACAGTAATTTAGAGTCAAAAGATTAAATGTGAAAATTTCATCATTATAGACCATTTTGGGATCGTTCGACAGGTCCGGAGTCATTGTTTTTCATCCGAAAATTGATTTTTTGGACTGTACCAAAAATGATTCAAAATGTCAATTGGATCATGCCTCATGTTGAATAACCACTTTTTAAACCCTAACAGTGACCAAAATTGCCATTTTTACAGAGTTTTGCTTACTCAAAAGCTTCAATTTTGACCCGTTTCAGGCACAGAAATGACTTTAACCCCTTCCACACTCATGACGAGCTGGGCTCGTCATGGTGTAGCCTCCTCAAACACTGATGACGAGCCCAGCTCATCATAAAACAATGAAAAAGAACAATTTGCAGCACAGAGGGGGAAAACGCATAGCAGCCATGGAGTTAAACACACTTACTTTAGTTGACAAAGTCATAATTCACATCCAACAGTCATTTAGAGTCAAAAGATTAAATGTTAAAATTTCATCATTATAGACCATTTTGGGATCGTTCGACAGATCCGGAGTCATCGTTTTTCATCCGAAAAATGATTTTTTGGACTGTACCAAAAATGATTCAAAATGTCAATTGGATCATGCCTCATGTTGAATAACCACTTTTTCAACCCTCACAGTGACCAAAATTGCCATTTTTACAGAGTTTTGCTTACTCAAAAGCTTCAATTTTGACCCGTTTCAGGCAAAGAAATGACTTTAAACACACTTATTTTAGTTGACAAAGTCATAATTCACATCCAACAGTCATTTAGAGTCAAAAGATTAAATGTTGAAATTTCATCATTATAGACCATTTTGGGATCGTTTGACAGGTCCGGAGTCATCGTTTTTCATCCGAAAATTGATTTTTTTGGACTGTACCAAAAATGATTCAAAATGTCAATTGCATCATGCCTCATGTTGAATAACCACTTTTTAAACCCTCACAGTGACCAAAATTGCCATTTTTACAGAGTTTTGCTTACTCAAAAGCTTCAATTTAGACCCGTTTCAGGCACAGAAATGACTTTAAACACACTTATTTTAGTTGACAAAGTCCTAATTCACATCCAACAGTAATTTAGAGTCAAAAGATTAAATGTTAAAATGTCATCATTATAGACCATTTTGGGATCGTTCGACAGGTCCGGAGTCATCGTTTTTCATCCGAAAATTGATTTTTTGGACTGTACCAAAAATGATTCAAAATGTCAATTGGATCATGCCTCATGTTGAATAACCACTTTTTAAACCCTCACAGTGACCAAAATTGCCATTTTTACAGAGTTTTGCTTACTCAAAAGCTTCCATTTTGACCCGTTTCAGGCACAGAAATGACTTTAGACACACTTATTCTAGTTGACAAAATCATAATTCACATCCAACAGTAATTTAGAGTCAAAAGATTAAATGTTGAAATTTCATCATTATAGACCATTTTGGGATGGTTCGACAGGTCCGGAGTCATCGTTTTTCATCCGAAAATTGATTTTTTGGACTGTACCAAAAATGATTCAAAATGTCAATTGGATCATGCCTCATGTTGAATAACCACTTTTTAAACCCTCACAGTGACCAAAATTGCCATTTTTAAAGAGTTTTGCTTACTCAAAAGCTTCAATTTTGACCCGTTTCAGGCACAGAAATGACTTTAAACACACTTATTTTAGTTGACAAAGTCCTAATTCACATCCAACAGTAATTTAGAGTCAAAAGATTAAATGTGAAAATTTCATCATTATAGACCATTTTGGGATCGTTCGACAGGTCCGGAGTCATTGTTTTTCATCCGAAAATTGATTTTTTGGACTGTACCAAAAATGATTCAAAATGTCAATTGGATCATGCCTCATGTTGAATAACCACTTTTTAAACCCTAACAGTGACCAAAATTGCCATTTTTACAGAGTTTTGCTTACTCAAAAGCTTCAATTTTGACCCGTTTCAGGCACAGAAATGACTTTAACCCCTTCCACACTCATGACGAGCTGGGCTCGTCATGGTGTAGCCTCCTCAAACACTGATGACGAGCCCAGCTCGTCATAAAACAATGAAAAAGAACAATTTGCAGCACAGAGGGGGAAAACGCATAGCAGCCATGGAGTTAAACACACTTACTTTAGTTGACAAAGTCATAATTCACATCCAACAGTCATTTAGAGTCAAAAGATTAAATGTTAAAATTTCATCATTATAGACCATTTTGGGATCGTTCGACAGGTCCGGAGTCATCGTTTTTCATCCGAAAATTGATTTTTTGGACTGTACCAAAAATGATTCAAAATGTCAATTGGATCATGCCTCATGTTGAATAACCACTTTTTAAACTCTCACAGTGACCAAAATTGCCATTTTTACAGAGTTTTGCTTACTCAAAAGCTTCAATTTTGACCAATTTCAGGCACAGAAATTACTTTAAACACACTTATTTTAGTTGACAAAGTCCTAATTCACATCCAACAGTAATTTAGAGTCAAAAGATTAAATGTTAAAATTTCATCATTATAGACCATTTTGGGATCGTTCGACAGGTCCGGAGTCATCGTTTTTCATCCGTAAATTGATTTTTTGGACTGTACCAAAAATGATTCAAAATGTCAATTGGATCATGCCTCATGTTGAATAACCACTTTTTAAACCCTCACAGTGACCAAAATTGCCATTTTTACAGAGTTTTGCTTACTCAAAAGCTTCCATTTTGACCCGTGTCAGGCACAGAAATGACTTTAAACACACTTATTCTAGTTGACAAAGTCATAATTCACATCCAACAGTCATTTAGAGTCAAAAGATTAAATGTTAAAATTTCATCATTATAGACCATTTTGGGATCGTTCGACAAGGTCCGGAGTCATCGTTTTTGATCCGAAAATTGATTTTTGGGACTGTACCAAAAATGGTTCAAAATGTCAATTGGATCATGCCTCATGTTGAATAACCACTTTTTAAACCCTCACAGTGACCAAAATTGCCATTTTTACAGAGTTTTGCTGACTCAAAAGCTTCCATTTTGACCCGTTTCAGGCACAGAAATGACTTTAAACACACTTACTTTAGTTGACAAAGTCATAATTCACATCCAACAGTAATTTAGAGTCAAAAGATTAAATGTTAAAATTTCATCATTATAGACCATTTTGGGATCGTTCGACAGGTCCGGAGTCATTGTTTTTCATCCGAAAATTGATTTTTTGGACTGTACCAAAAATGATTCAAAATGTCAATTGGATCATGCCTCATGTTGAATAACCACTTTTTCAACCCTCACAGTGACCAAAATTGCCATTTTTACAGAGTTTTGCTTACTCAAAAGCTTCAATTTTGACCCGTTTCAGGCAAAGAAATGACTTTAAACACACTTATTTTAGTTGACAAAGTCATAATTCACATCCAACAGTCATTTAGAGTCAAAAGATTAAATGTTGAAATTTCATCATTATAGACCATTTTGGGATCGTTTGACAGGTCCGGAGTCATCGTTTTTCATCCGAAAATTGATTTTTTTGGACTGTACCAAAAATGATTCAAAATGTCAATTGGATCATGCCTCATGTTGAATAACCACTTTTTAAACCCTCACAGTGACCAAAATTGCCATTTTTACAGAGTTTTGCTTACTCAAAAGCTTCCATTTTGACCCGTTTCAGGCACAGAAATGACTTTAGACACACTTATTCTAGTTGACAAAATCATAATTCACATCCAACAGTAATTTAGAGTCAAAAGATTAAATGTTGAAATTTCATCATTATAGACCATTTTGGGATCGTTCGACAGGTCCGGAGTCATCGTTTTTCATCCGAAAATTTATTTTTTGGACTGTACCAAAAATGATTCAAAATGTCAATTGGATCATGCCTCATGTTGAATAACCACTTTTTAAACCCTCACTGTGACCAAAATTGGCATTTTTACAGAGTTTTGCTTACTCAAAAGCTTCCATTTTGACCCGTTTCAGGCACAGAAATGACTTTAAACACACTTATTCTAGTTGACAAAGTCATAATTCACATCCAACAGTCATTTAGAGTCAAAAGATTAAATGTTGAAATTTCATCATTATAGACCATTTTGGGATGGTTCGACAGGTCCGGAGTCATTGTTTTTCATCCGAAAATTGATTTTTTGGACTGTACCAAAAATGATTCAAAATGTCAATTGGATCATGCCTCATGTTGAATAACCACTTTTTAAACCCTCACAGTGACCAAAATTGCCATTTTTACAGAGTTTTGCTTACTCAAAAGCTTCAATTTTGACCCGTTTCAGGCACAGAAATGACTTTAAACACACTTACTTTAGTTGACAAAGTCATAATTCACATCCAACAGTCATTTAGAGTCAAAAGATTAAATGTTAAAATTTCATCATTATAGACCATTTTGGGATCGTTCGACAGGTCCGGAGTCATCGTTTTTCATCCGAAAATTGATTTTTTGGACTGTACCAAAAATGATTCAAAATGTCAATTGGATCATGCCTCATGTTGAATAACCACTTTTTAAACCCTCACAGTGACCAAAATTGCCATTTTTACAGAGTTTTGCTTACTCAAAAGCTTCAATTTTGACCAATTTCAGGCACAGAAATTACTTTAAACACACTTATTTTAGTTGACAAAGTCCTAATTCACATCCAACAGTAATTTAGAGTCAAAAGATTAAATGTTAAAATTTCATCATTATAGAACATTTTGGGATCGTTCGACAGGTCCGGAGTCATCGTTTTTCATCCGTAAATTGATTTTTTGGACTATACCAAAAATGATTCAAAATGTCAATTGGATCATGCCTCATGTTGAATAACCACTTTTTAAACCCTCACAGTGACCAAAATTGCCATTTTTACAGAGTTTTGCTTACTCAAAAGCTTCCATTTTGACCCGTGTCAGGCACAGAAATGACTTTAAACACACTTATTCTAGTTGACAAAGTCATAATTCACATCCAACAGTCATTTAGAGTCAAAAGATTAAATGTTAAAATTTCATCATTATAGACCATTTTGGGATCGTTCGACAAGGTCCGGAGTCATCGTTTTTCGTCCGAAAATTGATTTTTTGGACTGTACCAAAAATGATTCAAAATGTCAATTGGATCTTGCCTCATGTTGAATAACCACTTTTTAAACCCTCACAGTGACCACAATTGCCATTTTTACAGAGTTTTCCTTACTTAAAAGCTTAAATTTTGACCCGTTTCAGGCACAGAAATGACTTTAAACACACTTATTTTAGTTGACAAAGTCCTAATTCACATCCAACAGTAATTTAGAGTCAAAAGATTAAATCTTAAAATTTCATCATTATAGACCATTTTGGGATCGTTCGACAGGTCCGGAGTCATCGTTTTTCATCCGAAAATTGATTTTTTGGACTGTACCAAAAATGATTCAAAATGTCAATTGGATCATGCCTCATGTTGAATAACCACTTTTTAAACCCTCACAGTGACCAAAATTGCCATTTTTACAGAGTTTTGCTTACTCAAAAGCTTCAATTTTGACCCGTTTCAGGCAAAGAAATGACTTTAAACACACTTATTTTAGTTGACAAAGTCCTAATTCACATCCAACAGTAATTTAGAGTCAAAAGAATAAATGTTAAAATTTCATCATTATAGACCATTTTGGGATCGTTCGACAGGTCCGGAGTCATCGTTTTTCATCCGAAAATAGATTTTTTAGACTGTACCAAAAATGATTCAAAATGTCAATTGGATCATGCCTCATGTTGAATAACCACTTTTTAAAACCTCACAGTGACCAAAATTGCCATTTTTACAGAGTTTTGCTTACTCAAAAGCTTCAATTTTGACCCGTTTTAGGCACAGAAATGACTTTAAACACACTTATTTTTGTTGACAAAGTCCTAATTCACATCCAATAGTAATTTAGAGTCAAAAGATTAAATGTTAAAATTTCATCATTATAGACCATTTTGGGATCGTTCGACAGGTCCGGAGTCATCGTTTTTCATCCGAAAATTGATTTTTTGGACTGTACCAAAAATGATTCAAAATGTCAATTGGATCATGCCTCATGTTGAATAACCACTTTTTAAACCCTCACAGTGACCAAAATTGCCATTTTTACAGAGTTTTGCTTACTCAAAAGCTTCAAATTTGACCTGTTTCAGGCACAGAAATGACTTTAAACACACTTATTTTAGTTGACAAAGTCATAATTCACATCCAACAGTCATTTAGAGTCAAAAGATTAAATGTTAAAATTTCATCATTATAGACCATTTTGGGATCGTTCGACAGGTCCGGAGTCATCGTTTTTCATCCGAAAATTAATTTTTTGGACTGTACCAAAAATGATTCAAAATGTCAATTGGATCATGCCTCATGTTGAATAACCACTTTTTAAACCCTCACAGTGACCAAAATTGCCATTTTTACAGAGTTTTGCTTACTCAAAAGCTTCCATTTTGACCCGTTTCAGGCACAGAAATGACTTTAAACACACTTATTTTAGTTGACAAAGTCATAATTCACATCCAACAGTCATTTAGAATCAAAAGATTAAATGTTGAAATTTCATCATTATAGACCATTTTGGGATCGTTCGACAGGTCCGGAGTCATCGTTTTTCATCCGAAAATTGATTTTATTGGACTGTACCAAAAATGATTCAAAATGTCAATTGGATCATGCCTCATGTTGAATAACCACTTTTTCAACCCTCACAGTGACCAAAATTGCCATTTTTACAGAGTTTTGCTTACTCAAAAGCTTCAATTTTGACCCGTTTCAGGCACAGAAATGACTTTAAACACACTTATTTTAGTTGACAAAGTCATAATTCACATCCAACAGTCATTTAGAGTCAAAAGATTAAATGTTGAAATTTCATCATTATAGACCATTTTGGGATCATTCGACAGGTCCGGAGTCATCGTTTTTCATCCGAAAATTGATTTTTTGGACTGTACCAAAAATGATTCAAAATGTCAATTGGATCATGCCTCATGTTGAATAACCACTTTTTAAACCCTCACAGTGACCAAAATTGCAATTTTTACAGAGTTTTGCTTACTCAAAAGCTTCAATTTTGACCTGTTTCAGGCACAGAAATGACTTTAAACACACTTATTTTAGTTGACAAAGTCCTAATTCACATCCAACAGTAATTTAGAGTCAAAAGATTAAATGTTAAAATTTCATCATTATAGACCATTTTGGGATCGTTCGACAGGTCCGGAGTCATCGTTTTTCATCTGAAAATTGATTTTTTGGACTGTACCAAAAATGATTCAAAAATGTCAATTGGATCATGCCTCATGTTGAATAACCACTTTTTAAACCCTCACAGTGACCAAAATTGCCATTTTTACAGAGTTTTGCTTACTCAAAAGCTTCCATTTTGACCCGTTTCAGGCACAGAAATGACTTTAGACACACTTATTCTAGTTGACAAAATCATAATTCACATCCAACAGTAATTTAGAGTCAAAAGATTAAATGTTGAAATTTCATCATTATAGACCATTTTGGGACCGTTCGACAGGTCCGGAGTCATCGTTTTTCATCCGAAAATTGATTTTTTGGACTGTACCAAAAATGATTCAAAATGTCAATTGGATCATGCCTCATGTTGAATAACCACTTTTTAAACCCTCACAGTGACCAAAATTGCCATTTTTACAGAGTTTTGCTTACTCAAAAGCTTCCATTTTGACCCGTTTCAGGCACAGAAATGACTTTAAACACACTTATTCTAGTTGACAAAGTCATAATTCACATCCAACAGTCATTTAGAGTCAAAAGATTAAATGTTGAAATTTCATCATTATAGACCATTTTGGGATCGTTCGACAGGTCCGGAGTCATCGTTTTTCATCCGACAATTGATTTTTGGGACTGTACCAAAAATGATTCAAAATGTCAATTGGATCATGCCTCATGTTGAATAACCACTTTTTAAACCCTCACAGTGACCAAAATTGCCATTTTTACAGACTTTTGCTTACTCAAAAGCTTCAATTTTGACCTGTTTCAGGCACAGAAATGACTTTAAACACACTTATTTTAGTTGACAAAGTCATACTTCACATCCAACAGTCATTTAGAGTCAAAAGATTAAATGTTAAAATTTCATCATTATAGACCATTTTGGGATTGTTCGACAGATCCGGAGTCATCGTTTTTCATCTGAAAAATGATTTTTTGGACTGTACCAAAAATGATTCAAAATGTCAATTGGATCATGCCTCATGTTGAATAACCACTTTTTAAACCCTCACAGTGACCAAAATTGCAATTTTTACAGAGTTCTGCTTACTCAAAAGCTTCCATTTTGACCCGTTTCAGGCACAGAAATGACTTTAAACACACTTATTCTAGTTGACAAAGTCATAATTCACATCCAACAGTCATTTAGAGTCAAAAGATTAAATGTTGAAATTTCATAATTATAGACCATTTTGGGGTCGTTCGACAGGTCCGGAGTCATCGTTTTTCATCCGAAAATTGATTTTTTTGGACTGTACCAAAAATGATTCAAAATGTCAATTGGATCATGCCTCATGTTGAATAACCACTTTTTCAACCCTCACAGTGACCAAAATTGCCATTTTTACAGAGTTTTGCTTACTCAAAAGCTTCAATTTTGACCCGTTTCAGGCACAGAAATGACTTTAAACACACTTATTCTAGTTGACAAAGTCATAATTCACATCCAACAGTCATTTAGAGTCAAAAGATTAAATGTTGAAATTTCATCATTATAGACCATTTTGGGATGGTTCGACAGGTCCGGAGTCATCGTTTTTCATCCGAAAATTGATTTTTTGGACTGTACCAAAAATGATTCCAAATGTCAATTGGATCATGCCTCATGTTGAATAACCACTTTTTAAACCCTCACAGTGACCAAAATTGCCATTTTTACAGAGTTTTGCTTACTCAAAAGCTTCCATTTTGACCAATTTCAGGCACAGAAATGACTTTAAACACACTTATTCTAGTTGACAAAGTCATAATTCACATCCAACAGTCATTTAGAGTCAAAAGATTAAATGTTAAAATTTCATCATTATAGACCATTTTGGGATCGTTCGACAAGGTCCGGAGTCATCGTTTTTCATCCGAAAATTGATTTTTGGGACTGTACCAAAAATGGTTCAAAATGTCAATTGGATCATGCCTCATGTTGAATAACCACTTTTTAAACCCTCACAGTGACCAAAATTGCCATTTTTACAGAGTTTTGCTTACTCAAAAGCTTCCATTTTGACCCGTTTCAGGCACAGAAATGACTTTAGACACACTTATTCTAGTTGACAAAATCATAATTCACATCCAACAGTAATTTAGAGTCAAAAGATTAAATGTTTAAATTTCATCATTATAGACAATTTTGGGATCGTTCGACAGGTCCGGAGTCATCGTTTTTCATCCGAAAATTGATTTTTTGGACTGTACCAAAAATGATTCAAAATGTCAATTGGATCTTGCCTCATGTTGAATAACCACTTTTTAAACCCTCACAGTGACCACAATTGCCATTTTTACAGAGTTTTCCTTACTCAAAAGCTTAAATTTTAACCCGTTTCAGGCACAGAAATGACTTTAAACACACTTATTTTACTTGACAAAGTCCTAATTCACATCCAACAGTAATTTAGAGTCAAAAGAATAAATGTTAAAATTTCATCATTATAGACCATTTTGGGATCGTTCGACAGTTCCGGAGTCATCGTTTTTCATCCGAAAATTGATTTTTTGGACTGTACCAAAAATGATTCAAAATGTCAATTGGATCATGCCTCATGTTGAATAACCACTTTTTAAACCCTCACAGTGACCAAAATTGCCATTTTTACAGAGTTTTGCTTACTCAAAAGCTTCAAATTTGACCTGTTTCAGGCACAGAAATGACTTTAAACACACTTATTTTAGTTGACAAAGTCATAATTCACATCCAACAGTCATTTAGAGTCAAAAGATTAAATGTTAAAATTTCATCATTATAGACCATTTTGGGATCGTTCGACAGGTCCGGAGTCATCGTTTTTCATCCGAAAATTGATTTTTTGGACTGTACCAAAAATGATTCAAAATGTCAATTGGATCATGCCTCATGTTGAATAACCACTTTTTAAACCCTCACAGTGACCAAAATTGCCATTTTTACAGAGTTTTGCTTACTCAAAAGCTTCCATTTTGACCCGTTTCAGGCACAGAAATGACTTTAAACACACTTATTCTAGTTGACAAAGTCATAATTCACATCCAACAGTCATTTAGAATCAAAAGATTAAATGTTGAAATTTCATCATTATAGACCATTTTGGGATCGTTCGACAGGTATGGAGTCATCGATTTTCATCCGAAAATTGATTTTTTTGGGCTGTACCAAAAATGATTCAAAATGTCAATTGGATCATGCCTCATGTTGAATAACCACTTTTTCAACCCTCACAGTGACCAAAATTGCCATTTTTACAGAGTTTTGCTTACTCAAAAGCTTCAATTTTGACCCGTTTTAGGCACAGAAATGACTTTAAACACACTTATTTTTGTTGACAAAGTCCTAATTCACATCCAATAGTAATTTAGAGTCAAAAGATTAAATGTTAAAATTTCATCATTATAGACCATTTTGGGATCGTTCGACAGGTCCGGAGTCATCGTTTTTCATCCGAAAATTGATTTTTTGGACTGTACCAAAAATGATTCAAAATGTCAATTGGATCATGCCTCATGTTGAATAACCACTTTTTAAACCCTCACAGTGACCAAAATTGCCATTTTTACAGAGTTTTGCTTACTCAAAAGCTTCAAATTTGACCTGTTTCAGGCACAGAAATGACTTTAAACACACTTATTTTAGTTGACAAAGTCATAATTCACATCCAACAGTCATTTAGAGTCAAAAGATTAAATGTTAAAATTTCATCATTATAGACCATTTTGGGATCGTTCGACAGGTCCGGAGTCATCGTTTTTCATCCGAAAATTAATTTTTTGGACTGTACCAAAAATGATTCAAAATGTCAATTGGATCATGCCTCATGTTGAATAACCACTTTTTAAACCCTCACAGTGACCAAAATTGCCATTTTTACAGAGTTTTGCTTACTCAAAAGCTTCCATTTTGACCCGTTTCAGGCACAGAAATGACTTTAAACACACTTATTTTAGTTGACAAAGTCATAATTCACATCCAACAGTCATTTAGAATCAAAAGATTAAATGTTGAAATTTCATCATTATAGACCATTTTGGGATCGTTCGACAGGTCCGGAGTCATCGTTTTTCATCCGAAAATTGATTTTATTGGACTGTACCAAAAATGATTCAAAATGTCAATTGGATCATGCCTCATGTTGAATAACCACTTTTTCAACCCTCACAGTGACCAAAATTGCCATTTTTACAGAGTTTTGCTTACTCAAAAGCTTCAATTTTGACCCGTTTCAGGCACAGAAATGACTTTAAACACACTTATTTTAGTTGACAAAGTCATAATTCACATCCAACAGTCATTTAGAGTCAAAAGATTAAATGTTGAAATTTCATCATTATAGACCATTTTGGGATCATTCGACAGGTCCGGAGTCATCGTTTTTCATCCGAAAATTGATTTTTTGGACTGTACCAAAAATGATTCAAAATGTCAATTGGATCATGCCTCATGTTGAATAACCACTTTTTAAACCCTCACAGTGACCAAAATTGCAATTTTTACAGAGTTTTGCTTACTCAAAAGCTTCAATTTTGACCTGTTTCAGGCACAGAAATGACTTTAAACACACTTATTTTAGTTGACAAAGTCCTAATTCACATCCAACAGTAATTTAGAGTCAAAAGATTAAATGTTAAAATTTCATCATTATAGACCATTTTGGGATCGTTCGACAGGTCCGGAGTCATCGTTTTTCATCTGAAAATTGATTTTTTGGACTGTACCAAAAATGATTCAAAAATGTCAATTGGATCATGCCTCATGTTGAATAACCACTTTTTAAACCCTCACAGTGACCAAAATTGCCATTTTTACAGAGTTTTGCTTACTCAAAAGCTTCCATTTTGACCCGTTTCAGGCACAGAAATGACTTTAAACACACTTATTCTAGTTGACAAAGTCATAATTCACATCCAACAGTCATTTAGAGTCAAAAGATTAAATGTTGAAATTTCATCATTATAGACCATTTTGGGATCGTTCGACAGGTCCGGAGTCATCGTTTTTCATCCGACAATTGATTTTTGGGACTGTACCAAAAATGATTCAAAATGTCAATTGGATCATGCCTCATGTTGAATAACCACTTTTTAAACCCTCACAGTGACCAAAATTGCCATTTTTACAGACTTTTGCTTACTCAAAAGCTTCAATTTTGACCTGTTTCAGGCACAGAAATGACTTTAAACACACTTATTTTAGTTGACAAAGTCATACTTCACATCCAACAGTCATTTAGAGTCAAAAGATTAAATGTTAAAATTTCATCATTATAGACCATTTTGGGATTGTTCGACAGATCCGGAGTCATCGTTTTTCATCTGAAAAATGATTTTTTGGACTGTACCAAAAATGATTCAAAATGTCAATTGGATCATGCCTCATGTTGAATAACCACTTTTTAAACCCTCACAGTGACCAAAATTGCAATTTTTACAGAGTTCTGCTTACTCAAAAGCTTCCATTTTGACCCGTTTCAGGCACAGAAATGACTTTAAACACACTTATTCTAGTTGACAAAGTCATAATTCACATCCAACAGTCATTTAGAGTCAAAAGATTAAATGTTGAAATTTCATCATTATAGACCATTTTGGGGTCGTTCGACAGGTCCGGAGTCATCGTTTTTCATCCGAAAATTGATTTTTTTGGACTGTACCAAAAATGATTCAAAATGTCAATTGGATCATGCCTCATGTTGAATAACCACTTTTTCAACCCTCACAGTGACCAAAATTGCCATTTTTACAGAGTTTTGCTTACTCAAAAGCTTCAATTTTGACCCGTTTCAGGCACAGAAATGACTTTAAACACACTTATTCTAGTTGACAAAGTCATAATTCACATCCAACAGTCATTTAGAGTCAAAAGATTAAATGTTGAAATTTCATCATTATAGACCATTTTGGGATGGTTCGACAGGTCCGGAGTCATCGTTTTTCATCCGAAAATTGATTTTTTGGACTGTACCAAAAATGATTCCAAATGTCAATTGGATCATGCCTCATGTTGAATAACCACTTTTTAAACCCTCACAGTGACCAAAATTGCCATTTTTACAGAGTTTTGCTTACTCAAAAGCTTCCATTTTGACCAATTTCAGGCACAGAAATGACTTTAAACACACTTATTCTAGTTGACAAAGTCATAATTCACATCCAACAGTCATTTAGAGTCAAAAGATTAAATGTTAAAATTTCATCATTATAGACCATTTTGGGATCGTTCGACAAGGTCCGGAGTCATCGTTTTTCATCCGAAAATTGATTTTTGGGACTGTACCAAAAATGGTTCAAAATGTCAATTGGATCATGCCTCATGTTGAATAACCACTTTTTAAACCCTCACAGTGACCAAAATTGCCATTTTTACAGAGTTTTGCTTACTCAAAAGCTTCCATTTTGACCCGTTTCAGGCACAGAAATGACTTTAGACACACTTATTCTAGTTGACAAAATCATAATTCACATCCAACAGTAATTTAGAGTCAAAAGATTAAATGTTTAAATTTCATCATTATAGACAATTTTGGGATCGTTCGACAGGTCCGGAGTCATCGTTTTTCATCCGAAAATTGATTTTTTGGACTGTACCAAAAATGATTCAAAATGTCAATTGGATCTTGCCTCATGTTGAATAACCACTTTTTAAACCCTCACAGTGACCACAATTGCCATTTTTACAGAGTTTTCCTTACTCAAAAGCTTAAATTTTAACCCGTTTCAGGCACAGAAATGACTTTAAACACACTTATTTTACTTGACAAAGTCCTAATTCACATCCAACAGTAATTTAGAGTCAAAAGAATAAATGTTAAAATTTCATCATTATAGACCATTTTGGGATCGTTCGACAGTTCCGGAGTCATCGTTTTTCATCCGAAAATTGATTTTTTGGACTGTACCAAAAATGATTCAAAATGTCAATTGGATCATGCCTCATGTTGAATAACCACTTTTTAAACCCTCACAGTGACCAAAATTGCCATTTTTACAGAGTTTTGCTTACTCAAAAGCTTCAAATTTGACCTGTTTCAGGCACAGAAATGACTTTAAACACACTTATTTTAGTTGACAAAGTCATAATTCACATCCAACAGTCATTTAGAGTCAAAAGATTAAATGTTAAAATTTCATCATTATAGACCATTTTGGGATCGTTCGACAGGTCCGGAGTCATCGTTTTTCATCCGAAAATTGATTTTTTGGACTGTACCAAAAATGATTCAAAATGTCAATTGGATCATGCCTCATGTTGAATAACCACTTTTTAAACCCTCACAGTGACCAAAATTGCCATTTTTACAGAGTTTTGCTTACTCAAAAGCTTCCATTTTGACCCGTTTCAGGCACAGAAATGACTTTAAACACACTTATTCTAGTTGACAAAGTCATAATTCACATCCAACAGTCATTTAGAATCAAAAGATTAAATGTTGAAATTTCATCATTATAGACCATTTTGGGATCGTTCGACAGGTACGGAGTCATCGATTTTCATCCGAAAATTGATTTTTTTGGGCTGTACCAAAAATGATTCAAAATGTCAATTGGATCATGCCTCATGTTGAATAACCACTTTTTCAACCCTCACAGTGACCAAAATTGCCATTTTTACAGAGTTTTGCTTACTCAAAAGCTTCCATTTTGACCAATTTCAGGCACAGAAATGACTTTAAACACACTTATTCTAGTTGACAAAGTCATAATTCACATCCAACAGTCATTTAGAGTCAAAAGATTAAATGTTAAAATTTCATCATTATAGACCATTTTGGGATCGTTCGACAAGGTCCGGAGTCATCGTTTTTCATCCGAAAATTGATTTTTGGGACTGTACCAAAAATGGTTCAAAATGTCAATTGGATCATGCCTCATGTTGAATAACCACTTTTTAAACCCTCACAGTGACCAAAATTGCCATTTTTACAGAGTTTTGCTTACTCAAAAGCTTCCATTTTGACCCGTTTCAGGCACAGAAATGACTTTAGACACACTTATTCTAGTTGACAAAATCATAATTCACATCCAACAGTAATTTAGAGTCAAAAGAATAAATGTTAAAATGTCATCATTATAGACCATTTTGGGATCGTTCGACAGTTCCGGAGTCATCGTTTTTCATCCGAAAATTGATTTTTTGGACTGTACCAAAAATGATTCAAAATGTCAATTGGATCATGCCTCATGTTGAATAACCACTTTTTAAACCCTCACAGTGACCAAAATTGCCATTTTTACAGAGTTTTGCTTACTCAAAAGCTTCAAATTTGACCTGTTTCAGGCACAGAAATGACTTTAAACACACTTATTTTAGTTGACAAAGTCATAATTCACATCCAACAGTCATTTAGAGTCAAAAGATTAAATGTTAAAATTTCATCATTATAGACCATTTTGGGATCGTTCGACAGGTCCGGAGTCATCGTTTTTCATCCGAAAATTGATTTTTTGGACTGTACCAAAAATGATTCAAAATGTCAATTGGATCATGCCTCATGTTGAATAACCACTTTTTAAACCCTCACAGTGACCAAAATTGCCATTTTTACAGAGTTTTGCTTACTCAAAAGCTTCCATTTTGACCCGTTTCAGGCACAGAAATGACTTTAAACACACTTATTCTAGTTGACAAAGTCATAATTCATATCCAACAGTCATTTAGAATCAAAAGATTAAATGTTGAAATTTCATCATTATAGACCATTTTGGGATCGTTCGACAGGTCCGGAGTCATCGATTTTCATCCGAAAATTGATTTTTTTGGACTGTACCAAAAATGATTCAAAATGTCAATTGGATCATGCCTCATGTTGAATAACCACTTTTTCAACCCTCACAGTGACCAAAATTGCCATTTTTACAGAGTTTTGCTTACTCAAAAGCTTCAAATTTGACCTGTTTCAGGCACAGAAATGACTTTAAACACACTTATTTTAGTTGACAAAGTCATAATTCACATCCAACAGTCATTTAGAGTCAAAAGATTAAATGTTAAAATTTCATCATTATAGACCATTTTGGGATCGTTCGACAGGTCCGGAGTCATCGTTTTTCATCCGAAAATTGATTTTTTGGACTGTACCAAAAATGATTCAAAATGTCAATTGGATCATGCCTCATGTTGAATAACCACTTTTTAAACCCTCACAGTGACCAAAATTGCCATTTTTACAGAGTTTTGCTTACTCAAAAGCTTCCATTTTGACCCGTTTCAGGCACAGAAATGACTTTAAACACACTTATTCTAGTTGACAAAGTCATAATTCACATCCAACAGTCATTTAGAATCAAAAGATTAAATGTTGAAATTTCATCATTATAGACCATTTTGGGATCGTTCGACAGGTCCGGAGTCATCGATTTTCATCCGAAAATTGATTTTTTTGGACTGTACCAAAAATGATTCAAAATGTCAATTGGATCATGCCTCATGTTGAATAACCACTTTTTCAACCCTCACAGTGACCAAAATTGCCATTTTTACAGAGTTTTGCTTACTCAAAAGCTTCAATTTTGACCCGTTTCAGGCACAGAAATGACTTTAAACACACTTATTTTAGTTGACAAAGTCATAATTCACATCCAACAGTCATTTAGAGTCAAAAGATTAAATGTTGAAATTTCATCATTATAGACCATTTTGGGATCGTTCGACAGGTCCGGAGTCATCGTTTTTCATCCGAAAATTGATTTTTTGGACTGTACCAAAAATGATTCAAAATGTCAATTGGATCATGCCTCATGTTGAATAACCACTTTTTAAACCCTCACAGTGACCACAATTGCCATTTTTACAGAGTTTTGCTTACTCAAAAGCTTCCATTTTGACCCGTTTCAGGCACAGAAATGACTTTAGACACACTTATTCTAGTTGACAAAATCACAATTCACATCCAACAGTAATTTAGAGTCAAAAGATTAAATGTTGAAATTTCATCATTATAGACCATTTTGGGATCGTTCGACAGGTCCGGAGTCATCGTTTTTCATCCGAAAATTGATTTTTTGGACTGTACCAAAAATGATTCAAAATGTCAATTGGATCATGCCTCATGTTGAATAACCACTTTTTAAACCCTCACAGTGACCAAAATTGCCATTTTTACAGAGTTTTGCTTACTCAAAAGCTTCAATTTTGACCCGTTTCAGGCACAGAAATGACTTTAAACACACTTACTTTAGTTGACAAAGTCATAATTCACATCCAACAGTCATTTAGAGTCAAAAGATTAAATGTTGAAATTTCATCATTATAGACCATTTTGGGATCGTTCGACAGGTCCGGAGTCATCGTTTTTCATCCGAAAATTGATTTTTTGGACTGTACCAAAAATGATTCAAAATGTCAATTGGATCATGCCTCGTGTTGAATAACCACTTTTTAAACCCTCACAGTGACCAAAATTGCCATTTTTACAGAGTTTTGCTTACTCAAAAGCTTCAATTTTGACCAATTTCAGGCACAGAAATGACTTTAAACACACTTATTTTAGTTGACAAAGTCCTAATTCACATCCAACAGTAATTTAGAGTCAAAAGATTAAATGTTAAAATTTCATCATTATAGACCATTTTGGGGTCGTTCGACAGGTCCGGAGTCATCGTTTTTCATCCGAAAATTGATTTTTTGGACTGTACCAAAAATGATTCAAAATGTCAATTGGATCATGCCTCATGTTGAATAACCACTTTTTAAACCCTCACAGTGACCAAAATTGCCATTTTTACAGAGTTTTGCTTACTCAAAAGCTTCCATTTTGACCCGTTTCAGGCACAGAAATGACTTTAAACACACTTATTCTAGTTGACAAAGTCATAATTCACATCCAACAGTCATTTAGAATCAAAAGATTAAATGTTGAAATTTCATCATTATAGACCATTTTGGGATCGTTCGACAGGTCCGGAGTCATCGTTTTTCATCCGAAAATTGATTTTTTTGGACTGTACCAAAAATGATTCAAAATGTCAATTGGATCATGCCTCATGTTGAATAAACACTTTTTCAACCCTCACAGTGACCAAAATTGCCATTTTTACAGAGTTTTGCTTACTCAAAAGCTTCCATTTTGACCCGTTTCAGGCACAGAAATGACTTTAGACACACTTATTCTAGTTGACAAAATCATAATTCACATCCAACAGTAATTTAGAGTCAAAAGATTAAATGTTGAAATTTCATCATTATAGACCATTTTGGGACCGTTCGACAGGTCCGGAGTCATCGTTTTTCATCCGAAAATTGATTTTTTGGACTGTACCAAAAATGATTCAAAATGTCAATTGGATCATGCCTCATGTTGAATAACCACTTTTTAAACCCTCACAGTGACCAAAATTGCCATTTTTACAGAGTTTTGCTTACTCAAAAGCTTCCATTTTGACCCGTTTCAGGCACAGAAATGACTTTAGACACACTTATTCTAGTTGACAAAATCATAATTCACATCCAACAGTAATTTAGAGTCAAAAGATTAAATGTTGAAATTTCATCATTATAGACCATTTTGGGATCGTTCGACAGGTCCGGAGTCATCGTTTTTCATCCGAAAATTGATTTTTTGGACTGTACCAAAAATGATTCAAAATGTCAATTGGATCATGCCTCATGTTGAATAACCACTTTTTAAACCCTCACAGTGACCAAAATTGCCATTTTTACAGAGTTTTGCTTACTCAAAAGCTTCCATTTTGACCCGTTTCAGGCACAGAAATGACTTTAAACACACTTATTCTAGTTGACAAAGTCATAATTCACATCCAACAGTCATTTAGAGTCAAAAGATTAAATGTTGAAATTTCATCATTATAGACCATTTTGGGATCGTTCGACAGGTCCGGAGTCATCGTTTTTCATCCGAAAATTGATTTTTGGGACTGTACCAAAAATGATTCAAAATGTCAATTGGATCATGCCTCATGTTGAATAACCACTTTTTCAACCCTCACAGTGACCAAAATTGCCATTTTTACAGAGTTTTGCTTACTCAAAAGCTTCAATTTTGACCCGTTTCAGGCACAGAAATGACTTTAAACACACTTATTTTAGTTGACAAAGTCATAATTCACATCCAACAGTCATTTAGAGTCAAAAGATTAAATGTTGAAATTTTATCATTATAGACCATTTTGGGATGGTTCGACAGGTCCGGAGTCATCGTTTTTCATCCGAAAATTGATTTTTTGGACTGTACCAAAAATGATTCAAAATGTCAATTGGATCATGCCTCATGTTGAATAACCACTTTTTAAACCCTCACAGTGACCAAAATTGCCATTTTTACAGAGTTTTGCTTACTCAAAAGCTTCAATTTTGACCCGTTTCAGGCACAGAAATGACTTTAAACACACTTACTTTAGTTGACAAAGTCATAATTCACATCCAACAGTTATTTAGAGTCAAAAGATTAAATGTTGAAATTTCATCATTATAGACCATTTTGGGATCGTTCGACAGGTCCGGAGTCATCGTTTTTCATCCGAAAATTGATTTTTGGGACTGTACCAAAAATGGTTCAAAATGTCAATTGGATCATGCCTCATGTTGAATAACCACTTTTTAAACCCTCACAGTGACCAAAATTGCCATTTTTACAGAGTTTTGCTTACTCAAAAGCTTCCATTTTGACCCATTTCAGGCACAGAAATGACTTTAAACACACTTATTCTAGTTGACAAAGTCATAATTCACATCCAACAGTCATTTAGAGTCAAAAGATTAAATGTTAAAATTTCATCATTATAGACCATTTTGGGATCGTTCGACAAGGTCCGGAGTCATCGTTTTTCATCCGAAACTTGATTTTTGGGACTGTACCAAAAATGGTTCAAAATGTCAATTGGATCATGCCTCATGTTGAATAACCACTTTTTAAACCCTCACAGTGACCAAAATTGCCATTTTTACAGAGTTTTGCTTACTCAAAAGCTTCCATTTTGACCCGTTTCAGGCACAGAAATGACTTTAGACACACTTATTCTAGTTGACAAAATCATAATTCACATCCAACAGTAATTTAGAGTCAAAAGATTAAATGTTTAAATTTCATCATTATAGACCATTTTGGGATCGTTCGACAGGTCCGGAGTCATTGTTTTTCATCCGAAAATTGATTTTTTGGACTGTACCAAAAATGATTCAAAATGTCAATTGGATCATGCCTCATGTTGAATAACCACTTTTTAAACCCTCACAGTGACCAAAATTGCCATTTTTACAGAGTTTTGCTTACTCAAAAGCTTCCATTTTGACCCGTTTCAGGCACAGAAATGACTTTAAACACACTTATTTTAGTTGACAAATTCCTAATTCACATCCAACAGTAATTGAGAGTCAAAAGATTAAATGTTGAAATTTCATCATTATAGACCATTTTGGGATCGTTCGACAGTTCCGGAGTCATCGTTTTTCATCCGAAAATTGATTTTTTGGACTGTACCAAAAATGATTCAAAATGTCAATTGGATCATGCCTCATGTTGAATAACCACTTTTTAAACCCTCACAGTGACCAAAATTGCCATTTTTACAGAGTTTTGCTTACTCAAAAGCTTCAAATTTGACCTGTTTCAGGCACAGAAATGACTTTAAACACACTTATTTTAGTTGTCAAAGTCATAATTCACATCCAACAGTCATTTAGAGTCAAAAGATTAAATGTTAAAATTTCATCATTATAGGCCATTTTGGGATCGTTCGACAGGTCCGGAGTCATCGTTTTTCATCCGAAAATTGATTTTTTGGACTGTACCAAAAATGATTCAAAATGTCAATTGGATCATGCCTCATGTTGAATAACCACTTTTTAAACCCTCACAGTGACCAAAATTGCCATTTTTACAGAGTTTTGCTTACTCAAAAGCTTCCATTTTGACCCGTTTCAGGCACAGAAATGACTTTAAACACACTTATTCTAGTTGACAAAGTCATAATTCACATCCAACAGTCATTTAGAGTCAAAAGATTAAATGTTAAAATTTCATCATTATAGGCCATTTTGGGATCGTTCGACAGGTCCGGAGTCATCGTTTTTCATCCGAAAATTGATTTTTTGGACTGTACCAAAAATGATTCAAAATGTCAATTGGATCATGCCTCATGTTGAATAACCACTTTTTAAACCCTCACAGTGACCAAAATTGCCATTTTTACAGAGTTTTGCTTACTCAAAAGCTTCCATTTTGACCCGTTTCAGGCACAGAAATGACTTTAGACACACTTATTCTAGTTGACAAAATCACAATTCACATCCAACAGTAATTTAGAGTCAAAAGATTAAATGTTGAAATTTCATCATTATAGACCATTTTGGGATCGTTCGACAGGTCCGGAGTCATCGTTTTTCATCCGAAAATTGATTTTTTGGACTGTACCAAAAATGATTCAAAATGTCAATTGGATCATGCCTCATGTTGAATAACCACTTTTTAAACCCTCACAGTGACCAAAATTGCCATTTTTACAGAGTTTTGCTTACTCAAAAGCTTCAATTTTGACCCGTTTCAGGCACAGAAATGACTTTAAACACACTTACTTTAGTTGACAAAGTCATAATTCACATCCAACAGTCATTTAGAGTCAAAAGATTAAATGTTGAAATTTCATCATTATAGACCATTTTGGGATCGTTCGACAGGTCCGGAGTCATCGTTTTTCATCCGAAAATTGATTTTTTAGACTGTACCAAAAATGATTCAAAATGTCAATTGGATCATGCCTCGTGTTGAATAACCACTTTTTAAACCCTCACAGTGACCAAAATTGCCATTTTTACAGAGTTTTGCTTACTCAAAAGCTTCCATTTTGACCAGTTTCAGGCACAGAAATGACTTTAAACACACTTATTCTAGTTGACAAAATCATAATTCACATCCAACAGTAATTTAGAGTCAAAAGATTAAATGTTTAAATTTCATCATTATAGACCATTTTGGGATCGTTCGACAGGTCCGGAGTCATCGTTTTTCATCCGAAAATTGATTTTTCGGACTGTACCAAAAATGATTCAAAATGTCAATTGGATCATGCCTCATGTTGAATAACCACTTTTTAAACCCTCACAGTGACCAAAATTGCCATTTTTACAGAGTTTTGCTTACTCAAAAGCTTCAAATTTGACCTGTTTCAGGCACAGAAATGACTTTAAACACACTTATTTTAGTTGACAAAGTCATAATTCACATCCAACAGTCATTTAGAGTCAAAAGATTAAATGTTGAAATTTCATCATTATAGACCATTTTGGGATCGTTCGACAGGTCCGGAGTCATCGATTTTCATCCGAAAATTGATTTTTTTGGACTGTACCAAAAATGATTCAAAATGTCAATTGGATCATGCCTCATGTTGAATAACCACTTTTTCAACCCTCACAGTGACCAAAATTGCCATTTTTACAGAGTTTTGCTTACTCAAAAGCTTCAATTTTGACCCGTTTCAGGCACAGAAATGACTTTAAACACACTTATTTTAGTTGACAAAGTCATAATTCACATCCAACAGTCATTTAGAGTCAAAAGATTAAATGTTGAAATTTCATCATTATAGACCATTTTGGGATCGTTCGACAGGTCCGGAGTCATCGTTTTTCATCCGAAAATTGATTTTTTGGACTGTACCAAAAATGATTCAAAATGTCAATTGGATCATGCCTCGTGTTGAATAACCACTTTTTAAACCCTCACAGTGACCAAAATTGCAATTTTTACAGAGTTTTGCTTACTCAAAAGCTTCAATTTTGACCCGTTTCAGGCACAGAAATGACTTTAAACACACTTACTTTAGTTGACAAAGTCATAATTCACATCCAACAGTCATTTAGAGTCAAAAGATTAAATGTTGAAATTTCATCATTATAGACCATTTTGGGATCGTTCGACAGGTCCGGAGTCATCGTTTTTCATCCGAAAATTGATTTTTTGGACTGTACCAAAAATGATTCAAAATGTCAATTGGATCATGCCTCGTGTTGAATAACCACTTTTTAAACCCTCACAGTGACCAAAATTGCCATTTTTACAGAGTTTTGCTTACTCAAAAGCTTCAATTTTGACCAATTTCAGGCACAGAAATGACTTTAAACACACTTATTTTAGTTGACAAAGTCCTAATTCACATCCAACAGTAATTTAGAGTCAAAAGATTAAATGTTAAAATTTCATCATTATAGACCATTTTGGGGTCGTTCGACAGGTCCGGAGTCATCGTTTTTCATCCGAAAATTGATTTTTGGGACTGTACCAAAAATGGTTCAAAATGTCAATTGGATCATGCCTCATGTTGAATACCCACTTTTTAAACCCTCACAGTGACCAAAATTGCCATTTTTACAGAGTTTTGCTTACTCAAAAGCTTCCATTTTGACCCGTTTCAGGCACAGAAATGACTTTAAACACACTTATTCTAGTTGACAAAGTCATAATTCACATCCAACAGTCATTTAGAGTCAAAAGATTAAATGTTAAAATTTCATCATTATAGACCATTTTGGGATCGTTCGACAAGGTCCGGAGTCATCGTTTTTCATCCGAAAATTGATTTTTGGGACTGTACCAAAAATGGTTCAAAATGTCAATTGGATCATGCCTCATGTTGAATAACCACTTTTTAAACCCTCACAGTGACCAAAATTGCCATTTTTACAGAGTTTTGCTTACTCAAAAGCTTCCATTTTGACCCGTTTCAGGCACAGAAATCACTTTAGACACACTTATTCTAGTTGACAAAATCATAATTCACATCCAACAGTAATTTAGAGTCAAAAGATTAAATGTTTAAATTTCATCATTATAGACCATTTTGGGATCGTTCGACAGGTCCGGAGTCATCGTTTTTCATCCGAAAATTGATTTTTTGGACTGTACCAAAAATGATTCAAAATGTCAATTGGATCATGCCTCATGTTGAATAACCACTTTTTAAACCCTCACAGTGACCAAAATTGCCATTTTTACAGAGTTTTGCTTACTCAAAAGCTTCCATTTTGACCCGTTTCAGGCACAGAAATGACTTTAAACACACTTATTTTAGTTGACAAATTCCTAATTCACATCCAACAGTAATTGAGAGTCAAAAGATTAAATGTTGAAATTTCATCATTATAGACCATTTTGGGATCGTTCGACAGTTCCGGAGTCATCGTTTTTCATCCGAAAATTGATTTTTTGGACTGTACCAAAAATGATTCAAAATGTCAATTGGATCATGCCTCATGTTGAATAACCACTTTTTAAACCCTCACAGTGACCAAAATTGCCATTTTTACAGAGTTTTGCTTACTCAAAAGCTTCAAATTTGACCTGTTTCAGGCACAGAAATGACTTTAAACACACTTATTTTAGTTGACAAAGTCATAATTCACATCCAACAGTCATTTAGAGTCAAAAGATTAAATGTTAAAATTTCATCATTATAGACCATTTTGGGATCGTTCGACAGGTCCGGAGTCATCGTTTTTCATCCGAAAATTGATTTTTTGGACTGTACCAAAAATGATTCAAAATGTCAATTGGATCATGCCTCATGTTGAATAACCACTTTTTAAACCCTCACAGTGACCAAAATTGCCATTTTTACAGAGTTTTGCTTACTCAAAAGCTTCAATTTTGACCCGTTTCAGGCACAGAAATGACTTTAAACACACTTATTTTAGTTGACAAAGTCATAATTCACATCCAACAGTCATTTAGAGTCAAAAGATTAAATGTTGAAATTTCATCATTATAGACCATTTTGGGATCGTTCGACAGGTCCGGAGTCATCGTTTTTCATCCGAAAATTGATTTTTTGGACTGTACCAAAAATGATTCAAAATGTCAATTGGATCATGCCTCATGTTGAATAACCACTTTTTAAACCCTCACAGTGACCAAAATTGCAATTTTTACAGAGTTTTGCTTACTCAAAAGCTTCAATTTTGACCCGTTTCAGGCACAGAAGTGACTTTAAACACACTTATTTTAGTTGACAAAGTCCTAATACACATCCAACAGTAATTTAGAGTCAAAAGATTAAATGTTAAAATTTCATCATTATAGGCCATTTTGGGATCGTTCGACAGGTCCGGAGTCATCGTTTTTCATCCGAAAATTGATTTTTTGGACTGTACCAAAAATGATTCAAAATGTCAATTGGATCATGCCTCATGTTGAATAACCACTTTTTAAACCCTCACAGTGACCAAAATTGCCATTTTTACAGAGTTTTGCTTACTCAAAAGCTTCCATTTTGACCCGTTTCAGGCACAGAAATGACTTTAGACACACTTATTCTAGTTGACAAAATCACAATTCACATCCAACAGTAATTTAGAGTCAAAAGATTAAATGTTGAAATTTCATCATTATAGACCATTTTGGGATCGTTCGACAGGTCCGGAGTCATCGTTTTTCATCCGAAAATTGATTTTTTGGACTGTACCAAAAATGATTCAAAATGTCAATTGGATCATGCCTCATGTTGAATAACCACTTTTTAAACCCTCACAGTGACCAAAATTGCCATGTTTTCAGAGTTTTGCTTACTCAAAAGCTTCAATTTTGACCCGTTTCAGGCACAGAAATGACTTTAAACACACTTACTTTAGTTGACAAAGTCATAATTCACATCCAACAGTCATTTAGAGTCAAAAGATTAAATGTTGAAATTTCATCATTATAGACCATTTTGGGATCGTTCGACAGGTCCGGAGTCATCGTTTTTCATCCGAAAATTGATTTTTTGGACTGTACCAAAAATGATTCAAAATGTCAATTGGATCATGCCTCGTGTTGAATAACCACTTTTTAAACCCTCACAGTGACCAAAATTGCCATTTTTACAGAGTTTTGCTTACTCAAAAGCTTCAATTTTGACCAATTTCAGGCACAGAAATGACTTTAAACACACTTATTTTAGTTGACAAAGTCCTAATTCACATCCAACAGTAATTTAGAGTCAAAAGATTAAATGTTAAAATTTCATCATTATAGACCATTTTGGGGTCGTTCGACAGGTCCGGAGTCATCGTTTTTCATCCGAAAATTGATTTTTGGGACTGTACCAAAAATGATTCAAAATGTCAATTGGATCATGCCTCATGTTGAATAACCACTTTTTAAACCCTCACAGTGACCAAAATTGCCATTTTTACAGAGTTTTGCTTACTCAAAAGCTTCAATTTTGACCCGTTTCAGGCACAGAAATGACTTTAAACACACTTACTTTAGTTGACAAAGTCATAATTCACATCCAACAGTCATTTAGAGTCAAAAGATTAAATGTTGAAATTTCATCATTATAGACCATTTTGGGATCGTTCGACAGGTCCGGAGTCCTCGTTTTTCATCCGAAAATTGATTTTTTAGACTGTACCAAAAATGATTCAAAATGTCAATTGGATCATGCCTCGTGTTGAATAACCACTTTTTAAACCCTCACAGTGACCAAAATTGCCATTTTTACAGAGTTTTGCTTACTCAAAAGCTTCAATTTTGACCAATTTCAGGCACAGAAATGACTTTAAACACACTTATTTTAGTTGACAAAGTCCTAATTCACATCCAACAGTAATTTAGAGTCAAAAGATTAAATGTTAAAATTTCATCATTATAGACCATTTTGGGGTCGTTCGACAGGTCCGGAGTCATCGTTTTTCATCCGAAAATTGATTTTTGGGACTGTACCAAAAATGGTTCAAAATGTCAATTGGATCATGCCTCATGTTGAATACCCACTTTTTAAACCCTCACAGTGACCAAAATTGCCATTTTTACAGAGTTTTGCTTACTCAAAAGCTTCCATTTTGACCCGTTTCAGGCACAGAAATGACTTTAAACACACTTATTCTAGTTGACAAAGTCATAATTCACATCCAACAGTCATTTAGAGTCAAAAGATTAAATGTTAAAATTTCATCATTATAGACCATTTTGGGATCGTTCGACAAGGTCCGGAGTCATCGTTTTTCATCCGAAAATTGATTTTTGGGACTGTACCAAAAATGGTTCAAAATGTCAATTGGATCATGCCTCATGTTGAATAACCACTTTTTAAACCCTCACAGTGACCAAAATTGCCATTTTTACAGAGTTTTGCTTACTCAAAAGCTTCCATTTTGACCCGTTTCAGGCACAGAAATCACTTTAGACACACTTATTCTAGTTGACAAAATCATAATTCACATCCAACAGTAATTTAGAGTCAAAAGATTAAATGTTTAAATTTCATCATTATAGACCATTTTGGGATCGTTCGACAGGTCCGGAGTCATCGTTTTTCATCCGAAAATTGATTTTTTGGACTGTACCAAAAATGATTCAAAATGTCAATTGGATCATGCCTCATGTTGAATAACCACTTTTTAAACCCTCACAGTGACCAAAATTGCCATTTTTACAGAGTTTTGCTTACTCAAAAGCTTCCATTTTGACCCGTTTCAGGCACAGAAATGACTTTAAACACACTTATTTTAGTTGACAAATTCCTAATTCACATCCAACAGTAATTGAGAGTCAAAAGATTAAATGTTGAAATTTCATCATTATAGACCATTTTGGGATCGTTCGACAGTTCCGGAGTCATCGTTTTTCATCCGAAAATTGATTTTTTGGACTGTACCAAAAATGATTCAAAATGTCAATTGGATCATGCCTCATGTTGAATAACCACTTTTTAAACCCTCACAGTGACCAAAATTGCCATTTTTACAGAGTTTTGCTTACTCAAAAGCTTCCATTTTGACCCGTTTCAGGCACAGAAATGACTTTAGACACACTTATTCTAGTTGACAAAATCACAATTCACATCCAACAGTAATTTAGAGTCAAAAGATTAAATGTTGAAATTTCATCATTATAGACCATTTTGGGATCGTTCGACAGGTCCGGAGTCATCGTTTTTCATCCGAAAATTGATTTTTTGGACTGTACCAAAAATGATTCAAAATGTCAATTGGATCATGCCTCATGTTGAATAACCACTTTTTAAACCCTCACAGTGACCAAAATTGCCATTTTTACAGAGTTTTGCTTACTCAAAAGCTTCAAATTTGACCTGTTTCAGGCACAGAAATGACTTTAAACACACTTATTTTAGTTGACAAAGTCATAATTCACATCCAACAGTCATTTAGAGTCAAAAGATTAAATGTTAAAATTTCATCATTATAGACCATTTTGGGATCGTTCGACAGGTCCGGAGTCATCGTTTTTCATCCGAAAATTGATTTTTTGGACTGTACCAAAAATGATTCAAAATGTCAATTGGATCATGCCTCATGTTGAATAACCACTTTTTAAACCCTCACAGTGACCAAAATTGCCATTTTTACAGAGTTTTGCTTACTCAAAAGCTTCCATTTTGACCCGTTTCAGGCACAGAAATGACTTTAAACACACTTATTCTAGTTGACAAAGTCATAATTCACATCCAACAGTCATTTAGAATCAAAAGATTAAATGTTGAAATTTCATCATTATAGACCATTTTGGGATCGTTCGACAGGTCCGGAGTCATCGATTTTCATCCGAAAATTGATTTTTTTGGACTGTACCAAAAATGATTCAAAATGTCAATTGGATCATGCCTCATGTTGAATAACCACTTTTTCAACCCTCACAGTGACCAAAATTGCCATTTTTACAGAGTTTTGCTTACTCAAAAGCTTCAATTTTGACCCGTTTCAGGCACAGAAATGACTTTAAACACACTTATTTTAGTTGACAAAGTCATAATTCACATCCAACAGTCATTTAGAGTCAAAAGATTAAATGTTGAAATTTCATCATTATAGACCATTTTGGGATCGTTCGACAGGTCCGGAGTCATCGTTTTTCATCCGAAAATTAATTTTTTGGACTGTACCAAAAATGATTCAAAATGTCAATTGGATCATGCCTCATGTTGAATAACCACTTTTTAAACCCTCACAGTGACCAAAATTGCAATTTTTACAGAGTTTTGCTTACTCAAAAGCTTCAATTTTGACCCGTTTCAGGCACAGAAATGACTTTAAACACACTTATTTTAGTTGACAAAGTCCTAATACACATCCAACAGTAATTTAGAGTCAAAAGATTAAATGTTAAAATTTCATCATTATAGGCCATTTTGGGATCGTTCGACAGGTCCGGAGTCATCGTTTTTCATCCGAAAATTGATTTTTTGGACTGTACCAAAAATGATTCAAAATGTCAATTGGATCATGCCTCATGTTGAATAACCACTTTTTAAACCCTCACAGTGACCAAAATTGCCATTTTTACAGAGTTTTGCTTACTCAAAAGCTTCCATTTTGACCCGTTTCAGGCACAGAAATGACTTTAGACACACTTATTCTAGTTGACAAAATCACAATTCACATCCAACAGTAATTTAGAGTCAAAAGATTAAATGTTGAAATTTCATCATTATAGACCATTTTGGGATCGTTCGACAGGTCCGGAGTCATCGTTTTTCATCCGAAAATTGATTTTTTGGACTGTACCAAAAATGATTCAAAATGTCAATTGGATCATGCCTCATGTTGAATAACCACTTTTTAAACCCTCACAGTGACCAAAATTGCCATTTTTACAGAGTTTTGCTTACTCAAAAGCTTCAATTTTGACCCGTTTCAGGCACAGAAATGACTTTAAACACACTTACTTTAGTTGACAAAGTCATAATTCACATCCAACAGTCATTTAGAGTCAAAAGATTAAATGTTGAAATTTCATCATTATAGACCATTTTGGGATCGTTCGACAGGTCCGGAGTCATCGTTTTTCATCCGAAAATTGATTTTTTGGACTGTACCAAAAATGATTCCAAATGTCAATTGGATCATGCCTCGTGTTGAATAACCACTTTTTAAACCCTCACAGTGACCAAAATTGCCATTTTTACAGAGTTTTGCTTACTCAAAAGCTTCAATTTTGACCAATTTCAGGCACAGAAATGACTTTAAACACACTTATTTTAGTTGACAAAGTCCTAATTCACATCCAACAGTAATTTAGAGTCAAAAGATTAAATGTTAAAATTTCATCATTATAGACCATTTTGGGGTCGTTCGACAGGTCCGGAGTCATCGTTTTTCATCCGAAAATTGATTTTTGGGACTGTACCAAAAATGATTCAAAATGTCAATTGGATCATGCCTCATGTTGAATAACCACTTTTTAAACCCTCACAGTGACCAAAATTGCCATTTTTACAGAGTTTTGCTTACTCAAAAGCTTCAATTTTGACCCGTTTCAGGCACAGAAATGACTTTAAACACACTTACTTTAGTTGACAAAGTCATAATTCACATCCAACAGTCATTTAGAGTCAAAAGATTAAATGTTGAAATTTCATCATTATAGACCATTTTGGGATCGTTCGACAGGTCCGGAGTCCTCGTTTTTCATCCGAAAATTGATTTTTTAGACTGTACCAAAAATGATTCAAAATGTCAATTGGATCATGCCTCGTGTTGAATAACCACTTTTTAAACCCTCACAGTGACCAAAATTGCCATTTTTACAGAGTTTTGCTTACTCAAAAGCTTCAATTTTGACCAATTTCAGGCACAGAAATGACTTTAAACACACTTATTTTAGTTGACAAAGTCCTAATTCACATCCAACAGTAATTTAGAGTCAAAAGATTAAATGTTAAAATTTCATCATTATAGACCATTTTGGGGTCGTTCGATAGGTCCGGAGTCATCGTTTTTCATCCGAAAATTGATTTTTGGGACTGTACCAAAAATGGTTCAAAATGTCAATTGGATCATGCCTCATGTTGAATACCCACTTTTTAAACCCTCACAGTGACCAAAATTGCCATTTTTACAGAGTTTTGCTTACTCAAAAGCTTCCATTTTGACCCGTTTCAGGCACAGAAATGACTTTAAACACACTTATTCTAGTTGACAAAGTCATAATTCACATCCAACAGTCATTTAGAGTCAAAAGATTAAATGTTAAAATTTCATCATTATAGACCATTTTGGGATCGTTCGACAAGGTCCGGAGTCATCGTTTTTCATCCGAAAATTGATTTTTGGGACTGTACCAAAAATGGTTCAAAATGTCAATTGGATCATGCCTCATGTTGAATAACCACTTTTTAAACCCTCACAGTGACCAAAATTGCCATTTTTACAGAGTTTTGCTTACTCAAAAGCTTCCATTTTGACCCGTTTCAGGCACAGCAATCACTTTAGACACACTTATTCTAGTTGACAAAATCATAATTCACATCCAACAGTAATTTAGAGTCAAAAGATTAAATGTTTAAATTTCATCATTATAGACCATTTTGGGATCGTTCGACAGGTCCGGAGTCATCGTTTTTCATCCGAAAATTGATTTTTTGGACTGTACCAAAAATGATTCAAAATGTCAATTGGATCATGCCTCATGTTGAATAACCACTTTTTAAACCCTCACAGTGACCAAAATTGCCATTTTTACAGAGTTTTGCTTACTCAAAAGCTTCCATTTTGACCCGTTTCAGGCACAGAAATGACTTTAAACACACTTATTTTAGTTGACAAATTCCTAAGTCACATCCAACAGTAATTGAGAGTCAAAAGATTAAATGTTGAAATTTCATCATTATAGACCATTTTGGGATCGTTCGACAGTTCCGGAGTCATCGTTTTTCATCCGAAAATTGATTTTTTGGACTGTACCAAAAATGATTCAAAATGTCAATTGGATCATGCCTCATGTTGAATAACCACTTTTTAAACCCTCACAGTGACCAAAATTGCCATTTTTACAGAGTTTTGCTTACTCAAAAGCTTCAAATTTGACCTGTTTCAGGCACAGAAATGACTTTAAACACACTTATTTTAGTTGACAAAGTCATAATTCACATCCAACAGTCATTTAGAGTCAAAAGATTAAATGTTAAAATTTCATCATTATAGACCATTTTGGGATCGTTTGACAGGTCCGGAGTCATCGTTTTTCATCCGAAAATTGATTTTTTGGACTGTACCAAAAATGATTCAAAATGTCAATTGGATCATGCCTCATGTTGAATAACCACTTTTTAAACCCTCACAGTGACCAAAATTGCCATTTTTACAGAGTTTTGCTTACTCAAAAGCTTCCATTTTGACCCGTTTCAGGCACAGAAATGACTTTAAACACACTTATTCTAGTTGACAAAGTCATAATTCACATCCAACAGTAATTTAGAGTCAAAAGAATAAATGTTAAAATTTCATCATTATAGACCATTTTGGGATCGTTCCACAGGTCCGGAGTCATCGTTTTTCATCCGAAAATTGATTTTTTGGACTGTACCAAAAATGATTCAAAATGTCAATTGGATCATGCCTCATGTTGAATAACCACTTTTTAAACCCTCACAGTGACCAAAATTGCAATTTTTACAGAGTTTTGCTTACTCAAAAGCTTCCATTTTGACCCGTTTCAGGCACAGAAATGACTTTAGACACACTTATTCTAGTTGACAAAATCACAATTCACATCCAACAGTAATTTAGAGTCAAAAGATTAAATGTTGAAATTTCATCATTATAGACCATTTTGGGAACGTTCGACAGGTCCGGAGTCATCGTTTTTCATCCGAAAATTGATTTTTTGGACTGTACCAAAAATGATTCAAAATGTCAATTGGATCATGCCTCATGTTGAATAACCACTTTTTAAACCCTCACAGTGACCAAAATTGCCATTTTTACAGAGTTTTGCTTACTCAAAAGCTTCCATTTTGACCCGTTTCAGGCACAGAAATGACTTTAAACACACTTATTCTAGTTGACAAAGTCATAATTCACATCCAACAGTCATTTAGAGTCAAAAGATTAAATGTTAAAATTTCATCATTATAGGCCATTTTGGGATCGTTCGACAGGTCCGGAGTCATCGTTTTTCATCCGAAAATTGATTTTTTGGACTGTACCAAAAATGATTCAAAATGTCAATTGGATCATGCCTCATGTTGAATAACCACTTTTTAAACCCTCACAGTGACCAAAATTGCCATTTTTACAGAGTTTTGCTTACTCAAAAGCTTCCATTTTGACCCGTTTCAGGCACAGAAATGACTTTAGACACACTTATTCTAGTTGACAAAATCACAATTCACATCCAACAGTAATTTAGAGTCAAAAGATTAAATGTTGAAATTTCATCATTATAGACCATTTTGGGATCGTTCGACAGGTCCGGAGTCATCGTTTTTCATCCGAAAATTGATTTTTTGGACTGTACCAAAAATGATTCAAAATGTCAATTGGATCATGCCTCATGTTGAATAACCACTTTTTAAACCCTCACAGTGACCAAAATTGCCATTTTTACAGAGTTTTGCTTACTCAAAAGCTTCCATTTTGACCCGTTTCAGGCACAGAAATGACTTTAAACACACTTATTCTAGTTGACAAAGTCATAATTCACATCCAACAGTCATTTAGAGTCAAAAGATTAAATGTTAAAATTTCATCATTATAGGCCATTTTGGGATCGTTCGACAGGTCCGGAGTCATCGTTTTTCATCCGAAAATTGATTTTTTGGACTGTACCAAAAATGATTCAAAATGTCAATTGGATCATGCCTCATGTTGAATAACCACTTTTTAAACCCTCACAGTGACCAAAATTGCCATTTTTACAGAGTTTTGCTTACTCAAAAGCTTCCATTTTGACCCGTTTCAGGCACAGAAATGACTTTAGACACACTTATTCTAGTTGACAAAATCACAATTCACATCCAACAGTAATTTAGAGTCAAAAGATTAAATGTTGAAATTTCATCATTATAGACCATTTTGGGATCGTTCGACAGGTCCGGAGTCATCGTTTTTCATCCGAAAATTGATTTTTTGGACTGTACCAAAAATGATTCAAAATGTCAATTGGATCATGCCTCATGTTGAATAACCACTTTTTAAACCCTCACAGTGACCAAAATTGCCATTTTTACAGAGTTTTGCTTACTCAAAAGCTTCAATTTTGACCCGTTTCAGGCACAGAAATGACTTTAAACACACTTACTTTAGTTGACAAAGTCATAATTCAGATCCAACAGTCATTTAGAGTCAAAAGATTAAATGTTGAAATTTCATCATTATAGACCATTTTGGGATCGTTCGACAGGTCCGGAGTCATCGTTTTTCATCCGAAAATTGATTTTTTGGACTGTACCAAAAATGATTCAAAATGTCAATTGGATCATGCCTCGTGTTGAATAACCACTTTTTAAACCCTCACAGTGACCAAAATTGCCATTTTTACAGAGTTTTGCTTACTCAAAAGCTTCAATTTTGACCAATTTCAGGCACAGAAATGACTTTAAACACACTTATTTTAGTTGACAAAGTCCTAATTCACATCCAACAGTAATTTAGAGTCAAAAGATTAAATGTTAAAATTTCATCATTATAGACCATTTTGGGGTCGTTCGACAGGTCCGGAGTCATCGTTTTTCATCCGAAAATTGATTTTTGGGACTGTACCAAAAATGATTCAAAATGTCAATTGGATCATGCCTCATGTTGAATAACCACTTTTTAAACCCTCACAGTGACCAAAATTGCCATTTTTACAGAGTTTTGCTTACTCAAAAGCTTCCATTTTGACCCGTTTCAGGCACAGAAATGACTTTAACCACTTGGCTGCTAAGGCAATATTTTACTTTTCATTGAATTTCCATTGAAATCAATGAAAAGTGCATGACGAGTTACCCTTGTCATTAGCGGCGAAGAGGTTAAACACACTTATTCTAGTTGACAAAGTCATAATTCACATCCAACAGTCATTTAGAATCAAAAGATTAAATGTTGAAATTTCATCATTATAGACCATTTTGGGATCGTTCGACAGGTCCGGAGTCATCGTTTTTCATCCGAAAATTGATTTTTGGGACTGTACCAAAAATGGTTCAAAATGTCAATTGGATCATGCCTCATGTTGAATAACCACTTTTTAAACCCACACAGTGACCAAAATTGCCATTTTTACAGAGTTTTGCTTACTCAAAAGCTTCCATTTTGACCCGTTTCAGACAGAAATCACTTTAGACACACTTATTCTAGTTGACAAAATCACAATTCACATCCAACAGTAATTTAGAGTCAAAAGATTAAATGTTGAAATTTCATCATTATAGACCATTTTGGGAACGTTCGACAGGTCCGGAGTCATCGTTTTTCATCCGAAAATTGATTTTTTGGACTGTACCAAAAATGATTCAAAATGTCAATTGGATCATGCCTCATGTTGAATAACCACTTTTTAAACCCTCACAGTGACCAAAATTGCCATTTTTACAGAGTTTTGCTTACTAAAAGCTTCCATTTTGACCCGTTTCAGGCACAGAAATGACTTTAAACACACTTATTCTAGTTGACAAAGTCATAATTCACATCCAACAGTCATTTAGAGTCAAAAGATTAAATGTTAAAATTTCATCATTATAGGCCATTTTGGGATCGTTCGACAGGTCCGGAGTCATCGTTTTTCATCCGAAAATTGATTTTTTGGACTGTACCAAAAATGATTCAAAATGTCAATTGGATCATGCCTCATGTTGAATAACCACTTTTTAAACCCTCACAGTGACCAAAATTGCCATTTTTACAGAGTTTTGCTTACTCAAAAGCTTCCATTTTGACCCGTTTCAGGCACAGAAATGACTTTAGACACACTTATTCTAGTTGACAAAATCACAATTCACATCCAACAGTAATTTAGAGTCAAAAGATTAAATGTTGAAATTTCATCATTATAGGCCATTTTGGGATCGTTCGACAGGTCCGGAGTCATCGTTTTTCATCCGAAAATTGATTTTTTGGACTGTACCAAAAATGATTCAAAATGTCAATTGGATCATGCCTCATGTTGAATAACCACTTTTTAAACCCTCACAGTGACCAAAATTGCCATTTTTACAGAGTTTTGCTTACTCAAAAGCTTCAATTTTGACCCGTTTCAGGCACAGAAATGACTTTAAACACACTTACTTTAGTTGACAAAGTCATAATTCAGATCCAACAGTCATTTAGAGTCAAAAGATTAAATGTTGAAATTTCATCATTATAGACCATTTTGGGATCGTTCGACAGGTCCGGAGTCATCGTTTTTCATCCGAAAATTGATTTTTTGGACTGTACCAAAAATGATTCAAAATGTCAATTGGATCATGCCTCGTGTTGAATAACCACTTTTTAAACCCTCACAGTGACCAAAATTGCCATTTTTACAGAGTTTTGCTTACTCAAAAGCTTCAATTTTGACCAATTTCAGGCACAGAAATGACTTTAAACACACTTATTTTAGTTGACAAAGTCCTAATTCACATCCAACAGTAATTTAGAGTCAAAAGATTAAATGTTAAAATTTCATCATTATAGACCATTTTGGGGTCGTTCGACAGGTCCGGAGTCATCGTTTTTCATCCGAAAATTGATTTTTGGGACTGTACCAAAAATGATTCAAAATGTCAATTGGATCATGCCTCATGTTGAATAACCACTTTTTAAACCCTCACAGTGACCAAAATTGCCATTTTTACAGAGTTTTGCTTACTCAAAAGCTTCCATTTTGACCCGTTTCAGGCACAGAAATGACTTTAAACACACTTATTCTAGTTGACAAAGTCATAATTCACATCCAACAGTCATTTAGAATCAAAAGATTAAATGTTGAAATTTCATCATTATAGACCATTTTGGGATCGTTCGACAGGTCCGGAGTCATCGTTTTTCATCCGAAAATTGATTTTTTTGGACTGTACCAAAAATGATTCAAAATGTCAATTGGATCATGCCTCATGTTGAATAAACACTTTTTCAACCCTCACAGTGACCAAAATTGCCATTTTTACAGAGTTTTGCTTACTCAAAAGCTTCCATTTTGACCCGTTTCAGGCACAGAAATGACTTTAGACACACTTATTCTAGTTGACAAAATCATAATTCACATCCAACAGTAATTTAGAGTCAAAAGATTAAATGTTAAAATTTCATCATTATAGACCATTTTGGGGTCGTTCGACAGGTCCGGAGTCATCGTTTTTCATCCGAAAATTGATTTTTGGGACTGTACCAAAAATGGTTCAAAATGTCAATTGGATCATGCCTCATGTTGAATACCCACTTTTTAAACCCTCACAGTGACCAAAATTGCCATTTTTACAGAGTTTTGCTTACTCAAAAGCTTCCATTTTGACCCGTTTCAGGCACAGAAATGACTTTAAACACACTTATTCTAGTTGACAAAGTCATAATTCACATCCAACAGTCATTTAGAGTCAAAAGATTAAATGTTAAAATTTCATCATTATAGACCATTTTGGGATCGTTCGACAAGGTCCGGAGTCATCGTTTTTCATCCGAAAATTGATTTTTGGGACTGTACCAAAAATGGTTCAAAATGTCAATTGGATCATGCCTCATGTTGAATAACCACTTTTTAAACCCTCACAGTGACCAAAATTGCCATTTTTACAGAGTTTTGCTTACTCAAAAGCTTCCATTTTGACCCGTTTCAGGCACAGAAATCACTTTAGACACACTTATTCTAGTTGACAAAATCATAATTCACATCCAACAGTAATTTAGAGTCAAAAGATTAAATGTTTAAATTTCATCATTATAGACCATTTTGGGATCGTTCGACAGGTCAGGAGTCATCGTTTTTCATCCGAAAATTGATTTTTTGGACTGTACCAAAAATGATTCAAAATGTCAATTGGATCATGCCTCATGTTGAATAACCACTTTTTAAACCCTCACAGTGACCAAAATTGCCATTTTTACAGAGTTTTGCTTACTCAAAAGCTTCCATTTTGACCCGTTTCAGGCACAGAAATGACTTTAGACACACTTATTCTAGTTGACAAAATCACAATTCACATCCAACAGTAATTTAGAGTCAAAAGATTAAATGTTGAAATTTCATCATTATAGACCATTTTGGGATCGTTCGACAGGTCCGGAGTCATCGTTTTTCATCCGAAAATTGATTTTTTGGACTGTACCAAAAATGATTCAAAATGTCAATTGGATCATGCCTCATGTTGAATAACCACTTTTTAAACCCTCACAGTGACCAAAATTGCCATTTTTACAGAGTTTTGCTTACTCAAAAGCTTCAATTTTGACCCGTTTCAGGCACAGAAATGACTTTAAACACACTTACTTTAGTTGACAAAGTCATAATTCACATCCAACAGTCATTTAGAGTCAAAAGATTAAATGTTGAAATTTCATCATTATAGACCATTTTGGGATCGTTCGACAGGTCCGGAGTCATCGTTTTTCATCCGAAAATTGATTTTTTAGACTGTACCAAAAATGATTCAAAATGTCAATTGGATCATGCCTCGTGTTGAATAACCACTTTTTAAACCCTCACAGTGACCAAAATTGCCATTTTTACAGAGTTTTGCTTACTCAAAAGCTTCCATTTTGACCAGTTTCAGGCACAGAAATGACTTTAAACACACTTATTCTAGTTGACAAAATCATAATTCACATCCAACAGTAATTTAGAGTCAAAAGATTAAATGTTTAAATTTCATCATTATAGACCATTTTGGGATTGTTCGACAGGTCCGGAGTCATCGTTTTTCATCCGAAAATTGATTTTTCGGACTGTACCAAAAATGATTCAAAATGTCAATTGGATCATGCCTCATGTTGAATAACCACTTTTTAAACCCTCACAGTGACCAAAATTGCCATTTTTACAGAGTTTTGCTTACTCAAAAGCTTCAAATTTGACCTGTTTCAGGCACAGAAATGACTTTAAACACACTTATTTTAGTTGACAAAGTCATAATTCACATCCAACAGTCATTTAGAGTCAAAAGATTAAATGTTAAAATTTCATCATTATAGACCATTTTGGGATCGTTCGACAGGTCCGGAGTCATCGTTTTTCATCCGAAAATTGATTTTTTGGACTGTACCAAAAATGATTCAAAATGTCAATTGGATCATGCCTCATGTTGAATAACCACTTTTTCAACCCTCACAGTGACCAAAATTGCCATTTTTACAGAGTTTTGCTTACTCAAAAGCTTCAATTTTGACCCGTTTCAGGCACAGAAATGACTTTAAACACACTTATTTTAGTTGACAAAGTCATAATTCACATCCAACAGTCATTTAGAGTCAAAAGATTAAATGTTGAAATTTCATCATTATAGACCATTTTGGGATCGTTCGACAGGTCCGGAGTCATCGTTTTTCATCCGAAAATTGATTTTTTGGACTGTACCAAAAATGATTCAAAATGTCAATTGGATCATGCCTCATGTTGAATAACCACTTTTTAAACCCTCACAGTGACCAAAATTGCAATTTTTACAGAGTTTTGCTTACTCAAAAGCTTCAATTTTGACCCGTTTCAGGCACAGAAATGACTTTAAACACACTTATTTTAGTTGACAAAGTCCTAATACACATCCAACAGTAATTTAGAGTCAAAAGATTAAATGTTAAAATTTCATCATTATAGGCCATTTTGGGATCGTTCGACAGGTCCAGAGTCATCGTTTTTCATCCGAAAATTGATTTTTTGGACTGTACCAAAAATGATTCAAAATGTCAATTGGATCATGCCTCATGTTGAATAACCACTTTTTAAACCCTCACAGTGACCAAAATTGCCATTTTTACAGAGTTTTGCTTACTCAAAAGCTTCCATTTTGACCCGTTTCAGGCACAGAAATGACTTTAGACACACTTATTCTAGTTGACAAAATCACAATTCACATCCAACAGTAATTTAGAGTCAAAAGATTAAATGTTGAAATTTCATCATTATAGACCATTTTGGGATCGTTCGACAGGTCCGGAGTCATCGTTTTTCATCCGAAAATTGATTTTTTGGACTGTACCAAAAATGATTCAAAATGTCAATTGGATCATGCCTCATGTTGAATAACCACTTTTTAAACCCTCACAGTGACCAAAATTGCCATTTTTACAGAGTTTTGCTTACTCAAAAGCTTCAATTTTGACCCGTTTCAGGCACAGAAATGACTTTAAACACACTTACTTTAGTTGACAAAGTCATAATTCACATCCAACAGTCATTTAGAGTCAAAAGATTAAATGTTGAAATTTCATCATTATAGACCATTTTGGGATCGTTCGACAGGTCCGGAGTCATCGTTTTTCATCCGAAAATTGATTTTTTGGACTGTACCAAAAATGATTCAAAATGTCAATTGGATCATGCCTCGTGTTGAATAACCACTTTTTAAACCCTCACAGTGACCAAAATTGCCATTTTTACAGAGTTTTGCTTACTCAAAAGCTTCAATTTTGACCAATTTCAGGCACAGAAATGACTTTAAACACACTTATTTTAGTTGACAAAGTCCTAATTCACATCCAACAGTAATTTAGAGTCAAAAGATTAAATGTTAAAATTTCATCATTATAGACCATTTTGGGGTCGTTCGACAGGTCCGGAGTCATCGTTTTTCATCCGAAAATTGATTTTTGGGACTGTACCAAAAATGATTCAAAATGTCAATTGGATCATGCCTCATGTTGAATAACCACTTTTTAAACCCTCACAGTGACCAAAATTGCCATTTTTACAGAGTTTTGCTTACTCAAAAGCTTCAATTTTGACCCGTTTCAGGCACAGAAATGACTTTAAACACACTTACTTTAGTTGACAAAGTCATAATTCACATCCAACAGTCATTTAGAGTCAAAAGATTAAATGTTGAAATTTCATCATTATAGACCATTTTGGGATCGTTCGACAGGTCCGGAGTCCTCGTTTTTCATCCGAAAATTGATTTTTTAGACTGTACCAAAAATGATTCAAAATGTCAATTGGATCATGCCTCGTGTTGAATAACCACTTTTTAAACCCTCACAGTGACCAAAATTGCCATTTTTACAGAGTTTTGCTTACTCAAAAGCTTCAATTTTGACCAATTTCAGGCACAGAAATGACTTTAAACACACTTATTTTAGTTGACAAAGTCCTAATTCACATCCAACAGTAATTTAGAGTCAAAAGATTAAATGTTAAAATTTCATCATTATAGACCATTTTGGGGTCGTTCGACAGGTCCGGAGTCATCGTTTTTCATCCGAAAATTGATTTTTGGGACTGTACCAAAAATGGTTCAAAATGTCAATTGGATCATGCCTCATGTTGAATACCCACTTTTTAAACCCTCACAGTGACCAAAATTGCCATTTTTACAGAGTTTTGCTTACTCAAAAGCTTCCATTTTGACCCGTTTCAGGCACAGAAATCACTTTAGACACACTTATTCTAGTTGACAAAATCATAATTCACATCCAACAGTAATTTAGAGTCAAAAGATTAAATGTTTAAATTTCATCATTATAGACCATTTTGGGATCGTTCGACAGGTCCGGAGTCATCGTTTTTCATCCGAAAATTGATTTTTTGGACTGTACCAAAAATGATTCAAAATGTCAATTGGATCATGCCTCATGTTGAATAACCACTTTTTAAACCCTCACAGTGACCAAAATTGCCATTTTTACAGAGTTTTGCTTACTCAAAAGCTTCCATTTTGACCCGTTTCAGGCACAGAAATGACTTTAAACACACTTATTTTAGTTGACAAATTCCTAATTCACATCCAACAGTAATTGAGAGTCAAAAGATTAAATGTTGAAATTTCATCATTATAGACCATTTTGGGATCGTTCGACAGTTCCGGAGTCATCGTTTTTCATCCGAAAATTGATTTTTTGGACTGTACCAAAAATGATTCAAAATGTCAATTGGATCATGCCTCATGTTGAATAACCACTTTTTAAACCCTCACAGTGACCAAAATTGCCATTTTTAAGGAGTTTTGCTTACTCAAAAGCTTCCATTTTGACCCGTTTCAGGCACAGAAATGACTTTAAACACACTTATTCTAGTTGACAAAGTCATAATTCACATCCAACAGTAATTTAGAGTCAAAAGAATAAATGTTAAAATTTCATCATTATAGACCATTTTGGGATCGTTCCACAGGTCCGGAGTCATCGTTTTTCATCCGAAAATTGATTTTTTGGACTGTACCAAAAATGATTCAAAATGTCAATTGGATCATGCCTCATGTTGAATAACCACTTTTTAAACCCTCACAGTGACCAAAATTGCAATTTTTACAGAGTTTTGCTTACTCAAAAGCTTCAATTTTGACCCGTTTCAGGCACAGAAATGACTTTAAACACACTTATTTCAGTTGACAAAGTCCTAATTCACATCCAACAGTAATTTAGAGTCAAAAGATTAAATGTTAAAATTTCATCATTATAGGCCATTTTGGGATCGTTCGACAGGTCCGGAGTCATCGTTTTTCATCCGAAAATTGATTTTTTGGACTGTACCAAAAATGATTCAAAATGTCAATTGGATCATGCCTCATGTTGAATAACCACTTTTTAAACCCTCACAGTGACCAAAATTGCCATTTTTACAGAGTTTTGCTTACTCAAAAGCTTCCATTTTGACCCGTTTCAGGCACAGAAATGACTTTAGACACACTTATTCTAGTTGACAAAATCACAATTCACATCCAACAGTAATTTAGAGTCAAAAGATTAAATGTTGAAATTTCATCATTATAGACCATTTTGGGATCGTTCGACAGGTCCGGAGTCATCGTTTTTCATCCGAAAATTGATTTTTTGGACTGTACCAAAAATGATTCAAAATGTCAATTGGATCATGCCTCATGTTGAATAACCACTTTTTCAACCCTCACAGTGACCAAAATTGCCATTTTTACAGAGTTTTGCTTACTCAAAAGCTTCAATTTTGACCCGTTTCAGGCACAGAAATGACTTTAAACACACTTATTTTAGTTGACAAAGTCCTAATACACATCCAACAGTAATTTAGAGTCAAAAGATTAAATGTTAAAATTTCATCATTATAGGCCATTTTGGGATCGTTCGACAGGTCCGGAGTCATCGTTTTTCATCCGAAAATTGATTTTTTGGACTGTACCAAAAATGATTCAAAATGTCAATTGGATCATGCCTCATGTTGAATAACCACTTTTTAAACCCTCACAGTGACCAAAATTGCCATTTTTACAGAGTTTTGCTTACTCAAAAGCTTCCATTTTGACCCGTTTCAGGCACAGAAATGACTTTAGACACACTTATTCTAGTTGACAAAATCACAATTCACATCCAACAGTAATTTAGAGTCAAAAGATTAAATGTTGAAATTTCATCATTATAGACCATTTTGGGATCGTTCGACAGGTCCGGAGTCATCGTTTTTCATCCGAAAATTGATTTTTTGGACTGTACCAAAAATGATTCAAAATGTCAATTGGATCATGCCTCATGTTGAATAACCACTTTTTAAACCCTCACAGTGACCAAAATTGCCATTTTTACAGAGTTTTGCTTACTCAAAAGCTTCCATTTTGACCAATTTCAGGCACAGAAATGACTTTAAACACACTTATTTTAGTTGACAAAGTCCTAATTCACATCCAACAGTAATTTAGAGTCAAAAGATTAAATGTTAAAATTTCATCATTATAGACCATTTTGGGGTCGTTCGACAGGTCCGGAGTCATCGTTTTTCATCCGAAAATTGATTTTTGGGACTGTACCAAAAATGATTCAAAATGTCAATTGGATCATGCCTCATGTTGAATAACCACTTTTTAAACCCTCACAGTGACCAAAATTGCCATTTTTACAGAGTTTTGCTTACTCAAAAGCTTCAATTTTGACCCGTTTCAGGCACAGAAATGACTTTAAACACACTTACTTTAGTTGACAAAGTCATAATTCACATCCAACAGTCATTTAGAGTCAAAAGATTAAATGTTGAAATTTCATCATTATAGACCATTTTGGGATCGTTCGACAGGTCCGGAGTCCTCGTTTTTCATCCGAAAATTGATTTTTTAGACTGTACCAAAAATGATTCAAAATGTCAATTGGATCATGCCTCGTGTTGAATAACCACTTTTTAAACCCTCACAGTGACCAAAATTGCCATTTTTACAGAGTTTTGCTTACTCAAAAGCTTCAATTTTGACCAATTTCAGGCACAGAAATGACTTTAAACACACTTATTTTAGTTGACAAAGTCCTAATTCACATCCAACAGTAATTTAGAGTCAAAAGATTAAATGTTAAAATTTCATCATTATAGACCATTTTGGGGTCGTTCGACAGGTCCGGAGTCATCGTTTTTCATCCGAAAATTGATTTTTGGGACTGTACCAAAAATGGTTCAAAATGTCAATTGGATCATGCCTCATGTTGAATACCCACTTTTTAAACCCTCACAGTGACCAAAATTGCCATTTTTACAGAGTTTTGCTTACTCAAAAGCTTCCATTTTGACCCGTTTCAGGCACAGAAATCACTTTAGACACACTTATTCTAGTTGACAAAATCATAATTCACATCCAACAGTAATTTAGAGTCAAAAGATTAAATGTTTAAATTTCATCATTATAGACCATTTTGGGATCGTTCGACAGGTCCGGAGTCATCGTTTTTCATCCGAAAATTGATTTTTTGGACTGTACCAAAAATGATTCAAAATGTCAATTGGATCATGCCTCATGTTGAATAACCACTTTTTAAACCCTCACAGTGACCAAAATTGCCATTTTTACAGAGTTTTGCTTACTCAAAAGCTTCCATTTTGACCCGTTTCAGGCACAGAAATGACTTTAAACACACTTATTTTAGTTGACAAATTCCTAATTCACATCCAACAGTAATTGAGAGTCAAAAGATTAAATGTTGAAATTTCATCATTATAGACCATTTTGGGATCGTTCGACAGTTCCGGAGTCATCGTTTTTCATCCGAAAATTGATTTTTTGGACTGTACCAAAAATGATTCAAAATGTCAATTGGATCATGCCTCATGTTGAATAACCACTTTTTAAACCCTCACAGTGACCAAAATTGCCATTTTTAAGGAGTTTTGCTTACTCAAAAGCTTCAAATTTGACCTGTTTCAGGCACAGAAATGACTTTAAACACACTTATTTTAGTTGACAAAGTCATAATTCACATCCAACAGTCATTTAGAGTCAAAAGATTAAATGTTAAAATTTCATCATTATAGACCATTTTGGGATCGTTCGACAGGTCCGGAGTCATCGTTTTTCATCCGAAAATTGATTTTTTTGACTGTACCAAAAATGATTCAAAATGTCAATTGGATCATGCCTCATGTTGAATAACCACTTTTTAAACCCTCACAGTGACCAAAATTGCCATTTTTACAGAGTTTTGCTTACTCAAAAGCTTCCATTTTGACCCGTTTCAGGCACAGAAATGACTTTAAACACACTTATTCTAGTTGACAAAGTCATAATTCACATCCAACAGTAATTTAGAGTCAAAAGAATAAATGTTAAAATTTCATCATTATAGACCATTTTGGGATCGTTCCACAGGTCCGGAGTCATCGTTTTTCATCCGAAAATTGATTTTTTGGACTGTACCAAAAATGATTCAAAATGTCAATTGGATCATGCCTCATGTTGAATAACCACTTTTTAAACCCTCACAGTGACCAAAATTGCAATTTTTACAGAGTTTTGCTTACTCAAAAGCTTCAATTTTGACCCGTTTCAGGCACAGAAATGACTTTAAACACACTTATTTCAGTTGACAAAGTCCTAATTCACATCCAACAGTAATTTAGAGTCAAAAGATTAAATGTTAAAATTTCATCATTATAGGCCATTTTGGGATCGTTCGACAGGTCCGGAGTCATCGTTTTTCATCCGAAAATTGATTTTTTGGACTGTACCAAAAATGATTCAAAATGTCAATTGGATCATGCCTCATGTTGAATAACCACTTTTTAAACCCTCACAGTGACCAAAATTGCCATTTTTACAGAGTTTTGCTTACTCAAAAGCTTCCATTTTGACCCGTTTCAGGCACAGAAATGACTTTAGACACACTTATTCTAGTTGACAAAATCACAATTCACATCCAACAGTAATTTAGAGTCAAAAGATTAAATGTTGAAATTTCATCATTATAGACCATTTTGGGATCGTTCGACAGGTCCGGAGTCATCGTTTTTCATCCGAAAATTGATTTTTTGGACTGTACCAAAAATGATTCAAAATGTCAATTGGATCATGCCTCGTGTTGAATAACCACTTTTTAAACCCTCACAGTGACCAAAATTGCCATTTTTACAGAGTTTTGCTTACTCAAAAGCTTCAATTTTGACCAATTTCAGGCACAGAAATGACTTTAAACACACTTACTTTAGTTGACAAAGTCATAATTCAGATCCAACAGTCATTTAGAGTCAAAAGATTAAATGTTGAAATTTCATCATTATAGACCATTTTGGGATCGTTCGACAGGTCCGGAGTCATCGTTTTTCATCCGAAAATTGATTTTTTGGACTGTACCAAAAATGATTCAAAATGTCAATTGGATCATGCCTCGTGTTGAATAACCACTTTTTAAACCCTCACAGTGACCAAAATTGCCATTTTTACAGAGTTTTGCTTACTCAAAAGCTTCAATTTTGACCAATTTCAGGCACAGAAATGACTTTAAACACACTTATTTTAGTTGACAAAGTCCTAATTCACATCCAACAGTAATTTAGAGTCAAAAGATTAAATGTTAAAATTTCATCATTATAGACCATTTTGGGGTCGTTCGACAGGTCCGGAGTCATCGTTTTTCATCCGAAAATTGATTTTTGGGACTGTACCAAAAATGATTCAAAATGTCAATTGGATCATGCCTCATGTTGAATAACCACTTTTTAAACCCTCACAGTGACCAAAATTGCCATTTTTACAGAGTTTTGCTTACTCAAAAGCTTCCATTTTGACCCGTTTCAGGCACAGAAATGACTTTAAACACACTTATTCTAGTTGACAAAGTCATAATTCACATCCAACAGTCATTTAGAATCAAAAGATTAAATGTTGAAATTTCATCATTATAGACCATTTTGGGATCGTTCGACAGGTCCGGAGTCATCGTTTTTCATCCGAAAATTGATTTTTTTGGACTGTACCAAAAATGATTCAAAATGTCAATTGGATCATGCCTCATGTTGAATAAACACTTTTTCAACCCTCACAGTGACCAAAATTGCCATTTTTACAGAGTTTTGCTTACTCAAAAGCTTCAAATTTGACCTGTTTCAGGCACAGAAATGACTTTAAACACACTTATTTTAGTTGACAAAGTCATAATTCACATCCAACAGTCATTTAGAGTCAAAAGATTAAATGTTAAAATTTCATCATTATAGACCATTTTGGGATCGTTCGACAGGTCCGGAGTCATCGTTTTTCATCCGAAAATTGATTTTTTGGACTGTACCAAAAATGATTCAAAATGTCAATTGGATCATGCCTCATGTTGAATAACCACTTTTTCAACCCTCACAGTGACCAAAATTGCCATTTTTACAGAGTTTTGCTTACTCAAAAGCTTCAATTTTGACCCGTTTCAGGCACAGAAATGACTTTAAACACACTTATTTTAGTTGACAAAGTCATAATTCACATCCAACAGTCATTTAGAGTCAAAAGATTAAATGTTGAAATTTCATCATTATAGACCATTTTGGGATCGTTCGACAGGTCCGGAGTCATCGTTTTTCATCCGAAAATTGATTTTTTGGACTGTACCAAAAATGATTCAAAATGTCAATTGGATCATGCCTCATGTTGAATAACCACTTTTTAAACCCTCACAGTGACCAAAATTGCAATTTTTACAGAGTTTTGCTTACTCAAAAGCTTCAATTTTGACCCGTTTCAGGCACAGAAATGACTTTAAACACACTTATTTTAGTTGACAAAGTCCTAATACACATCCAACAGTAATTTAGAGTCAAAAGATTAAATGTTAAAATTTCATCATTATAGGCCATTTTGGGATCGTTCGACAGGTCCAGAGTCATCGTTTTTCATCCGAAAATTGATTTTTTGGACTGTACCAAAAATGATTCAAAATGTCAATTGGATCATGCCTCATGTTGAATAACCACTTTTTAAACCCTCACAGTGACCAAAATTGCCATTTTTACAGAGTTTTGCTTACTCAAAAGCTTCCATTTTGACCCGTTTCAGGCACAGAAATGACTTTAGACACACTTATTCTAGTTGACAAAATCACAATTCACATCCAACAGTAATTTAGAGTCAAAAGATTAAATGTTGAAATTTCATCATTATAGACCATTTTGGGATCGTTCGACAGGTCCGGAGTCATCGTTTTTCATCCGAAAATTGATTTTTTGGACTGTACCAAAAATGATTCAAAATGTCAATTGGATCATGCCTCATGTTGAATAACCACTTTTTAAACCCTCACAGTGACCAAAATTGCCATTTTTACAGAGTTTTGCTTACTCAAAAGCTTCAATTTTGACCCGTTTCAGGCACAGAAATGACTTTAAACACACTTACTTTAGTTGACAAAGTCATAATTCACATCCAACAGTCATTTAGAGTCAAAAGATTAAATGTTGAAATTTCATCATTATAGACCATTTTGGGATCGTTCGACAGGTCCGGAGTCATCGTTTTTCATCCGAAAATTGATTTTTTGGACTGTACCAAAAATGATTCAAAATGTCAATTGGATCATGCCTCGTGTTGAATAACCACTTTTTAAACCCTCACAGTGACCAAAATTGCCATTTTTACAGAGTTTTGCTTACTCAAAAGCTTCAATTTTGACCAATTTCAGGCACAGAAATGACTTTAAACACACTTATTTTAGTTGACAAAGTCCTAATTCACATCCAACAGTAATTTAGAGTCAAAAGATTAAATGTTAAAATTTCATCATTATAGACCATTTTGGGGTCGTTCGACAGGTCCGGAGTCATCGTTTTTCATCCGAAAATTGATTTTTGGGACTGTACCAAAAATGATTCAAAATGTCAATTGGATCATGCCTCATGTTGAATAACCACTTTTTAAACCCTCACAGTGACCAAAATTGCCATTTTTACAGAGTTTTGCTTACTCAAAAGCTTCAATTTTGACCCGTTTCAGGCACAGAAATGACTTTAAACACACTTACTTTAGTTGACAAAGTCATAATTCACATCCAACAGTCATTTAGAGTCAAAAGATTAAATGTTGAAATTTCATCATTATAGACCATTTTGGGATCGTTCGACAGGTCCGGAGTCCTCGTTTTTCATCCGAAAATTGATTTTTTAGACTGTACCAAAAATGATTCAAAATGTCAATTGGATCATGCCTCGTGTTGAATAACCACTTTTTAAACCCTCACAGTGACCAAAATTGCCATTTTTACAGAGTTTTGCTTACTCAAAAGCTTCAATTTTGACCAATTTCAGGCACAGAAATGACTTTAAACACACTTATTTTAGTTGACAAAGTCCTAATTCACATCCAACAGTAATTTAGAGTCAAAAGATTAAATGTTAAAATTTCATCATTATAGACCATTTTGGGGTCGTTCGACAGGTCCGGAGTCATCGTTTTTCATCCGAAAATTGATTTTTGGGACTGTACCAAAAATGGTTCAAAATGTCAATTGGATCATGCCTCATGTTGAATACCCACTTTTTAAACCCTCACAGTGACCAAAATTGCCATTTTTACAGAGTTTTGCTTACTCAAAAGCTTCCATTTTGACCCGTTTCAGGCACAGAAATCACTTTAGACACACTTATTCTAGTTGACAAAATCATAATTCACATCCAACAGTAATTTAGAGTCAAAAGATTAAATGTTTAAATTTCATCATTATAGACCATTTTGGGATCGTTCGACAGGTCCGGAGTCATCGTTTTTCATCCGAAAATTGATTTTTTGGACTGTACCAAAAATGATTCAAAATGTCAATTGGATCATGCCTCATGTTGAATAACCACTTTTTAAACCCTCACAGTGACCAAAATTGCCATTTTTACAGAGTTTTGCTTACTCAAAAGCTTCCATTTTGACCCGTTTCAGGCACAGAAATGACTTTAAACACACTTATTTTAGTTGACAAATTCCTAATTCACATCCAACAGTAATTGAGAGTCAAAAGATTAAATGTTGAAATTTCATCATTATAGACCATTTTGGGATCGTTCGACAGTTCCGGAGTCATCGTTTTTCATCCGAAAATTGATTTTTTGGACTGTACCAAAAATGATTCAAAATGTCAATTGGATCATGCCTCATGTTGAATAACCACTTTTTAAACCCTCACAGTGACCAAAATTGCCATTTTTAAGGAGTTTTGCTTACTCAAAAGCTTCAAATTTGACCTGTTTCAGGCACAGAAATGACTTTAAACACACTTATTTTAGTTGACAAAGTCATAATTCACATCCAACAGTCATTTAGAGTCAAAAGATTAAATGTTAAAATTTCATCATTATAGACCATTTTGGGATCGTTCGACAGGTCCGGAGTCATCGTTTTTCATCCGAAAATTGATTTTTTTGACTGTACCAAAAATGATTCAAAATGTCAATTGGATCATGCCTCATGTTGAATAACCACTTTTTAAACCCTCACAGTGACCAAAATTGCCATTTTTACAGAGTTTTGCTTACTCAAAAGCTTCCATTTTGACCCGTTTCAGGCACAGAAATGACTTTAAACACACTTATTCTAGTTGACAAAGTCATAATTCACATCCAACAGTAATTTAGAGTCAAAAGAATAAATGTTAAAATTTCATCATTATAGACCATTTTGGGATCGTTCCACAGGTCCGGAGTCATCGTTTTTCATCCGAAAATTGATTTTTTGGACTGTACCAAAAATGATTCAAAATGTCAATTGGATCATGCCTCATGTTGAATAACCACTTTTTAAACCCTCACAGTGACCAAAATTGCAATTTTTACAGAGTTTTGCTTACTCAAAAGCTTCAATTTTGACCCGTTTCAGGCACAGAAATGACTTTAAACACACTTATTTCAGTTGACAAAGTCCTAATTCACATCCAACAGTAATTTAGAGTCAAAAGATTAAATGTTAAAATTTCATCATTATAGGCCATTTTGGGATCGTTCGACAGGTCCGGAGTCATCGTTTTTCATCCGAAAATTGATTTTTTGGACTGTACCAAAAATGATTCAAAATGTCAATTGGATCATGCCTCATGTTGAATAACCACTTTTTAAACCCTCACAGTGACCAAAATTGCCATTTTTACAGAGTTTTGCTTACTCAAAAGCTTCCATTTTGACCCGTTTCAGGCACAGAAATGACTTTAGACACACTTATTCTAGTTGACAAAATCACAATTCACATCCAACAGTAATTTAGAGTCAAAAGATTAAATGTTGAAATTTCATCATTATAGACCATTTTGGGATCGTTCGACAGGTCCGGAGTCATCGTTTTTCATCCGAAAATTGATTTTTTGGACTGTACCAAAAATGATTCAAAATGTCAATTGGATCATGCCTCATGTTGAATAACCACTTTTTCAACCCTCACAGTGACCAAAATTGCCATTTTTACAGAGTTTTGCTTACTCAAAAGCTTCAATTTTGACCCGTTTCAGGCACAGAAATGACTTTAAACACACTTATTTTAGTTGACAAAGTCCTAATACACATCCAACAGTAATTTAGAGTCAAAAGATTAAATGTTAAAATTTCATCATTATAGGCCATTTTGGGATCGTTCGACAGGTCCGGAGTCATCGTTTTTCATCCGAAAATTGATTTTTTGGACTGTACCAAAAATGATTCAAAATGTCAATTGGATCATGCCTCATGTTGAATAACCACTTTTTAAACCCTCACAGTGACCAAAATTGCCATTTTTACAGAGTTTTGCTTACTCAAAAGCTTCCATTTTGACCCGTTTCAGGCACAGAAATGACTTTAGACACACTTATTCTAGTTGACAAAATCACAATTCACATCCAACAGTAATTTAGAGTCAAAAGATTAAATGTTGAAATTTCATCATTATAGACCATTTTGGGATCGTTCGACAGGTCCGGAGTCATCGTTTTTCATCCGAAAATTGATTTTTTGGACTGTACCAAAAATGATTCAAAATGTCAATTGGATCATGCCTCATGTTGAATAACCACTTTTTAAACCCTCACAGTGACCAAAATTGCCATTTTTACAGAGTTTTGCTTACTCAAAAGCTTCCATTTTGACCAATTTCAGGCACAGAAATGACTTTAAACACACTTATTTTAGTTGACAAAGTCCTAATTCACATCCAACAGTAATTTAGAGTCAAAAGATTAAATGTTAAAATTTCATCATTATAGACCATTTTGGGGTCGTTCGACAGGTCCGGAGTCATCGTTTTTCATCCGAAAATTGATTTTTGGGACTGTACCAAAAATGATTCAAAATGTCAATTGGATCATGCCTCATGTTGAATAACCACTTTTTAAACCCTCACAGTGACCAAAATTGCCATTTTTACAGAGTTTTGCTTACTCAAAAGCTTCAATTTTGACCCGTTTCAGGCACAGAAATGACTTTAAACACACTTACTTTAGTTGACAAAGTCATAATTCACATCCAACAGTCATTTAGAGTCAAAAGATTAAATGTTGAAATTTCATCATTATAGACCATTTTGGGATCGTTCGACAGGTCCGGAGTCCTCGTTTTTCATCCGAAAATTGATTTTTTAGACTGTACCAAAAATGATTCAAAATGTCAATTGGATCATGCCTCGTGTTGAATAACCACTTTTTAAACCCTCACAGTGACCAAAATTGCCATTTTTACAGAGTTTTGCTTACTCAAAAGCTTCAATTTTGACCAATTTCAGGCACAGAAATGACTTTAAACACACTTATTTTAGTTGACAAAGTCCTAATTCACATCCAACAGTAATTTAGAGTCAAAAGATTAAATGTTAAAATTTCATCATTATAGACCATTTTGGGGTCGTTCGACAGGTCCGGAGTCATCGTTTTTCATCCGAAAATTGATTTTTGGGACTGTACCAAAAATGGTTCAAAATGTCAATTGGATCATGCCTCATGTTGAATACCCACTTTTTAAACCCTCACAGTGACCAAAATTGCCATTTTTACAGAGTTTTGCTTACTCAAAAGCTTCCATTTTGACCCGTTTCAGGCACAGAAATCACTTTAGACACACTTATTCTAGTTGACAAAATCATAATTCACATCCAACAGTAATTTAGAGTCAAAAGATTAAATGTTTAAATTTCATCATTATAGACCATTTTGGGATCGTTCGACAGGTCCGGAGTCATCGTTTTTCATCCGAAAATTGATTTTTTGGACTGTACCAAAAATGATTCAAAATGTCAATTGGATCATGCCTCATGTTGAATAACCACTTTTTAAACCCTCACAGTGACCAAAATTGCCATTTTTACAGAGTTTTGCTTACTCAAAAGCTTCCATTTTGACCCGTTTCAGGCACAGAAATGACTTTAAACACACTTATTTTAGTTGACAAATTCCTAATTCACATCCAACAGTAATTGAGAGTCAAAAGATTAAATGTTGAAATTTCATCATTATAGACCATTTTGGGATCGTTCGACAGTTCCGGAGTCATCGTTTTTCATCCGAAAATTGATTTTTTGGACTGTACCAAAAATGATTCAAAATGTCAATTGGATCATGCCTCATGTTGAATAACCACTTTTTAAACCCTCACAGTGACCAAAATTGCCATTTTTAAGGAGTTTTGCTTACTCAAAAGCTTCAAATTTGACCTGTTTCAGGCACAGAAATGACTTTAAACACACTTATTTTAGTTGACAAAGTCATAATTCACATCCAACAGTCATTTAGAGTCAAAAGATTAAATGTTAAAATTTCATCATTATAGACCATTTTGGGATCGTTCGACAGGTCCGGAGTCATCGTTTTTCATCCGAAAATTGATTTTTTTGACTGTACCAAAAATGATTCAAAATGTCAATTGGATCATGCCTCATGTTGAATAACCACTTTTTAAACCCTCACAGTGACCAAAATTGCCATTTTTACAGAGTTTTGCTTACTCAAAAGCTTCCATTTTGACCCGTTTCAGGCACAGAAATGACTTTAAACACACTTATTCTAGTTGACAAAGTCATAATTCACATCCAACAGTAATTTAGAGTCAAAAGAATAAATGTTAAAATTTCATCATTATAGACCATTTTGGGATCGTTCCACAGGTCCGGAGTCATCGTTTTTCATCCGAAAATTGATTTTTTGGACTGTACCAAAAATGATTCAAAATGTCAATTGGATCATGCCTCATGTTGAATAACCACTTTTTAAACCCTCACAGTGACCAAAATTGCAATTTTTACAGAGTTTTGCTTACTCAAAAGCTTCAATTTTGACCCGTTTCAGGCACAGAAATGACTTTAAACACACTTATTTCAGTTGACAAAGTCCTAATTCACATCCAACAGTAATTTAGAGTCAAAAGATTAAATGTTAAAATTTCATCATTATAGGCCATTTTGGGATCGTTCGACAGGTCCGGAGTCATCGTTTTTCATCCGAAAATTGATTTTTTGGACTGTACCAAAAATGATTCAAAATGTCAATTGGATCATGCCTCATGTTGAATAACCACTTTTTAAACCCTCACAGTGACCAAAATTGCCATTTTTACAGAGTTTTGCTTACTCAAAAGCTTCCATTTTGACCCGTTTCAGGCACAGAAATGACTTTAGACACACTTATTCTAGTTGACAAAATCACAATTCACATCCAACAGTAATTTAGAGTCAAAAGATTAAATGTTGAAATTTCATCATTATAGACCATTTTGGGATCGTTCGACAGGTCCGGAGTCATCGTTTTTCATCCGAAAATTGATTTTTTGGACTGTACCAAAAATGATTCAAAATGTCAATTGGATCATGCCTCGTGTTGAATAACCACTTTTTAAACCCTCACAGTGACCAAAATTGCCATTTTTACAGAGTTTTGCTTACTCAAAAGCTTCAATTTTGACCAATTTCAGGCACAGAAATGACTTTAAACACACTTACTTTAGTTGACAAAGTCATAATTCAGATCCAACAGTCATTTAGAGTCAAAAGATTAAATGTTGAAATTTCATCATTATAGACCATTTTGGGATCGTTCGACAGGTCCGGAGTCATCGTTTTTCATCCGAAAATTGATTTTTTGGACTGTACCAAAAATGATTCAAAATGTCAATTGGATCATGCCTCGTGTTGAATAACCACTTTTTAAACCCTCACAGTGACCAAAATTGCCATTTTTACAGAGTTTTGCTTACTCAAAAGCTTCAATTTTGACCAATTTCAGGCACAGAAATGACTTTAAACACACTTATTTTAGTTGACAAAGTCCTAATTCACATCCAACAGTAATTTAGAGTCAAAAGATTAAATGTTAAAATTTCATCATTATAGACCATTTTGGGGTCGTTCGACAGGTCCGGAGTCATCGTTTTTCATCCGAAAATTGATTTTTGGGACTGTACCAAAAATGATTCAAAATGTCAATTGGATCATGCCTCATGTTGAATAACCACTTTTTAAACCCTCACAGTGACCAAAATTGCCATTTTTACAGAGTTTTGCTTACTCAAAAGCTTCCATTTTGACCCGTTTCAGGCACAGAAATGACTTTAAACACACTTATTCTAGTTGACAAAGTCATAATTCACATCCAACAGTCATTTAGAATCAAAAGATTAAATGTTGAAATTTCATCATTATAGACCATTTTGGGATCGTTCGACAGGTCCGGAGTCATCGTTTTTCATCCGAAAATTGATTTTTTTGGACTGTACCAAAAATGATTCAAAATGTCAATTGGATCATGCCTCATGTTGAATAAACACTTTTTCAACCCTCACAGTGACCAAAATTGCCATTTTTACAGAGTTTTGCTTACTCAAAAGCTTCCATTTTGACCTGTTTCAGGCACAGAAATGACTTTAGACACACTTATTCTAGTTGACAAAATCATAATTCACATCCAACAGTAATTTAGAGTCAAAAGATTAAATGTTGAAATTTCATCATTATAGACCATTTTGGGACCGTTCGACAGGTCCGGAGTCATCGTTTTTCATCCGAAAATTGATTTTTTGGACTGTACCAAAAATGATTCAAAATGTCAATTGGATCATGCCTCATGTTGAATAACCACTTTTTAAACCCTCACAGTGACCAAAATTGCCATTTTTACAGAGTTTTGCTTACTCAAAAGCTTCCATTTTGACCCGTTTCAGGCACAGAAATGACTTTAGACACACTTATTCTAGTTGACAAAATCATAATTCACATCCAACAGTAATTTAGAGTCAAAAGATTAAAAGTTGAAATTTCATCATTATAGACCATTTTGGGATCGTTCGACAGGTCCGGAGTCATCGTTTTTCATCCGAAAATTGATTTTTTGGACTGTACCAAAAATGATTCAAAATGTCAATTGGATCATGCCTCATGTTGAATAACCACTTTTTAAACCCTCACAGTGACCAAAATTGCCATTTTTACAGAGTTTTGCTTACTCAAAAGCTTCCATTTTGACCCGTTTCAGGCACAGAAATGACTTTAAACACACTTATTCTAGTTGACAAAGTCATAATTCACATCCAACAGTCATTTAGAGTCAAAAGATTAAATGTTGAAATTTCATCATTATAGACCATTTTGGGATCGTTCGACAGGTCCGGAGTCATCGTTTTTCATCCGAAAATTGATTTTTGGGACTGTACCAAAAATGATTCAAAATGTCAATTGGATCATGCCTCATGTTGAATAACCACTTTTTCAACCCTCACAGTGACCAAAATTGCCATTTTTACAGAGTTTTGCTTACTCAAAAGCTTCAATTTTGACCCGTTTCAGGCACAGAAATGACTTTAAACACACTTATTTTAGTTGACAAAGTCATAATTCACATCCAACAGTCATTTAGAGTCAAAAGATTAAATGTTGAAATTTCATCATTATAGACCATTTTGGGATGGTTCGACAGGTCCGGAGTCATCGTTTTTCATCCGAAAATTGATTTTTTGGACTGTACCAAAAATGATTCAAAATGTCAATTGGATCATGCCTCATGTTGAATAACCACTTTTTAAACCCTCACAGTGACCAAAATTGCCATTTTTACAGAGTTTTGCTTACTCAAAAGCTTCCATTTTGACCCGTTTCAGGCACAGAAATGACTTTAAACACACTTATTCTAGTTGACAAAGTCATAATTCACATCCAACAGTAATTTAGAGTCAAAAGAATAAATGTTAAAATTTCATCATTATAGACCATTTTGGGATCGTTCCACAGGTCCGGAGTCATCGTTTTTCATCCGAAAATTGATTTTTTGGACTGTACCAAAAATGATTCAAAATGTCAATTGGATCATGCCTCATGTTGAATAACCACTTTTTAAACCCTCACAGTGACCAAAATTGCAATTTTTACAGAGTTTTGCTTACTCAAAAGCTTCAATTTTGACCCGTTTCAGGCACAGAAATGACTTTAAACACACTTATTTCAGTTGACAAAGTCCTAATTCACATCCAACAGTAATTTAGAGTCAAAAGATTAAATGTTAAAATTTCATCATTATAGGCCATTTTGGGATCGTTCGACAGGTCCGGAGTCATCGTTTTTCATCCGAAAATTGATTTTTTGGACTGTACCAAAAATGATTCAAAATGTCAATTGGATCATGCCTCATGTTGAATAACCACTTTTTAAACCCTCACAGTGACCAAAATTGCCATTTTTACAGAGTTTTGCTTACTCAAAAGCTTCCATTTTGACCCGTTTCAGGCACAGAAATGACTTTAGACACACTTATTCTAGTTGACAAAATCACAATTCACATCCAACAGTAATTTAGAGTCAAAAGATTAAATGTTGAAATTTCATCATTATAGACCATTTTGGGATCGTTCGACAGGTCCGGAGTCATCGTTTTTCATCCGAAAATTGATTTTTTGGACTGTACCAAAAATGATTCAAAATGTCAATTGGATCATGCCTCATGTTGAATAACCACTTTTTAAACCCTCACAGTGACCAAAATTGCCATTTTTACAGAGTTTTGCTTACTCAAAAGCTTCAATTTTGACCCGTTTCAGGCACAGAAATGACTTTAAACACACTTACTTTAGTTGACAAAGTCATAATTCAGATCCAACAGTCATTTAGAGTCAAAAGATTAAATGTTGAAATTTCATCATTATAGACCATTTTGGGATCGTTCGACAGGTCCGGAGTCATCGTTTTTCATCCGAAAATTGATTTTTTGGACTGTACCAAAAATGATTCAAAATGTCAATTGGATCATGCCTCGTGTTGAATAACCACTTTTTAAACCCTCACAGTGACCAAAATTGCCATTTTTACAGAGTTTTGCTTACTCAAAAGCTTCAATTTTGACCAATTTCAGGCACAGAAATGACTTTAAACACACTTATTTTAGTTGACAAAGTCCTAATTCACATCCAACAGTAATTTAGAGTCAAAAGATTAAATGTTAAAATTTCATCATTATAGACCATTTTGGGGTCGTTCGACAGGTCCGGAGTCATCGTTTTTCATCCGAAAATTGATTTTTGGGACTGTACCAAAAATGATTCAAAATGTCAATTGGATCATGCCTCATGTTGAATAACCACTTTTTAAACCCTCACAGTGACCAAAATTGCCATTTTTACAGAGTTTTGCTTACTCAAAAGCTTCCATTTTGACCCGTTTCAGGCACAGAAATGACTTTAAACACACTTATTCTAGTTGACAAAGTCATAATTCACATCCAACAGTCATTTAGAATCAAAAGATTAAATGTTGAAATTTCATCATTATAGACCATTTTGGGATCGTTCGACAGGTCCGGAGTCATCGTTTTTCATCCGAAAATTGATTTTTTGGACTGTACCAAAAATGATTCAAAATGTCAATTGGATCATGCCTCATGTTGAATAAACACTTTTTCAACCCTCACAGTGACCAAAATTGCCATTTTTACAGAGTTTTGCTTACTCAAAAGCTTCCATTTTGACCCGTTTCAGGCACAGAAATGACTTTAGACACACTTATTCTAGTTGACAAAATCATAATTCACATCCAACAGTAATTTAGAGTCAAAAGATTAAATGTTGAAATTTCATCATTATAGACCATTTTGGGACCGTTCGACAGGTCCGGAGTCATCGTTTTTCATCCGAAAATTGATTTTTTGGACTGTACCAAAAATGATTCAAAATGTCAATTGGATCATGCCTCATGTTGAATAACCACTTTTTAAACCCTCACAGTGACCAAAATTGCCATTTTTACAGAGTTTTGCTTACTCAAAAGCTTCCATTTTGACCCGTTTCAGGCACAGAAATGACTTTAGACACACTTATTCTAGTTGACAAAATCATAATTCACATCCAACAGTAATTTAGAGTCAAAAGATTAAAAGTTGAAATTTCATCATTATAGACCATTTTGGGATCGTTCGACAGGTCCGGAGTCATCGTTTTTCATCCGAAAATTGATTTTTTGGACTGTACCAAAAATGATTCAAAATGTCAATTGGATCATGCCTCATGTTGAATAACCACTTTTTAAACCCTCACAGTGACCAAAATTGCCATTTTTACAGAGTTTTGCTTACTCAAAAGCTTCCATTTTGACCCGTTTCAGGCACAGAAATGACTTTAAACACACTTATTCTAGTTGACAAAGTCATAATTCACATCCAACAGTCATTTAGAGTCAAAAGATTAAATGTTGAAATTTCATCATTATAGACCATTTTGGGATCGTTCGACAGGTCCGGAGTCATCGTTTTTCATCCGAAAATTGATTTTTGGGACTGTACCAAAAATGATTCAAAATGTCAATTGGATCATGCCTCATGTTGAATAACCACTTTTTCAACCCTCACAGTGACCAAAATTGCCATTTTTACAGAGTTTTGCTTACTCAAAAGCTTCAATTTTGACCCGTTTCAGGCACAGAAATGACTTTAAACATACTTATTTTAGTTGACAAAGTCATAATTCACATCCAACAGTCATTTAGAGTCAAAAGATTAAATGTTGAAATTTCATCATTATAGACCATTTTGGGATGGTTCGACAGGTCCGGAGTCATCGTTTTTCATCCGAAAATTGATTTTTTGGACTGTACCAAAAATGATTCAAAATGTCAATTGGATCATGCCTCATGTTGAATAACCACTTTTTAAACCCTCACAGTGACCAAAATTGCCATTTTTACAGAGTTTTGCTTACTCAAAAGCTTCCATTTTGACCCGTTTCAGGCACAGAAATGACTTTAAACACACTTATTCTAGTTGACAAAGTCATAATTCACATCCAACAGTCATTTAGAATCAAAAGATTAAATGTTGAAATTTCATCATTATAGACCATTTTGGGATCGTTCGACAGGTCCGGAGTCATCGTTTTTCATCCGAAAATTGATTTTTTTGGACTGTACCAAAAATGATTCAAAATGTCAATTGGATCATGCCTCATGTTGAATAAACACTTTTTCAACCCTCACAGTGACCAAAATTGCCATTTTTACAGAGTTTTGCTTACTCAAAAGCTTCCATTTTGACCCGTTTCAGGCACAGAAATGACTTTAGACACACTTATTCTAGTTGACAAAATCATAATTCACATCCAACAGTAATTTAGAGTCAAAAGATTAAATGTTGAAATTTCATCATTATAGACCATTTTGGGACCGTTCGACAGGTCCGGAGTCATCGTTTTTCATCCGAAAATTGATTTTTTGGACTGTACCAAAAATGATTCAAAATGTCAATTGGATCATGCCTCATGTTGAATAACCACTTTTTAAACCCTCACAGTGACCAAAATTGCCATTTTTACAGAGTTTTGCTTACTCAAAAGCTTCCATTTTGACCCGTTTCAGGCACAGAAATGACTTTAGACACACTTATTCTAGTTGACAAAATCATAATTCACATCCAACAGTAATTTAGAGTCAAAAGATTAAATGTTGAAATTTCATCATTATAGACCATTTTGGGATCGTTCGACAGGTCCGGAGTCATCGTTTTTCATCCGAAAATTGATTTTTTGGACTGTACCAAAAATGATTCAAAATGTCAATTGGATCATGCCTCATGTTGAATAACCACTTTTTAAACCCTCACAGTGACCAAAATTGCCATTTTTACAGAGTTTTGCTTACTCAAAAGCTTCAATTTTGACCCGTTTCAGGCACAGAAATGACTTTAAACACACTTACTTTAGTTGACAAAGTCATAATTCACATCCAACAGTCATTTAGAGTCAAAAGATTAAATGTTGAAATTTCATCATTATAGACCATTTTGGGATCGTTCGACTGGTCCGGAGTCATCGTTTTTCATCCGAAAATTGATTTTTTGGACTGTACCAAAAATGATTCAAAATGTCAATTGGATCATGCCTCGTGTTGAATAACCACTTTTTAAACCCTCACAGTGACCAAAATTGCCATTTTTACAGAGTTTTGCTTACTCAAAAGCTTCCATTTTGACCAGTTTCAGGCACAGAAATGACTTTAAACACACTTATTCTAGTTGACAAAATCATAATTCACATCCAACAGTAATTTAGAGTCAAAAGATTAAATGTTTAAATTTCATCATTATAGACCATTTTGGGATCGTTCGACAGGTCCGGAGTCATCGTTTTTCATCCGAAAATTGATTTTTCGGACTGTACCAAAAATGATTCAAAATGTCAATTGGATCATGCCTCATGTTGAATAACCACTTTTTAAACCCTCACAGTGACCAAAATTGCCATTTTTACAGAGTTTTGCTTACTCAAAAGCTTCAAATTTGACCTGTTTCAGGCACAGAAATGACTTTAAACACACTTATTTTAGTTGACAAAGTCATAATTCACATCCAACAGTCATTTAGAGTCAAAAGATTAAATGTTAAAATTTCATCATTATAGACCATTTTGGGATCGTTCGACAGGTCCGGAGTCATCGTTTTTCATCCGAAAATTGATTTTTTGGACTGTACCAAAAATTATTCAAAATGTCAATTGGATCATGCCTCATGTTGAATAACCACTTTTTAAACCCTCACAGTGACCAAAATTGCCATTTTTACAGAGTTTTGCTTACTCAAAAGCTTCCATTTTGACCCGTTTCAGGCACAGAAATGACTTTAAACACACTTATTCTAGTTGACAGAGTCATAATTCACATCCAACAGTAATTTAGAGTCAAAAGATTAAATGTTAAAATTTCATCATTATAGACCATTTTGGGATCGTTCGACAGGTCCGGAGTCATCGTTTTTCATCCGAAAATTGATTTTTTGGACTGTACCAAAAATGATTCAAAATGTCAATTGGATCATGCCTCATGCTGAATAACCACTTTTTAAACCCTCACAGTGACCAAAATTGCCATTTTTACAGAGTTTTGCTTACTCAAAAGCTTCAAATTTGACCTGTTTCAGGCACAGAAATGACTTTAAACACACTTATTTTAGTTGACAAAGTCATAATTCACATCCAACAGTCATTTAGAGTCAAAAGATTAAATGTTAAAATTTCATCATTATAGACCATTTTGGGATCGTTCGACAGGTCCGGAGTCATCGTTTTTCATCCGAAAATTGATTTTTTGGACTGTACCAAAAATGATTCAAAATGTCAATTGGATCATGCCTCATGTTGAATAACCACTTTTTAAACCCTCACAGTGACCAAAATTGCCATTTTTACAGAGTTTTGCTTACTCAAAAGCTTCCATTTTGACCCGTTTCAGGCACAGAAATGACTTTAAACACACTTATTCTAGTTGACAAAGTCATAATTCACATCCAACAGTCATTTAGAATCAAAAGATTAAATGTTGAAATTTCATCATTATAGACCATTTTGGGATCGTTCGACAGGTCCGGAGTCATCGATTTTCATCCGAAAATTGATTTTTTTGGACTGTACCAAAAATGATTCAAAATGTCAATTGGATCATGCCTCATGTTGAATAACCACTTTTTCAACCCTCACAGTGACCAAAATTGCCATTTTTACAGAGTTTTGCTTACTCAAAAGCTTCAATTTTGACCCGTTTCAGGCACAGAAATGACTTTAAACACACTTATTTTAGTTGACAAAGTCATAATTCACATCCAACAGTCATTTAGAGTCAAAAGATTAAATGTTGAAATTTCATCATTATAGACCATTTTGGGATCGTTCGACAGGTCCGGAGTCATCGTTTTTCATCCGAAAATTGATTTTTTGGACTGTACCAAAAATGATTCAAAATGTCAATTGGATCATGCCTCATGTTAAATAACCACTTTTTAAACCCTCACAGTGACCAAAATTGCAATTTTTACAGAGTTTTGCTTACTCAAAAGCTTCAATTTTGACCCGTTTCAGGCACAGAAATGACTTTAAACACACTTATTTTAGTTGACAAAGTCCTAATTCACATCCAACAGTAATTTAGAGTCAAAAGATTAAATGTTAAAATTTCATCATTATAGGCCATTTTGGGATCGTTCGACAGGTCCGGAGTCATCGTTTTTCATCCGAAAATTGATTTTTTGGACTGTACCAAAAATGATTCAAAATGTCAATTGGATCATGCCTCATGTTGAATAACCACTTTTTAAACCCTCACAGTGACCAAAATTGCCATTTTTACAGAGTTTTGCTTACTCAAAAGCTTCCATTTTGACCCGTTTCAGGCACAGAAATGACTTTAGACACACTTATTCTAGTTGACAAAATCACAATTCACATCCAACAGTAATTTAGAGTCAAAAGATTAAATGTTGAAATTTCATCATTATAGACCATTTTGGGATCGTTCGACAGGTCCGGAGTCATCGTTTTTCATCCGAAAATTGATTTTTTGGACTGTACCAAAAATGATTCAAAATGTCAATTGGATCATGCCTCGTGTTGAATAACCACTTTTTAAACCCTCACAGTGACCAAAATTGCCATTTTTACAGAGTTTTGCTTACTCAAAAGCTTCAATTTTGACCAATTTCAGGCACAGAAATGACTTTAAACACACTTATTTTAGTTGACAAAGTCCTAATTCACATCCAACAGTAATTTAGAGTCAAAAGATTAAATGTTAAAATTTCATCATTATAGACCATTTTGGGGTCGTTCGACAGGTCCGGAGTCATCGTTTTTCATCCGAAAATTGATTTTTGGGACTGTACCAAAAATGATTCAAAATGTCAATTGGATCATGCCTCATGTTGAATAACCACTTTTTAAACCCTCACAGTGACCAAAATTGCCATTTTTACAGAGTTTTGCTTACTCAAAAGCTTCCATTTTGACCCGTTTCAGGCACAGAAATGACTTTAAACACACTTATTCTAGTTGACAAAGTCATAATTCACATCCAACAGTCATTTAGAATCAAAAGATTAAATGTTGAAATTTCATCATTATAGACCATTTTGGGATCGTTCGACAGGTCCGGAGTCATCGTTTTTCATCCGAAAATTGATTTTTTTGGACTGTACCAAAAAATGATTCAAAATGTCAATTGGATCATGCCTCATGTTGAATAAACACTTTTTCAACCCTCACAGTGACCAAAATTGCCATTTTTACAGAGTTTTGCTTACTCAAAAGCTTCCATTTCGACCCGTTTCAGGCACAGAAATGACTTTAGACACACTTATTCTAGTTGACAAAATCATAATTCACATCCAACAGTAATTTAGAGTCAAAAGATTAAATGTTGAAATTTCATCATTATAGACCATTTTGGGACCGTTCGACAGGTCCGGAGTCATCGTTTTTCATCCGAAAATTGATTTTTTGGACTGTACCAAAAATGATTCAAAATGTCAATTGGATCATGCCTCATGTTGAATAACCACTTTTTAAACCCTCACAGTGACCAAAATTGCCATTTTTACAGAGTTTTGCTTACTCAAAAGCTTCCATTTTGACCCGTTTCAGGCACAGAAATGACTTTAGACACACTTATTCTAGTTGACAAAATCATAATTCACATCCAACAGTAATTTAGAGTCAAAAGATTAAAAGTTGAAATTTCATCATTATAGACCATTTTGGGATCGTTCGACAGGTCCGGAGTCATCGTTTTTCATCCGAAAATTGATTTTTTGGACTGTACCAAAAATGATTCAAAATGTCAATTGGATCATGCCTCATGTTGAATAACCACTTTTTAAACCCTCACAGTGACCAAAATTGCCATTTTTACAGAGTTTTGCTTACTCAAAAGCTTCCATTTTGACCCGTTTCAGGCACAGAAATGACTTTAAACACACTTATTCTAGTTGACAAAGTCATAATTCACATCCAACAGTCATTTAGAGTCAAAAGATTAAATGTTGAAATTTCATCATTATAGACCATTTTGGGATCGTTCGACAGGTCCGGAGTCATTGTTTTTCATCCGAAAATTGATTTTTGGGACTGTACCAAAAATGATTCAAAATGTCAATTGGATCATGCCTCATGTTGAATAACCACTTTTTCAACCCTCACAGTGACCAAAATTGCCATTTTTACAGAGTTTTGCTTACTCAAAAGCTTCCATTTTGACCCGTTTCAGGCACAGAAATGACTTTAAACACACTTATTCTAGTTGACAAAGTCATAATTCACATCCAACAGTCATTTAGAATCAAAAGATTAAATGTTGAAATTTCATCATTATAGACCATTTTGGGATCGTTCGACAGGTCCGGAGTCATCGTTTTTCATCCGAAAATTGATTTTTTTGGACTGTACCAAAAATGATTCAAAATGTCAATTGGATCATGCCTCATGTTGAATAAACACTTTTTCAACCCTCACAGTGACCAAAATTGCCATTTTTACAGAGTTTTGCTTACTCAAAAGCTTCCATTTTGACCCGTTTCAGGCACAGAAATGACTTTAGACACACTTATTCTAGTTGACAAAATCATAATTCACATCCAACAGTAATTTAGAGTCAAAAGATTAAATGTTGAAATTTCATCATTATAGACCATTTTGGGACCGTTCGACAGGTCCGGAGTCATCGTTTTTCATCCGAAAATTGATTTTTTGGACTGTACCAAAAATGATTCAAAATGTCAATTGGATCATGCCTCATGTTGAATAACCACTTTTTAAACCCTCACAGTGACCAAAATTGCCATTTTTACAGAGTTTTGCTTACTCAAAAGCTTCCATTTTGACCCGTTTCAGGCACAGAAATGACTTTAGACACACTTATTCTAGTTGACAAAATCATAATTCACATCCAACAGTAATTTAGAGTCAAAAGATTAAATGTTGAAATTTCATCATTATAGACCATTTTGGGATCGTTCGACAGGTCCGGAGTCATCGTTTTTCATCCGAAAATTGATTTTTTGGACTGTACCAAAAATGATTCAAAATGTCAATTGGATCATGCCTCATGTTGAATAACCACTTTTTAAACCCTCACAGTGACCAAAATTGCCATTTTTACAGAGTTTTGCTTACTCAAAAGCTTCAATTTTGACCCGTTTCAGGCACAGAAATGACTTTAAACACACTTACTTTAGTTGACAAAGTCATAATTCACATCCAACAGTCATTTAGAGTCAAAAGATTAAATGTTGAAATTTCATCATTATAGACCATTTTGGGATCGTTCGACTGGTCCGGAGTCATCGTTTTTCATCCGAAAATTGATTTTTTGGACTGTACCAAAAATGATTCAAAATGTCAATTGGATCATGCCTCGTGTTGAATAACCACTTTTTAAACCCTCACAGTGACCAAAATTGCCATTTTTACAGAGTTTTGCTTACTCAAAAGCTTCCATTTTGACCAGTTTCAGGCACAGAAATGACTTTAAACACACTTATTCTAGTTGACAAAATCATAATTCACATCCAACAGTAATTTAGAGTCAAAAGATTAAATGTTTAAATTTCATCATTATAGACCATTTTGGGATCGTTCGACAGGTCCGGAGTCATCGTTTTTCATCCGAAAATTGATTTTTCGGACTGTACCAAAAATGATTCAAAATGTCAATTGGATCATGCCTCATGTTGAATAACCACTTTTTAAACCCTCACAGTGACCAAAATTGCCATTTTTACAGAGTTTTGCTTACTCAAAAGCTTCAAATTTGACCTGTTTCAGGCACAGAAATGACTTTAAACACACTTATTTTAGTTGACAAAGTCATAATTCACATCCAACAGTCATTTAGAGTCAAAAGATTAAATGTTAAAATTTCATCATTATAGACCATTTTGGGATCGTTCGACAGGTCCGGAGTCATCGTTTTTCATCCGAAAATTGATTTTTTGGACTGTACCAAAAATTATTCAAAATGTCAATTGGATCATGCCTCATGTTGAATAACCACTTTTTAAACCCTCACAGTGACCAAAATTGCCATTTTTACAGAGTTTTGCTTACTCAAAAGCTTCCATTTTGACCCGTTTCAGGCACAGAAATGACTTTAAACACACTTATTCTAGTTGACAAAGTCATAATTCACATCCAACAGTAATTGAGAGTCAAAAGATTAAATGTTGAAATTTCATCATTATAGACCATTTTGGGATCGTTCGACAGGTCCGGAGTCATCGTTTTTCATCCGAAAATTGATTTTTCGGACTGTACCAAAAATGATTCAAAATGTCAATTGGATCATGCCTCATGTTGAATAACCACTTTTTAAACCCTCACAGTGACCAAAATTGCCATTTTTACAGAGTTTTGCTTACTCAAAAGCTTCAAATTTGACCTGTTTCAGGCACAGAAATGACTTTAAACACACTTATTTTAGTTGACAAAGTCATAATTCACATCCAACAGTCATTTAGAGTCAAAAGATTAAATGTTAAAATTTCATCATTATAGACCATTTTGGGATCGTTCGACAGGTCCGGAGTCATCGTTTTTCATCCGAAAATTGATTTTTTGGACTGTACCAAAAATGATTCAAAATGTCAATTGGATCATGCCTCATGTTGAATAACCACTTTTTAAACCCTCACAGTGACCAAAATTGCCATTTTTACAGAGTTTTGCTTACTCAAAAGCTTCCATTTTGACCCGTTTCAGGCACAGAAATGACTTTAGACACACTTATTCTAGTTGACAAAATCACAATTCACATCCAACAGTAATTTAGAGTCAAAAGATTAAATGTTGAAATTTCATCATTATAGACCATTTTGGGATCGTTCGACAGGTCCGGAGTCATCGTTTTTCATCCGAAAATTGATTTTTTGGACTGTACCAAAAATGATTCAAAATGTCAATTGGATCATGCCTCATGTTGAATAACCACTTTTTAAACCCTCACAGTGACCAAAATTGCCATTTTTACAGAGTTTTGCTTACTCAAAAGCTTCAATTTTGACCCGTTTCAGGCACAGAAATGACTTTAAACACACTTACTTTAGTTGACAAAGTCATAATTCAGATCCAACAGTCATTTAGAGTCAAAAGATTAAATGTTGAAATTTCATCATTATAGACCATTTTGGGATCGTTCGACAGGTCCGGAGTCATCGTTTTTCATCCGAAAATTGATTTTTTGGACTGTACCAAAAATGATTCAAAATGTCAATTGGATCATGCCTCGTGTTGAATAACCACTTTTTAAACCCTCACAGTGACCAAAATTGCCATTTTTACAGAGTTTTGCTTACTCAAAAGCTTCAATTTTGACCAATTTCAGGCACAGAAATGACTTTAAACACACTTATTTTAGTTGACAAAGTCCTAATTCACATCCAACAGTAATTTAGAGTCAAAAGATTAAATGTTAAAATTTCATCATTATAGACCATTTTGGGGTCGTTCGACAGGTCCGGAGTCATCGTTTTTCATCCGAAAATTGATTTTTGGGACTGTACCAAAAATGATTCAAAATGTCAATTGGATCATGCCTCATGTTGAATAACCACTTTTTAAACCCTCACAGTGACCAAAATTGCCATTTTTACAGAGTTTTGCTTACTCAAAAGCTTCCATTTTGACCCGTTTCAGGCACAGAAATGACTTTAAACACACTTATTCTAGTTGACAAAGTCATAATTCACATCCAACAGTCATTTAGAATCAAAAGATTAAATGTTGAAATTTCATCATTATAGACCATTTTGGGATCGTTCGACAGGTCCGGAGTCATCGTTTTTCATCCGAAAATTGATTTTTTGGACTGTACCAAAAATGATTCAAAATGTCAATTGGATCATGCCTCATGTTGAATAAACACTTTTTCAACCCTCACAGTGACCAAAATTGCCATTTTTACAGAGTTTTGCTTACTCAAAAGCTTCCATTTTGACCCGTTTCAGGCACAGAAATGACTTTAGACACACTTATTCTAGTTGACAAAATCATAATTCACATCCAACAGTAATTTAGAGTCAAAAGATTAAATGTTGAAATTTCATCATTATAGACCATTTTGGGACCGTTCGACAGGTCCGGAGTCATCGTTTTTCATCCGAAAATTGATTTTTTGGACTGTACCAAAAATGATTCAAAATGTCAATTGGATCATGCCTCATGTTGAATAACCACTTTTTAAACCCTCACAGTGACCAAAATTGCCATTTTTACAGAGTTTTGCTTACTCAAAAGCTTCCATTTTGACCCGTTTCAGGCACAGAAATGACTTTAGACACACTTATTCTAGTTGACAAAATCATAATTCACATCCAACAGTAATTTAGAGTCAAAAGATTAAAAGTTGAAATTTCATCATTATAGACCATTTTGGGATCGTTCGACAGGTCCGGAGTCATCGTTTTTCATCCGAAAATTGATTTTTTGGACTGTACCAAAAATGATTCAAAATGTCAATTGGATCATGCCTCATGTTGAATAACCACTTTTTAAACCCTCACAGTGACCAAAATTGCCATTTTTACAGAGTTTTGCTTACTCAAAAGCTTCCATTTTGACCCGTTTCAGGCACAGAAATGACTTTAAACACACTTATTCTAGTTGACAAAGTCATAATTCACATCCAACAGTCATTTAGAGTCAAAAGATTAAATGTTGAAATTTCATCATTATAGACCATTTTGGGATCGTTCGACAGGTCCGGAGTCATCGTTTTTCATCCGAAAATTGATTTTTGGGACTGTACCAAAAATGATTCAAAATGTCAATTGGATCATGCCTCATGTTGAATAACCACTTTTTCAACCCTCACAGTGACCAAAATTGCCATTTTTACAGAGTTTTGCTTACTCAAAAGCTTCAATTTTGACCCGTTTCAGGCACAGAAATGACTTTAAACACACTTATTTTAGTTGACAAAGTCATAATTCACATCCAACAGTCATTTAGAGTCAAAAGATTAAATGTTGAAATTTCATCATTATAGACCATTTTGGGATGGTTCGACAGGTCCGGAGTCATCGTTTTTCATCCGAAAATTGATTTTTTGGACTGTACCAAAAATGATTCAAAATGTCAATTGGATCATGCCTCATGTTGAATAACCACTTTTTAAACCCTCACAGTGACCAAAATTGCCATTTTTACAGAGTTTTGCTTACTCAAAAGCTTCCATTTTGACCCGTTTCAGGCACAGAAATGACTTTAAACACACTTATTCTAGTTGACAAAGTCATAATTCACATCCAACAGTCATTTAGAATCAAAAGATTAAATGTTGAAATTTCATCATTATAGACCATTTTGGGATCGTTCGACAGGTCCGGAGTCATCGTTTTTCATCCGAAAATTGATTTTTTTGGACTGTACCAAAAATGATTCAAAATGTCAATTGGATCATGCCTCATGTTGAATAAACACTTTTTCAACCCTCACAGTGACCAAAATTGCCATTTTTACAGAGTTTTGCTTACTCAAAAGCTTCCATTTTGACCCGTTTCAGGCACAGAAATGACTTTAGACACACTTATTCTAGTTGACAAAATCATAATTCACATCCAACAGTAATTTAGAGTCAAAAGATTAAATGTTGAAATTTCATCATTATAGACCATTTTGGGACCGTTCGACAGGTCCGGAGTCATCGTTTTTCATCCGAAAATTGATTTTTTGGACTGTACCAAAAATGATTCAAAATGTCAATTGGATCATGCCTCATGTTGAATAACCACTTTTTAAACCCTCACAGTGACCAAAATTGCCATTTTTACAGAGTTTTGCTTACTCAAAAGCTTCCATTTTGACCCGTTTCAGGCACAGAAATGACTTTAGACACACTTATTCTAGTTGACAAAATCATAATTCACATCCAACAGTAATTTAGAGTCAAAAGATTAAATGTTGAAATTTCATCATTATAGACCATTTTGGGATCGTTCGACAGGTCCGGAGTCATCGTTTTTCATCCGAAAATTGATTTTTTGGACTGTACCAAAAATGATTCAAAATGTCAATTGGATCATGCCTCATGTTGAATAACCACTTTTTAAACCCTCACAGTGACCAAAATTGCCATTTTTACAGAGTTTTGCTTACTCAAAAGCTTCAATTTTGACCCGTTTCAGGCACAGAAATGACTTTAAACACACTTACTTTAGTTGACAAAGTCATAATTCACATCCAACAGTCATTTAGAGTCAAAAGATTAAATGTTGAAATTTCATCATTATAGACCATTTTGGGATCGTTCGACTGGTCCGGAGTCATCGTTTTTCATCCGAAAATTGATTTTTTGGACTGTACCAAAAATGATTCAAAATGTCAATTGGATCATGCCTCGTGTTGAATAACCACTTTTTAAACCCTCACAGTGACCAAAATTGCCATTTTTACAGAGTTTTGCTTACTCAAAAGCTTCCATTTTGACCAGTTTCAGGCACAGAAATGACTTTAAACACACTTATTCTAGTTGACAAAATCATAATTCACATCCAACAGTAATTTAGAGTCAAAAGATTAAATGTTTAAATTTCATCATTATAGACCATTTTGGGATCGTTCGACAGGTCCGGAGTCATCGTTTTTCATCCGAAAATTGATTTTTCGGACTGTACCAAAAATGATTCAAAATGTCAATTGGATCATGCCTCATGTTGAATAACCACTTTTTAAACCCTCACAGTGACCAAAATTGCCATTTTTACAGAGTTTTGCTTACTCAAAAGCTTCAAATTTGACCTGTTTCAGGCACAGAAATGACTTTAAACACACTTATTTTAGTTGACAAAGTCATAATTCACATCCAACAGTCATTTAGAGTCAAAAGATTAAATGTTAAAATTTCATCATTATAGACCATTTTGGGATCGTTCGACAGGTCCGGAGTCATCGTTTTTCATCCGAAAATTGATTTTTTGGACTGTACCAAAAATTATTCAAAATGTCAATTGGATCATGCCTCATGTTGAATAACCACTTTTTAAACCCTCACAGTGACCAAAATTGCCATTTTTACAGAGTTTTGCTTACTCAAAAGCTTCCATTTTGACCCGTTTCAGGCACAGAAATGACTTTAAACACACTTATTCTAGTTGACAGAGTCATAATTCACATCCAACAGTAATTTAGAGTCAAAAGATTAAATGTTAAAATTTCATCATTATAGACCATTTTGGGATCGTTCGACAGGTCCGGAGTCATCGTTTTTCATCCGAAAATTGATTTTTTGGACTGTACCAAAAATGATTCAAAATGTCAATTGGATCATGCCTCATGCTGAATAACCACTTTTTAAACCCTCACAGTGACCAAAATTGCCATTTTTACAGAGTTTTGCTTACTCAAAAGCTTCAAATTTGACCTGTTTCAGGCACAGAAATGACTTTAAACACACTTATTTTAGTTGACAAAGTCATAATTCACATCCAACAGTCATTTAGAGTCAAAAGATTAAATGTTAAAATTTCATCATTATAGACCATTTTGGGATCGTTCGACAGGTCCGGAGTCATCGTTTTTCATCCGAAAATTGATTTTTTGGACTGTACCAAAAATGATTCAAAATGTCAATTGGATCATGCCTCATGTTGAATAACCACTTTTTAAACCCTCACAGTGACCAAAATTGCCATTTTTACAGAGTTTTGCTTACTCAAAAGCTTCCATTTTGACCCGTTTCAGGCACAGAAATGACTTTAAACACACTTATTCTAGTTGACAAAGTCATAATTCACATCCAACAGTCATTTAGAATCAAAAGATTAAATGTTGAAATTTCATCATTATAGACCATTTTGGGATCGTTCGACAGGTCCGGAGTCATCGATTTTCATCCGAAAATTGATTTTTTTGGACTGTACCAAAAATGATTCAAAATGTCAATTGGATCATGCCTCATGTTGAATAACCACTTTTTCAACCCTCACAGTGACCAAAATTGCCATTTTTACAGAGTTTTGCTTACTCAAAAGCTTCAATTTTGACCCGTTTCAGGCACAGAAATGACTTTAAACACACTTATTTTAGTTGACAAAGTCCTAATTCACATCCAACAGTAATTTAGAGTCAAAAGATTAAATGTTAAAATTTCATCATTATAGGCCATTTTGGGATCGTTCGACAGGTCCGGAGTCATCGTTTTTCATCCGAAAATTGATTTTTTGGACTGTACCAAAAATGATTCAAAATGTCAATTGGATCATGCCTCATGTTGAATAACCACTTTTTAAACCCTCACAGTGACCAAAATTGCCATTTTTACAGAGTTTTGCTTACTCAAAAGCTTCCATTTTGACCCGTTTCAGGCACAGAAATGACTTTAGACACACTTATTCTAGTTGACAAAATCACAATTCACATCCAACAGTAATTTAGAGTCAAAAGATTAAATGTTGAAATTTCATCATTATAGACCATTTTGGGATCGTTCGACAGGTCCGGAGTCATCGTTTTTCATCCGAAAATTGATTTTTTGGACTGTACCAAAAATGATTCAAAATGTCAATTGGATCATGCCTCGTGTTGAATAACCACTTTTTAAACCCTCACAGTGACCAAAATTGCCATTTTTACAGAGTTTTGCTTACTCAAAAGCTTCAATTTTGACCAATTTCAGGCACAGAAATGACTTTAAACACACTTATTTTAGTTGACAAAGTCCTAATTCACATCCAACAGTAATTTAGAGTCAAAAGATTAAATGTTAAAATTTCATCATTATAGACCATTTTGGGGTCGTTCGACAGGTCCGGAGTCATCGTTTTTCATCCGAAAATTGATTTTTGGGACTGTACCAAAAATGATTCAAAATGTCAATTGGATCATGCCTCATGTTGAATAACCACTTTTTAAACCCTCACAGTGACCAAAATTGCCATTTTTACAGAGTTTTGCTTACTCAAAAGCTTCCATTTTGACCCGTTTCAGGCACAGAAATGACTTTAAACACACTTATTCTAGTTGACAAAGTCATAATTCACATCCAACAGTCATTTAGAATCAAAAGATTAAATGTTGAAATTTCATCATTATAGACCATTTTGGGATCGTTCGACAGGTCCGGAGTCATCGTTTTTCATCCGAAAATTGATTTTTTTGGACTGTACCAAAAAATGATTCAAAATGTCAATTGGATCATGCCTCATGTTGAATAAACACTTTTTCAACCCTCACAGTGACCAAAATTGCCATTTTTACAGAGTTTTGCTTACTCAAAAGCTTCCATTTCGACCCGTTTCAGGCACAGAAATGACTTTAGACACACTTATTCTAGTTGACAAAATCATAATTCACATCCAACAGTAATTTAGAGTCAAAAGATTAAATGTTGAAATTTCATCATTATAGACCATTTTGGGACCGTTCGACAGGTCCGGAGTCATCGTTTTTCATCCGAAAATTGATTTTTTGGACTGTACCAAAAATGATTCAAAATGTCAATTGGATCATGCCTCATGTTGAATAACCACTTTTTAAACCCTCACAGTGACCAAAATTGCCATTTTTACAGAGTTTTGCTTACTCAAAAGCTTCCATTTTGACCCGTTTCAGGCACAGAAATGACTTTAGACACACTTATTCTAGTTGACAAAATCATAATTCACATCCAACAGTAATTTAGAGTCAAAAGATTAAAAGTTGAAATTTCATCATTATAGACCATTTTGGGATCGTTCGACAGGTCCGGAGTCATCGTTTTTCATCCGAAAATTGATTTTTTGGACTGTACCAAAAATGATTCAAAATGTCAATTGGATCATGCCTCATGTTGAATAACCACTTTTTAAACCCTCACAGTGACCAAAATTGCCATTTTTACAGAGTTTTGCTTACTCAAAAGCTTCCATTTTGACCCGTTTCAGGCACAGAAATGACTTTAAACACACTTATTCTAGTTGACAAAGTCATAATTCACATCCAACAGTCATTTAGAGTCAAAAGATTAAATGTTGAAATTTCATCATTATAGACCATTTTGGGATCGTTCGACAGGTCCGGAGTCATTGTTTTTCATCCGAAAATTGATTTTTGGGACTGTACCAAAAATGATTCAAAATGTCAATTGGATCATGCCTCATGTTGAATAACCACTTTTTCAACCCTCACAGTGACCAAAATTGCCATTTTTACAGAGTTTTGCTTACTCAAAAGCTTCAATTTTGACCCGTTTCAGGCACAGAAATGACTTTAAACACACTTATTTTAGTTGACAAAGTCATAATTCACATCCAACAGTCATTTAGAGTCAAAAGATTAAATGTTGAAATTTCATCATTATAGACCATTTTGGGATGGTTCGACAGGTCCGGAGTCATCGTTTTTCATCCGAAAATTGATTTTTTGGACTGTACCAAAAATGATTCAAAATGTCAATTGGATCATGCCTCATGTTGAATAACCACTTTTTAAACCCTCACAGTGACCAAAATTGCCATTTTTACAGAGTTTTGCTTACTCAAAAGCTTCCATTTTGACCCGTTTCAGGCACAGAAATGACTTTAAACACACTTATTCTAGTTGACAAAGTCATAATTCACATCCAACAGTCATTTAGAATCAAAAGATTAAATGTTGAAATTTCATCATTATAGACCATTTTGGGATCGTTCGACAGGTCCGGAGTCATCGTTTTTCATCCGAAAATTGATTTTTTTGGACTGTACCAAAAATGATTCAAAATGTCAATTGGATCATGCCTCATGTTGAATAAACACTTTTTCAACCCTCACAGTGACCAAAATTGCCATTTTTACAGAGTTTTGCTTACTCAAAAGCTTCCATTTTGACCCGTTTCAGGCACAGAAATGACTTTAGACACACTTATTCTAGTTGACAAAATCATAATTCACATCCAACAGTAATTTAGAGTCAAAAGATTAAATGTTGAAATTTCATCATTATAGACCATTTTGGGACCGTTCGACAGGTCCGGAGTCATCGTTTTTCATCCGAAAATTGATTTTTTGGACTGTACCAAAAATGATTCAAAATGTCAATTGGATCATGCCTCATGTTGAATAACCACTTTTTAAACCCTCACAGTGACCAAAATTGCCATTTTTACAGAGTTTTGCTTACTCAAAAGCTTCCATTTTGACCCGTTTCAGGCACAGAAATGACTTTAGACACACTTATTCTAGTTGACAAAATCATAATTCACATCCAACAGTAATTTAGAGTCAAAAGATTAAATGTTGAAATTTCATCATTATAGACCATTTTGGGATCGTTCGACAGGTCCGGAGTCATCGTTTTTCATCCGAAAATTGATTTTTTGGACTGTACCAAAAATGATTCAAAATGTCAATTGGATCATGCCTCATGTTGAATAACCACTTTTTAAACCCTCACAGTGACCAAAATTGCCATTTTTACAGAGTTTTGCTTACTCAAAAGCTTCAATTTTGACCCGTTTCAGGCACAGAAATGACTTTAAACACACTTACTTTAGTTGACAAAGTCATAATTCACATCCAACAGTCATTTAGAGTCAAAAGATTAAATGTTGAAATTTCATCATTATAGACCATTTTGGGATCGTTCGACTGGTCCGGAGTCATCGTTTTTCATCCGAAAATTGATTTTTTGGACTGTACCAAAAATGATTCAAAATGTCAATTGGATCATGCCTCGTGTTGAATAACCACTTTTTAAACCCTCACAGTGACCAAAATTGCCATTTTTACAGAGTTTTGCTTACTCAAAAGCTTCCATTTTGACCAGTTTCAGGCACAGAAATGACTTTAAACACACTTATTCTAGTTGACAAAATCATAATTCACATCCAACAGTAATTTAGAGTCAAAAGATTAAATGTTTAAATTTCATCATTATAGACCATTTTGGGATCGTTCGACAGGTCCGGAGTCATCGTTTTTCATCCGAAAATTGATTTTTCGGACTGTACCAAAAATGATTCAAAATGTCAATTGGATCATGCCTCATGTTGAATAACCACTTTTTAAACCCTCACAGTGACCAAAATTGCCATTTTTACAGAGTTTTGCTTACTCAAAAGCTTCAAATTTGACCTGTTTCAGGCACAGAAATGACTTTAAACACACTTATTTTAGTTGACAAAGTCATAATTCACATCCAACAGTCATTTAGAGTCAAAAGATTAAATGTTAAAATTTCATCATTATAGACCATTTTGGGATCGTTCGACAGGTCCGGAGTCATCGTTTTTCATCCGAAAATTGATTTTTTGGACTGTACCAAAAATTATTCAAAATGTCAATTGGATCATGCCTCATGTTGAATAACCACTTTTTAAACCCTCACAGTGACCAAAATTGCCATTTTTACAGAGTTTTGCTTACTCAAAAGCTTCCATTTTGACCCGTTTCAGGCACAGAAATGACTTTAAACACACTTATTCTAGTTGACAGAGTCATAATTCACATCCAACAGTAATTTAGAGTCAAAAGATTAAATGTTAAAATTTCATCATTATAGACCATTTTGGGATCGTTCGAAAGGTCCGGAGTCATCGTTTTTCATCCGAAAATTGATTTTTTGGACTGTACCAAAAATGATTCAAAATGTCAATTGGATCATGCCTCATGCTGAATAACCACTTTTTAAACCCTCACAGTGACCAAAATTGCCATTTTTACAGAGTTTTGCTTACTCAAAAGCTTCAAATTTGACCTGTTTCAGGCACAGAAATGACTTTAAACACACTTATTTTAGTTGACAAAGTCATAATTCACATCCAACAGTCATTTAGAGTCAAAAGATTAAATGTTAAAATTTCATCATTATAGACCATTTTGGGATCGTTCGACAGGTCCGGAGTCATCGTTTTTCATCCGAAAATTGATTTTTTGGACTGTACCAAAAATGATTCAAAATGTCAATTGGATCATGCCTCATGTTGAATAACCACTTTTTAAACCCTCACAGTGACCAAAATTGCCATTTTTACAGAGTTTTGCTTACTCAAAAGCTTCCATTTTGACCCGTTTCAGGCACAGAAATGACTTTAAACACACTTATTCTAGTTGACAAAGTCATAATTCACATCCAACAGTCATTTAGAATCAAAAGATTAAATGTTGAAATTTCATCATTATAGACCATTTTGGGATCGTTCGACAGGTCCGGAGTCATCGATTTTCATCCGAAAATTGATTTTTTTGGACTGTACCAAAAATGATTCAAAATGTCAATTGGATCATGCCTCATGTTGAATAACCACTTTTTCAACCCTCACAGTGACCAAAATTGCCATTTTTACAGAGTTTTGCTTACTCAAAAGCTTCAATTTTGACCCGTTTCAGGCACAGAAATGACTTTAAACACACTTATTTTAGTTGACAAAGTCATAATTCACATCCAACAGTCATTTAGAGTCAAAAGATTAAATGTTGAAATTTCATCATTATAGACCATTTTGGGATCGTTCGACAGGTCCGGAGTCATCGTTTTTCATCCGAAAATTGATTTTTTGGACTGTACCAAAAATGATTCAAAATGTCAATTGGATCATGCCTCATGTTAAATAACCACTTTTTAAACCCTCACAGTGACCAAAATTGCAATTTTTACAGAGTTTTGCTTACTCAAAAGCTTCAATTTTGACCCGTTTCAGGCACAGAAATGACTTTAAACACACTTATTTTAGTTGACAAAGTCCTAATTCACATCCAACAGTAATTTAGAGTCAAAAGATTAAATGTTAAAATTTCATCATTATAGGCCATTTTGGGATCGTTCGACAGGTCCGGAGTCATCGTTTTTCATCCGAAAATTGATTTTTTGGACTGTACCAAAAATGATTCAAAATGTCAATTGGATCATGCCTCATGTTGAATAACCACTTTTTAAACCCTCACAGTGACAAAAATTGCCATTTTTACAGAGTTTTGCTTACTCAAAAGCTTCCATTTTGACCCGTTTCAGGCACAGAAATGACTTTAGACACACTTATTCTAGTTGACAAAATCACAATTCACATCCAACAGTAATTTAGAGTCAAAAGATTAAATGTTGAAATTTCATCATTATAGACCATTTTGGGATCGTTCGACAGGTCCGGAGTCATCGTTTTTCATCCGAAAATTGATTTTTTGGACTGTACCAAAAATGATTCAAAATGTCAATTGGATCATGCCTCGTGTTGAATAACCACTTTTTAAACCCTCACAGTGACCAAAATTGCCATTTTTACAGAGTTTTGCTTACTCAAAAGCTTCAATTTTGACCAATTTCAGGCACAGAAATGACTTTAAACACACTTATTTTAGTTGACAAAGTCCTAATTCACATCCAACAGTAATTTAGAGTCAAAAGATTAAATGTTAAAATTTCATCATTATAGACCATTTTGGGGTCGTTCGACAGGTCCGGAGTCATCGTTTTTCATCCGAAAATTGATTTTTTGGACTGTACCAAAAATGATTCAAAATGTCAATTGGATCATGCCTCATGTTGAATAACCACTTTTTAAACCCTCACAGTGACCAAAATTGCCATTTTTACAGAGTTTTGCTTACTCAAAAGCTTCCATTTTGACCCGTTTCAGGCACAGAAATGACTTTAAACACACTTATTCTAGTTGACAAAGTCATAATTCACATCCAACAGTCATTTAGAATCAAAAGATTAAATGTTGAAATTTCATCATTATAGACCATTTTGGGATCGTTCGACAGGTCCGGAGTCATCGTTTTTCATCCGAAAATTGATTTTTTTGGACTGTACCAAAAATGATTCAAAATGTCAATTGGATCATGCCTCATGTTGAATAAACACTTTTTCAACCCTCACAGTGACCAAAATTGCCATTTTTACAGAGTTTTGCTTACTCAAAAGCTTCCATTTTGACCCGTTTCAGGCACAGAAATGACTTTAGACACACTTATTCTAGTTGACAAAATCATAATTCACATCCAACAGTAATTTAGAGTCAAAAGATTAAATGTTGAAATTTCATCATTATAGACCATTTTGGGACCGTTCGACAGGTCCGGAGTCATCGTTTTTCATCCGAAAATTGATTTTTTGGACTGTACCAAAAATGATTCAAAATGTCAATTGGATCATGCCTCATGTTGAATAACCACTTTTTAAACCCTCACAGTGACCAAAATTGCCATTTTTACAGAGTTTTGCTTCCTCAAAAGCTTCCATTTTGACCCGTTTCAGGCACAGAAATGACTTTAGACACACTTATTCTAGTTGACAAAATCATAATTCACATCCAACAGTAATTTAGAGTCAAAAGATTAAATGTTGAAATTTCATCATTATAGACCATTTTGGGATCGTTCGACAGGTCCGGAGTCATCGTTTTTCATCCGAAAATTGATTTTTTGGACTGTAACAAAAATGATTCAAAATGTCAATTGGATCATGCCTCATGTTGAATAACCACTTTTTAAACCCTCACAGTGACCAAAATTGCCATTTTTACAGAGTTTTGCTTACTCAAAAGCTTCCATTTTGACCCGTTTCAGGCACAGAAATGACTTTAAACACACTTATTCTAGTTGACAAAGTCATAATTCACATCCAACAGTCATTTAGAGTCAAAAGATTAAATGTTGAAATTTCATCATTATAGACCATTTTGGGATCGTTCGACAGGTCCGGAGTCATCGTTTTTCATCCGAAAATTGATTTTTGGGACTGTACCAAAAATGATTCAAAATGTCAATTGGATCATGCCTCATGTTGCATAACCACTTTTTCAACCCTCACAGTGACCAAAATTGCCATTTTTACAGAGTTTTGCTTACTCAAAAGCTTCAATTTTGACCCGTTTCAGGCACAGAAATGACTTTAAACACACTTATTTTAGTTGACAAAGTCATAATTCACATCCAACAGTCATTTAGAGTCAAAAGATTAAATGTTGAAATTTTATCATTATAGACCATTTTGGGATGGTTCGACAGGTCCGGAGTCATCGTTTTTCATCCGAAAATTGATTTTTTGGACTGTACCAAAAATGATTCAAAATGTCAATTGGATCATGCCTCATGTTGAATAACCACTTTTTAAACCCTCACAGTGACCAAAATTGCCATTTTTACAGAGTTTTGCTTACTCAAAAGCTTCAATGTTGACCCGTTTCAGGCACAGAAATGACTTTAAACACACTTACTTTAGTTGACAAAGTCATAATTCACATCCAACAGTCATTTAGAGTCAAAAGATTAAATGTTGAAATTTCATCATTATAGACCATTTTGGGATCGTTCGACAGGTCCGGAGTCATCGTTTTTCATCCGAAAATTGATTTTTTAGACTGTACCAAAAATGATTCAAAATGTCAATTGGATCATGCCTCGTGTTGAATAACCACTTTTTAAACCCTCACAGTGACCAAAATTGCCATTTTTACAGAGTTTTGCTTACTCAAAAGCTTCAATTTTGACTAATTTCAGGCACAGAAATGACTTTAAACACACTTATTTTAGTTGACAAAGTCCTAATTCACATCCAACAGTAATTTAGAGTCAAAAGATTAAATGTTAAAATTTCATCATTATAGACCATTTTGGGGTCGTTCGACAGGTCCGGAGTCATCGTTTTTCATCCGAAAATTGATTTTTGGGACTGTACCAAAAATGGTTCAAAATGTCAATTGGATCATGCCTCATGTTGAATAACCACTTTTTAAACCCTCACAGTGACCAAAATTGCCATTTTTACAGAGTTTTGCTTACTCAAAAGCTTCCATTTTGACCCGTTTCAGGCACAGAAATGACTTTAAACACACTTATTCTAGTTGACAAAGTCATAATTCACATCCAACAGTCATTTAGAGTCAAAAGATTAAATGTTAAAATTTCATCATTATAGACCATTTTGGGATCGTTCGACAAGGTCCGGAGTCATCGTTTTTCATCCGAAAATTGATTTTTGGGACTGTACCAAAAATGGTTCAAAATGTCAATTGGATCATGCCTCATGTTGAATAACCACTTTTTAAACCCTCACAGTGACCAAAATTGCCATTTTTACAGAGTTTTGCTTACTCAAAAGCTTCCATTTTGACCCGTTTCAGGCACAGAAATGACTTTAGACACACTTATTCTAGTTGACAAAATCATAATTCACATCCAACAGTAATTTAGAGTCAAAAGATTAAATGTTTAAATTTCATCATTATAGACCATTTTGGGATCGTTCGACAGGTCCGGAGTCATCGTTTTTCATCCGAAAATTGATTTTTTGGACTGTACCAAAAATGATTCAAAATGTCAATTGGATCATGCCTCATGTTGAATAACCACTTTTTAAACCCTCACAGTGACCAAAATTGCCATTTTTACAGAGTTTTGCTTACTCAAAAGCTTCCATTTTGACCCGTTTCAGGCACAGAAATGACTTTAAACACACTTATTTTAGTTGACAAATTCCTAATTCACATCCAACAGTAATTGAGAGTCAAAAGATTAAATGTTGAAATTTCATCATTATAGACCATTTTGGGATCGTTCGACAGTTCCGGAGTCATCGTTTTTCATCCGAAAATTGATTTTTTGGACTGTACCAAAAATGATTCAAAATGTCAATTGGATCATGCCTCATGTTGAATAACCACTTTTTAAACCCTCACAGTGACCAAAATTGCCATTTTTACAGAGTTTTGCTTACTCAAAAGCTTCAAATTTGACCTGTTTCAGGCACAGAAATGACTTTAAACACACTTATTTTAGTTGACAAAGTCATAATTCACATCCAACAGTCATTTAGAGTCAAAAGATTAAATGTTAAAATTTCATCATTATAGACCATTTTGGGATCGTTCGACAGGTCCGGAGTCATCGTTTTTCATCCGAAAATTGATTTTTTGGACTGTACCAAAAATGATTCAAAATGTCAATTGGATCATGCCTCATGTTGAATAACCACTTTTTAAACCCTCACAGTGACCAAAATTGCCATTTTTACAGAGTTTTGCTTACTCAAAAGCTTCCATTTTGACCCGTTTCAGGCACAGAAATGACTTTAAACACACTTATTCTAGTTGACAAAGTCATAATTCACATCCAACAGTAATTTAGAGTCAAAAGAATAAATGTTAAAATTTCATCATTATAGACCATTTTGGGATCGTTCCACAGGTCCGGAGTCATCGTTTTTCATCCGAAAATTGATTTTTTGGACTGTACCAAAAATGATTCAAAATGTCAATTGGATCATGCCTCATGTTGAATAACCACTTTTTAAACCCTCACAGTGATCAAAATTGCAATTTTTACAGAGTTTTGCTTACTCAAAAGCTTCAATTTTGACCCGTTTCAGGCACAGAAATGACTTTAAACACACTTATTTTAGTTGACAAAGTCCTAATTCACATCCAACAGTAATTTAGAGTCAAAAGATTAAATGTTAAAATTTCATCATTATAGGCCATTTTGGGATCGTTCGACAGGTCCGGAGTCATCGTTTTTCATCCGAAAATTGATTTTTTGGACTGTACCAAAAATGATTCAAAATGTCAATTGGATCATGCCTCGTGTTGAATAACCACTTTTTAAACCCTCACAGTGACCAAAATTGCCATTTTTACAGAGTTTTGCTTACTCAAAAGCTTCCATTTTGACCAGTTTCAGGCACAGAAATGACTTTAAACACACTTATTCTAGTTGACAAAATCATAATTCACATCCAACAGTAATTTAGAGTCAAAAGATTAAATGTTTAAATTTCATCATTATAGACCATTTTGGGATCGTTCGACAGGTCCGGGGTCATCGTTTTTCATCCGAAAATTGATTTTTCGGACTGTACCAAAAATGATTCAAAATGTCAATTGGATCATGCCTCATGTTGAATAACCACTTTTTAAACCCTCACAGTGACCAAAATTGCCATTTTTACAGAGTTTTGCTTACTCAAAAGCTTCCATTTTGACCCGTTTCAGGCACAGAAATGACTTTAAACACACTTATTCTAGTTGACAAAGTCATAATTCACATCCAACAGTCATTTAGAATCAAAAGATTAAATGTTGAAATTTCATCATTATAGACCATTTTGGGATCGTTCGACAGGTCCGGAGTCATCGATTTTCATCCGAAAATTGATTTTTTTGGACTGTACCAAAAATGATTCAAAATGTCAATTGGATCATGCCTCATGTTGAATAACCACTTTTTCAACCCTCACAGTGACCAAAATTGCCATTTTTACAGAGTTTTGCTTACTCAAAAGCTTCAAATTTGACCTGTTTCAGGCACAGAAATGACTTTAAACACACTTATTTTAGTTGACAAAGTCATAATTCACATCCAACAGTCATTTAGAGTCAAAAGATTAAATGTTAAAATTTCATCATTATAGACCATTTTGGGATCGTTCGACAGGTCCGGAGTCATCGTTTTTCATCCGAAAATTGATTTTTTGGACTGTACCAAAAATGATTCAAAATGTCAATTGGATCATGCCTCATGTTGAATAACCACTTTTTAAACCCTCACAGTGACCAAAATTGCCATTTTTACAGAGTTTTGCTTACTCAAAAGCTTCCATTTTGACCCGTTTCAGGCACAGAAATGACTTTAAACACACTTATTCTAGTTGACAAAGTCATAATTCACATCCAACAGTAATTTAGAGTCAAAAGAATAAATGTTAAAATTTCATCATTATAGACCATTTTGGGATCGTTCCACAGGTCCGGAGTCATCGTTTTTCATCCGAAAATTGATTTTTTGGACTGTACCAAAAATGATTCAAAATGTCAATTGGATCATGCCTCATGTTGAATAACCACTTTTTAAACCCTCACAGTGATCAAAATTGCAATTTTTACAGAGTTTTGCTTACTCAAAAGCTTCAATTTTGACCCGTTTCAGGCACAGAAATGACTTTAAACACACTTATTTTAGTTGACAAAGTCCTAATTCACATCCAACAGTAATTTAGAGTCAAAAGATTAAATGTTAAAATTTCATCATTATAGGCCATTTTGGGATCGTTCGACAGGTCCGGAGTCATCGTTTTTCATCCGAAAATTGATTTTTTGGACTGTACCAAAAATGATTCAAAATGTCAATTGGATCATGCCTCGTGTTGAATAACCACTTTTTAAACCCTCACAGTGACCAAAATTGCCATTTTTACAGAGTTTTGCTTACTCAAAAGCTTCCATTTTGACCAGTTTCAGGCACAGAAATGACTTTAAACACACTTATTCTAGTTGACAAAATCATAATTCACATCCAACAGTAATTTAGAGTCAAAAGATTAAATGTTTAAATTTCATCATTATAGACCATTTTGGGATCGTTCGACAGGTCCGGGGTCATCGTTTTTCATCCGAAAATTGATTTTTCGGACTGTACCAAAAATGATTCAAAATGTCAATTGGATCATGCCTCATGTTGAATAACCACTTTTTAAACCCTCACAGTGACCAAAATTGCCATTTTTACAGAGTTTTGCTTACTCAAAAGCTTCCATTTTGACCCGTTTCAGGCACAGAAATGACTTTAAACACACTTATTCTAGTTGACAAAGTCATAATTCACATCCAACAGTCATTTAGAATCAAAAGATTAAATGTTGAAATTTCATCATTATAGACCATTTTGGGATCGTTCGACAGGTCCGGAGTCATCGATTTTCATCCGAAAATTGATTTTTTTGGACTGTACCAAAAATGATTCAAAATGTCAATTGGATCATGCCTCATGTTGAATAACCACTTTTTCAACCCTCACAGTGACCAAAATTGCCATTTTTACAGAGTTTTGCTTACTCAAAAGCTTCAATTTTGACCCGTTTCAGGCACAGAAATGACTTTAAACACACTTATTTTAGTTGACAAAGTCATAATTCACATCCAACAGTCATTTAGAGTCAAAAGATTAAATGTTGAAATTTCATCATTATAGACCATTTTGGGATCGTTCGACAGGTCCGGAGTCATCGTTTTTCATCCGAAAATTGATTTTTTGGACTGTACCAAAAATGATTCAAAATGTCAATTGGATCATGCCTCATGTTGAATAACCACTTTTTAAACCCTCACAGTGACCAAAATTGCAATTTTTACAGAGTTTTGCTTACTCAAAAGCTTCAATTTTGACCCGTTTCAGGCACAGAAATGACTTTAAACACACTTATTTTAGTTGACAAAGTCCTAATACACATCCAACAGTAATTTAGAGTCAAAAGATTAAATGTTAAAATTTCATCATTATAGGCCATTTTGGGATCGTTCGACAGGTCCGGAGTCATCGTTTTTCATCCGAAAATTGATTTTTTGGACTGTACCAAAAATGATTCAAAATGTCAATTGGATCATGCCTCATGTTGAATAACCACTTTTTAAACCCTCACAGTGACCAAAATTGCCATTTTTACAGAGTTTTGCTTACTCAAAAGCTTCCATTTTGACCCGTTTCAGGCACAGAAATGACTTTAAACACACTTACTTTAGTTGACAAAGTCATAATTCACATCCAACAGTCATTTAGAGTCAAAAGATTAAATGTTGAAATTTCATCATTATAGACCATTTTGGGATCGTTCGACAGGTCCGGAGTCATCGTTTTTCATCCGAAAATTGATTTTTGGGACTGTACCAAAAATGATTCAAAATGTCAATTGGATCATGCCTCGTGTTGAATAACCACTTTTTAAACCCTCACAGTGACCAAAATTGCCATTTTTACAGAGTTTTGCTTACTCAAAAGCTTCAATTTTGACCAATTTCAGGCACAGAAATGACTTTAAACACACTTATTTTAGTTGACAAAGTCCTAATTCACATCCAACAGTAATTTAGAGTCAAAAGATTAAATGTTAAAATTTCATCATTATAGACCATTTTGGGGTCGTTCGACAGGTCCGGAGTCATCGTTTTTCATCCGAAAATTGATTTTTGGGACTGTACCAAAAATGGTTCAAAATGTCAATTGGATCATGCCTCATGTTGAATAACCACTTTTTAAACCCTCACAGTGACCAAAATTGCCATTTTTACAGAGTTTTGCTTACTCAAAAGCTTCCATTTTGACCCGTTTCAGGCACAGAAATGACTTTAAACACACTTATTCTAGTTGACAAAGTCATAATTCACATCCAACAGTCATTTAGAGTCAAAAGATTAAATGTTAAAATTTCATCATTATAGACCATTTTGGGATCGTTCGACAAGGTCCGGAGTCATCGTTTTTCATCCGAAAATTGATTTTTGGGACTGTACCAAAAATGGTTCAAAATGTCAATTGGATCATGCCTCATGTTGAATAACCACTTTTTAAACCCTCACAGTGACCAAAATTGCCATTTTTACAGAGTTTTGCTTACTCAAAAGCTTCCATTTTGACCCGTTTCAGGCACAGAAATCACTTTAGACACACTTATTCTAGTTGACAAAATCATAATTCACATCCAACAGTAATTTAGAGTCAAAAGATTAAATGTTTAAATTTCATCATTATAGACCATTTTGGGATCGTTCGACAGGTCCGGAGTCATCGTTTTTCATCCGAAAATTGATTTTTTGGACTGTACCAAAAATGATTCAAAATGTCAATTGGATCATGCCTCATGTTGAATAACCACTTTTTAAACCCTCACAGTGACCAAAATTGCCATTTTTACAGAGTTTTGCTTACTCAAAAGCTTCCATTTTGACCCGTTTCAGGCACAGAAATGACTTTAAACACACTTATTTTAGTTGACAAATTCCTAATTCACATCCAACAGTAATTGAGAGTCAAAAGATTAAATGTTGAAATTTCATCATTATAGACCATTTTGGGATCGTTCGACAGTTCCGGAGTCATCGTTTTTCATCCGAAAATTGATTTTTTGGACTGTACCAAAAATGATTCAAAATGTCAATTGGATCATGCCTCATGTTGAATAACCACTTTTTAAACCCTCACAGTGACCAAAATTGCCATTTTTACAGAGTTTTGCTTACTCAAAAGCTTCAAATTTGACCTGTTTCAGGCACAGAAATGACTTTAAACACACTTATTTTAGTTGACAAAGTCATAATTCACATCCGACAGTCATTTAGAGTCAAAAGATTAAATGTTAAAATTTCATCATTATAGACCATTTTGGGATCGTTCGACAGGTCCGGAGTCATCGTTTTTCATCCGAAAATTGATTTTTTGGACTGTACCAAAAATGATTCAAAATGTCAATTGGATCATGCCTCATGTTGAATAACCACTTTTTAAACCCTCACAGTGACCAAAATTGCCATTTTTACAGAGTTTTGCTTACTCAAAAGCTTCCATTTTGACCCGTTTCAGGCACAGAAATGACTTTAAACACACTTATTCTAGTTGACAAAGTCATAATTCACATCCAACAGTAATTTAGAGTCAAAAGAATAAATGTTAAAATTTCATCATTATAGACCATTTTGGGATCGTTCCACAGGTCCGGAGTCATCGTTTTTCATCCGAAAATTGATTTTTTGGACTGTACCAAAAATGATTCAAAATGTCAATTGGATCATGCCTCATGTTGAATAACCACTTTTTAAACCCTCACAGTGACCAAAATTGCAATTTTTACAGAGTTTTGCTTACTCAAAAGCTTCAATTTTGACCCGTTTCAGGCACAGAAATGACTTTAAACACACTTATTTTAGTTGACAAAGTCCTAATTCACATCCGACAGTAATTTAGAGTCAAAAGATTAAATGTTAAAATTTCATCATTATAGGCCATTTTGGGATCGTTCGACAGGTCCGGAGTCATCGTTTTTCATCCGAAAATTGATTTTTTGGACTGTACAAAAAATGATTCAAAATGTCAATTGGATCATGCCTCATGTTGAATAACCACTTTTTAAACCCTCACAGTGACCAAAATTGCCATTTTTACAGAGTTTTGCTTACTCAAAAGCTTCCATTTTGACCCGTTTCAGGCACAGAAATGACTTTAGACACACTTATTCTAGTTGACAAAATCACAATTCACATCCAACAGTAATTTAGAGTCAAAAGATTAAATGTTGAAATTTCATCATTATAGACCATTTTGGGAACGTTCGACAGGTCCGGAGTCATCGTTTTTCATCCGAAAATTGATTTTTTGGACTGTACCAAAAATGATTCAAAATGTCAATTGGATCATGCCTCATGTTGAATAACCACTTTTTAAACCCTCACAGTGACCAAAATTGCCATTTTTACAGAGTTTTGCTTACTCAAAAGCTTCCATTTTGACCCGTTTCAGGCACAGAAATGACTTTAAACACACTTATTCTAGTTGACAAAGTCATAATTCACATCCAACAGTCATTTAGAGTCAAAAGATTAAATGTTAAAATGTCATCATTATAGGCCATTTTGGGATCGTTCGACAGGTCCGGAGTCATCGTTTTTCATCCGAAAATTGATTTTTTGGACTGTACCAAAAATGATTCAAAATGTCAATTGGATCATGCCTCATGTTGAATAACCACTTTTTAAACCCTCACAGTGACCAAAATTGCCATTTTTACAGAGTTTTGCTTACTCAAAAGCTTCCATTTTGACCCGTTTCAGGCACAGAAATGACTTTAGACACACTTATTCTAGTTGACAAAATCACAATTCACATCCAACAGTAATTTAGAGTCAAAAGATTAAATGTTGAAATTTCATCATTATAGACCATTTTGGGATCGTTCGACAGGTCCGGAGTCATCGTTTTTCATCCGAAAATTGATTTTTTGGACTGTACCAAAAATGATTCAAAATGTCAATTGGATCATGCCTCATGTTGAATAACCACTTTTTAAACCCTCACAGTGACCAAAATTGCCATTTTTACAGAGTTTTGCTTACTCAAAAGCTTCAATTTTGACCCGTTTCAGGCACAGAAATGACTTTAAACACACTTACTTTAGTTGACAAAGTCATAATTCAGATCCAACAGTCATTTAGAGTCAAAAGATTAAATGTTGAAATTTCATCATTATAGACCATTTTGGGACCGTTCGACAGGTCCGGAGTCATCGTTTTTCATCCGAAAATTGATTTTTTGGACTGTACCAAAAATGATTCAAAATGTCAATTGGATCATGCCTCATGTTGAATAACCACTTTTTAAACCCTCACAGTGACCAAAATTGCCATTTTTACAGAGTTTTGCTTACTCAAAAGCTTCCATTTTGACCCGTTTCAGGCACAGAAATGACTTTAGACACACTTATTCTAGTTGACAAAATCATAATTCACATCCAACAGTAATTTAGAGTCAAAAGATTAAATGTTGAAATTTCATCATTATAGACCATTTTGGGATCGTTCGACAGGTCCGGAGTCATCGTTTTTCATCCGAAAATTGATTTTTTGGACTGTACCAAAAATGATTCAAAATGTCAATTGGATCATGCCTCATGTTGAATAACCACTTTTTAAACCCTCACAGTGACCAAAATTGCCATTTTTACAGAGTTTTGCTTACTCAAAAGCTTCCATTTTGACCCGTTTCAGGCACAGAAATGACTTTAGACACACTTATTCTAGTTGACAAAATCATAATTCACATCCAACAGTAATTTAGAGTCAAAAGATTAAATGTTGAAATTTCATCATTATAGACCATTTTGGGATCGTTCGACAGGTCCGGAGTCATCGTTTTTCATCCGAAAATTGATTTTTTGGACTGTACCAAAAATGATTCAAAATGTCAATTGGATCATGCCTCATGTTGAATAACCACTTTTTAAACCCTCACAGTGACCAAAATTGCCATTTTTACAGAGTTTTGCTTACTCAAAAGCTTCCATTTTGACCCGTTTCAGGCACAGAAATGACTTTAAACACACTTATTCTAGTTGACAAAGTCATAATTCACATCCAACAGTCATTTAGAGTCAAAAGATTAAATGTTGAAATTTCATCATTATAGACCATTTTGGGATCGTTCGACAGGTCCGGAGTCATCGTTTTTCATCCGAAAATTGATTTTTGGGACTGTACCAAAAATGATTCAAAATGTCAATTGGATCATGCCTCATGTTGAATAACCACTTTTTCAACCCTCACAGTGACCAAAATTGCCATTTTTACAGAGTTTTGCTTACTCAACAGCTTCAATTTTGACCCGTTTCAGGCACAGAAATGACTTTAAACACACTTATTTTAGTTGACAAAGTCATAATTCACATCCAACAGTCATTTAGAGTCAAAAGATTAAATGTTGAAATTTCATCATTATAGACCATTTTGGGATGGTTCGACAGGTCCGGAGTCATCGTTTTTCATCCGAAAATTGATTTTTTGGACTGTACCAAAAATGATTCAAAATGTCAATTGGATCATGCCTCATGTTGAATAACCACTTTTTAAACCCTCACAGTGACCAAAATTGCCATTTTTACAGAGTTTTGCTTACTCAAAAGCTTCCATTTTGACCCGTTTCAGGCACAGAAATGACTTTAAACACACTTATTCTAGTTGACAAAGTCATAATTCACATCCAACAGTCATTTAGAATCAAAAGATTAAATGTTGAAATTTCATCATTATAGACCATTTTGGGATCGTTCGACAGGTCCGGAGTCATCGTTTTTCATCCGAAAATTGATTTTTTTGGACTGTACCAAAAATGATTCAAAATGTCAATTGGATCATGCCTCATGTTGAATAAACACTTTTTCAACCCTCACAGTGACCAAAATTGCCATTTTTACAGAGTTTTGCTTACTCAAAAGCTTCCATTTTGACCCGTTTCAGGCACAGAAATGACTTTAGACACACTTATTCTAGTTGACAAAATCATAATTCACATCCAACAGTAATTTAGAGTCAAAAGATTAAATGTTGAAATTTCATCATTATAGACCATTTTGGGATCGTTCGACAGGTCCGGAGTCATCGTTTTTCATCCGAAAATTGATTTTTTGGACTGTACCAAAAATGATTCAAAATGTCAATTGGATCATGCCTCATGTTGAATAACCACTTTTTAAACCCTCACAGTGACCAAAATTGCCATTTTTACAGAGTTTTGCTTACTCAAAAGCTTCAATTTTGACCCGTTTCAGGCACAGAAATGACTTTAAACACACTTACTTTAGTTGACAAAGTCATAATTCACATCCAACAGTCATTTAGAGTCAAAAGATTAAATGTTGAAATTTCATCATTATAGACCATTTTGGGATCGTTCGACTGGTCCGGAGTCATCGTTTTTCATCCGAAAATTGATTTTTTGGACTGTACCAAAAATGATTCAAAATGTCAATTGGATCATGCCTCGTGTTGAATAACCACTTTTTAAACCCTCACAGTGACCAAAATTGCCATTTTTACAGAGTTTTGCTTACTCAAAAGCTTCCATTTTGACCCGTTTCAGGCACAGAAATGACTTTAAACACACTTATTCTAGTTGACAAAGTCATAATTCACATCCAACAGTCATTTAGAATCAAAAGATTAAATGTTGAAATTTCATCATTATAGACCATTTTGGGATCGTTCGACAGGTCCGGAGTCATCGATTTTCATCCGAAAATTGATTTTTTTGGACTGTACCAAAAATGATTCAAAATGTCAATTGGATCATGCCTCATGTTGAATAACCACTTTTTCAACCCTCACAGTGACCAAAATTGCCATTTTTACAGAGTTTTGCTTACTCAAAAGCTTCAATTTTGACCCGTTTCAGGCACAGAAATGACTTTAAACACATTTATTTTAGTTGACAAAGTCATAATTCACATCCAACAGTCATTTAGAGTCAAAAGATTAAATGTTGAAATTTCATCATTATAGACCATTTTGGGATCGTTCGACAGGTCCGGAGTCATCGTTTTTCATCCGAAAATTGATTTTTTGGACTGTACCAAAAATGATTCAAAATGTCAATTGGATCATGCCTCATGTTGAATAACCACTTTTTAAACCCTAACAGTGACCAAAATTGCAATTTTTACAGAGTTTTGCTTACTCAAAAGCTTCAATTTTGACCCGTTTCAGGCACAGAAATGACTTTAAACACACTTATTTTAGTTGACAAAGTCCTAATACACATCCAACAGTAATTTAGAGTCAAAAGATTAAATGTTAAAATTTCATCATTATAGGCCATTTTGGGATCGTTCGACAGGTCCGGAGTCATCGTTTTTCATCCGAAAATTGATTTTTTGGACTGTACCAAAAATGATTCAAAATATCAATTGGATCATGCCTCATGTTGAATAACCACTTTTTAAACCCTCACAGTGACCAAAATTGCCATTTTTACAGAGTTTTGCTTACTCAAAAGCTTCCATTTTGACCCGTTTCAGGCACAGAAATGACTTTAGACACACTTATTCTAGTTGACAAAATCACAATTCACATCCAACAGTAATTTAGAGTCAAAAGATTAAATGTTGAAATTTCATCATTATAGACCATTTTGGGATCGTTCGACAGGTCCGGAGTCATCGTTTTTCATCCGAAAATTGATTTTTTGGACTGTACCAAAAATGATTCAAAATGTCAATTGGATCATGCCTCATGTTGAATAACCACTATTTAAACCCTCACAGTGACCAAAATTGCCATTTTTACAGAGTTTTGCTTACTCAAAAGCTTCAATTTTGACCCGTTTCAGGCACAGAAATGACTTTAAACACACTTACTTTAGTTGACAAAGTCATAATTCACATCCAACAGTCATTTAGAGTCAAAAGATTAAATGTTGAAATTTCATCATTATAGACCATTTTGGGATCGTTCGACAGGTCCGGAGTCATCGTTTTTCATCCGAAAATTGATTTTTTGGACTGTACCAAAAATGATTCAAAATGTCAATTGGATCATGCCTCGTGTTGAATAACCACTTTTTAAACCCTCACAGTGACCAAAATTGCCATTTTTACAGAGTTTTGCTTACTCAAAAGCTTCAATTTTGACCAATTTCAGGCACAGAAATGACTTTAAACACACTTATTTTAGTTGACAAAGTCCTAATTCACATCCAACAGTAATTTAGAGTCAAAAGATTAAATGTTAAAATTTCATCATTATAGACCATTTTGGGGTCGTTCGACAGGTCCGGAGTCATCGTTTTTCATCCGAAAATTGATTTTTGGGACTGTACCAAAAATGATTCAAAATGTCAATTGGATCATGCTTCATGTTGAATAACCACTTTTTAAACCCTCACAGTGACCAAAATTGCCATTTTTACAGAGTTTTGCTTACTCAAAAGCTTCCATTTTGACCCGTTTCAGGCACAGAAATGACTTTAGACACACTTATTCTAGTTGACAAAATCATAATTCACATCCAACAGTAATTTAGAGTCAAAAGATTAAATGTTGAAATTTCATCATTATAGACCATTTTGGGACCGTTCGACAGGTCCGGAGTCATCGTTTTTCATCCGAAAATTGATTTTTTGGACTGTACCAAAAATGATTCAAAATGTCAATTGGATCATGCCTCATGTTGAATAACCACTTTTTAAACCCTCACAGTGACCAAAATTGCCATTTTTACAGAGTTTTGCTTACTCAAAAGCTTCCATTTTGACCCGTTTCAGGCACAGAAATGACTTTAGACACACTTATTCTAGTTGACAAAATCATAATTCACATCCAACAGTAATTTAGAGTCAAAAGATTAAATGTTGAAATTTCATCATTATAGACCATTTTGGGATCGTTCGACAGGTCCGGAGTCATCGTTTTTCATCCGAAAATTGATTTTTTGGACTGTACCAAAAATGATTCAAAATGTCAATTGGATCATGCCTCATGTTGAATAACCACTTTTTAAACCCTCACAGTGACCAAAATTGCCATTTTTACAGAGTTTTGCTTACTCAAAAGCTTCCATTTTGACCCGTTTCAGGCACAGAAATGACTTTAAACACACTTATTCTAGTTGACAAAGTCATAATTCACATCCAACAGTCATTTAGAGTCAAAAGATTAAATGTTGAAATTTCATCATTATAGACCATTTTGGGATCGTTCGACAGGTCCGGAGTCATCGTTTTTCATCCGAAAATTGATTTTTTGGACTGTACCAAAAATGATTCAAAATGTCAATTGGATCATGCCTCATGTTGAATAACCACTTTTTAAACCCTCACAGTGACCAAAATTGCCATTTTTACAGAGTTTTGCTTACTCAAAAGCTTCCATTTTGACCCGTTTCAGGCACAGAAATGACTTTAAACACACTTATTCTAGTTGACAAAGTCATAATTCACATCCAACAGTCATTTAGAATCAAAAGATTAAATGTTGAAATTTCATCATTATAGACCATTTTGGGATCGTTCGACAGGTCCGGAGTCATCGTTTTTCATCCGAAAATTGATTTTTTTGGACTGTACCAAAAATGATTCAAAATGTCAATTGGATCATGCCTCATGTTGAATAAACACTTTTTCAACCCTCACAGTGACCAAAATTGCCATTTTTACAGAGTTTTGCTTACTCAAAAGCTTCCATTTTGACCCGTTTCAGGCACAGAAATGACTTTAGACACACTTATTCTAGTTGACAAAATCATAATTCACATCCAACAGTAATTTAGAGTCAAAAGATTAAATGTTGAAATTTCATCATTATAGACCATTTTGGGACCGTTCGACAGGTCCGGAGTCATCGTTTTTCATCCGAAAATTGATTTTTTGGACTGTACCAAAAATGATTCAAAATGTCAATTGGATCATGCCTCATGTTGAATAAACACTTTTTCAACCCTCACAGTGACCAAAATTGCCATTTTTACAGAGTTTTGCTTACTCAAAAGCTTCCATTTTGACCCGTTTCAGGCACAGAAATGACTTTAGACACACTTATTCTAGTTGACAAAATCATAATTCACATCCAACAGTAATTTAGAGTCAAAAGATTAAATGTTGAAATTTCATCATTATAGACCATTTTGGGACCGTTCGACAGGTCCGGAGTCATCGTTTTTCATCCGAAAATTGATTTTTTGGACTGTACCAAAAATGATTCAAAATGTCAATTGGATCATGCCTCATGTTGAATAACCACTTTTTAAACCCTCACAGTGACCAAAATTGCCATTTTTACAGAGTTTTGCTTACTCAAAAGCTTCCATTTTGACCCGTTTCAGGCACAGAAATGACTTTAGACACACTTATTCTAGTTGACAAAATCATAATTCACATCCAACAGTAATTTAGAGTCAAAAGATTAAATGTTGAAATTTCATCATTATAGACCATTTTGGGATCGTTCGACAGGTCCGGAGTCATCGTTTTTCATCCGAAAATTGATTTTTTGGACTGTACCAAAAATGATTCAAAATGTCAATTGGATCATGCCTCATGTTGAATAACCACTTTTTAAACCCTCACAGTGACCAAAATTGCCATTTTTACAGAGTTTTGCTTACTCAAAAGCTTCAATTTTGACCCGTTTCAGGCACAGAAATGACTTTAAACACACTTACTTTAGTTGACAAAGTCATAATTCACATCCAACAGTCATTTAGAGTCAAAAGATTAAATGTTGAAATTTCATCATTATAGACCATTTTGGGATCGTTCGACTGGTCCGGAGTCATCGTTTTTCATCCGAAAATTGATTTTTTGGACTGTACCAAAAATGATTCAAAATGTCAATTGGATCATGCCTCGTGTTGAATAACCACTTTTTAAACCCTCACAGTGACCAAAATTGCCATTTTTACAGAGTTTTGCTTACTCAAAAGCTTCCATTTTGACCAGTTTCAGGCACAGAAATGACTTTAAACACACTTATTCTAGTTGACAAAATCATAATTCACATCCAACAGTAATTTAGAGTCAAAAGATTAAATGTTTAAATTTCATCATTATAGACCATTTTGGGATCGTTCGACAGGTCCGGAGTCATCGTTTTTCATCCGAAAATTGATTTTTCGGACTGTACCAAAAATGATTCAAAATGTCAATTGGATCATGCCTCATGTTGAATAACCACTTTTTAAACCCTCACAGTGACCAAAATTGCCATTTTTACAGAGTTTTGCTTACTCAAAAGCTTCAAATTTGACCTGTTTCAGGCACAGAAATGACTTTAAACACACTTATTTTAGTTGACAAAGTCATAATTCACATCCAACAGTCATTTAGAGTCAAAAGATTAAATGTTAAAATTTCATCATTATAGACCATTTTGGGATCGTTCGACAGGTCCGGAGTCATCGTTTTTCATCCGAAAATTGATTTTTTGGACTGTACCAAAAATGATTCAAAATGTCAATTGGATCATGCCTCATGTTGAATAACCACTTTTTAAACCCTCACAGTGACCAAAATTGCCATTTTTACAGAGTTTTGCTTACTCAAAAGCTTCCATTTTGACCCGTTTCAGGCACAGAAATGACTTTAAACACACTTATTCTAGTTGACAAAGTCATAATTCACATCCAACAGTCATTTAGAATCAAAAGATTAAATGTTGAAATTTCATCATTATAGACCATTTTGGGATCGTTCGACAGGTCCGGAGTCATCGATTTTCATCCGAAAATTGATTTTTTTGGACTGTACCAAAAATGATTCAAAATGTCAATTGGATCATGCCTCATGTTGAATAACCACTTTTTCAACCCTCACAGTGACCAAAATTGCCATTTTTACAGAGTTTTGCTTACTCAAAAGCTTCAATTTTGACCCGTTTCAGGCACAGAAATGACTTTAAACACACTTATTTTAGTTGACAAAGTCATAATTCACATCCAACAGTCATTTAGAGTCAAAAGATTAAATGTTGAAATTTCATCATTATAGACCATTTTGGGATCGTTCGACAGGTCCGGAGTCATCGTTTTTCATCCGAAAATTGATTTTTTGGACTGTACCAAAAATGATTCAAAATGTCAATTGGATCATGCCTCATGTTGAATAACCACTTTTTAAACCCTCACAGTGACCAAAATTGCAATTTTTACAGAGTTTTGCTTACTCAAAAGCTTCAATTTTGACCCGTTTCAGGCACAGAAATGACTTTAAACACACTTATTTTAGTTGACAAAGTCCTAATACACATCCAACAGTAATTTAGAGTCAAAAGATTAAATGTTAAAATTTCATCATTATAGGCCATTTTGGGATCGTTCGACAGGTCCGGAGTCATCGTTTTTCATCCGAAAATTGATTTTTTGGACTGTACCAAAAATGATTCAAAATGTCAATTGGATCATGCCTCATGTTGAATAACCACTTTTTAAACCCTCACAGTGACCAAAATTGCCATTTTTACAGAGTTTTGCTTACTCAAAAGCTTCCATTTTGACCCGTTTCAGGCACAGAAATGACTTTAGACACACTTATTCTAGTTGACAAAATCACAATTCACATCCAACAGTAATTTAGAGTCAAAAGATTAAATGTTGAAATTTCATCATTATAGACCATTTTGGGATCGTTCGACAGGTCCGGAGTCATCGTTTTTCATCCGAAAATTGATTTTTTGGACTGTACCAAAAATGATTCAAAATGTCAATTGGATCATGCCTCATGTTGAATAACCACTATTTAAACCCTCACAGTGACCAAAATTGCCATTTTTACAGAGTTTTGCTTACTCAAAAGCTTCAATTTTGACCCGTTTCAGGCACAGAAATGACTTTAAACACACTTACTTTAGTTGACAAAGTCATAATTCACATCCAACAGTCATTTAGAGTCAAAAGATTAAATGTTGAAATTTCATCATTATAGACCATTTTGGGATCGTTCGACAGGTCCGGAGTCATCGTTTTTCATCCGAAAATTGATTTTTTGGACTGTACCAAAAATGATTCAAAATGTCAATTGGATCATGCCTCGTGTTGAATAACCACTTTTTAAACCCTCACAGTGACCAAAATTGCCATTTTTACAGAGTTTTGCTTACTCAAAAGCTTCAATTTTGACCAATTTCAGGCACAGAAATGACTTTAAACACACTTATTTTAGTTGACAAAGTCCTAATTCACATCCAACAGTAATTTAGAGTCAAAAGATTAAATGTTAAAATTTCATCATTATAGACCATTTTGGGGTCGTTCGACAGGTCCGGAGTCATCGTTTTTCATCCGAAAATTGATTTTTGGGACTGTACCAAAAATGATTCAAAATGTCAATTGGATCATGCCTCATGTTGAATAACCACTTTTTAAACCCTCACAGTGACCAAAATTGCCATTTTTACAGAGTTTTGCTTACTCAAAAGCTTCCATTTTGACCCGTTTCAGGCACAGAAATGACTTTAAACACACTTATTCTAGTTGACAAAGTCATAATTCACATCCAACAGTCATTTAGAATCAAAAGATTAAATGTTGAAATTTCATCATTATAGACCATTTTGGGATCGTTCGACAGGTCCGGAGTCATCGTTTTTCATCCGAAAATTGATTTTTTTGGACTGTACCAAAAATGATTCAAAATGTCAATTGGATCATGCCTCATGTTGAATAAACACTTTTTCAACCCTCACAGTGACCAAAATTGCCATTTTTACAGAGTTTTGCTTACTCAAAAGCTTCCATTTTGACCCGTTTCAGGCACAGAAATGACTTTAGACACACTTATTCTAGTTGACAAAATCATAATTCACATCCAACAGTAATTTAGAGTCAAAAGATTAAATGTTGAAATTTCATCATTATAGACCATTTTGGGACCGTTCGACAGGTCCGGAGTCATCGTTTTTCATCCGAAAATTGATTTTTTGGACTGTACCAAAAATGATTCAAAATGTCAATTGGATCATGCCTCATGTTGAATAACCACTTTATAAACCCTCACAGTGACCAAAATTGCCATTTTTACAGAGTTTTGCTTACTCAAAAGCTTCCATTTTGACCCGTTTCAGGCACAGAAATGACTTTAGACACACTTATTCTAGTTGACAAAATCATAATTCACATCCAACAGTAATTTAGAGTCAAAAGATTAAATGTTGAAATTTCATCATTATAGACCATTTTGGGATCGTTCGACAGGTCCGGAGTCATCGTTTTTCATCCGAAAATTGATTTTTTGGACTGTACCAAAAATGATTCAAAATGTCAATTGGATCATGCCTCATGTTGAATAACCACTTTTTAAACCCTCACAGTGACCAAAATTGCCATTTTTACAGAGTTTTGCTTACTCAAAAGCTTCCATTTTGACCCGTTTCAGGCACAGAAATGACTTTAAACACACTTATTCTAGTTGACAAAGTCATAATTCACATCCAACAGTCATTTAGAGTCAAAAGATTAAATGTTGAAATTTCATCATTATAGACCATTTTGGGATCGTTCGACAGGTCCGGAGTCATCGTTTTTCATCCGAAAATTGATTTTTTGGACTGTACCAAAAATGATTCAAAATGTCAATTGGATCATGCCTCATGTTGAATAACCACTTTTTAAACCCTCACAGTGACCAAAATTGCCATTTTTACAGAGTTTTGCTTACTCAAAAGCTTCCATTTTGACCCGTTTCAGGCACAGAAATGACTTTAAACACACTTATTCTAGTTGACAAAGTCATAATTCACATCCAACAGTCATTTAGAATCAAAAGATTAAATGTTGAAATTTCATCATTATAGACCATTTTGGGATCGTTCGACAGGTCCGGAGTCATCGTTTTTCATCCGAAAATTGATTTTTTGGACTGTACCAAAAATGATTCAAAATGTCAATTGGATCATGCCTCATGTTGAATAAACACTTTTTCAACCCTCACAGTGACCAAAATTGCCATTTTTACAGAGTTTTGCTTACTCAAAAGCTTCCATTTTGACCCGTTTCAGGCACAGAAATGACTTTAGACACGCTTATTCTAGTTGACAAAATCATAATTCACATCCAACAGTAATTTAGAGTCAAAAGATTAAATGTTGAAATTTCATCATTATAGACAATTTTGGGACCGTTCGACAGGTCCGGAGTCATCGTTTTTCATCCGAAAATTGATTTTTTGGACTGTACCAAAAATGATTCAAAATGTCAATTGGATCATGCCTCATGTTGAATAACCACTTTTTAAACCCTCACAGTGACCAAAATTGCCATTTTTACAGAGTTTTGCTTACTCAAAAGCTTCCATTTTGACCCGTTTCAGGCACAGAAATGACTTTAGACACACTTATTCTAGTTGACAAAATCATAATTCACATCCAACAGTAATTTAGAGTCAAAAGATTAAATGTTGAAATTTCATCATTATAGACCATTTTGGGATCGTTCGACAGGTCCGGAGTCATCGTTTTTCATCCGAAAATTGATTTTTTGGACTGTACCAAAAATGATTCAAAATGTCAATTGGATCATGCCTCATGTTGAATAACCACTTTTTAAACCCTCACAGTGACCAAAATTGCCATTTTTACAGAGTTTTGCTTACTCAAAAGCTTCAATTTTGACCCGTTTCAGGCACAGAAATGACTTTAAACACACTTACTTTAGTTGACAAAGTCATAATTCACATCCAACAGTCATTTAGAGTCAAAAGATTAAATGTTGAAATTTCATCATTATAGACCATTTTGGGATCGTTCGACTGGTCCGGAGTCATCGTTTTTCATCCGAAAATTGATTTTTTGGACTGTACCAAAAATGATTCAAAATGTCAATTGGATCATGCCTCGTGTTGAATAACCACTTTTTAAACCCTCACAGTGACCAAAATTGCCATTTTTACAGAGTTTTGCTTACTCAAAAGCTTCCATTTTGACCAGTTTCAGGCACAGAAATGACTTTAAACACACTTATTCTAGTTGACAAAATCATAATTCACATCCAACAGTAATTTAGAGTCAAAAGATTAAATGTTTAAATTTCATCATTATAGACCATTTTGGGATCGTTCGACAGGTCCGGAGTCATCGTTTTTCATCCGAAAATTGATTTTTCGGACTGTACCAAAAATGATTCAAAATGTCAATTGGATCATGCCTCATGTTGAATAACCACTTTTTAAACCCTCACAGTGACCAAAATTGCCATTTTTACAGAGTTTTGCTTACTCAAAAGCTTCAAATTTGACCTGTTTCAGGCACAGAAATGACTTTAAACACACTTATTTTAGTTGACAAAGTCATAATTCACATCCAACAGTCATTTAGAGTCAAAAGATTAAATGTTAAAATTTCATCATTATAGACCATTTTGGGATCGTTCGACAGGTCCGGAGTCATCGTTTTTCATCCGAAAATTGATTTTTTGGACTGTACCAAAAATGATTCAAAATGTCAATTGGATCATGCCTCATGTTGAATAACCACTTTTTAAACCCTCACAGTGACCAAAATTGCCATTTTTACAGAGTTTTGCTTACTCAAAAGCTTCCATTTTGACCCGTTTCAGGCACAGAAATGACTTTAAACACACTTATTCTAGTTGACAAAGTCATAATTCACATCCAACAGTCATTTAGAATCAAAAGATTAAATGTTGAAATTTCATCATTATAGACCATTTTGGGATCGTTCGACAGGTCCGGAGTCATCGATTTTCATCCGAAAATTGATTTTTTTGGACTGTACCAAAAATGATTCAAAATGTCAATTGGATCATGCCTCATGTTGAATAACCACTTTTTCAACCCTCACAGTGACCAAAATTGCCATTTTTACAGAGTTTTGCTTACTCAAAAGCTTCAATTTTGACCCGTTTCAGGCACAGAAATGACTTTAAACACACTTATTTTAGTTGACAAAGTCATAATTCACATCCAACAGTCATTTAGAGTCAAAAGATTAAATGTTGAAATTTCATCATTATAGACCATTTTGGGATCGTTCGACAGGTCCGGAGTCATCGTTTTTCATCCGAAAATTGATTTTTTGGACTGTACCAAAAATGATTCAAAATGTCAATTGGATCATGCCTCATGTTGAATAACCACTTTTTAAACCCTCACAGTGACCAAAATTGCAATTTTTACAGAGTTTTGCTTACTCAAAAGCTTCAATTTTGACCCGTTTCAGGCACAGAAATGACTTTAAACACACTTATTTTAGTTGACAAAGTCCTAATACACATCCAACAGTAATTTAGAGTCAAAAGATTAAATGTTAAAATTTCATCATTATAGGCCATTTTGGGATCGTTCGACAGGTCCGGAGTCATCGTTTTTCATCCGAAAATTGATTTTTTGGACTGTACCAAAAATGATTCAAAATGTCAATTGGATCATGCCTCATGTTGAATAACCACTTTTTAAACCCTCACAGTGACCAAAATTGCCATTTTTACAGAGTTTTGCTTACTCAAAAGCTTCCATTTTGACCCGTTTCAGGCACAGAAATGACTTTAGACACACTTATTCTAGTTGACAAAATCACAATTCACATCCAACAGTAATTTAGAGTCAAAAGATTAAATGTTGAAATTTCATCATTATAGACCATTTTGGGATCGTTCGACAGGTCCGGAGTCATCGTTTTTCATCCGAAAATTGATTTTTTGGACTGTACCAAAAATGATTCAAAATGTCAATTGGATCATGCCTCATGTTGAATAACCACTATTTAAACCCTCACAGTGACCAAAATTGCCATTTTTACAGAGTTTTGCTTACTCAAAAGCTTCAATTTTGACCCGTTTCAGGCACAGAAATGACTTTAAACACACTTACTTTAGTTGACAAAGTCATAATTCACATCCAACAGTCATTTAGAGTCAAAAGATTAAATGTTGAAATTTCATCATTATAGACCATTTTGGGATCGTTCGACAGGTCCGGAGTCATCGTTTTTCATCCGAAAATTGATTTTTTGGACTGTACCAAAAATGATTCAAAATGTCAATTGGATCATGCCTCGTGTTGAATAACCACTTTTTAAACCCTCACAGTGACCAAAATTGCCATTTTTACAGAGTTTTGCTTACTCAAAAGCTTCAATTTTGACCAATTTCAGGCACAGAAATGACTTTAAACACACTTATTTTAGTTGACAAAGTCCTAATTCACATCCAACAGTAATTTAGAGTCAAAAGATTAAATGTTAAAATTTCATCATTATAGACCATTTTGGGGTCGTTCGACAGGTCCGGAGTCATCGTTTTTCATCCGAAAATTGATTTTTGGGACTGTACCAAAAATGATTCAAAATGTCAATTGGATCATGCCTCATGTTGAATAACCACTTTTTAAACCCTCACAGTGACCAAAATTGCCATTTTTACAGAGTTTTGCTTACTCAAAAGCTTCCATTTTGACCCGTTTCAGGCACAGAAATGACTTTAAACACACTTATTCTAGTTGACAAAGTCATAATTCACATCCAACAGTCATTTAGAATCAAAAGATTAAATGTTGAAATTTCATCATTATAGACCATTTTGGGATCGTTCGACAGGTCCGGAGTCATCGTTTTTCATCCGAAAATTGATTTTTTTGGACTGTACCAAAAATGATTCAAAATGTCAATTGGATCATGCCTCATGTTGAATAAACACTTTTTCAACCCTCACAGTGACCAAAATTGCCATTTTTACAGAGTTTTGCTTACTCAAAAGCTTCCATTTTGACCCGTTTCAGGCACAGAAATGACTTTAGACACACTTATTCTAGTTGACAAAATCATAATTCACATCCAACAGTAATTTAGAGTCAAAAGATTAAATGTTGAAATTTCATCATTATAGACCATTTTGGGACCATTCGACAGGTCCGGAGTCATCGTTTTTCATCCGAAAATTGATTTTTTGGACTGTACCAAAAATGATTCAAAATGTCAATTGGATCATGCCTCATGTTGAATAACCACTTTTTAAACCCTCACAGTGACCAAAATTGCCATTTTTACAGAGTTTTGCTTACTCAAAAGCTTCCATTTTGACCCGTTTCAGGCACAGAAATGACTTTAAACACACTTATTTTAGTTGACAAAGTCATAATTCACATCCAACAGTCATTTAGAGTCAAAAGATTAAATGTTAAAATTTCATCATTATAGACCATTTTGGGATCGTTCGACAGGTCCGGAGTCATCGTTTTTCATCCGAAAATTGATTTTTTGGACTGTACCAAAAATGATTCAAAATGTCAATTGGATCATGCCTCATGTTGAATAACCACTTTTTAAACCCTCACAGTGACCAAAATTGCCATTTTTACAGAGTTTTGCTTACTCAAAAGCTTCCATTTTGACCCGTTTCAGGCACAGAAATGACTTTAAACACACTTATTCTAGTTGACAAAGTCATAATTCACATCCAACAGTCATTTAGAATCAAAAGATTAAATGTTGAAATTTCATCATTATAGACCATTTTGGGATCGTTCGACAGGTCCGGAGTCATCGATTTTCATCCGAAAATTGATTTTTTTGGACTGTACCAAAAATGATTCAAAATGTCAATTGGATCATGCCTCATGTTGAATAACCACTTTTTCAACCCTCACAGTGACCAAAATTGCCATTTTTACAGAGTTTTGCTTACTCAAAAGCTTCAATTTTGACCCGTTTCAGGCACAGAAATGACTTTAAACACACTTATTTTAGTTGACAAAGTCATAATTCACATCCAACAGTCATTTAGAGTCAAAAGATTAAATGTTGAAATTTCATCATTATAGACCATTTTGGGATCGTTCGACAGGTCCGGAGTCATCGTTTTTCATCCGAAAATTGATTTTTTGGACTGTACCAAAAATGATTCAAAATGTCAATTGGATCATGCCTCATGTTGAATAACCACTTTTTAAACCCTCACAGTGACCAAAATTGCAATTTTTACAGAGTTTTGCTTACTCAAAAGCTTCAATTTTGACCCGTTTCAGGCACAGAAATGACTTTAAACACACTTATTTTAGTTGACAAAGTCCTAATACACATCCAACAGTAATTTAGAGTCAAAAGATTAAATGTTAAAATTTCATCATTATAGGCCATTTTGGGATCGTTCGACAGGTCCGGAGTCATCGTTTTTCATCCGAAAATTGATTTTTTGGACTGTACCAAAAATGATTCAAAATGTCAATTGGATCATGCCTCATGTTGAATAACCACTTTTTAAACCCTCACAGTGACCAAAATTGCCATTTTTACAGAGTTTTGCTTACTCAAAAGCTTCCATTTTGACCCGTTTCAGGCACAGAAATGACTTTAGACACACTTATTCTAGTTGACAAAATCACAATTCACATCCAACAGTAATTTAGAGTCAAAAGATTAAATGTTGAAATTTCATCATTATAGACCATTTTGGGATCGTTCGACAGGTCCGGAGTCATCGTTTTTCATCCGAAAATTGATTTTTTGGACTGTACCAAAAATGATTCAAAATGTCAATTGGATCATGCCTCATGTTGAATAACCACTATTTAAACCCTCACAGTGACCAAAATTGCCATTTTTACAGAGTTTTGCTTACTCAAAAGCTTCAATTTTGACCCGTTTCAGGCACAGAAATGACTTTAAACACACTTACTTTAGTTGACAAAGTCATAATTCACATCCAACAGTCATTTAGAGTCAAAAGATTAAATGTTGAAATTTCATCATTATAGACCATTTTGGGATCGTTCGACAGGTCCGGAGTCATCGTTTTTCATCCGAAAATTGATTTTTTGGACTGTACCAAAAATGATTCAAAATGTCAATTGGATCATGCCTCGTGTTGAATAACCACTTTTTAAACCCTCACAGTGACCAAAATTGCCATTTTTACAGAGTTTTGCTTACTCAAAAGCTTCAATTTTGACCAATTTCATGCACAGAAATGACTTTAAACACACTTATTTTAGTTGACAAAGTCCTAATTCACATCCAACAGTAGTTTAGAGTCAAAAGATTAAATGTTAAAATTTCATCATTATAGACCATTTTGGGGTCGTTCGACAGGTCCGGAGTCATCGTTTTTCATCCGAAAATTGATTTTTGGGACTGTACCAAAAATGATTCAAAATGTCAATTGGATCATGCCTCATGTTGAATAACCACTTTTTAAACCCTCACAGTGACCAAAATTGCCATTTTTACAGAGTTTTGCTTACTCAAAAGCTTCCATTTTGACCCGTTTCAGGCACAGAAATGACTTTAAACACACTTATTCTAGTTGACAAAGTCATAATTCACATCCAACAGTCATTTAGAATCAAAAGATTAAATGTTGAAATTTCATCATTATAGACCATTTTGGGATCGTTCGACAGGTCCGGAGTCATCGTTTTTCATCCGAAAATTGATTTTTTTGGACTGTACCAAAAATGATTCAAAATGTCAATTGGATCATGCCTCATGTTGAATAAACACTTTTTCAACCCTCACAGTGACCAAAATTGCCATTTTTACAGAGTTTTGCTTACTCTAAAGCTTCCATTTTGACCCGTTTCAGGCACAGAAATGACTTTAGACACACTTATTCTAGTTGACAAAATCATAATTCACATCCAACAGTAATTTAGAGTCAAAAGATTAAATGTTGAAATTTCATCATTATAGACCATTTTGGGACCGTTCGACAGGTCCGGAGTCATCGTTTTTCATCCGAAAATTGATTTTTTGGACTGTACCAAAAATGATTCAAAATGTCAATTGGATCATGCCTCATGTTGAATAACCACTTTATAAACCCTCACAGTGACCAAAATTGCCATTTTTACAGAGTTTTGCTTACTCAAAAGCTTCCATTTTGACCCGTTTCAGGCACAGAAATGACTTTAGACACACTTATTCTAGTTGACAAAATCATAATTCACATCCAACAGTAATTTAGAGTCAAAAGATTAAATGTTCAAATTTCATCATTATAGACCATTTTGGGATCGTTCGACAGGTCCGGAGTCATCGTTTTTCATCCGAAAATTGATTTTTTGGACTGTACCAAAAATGATTCAAAATGTCAATTGGATCATGCCTCATGTTGAATAACCACTTTTTAAACCCTCACAGTGACCAAAATTGCCATTTTTACAGAGTTTTGCTTACTCAAAAGCTTCAATTTTGACCCGTTTCAGGCACAGAAATGACTTTAAACACACTTATTCTAGTTGACAAAGTCATAATTCACATCCAACAGTCATTTAGAGTCAAAAGATTAAATGTTGAAATTTCATCATTATAGACCATTTTGGGATCGTTCGACAGGTCCGGAGTCATTGTTTTTCATCCGAAAATTGATTTTTGGGACTGTACCAAAAATGATTCAAAATGTCAATTGGATCATGCCTCATGTTGAATAACCACTTTTTCAACCCTCACAGTGACCAAAATTGCAATTTTTACAGAGTTTTGCTTACTCAAAAGCTTCAATTTTGACCCGTTTCAGGCACAGAAATGACTTTAAACACACTTATTTTAGTTGACAAAGTCATAATTCACATCCAACAGTCATTTAGAGTCAAAAGATTAAATGTTGAAATTTCATCATTATAGACCATTTTGGGATGGTTCGACAGGTCCGGAGTCATCGTTTTTCATCCGAAAATTGATTTTTTGGACTGTACCAAAAATGATTCAAAATGTCAATTGGATCATGCCTCATGTTGAATAACCACTTTTTAAACCCTCACAGTGACCAAAATTGCCATTTTTACAGAGTTTTGCTTACTCAAAAGCTTCAATTTTGACCCGTTTCAGGCACAGAAATGACTTTAAACACACTTACTTTAGTTGACAAAGTCATAATTCACATCCAACAGTCATTTAGAGTCAAAAGATTAAATGTTGAAATTTCATCATTATAGACCATTTTGGGATCGTTCGACAAGGTCCGGAGTCATCGTTTTTCATCCGAAAATTGATTTTTGGGACTGTACCAAAAATGGTTCAAAATGTCAATTGGATCATGCCTCATGTTGAATAACCACTTTTTAAACCCTCACAGTGACCAAAATTGCCATTTCTACAGAGTTTTGCTTACTCAAAAGCTTCCATTTTGACCCGTTTCAGGCACAGAAATGACTTTAGACACACTTATTCTAGTTGACAAAATCATAATTCACATCCAACAGTAATTTAGAGTCAAAAGATTAAATGTTTAAATTTCATCATTATAGACCATTTTGGGATCGTTCGACAGGTCCGGAGTCATCGTTTTTCATCCGAAAATTGATTTTTTGGACTGTACCAAAAATGATTCAAAATGTCAATTGGATCATGCCTCATGTTGAATAACCACTTTTTAAACCCTCACAGTGACCAAAATTGCCATTTTTACAGAGTTTTGCTTACTCAAAAGCTTCCATTTTGACCCGTTTCAGGCACAGAAATGACTTTAAACACACTTATTTTAGTTGACAAATTCCTAATTCACATCCAACAGTAATTGAGAGTCAAAAGATTAAATGTTGAAATTTCATCATTATAGACCATTTTGGGATCGTTCGACAGTTCCGGAGTCATCGTTTTTCATCCGAAAATTGATTTTTTGGACTGTACCAAAAATGATTCAAAATGTCAATTGGATCATGCCTCATGTTGAATAACCACTTTTTAAACCCTCACAGTGACCAAAATTGCCATTTTTACAGAGTTTTGCTTACTCAAAAGCTTCAAATTTGACCTGTTTCAGGCACAGAAATGACTTTAAACACACTTATTTTAGTTGACAAAGTCATAATTCACATCCAACAGTCATTTAGAGTCAAAAGATTAAATGTTAAAATTTCATCATTATAGACCATTTTGGGATCGTTCGACAGGTCCGGAGTCATCGTTTTTCATCCGAAAATTGATTTTTTGGACTGTACCAAAAATGATTCAAAATGTCAATTGGATCATGCCTCATGTTGAATAACCACTTTTTAAACCCTCACAGTGACCAAAATTGCCATTTTTACAGAGTTTTGCTTACTCAAAAGCTTCCATTTTGACCCGTTTCAGGCACAGAAATGACTTTAAACACACTTATTCTAGTTGACAAAGTCATAATTCACATCCAACAGTAATTTAGAGTCAAAAGAATAAATGTTAAAATTTCATCATTATAGACCATTTTGGGATCGTTCCACAGGTCCGGAGTCATCGTTTTTCATCCGAAAATTGATTTTTTGGACTGTACCAAAAATGATTCAAAATGTCAATTGGATCATGCCTCATGTTGAATAACCACTTTTTAAACCCTCACAGTGACCAAAATTGCAATTTTTACAGAGTTTTGCTTACTCAAAAGCTTCAATTTTGACCCGTTTCAGGCACAGAAATGACTTTAAACACACTTATTTTAGTTGACAAAGTCCTAATTCACATCCAACAGTAATTTAGAGTCAAAAGATTAAATGTTAAAATTTCATCATTATAGGCCATTTTGGGATCGTTCGACAGGTCCGGAGTCATCGTTTTTCATCCGAAAATTGATTTTTTGGACTGTACCAAAAATGATTCAAAATGTCAATTGGATCATGCCTCATGTTGAATAACCACTTTTTAAACCCTCACAGTGACCAAAATTGCCATTTTTACAGAGTTTTGCTTACTCAAAAGCTTCCATTTTGACCCGTTTCAGGCACAGAAATGACTTTAGACACACTTATTCTAGTTGACAAAATCACAATTCACATCCAACAGTAATTTAGAGTCAAAAGATTAAATGTTGAAATTTCATCATTATAGACCATTTTGGGAATGTTCGACAGGTCCGGAGTCATCGTTTTTCATCCGAAAATTGATTTTTTGGACTGTACCAAAAATGATTCAAAATGTCAATTGGATCATGCCTCATGTTGAATAACCACTTTTTAAACCCTCACAGTGACCAAAATTGCCATTTTTACAGAGTTTTGCTTACTCAAAAGCTTCCATTTTGACCCGTTTCAGGCACAGAAATGACTTTAAACACACTTATTCTAGTTGACAAAGTCATAATTCACATCCAACAGTCATTTAGAGTCAAAAGATTAAATGTTAAAATTTCATCATTATAGGCCATTTTGGGATCGTTCGACAGGTCCGGAGTCATCGTTTTTCATCCGAAAATTGATTTTTTGGACTGTACCAAAAATGATTCAAAATGTCAATTGGATCATGCCTCATGTTGAATAACCACTTTTTAAACCCTCACAGTGACCAAAATTGCCATTTTTACAGAGTTTTGCTTACTCAAAAGCTTCAATTTTGACCCGTTTCAGGCACAGAAATGACTTTAAACACACTTACTTTAGTTGACAAAGTCATAATTCACATCCAACAGTAATTTAGAGTCAAAAGATTAAATGTTGAAATTTCATCATTATAGACCATTTTGGGATCGTTCGACAGGTCCGGAGTCATCGTTTTTCATCCGAAAATTGATTTTTTGGACTGTACCAAAAATGATTCAAAATGTCAATTGGATCATGCCTCATGTTGAATAACCACTTTTTAAACCCTCACAGTGACCAAAATTGCCATTTTTACAGAGTTTTGCTTACTCAAAAGCTTCCATTTTGACCCGTTTCAGGCACAGAAATGACTTTAGACACACTTATTCTAGTTGACAAAATCATAATTCACATCCAACAGTAATTTAGAGTCAAAAGATTAAATGTTGAAATTTCATCATTATAGACCATTTTGGGATCGTTCGACAGGTCCGGAGTCATCGTTTTTCATCCGAAAATTGATTTTTTGGACTGTACCAAAAAATGATTCAAAATGTCAATTGGATCATGCCTCATGTTGAATAACCACTTTTTAAACCCTCACAGTGACCAAAATTGCCATTTTTACAGAGTTTTGCTTACTCAAAAGCTTCCATTTTGACCCGTTTCAGGCACAGAAATGACTTTAAACACACCTATTCTAGTTGACAAAGTCATAATTCACATCCAACAGTCATTTAGAATCAAAAGATTAAATGTTGAAATTTCATCATTATAGACCATTTTGGGATCGTTCGACAGGTCCGGAGTCGTTTTTCATCCGAAAATTGATTTTTGGGACTGTACCAAAAATGATTCAAAATGTCAATTGGATCATGCCTCATGTTGAATAACCACTTTTTAAACCCTCACAGTGACCAAAATTGCCATTTTTACAGACTTTTGCTTACTCAAAAGCTTCAATTTTGACATGTTTCAGGCACAGAAATGACTTTAAACACACTTATTTTAGTTGACAAAGTCATAATTCACATCCAACAGTCATTTAGAGTCAAAAGATTAAATGTTAAATTTTCATCATTATAGACAATTTTGGGATCGTTCGACAGATCCGGAGTCATCGTTTGTCATCCGAAAAATGATTTTTTGGACTGTACCAAAAATGATTCAAAATGTCAATTGGATCATGCCTCATGTTGAATAACCACTTTTTAAACCCTCACAGTGACCAAAATTGCCATTTTTACAGAGTTTTGCTTACTCAAAAGCTTCCATTGTGACCCGTTTCAGGCACAGAAATGACTTTAAACACACTTATTCTAGTTGACAAAGTCATAATTCACATCCAACAGTCATTTAGAGTCAAAAGATTAAATGTTGAAATTTCATCATTATAGACCATTTTGGGATCGTTCGACAGGTCCGGAGTCATCGTTTTTCATCCGAAAATTGATTTTTTGGACTGTACCAAAAATGATTCAAAATGTCAATTGGATCATGCCTCATGTTGAATAACCACTTTTTCAACCCTCACAGTGACCAAAATTGCCATTTTTACAGAGTTTTGCTTACTCAAAAGCTTCAATTTTGACCCGTTTCAGGCACAGAAATGACTTTAAACACACTTATTTTAGTTGACAAAGTCATAATTCACATCCAACAGTCATTTAGAGTCAAAAGATTAAATGTTGAAATTTCATCATTATAGACCATTTTGGGATGGTTCGACAGGTCCGGAGTCATCGTTTTTCATCCGAAAATTGATTTTTTGGACTGTACCAAAAATGATTCAAAATGTCAATTGGATCATGCCTCATGTTGAATAACCACTTTTTAAACCCTCACAGTGACCAAAATTGCCATTTTTACAGAGTTTTGCTTACTCAAAAGCTTCAATTTTGACCCGTTTCAGGCACAGAAATGACTTTAAACACACTTACTTTAGTTGACAAAGTCATAATTCACATCCAACAGTCATTTAGAGTCAAAAGATTAAATGTTGAAATTTCATCATTATAGACCATTTTGGGATCGTTCGACAGGTCCGGAGTCATCGTTTTTCATCCGAAAATTGATTTTTTGGACTGTACCAAAAATGATTCAAAATGTCAATTGGATCATGCCTTGTGTTAAATAACCACTTTTTAAACCCTCACAGTGACCAAAATTGCCATTTTTACAGAGTTTTGCTTACTCAAAAGCTTCAATTTTGACCAATTTCAGGCACAGAAATGACTTTAAACACACTTATTTTAGTTGACAAAGTCCTAATTCACATCCAACAGTAATTTAGAGTCAAAAGATTAAATGTTAAAATTTCATCATTATAGACCATTTTGGGGTCGTTCGACAGGTCCGGAGTCATCGTTTTTCATCCGAAAATTGATTTTTGGGACTGTACCAAAAATGATTCAAAATGTCAATTGGATCATGCCTCATGTTGAATAACCACTTTTTAAACCCTCACAGTGACCAAAATTGCCATTTTTACAGAGTTTTGCTTACTCAAAAGCTTCCATTTTGACCCGTTTCAGGCACAGAAATGACTTTAAACACACTTATTCTAGTTGACAAAGTCATAATTCACATCCAACAGTCATTTAGAATCAAAAGATTAAATGTTGAAATTTCATCATTATAGACCATTTTGGGATCGTTCGACAGGTCCGGAGTCATCGTTTTTCATCCGAAAATTGATTTTTTTGGACTGTACCAAAAATGATTCAAAATGTCAATTGGATCATGCCTCATGTTGAATAAACACTTTTTCAACCCTCACAGTGACCAAAATTGCCATTTTTACAGAGTTTTGCTTACTCAAAAGCTTCCATTTTGACCCGTTTCAGGCACAGAAATGACTTTAGACACACTTATTTTAGTTGACAAAGTCATAATTCACATCCAACAGTAATTTAGAGTCAAAAGATTAAATGTTAAAATTTCATCATTATAGACCATTTTGGTATCGTTCGACAGGTCCGGAGTCATCGTTTTTCATCCGAAAATTGATTTTTTGGACTGTACCAAAAATGATTCAAAATGTCAATTGGATCATGCCTCATGTTGAATAACCACTTTTTAAACCCTCACAGTGACCAAAATTGCCATTTTTACAGAGTTTTGCTTACTCAAAAGCTTCCATTTTGACCCGTTTCAGGCACAGAAATGACTTTAAACACACTTATTCTAGTTGACAAAGTCATAATTCACATCCAACAGTCATTTAGAATCAAAAGATTAAATGTTGAAATTTCATCATTATAGACCATTTTGGGATCGTTCGACAGGTCCGGAGTCATCGTTTTTCATCCGAAAATTGATTTTTTTGGACTGTACCAAAAATGATTCAAAATGTCAATTGGATCATGCCTCATGTTGAATAACCACTTTTTCAACCCTCACAGTGACCAAAATTGCCATTTTTACAGAGTTTTGCTTACTCAAAAGCTTCAATTTTGACCCGTTTCAGGCACAGAAATGACTTTAAACACACTTATTTTAGTTGACAAAGTCATAATTCACATCCAACAGTCATTTAGAGTCAAAAGATTAAATGTTGAAATTTCATCATTATAGACCATTTTGGGATCGTTCGACAGGTCCGGAGTCATCGTTTTTCATCCGAAAATTGATTTTTTGGACTGTACCAAAAATGATTCAAAATGTCAATTGGATCATGCCTCATGTTGAATAACCACTTTTTAAACCCTTACAGTGACCAAAATTGCAATTTTTACAGAGTTTTGCTTACTCAAAAGCTTCAATTTTGACCCGTTTCAGGCACAGAAATGACTTTAAACACACTTATTTGAGTTGACAAAGTCCTAATTCACATCCAACAGTAATTTAGAGTCAAAAGATTAAATGTTAAAATGTCATCATTATAGGCCATTTTGGGATCGTTCGACAGGTCCGGAGTCATCGTTTTTCATCCGAAAATTGATTTTTTGGACTGTACTAAAAATGATTCAAAATGTCAATTGGATCATGCCTCATGTTGAATAACCACTTTTTAAACCCTCACAGTGACCAAAATTGCCATTTTTACAGAGTTTTGCTTACTCAAAAGCTTCCATTTTGACCCGTTTCAGGCACAGAAATGACTTTAGACACACTTATTCTAGTTGACAAAATCACAATTCACATCCAACAGTAATTTAGAGTCAAAAGATTAAATGTTGAAATTTCATCATTATAGACCATTTTGGGAACGTTCGACAGGTCCGGAGTCATCGTTTTTCATCCGAAAATTGATTTTTTGGACTGTACCAAAAATGATTCAAAATGTCAATTGGATCATGCCTCATGTTGAATAACCACTTTTTAAACCCTCACTGTGACCAAAATTGCCATTTTTACAGAGTTTTGCTTACTCAAAAGCTTCCATTTTGACCCGTTTCAGGCACAGAAATGACTTTAAACACACTTATTCTAGTTGACAAAGTCATAATTCACATCCAACAGTAATTTAGAGTCAAAAGATTAAATGTTAAAATTTCATCATTATAGACCATTTTGGGATCGTTCAACAGGTCCGGAGTCATCGTTTTTCATCCGAAAATTGATTTTTTTGGACTGTACCAAAAATGATTCAAAATGTCAATTGGATCATGCCTCATGTTGAATAACCACTTTTTAAACCCTCACAGTGACCAAAATTGCCATTTTTACAGAGTTTTGCTTACTCAAAAGCTTCCATTTTGACCCGTTTCAGGCACAGAAATGACTTTAAACACACTTATTCTAGTTGACAAAGTCATAATTCACATCCAACAGTAATTGAGAGTCAAAAGATTAAATGTTGAAATTTCATCATTATAGACCATTTTGGGATCGTTCGACAGGTCCGGAGTCATCGTTTTTCATCCGAAAATTGATTTTTCGGACTGTACCAAAAATGATTCAAAATGTCAATTGGATCATGCCTCATGTTGAATAACCACTTTTTAAACCCTCACAGTGACCAAAATTGCCATTTTTACAGAGTTTTGCTTACTCAAAAGCTTCAATTTTGACCCGTTTCAGGCACAGAAATGACTTTAAACACACTTATTTGAGTTGACAAAGTCCTAATTCACATCCAACAGTAATTTAGAGTCAAAAGATTAAATGTTAAAATGTCATCATTATAGGCCATTTTGGGATCGTTCGACAGGTCCGGAGTCATCGTTTTTCATCCGAAAATTGATTTTTTGGACTGTACTAAAAATGATTCAAAATGTCAATTGGATCATGCCTCATGTTGAATAACCACTTTTTAAACCCTCACAGTGACCAAAATTGCCATTTTTACAGAGTTTTGCTTACTCAAAAGCTTCCATTTTGACCCGTTTCAGGCACAGAAATGACTTTAGACACACTTATTCTAGTTGACAAAATCACAATTCACATCCAACAGTAATTTAGAGTCAAAAGATTAAATGTTGAAATTTCATCATTATAGACCATTTTGGGAACGTTCGACAGGTCCGGAGTCATCGTTTTTCATCCGAAAATTGATTTTTTGGACTGTACCAAAAATGATTCAAAATGTCAATTGGATCATGCCTCATGTTGAATAACCACTTTTTAAACCCTCACTGTGACCAAAATTGCCATTTTTACAGAGTTTTGCTTACTCAAAAGCTTCCATTTTGACCCGTTTCAGGCACAGAAATGACTTTAAACACACTTATTCTAGTTGACAAAGTCATAATTCACATCCAACAGTAATTTAGAGTCAAAAGATTAAATGTTAAAATTTCATCATTATAGACCATTTTGGGATCGTTCAACAGGTCCGGAGTCATCGTTTTTCATCCGAAAATTGATTTTTTTGGACTGTACCAAAAATGATTCAAAATGTCAATTGGATCATGCCTCATGTTGAATAACCACTTTTTAAACCCTCACAGTGACCAAAATTGCCATTTTTACAGAGTTTTGCTTACTCAAAAGCTTCCATTTTGACCCGTTTCAGGCACAGAAATGACTTTAAACACACTTATTCTAGTTGACAAAGTCATAATTCACATCCAACAGTAATTGAGAGTCAAAAGATTAAATGTTGAAATTTCATCATTATAGACCATTTTGGGATCGTTCGACAGGTCCGGAGTCATCGTTTTTCATCCGAAAATTGATTTTTCGGACTGTACCAAAAATGATTCAAAATGTCAATTGGATCATGCCTCATGTTGAATAACCACTTTTTAAACCCTCACAGTGACCAAAATTGCCATTTTTACAGAGTTTTGCTTACTCAAAAGCTTCAAATTTGACCTGTTTCAGACACAGAAATGACTTTAAACACACTTATTTTAGTTGACAAAGTCATAATTCACATCCAACAGTCATTTAGAGTCAAAAGATTAAATGTTAAAATTTCATCATTATAGACCATTTTGGGATCGTTCGACAGGTCCGGAGTCATCGTTTTTCATCCGAAAATTGAGTTTTTGGACTGTACCAAAAATGATTCAAAATGTCAATTGGATCATGCCTCATGTTGAATAACCACTTTTTAAACCCTCACAGTGACCAAAATTGCCATTTTTACAGAGTTTTGCTTACTCAAAAGCTTCCATTTTGACCCGTTTCAGGCACAGAAATGACTTTAAACACACTTATTCTAGTTGACAAAGTCATAATTCACATCCAACAGTCATTTAGAATCAAAAGATTAAATGTTGAAATTTCATCATTATAGACCATTTTGGGATCATTCGACAGGTCCGGAGTCATCGTTTTTCATCCGAAAATTGATTTTTTTGGACTGTACCAAAAATGATTCAACATGTCAATTGGATCATGCCTCATGTTGAATAACCACTTTTTCAACCCTCACAGTGACCAAAATTGCCATTTTTACAGAGTTTTGCTTACTCAAAAGCTTCAATTTTGACCCGTTTCAGGCACAGAAATGACTTTAAACACACTTATTTTAGTTGACAAAGTCATAATTCACATCCAACAGTCATTTAGAGTCAAAAGATTAAATGTTGAAATTTCATCATTATAGACCATTTTGGGATCGTTCGACAGGTCCGGAGTCATCGTTTTTCATCTGAAAATTGATTTTTTGGACTGTACCAAAAATGATTCAAAATGTCAATTGGATCATGCTTCATGTTGAATAACCACTTTTTAAACCCTCACAGTGACCAAAATTGCAATTTTTACAGAGTTTTGCTTACTCAAAAGCTTCAATTTTGACCCGTTTCAGGCACAGAAATGACTTTAAACACACTTATTTTAGTTGACAAAGTCCTAATTCACATCCAACAGTAATTTAGAGTCAAAAGATTAAATGTTAAAATTTCATCATTATAGACCATTTTGGGATCGTTCGACAGGTCCGGAGTCATCGTTTTTCATCCGAAAATTGATTTTTTGGACTGTACCAAAAATGATTCAAAATGTCAATTGGATCATGCCTCATGTTGAATAACCACTTTTTAAACCCTCACAGTGACCAAAATTGCCATTTTTACAGAGTTTTGCTTACTCAAAAGCTTCCATTTTGACCCGTTTCAGGCACAGAAATGACTTTAAACACACTTATTCTAGTTGACAAAGTCATAATTCACATCCAACAGTAATTTAGAGTCAAAAGATTAAATGTTAAAATTTCATCATTATAGACCATTTTGGGATCGTTCGACAGGTCCGGAGTCATCGTTTTTCATCCGAAAATTGATTTTTTGGACTGTACCAAAAATGATTCAAAATGTCAATTGGATCATGCCTCATGTTGAATAACCACTTTTTAAACCCTCACAGTGACCAAAATTGCCATTTTTACAGAGTTTTGCTTACTCAAAAGCTTCCATTTTGACCCGTTTCAGGCACAGAAATGACTTTAAACACACTTATTTTAGTTGACAAAGTCCTAATTCACATCCAACAGTAATTTAGAGTCAAAAGATTAAATGTTAAAATTTCATCATTATAGACCATTTTGGGATCGTTCGACAGGTCCGGAGTCATCGTTTTTCATCCGAAAATTGATTTTTTGGACTGTACCAAAAATGATTCAAAATGTCAATTGGATCATGCCTCATGTTGAATAACCACTTTTTAAACCCTCACAGTGACCAACATTGCCATTTTTACAGAGTTTTGCTTACTCAAAAGCTTCCATTTTGACCCGTTTCAGGCACAGAAATGACTTTAAACACACTTATTCTAGTTGACAAAGTCATAATTCACATCCAACAGTAATTTAGAGTCAAAAGATTAAATGTTAAAATTTCATCATTATAGACCATTTTGGGATCGTTCGACAGGTCCGGAGTCATCGTTTTTCATCCGAAAATTGATTTTTTGGACTGTACCAAAAATGATTCAAAATGTCAATTGGATCATGCCTCATGTTGAATAACCACTTTTTAAACCCTCACAGTGACCAAAATTGCCATTTTTACAGAGTTTTGCTTACTCAAAAGCTTCCATTTTGACCCGTTTCAGGCACAGAAATGACTTTAAACACACTTATTCTAGTTGACAAAATCACAATTCACATCCAACAGTAATTTAGAGTCAAAAGATTAAATGTTGAAATTTCATCATTATAAACCATTTTGGGAACGTTCGACAGGTCCGGAGTCATCGTTTTTCATCCGAAAATTGATTTTTTGGACTGTACCAAAAATGATTCAAAATGTCAATTGGATCATGCCTCATGTTGAATAACCACTTTTTAAACCCTCACTGTGACCAAAATTGCCATTTTTACAGAGTTTTGCTTACTCAAAAGCTTCCATTTTGACCCGTTTCAGGCACAGAAATGACTTTAAACACACTTATTCTAGTTGACAAAGTCATAATTCACATCCAACAGTAATTTAGAGTCAAAAGATTAAATGTTAAAATTTCATCATTATAGACCATTTTGGGATCGTTCAACAGGTCCGGAGTCATCGTTTTTCATCCGAAAATTGATTTTTTTGGACTGTACCAAAAATGATTCAAAATGTCAATTGGATCATGCCTCATGTTGAATAACCACTTTTTAAACCCTCACAGTGACCAAAATTGCCATTTTTACAGAGTTTTGCTTACTCAAAAGCTTCCATTTTGACCCGTTTCAGGCACAGAAATGACTTTAAACACACTTATTCTAGTTGACAAAGTCATAATTCACATCCAACAGTAATTGAGAGACAAAAGATTAAATGTTGAAATTTCATCATTATAGACCATTTTGGGATCGTTCGACAGGTCCGGAGTCATCAGTTTTCATCCGAAAATTGATTTTTCGGACTGTACCAAAAATGATTAAAAAAATGTCAATTGGATCATGCCTCATGTTGAATAACCACTTTTTAAACCCTCACAGTGACCAAAATTGCCATTTTTACAGAGTTTTGCTTACTCAAAAGCTTCAAATTTGACCTGTTTCAGGCACAGAAATGACTTTAAACACACTTATTTTAGTTGACAAAGTCATAATTCACATCCAACAGTCATTTAGAGTCAAAAGATTAAATGTTAAAATTTCATCATTATAGACCATTTTGGGATCGTTCGACAGGTCCGGAGTCATCGTTTTTCATCCGAAAATTGATTTTTTGGACTGTACCAAAAATGATTCAAAATGTCAATTGGATCATGCCTCATGTTGAATAACCACTTTTTAAACCCTCACAGTGACCAAAATTGCCATTTTTACAGAGTTTTGCTTACTCAAAAGCTTCCATTTTGACCCGTTTCAGGCACAGAAATGACTTTAAACACACTTATTCTAGTTGACAAAGTCATAATTCACATCCAACAGTCATTTAGAATCAAAAGATTAAATGTTGAAATTTCATCATTATAGACCATTTTGGGATCATTCGACAGGTCCGGAGTCATCGTTTTTCATCCGAAAATTGATTTTTTTGGACTGTACCAAAAATGATTCAAAATGTCAATTGGATCATGCCTCATGTTGAATAACCACTTTTTCAACCCTCACAGTGACCAAAATTGCCATTTTTACAGAGTTTTGCTTACTCAAAAGCTTCAATTTTGACCCGTTTCAGGCACAGAAATGACTTTAAACACACTTATTCTAGTTGACAAAGTCATAATTCACATCCAACAGTCATTTAGAATCAAAAGATTAAATGTTGAAATTTCATCATTATAGACCATTTTGGGATCATTCGACAGGTCCGGAGTCATCGTTTTTCATCCGAAAATTGATTTTTTTGGACTGTACCAAAAATGATTCAAAATGTCAATTGGATCATGCCTCATGTTGAATAACCACTTTTTCAACCCTCACAGTGACCAAAATTGCCATTTTTACAGAGTTTTGCTTACTCAAAAGCTTCAATTTTGACCCGTTTCAGGCACAGAAATGACTTTAAACACACTTATTTTAGTTGACAAAGTCATAATTCACATCCAACAGTCATTTAGAGTCAAAAGATTAAATGTTAAAATTTCATCATTATAGACCATTTTGGGATCGTTCGACAGGTCCGGAGTCATCGTTTTTCATCCGAAAATTGATTTTTTGGACTGTACCAAAAATGATTCAAAATGTCAATTGGATCATGCCTCATGTTGAATAACCACTTTTTAAACCCTCACAGTGACCAAAATTGCCATTTTTACAGAGTTTTGCTTACTCAAAAGCTTCCATTTTGACCCGTTTCAGGCACAGAAATGACTTTAAACACACTTATTCTAGTTGACAAAGTCATAATTCACATCCAACAGTAATTTAGAGTCAAAAGATTAAATGTTAAAATTTCATCATTATAGACCATTTTGGGATCGTTCGACAGGTCCGGAGTCATCGTTTTTCATCCGAAAATTGATTTTTTGGACTGTACCAAAAATGATTCAAAATGTCAATTGGATCATGCCTCATGTTGAATAACCACTTTTTAAACCCTCACAGTGACAAAAATTGCCATTTTTACAGAGTTTTGCTTACTCAAAAGCTTCCATTTTGACCCGTTTCAGGCACAGAAATGACTTTAAACACACTTATTCTAGTTGACAAAGTCATAATTCACATCCAACAGTCATTTAGAGTCAAAAGATTAAATGTTAAAATTTCATCATTATAGACCATTTTGGGATCGTTCGACAGGTCCGGAGTCATCGTTTTTCATCCGAAAAGTGATTTTTGGGACTGTACCGAAAATGATTCAAAATGTCAATTGGATCATGCCTTATGTTGAATAACCACTTTTTAAACCCTCACAGTGACCAAAATTGCCATTTTTACAGAGTTTTGCTTACTCAAAAGCTTCCATTTTGACCAGTTTCAGGCACAGAAATGACTTTAAACACACTTATTCTAGTTGACAAAATCATAATTCACATCCAACAGTAATTTAGAGTCAAAAGATTAAATGTTTAAATTTCATCATTATAGACCATTTTGGGATCGTTCGACAGGTCCGGAGTCATCGTTTTTCATCCGAAAATTGATTTTTCGGACTGTACCAAAAATGATTCAAAATGTCAATTGGATCATGCCTCATGTTGAATAACCACTTTTTAAACCCTCACAGTGACCAAAATTGCCATTTTTACAGAGTTTTGCTTACTCAAAAGCTTCAATTTTGAGCCGTTTCAGGCACAGAAATGACTTTAAACACACTTATTTTAGTTGACAAAGTCCTAATTCACATCCAACAGTTATTTAGAGTCAAAAGATTAAATGTTGAAATTTCATCATTATAGACCATTTTGGGATGGTTCGACAGGTCCGGAGTCATCGTTTTTCATCCGAAAATTGATTTTTTGGACTGTACCAAAAATGATTCAAAATGTCAATTGGATCATGCCTCATGTTGAATAACCACTTTTTAAACCCTCACAGTGACCAAAATTGCCATTTTTAAAGAGTTTTGCTTACTCAAAAGCTTCAATTTTGACCCGTTTCAGGCACAGAAATGACTTTAAACACACTTATTTTAGTTGACAAAGTCCTAATTCACATCCAACAGTAATTTAGAGTTAAAAGATTAAATGTTAAAATTTCATCATTATAGACCATTTTGGGATCGTTCGACAGGTCCGGAGTCATTGTTTTTCATCCGAAAATTGATTTTTTGGACTGTACCAAAAATGATTCAAAATGTCAATTGGATCATGCCTCATGTTGAATAACCACTTTTTAAACCCTCACAGTGACCAAAATTGCCATTTTTACAGAGTTTTGCTTACTCAAAAGCTTCAATTTTGACCCGTTTCAGGCACAGAAATGACTTTAAACACACTTATTTTAGTTGACAAAGTCCTAATTCACATCCAACAGTAATTTAGAGTCAAAAGATTAAATGTTAAAATTTCATCATTATAGACCATTTTGGGATCGTTCGACAGGTCCGGAGTCATCGTTTTTCATCCGAAAATTGATTTTTTGGACTTTACCAAAAATGATTCAAAATGTCAATTGGATCATGCCTCATGTTGAATAACCACTTTTTAAACCCTCACAGTGACCAAAATTGCCATTTTTACAGAGTTTTGCTTACTCAAAAGCTTCCATTTTGACCCGTTTCAGGCACAGAAATGACTTTAAACACACTTATTCTAGTTGACAAAATCATAATTCACATCCAACAGTAATTTAGAGTCAAAAGATTAAATGTTAAAATTTCATCATTATAGACCATTTTGGGATCGTTCGACAGGTCCGGAGTCATCGTTTTTCATCCGAAAATTGATTTTTTGGACTGTACCAAAAATGATTCAAAATGTCAATTGGATCATGCCTCATGTTGAATAACCACTTTTTAAACCCTCACAGTGACCAAAATTGCCATTTTTACAGAGTTTTGCTTACTCAAAAGCTTCCATTTTGACCCGTTTCAGGCACAGAAATGACTTTAAACACACTTATTCTAGTTGACAGAGTCATAATTCACATCCAACAGTAATTTAGAGTCAAAAGATTAAATGTTAAAATTTCATCATTATAGACCATTTTGGGATCGTTCGACAGGTCCGGAGTCATCGTTTTTCATCCGAAAATTGATTTTTTGGACTGTACCAAAAATGATTCAAAATGTCAATTGGATCATGCCTCATGTTGAATAACCACTTTTTAAACCCTCACAGTGACCAAAATTGCCATTTTTACAGAGTTTTGCTTACTCAAAAGCTTCCATTTTGACCCGTTTCAGGCACAGAAATGACTTTAAACACACTTATTCTAGTTGACAAAGTCATAATTCACATCCAACAGTCATTTAGAATCAAAAGATTAAATGTTGAAATTTCATCATTATAGACCATTTTGGGATCGTTCGACAGGTCCGGAGTCATCGTTTTTCATCCGAAAATTGATTTTTTTGGACTGTACCAAAAATGATTCAAAATGTCAATTGGATCATGCCTCATGTTGAATAACCACTTTTTCAACCCTCACAGTGACCAAAATTGCCATTTTTACAGAGTTTTGCTTACTCAAAAGCTTCCATTTTGACCCGTTTCAGGCACAGAAATGACTTTAGACACACTTATTCTAGTTGACAAAATCATAATTCACATCCAACAGTAATTTAGAGTCAAAAGATTAAATGTTGAAATTTCATCATTATAGACCATTTTGGGACCGTTCGACAGGTCCGGAGTCATCGTTTTTCATCCGAAAATTGAGTTTTTTGGACTGTACCAAAAATGATTCAAAATGTCAATTGGATCATGCCTCATGTTGAATAACCACTTTTTAAACCCTCACAGTGACCAAAATTGCCATTTTTACAGAGTTTTGCTTACTCAAAAGCTTCCATTTTGACCCGTTTCAGGCACAGAAATGACTTTAGACACACTTATTCTAGTTGACAAAATCATAATTCACATCCAACAGTAATTTAGAGTCAAAAGATTAAATGTTGAAATTTCATCATTATAGACCATTTTGGGATCGTTCGACAGGTCCGGAGTCATCGTTTTTCATCCGAAAATTGATTTTTTGGACTGTACCAAAAATGATTCAAAATGTCAATTGGATCATGCCTCATGTTGAATAACCACTTTTTAAACCCTCACAGTGACCAAAATTGCCATTTTTACAGAGTTTTGCTTACTCAAAAGCTTCCATTTTGACCCGTTTCAGGCACAGAAATGACTTTAAACACACTTATTCTAGTTGACAAAGTCATAATTCACATCCAACAGTCATTTAGAGTCAAAAGATTAAATGTTGAAATTTCATCATTATAGACCATTTTGGGATCGTTCGACAGGTCCGGAGTCATCGTTTTTCATCCGAAAATTGATTTTTGGGACTGTACCAAAAATGATTCAAAATGTCAATTGGATCATGCCTCATGTTGAATAACCACTTTTTAAACCCTCACAGTGACCAAAATTGCCATTTTTACAGACTTTTGCTTACTCAAAAGCTTCAATTTTGACCTGTTTCAGGCACAGAAATGACTTTAAACACACTTATTTTAGTTGACAAAGTCATAATTCACATCCAACAGTCATTTAGAGTCAACAGATTAAATGTTAAAATTTCATCATTATAGACAATTTTGGGATCGTTCGACAGATCCGGAGTCATCGTTTGTCATCCGAAAAATGATTTTTTGGACTGTACCAAAAATGATTCAAAATGTCAATTGGATCATGCCTCATGTTGAATAACCACTTTTTAAACCCTCACAGTGACCAAAATTGCCATTTTTACAGAGTTTTGCTTACTCAAAAGCTTCCATTGTGACCCGTTTCAGGCACAGAAATGACTTTAAACACACTTATTCTAGTTGACAAAGTCATAATTCACATCCAACAGTCATTTAGAGTCAAAAGATTAAATGTTGAAATTTCATCATTAACCCCTTTACTGCTAAGGCATTATTACTATTGCCATTTACTTTCCATTGAAATCAATGGAAAGTCCATGACGAGTTACCCTTGTCATTAGCAGCCAAGAGGTTATAGACCATTTTGGGATCGTTCGACAGGTCCGGAGTCATCGTTTTTCATCCGAAAATTGATTTTTTGGACTGTACCAAAAATGATTCAAAATGTCAATTGGATCATGCCTCATGTTGAATAACCACTTTTTAAACCCTCACAGTGACCAAAATTGCCATTTTTACAGAGTTTTGCTTACTCAAAAGCTTCAATTTTGACCCGTTTCAGGCACAGAAATGACTTTAAACACACTTACTTTAGTTGACAAAGTCATAATTCACATCCAACAGTCATTTAGAGTCAAAAGATTAAATGTTGAAATTTCATCATTATAGACCATTTTGGGATCGTTCGACAGGTCCGGAGTCATCGTTTTTCATCCGAAAATTGATTTTTTGGACTGTACCAAAAATGATTCAAAATGTCAATTGGATCATGCCTCGTGTTGAATAACCACTTTTTAAACCCTCACAGTGACCAAAATTGCCATTTTTACAGAGTTATGCTTACTCAAAAGCTTCAATTTTGACCAATTTCAGGCACAGAAATGACTTTAAACACACTTATTTTAGTTGACAAAGTCCTAATTCACATCCAACAGTAATTTAGAGTCAAAAGATTAAATGTTAAAATTTCATCATTATAACTCATTTTGGGGTCGTTCGACAGGTCCGGAGTCATCGTTTTTCATCCGAAAATTGATTTTTGGGACTGTACCAAAAATGGTTCAAAATGTCAATTGGATCATGTTGAATAACCACTTTTTAAACCCTCACAGTGACCAAAATTGCCATTTTTACAGAGTTTTGCTTACTCAAAAGCTTCCATTTTGACCCGTTTCAGGCACAGAAATGACTTTAAACACACTTATTCTAGTTGACAAAGTCATAATTCACATCCAACAGTAATTTAGAGTCAAAAGATTAAATGTTAAAATTTCATCATTATAGACCATTTTGGGATCGTTCGACAGGTCCGGAGTCATCGTTTTTCATCCGAAAATTGATTTTTTGGACTGTACCAAAAATGATTCAAAATGTCAATTGGATCATGCCTCATGTTGAATAACCACTTTTTAAACCCTCACAGTGACCAAAATTGCCATTTTTACAGAGTTTTGCTTACTCAAAAGCTTCCATTTTGACCCGTTTCAGGCACAGAAATGACTTTAAACACACTTATTCTAGTTGACAAAGTCATAATTCACATCCAACAGTCATTTAGAGTCAAAAGATTAAATGTTAAAATTTCATCATTATAGACCATTTTGGGATCGTTCGACAGGTCCGGAGTCATCGTTTTTCATCCGAAAAGTGATTTTTGGGACTGTACCGAAAATGATTCAAAATGTCAATTGGATCATGCCTCATGTTGAATAACCACTTTTTAAACCCTCACAGTGACCAAAATTGCCATTTTTACAGAGTTTTGCTTACTCAAAAGCTTCAATTTTGACCTGTTTCAGGCACAGAAATGACTTTAAACACACTTATTTTAGTTGACAAAGTCATAATTCACATCCAACAGTCATTTAGAGTCAAAAGATTAAATGTTAAAATTTCATCATTATAGACAATTTTGGGATCGTTCGACAGATCCGGAGTCATCGTTTGTCATCCGAAAAATGATTTTTTGGACTGTACCAAAAATGATTCAAAATGTCAATTGGATCATGCCTCATGTTGAATAACCACTTTTTAAACCCTCACAGTGACCAAAATTGCCATTTTTACAGAGTTTTGCTTACTCAAAAGCTTCCATTGTGACCCGTTTCAGGCACAGAAATGACTTTAAACACACTTATTCTAGTTGACAAAGTCATAATTCACATCCAACAGTCATTTAGAGTCAAAAGATTAAATGTTGAAATTTCATCATTAACCCCTTTACTGCTAAGGCATTATTACTATTGCCATTTACTTTCCATTGAAATCAATGGAAAGTCCATGACGAGTTACCCTTGTCATTAGCAGCCAAGAGGTTATAGACCATTTTGGGATCGTTCGACAGGTCCGGAGTCATCGTTTTTCATCCGAAAATTGATTTTTTGGACTGTACCAAAAATGATTCAAAATGTCAATTGGATCATGCCTCATGTTGAATAACCACTTTTTAAACCCTCACAGTGACCAAAATTGCCATTTTTACAGAGTTTTGCTTACTCAAAAGCTTCAATTTTGACCCGTTTCAGGCACAGAAATGACTTTAAACACACTTACTTTAGTTGACAAAGTCATAATTGACATCCAACAGTCATTTATAGTCAAAAGATTAAATGTTGAAATTTCATCATTATAGACCATTTTGGGATCGTTCGACAGGTCCGGAGTCATCGTTTTTCATCCGAAAATTGATTTTTTGGACTGTACCAAAAATGATTCAAAATGTCAATTGGATCATGCCTCGTGTTGAATAACCACTTTTTAAACCCTCACAGTGACCAAAATTGCCATTTTTACAGAGTTTTGCTTACTCAAAAGCTTCAATTTTGACCAATTTCAGGCACAGAAATGACTTTAAACACACTTATTTTAGTTGACAAAGTCCTAATTCACATCCAACAGTAATTTAGAGTCAAAAGATTAAATGTTAAAATTTCATCATTATAGACCATTTTGGGGTCGTTCGACAGGTCCGGAGTCATCGTTTTTCATCCGAAAATTGATTTTTGGGACTGTACCAAAAATGGTTCAAAATGTCAATTGGATCATGTTGAATAACCACTTTTTAAACCCTCACAGTGACCAAAATTGCCATTTTTACAGAGTTTTGCTTACTCAAAAGCTTCCATTTTGACCCGTTTCAGGCACAGAAATGACTTTAAACACACTTATTCTAGTTGACAAAGTCATAATTCACATCCAACAGTAATTTAGAGTCAAAAGATTAAATGTTAAAATTTCATCATTATAGACCATTTTGGGATCGTTCGACAGGTCCGGAGTCATCGTTTTTCATCCGAAAATTGATTTTTTGGACTGTACCAAAAATGATTCAAAATGTCAATTGGATCATGCCTCATGTTGAATAACCACTTTTTAAACCCTCACAGTGACCAAAATTGCCATTTTTACAGAGTTTTGCTTACTCAAAAGCTTCCATTTTGACCCGTTTCAGGCACAGAAATGACTTTAAACACACTTATTCTAGTTGACAAAGTCATAATTCACATCCAACAGTCATTTAGAGTCAAAAGATTAAATGTTAAAATTTCATCATTATAGACCATTTTGGGATCGTTCGACAGGTCCGGAGTCATCGTTTTTCATCCGAAAATTGATTTTTTGGACTGTACCAAAAATGATTCAAAATGTCAATTGGATCATGCCTCATGTTGAATAACCACTTTTTAAACCCTCACAGTGACCAAAATTGCCATTTTTACAGAGTTTTGCTTACTCAAAAGCTTCCATTTTGACCCGTTTCAGGCACAGAAATGACTTTAAACACACTTATTCTAGTTGACAAAATCACAATTCACATCCAACAGTAATTTAGAGTCAAAAGATTAAATGTTGAAATTTCATCATTATAGACCATTTTGGGAACGTTCGACAGGTCCGGAGTCATCGTTTTTCATCCGAAAATTGATTTTTTGGACTGTACCAAAAATGATTCAAAATGTCAATTGGATCATGCCTCATGTTGAATAACCACTTTTTAAACCCTCACTGTGACCAAAATTGCCATTTTTACAGAGTTTTGCTTACTCAAAAGCTTCCATTTTGACCCGTTTCAGGCACAGAAATGACTTTAAACACACTTATTCTAGTTGACAAAGTCATAATTCACATCCAACAGTAATTTAGAGTCAAAAGATTAAATGTTAAAATTTCATCATTATAGACCATTTTGGGATCGTTCAACAGGTCCGGAGTCATCGTTTTTCATCCGAAAATTGATTTTTTTGGACTGTACCAAAAATGATTCAAAATGTCAATTGGATCATGCCTCATGTTGAATAACCACTTTTTAAACCCTCACAGTGACCAAAATTGCCATTTTTACAGAGTTTTGCTTACTCAAAAGCTTCCATTTTGACCCGTTTCAGGCACAGAAATGACTTTAAACACACTTATTCTAGTTGACAAAGTCATAATTCACATCCAACAGTAATTGAGAGTCAAAAGATTAAATGTTGAAATTTCATCATTATAGACCATTTTGGGATCGTTCGACAGGTCCGGAGTCATCAGTTTTCATCCGAAAATTGATTTTTCGGACTGTACCAAAAATGATTAAAAAAATGTCAATTGGATCATGCCTCATGTTGAATAACCACTTTTTAAACCCTCACAGTGACCAAAATTGCCATTTTTACAGAGTTTTGCTTACTCAAAAGCTTCAAATTTGACCTGTTTCAGGCACAGAAATGACTTTAAACACACTTATTTTAGTTGACAAAGTCATAATTCACATCCAACAGTCATTTAGAGTCAAAAGATTAAATGTTAAAATTTCATCATTATAGACCATTTTGGGATCGTTCGACAGGTCCGGAGTCATCGTTTTTCATCCGAAAATTGATTTTTTGGACTGTACCAAAAATGATTCAAAATGTCAATTGGATCATGCCTCATGTTGAATAACCACTTTTTAAACCCTCACAGTGACCAAAATTGCCATTTTTACAGAGTTTTGCTTACTCAAAAGCTTCCATTTTGACCCGTTTCAGGCACAGAAATGACTTTAAACACACTTATTCTAGTTGACAAAGTCATAATTCACATCCAACAGTCATTTAGAATCAAAAGATTAAATGTTGAAATTTCATCATTATAGACCATTTTGGGATCATTCGACAGGTCCGGAGTCATCGTTTTTCATCCGAAAATTGATTTTTTTGGACTGTACCAAAAATGATTCAAAATGTCAATTGGATCATGCCTCATGTTGAATAACCACTTTTTCAACCCTCACAGTGACCAAAATTGCCATTTTTACAGAGTTTTGCTTACTCAAAAGCTTCAATTTTGACCCGTTTCAGGCACAGATATGACTTTAAACACACTTATTTTAGTTGACAAAGTCATAATTCACATCCAACAGTCATTTAGAGTCAAAAGATTAAATGTTGAAATTTCATCATTATAGACCATTTTGGGATCGTTCGACAGGTCCGGAGTCATCGTTTTTCATCCGAAAATTGATTTTTTGGACTGTACCAAAAATGATTCAAAATGTCAATTGGATCATGCCTCATGTTGAATAACCACTTTTTAAACCCTCACAGTGACCAAAATTGCCATTTTTACAGAGTTTTGCTTACTCAAAAGCTTCCATTTTGACCCGTTTCAGGCACAGAAATGACTTTAAACACACTTATTCTAGTTGACAAAGTCATAATTCACATCCAACAGTCATTTAGAATCAAAAGATTAAATGTTGAAATTTCATCATTATAGACCATTTTGGGATCATTCGACAGGTCCGGAGTCATCGTTTTTCATCCGAAAATTGATTTTTTTGGACTGTACCAAAAATGATTCAAAATGTCAATTGGATCATGCCTCATGTTGAATAACCACTTTTTCAACCCTCACCGTGACCAAAATTGCCATTTTTACAGAGTTTTGCTTACTCAAAAGCTTCAATTTTGACCCGTTTCAGGCACAGAAATGACTTTAAACACACTTATTTTAGTTGACAAAGTCATAATTCACATCCAACAGTCATTTAGAGTCAAAAGATTAAATGTTAAAATTTCATCATTATAGACCATTTTGGGATCGTTCGACAGGTCCGGAGTCATCGTTTTTCATCCGAAAATTGATTTTTTGGACTGTACCAAAAATGATTCAAAATGTCAATTGGATCATGCCTCATGTTGAATAACCACTTTTTAAACCCTCACAGTGACCAAAATTGCCATTTTTACAGAGTTTTGCTTACTCAAAAGCTTCCATTTTGACCCGTTTCAGGCACAGAAATGACTTTAAACACACTTATTCTAGTTGACAAAGTCATAATTCACATCCAACAGTAATTTAGAGTCAAAAGATTAAATGTTAAAATTTCATCATTATAGACCATTTTGGGATCGTTCGACAGGTCCGGAGTCATCGTTTTTCATCCGAAAATTGATTTTTTGGACTGTACCAAAAATGATTCAAAATGTCAATTGGATCATGCCTCATGTTGAATAACCACTTTTTAAACCCTCACAGTGACAAAAAATTGCCATTTTTACAGAGTTTTGCTTACTCAAAAGCTTCCATTTTGACCCGTTTCAGGCACAGAAATGACTTTAAACACACTTATTCTAGTTGACAAAGTCATAATTCACATCCAACAGTCATTTAGAGTCAAAAGATTAAATGTTAAAATTTCATCATTATAGACCATTTTGGGATCGTTCGACAGGTCCGGAGTCATCGTTTTTCATCCGAAAAGTGATTTTTGGGACTGTACCGAAAATGATTCAAAATGTCAATTGGATCATGCCTCATGTTGAATAACCACTTTTTAAACCCTCACAGTGACCAAAATTGCCATTTTTACAGAGTTTTGCTTACTCAAAAGCTTCCATTTTTACCAGTTTCAGGCACAGAAATGACTTTAAACACACTTATTCTAGTTGACAAAATCATAATTCACATCCAACAGTAATTTAGAGTCAAAAGATTAAATGTTTAAATTTCATCATTATAGACCATTTTGGGATCGTTCGACAGGTCCGGAGTCATCGTTTTTCATCCGAAAATTGATTTTTCGGACTGTACCAAAAATGATTCAAAATGTCAATTGGATCATGCCTCATGTTGAATAACCACTTTTTAAACCCTCACAGTGACCAAAATTGCCATTTTTACAGAGTTTTGCTTACTCAAAAGCTTCAATTTTGAGCCGTTTCAGGCACAGAAATGACTTTAAACACACTTATTTTAGTTGACAAAGTCCTAATTCACATCCAACAGTTATTTAGAGTCAAAAGATTAAATGTTGAAATTTCATCATTATAGACCATTTTGGGATGGTTCGACAGGTCCGGAGTCATCGTTTTTCATCTGAAAATTGATTTTTTGGACTGTACCAAAAATGATTCAAAATGTCAATTGGATCATGCCTCATGTTGAATAACCACTTTTTAAACCCTCACAGTGACCAAAATTGCCATTTTTAAAGAGTTTTGCTTACTCAAAAGCTTCAATTTTGACCCGTTTCAGGCACAGAAATGACTTTAAACACACTTATTTTAGTTGACAAAGTCCTAATTCACATCCAACAGTAATTTAGAGTTAAAAGATTAAATGTTAAAATTTCATCATTATAGACCATTTTGGGATCGTTCGACAGGTCCGGAGTCATTGTTTTTCATCCGAAAATTGATTTTTTGGACTGTACCAAAAATGATTCAAAATGTCAATTGGATCATGCCTCATGTTGAATAACCACTTTTTAAACCCTCACAGTGACCAAAATTGCCATTTTTACAGAGTTTTGCTTACTCAAAAGCTTCAATTTTGACCCGTTTCAGGCACAGAAATGACTTTAAACACACTTATTTTAGTTGACAAAGTCCTAATTCACATCCAACAGTAATTTAGAGTCAAAAGATTAAATGTTAAAATTTCATCATTATAGACCATTTTGGGATCGTTCGACAGGTCCGGAGTCATCGTTTTTCATCCGAAAATTGATTTTTTGGACTTTACCAAAAATGATTCAAAATGTCAATTGGATCATGCCTCATGTTGAATAACCACTTTTTAAACCCTCACAGTGACCAAAATTGCCATTTTTACAGAGTTTTGCTTACTCAAAAGCTTCCATTTTGACCCGTTTCAGGCACAGAAATGACTTTAAACACACTTATTCTAGTTGACAAAGTCATAATTCACATCCAACAGTAATTTAGAGTCAAAAGATTAAATGTTAAAATTTCATCATTATAGACCATTTTGGGATCGTTCGACAGGTCCGGAGTCATCGTTTTTCATCCGAAAATTGATTTTTTGGACTGTACCAAAAATGATTCAAAATGTCAATTGGATCATGCCTCATGTTGAATAATCACTTTTTAAACCCTCACAGTGACCAAAATTGCCATTTTTACAGAGTTTTGCTTACTCAAAAGCTTCCATTTTGACCCGTTTCAGGCACAGAAATGACTTTAAACACACTTATTCTAGTTGACAGAGTCATAATTCACATCCAACAGTAATTTAGAGTCAAAAGATTAAATGTTAAAATTTCATCATTATAGACCATTTTGGGATCGTTCGACAGGTCCGGAGTCATCGTTTTTCATCCGAAAATTGATTTTTTGGACTGTACCAAAAATGATTCAAAATGTCAATTGGATCATGCCTCATGTTGAATAACCACTTTTTAAACCCTCACAGTGACCAAAATTGCCATTTTTACAGAGTTTTGCTTACTCAAAAGCTTCCATTTTGACCCGTTTCAGGCACAGAAATGACTTTAAACACACTTATTCTAGTTGACAAAGTCATAATTCACATCCAACAGTCATTTAGAATCAAAAGATTAAATGTTGAAATTTCATCATTATAGACCATTTTGGGATCGTTCGACAGGTCCGGAGTCATCGTTTTTCATCCGAAAATTGATTTTTTTGGACTGTACCAAAAATGATTCAAAATGTCAATTGGATCATGCCTCATGTTGAATAACCACTTTTTCAACCCTCACAGTGACCAAAATTGCCATTTTTACAGAGTTTTGCTTACTCAAAAGCTTCCATTTTGACCCGTTTCAGGCACAGAAATGACTTTAGACACACTTATTCTAGTTGACAAAAGCATAATTCACATCCAACAGTAATTTAGAGTCAAAAGATTAAATGTTGAAATTTCATCATTATAGACCATTTTGGGACCGTTCGACAGGTCCGGAGTCATCGTTTTTCATCCGAAAATTGAGTTTTTTGGACTGTACCAAAAATGATTCAAAATGTCAATTGGATCATGCCTCATGTTGAATAACCACTTTTTAAACCCTCACAGTGACCAAAATTGCCATTTTTACAGAGTTTTGCTTACTCAAAAGCTTCCATTTTGACCCGTTTCAGGCACAGAAATGACTTTAGACACACTTATTCTAGTTGACAAAATCATAATTCACATCCAACAGTAATTTAGAGTCAAAAGATTAAATGTTGAAATTTCATCATTATAGACCATTTTGGGATCGTTCGACAGGTCCGGAGTCATCGTTTTTCATCCGAAAATTGATTTTTGGGACTGTACCAAAAATGATTCAAAATGTCAATTGGATCATGCCTCATGTTGAATAACCACTTTTTAAACCCTCACAGTGACCAAAATTGCCATTTTTACAGACTTTTGCTTACTCAAAAGCTTCAATTTTGACCTGTTTCAGGCACAGAAATGACTTTAAACACACTTATTTTAGTTGACAAAGTCATAATTCACATCCAACAGTCATTTAGAGTCAAAAGATTAAATGTTAAAATTTCATCATTATAGACAATTTTGGGATCGTTCGACAGATCCGGAGTCATCGTTTGTCATCCGAAAAATGATTTTTTGGACTGTACCAAAAATGATTCAAAATGTCAATTGGATCATGCCTCATGTTGAATAACCACTTTTTAAACCCTCACAGTGACCAAAATTGCCATTTTTACAGAGTTTTGCTTACTCAAAAGCTTCCATTGTGACCCGTTTCAGGCACAGAAATGACTTTAAACACACTTATTCTAGTTGACAAAGTCATAATTCACATCCAACAGTCATTTAGAGTCAAAAGATTAAATGTTGAAATTTCATCATTAACCCCTTTACTGCTAAGGCATTATTACTATTGCCATTTACTTTCCATTGAAATCAATGGAAAGTCCATGACGAGTTACCCTTGTCATTAGCAGCCAAGAGGTTATAGACCATTTTGGGATCGTTCGACAGGTCCGGAGTCATCGTTTTTCATCCGAAAATTGATTTTTTGGACTGTACCAAAAATGATTCAAAATGTCAATTGGATCATGCCTCATGTTGAATAACCACTTTTTAAACCCTCACAGTGACCAAAATTGCCATTTTTACAGAGTTTTGCTTACTCAAAAGCTTCAATTTTGACCCGTTTCAGGCACAGAAATGACTTTAAACACACTTACTTTAGTTGACAAAGTCATAATTCACATCCAACAGTCATTTAGCGTCAAAAGATTAAATGTTGAAATTTCATCATTATAGACCATTTTGGGATCGTTCGACAGGTCCGGAGTCATCGTTTTTCATCCGAAAATTGATTTTTTGGACTGTACCAAAAATGATTCAAAATGTCAATTGGATCATGCCTCGTGTTGAATAACCACTTTTTAAACCCTCACAGTGACCAAAATTGCCATTTTTACAGAGTTATGCTTACTCAAAAGCTTCAATTTTGACCAATTTCAGGCACAGAAATGACTTTAAACACACTTATTTTAGTTGACAAAGTCCTAATTCACATCCAACAGTGATTTAGAGTCAAAAGATTAAATGTTAAAATTTCATCATTATAACTCATTTTGGGGTCGTTCGACAGGTCCGGAGTCATCGTTTTTCATCCGAAAATTGATTTTTGGGACTGTACCAAAAATGGTTCAAAATGTCAATTGGATCATGTTGAATAACCACTTTTTAAACCCTCACAGTGACCAAAATTGCCATTTTTACAGAGTTTTGCTTACTCAAAAGCTTCCATTTTGACCCGTTTCAGGCACAGAAATGACTTTAAACACACTTATTCTAGTTGACAAAGTCATAATTCACATCCAACAGTAATTTAGAGTCAAAAGATTAAATGTTAAAATTTCATCATTATAGACCATTTTGGGATCGTTCGACAGGTCCGGAGTCATCGTTTTTCATCCGAAAATTGATTTTTTGGACTGTACCAAAAATGATTCAAAATGTCAATTGGATCATGCCTCATGTTGAATAACCACTTTTTAAACCCTCACAGTGACCAAAATTGCCATTTTTACAGAGTTTTGCTTACTCAAAAGCTTCCATTTTGACCCGTTTCAGGCACAGAAATGACTTTAAACACACTTATTCTAGTTGACAAAGTCATAATTCACATCCAACAGTCATTTAGAGTCAAAAGATTAAATGTTAAAATTTCATCATTATAGACCATTTTGGGATCGTTCGACAGGTCCGGAGTCATCGTTTTTCATCCGAAAAGTGATTTTTGGGACTGTACCGAAAATGATTCAAAATGTCAATTGGATCATGCCTCATGTTGAATAACCACTTTTTAAACCCTCACAGTGACCAAAATTGCCATTTTTACAGAGTTTTGCTTACTCAAAAGCTTCAATTTTGACCTGTTTCAGGCACAGAAATGACTTTAAACACACTTATTTTAGTTGACAAAGTCATAATTCACATCCAACAGTCATTTAGAGTCAAAAGATTAAATGTTAAAATTTCATCATTATAGACAATTTTGGGATCGTTCGACAGATCCGGAGTCATCGTTTGTCATCCGAAAAATGATTTTTTGGACTGTACCAAAAATGATTCAAAATGTCAATTGGATCATGCCTCATGTTGAATAACCACTTTTTAAACCCTCACAGTGACCAAAATTGCCATTTTTACAGAGTTTTGCTTACTCAAAAGCTTCCATTGTGACCCGTTTCAGGCACAGAAATGACTTTAAACACACTTATTCTAGTTGACAAAGTCATAATTCACATCCAACAGTCATTTAGAGTCAAAAGATTAAATGTTGAAATTTCATCATTAACCCCTTTACTGCTAAGGCATTATTACTATTGCCATTTACTTTCCATTGAAATCAATGGAAAGTCCATGACGAGTTACCCTTGTCATTAGCAGCCAAGAGGTTATAGACCATTTTGGGATCGTTCGACAGGTCCGGAGTCATCGTTTTTCATCCGAAAATTGATTTTTTGGACTGTACCAAAAATGATTCAAAATGTCAATTGGATCATGCCTCATGTTGAATAACCACTTTTTAAACCCTCACAGTGACCAAAATTGACATTTTTACAGAGTTTTGCTTACTCAAAAGCTTCAATTTTGACCCGTTTCAGGCACAGAAATGACTTTAAACACACTTACTTTAGTTGACAAAGTCATAATTCACATCCAACAGTCATTTAGAGTCAAAAGATTAAATGTTGAAATTTCATCATTATAGACCATTTTGGGATCGTTCGACAGGTCCGGAGTCATCGTTTTTCATCCGAAAATTGATTTTTTGGACTGTACCAAAAATGATTCAAAATGTCAATTGGATCATGCCTCGTGTTGAATAACCACTTTTTAAACCCTCACAGTGACCAAAATTGCCATTTTTACAGAGTTTTGCTTACTCAAAAGCTTCAATTTTGACCAATTTCAGGCACAGAAATGACTTTAAACACACTTATTTTAGTTGACAAAGTCCTAATTCACATCCAACAGTAATTTAGAGTCAAAAGATTAAATGTTAAAATTTCATCATTATAGACCATTTTGGGGTCGTTCGACAGGTCCGGAGTCATCGTTTTTCATCCGAAAATTGATTTTTGGGACTGTACCAAAAATGGTTCAAAATGTCAATTGGATCATGTTGAATAACCACTTTTTAAACCCTCACAGTGACCAAAATTGCCATTTTTACAGAGTTTTGCTTACTCAAAAGCTTCCATTTTGACCCGTTTCAGGCACAGAAATGACTTTAAACACACTTATTCTAGTTGACAAAGTCATAATTCACATCCAACAGTAATTTAGAGTCAAAAGATTAAATGTTAAAATTTCATCATTATAGACCATTTTGGGATCGTTCGACAGGTCCGGAGTCATCGTTTTTCATCCGAAAATTGATTTTTTGGACTGTACCAAAAATGATTCAAAATGTCAATTGGATCATGCCTCATGTTGAATAACCACTTTTTAAACCCTCACAGTGACCAAAATTGCCATTTTTACAGAGTTTTGCTTACTCAAAAGCTTCCATTTTGACCCGTTTCAGGCACAGAAATGACTTTAAACACACTTATTCTAGTTGACAAAGTCATAATTCACATCCAACAGTCATTTAGAGTCAAAAGATTAAATGTTGAAATTTCATCATTATAGACCATTTTGGGATGGTTCGACAGGTCCGGAGTCATCGTTTTTCATCCGAAAATTGATTTTTTGGACTGTACCAAAAATGATTCAAAATGTCAATTGGATCATGCCTCATGTTGAATAACCACTTTTTAAACCCTCACAGTGACCAAAATTGCCATTTTTAAAGAGTTTTGCTTACTCAAAAGCTTCAATTTTGACCCGTTTCAGGCACAGAAATGACTTTAAACACACTTATTTTAGTTGACAAAGTCCTAATTCACATCCAACAGTAATTTAGAGTCAAAAGATTAAATGTTAAAATTTCATCATTATAGACCATTTTGGGATCGTTCGACAGGTCCGGAGTCATCGTTTTTCATCCGAAAATTGATTTTTTGGACTGTACCAAAAATGATTCAAAATGTCAATTGGATCATGCCTCATGTTGAATAACCACTTTTTAAACCCTCACAGTGACCAAAATTGCCATTTTTACAGAGTTTTGCTTACTCAAAAGCTTCCATTGTGACCCGTTTCAGGCACAGAAATGACTTTAAACACACTTATTCTAGTTGACAAAGTCATAATTCACATCCAACAGTCATTTAGAGTCAAAAGATTAAATGTTGAAATTTCATCATTAACCCCTTTACTGCTAAGGCATTATTACTATTGCCATTTACTTTCCATTGAAATCAATGGAAAGTCCATGACGAGTTACCCTTGTCATTAGCAGCCAAGAGGTTATAGACCATTTTGGGATCGTTCGACAGGTCCGGAGTCATCGTTTTTCATCCGAAAATTGATTTTTTGGACTGTACCAAAAATGATTCAAAATGTCAATTGGATCATGCCTCATGTTGAATAACCACTTTTTAAACCCTCACAGTGACCAAAATTGCCATTTTTACAGAGTTATGCTTACTCAAAAGCTTCAATTTTGACCAATTTCAGGCACAGAAATGACTTTAAACACACTTATTTTAGTTGACAAAGTCCTAATTCACATCCAACAGTAATTTAGAGTCAAAAGATTAAATGTTAAAATGTCATCATTATAACTCATTTTGGGGTCGTTCGACAGGTCCGGAGTCATCGTTTTTCATCCGAAAATTGATTTTTGGGACTGTACCAAAAATGGTTCAAAATGTCAATTGGATCATGTTGAATAACCACTTTTTAAACCCTCACAGTGACCAAAATTGCCATTTTTACAGAGTTTTGCTTACTCAAAAGCTTCCATTTTGACCCGTTTCAGGCACAGAAATGACTTTAAACACACTTATTCTAGTTGACAAAGTCATAATTCACATCCAACAGTAATTTAGAGTCAAAAGATTAAATGTTAAAATTTCATCATTATAGACCATTTTGGGATCGTTCGACAGGTCCGGAGTCATCGTTTTTCATCCGAAAATTGATTTTTTGGACTGTACCAAAAATGATTCAAAATGTCAATTGGATCATGCCTCATGTTGAATAACCACTTTTTAAACCCTCACAGTGACCAAAATTGCCATTTTTACAGAGTTTTGCTTACTCAAAAGCTTCCATTTTGACCCGTTTCAGGCACAGAAATGACTTTAAACACACTTATTCTAGTTGACAAAGTCATAATTCACATCCAACAGTCATTTAGAGTCAAAAGATTAAATGTTAAAATTTCATCATTATAGACAATTTTGGGATCGTTCGACAGATCCGGAGTCATCGTTTGTCATCCGAAAAATGATTTTTTGGACTGTACCAAAAATGATTCAAAATGTCAATTGGATCATGCCTCATGTTGAATAACCACTTTTTAAACCCTCACAGTGACCAAAATTGCCATTTTTACAGAGTTTTGCTTACTCAAAAGCTTCCATTGTGACCCGTTTCAGGCACAGAAATGACTTTAAACACACTTATTCTAGTTGACAAAGTCATAATTCACATCCAACAGTCATTTAGAGTCAAAAGATTAAATGTTGAAATTTCATCATTAACCCCTTTACTGCTAAGGCATTATTACTATTGCCATTTACTTTCCATTGAAATCAATGGAAAGTCCATGACGAGTTACCCTTGTCATTAGCAGCCAAGAGGTTATAGACCATTTTGGGATCGTTCGACAGGTCCGGAGTCATCGTTTTTCATCCGAAAATTGATTTTTTGGACTGTACCAAAAATGATTCAAAATGTCAATTGGATCATGCCTCATGTTGAATAACCACTTTTTAAACCCTCACAGTGACCAAAATTGCCATTTTTACAGAGTTTTGCTTACTCAAAAGCTTCAATTTTGACCCGTTTCAGGCACAGAAATGACTTTAAACACACTTACTTTAGTTGACAAAGTCATAATTCACATCCAACAGTCATTTAGAGTCAAAAGATTAAATGTTGAAATTTCATCATTATAGACCATTTTGGGATCGTTCGACAGGTCCGGAGTCATCGTTTTTCATCCGAAAATTGATTTTTTGGACTGTACCAAAAATGATTCAAAATGTCAATTGGATCATGCCTCGTGTTGAATAACCACTTTTTAAACCCTCACAGTGACCAAAATTGCCATTTTTACAGAGTTTTGCTTACTCAAAAGCTTCAATTTTGACCAATTTCAGGCACAGAAATGACTTTAAACACACTTATTTTAGTTGACAAAGTCCTAATTCACATCCAACAGTAATTTAGAGTCAAAAGATTAAATGTTAAAATTTCATCATTATAGACCATTTTGGGGTCGTTCGACAGGTCCGGAGTCATCGTTTTTCATCCGAAAATTGATTTTTGGGACTGTACCAAAAATGGTTCAAAATGTCAATTGGATCATGTTGAATAACCACTTTTTAAACCCTCACAGTGACCAAAATTGCCATTTTTACAGAGTTTTGCTTACTCAAAAGCTTCCATTTTGACCCGTTTCAGGCACAGAAATGACTTTAAACACACTTATTCTAGTTGACAAAGTCATAATTCACATCCAACAGTAATTTAGAGTCAAAAGATTAAATGTTAAAATTTCATCATTATAGACCATTTTGGGATCGTTCGACAGGTCCGGAGTCATCGTTTTTCATCCGAAAATTGATTTTTTGGACTGTACCAAAAATGATTCAAAATGTCAATTGGATCATGCCTCATGTTGAATAACCACTTTTTAAACCCTCACAGTGACCAAAATTGCCATTTTTACAGAGTTTTGCTTACTCAAAAGCTTCCATTTTGACCCGTTTCAGGCACAGAAATGACTTTAAACACACTTATTCTAGTTGACAAAGTCATAATTCACATCCAACAGTCATTTAGAGTCAAAAGATTAAATGTTAAAATTTCATCATTATAGACCATTTTGGGATCGTTCGACAGGTCCGGAGTCATCGTTTTTCATCCGAAAAGTGATTTTTGGGACTGTACCGAAAATGATTCAAAATGTCAATTGGATCATGCCTCATGTTGAATAACCACTTTTTAAACCCTCACAGTGACCAAAATTGCCATTTTTACAGAGTTTTGCTTACTCAAAAGCTTCCATTTTGACCAGTTTCAGGCACAGAAATGACTTTAAACACACTTATTCTAGTTGACAAAATCATAATTCACATCCAACAGTAATTTAGAGTCAAAAGATTAAATGTTTAAATTTCATCATTATAGACCATTTTGGGATCGTTCGACAGGTCCGGAGTCATCGTTTTTCATCCGAAAATTGATTTTTGGGACTGTACCGAAAATGATTCAAAATGTCAATTGGATCATGCCTCATGTTGAATAACCACTTTTTAAACCCTCACAGTGACCAAAATTGCCATTTTTACAGAGTTTTGCTTACTCAAAAGCTTCAATTTTGAGCCGTTTCAGGCACAGAAATGACTTTAAACACACTTATTTTAGTTGACAAAGTCCTAATTCACATCCAACAGTTATTTAGAGTCAAAAGATTAAATGTTGAAATTTCATCATTATAGACCATTTTGGGATGGTTCGACAGGTCCGGAGTCATCGTTTTTCATCCGAAAATTGATTTTTTGGACTGTACCAAAAATGATTCAAAATGTCAATTGGATCATGCCTCATGTTGAATAACCACTTTTTAAACCCTCACAGTGACCAAAATTGCCATTTTTAAAGAGTTTTGCTTACTCAAAAGCTTCAATTTTGACCCGTTTCAGGCACAGAAATGACTTTAAACACACTTATTCTAGTTGACAAAATCATAATTCACATCCAACAGTAATTTAGAGTCAAAAGATTAAATGTTTAAATTTCATCATTATAGACCATTTTGGGATCGTTCGACAGGTCCGGAGTCATCGTTTTTCATCCGAAAATTGATTTTTGGGACTGTACCGAAAATGATTCAAAATGTCAATTGGATCATGCCTCATGTTGAATAACCACTTTTTAAACCCTCACAGTGACCAAAATTGCCATTTTTACAGAGTTTTGCTTACTCAAAAGCTTCAATTTTGAGCCGTTTCAGGCACAGAAATGACTTTAAACACACTTATTTTAGTTGACAAAGTCCTAATTCACATCCAACAGTTATTTAGAGTCAAAAGATTAAATGTTGAAATTTCATCATTATAGACCATTTTGGGATGGTTCGACAGGTCCGGAGTCATCGTTTTTCATCCGAAAAGTGATTTTTGGGACTGTACCGAAAATGATTCAAAATGTCAATTGGATCATGCCTCATGTTGAATAACCACTTTTTAAACCCTCACAGTGACCAAAATTGCCATTTTTACAGAGTTTTGCTTACTCAAAAGCTTCCATTTTGACCAGTTTCAGGCACAGAAATGACTTTAAACACACTTATTCTAGTTGACAAAATCATAATTCACATCCAACAGTAATTTAGAGTCAAAAGATTAAATGTTTAAATTTCATCATTATAGACCATTTTGGGATCGTTCGACAGGTCCGGAGTCATCGTTTTTCATCCGAAAAGTGATTTTTGGGACTGTACCGAAAATGATTCAAAATGTCAATTGGATCATGCCTCATGTTGAATAACCACTTTTTAAACCCTCACAGTGACCAAAATTGCCATTTTTACAGAGTTTTGCTTACTCAAAAGCTTCAATTTTGAGCCGTTTCAGGCACAGAAATGACTTTAAACACACTTATTTTAGTTGACAAAGTCCTAATTCACATCCAACAGTTATTTAGAGTCAAAAGATTAAATGTTGAAATTTCATCATTATAGACCATTTTGGGATGGTTCGACAGGTCCGGAGTCATCGTTTTTCATCCGAAAATTGATTTTTTGGACTGTACCAAAAATGATTCAAAATGTCAATTGGATCATGCCTCATGTTGAATAACCACTTTTTAAACCCTCACAGTGACCAAAATTGCCATTTTTAAAGAGTTTTGCTTACTCAAAAGCTTCAATTTTGACCCGTTTCAGGCACAGAAATGACTTTAAACACACTTATTTTAGTTGACAAAGTCCTAATTCACATCCAACAGTAATTTAGAGTCAAAAGATTAAATGTTAAAATTTCATCATTATAGACCATTTTGGGATCGTTCGACAGGTCCGGAGTCATTGTTTTTCATCCGAAAATTGATTTTTTGGACTGTACCAAAAATGATTCAAAATGTCAATTGGATCATGCCTCATGTTGAATAACCACTTTTTAAACCCTCACAGTGACCAAAATTGCCATTTTTACAGAGTTTTGCTTACTCAAAAGCTTCAATTTTGACCCGTTTCAGGCACAGAAATGACTTTAAACACACTTACTTTAGTTGACAAAGTCATAATTCACATCCAACAGTCATTTAGAGTCAAAAGATTAAATGTTGAAATTTCATCATTATAGACCATTTTGGGATCGTTCGACAGGTCCGGAGTCATCGTTTTTCATCCGAAAATTGATTTTTTGGACTGTACCAAAAATGATTCAAAATGTCAATTGGATCATGCCTCATGTTGAATAACCACTTTTTAAACCCTCACAGTGACCAAAATTGCCATTTTTACAGAGTTTTGCTTACTCAAAAGCTTCCATTTTGACCCGTTTCAGGCACAGAAATGACTTTAAACACACTTATTCTAGTTGACAAAGTCATAATTCACATCCAACAGTCATTTAGATTCAAAAGATTAAATGTTGAAATTTCATCATTATAGACTATTTTGGGATTGTTCGACAGGTCCGGAGTCATCGTTTTTCATCCGAAAATTGATTTTTTGGACTGTACCAAAAATGATTCAAAATGTCAATTGGATCATGCCTCATGTTGAATAACCACTTTTTAAACCCTCACAGTGACCAAAATTGCAATTTTTACAGAGTTTTGCTTACTCAAAAGCTTCAATTTTGACCCGTTTCAGGCACAGAAATGACTTTAAACACACTTATTTTAGTTGACAAAGTCCTAATTCACATCCAACAGTAATTTAGAGTCAAAAGATTAAATGTTAAAATTTCATCATTATAGACCATTTTGGGATCGTTCGACAGGTCCGGAGTTATCGTTTTTCATCCGAAAATTGATTTTTTGGACTGTACCAAAAATGATTCAAAATGTCAATTGGATCATGCCTCATGTTGAATAACCACTTTTTAAACCCTCACAGTGACCAAAATTGCCATTTTTACAGAGTTTTGCTTACTCAAAAGCTTCCATTTTGACCCGTTTCAGGCACAGAAATGACTTTAAACACACTTATTCTAGTTGACAAAGTCATAATTCACATCCAACAGTAATTTAGAGTCAAAAGATTAAATGTTAGAATTTCATCATTATAGACCATTTTGGGATCGTTCGACAGGTCCGGAGTCATCGTTTTTCATCCGAAAATTGATTTTTTGGACTGTACCAAAAATGATTCAAAATGTCAATTGGATCATGCCTCATGTTGAATAACCACTTTTTAAACCCTCACAGTGACCAAAATTGCCATTTTTACAGAGTTTTGCTTACTCAAAAGCTTCAATTTTGACCCGTTTCAGGCACAGAAATGACTTTAAACACACTTACTTTAGTTGACAAAGTCATAATTCACATCCAACAGTCATTTAGCGTCAAAAGATTAAATGTTGAAATTTCATCATTATAGACCATTTTGGGATCGTTCGACAGGTCCGGAGTCATCGTTTTTCATCCGAAAATTGATTTTTTGGACTGTACCAAAAATGATTCAAAATGTCAATTGGATCATGCCTCATGTTGAATAACCACTTTTTAAACCCTCACAGTGACCAAAATTGCCATTTTTACAGAGTTTTGCTTACTCAAAAGCTTCCATTTTGACCCGTTTCAGGCACAGAAATGACTTTAAACACACTTATTCTAGTTGACAAAGTCATAATTCACATCCAACAGTAATTTAGAGTCAAAAGATTAAATGTTAAAATTTCATCATTATAGACCATTTTGGGATCGTTCGACAGGTCCGGAGTCATCGTTTTTCATCCGAAAATTGATTTTTTGGACTGTACCAAAAATGGTTCAAAATGTCAATTGGATCATGTTGAATAACCACTTTTTAAACCCTCACAGTGACCAAAATTGCCATTTTTACAGAGTTTTGCTTACTCAAAAGCTTCCATTTTGACCCGTTTCAGGCACAGAAATGACTTTAAACACACTTATTCTAGTTGACAAAGTCATAATTCACATCCAACAGTAATTTAGAGTCAAAAGATTAAATGTTAAAATTTCATCATTATAGACCATTTTGGGATCGTTCGACAGGTCCGGAGTCATCGTTTTTCATCCGAAAATTGATTTTTTGGACTGTACCAAAAATGATTCAAAATGTCAATTGGATCATGCCTCATGTTGAATAACCACTTTTTCAACCCTCACAGTGACCAAAATTGCCATTTTTACAGAGTTTTGCTTACTCAAAAGCTTCCATTTTGACCCGTTTCAGGCACAGAAATGACTTTGGACACACTTATTCTAGTTGACAAAATCATAATTCACATCCAACAGTAATTTAGAGTCAAAAGATTAAATGTTGAAATTTCATCATTATAGACCATTTTGGGACCGTTCGACAGGTCCGGAGTCATCGTTTTTCATCCGAAAATTGATTTTTTGGACTGTACCAAAAATGATTCAAAATGTCAATTGGATCATGCCTCATGTTGAATAACCACTTTTTAAACCCTCACAGTGACCAAAATTGCCATTTTTACAGAGTTTTGCTTACTCAAAAGCTTCCATTTTGACCCGTTTCAGGCACAGAAATGACTTTAAACACACTTATTCTAGTTGACAAAGTCATAATTCACATCCAACAGTAATTTAGAGTCAAAAGATTAAATGTTAAAATTTCATCATTATAGACCATTTTGGGATCGTTCGACAGGTCCGGAGTCATCGTTTTTCATCCGAAAATTGATTTTTTGGACTGTACCAAAAATGATTCAAAATGTCAATTGGATCATGCCTCATGTTGAATAACCACTTTTTAAACCCTCACAGTGACCAAAATTGCCATTTTTACAGAGTTTTGCTTACTCAAAAGCTTCCATTTTGACCCGTTTCAGGCACAGAAATGACTTTAAACACACTTATTCTAGTTGACAAAGTCATAATTCACATCCAACAGTCATTTAGAGTCAAAAGATTAAATGTTAAAATTTCATCATTATAGACCATTTTGGGATCGTTCGACAGTCATCGTTTTTCATCCGAAAAGTGATTTTTGGGACTGTACCGAAAATGATTCAAAATGTCAATTGGATCATGCCTCATGTTGAATAACCACTTTTTAAACCCTCACAGTGACCAAAATTGCCATTTTTACAGAGTTTTGCTTACTCAAAAGCTTCCATTTTGACCTCATGTTGAATAACCACTTTTTAAACCCTCACAGTGACCAAAATTGCCATTTTTACAGAGTTTTGCTTACTCAAAAGCTTCAATTTTGACCCGTTTCAGGCACAGAAATGACTTTAAACACACTTACTTTAGTTGACAAAGTCATAATTCACATCCAACAGTCATTTAGAGTCAAAAGATTAAATGTTGAAATTTCATCATTATAGACCATTTTGGGATCGTTCGACAGGTCCGGAGTCATCGTTTTTCATCCGAAAATTGATTTTTTGGACTGTACCAAAAATGATTCAAAATGTCAATTGGATCATGCCTCATGTTGAATAACCACTTTTTAAACCCTCACAGTGACCAAAATTGCCATTTTTACAGAGTTTTGCTTACTCAAAAGCTTCCATTTTGACCCGTTTCAGGCACAGAAATGACTTTAAACACACTTATTCTAGTTGACAAAGTCATAATTCACATCCAACAGTCATTTAGATTCAAAAGATTAAATGTTGAAATTTCATCATTATAGACCATTTTGGGATCGTTCGACAGGTCCGGAGTTATCGTTTTTCATCCGAAAATTGATTTTTTGGACTGTACCAAAAATGATTCAAAATGTCAATTGGATCATGCCTCATGTTGAATAACCACTTTTTAAACCCTCACAGTGACCAAAATTGCCATTTTTACAGAGTTTTGCTTACTCAAAAGCTTCCATTTTGACCCGTTTCAGGCACAGAAATGACTTTAAACACACTTATTCTAGTTGACAAAGTCATAATTCACATCCAACAGTAATTTAGAGTCAAAAGATTAAATGTTAGAATTTCATCATTATAGACCATTTTGGGATCGTTCGACAGGTCCGGAGTCATCGTTTTTCATCCGAAAATTGATTTTTTGGACTGTACCAAAAATGATTCAAAATGTCAATTGGATCATGCCTCATGTTGAATAACCACTTTTTAAACCCTCACAGTGACCAAAATTGCCATTTTTACAGAGTTTTGCTTACTCAAAAGCTTCCATTTTGACCCGTTTCAGGCACAGAAATGACTTTAAACACACTTATTCTAGTTGACAAAGTCATAATTCACATCCAACAGTAATTTAGAGTCAAAAGATTAAATGTTAAAATTTCATCATTATAGACCATTTTGGGATCGTTCGACAGGTCCGGAGTCATCGTTTTTCATCCGAAAATTGATTTTTTGGACTGTACCAAAAATGATTCAAAATGTCAATTGGATCATGCCTCATGTTGAATAACCACTTTTTAAACCCTCACAGTGACCAAAATTGCCATTTTTACAGAGTTTTGCTTACTCAAAAGCTTCCATTTTGACCCGTTTCAGGCACAGAAATGACTTTAAACACACTTATTCTAGTTGACAAAGTCATAATTCACATCCAACAGTCATTTAGAGTCAAAAGATTAAATGTTAAAATTTCATCATTATAGACCATTTTGGGATCGTTCGACAGGTCCGGAGTCATCGTTTTTCATCCGAAAAGTGATTTTTGGGACTGTACCGAAAATGATTCAAAATGTCAATTGGATCATGCCTCATGTTGAATAACCACTTTTTAAACCCTCACAGTGACCAAAATTGCCATTTTTACAGAGTTTTGCTTACTCAAAAGCTTCCATTTTGACCAGTTTCAGGCACAGAAATGACTTTAAACACACTTATTCTAGTTGACAAAATCATAATTCACATCCAACAGTAATTTAGAGTCAAAAGATTAAATGTTTAAATTTCATCATTATAGACCATTTTGGGATCGTTCGACAGGTCCGGAGTCATCGTTTTTCATCCGAAAATTGATTTTTTGGACTGTACCAAAAATGATTCAAAATGTCAATTGGATCATGCCTCATGTTGAATAACCACTTTTTCAACCCTCACAGTGACCAAAATTGCCATTTTTACAGAGTTTTGCTTACTCAAAAGCTTCCATTTTGACCCGTTTCAGGCACAGAAATGACTTTGGACACACTTATTCTAGTTGACAAAATCATAATTCACATCCAACAGTAATTTAGAGTCAAAAGATTAAATGTTGAAATTTCATCATTATAGACCATTTTGGGACCGTTCGACAGGTCCGGAGTCATCGTTTTTCATCCGAAAATTGATTTTTTGGACTGTACCAAAAATGATTCAAAATGTCAATTGGATCATGCCTCATGTTGAATAACCACTATTTAAACCCTCACAGTGACCAAAATTGCCATTTTTACAGAGTTTTGCTTACTCAAAAGCTTCAATTTTGACCCGTTTCAGGCACAGACATGACTTTAAACACACTTACTTTAGTTGACAAAGTCATAATTCACATCCAACAGTCATTTAGAGTCAAAAGATTAAATGTTGAAATTTCATCATTATAGACCATTTTGGGATCGTTCGACAGGTCCGGAGTCATCGTTTTTCATCCGAAAATTGATTTTTTGGACTGTACCAAAAATGATTCAAAATGTCAATTGGATCATGCCTCATGTTGAATAACCACTTTTTAAACCCTCACAGTGACCAAAATTGCCATTTTTACAGAGTTTTGCTTACTCAAAAGCTTCCATTTTGACCCGTTTCAGGCACAGAAATGACTTTAAACACACTTATTCTAGTTGACAAAGTCATAATTCACATCCAACAGTCATTTAGATTCAAAAGATTAAATGTTGAAATTTCATCATTATAGACCATTTTGGGATCGTTCGACAGGTCCGGAGTTATCGTTTTTCATCCGAAAATTGATTTTTTGGACTGTACCAAAAATGATTCAAAATGTCAATTGGATCATGCCTCATGTTGAATAACCACTTTTTAAACCCTCACAGTGACCAAAATTGCAATTTTTACAGAGTTTTGCTTACTCAAAAGCTTCAATTTTGACCCGTTTCAGGCACAGAAATGACTTTAAACACACTTATTTTAGTTGACAAAGTCCTAATTCACATCCAACAGTAATTTAGAGTCAAAAGATTAAATGTTAAAATTTCATAATTATAGACCATTTTGGGATCGTTCGACAGGTCCGGAGTTATCGTTTTTCATCCGAAAATTGATTTTTTGGACTGTACCAAAAATGATTCAAAATGTCAATTGGATCATGCCTCATGTTGAATAACCACTTTTTAAACCCTCACAGTGACCAAAATTGCCATTTTTACAGAGTTTTGCTTACTCAAAAGCTTCCATTTTGACCCGTTTCAGGCACAGAAATGACTTTAAACACACTTATTCTAGTTGACAAAGTCATAATTCACATCCAACAGTAATTTAGAGTCAAAAGATTAAATGTTAGAATTTCATCATTATAGACCATTTTGGGATCGTTCGACAGGTCCGGAGTCATCGTTTTTCATCCGAAAATTGATTTTTTGGACTGTACCAAAAATGATTCAAAATGTCAATTGGATCATGCCTCATGTTGAATAACCACTTTTTAAACCCTCACAGTGACCAAAATTGCCATTTTTACAGAGTTTTGCTTACTCAAAAGCTTCCATTTTGACCCGTTTCAGGCACAGAAATGACTTTAAACACACTTATTCTAGTTGACAGAGTCATAATTCACATCCAACAGTAATTTAGAGTCAAAAGATTAAATGTTAAAATTTCATCATTATAGACCATTTTGGGATCGTTCGACAGGTCCGGAGTCATCGTTTTTCATCCGAAAATTGATTTTTTGGACTGTACCAAAAATGATTCAAAATGTCAATTGGATCATGCCTCATGTTGAATAACCACTTTTTCAACCCTCACAGTGACCAAAATTGCCATTTTTACAGAGTTTTGCTTACTCAAAAGCTTCAATTTTGACCCGTTTCAGGCACAGAAATGACTTTAAACACACTTATTCTAGTTGACAAAGTCATAATTCACATCCAACAGTCATTTAGAATCAAAAGATTAAATGTTGAAATTTCATCATTATAGACCATTTTGGGATCGTTCGACAGGTCCGGAGTCATCGTTTTTCATCCGAAAATTGATTTTTTTGGACTGTACCAAAAATGATTCAAAATGTCAATTGGATCATGCCTCATGTTGAATAACCACTTTTTCAACCCTCACAGTGACCAAAATTGCCATTTTTACAGAGTTTTGCTTACTCAAAAGCTTCCATTTTGACCCGTTTCAGGCACAGAAATGACTTTGGACACACTTATTCTAGTTGACAAAATCATAATTCACATCCAACAGTAATTTAGAGTCAAAAGATTAAATGTTGAAATTTCATCATTATAGACCATTTTGGGACCGTTCGACAGGTCCGGAGTCATCGTTTTTCATCCGAAAATTGATTTTTTGGACTGTACCAAAAATGATTCAAAATGTCAATTGGATCATGCCTCATGTTGAATAACCACTTTTTAAACCCTCACAGTGACCAAAATTGCCATTTTTACAGAGTTTTGCTTACTCAAAAGCTTCCATTTTGACCCGTTTCAGGCACAGAAATGACTTTAGACACACTTATTCTAGTTGACAAAATCATAATTCACATCCAACAGTAATTTAGAGTCAAAAGATTAAATGTTGAAATTTCATCATTATAGACCATTTTGGGATCGTTCGACAGGTCCGGAGTCATCGTTTTTCATCCGAAAATTGATTTTTTGGACTGTACCAAAAATGATTCAAAATGTCAATTGGATCATGCCTCATGTTGAATAACCACTTTTTAAACCCTCACAGTGACCAAAATTGCCATTTTTACAGAGTTTTGCTTACTCAAAAGCTTCCATTTTGACCCGTTTCAGGCACAGAAATGACTTTAAACACACTTATTCTAGTTGACAAAGTCATAATTCACATCCAACAGTCATTTAGAGTCAAAAGATTAAATGTTGAAATTTCATCATTATAGACCATTTTGGGATCGTTCGACAGGTCCGGAGTCATCGTTTTTCATCCGAAAATTGATTTTTGGGACTGTACCAAAAATGATTCAAAATGTCAATTGGATCATGCCTCATGTTGAATAACCACTTTTTAAACCCTCACAGTGACCAAAATTGCCATTTTTACAGACTTTTGCTTACTCAAAAGCTTCAATTTTGACCTGTTTCAGGCACAGAAATGACTTTAAACACACTTATTTTAGTTGACAAAGTCATAATTCACATCCAACAGTCATTTAGAGTCAAAAGATTAAATGTTGAAATTTCATCATTATAGACCATTTTGGGATCGTTCGACAGGTCCGGAGTCATCGTTTTTCATCCGAAAATTGATTTTTTGGACTGTACCAAAAATGATTCAAAATGTCAATTGGATCATGCCTCATGTTGAATAACCACTTTTTCAACCCTCACAGTGACCAAAATTGCCATTTTTACAGAGTTTTGCTTACTCAAAAGCTTCAATTTTGACCCGTTTCAGGCACAGAAATGACTTTAAACACACTTATTTTAGTTGACAAAGTCATAATTCATATCCAACAGTCATTTAGAGTCAAAAGATTAAATGTTGAAATTTCATAATTATAGACCATTTTGGGATGGTTCGACAGGTCCGGAGTCATCGTTTTTCATCCGAAAATTGATTTTTTGGACTGTACCAAAAATGATTCAAAATGTCGATTGGATCATGCCTCATGTTGAATAACCACTTTTTAAACCCTCACAGTGACCAAAATTGCCATTTTTACAGAGTTTTGCTTACTCAAAAGCTTCAATTTTGACCCGTTTCAGGCACAGAAATGACTTTAAACACACTTACTTTAGTTGACAAAGTCATAATTCACATCCAACAGTCATTTAGAGTCAAAAGATTAAATGTTGAAATTTCATCATTATAGACCATTTTGGGATCGTTCGACAGGTCCGGAGTCATCGTTTTTCATCCGAAAATTGATTTTTTGGACTGTACCAAAAATGATTCAAAATGTCAATTGGATCATGCCTCGTGTTGAATAACCACTTTTTAAACCCTCACAGTGACCAAAATTGCCATTTTTACAGAGTTTTGCTTACTCAAAAGCTTCAATTTTGACCAATTTCAGGCACAGAAATGACTTTAAACACACTTATTTTAGTTGACAAAGTCCTAATTCACATCCAACAGTAATTTAGAGTCAAAAGATTAAATGTTAAAATGTCATCATTATAGACCATTTTGGGGTCGTTCGACAGGTCCGGAGTCATCGTTTTTCATCCGAAAATTGATTTTTGGGACTGTACCAAAAATGGTTCAAAATGTCAATTGGATCATGTTGAATAACCACTTTTTAAACCCTCACAGTGACCAAAATTGCCATTTTTACAGAGTTTTGCTTACTCAAAAGCTTCCATTTTGACCCGTTTCAGGCACAGAAATGACTTTAAACACACTTATTCTAGTTGACAAAGTCATAATTCACATCCAACAGTAATTTAGAGTCAAAAGATTAAATGTTAAAATTTCATCATTATAGACCATTTTGGGATCGTTCGACAGGTCCGGAGTCATCGTTTTTCATCCGAAAATTGATTTTTTGGACTGTACCAAAAATGATTCAAAATGTCAATTGGATCATGCCTCATGTTGAATAACCACTTTTTAAACCCTCACAGTGACCAAAATTGCAATTTCTACAGAGTTTTGCTTACTCAAAAGCTTCAATTTTGACCCGTTTCAGGCACAGAAATGACTTTAAACACACTTATTTTAGTTGACAAAGTCCTAATTCACATCCAACAGTAATTTAGAGTCAAAAGATTAAATGCTAAAATTTCATCATTATAGACCATTTTGGGATCGTTCGACAGGTCCGGAGTCATCGTTTTTCATCCGAAAATTGATTTTTTGGACTGTACCAAAAATGATTCAAAATGTCAATTGGATCATGCCTCATGTTGAATAACCACTTTTTCAACCCTCACAGTGACCAAAATTGCCATTTTTACAGAGTTTTGCTTACTCAAAAGCTTCCATTTTGACCCGTTTCAGGCACAGAAATGACTTTGGACACACTTATTCTAGTTGACAAAATCATAATTCACATCCAACAGTAATTTAGAGTCAAAAGATTAAATGTTGAAATTTCATCATTATAGACCATTTTGGGACCGTTCGACAGGTCCGGAGTCATCGTTTTTCATCCGAAAATTGATTTTTTGGACTGTACCAAAAATGATTCAAAATGTCAATTGGATCATGCCTCATGTTGAATAACCACTTTTTAAACCCTCACAGTGACCAAAATTGCCATTTTTACAGAGTTTTGCTTACTCAAAAGCTTCCATTTTGACCCGTTTCAGGCACAGAAATGACTTTAGACACACTTATTCTAGTTGACAAAATCATAATTCACATCCAACAGTAATTTAGAGTCAAAAGATTAAATGTTGAAATTTCATCATTATAGACCATTTTGGGATCGTTCGACAGGTCCGGAGTCATCGTTTTTCATCCGAAAATTGATTTTTTGGACTGTACCAAAAATGATTCAAAATGTCAATTGGATCATGCCTCATGTTGAATAACCACTTTTTAAACCCTCACAGTGACCAAAATTGCCATTTTTACAGAGTTTTGCTTACTCAAAAGCTTCCATTTTGACCCGTTTCAGGCACAGAAATGACTTTAAACACACTTATTCTAGTTGACAAAGTCATAATTCACATCCAACAGTCATTTAGAGTCAAAAGATTAAATGTTGAAATTTCATCATTATAGACCATTTTGGGATCGTTCGACAGGTCCGGAGTCATCGTTTTTCATCCGAAAATTGATTTTTGGGACTGTACCAAAAATGATTCAAAATGTCAATTGGATCATGCCTCATGTTGAATAACCACTTTTTAAACCCTCACAGTGACCAAAATTGCCATTTTTACAGACTTTTGCTTACTCAAAAGCTTCAATTTTGACCTGTTTCAGGCACAGAAATGACTTTAAACACACTTATTTTAGTTGACAAAGTCATAATTCACATCCAACAGTCATTTAGAGTCAAAAGATTAAATGTTGAAATTTCATCATTATAGACCATTTTGGGATCGTTCGACAGGTCCGGAGTCATCGTTTTTCATCCGAAAATTGATTTTTTGGACTGTACCAAAAATGATTCAAAATGTCAATTGGATCATGCCTCATGTTGAATAACCACTTTTTCAACCCTCACAGTGACCAAAATTGCCATTTCTACAGAGTTTTGCTTACTCAAAAGCTTCAATTTTGACCCGTTTCAGGCACAGAAATGACTTTAAACACACTTATTTTAGTTGACAAAGTCATAATTCATATCCAACAGTCATTTAGAGTCAAAAGATTAAATGTTGAAATTTCATAATTATAGACCATTTTGGGATGGTTCGACAGGTCCGGAGTCATCGTTTTTCATCCGAAAATTGATTTTTTGGACTGTACCAAAAATGATTCAAAATGTCAATTGGATCATGCCTCATGTTGAATAACCACTTTTTAAACCCTCACAGTGACCAAAATTGCCATTTTTACAGAGTTTTGCTTACTCAAAAGCTTCAATTTTGACCCGTTTCAGGCACAGAAATGACTTTAAACACACTTACTTTAGTTGACAAAGTCATAATTCACATCCAACAGTCATTTAGAGTCAAAAGATTAAATGTTGAAATTTCATCATTATAGACCATTTTGGGATCGTTCGACAGGTCCGGAGTCATCGTTTTTCATCCGAAAATTGATTTTTTGGACTGTACCAAAAATGATTCAAAATGTCAATTGGATCATGCCTCGTGTTGAATAACCACTTTTTAAACCCTCACAGTGACCAAAATTGCCATTTTTACAGAGTTTTGCTTACTCAAAAGCTTCAATTTTGACCAATTTCAGGCACAGAAATGACTTTAAACACACTTATTTTAGTTGACAAAGTCCTAATTCACATCCAACAGTAATTTAGAGTCAAAAGATTAAATGTTAAAATGTCATCATTATAGACCATTTTGGGGTCGTTCGACAGGTCCGGAGTCATCGTTTTTCATCCGAAAATTGATTTTTGGGACTGTACCAAAAATGGTTCAAAATGTCAATTGGATCATGTTGAATAACCACTTTTTAAACCCTCACAGTGACCAAAATTGCCATTTTTACAGAGTTTTGCTTACTCAAAAGCTTCCATTTTGACCCGTTTCAGGCACAGAAATGACTTTAAACACACTTATTCTAGTTGACAAAGTCATAATTCACATCCAACAGTAATTTAGAGTCAAAAGATTAAATGTTAAAATTTCATCATTATAGACCATTTTGGGATCGTTCGACAGGTCCGGAGTCATCGTTTTTCATCCGAAAATTGATTTTTTGGACTGTACCAAAAATGATTCAAAATGTCAATTGGATCATGCCTCATGTTGAATAACCACTTTTTAAACCCTCACAGTGACCAAAATTGCAATTTCTACAGAGTTTTGCTTACTCAAAAGCTTCAATTTTGACCCGTTTCAGGCACAGAAATGACTTTAAACACACTTATTTTAGTTGACAAAGTCCTAATTCACATCCAACAGTAATTTAGAGTCAAAAGATTAAATGCTAAAATTTCATCATTATAGACCATTTTGGGATCGTTCGACAGGTCCGGAGTCATCGTTTTTCATCCGAAAATTGATTTTTTGGACTGTACCAAAAATGATTCAAAATGTCAATTGGATCATGCCTCATGTTGAATAACCACTTTTTAAACCCTCACAGTGACCAAAATTGCCATTTTTACAGAGTTTTGCTTACTCAAAAGCTTCAATTTTGACCCGTTTCAGGCACAGAAATGACTTTAAACACACTTATTTCAGTTGACAAATTCCTAATTCACATCCAACAGTAATTTATAGTCAAAAGAATAAATGTTAACATTTCATCATTATAGACCATTTTGGGATCGTTCGACAGGTCCGGAGTCATCGTTTTTCATCCGAAAATTGATTTTTTGGACTGTACCAAAAATGATTCAAAATGTCAATTGGATCATGCCTCATGTTGAATAACCACTTTTTAAACCCTCACAGTGACCAAAATTGCCATTTTTACAGAGTTTTGCTTACTCAAAAGCTTCCATTTTGACCCGTTTCAGGCACAGAAATGACTTTAAACACACTTATTCTAGTTGACAAAGTCATAATTCACATCCAACAGTCATTTAGAGTCAAAAGATTAAATGTTGAAATTTCATCATTATAGACCATTTTGGGATCGTTCGACAGGTCCGGAGTCATCGTTTTTCATCCGAAAATTGATTTTTGGGACTGTACCAAAAATGATTCAAAATGTCAATTGGATCATGCCTCATGTTGAATAACCACTTTTTAAACCCTCACAGTGACCAAAATTGCCATTTTTACAGACTTTTGCTTACTCAAAAGCTTCAATTTTGACCTGTTTCAGGCACAGAAATGACTTTAAACACACTTATTTTAGTTGACAAAGTCATAATTCACATCCAACAGTCATTTAGAGTCAAAAGATTAAATGTTGAAATTTCATCATTATAGACCATTTTGGGATCGTTCGACAGGTCCGGAGTCATCGTTTTTCATCCGAAAATTGATTTTTTGGACTGTACCAAAAATGATTCAAAATGTCAATTGGATCATGCCTCATGTTGAATAACCACTTTTTCAACCCTCACAGTGACCAAAATTGCCATTTTTACAGAGTTTTGCTTACTCAAAAGCTTCAATTTTGACCCGTTTCAGGCACAGAAATGACTTTAAACACACTTATTTTAGTTGACAAAGTCATAATTCATATCCAACAGTCATTTAGAGTCAAAAGATTAAATGTTGAAATTTCATAATTATAGACCATTTTGGGATGGTTCGACAGGTCCGGAGTCATCGTTTTTCATCCGAAAATTGATTTTTTGGACTGTACCAAAAATGATTCAAAATGTCGATTGGATCATGCCTCATGTTGAATAACCACTTTTTAAACCCTCACAGTGACCAAAATTGCCATTTTTACAGAGTTTTGCTTACTCAAAAGCTTCAATTTTGACCCGTTTCAGGCACAGAAATGACTTTAAACACACTTACTTTAGTTGACAAAGTCATAATTCACATCCAACAGTCATTTAGAGTCAAAAGATTAAATGTTGAAATTTCATCATTATAGACCATTTTGGGATCGTTCGACAGGTCCGGAGTCATCGTTTTTCATCCGAAAATTGATTTTTTGGACTGTACCAAAAATGATTCAAAATGTCAATTGGATCATGCCTCGTGTTGAATAACCACTTTTTAAACCCTCACAGTGACCAAAATTGCCATTTTTACAGAGTTTTGCTTACTCAAAAGCTTCAATTTTGACCAATTTCAGGCACAGAAATGACTTTAAACACACTTATTTTAGTTGACAAAGTCCTAATTCACATCCAACAGTAATTTAGAGTCAAAAGATTAAATGTTAAAATGTCATCATTATAGACCATTTTGGGGTCGTTCGACAGGTCCGGAGTCATCGTTTTTCATCCGAAAATTGATTTTTGGGACTGTACCAAAAATGGTTCAAAATGTCAATTGGATCATGTTGAATAACCACTTTTTAAACCCTCACAGTGACCAAAATTGCCATTTTTACAGAGTTTTGCTTACTCAAAAGCTTCCATTTTGACCCGTTTCAGGCACAGAAATGACTTTAAACACACTTATTCTAGTTGACAAAGTCATAATTCACATCCAACAGTAATTTAGAGTCAAAAGATTAAATGTTAAAATTTCATCATTATAGACCATTTTGGGATCGTTCGACAGGTCCGGAGTCATCGTTTTTCATCCGAAAATTGATTTTTTGGACTGTACCAAAAATGATTCAAAATGTCAATTGGATCATGCCTCATGTTGAATAACCACTTTTTAAACCCTCACAGTGACCAAAATTGCAATTTCTACAGAGTTTTGCTTACTCAAAAGCTTCAATTTTGACCCGTTTCAGGCACAGAAATGACTTTAAACACACTTATTTTAGTTGACAAAGTCCTAATTCACATCCAACAGTAATTTAGAGTCAAAAGATTAAATGCTAAAATTTCATCATTATAGACCATTTTGGGATCGTTCGACAGGTCCGGAGTCATCGTTTTTCATCCGAAAATTGATTTTTTGGACTGTACCAAAAATGATTCAAAATGTCAATTGGATCATGCCTCATGTTGAATAACCACTTTTTCAACCCTCACAGTGACCAAAATTGCCATTTTTACAGAGTTTTGCTTACTCAAAAGCTTCCATTTTGACCCGTTTCAGGCACAGAAATGACTTTGGACACACTTATTCTAGTTGACAAAATCATAATTCACATCCAACAGTAATTTAGAGTCAAAAGATTAAATGTTGAAATTTCATCATTATAGACCATTTTGGGACCGTTCGACAGGTCCGGAGTCATCGTTTTTCATCCGAAAATTGATTTTTTGGACTGTACCAAAAATGATTCAAAATGTCAATTGGATCATGCCTCATGTTGAATAACCACTTTTTAAACCCTCACAGTGACCAAAATTGCCATTTTTACAGAGTTTTGCTTACTCAAAAGCTTCCATTTTGACCCGTTTCAGGCACAGAAATGACTTTAGACACACTTATTCTAGTTGACAAAATCATAATTCACATCCAACAGTAATTTAGAGTCAAAAGATTAAATGTTGAAATTTCATCATTATAGACCATTTTGGGATCGTTCGACAGGTCCGGAGTCATCGTTTTTCATCCGAAAATTGATTTTTTGGACTGTACCAAAAATGATTCAAAATGTCAATTGGATCATGCCTCATGTTGAATAACCACTTTTTAAACCCTCACAGTGACCAAAATTGCCATTTTTACAGAGTTTTGCTTACTCAAAAGCTTCCATTTTGACCCGTTTCAGGCACAGAAATGACTTTAAACACACTTATTCTAGTTGACAAAGTCATAATTCACATCCAACAGTCATTTAGAGTCAAAAGATTAAATGTTGAAATTTCATCATTATAGACCATTTTGGGATCGTTCGACAGGTCCGGAGTCATCGTTTTTCATCCGAAAATTGATTTTTGGGACTGTACCAAAAATGATTCAAAATGTCAATTGGATCATGCCTCATGTTGAATAACCACTTTTTAAACCCTCACAGTGACCAAAATTGCCATTTTTACAGACTTTTGCTTACTCAAAAGCTTCAATTTTGACCTGTTTCAGGCACAGAAATGACTTTAAACACACTTATTTTAGTTGACAAAGTCATAATTCACATCCAACAGTCATTTAGAGTCAAAAGATTAAATGTTGAAATTTCATCATTATAGACCATTTTGGGATCGTTCGACAGGTCCGGAGTCATCGTTTTTCATCCGAAAATTGATTTTTTGGACTGTACCAAAAATGATTCAAAATGTCAATTGGATCATGCCTCATGTTGAATAACCACTTTTTCAACCCTCACAGTGACCAAAATTGCCATTTTTACAGAGTTTTGCTTACTCAAAAGCTTCAATTTTGACCCGTTTCAGGCACAGAAATGACTTTAAACACACTTATTTTAGTTGACAAAGTCATAATTCATATCCAACAGTCATTTAGAGTCAAAAGATTAAATGTTGAAATTTCATAATTATAGACCATTTTGGGATGGTTCGACAGGTCCGGAGTCATCGTTTTTCATCCGAAAATTGATTTTTTGGACTGTACCAAAAATGATTCAAAATGTCAATTGGATCATGCCTCATGTTGAATAACCACTTTTTAAACCCTCACAGTGACCAAAATTGCCATTTTTACAGAGTTTTGCTTACTCAAAAGCTTCAATTTTGACCCGTTTCAGGCACAGAAATGACTTTAAACACACTTACTTTAGTTGACAAAGTCATAATTCACATCCAACAGTCATTTAGAGTCAAAAGATTAAATGTTTAAATTTCATCATTATAGACCATTTTGGGATCGTTCGACAGGTCCGGAGTCATCGTTTTTCATCCGAAAATTGATTTTTCGGACTGTATCAAAAATGATTCAAAATGTCAATTGGATCATGCCTCATGTTGAATAACCACTTTTTAAACCCTCACAGTGACCAAAATTGCCATTTTTACAGAGTTTTGCTTACTCAAAAGCTTCAATTTTGAGCCGTTTCAGGCACAGAAATGACTTTAAACACACTTATTTTAGTTGACAAAGTCCTAATTCACATCCAACAGTTATTTAGAGTCAAAAGATTAAATGTTGAAATTTCATCATTATAGACCATTTTGGGATCGTTCGACAGGTCCGGAGTCATCGTTTTTCATCCGAAAATTGATTTTTTGGACTGTACCAAAAATGATTCAAAATGTCAATTGGATCATGCCTCATGTTGAATAACCACTATTTAAACCCTCACAGTGACCAAAATTGCCATTTTTACAGAGTTTTGCTTACTCAAAAGCTTCAATTTTGACCCGTTTCAGGCACAGAAATGACTTTAAACACACTTACTTTAGTTGACAAAGTCATAATTCACATCCAACAGTCATTTAGAGTCAAAAGATTAAATGTTGAAATTTCATCATTATAGACCATTTTGGGATCGTTCGACAGGTCCGGAGTCATCGTTTTTCATCCGAAAATTGATTTTTTGGACTGTACCAAAAATGATTCAAAATGTCAATTGGATCATGCCTCATGTTGAATAACCACTTTTTAAACCCTCACAGTGACCAAAATTGCCATTTTTACAGAGTTTTGCTTACTCAAAAGCTTCCATTTTGACCCGTTTCAGGCACAGAAATGACTTTAAACACACTTATTCTAGTTGACAAAGTCATAATTCACATCCAACAGTCATTTAGATTCAAAAGATTAAATGTTGAAATTTCATCATTATAGACCATTTTGGGATCGTTCGACAGGTCCGGAGTTATCGTTTTTCATCCGAAAATTGATTTTTTAGACTGTACCAAAAATGATTCAAAATGTCAATTGGATCATGCCTCATGTTGAATAACCACTTTTTAAACCCTCACAGTGACCAAAATTGCAATTTTTACAGAGTTTTGCTTACTCAAAAGCTTCAATTTTGACCCGTTTCAGGCACAGAAATGACTTTAAACACACTTATTTTAGTTGACAAAGTCCTAATTCACATCCAACAGTAATTTAGAGTCAAAAGATTAAATGTTAAAATTTCATCATTATAGACCATTTTGGGATCGTTCGACAGGTCCGGAGTTATCGTTTTTCATCCGAAAATTGATTTTTTGGACTGTACCAAAAATGATTCAAAATGTCAATTGGATCATGCCTCATGTTGAATAACCACTTTTTAAACCCTCACAGTGACCAAAATTGCCATTTTTACAGAGTTTTGCTTACTCAAAAGCTTCCATTTTGACCCGTTTCAGGCACAGAAATGACTTTAAACACACTTATTCTAGTTGACAAAGTCATAATTCACATCCAACAGTAATTTAGAGTCAAAAGATTAAATGTTAGAATTTCATCATTATAGACCATTTTGGGATCGTTCGACAGGTCCGGAGTCATCGTTTTTCATCCGAAAATTGATTTTTTGGACTGTACCAAAAATGATTCAAAATGTCAATTGGATCATGCCTCATGTTGAATAACCACTTTTTAAACCCTCACAGTGACCAAAATTGCCATTTTTACAGAGTTTTGCTTACTCAAAAGCTTCCATTTTGACCCGTTTCAGGCACAGAAATGACTTTAAACACACTTATTCTAGTTGACAGAGTCATAATTCACATCCAACAGTAATTTAGAGTCAAAAGATTAAATGTTAAAATTTCATCATTATAGACCATTTTGGGATCGTTCGACAGGTCCGGAGTCATCGTTTTTCATCCGAAAATTGATTTTTTGGACTGTACCAAAAATGATTCAAAATGTCAATTGGATCATGCCTCATGTTGAATAACCACTTTTTCAACCCTCACAGTGACCAAAATTGCCATTTTTACAGAGTTTTGCTTACTCAAAAGCTTCAATTTTGACCCGTTTCAGGCACAGAAATGACTTTAAACACACTTATTCTAGTTGACAAAGTCATAATTCACATCCAACAGTCATTTAGAATCAAAAGATTAAATGTTGAAATTTCATCATTATAGACCATTTTGGGATCGTTCGACAGGTCCGGAGTCATCGTTTTTCATCCGAAAATTGATTTTTTTGGACTGTACCAAAAATGATTCAAAATGTCAATTGGATCATGCCTCATGTTGAATAACCACTTTTTCAACCCTCACAGTGACCAAAATTGCCATTTTTACAGAGTTTTGCTTACTCAAAAGCTTCCATTTTGACCCGTTTCAGGCACAGAAATGACTTTGGACACACTTATTCTAGTTGACAAAATCATAATTCACATCCAACAGTAATTTAGAGTCAAAAGATTAAATGTTGAAATTTCATCATTATAGACCATTTTGGGACCGTTCGACAGGTCCGGAGTCATCGTTTTTCATCCGAAAATTGATTTTTTGGACTGTACCAAAAATGATTCAAAATGTCAATTGGATCATGCCTCATGTTGAATAACCACTTTTTAAACCCTCACAGTGACCAAAATTGCCATTTTTACAGAGTTTTGCTTACTCAAAAGCTTCCATTTTGACCCGTTTCAGGCACAGAAATGACTTTAGACACACTTATTCTAGTTGACAAAATCATAATTCACATCCAACAGTAATTTAGAGTCAAAAGATTAAATGTTGAAATTTCATCATTATAGACCATTTTGGGATCGTTCGACAGGTCCGGAGTCATCGTTTTTCATCCGAAAATTGATTTTTTGGACTGTACCAAAAATGATTCAAAATGTCAATTGGATCAAACCTCATGTTGAATAACCACTTTTTAAACCCTCACAGTGACCAAAATTGCCATTTTTACAGAGTTTTGCTTACTCAAAAGCTTCCATTTTGACCCGTTTCAGGCACAGAAATGACTTTAAACACACTTATTCTAGTTGACAAAGTCATAATTCACATCCAACAGTCATTTAGAGTCAAAAGATTAAATGTTGAAATTTCATCATTATAGACCATTTTGGGATCGTTCGACAGGTCCGGAGTCATCGTTTTTCATCCGAAAATTGATTTTTGGGACTGTACCAAAAATGATTCAAAATGTCAATTGGATCATGCCTCATGTTGAATAACCACTTTTTAAACCCTCACAGTGACCAAAATTGCCATTTTTACAGACTTTTGCTTACTCAAAAGCTTCAATTTTGACCTGTTTCAGGCACAGAAATGACTTTAAACACACTTATTTTAGTTGACAAAGTCATAATTCACATCCAACAGTCATTTAGAGTCAAAAGATTAAATGTTGAAATTTCATCATTATAGACCATTTTGGGATCGTTCGACAGGTCCGGAGTCATCGTTTTTCATCCGAAAATTGATTTTTTGGACTGTACCAAAAATGATTCAAAATGTCAATTGGATCATGCCTCATGTTGAATAACCACTTTTTCAACCCTCACAGTGACCAAAATTGCCATTTTTACAGAGTTTTGCTTACTCAAAAGCTTCAATTTTGACCCGTTTCAGGCACAGAAATGACTTTAAACACACTTATTTTAGTTGACAAAGTCATAATTCATATCCAACAGTCATTTAGAGTCAAAAGATTAAATGTTGAAATTTCATAATTATAGACCATTTTGGGATGGTTCGACAGGTCCGGAGTCATCGTTTTTCATCCGAAAATTGATTTTTTGGACTGTACCAAAAATGATTCAAAATGTCGATTGGATCATGCCTCATGTTGAATAACCACTTTTTAAACCCTCACAGTGACCAAAATTGCCATTTTTACAGAGTTTTGCTTACTCAAAAGCTTCAATTTTGACCCGTTTCAGGCACAGAAATGACTTTAAACACACTAACTTTAGTTGACAAAGTCATAATTCACATCCAACAGTCATTTAGAGTCAAAAGATTAAATGTTGAAATTTCATCATTATAGACCATTTTGGGATCGTTCGACAGGTCCGGAGTCATCGTTTTTCATCCGAAAATTGATTTTTTGGACTGTACCAAAAATGATTCAAAATGTCAATTGGATCATGCCTCGTGTTGAATAACCACTTTTTAAACCCTCACAGTGACCAAAATTGCCATTTTTACAGAGTTTTGCTTACTCAAAAGCTTCAATTTTGACCAATTTCAGGCACAGAAATGACTTTAAACACACTTATTTTAGTTGACAAAGTCCTAATTCACATCCAACAGTAATTTAGAGTCAAAAGATTAAATGTTAAAATGTCATCATTATAGACCATTTTGGGGTCGTTCGACAGGTCCGGAGTCATCGTTTTTCATCCGAAAATTGATTTTTGGGACTGTACCAAAAATGGTTCAAAATGTCAATTGGATCATGTTGAATAACCACTTTTTAAACCCTCACAGTGACCAAAATTGCCATTTTTACAGAGTTTTGCTTACTCAAAAGCTTCCATTTTGACCCGTTTCAGGCACAGAAATGACTTTAAACACACTTATTCTAGTTGACAAAGTCATAATTCACATCCAACAGTAATTTAGAGTCAAAAGATTAAATGTTAAAATTTCATCATTATAGACCATTTTGGGATCGTTCGACAGGTCCGGAGTCATCGTTTTTCATCCGAAAATTGATTTTTTGGACTGTACCAAAAATGATTCAAAATGTCAATTGGATCATGCCTCATGTTGAATAACCACTTTTTAAACCCTCACAGTGACCAAAATTGCAATTTCTACAGAGTTTTGCTTACTCAAAAGCTTCAATTTTGACCCGTTTCAGGCACAGAAATGACTTTAAACACACTTATTTTAGTTGACAAAGTCCTAATTCACATCCAACAGTAATTTAGAGTCAAAAGATTAAATGCTAAAATTTCATCATTATAGACCATTTTGGGATCGTTCGACAGGTCCGGAGTCATCGTTTTTCATCCGAAAATTGATTTTTTGGACTGTACCAAAAATGATTCAAAATGTCAATTGGATCATGCCTCATGTTGAATAACCACTTTTTCAACCCTCACAGTGACCAAAATTGCCATTTTTACAGAGTTTTGCTTACTCAAAAGCTTCCATTTTGACCCGTTTCAGGCACAGAAATGACTTTGGACACACTTATTCTAGTTGACAAAATCATAATTCACATCCAACAGTAATTTAGAGTCAAAAGATTAAATGTTGAAATTTCATCATTATAGACCATTTTGGGACCGTTCGACAGGTCCGGAGTCATCGTTTTTCATCCGAAAATTGATTTTTTGGACTGTACCAAAAATGATTCAAAATGTCAATTGGATCATGCCTCATGTTGAATAACCACTTTTTAAACCCTCACAGTGACCAAAATTGCCATTTTTACAGAGTTTTGCTTACTCAAAAGCTTCCATTTTGACCCGTTTCAGGCACAGAAATGACTTTAGACACACTTATTCTAGTTGACAAAATCATAATTCACATCCAACAGTAATTTAGAGTCAAAAGATTAAATGTTGAAATTTCATCATTATAGACCATTTTGGGATCGTTCGACAGGTCCGGAGTCATCGTTTTTCATCCGAAAATTGATTTTTTGGACTGTACCAAAAATGATTCAAAATGTCAATTGGATCATGCCTCATGTTGAATAACCACTTTTTAAACCCTCACAGTGACCAAAATTGCCATTTTTACAGAGTTTTGCTTACTCAAAAGCTTCCATTTTGACCCGTTTCAGGCACAGAAATGACTTTAAACACACTTATTCTAGTTGACAAAGTCATAATTCACATCCAACAGTCATTTAGAGTCAAAAGATTAAATGTTGAAATTTCATCATTATAGACCATTTTGGGATCGTTCGACAGGTCCGGAGTCATCGTTTTTCATCCGAAAATTGATTTTTGGGACTGTACCAAAAATGATTCAAAATGTCAATTGGATCATGCCTCATGTTGAATAACCACTTTTTAAACCCTCACAGTGACCAAAATTGCCATTTTTACAGACTTTTGCTTACTCAAAAGCTTCAATTTTGACCTGTTTCAGGCACAGAAATGACTTTAAACACACTTATTTTAGTTGACAAAGTCATAATTCACATCCAACAGTCATTTAGAGTCAAAAGATTAAATGTTGAAATTTCATCATTATAGACCATTTTGGGATCGTTCGACAGGTCCGGAGTCATCGTTTTTCATCCGAAAATTGATTTTTTGGACTGTACCAAAAATGATTCAAAATGTCAATTGGATCATGCCTCATGTTGAATAACCACTTTTTCAACCCTCACAGTGACCAAAATTGCCATTTTTACAGAGTTTTGCTTACTCAAAAGCTTCAATTTTGACCCGTTTCAGGCACAGAAATGACTTTAAACACACTTATTTTAGTTGACAAAGTCATAATTCATATCCAACAGTCATTTAGAGTCAAAAGATTAAATGTTGAAATTTCATAATTATAGACCATTTTGGGATGGTTCGACAGGTCCGGAGTCATCGTTTTTCATCCGAAAATTGATTTTTTGGACTGTACCAAAAATGATTCAAAATGTCAATTGGATCATGCCTCATGTTGAATAACCACTTTTTAAACCCTCACAGTGACCAAAATTGCCATTTTTACAGAGTTTTGCTTACTCAAAAGCTTCAATTTTGACCCGTTTCAGGCACAGAAATGACTTTAAACACACTTACTTTAGTTGACAAAGTCATAATTCACATCCAACAGTCATTTAGAGTCAAAAGATTAAATGTTTAAATTTCATCATTATAGACCATTTTGGGATCGTTCGACAGGTCCGGAGTCATCGTTTTTCATCCGAAAATTGATTTTTCGGACTGTATCAAAAATGATTCAAAATGTCAATTGGATCATGCCTCATGTTGAATAACCACTTTTTAAACCCTCACAGTGACCAAAATTGCCATTTTTACAGAGTTTTGCTTACTCAAAAGCTTCAATTTTGAGCCGTTTCAGGCACAGAAATGACTTTAAACACACTTATTTTAGTTGACAAAGTCCTAATTCACATCCAACAGTTATTTAGAGTCAAAAGATTAAATGTTGAAATTTCATCATTATAGACCATTTTGGGATCGTTCGACAGGTCCGGAGTCATCGTTTTTCATCCGAAAATTGATTTTTTGGACTGTACCAAAAATGATTCAAAATGTCAATTGGATCATGCCTCATGTTGAATAACCACTATTTAAACCCTCACAGTGACCAAAATTGCCATTTTTACAGAGTTTTGCTTACTCAAAAGCTTCAATTTTGACCCGTTTCAGGCACAGAAATGACTTTAAACACACTTACTTTAGTTGACAAAGTCATAATTCACATCCAAGAGTCATTTAGAGTCAAAAGATTAAATGTTGAAATTTCATCATTATAGACCATTTTGGGATCGTTCGACAGGTCCGGAGTCATCGTTTTTCATCCGAAAATTGATTTTTTGGACTGTACCAAAAATGATTCAAAATGTCAATTGGATCATGCCTCATGTTGAATAACCACTTTTTAAACCCTCACAGTGACCAAAATTGCCATTTTTACAGAGTTTTGCTTACTCAAAAGCTTCCATTTTGACCCGTTTCAGGCACAGAAATGACTTTAAACACACTTATTCTAGTTGACAAAGTCATAATTCACATCCAACAGTCATTTAGATTCAAAAGATTAAATGTTGAAATTTCATCATTATAGACCATTTTGGGATCGTTCGACAGGTCCGGAGTTATCGTTTTTCATCCGAAAATTGATTTTTTGGACTGTACCAAAAATGATTCAAAATGTCAATTGGATCATGCCTCATGTTGAATAACCACTTTTTAAACCCTCACAGTGACCAAAATTGCAATTTTTACAGAGTTTTGCTTACTCAAAAGCTTCAATTTTGACCCGTTTCAGGCACAGAAATGACTTTAAACACACTTATTTTAGTTGACAAAGTCCTAATTCACATCCAACAGTAATTTAGAGTCAAAAGATTAAATGTTAAAATTTCATCATTATAGACCATTTTGGGATCGTTCGACAGGTCCGGAGTTATCGTTTTTCATCCGAAAATTGATTTTTTGGACTGTACCAAAAATGATTCAAAATGTCAATTGGATCATGCCTCATGTTGAATAACCACTTTTTAAACCCTCACAGTGACCAAAATTGCCATTTTTACAGAGTTTTGCTTACTCAAAAGCTTCCATTTTGACCCGTTTCAGGCACAGAAATGACTTTAAACACACTTATTCTAGTTGACAAAGTCATAATTCACATCCAACAGTAATTTAGAGTCAAAAGATTAAATGTTAGAATTTCATCATTATAGACCATTTTGGGATCGTTCGACAGGTCCGGAGTCATCGTTTTTCATCCGAAAATTGATTTTTTGGACTGTACCAAAAATGATTCAAAATGTCAATTGGATCATGCCTCATGTTGAATAACCACTTTTTAAACCCTCACAGTGACCAAAATTGCCATTTTTACAGAGTTTTGCTTACTCAAAAGCTTCCATTTTGACCCGTTTCAGGCACAGAAATGACTTTAAACACACTTATTCTAGTTGACAGAGTCATAATTCACATCCAACAGTAATTTAGAGTCAAAAGATTAAATGTTAAAATTTCATCATTATAGACCATTTTGGGATCGTTCGACAGGTCCGGAGTCATCGTTTTTCATCCGAAAATTGATTTTTTGGACTGTACCAAAAATGATTCAAAATGTCAATTGGATCATGCCTCATGTTGAATAACCACTTTTTCAACCCTCACAGTGACCAAAATTGCCATTTTTACAGAGTTTTGCTTACTCAAAAGCTTCAATTTTGACCCGTTTCAGGCACAGAAATGACTTTAAACACACTTATTCTAGTTGACAAAGTCATAATTCACATCCAACAGTCATTTAGAATCAAAAGATTAAATGTTGAAATTTCATCATTATAGACCATTTTGGGATCGTTCGACAGGTCCGGAGTCATCGTTTTTCATCCGAAAATTGATTTTTTTGGACTGTACCAAAAATGATTCAAAATGTCAATTGGATCATGCCTCATGTTGAATAACCACTTTTTCAACCCTCACAGTGACCAAAATTGCCATTTTTACAGAGTTTTGCTTACTCAAAAGCTTCCATTTTGACCCGTTTCAGGCACAGAAATGACTTTGGACACACTTATTCTAGTTGACAAAATCATAATTCACATCCAACAGTAATTTAGAGTCAAAAGATTAAATGTTGAAATTTCATCATTATAGACCATTTTGGGACCGTTCGACAGGTCCGGAGTCATCGTTTTTCATCCGAAAATTGATTTTTTGGACTGTACCAAAAATGATTCAAAATGTCAATTGGATCATGCCTCATGTTGAATAACCACTTTTTAAACCCTCACAGTGACCAAAATTGCCATTTTTACAGAGTTTTGCTTACTCAAAAGCTTCCATTTTGACCCGTTTCAGGCACAGAAATGACTTTAGACACATTTATTCTAGTTGACAAAATCATAATTCACATCCAACAGTAATTTAGAGTCAAAAGATTAAATGTTGAAATTTCATCATTATAGACCATTTTGGGATCGTTCGACAGGTCCGGAGTCATCGTTTTTCATCCGAAAATTGATTTTTTGGACTGTACCAAAAATGATTCAAAATGTCAATTGGATCATGCCTCATGTTGAATAACCACTTTTTAAACCCTCACAGTGACCAAAATTGCCATTTTTACAGAGTTTTGCTTACTCAAAAGCTTCCATTTTGACCCGTTTCAGGCACAGAAATGACTTTAAACACACTTATTCTAGTTGACAAAGTCATAATTCACATCCAACAGTCATTTAGAGTCAAAAGATTAAATGTTGAAATTTCATCATTATAGACCATTTTGGGATCGTTCGACAGGTCCGGAGTCATCGTTTTTCATCCGAAAATTGATTTTTGGGACTGTACCAAAAATGATTCAAAATGTCAATTGGATCATGCCTCATGTTGAATAACCACTTTTTAAACCCTCACAGTGACCAAAATTGCCATTTTTACAGACTTTTGCTTACTCAAAAGCTTCAATTTTGACCTGTTTCAGGCACAGAAATGACTTTAAACACACTTATTTTAGTTGACAAAGTCATAATTCACATCCAACAGTCATTTAGAGTCAAAAGATTAAATGTTGAAATTTCATCATTATAGACCATTTTGGGATCGTTCGACAGGTCCGGAGTCATCGTTTTTCATCCGAAAATTGATTTTTTGGACTGTACCAAAAATGATTCAAAATGTCAATTGGATCATGCCTCATGTTGAATAACCACTTTTTCAACCCTCACAGTGACCAAAATTGCCATTTTTACAGAGTTTTGCTTACTCAAAAGCTTCAATTTTGACCCGTTTCAGGCACAGAAATGACTTTAAACACACTTATTTTAGTTGACAAAGTCATAATTCATATCCAACAGTCATTTAGAGTCAAAAGATTAAATGTTGAAATTTCATAATTATAGACCATTTTGGGATGGTTCGACAGGTCCGGAGTCATCGTTTTTCATCCGAAAATTGATTTTTTGGACTGTACCAAAAATGATTCAAAATGTCGATTGGATCATGCCTCATGTTGAATAACCACTTTTTAAACCCTCACAGTGACCAAAATTGCCATTTTTACAGAGTTTTGCTTACTCAAAAGCTTCAATTTTGACCCGTTTCAGGCACAGAAATGACTTTAAACACACTTACTTTAGTTGACAAAGTCATAATTCACATCCAACAGTCATTTAGAGTCAAAAGATTAAATGTTGAAATTTCATCATTATAGACCATTTTGGGATCGTTCGACAGGTCCGGAGTCATCGTTTTTCATCCGAAAATTGATTTTTTGGACTGTACCAAAAATGATTCAAAATGTCAATTGGATCATGCCTCGTGTTGAATAACCACTTTTTAAACCCTCACAGTGACCAAAATTGCCATTTTTACAGAGTTTTGCTTACTCAAAAGCATCAATTTTGACCAATTTCAGGCACAGAAATGACTTTAAACACACTTATTTTAGTTGACAAAGTCCTAATTCACATCCAACAGTAATTTAGAGTCAAAAGATTAAATGTTAAAATGTCATCATTATAGACCATTTTGGGGTCGTTCGACAGGTCCGGAGTCATCGTTTTTCATCCGAAAATTGATTTTTGGGACTGTACCAAAAATGGTTCAAAATGTCAATTGGATCATGTTGAATAACCACTTTTTAAACCCTCACAGTGACCAAAATTGCCATTTTTACAGAGTTTTGCTTACTCAAAAGCTTCCATTTTGACCCGTTTCAGGCACAGAAATGACTTTAAACACACTTATTCTAGTTGACAAAGTCATAATTCACATCCAACAGTAATTTAGAGTCAAAAGATTAAATGTTAAAATTTCATCATTATAGACCATTTTGGGATCGTTCGACAGGTCCGGAGTCATCGTTTTTCATCCGAAAATTGATTTTTTGGACTGTACCAAAAATGATTCAAAATGTCAATTGGATCATGCCTCATGTTGAATAACCACTTTTTAAACCCTCACAGTGACCAAAATTGCAATTTCTACAGAGTTTTGCTTACTCAAAAGCTTCAATTTTGACCCGTTTCAGGCACAGAAATGACTTTAAACACACTTATTTTAGTTGACAAAGTCCTAATTCACATCCAACAGTAATTTAGAGTCAAAAGATTAAATGCTAAAATTTCATCATTATAGACCATTTTGGGATCGTTCGACAGGTCCGGAGTCATCGTTTTTCATCCGAAAATTGATTTTTTGGACTGTACCAAAAATGATTCAAAATGTCAATTGGATCATGCCTCATGTTGAATAACCACTTTTTCAACCCTCACAGTGACCAAAATTGCCATTTTTACAGAGTTTTGCTTACTCAAAAGCTTCCATTTTGACCCGTTTCAGGCACAGAAATGACTTTGGACACACTTATTCTAGTTGACAAAATCATAATTCACATCCAACAGTAATTTAGAGTCAAAAGATTAAATGTTGAAATTTCATCATTATAGACCATTTTGGGACCGTTCGACAGGTCCGGAGTCATCGTTTTTCATCCGAAAATTGATTTTTTGGACTGTACCAAAAATGATTCAAAATGTCAATTGGATCATGCCTCATGTTGAATAACCACTTTTTAAACCCTCACAGTGACCAAAATTGCCATTTTTACAGAGTTTTGCTTACTCAAAAGCTTCCATTTTGACCCGTTTCAGGCACAGAAATGACTTTAAACACACTTATTCTAGTTGACAAAGTCATAATTCACATCCAACAGTCATTTAGAGTCAAAAGATTAAATGTTGAAATTTCATCATTATAGACCATTTTGGGATCGTTCGACAGGTCCGGAGTCATCGTTTTTCATCCGAAAATTGATTTTTGGGACTGTACCAAAAATGATTCAAAATGTCAATTGGATCATGCCTCATGTTGAATAACCACTTTTTAAACCCTCACAGTGACCAAAATTGCCATTTTTACAGACTTTTGCTTACTCAAAAGCTTCAATTTTGACCTGTTTCAGGCACAGAAATGACTTTAAACACACTTATTTTAGTTGACAAAGTCATAATTCACATCCAACAGTCATTTAGAGTCAAAAGATTAAATGTTGAAATTTCATCATTATAGACCATTTTGGGATCGTTCGACAGGTCCGGAGTCATCGTTTTTCATCCGAAAATTGATTTTTTGGACTGTACCAAAAATGATTCAAAATGTCAATTGGATCATGCCTCATGTTGAATAACCACTTTTTCAACCCTCACAGTGACCAAAATTGCCATTTTTACAGAGTTTTGCTTACTCAAAAGCTTCAATTTTGACCCGTTTCAGGCACAGAAATGACTTTAAACACACTTATTTTAGTTGACAAAGTCATAATTCATATCCAACAGTCATTTAGAGTCAAAAGATTAAATGTTGAAATTTCATAATTATAGACCATTTTGGGATGGTTCGACAGGTCCGGAGTCATCGTTTTTCATCCGAAAATTGATTTTTTGGACTGTACCAAAAATGATTCAAAATGTCAATTGGATCATGCCTCATGTTGAATAACCACTTTTTAAACCCTCACAGTGACCAAAATTGCCATTTTTACAGAGTTTTGCTTACTCAAAAGCTTCAATTTTGACCCGTTTCAGGCACAGAAATGACTTTAAACACACTTACTTTAGTTGACAAAGTCATAATTCACATCCAACAGTCATTTAGAGTCAAAAGATTAAATGTTGAAATTTCATCATTATAGACCATTTTGGGATCGTTCGACAGGTCCGGAGTCATCGTTTTTCATCCGAAAATTGATTTTTTGGACTGTACCAAAAATGATTCAAAATGTCAATTGGATCATGCCTCGTGTTGAATAACCACTTTTTAAACCCTCACAGTGACCAAAATTGCCATTTTTACAGAGTTTTGCTTACTCAAAAGCTTCAATTTTGACCAATTTCAGGCACAGAAATGACTTTAAACACACTTATTTTAGTTGACAAAGTCCTAATTCACATCCAACAGTAATTTAGAGTCAAAAGATTAAATGTTAAAATGTCATCATTATAGACCATTTTGGGGTCGTTCGACAGGTCCGGAGTCATCGTTTTTCATCCGAAAATTGATTTTTGGGACTGTACCAAAAATGGTTCAAAATGTCAATTGGATCATGTTGAATAACCACTTTTTAAACCCTCACAGTGACCAAAATTGCCATTTTTACAGAGTTTTGCTTACTCAAAAGCTTCCATTTTGACCCGTTTCAGGCACAGAAATGACTTTAAACACACTTATTCTAGTAGACAAAGTCATAATTCACATCCAACAGTAATTTAGAGTCAAAAGATTAAATGTTAAAATTTCATCATTATAGACCATTTTGGGATCGTTCGACAGGTCCGGAGTCATCGTTTTTCATCCGAAAATTGATTTTTTGGACTGTACCAAAAATGATTCAAAATGTCAATTGGATCATGCCTCATGTTGAATAACCACTTTTTAAACCCTCACAGTGACCAAAATTGCAATTTTTACAGAGTTTTGCTTACTCAAAAGCTTCAATTTTGACCCGTTTCAGGCACAGAAATGACTTTAAACACACTTATTTTAGTTGACAAAGTCCTAATTCACATCCAACAGTAATTTAGAGTCAAAAGATTAAATGTTAAAATTTCATCATTATAGACCATTTTGGGATCGTTCGACAGGTCCGGAGTCATCGTTTTTCATCCGAAAATTGATTTTTTGGACTGTACCAAAAATGATTCAAAATGTCAATTGGATCATGCCTCATGTTGAATAACCACTTTTTAAACCCTCACAGTGACCAAAATTGCCATTTTTACAGAGTTTTGCTTACTCAAAAGCTTCCATTTTGACCCGTTTCAGGCACAGAAATGACTTTAAACACACTTATTCTAGTTGACAAAGTCATAATTCACATCCAACAGTAATTTAGAGTCAAAAGATTAAATGTTAAAATTTCATCATTATAGACCATTTTGGGATCGTTCGACAGGTCCGGAGTCATCGTTTTTCATCCGAAAATTGATTTTTTGGACTGTACCAAAAATGATTCAAAATGTCAATTGGATCATGCCTCATGTTGAATAACCACTTTTTAAACCCTCACAGTGACCAAAATTGCCATTTTTACAGAGTTTTGCTTACTCAAAAGCTTCCATTTTGACCCGTTTCAGGCACAGAAATGACTTTAAACACACTTATTCTAGTTGACAGAGTCATAATTCACATCCAACAGTAATTTAGAGTCAAAAGATTAAATGTTAAAATTTCATCATTATAGACCATTTTGGGATCGTTCGACAGGTCCGGAGTCATCGTTTTTCATCCGAAAATTGATTTTTTGGACTGTACCAAAAATGATTCAAAATGTCAATTGGATCATGCCTCATGTTGAATAACCACTTTTTAAACCCTCACAGTGACCAAAATTGCCATTTTTACAGAGTTTTGCTTACTCAAAAGCTTCCATTTTGACCCGTTTCAGGCACAGAAATGACTTTAAACACACTTATTCTAGTTGACAAAGTCATAATTCACATCCAACAGTCATTTAGAATCAAAAGATTAAATGTTGAAATTTCATCATTATAGACCATTTTGGGATCGTTCGACAGGTCCGGAGTCATCGTTTTTCATCCGAAAATTGATTTTTTTGGACTGTACCAAAAATGATTCAAAATGTCAATTGGATCATGCCTCATGTTGAATAACCACTTTTTCAACCCTCACAGTGACCAAAATTGCCATTTTTACAGAGTTTTGCTTACTCAAAAGCTTCCATTTTGACCCGTTTCAGGCACAGAAATGACTTTGGACACACTTATTCTAGTTGACAAAATCATAATTCACATCCAACAGTAATTTAGAGTCAAAAGATTAAATGTTGAAATTTCATCATTATAGACCATTTTGGGACCGTTCGACAGGTCCGGAGTCATCGTTTTTCATCTGAAAATTGATTTTTTGGACTGTACCAAAAATGATTCAAAATGTCAATTGGATCATGCCTCATGTTGAATAACCACTTTTTAAACCCTCACAGTGACCAAAATTGCCATTTTTACAGAGTTTTGCTTACTCAAAAGCTTCCATTTTGACCCGTTTCAGGCACAGAAATGACTTTAGACACACTTATTCTAGTTGGCAAAATCATAATTCACATCCAACAGTAATTTAGAGTCAAAAGATTAAATGTTGAAATTTCATCATTATAGACCATTTTGGGATCGTTCGACAGGTCCGGAGTCATCGTTTTTCATCCGAAAATTGATTTTTTGGACTGTACCAAAAATGATTCAAAATGTCAATTGGATCATGCCTCATGTTGAATAACCACTTTTTAAACCCTCACAGTGACCAAAATTGCCATTTTTACAGAGTTTTGCTTACTCAAAAGCTTCCATTTTGACCCGTTTCAGGCACAGAAATGACTTTAAACACACTTATTCTAGTTGACAAAGTCATAATTCACATCCAACAGTCATTTAGAGTCAAAAGATTAAATGTTGAAATTTCATCATTATAGACCATTTTGGGATCGTTCGACAGGTCCGGAGTCATCGTTTTTCATCCGAAAATTGATTTTTGGGACTGTACCAAAAATGATTCAAAATGTCAATTGGATCATGCCTCATGTTGAATAACCACTTTTTAAACCCTCACAGTGACTAAAATTGCCATTTTTACAGACTTTTGCTTACTCAAAAGCTTGAATTTTGACCTGTTTCAGGCACAGAAATGACTTTAAACACACTTATTTTAGTTGACAAAGTCATAATTCACATCCAACAGTCATTTAGAGTCAAAAGATTAAATGTTAAAATTTCATCATTATAGACAATTTTGGGATCGTTCGACAGATCCGGAGTCATCGTTTGTCATCCGAAAAATGATTTTTTGGACTGTACCAAAAATGATTCAAAATGTCAATTGGATCATGCCTCATGTTGAATAACCACTTTTTAAACCCTCACAGTGACCAAAATTGCCATTTTTACAGAGTTTTGCTTACTCAAAAGCTTCCATTGTGACCCGTTTCAGGCACAGAAATGACTTTAAACACACTTATTCTAGTTGACAAAGTCATAATTCACATCCAACAGTCATTTAGAGTCAAAAGATTAAATGTTGAAATTTCATCATTATAGACCATTTTGGGATCGTTCGACAGGTCCGGAGTCATCGTTTTTCATCCGAAAATTGATTTTTTGGACTGTACCAAAAATGATTCAAAATGTCAATTGGATCATGCCTCATGTTGAATAACCACTTTTTCAACCCTCACAGTGACCAAAATTGCCATTTTTACAGAGTTTTGCTTACTCAAAAGCTTCCATTTTGACCTGTTTCAGGCACAGAAATGACTTTAAACACACTTATTCTAGTTGACAAAGTAATAATTCACATCCAACAGTCATTTAGAGTCAAAAGATTAAATGTTGAAATTTCATCATTATAGACCATTTTGGGATCGTTCGACAGGTCCGGAGTCATCGTTTTTCATCCGAAAATTGATTTTTGGGACTGTACCAAAAATGATTCAAAATGTCAATTGGATCATGCCTCATGTTGAATAACCACTTTTTCAACCCTCACAGTGACCAAAATTGCCATTTTTACAGAGTTTTGCTTACTCAAAAGCTTCAATTTTGACCCGTTTCAGGCACAGAAATGACTTTAAACACACTTATTTTAGTTGACAAAGTCATAATTCACATCCAACAGTCATTTAGAGTCAAAAGATTAAATGTTGAAATTTCATAATTATAGACCATTTTGGGATGGTTCGACAGGTCCGGAGTCATCGTTTTTCATCCGAAAATTGATTTTTTGGACTGTACCAAAAATGAATCAAAATGTCAATTGGATCATGCCTCATGTTGAATAACCACTTTTTAAACCCTCACAGTGACCAAAATTGCCATTTTTACAGAGTTTTGCTTACTCAAAAGCTTCAATTTTGACCCGTTTCAGGCACAGAAATGACTTTAAACACACTTATTCTAGTTGACAAAGTCATAATTCACATCCAACAGTCATTTAGAGTCAAAAGATTAAATGTTGAAATTTCATCATTATAGACCATTTTGGGATCGTTCGACAGGTCCGGAGTCATCGTTTTTCATCCGAAAATTGATTTTTGGGACTGTACCAAAAATGATTCAAAATGTCAATTGGATCATGCCTCATGTTGAATAACCACTTTTTAAACCCTCACAGTGACCAAAATTGCCATTTTTACAGACTTTTGCTTACTCAAAAGCTTCAATTTTGACCTGTTTCAGGCACAGAAATGACTTTAAACACACTTATTTTAGTTGACAAAGTCATAATTCACATCCAACAGTCATTTAGAGTCAAAAGATTAAATGTTAAAATTTCATCATTATAGACAATTTTGGGATCGTTCGACAGATCCGGAGTCATCGTTTGTCATCCGAAAAATGATTTTTTGGACTGTACCAAAAATGATTCAAAATGTCAATTGGATCATGCCTCATGTTGAATAACCACTTTTTAAACCCTCACAGTGACCAAAATTGCCATTTTTACAGAGTTTTGCTTACTCAAAAGCTTCCATTGTGACCCGTTTCAGGCACAGAAATGACTTTAAACACACTTATTCTAGTTGACAAAGTCATAATTCACATCCAACAGTCATTTAGAGTCAAAAGATTAAATGTTGAAATTTCATCATTATAGACCATTTTGGGATCGTTCGACAGGTCCGGAGTCATCGTTTTTCATCCGAAAATTGATTTTTTGGACTGTACCAAAAATGATTCAAAATGTCAATTGGATCATGCCTCATGTTGAATAACCACTTTTTAAACCCTCACAGTGACCAAAATTGCCATTTTTACAGAGTTTTGCTTACTCAAAAGCTTCCATTTTGACCCGTTTCAGGCACAGAAATGACTTTAAACACACTTATTCTAGTTGACAAAGTCATAATTCACATCCAACAGTCATTTAGAATCAAAAGATTAAATGTTGAAATTTCATCATTATAGACCATTTTGGGATCGTTCGACAGGTCCGGAGTCATCGTTTTTCATCCGAAAATTGATTTTTTTGGACTGTACCAAAAATGATTCAAAATGTCAATTGGATCATGCCTCATGTTGAATAACCACTTTTTCAACCCTCACAGTGACCAAAATTGCCATTTTTACAGAGTTTTGCTTACTCAAAAGCTTCCATTTTGACCCGTTTCAGGCACAGAAATGACTTTGGACACACTTATTCTAGTTGACAAAATCATAATTCACATCCAACAGTAATTTAGAGTCAAAAGATTAAATGTTGAAATTTCATCATTATAGACCATTTTGGGACCGTTCGACAGGTCCGGAGTCATCGTTTTTCATCTGAAAATTGATTTTTTGGACTGTACCAAAAATGATTCAAAATGTCAATTGGATCATGCCTCATGTTGAATAACCACTTTTTAAACCCTCACAGTGACCAAAATTGCCATTTTTACAGAGTTTTGCTTACTCAAAAGCTTCCATTTTGACCCGTTTCAGGCACAGAAATGACTTTAGACACACTTATTCTAGTTGGCAAAATCATAATTCACATCCAACAGTAATTTAGAGTCAAAAGATTAAATGTTGAAATTTCATCATTATAGACCATTTTGGGATCGTTCGACAGGTCCGGAGTCATCGTTTTTCATCCGAAAATTGATTTTTTGGACTGTACCAAAAATGATTCAAAATGTCAATTGGATCATGCCTCATGTTGAATAACCACTTTTTAAACCCTCACAGTGACCAAAATTGCCATTTTTACAGAGTTTTGCTTACTCAAAAGCTTCCATTTTGACCCGTTTCAGGCACAGAAATGACTTTAAACACACTTATTCTAGTTGACAAAGTCATAATTCACATCCAACAGTCATTTAGAGTCAAAAGATTAAATGTTGAAATTTCATCATTATAGACCATTTTGGGATCGTTCGACAGGTCCGGAGTCATCGTTTTTCATCCGAAAATTGATTTTTGGGACTGTACCAAAAATGATTCAAAATGTCAATTGGATCATGCCTCATGTTGAATAACCACTTTTTAAACCCTCACAGTGACTAAAATTGCCATTTTTACAGACTTTTGCTTACTCAAAAGCTTGAATTTTGACCTGTTTCAGGCACAGAAATGACTTTAAACACACTTATTTTAGTTGACAAAGTCATAATTCACATCCAACAGTCATTTAGAGTCAAAAGATTAAATGTTAAAATTTCATCATTATAGACAATTTTGGGATCGTTCGACAGATCCGGAGTCATCGTTTGTCATCCGAAAAATGATTTTTTGGACTGTACCAAAAATGATTCAAAATGTCAATTGGATCATGCCTCATGTTGAATAACCACTTTTTAAACCCTCACAGTGACCAAAATTGCCATTTTTACAGAGTTTTGCTTACTCAAAAGCTTCCATTGTGACCCGTTTCAGGCACAGAAATGACTTTAAACACACTTATTCTAGTTGACAAAGTCATAATTCACATCCAACAGTCATTTAGAGTCAAAAGATTAAATGTTGAAATTTCATCATTATAGACCATTTTGGGATCGTTCGACAGGTCCGGAGTCATCGTTTTTCATCCGAAAATTGATTTTTTGGACTGTACCAAAAATGATTCAAAATGTCAATTGGATCATGCCTCATGTTGAATAACCACTTTTTCAACCCTCACAGTGACCAAAATTGCCATTTTTACAGAGTTTTGCTTACTCAAAAGCTTCCATTTTGACCCGTTTCAGGCACAGAAATGACTTTAAACACACTTATTCTAGTTGACAAAGTCATAATTCACATCCAACAGTCATTTAGAGTCAAAAGATTAAATGTTGAAATTTCATCATTATAGACCATTTTGGGATCGTTCGACAGGTCCGGAGTCATCGTTTTTCATCCGAAAATTGATTTTTGGGACTGTACCAAAAATGATTCAAAATGTCAATTGGATCATGCCTCATGTTGAATAACCACTTTTTAAACCCTCACAGTGACCAAAATTGCCATTTTTACAGACTTTTGCTTACTCAAAAGCTTCAATTTTGACCTGTTTCAGGCACAGAAATGACTTTAAACACACTTATTTTAGTTGACAAAGTCATAATTCACATCCAACAGTCATTTAGAGTCAAAAGATTAAATGTTAAAATTTCATCATTATAGACAATTTTGGGATCGTTCGACAGATCCGGAGTCATCGTTTGTCATCCGAAAAATGATTTTTTGGACTGTACCAAAAATGATTCAAAATGTCAATTGGATCATGCCTCATGTTGAATAACCACTTTTTAAACCCTCACAGTGACCAAAATTGCCATTTTTACAGAGTTTTGCTTACTCAAAAGCTTCCATTGTGACCCGTTTCAGGCACAGAAATGACTTTAAACACACTTATTCTAGTTGACAAAGTCATAATTCACATCCAACAGTCATTTAGAGTCAAAAGATTAAATGTTGAAATTTCATCATTATAGACCATTTTGGGATCGTTCGACAGGTCCGGAGTCATCGTTTTTCATCCGAAAATTGATTTTTTGGACTGTACCAAAAATGATTCAAAATGTCAATTGGATCATGCCTCATGTTGAATAACCACTTTTTAAACCCTCACAGTGACCAAAATTGCCATTTTTACAGAGTTTTGCTTACTCAAAAGCTTCAATTTTGACCCGTTTCAGGCACAGAAATGACTTTAAACACACTTACTTTAGTTGACAAAGTCATAATTCACATCCAACAGTCATTTAGAGTCAAAAGATTAAATGTTGAAATTTCATCATTATAGACCATTTTGGGATCGTTCGACAGGTCCGGAGTCATCGTTTTTCATCCGAAAATTGATTTTTTGGACTGTACCAAAAATGATTCAAAATGTCAATTGGATCATGCCTCGTGTTGAATAACCACTTTTTAAACCCTCACAGTGACCAAAATTGCCATTTTTACAGAGTTTTGCTTACTCAAAAGCTTCAATTTTGACCAATTTCAGGCACAGAAATGACTTTAAACACACTTATTTTAGTTGACAAAGTCCTAATTCACATCCAACAGTAATTTAGAGTCAAAAGATTAAATGTTAAAATTTCATCATTATAGACCATTTTGGGGTCGTTCGACAGGTCCGGAGTCATCGTTTTTCATCCGAAAATTGATTTTTGGGACTGTACCAAAAATGGTTCAAAATGTCAATTGGATCATGTTGAATAACCACTTTTTAAACCCTCACAGTGACCAAAATTGCCATTTTTACAGAGTTTTGCTTACTCAAAAGCTTCCATTGTGACCCGTTTCAGGCACAGAAATGACTTTAAACACACTTATTCTAGTTGACAAAGTCATAATTCACATCCAACAGTCATTTAGAGTCAAAAGATTAAATGTTAAAATTTCATCATTATAGACCATTTTGGGATCGTTCGACAAGGTCCGGAGTCATCGTTTTTCATCCGAAAATTGATTTTTGGGACTGTACCAAAAATGGTTCAAAATGTCAATTGGATCATGCCTCATGTTGAATAACCACTTTTTAAACCCTCACAGTGACCAAAATTGCCATTTTTACAGAGTTTTGCTTACTCAAAAGCTTCCATTTTGACCCGTTTCAGGCACAGAAATGACTTTAGACACACTTATTCTAGTTGACAAAATCATAATTCACATCCAACAGTAATTTAGAGTCAAAAGATTAAATGTTTAAATTTCATCATTATAGACCATTTTGGGATCGTTCGACAGGTCCGGAGTCATCGTTTTTCATCCGAAAAATTGATTTTTTGGACTGTACCAAAAATGATTCAAAATGTCAATTGGATCATGCCTCATGTTGAATAACCACTTTTTAAACCCTCACAGTGACCAAAATTGCCATTTTTACAGAGTTTTGCTAACTCAAAAGCTTCCATTTTGACCCGTTTCAGGCACAGAAATGACTTTAAACACACTTATTTTAGTTGACAAATTCCTAATTCACATCCAACAGTAATTAAGAGTCAAAAGATTAAATGTTGAAATTTCATCATTATAGACCATTTTGGGATCGTTCGACAATTCCGGAGTCATCGTTTTTCATCCAAAAATTGATTTTTTGGACTGTACCAAAAATGATTCAAAATGTCAATTGGATCATGCCTCATGTTGAATAACCACTTTTTAAACCCTCACAGTGACCAAAATTGCCATTTTTACAGAGTTTTGCTTACTCAAAAGCTTCAAATTTGACCTGTTTCAGGCACAGAAATGACTTTAAACACACTTATTTTAGTTGGCAAAGTCATAATTCACATCCAACAGTCATTTAGAGTCAAAAGATTAAATGTTAAAATTTCATCATTATAGACCATTTTGGGATCGTTCGACAGGTCCGGAGTCATCGTTTTTCATCCGAAAATTGATTTTTTGGACTGTACCAAAAATGATTCAAAATGTCAATTGGATCATGCCTCATGTTGAATAACCACTTTTTAAACCCTCACAGTGACCAAAATTGCCATTTTTACAGAGTTTTGCTTACTCAAAAGCTTCCATTTTGACCCGTTTCAGGCACAGAAATGACTTTAAACACACTTATTCTAGTTGACAAAGTCATAATTCACATCCAACAGTCATTTAGAATCAAAAGATTAAATGTTGAAATTTCATCATTATAGACCATTTTGGGATGGTTCGACAGGTCCGGAGTCATCGTTTTTCATCCGAAAATTGATTTTTTTGGACTGTACCAAAAATGATTCAAAATGTCAATTGGATCATGCCTCATGTTGAATAACCACTTTTCAATCCTCACAGTGACCAAAATTGCCATTTTTACAGAGTTTTGCTTACTCAAAAGCTTCAATTTTGACCCGTTTCAGGCACAGAAATGACTTTAAACACACTTATTTTAGTTGACAAAGTCATAATTCACATCCAACAGTCATTTAGAGTCAAAAGATTAAATGTTGAAATTTCATCATTATAGACCATTTTGGGATCGTTCGACAGGTCCGGAGTCATCGTTTTTCATCCGAAAATTGATTTTTTGGACTGTACCAAAAATGATTCAAAATGTCAATTGGATCATGCCTCATGTTGAATAACCACTTTTTAAACCCTCACAGTGATCAAAGTTGCAATTTTTACAGAGTTTTGCTTACTCAAAAGCTTCAATTTTGACCCGTTTCAGGCACAGAAATGACTTTAAACACACTTATTTTAGTTGACAAAGTCCTAATTCACATCCAACAGTAATTTAGAGTCAAAAGATTAAATGTTAAAATTTCATCATTATAGGCCATTTTGGGATCGTTCGACAGGTCCGGAGTCATCGTTTTTCATCCGAAAATTGATTTTTTGGACTGTACCAAAAATGATTCAAAATGTCAATTGGATCATGCCTCATGTTGAATAACCACTTTTTAAACCCTCACAGTGACCAAAATTGCCATTTTTACAGAGTTTTGCTTACTCAAAAGCTTCCATTTTGACCCGTTTCAGGCACAGAAATGACTTTAGACACACTTATTCTAGTTGACAAAATCATAATTCACATCCAACAGTAATTTAGAGTCAAAAGATTAAATGTTTAAATTTCATCATTATAGACCATTTTGGGATCGTTCGACAGGTCCGGAGTCATCGTTTTTCATCCGAAAATTGATTTTTTGGACTGTACCAAAAATGATTCAAAATGTCAATTGGATCATGCCTCATGTTGAATAACCACTTTTTAAACCCTCACAGTGACCAAAATTGCCATTTTTACAGAGTTTTGCTTACTCAAAAGCTTCCATTTTGACCCGTTTCAGGCACAGAAATGACTTTAAACACACTTATTTTAGTTGACAAATTCCTAATTCACATCCAACAGTAATTGAGAGTCAAAAGATTAAATGTTGAAATTTCATCATTATAGACCATTTTGGGATCGTTCGACAGTTCCGGAGTCATCGTTTTTCATCCGAAAATTGATTTTTTGGACTGTACCAAAAATGATTCAAAATGTCAATTGGATCATGCCTCATGTTGAATAACCACTTTTTAAACCCTCACAGTGACCAAAATTGCCATTTTTACAGAGTTTTGCTTACTCAAAAGCTTCAAATTTGACCTGTTTCAGGCACAGAAATGACTTTAAACACACTTATTTTAGTTGGCAAAGTCATAATTCACATCCAACAGTCATTTAGAGTCAAAAGATTAAATGTTAAAATTTCATCATTATAGACCATTTTGGGATCGTTCGACAGGTCTGGAGTCATCGTTTTTCATCCGAAAATTGATTTTTTGGACTGTACCAAAAATGATTCAAAATGTCAATTGGATCATGCCTCATGTTGAATAACCACTTTTTAAACCCTCACAGTGACCAAAATTGCCATTTTTACAGAGTTTTGCTTACTCAAAAGCTTCCATTTTGACCCGTTTCAGGCACAGAAATGACTTTAAACACACTTATTCTAGTTGACAAAGTCATAATTCACATCCAACAGTCATTTAGAATCAAAAGATTAAATGTTGAAATTTCATCATTATAGACCATTTTGGGATGGTTCGACAGGTCCGGAGTCATCGTTTTTCATCCGAAAATTGATTTTTTTGGACTGTACCAAAAATGATTCAAAATGTCAATTGGATCATGCCTCATGTTGAATAACCACTTTTCAATCCTCACAGTGACCAAAATTGCCATTTTTACAGAGTTTTGCTTACTCAAAAGCTTCAATTTTGACCCGTTTCAGGCACAGAAATGACTTTAAACACACTTATTTTAGTTGACAAAGTCATAATTCACATCCAACAGTCATTTAGAGTCAAAAGATTAAATGTTGAAATTTCATCATTATAGACCATTTTGGGATCGTTCGACAGGTCCGGAGTCATCGTTTTTCATCCGAAAATTGATTTTTTGGACTGTACCCAAAATGATTCAAAATGTCAATTGGATCATGCCTCATGTTGAATAACCACTTTTTAAACCCTCACAGTGACCAAAATTGCAATTTTTACAGAGTTTTGCTTACTCAAAAGCTTCAATTTTGACCCGTTTCAGGCACAGAAATGACTTTAAACACACTTATTTTAGTTGACAAAGTCCTAATTCACATCCAACAGTAATTTAGAGTCAAAAGATTAAATGTTAAAATTTCATCATTATAGGCCATTTTGGGATCGTTCGACAGGTCCGGAGTCATCGTTTTTCATCCGAAAATTGATTTTTTGGACTGTACTAAAAATGATTCAAAATGTCAATTGGATCATGCCTCATGTTGAATAACCACTTTTTAAACCCTCACAGTGACCAAAATTGCCATTTTTACAGAGTTTTGCTTACTCAAAAGCTTCCATTTTGACCCGTTTCAGGCACAGAAATGACTTTAGACACACTTATTCTAGTTGACAAAATCACAATTCACATCCAACAGTAATTTAGAGTCAAAAGATTAAATGTTGAAATTTCATCATTATACACCATTTTGGGAACGTTCGACAGGTCCGGAGTCATCGTTTTTCATCCGAAAATTGATTTTTTGGACTGTACCAAAAATGATTCAAAATGTCAATTGGATCATGCCTCATGTTGAATAACCACTTTTTAAACCCTCACAGTGACCAAAATTGCCATTTTTACAGAGTTTTGCTTACTCAAAAGCTTCCATTTTGACCCGTTTCAGGCACAGAAATGACTTTAAACACACTTATTCTAGTTGACAAAGTCATAATTCACATCCAACAGTCATTTAGAGTCAAAAGATTAAATGTTAAAATTTCATCATTATAGACCATTTTGGGATCGTTCGACAAGGTCCGGAGTCATCGTTTTTCATCCGAAAATTGATTTTTGGGACTGTACCAAAAATGGTTCAAAATGTCAATTGGATCATGCCTCATGTTGAATAACCCCGTTTTAAACCCTCACAGTGACCAAAATTGCCATTTTTACAGAGTTTTGCTTACTCAAAAGCTTCCATTTTGACCCGTTTCAGGCACAGAAATGACTTTAGACACACTTATTCTAGTTGACAAAATCATAATTCACATCCAACAGTAATTTAGAGTCAAAAGATTAAATGTTTAAATTTCATCATTATAGACCATTTTGGGATCGTTCGACAGGTCCGGAGTCATCGTTTTTCATCCGAAAATTGATTTTTTGGACTGTACCAAAAATGATTCAAAATGTCAATTGGATCATGCCTCATGTTGAATAACCACTTTTTAAACCCTCACAGTGACCAAAATTGCCATTTTTACAGAGTTTTGCTTACTCAAAAGCTTCAAATTTGACCTGTTTCAGGCACAGAAATGACTTTAAACACACTTATTTTAGTTGACAAAGTCATAATTCACATCCAACAGTCATTTAGAGTCAAAAGATTAAATGTTAAAATTTCATCATTATAGACCATTTTGGTATCGTTCGACAGGTCCGGAGTCATCGTTTTTCATCCGAAAATTGATTTTTTGGACTGTACCAAAAATGATTCAAAATGTCAATTGGATCATGCCTCATGTTGAATAACCACTTTTTAAACCCTCACAGTGACCAAAATTGCCATTTTTACAGAGTTTTGCTTACTCAAAAGCTTCCATTTTGACCCGTTTCAGGCACAGAAATGACTTTAAACACACTTATTCTAGTTGACAAAGTCATAATTAACATCCAACAGTCATTTAGAATCAAAAGATTAAATGTTGAAATTTCATCATTATAGACCATTTTGGGATCGTTCGACAGGTCCGGAGTCATCGTTTTTCATCCGAAAATTGATTTTTTTGGACTGTACCAAAAATGATTCAAAATGTCAATTGGATCATGCCTCATGTTGAATAACCACTTTTTCAACCCTCACAGTGACCAAAATTGCCATTTTTACAGAGTTTTGCTTACTCAAAAGCTTCAATTTTGACCCGTTTCAGGCACAGAAATGACTTTAAACACACTTATTTTAGTTGACAAAGTCATAATTCACATTCAACAGTCATTTAGAGTCAAAAGATTAAATGTTGAAATTTCATCATTATAGACCATTTTGGGATCGTTCGACAGGTCCGGAGTCATCGTTTTTCATCCGAAAATTGATTTTTTGGACTGTACCAAAAATGATTCAAAATGTCAATTGGATCATGCCTCATGTTGAATAACCACTTTTTAAACCCTCACAGTGACCAAAATTGCAATTTTTACAGAGTTTTGCTTACTCAAAAGCTTCAATTTTGACCCGTTTCAGGCACAGAAATGACTTTAAACACACTTATTTTAGTTGACAAAGTCCTAATTCACATCCAACAGTAATTTAGAGTCAAAAGATTAAATGTTAAAATGTCATCATTATAGGCCATTTTGGGATCGTTCGACAGGTCCGGAGTCATCGTTTTTCATCCGAAAATTGATTTTTTGGACTGTACCAAAAATGATTCAAAATGTCAATTGGATCATGCCTCATGTTGAATAACCACTTTTTAAACCCTCACAGTGACCAAAATTGCCATTTTTACAGAGTTTTGCTTACTCAAAAGCTTCCATTTTGACCCGTTTCAGGCACAGAAATGACTTTAGACACACTTATTCTAGTTGACAAAATCACAATTCACATCCAACAGTAATTTAGAGTCAAAAGATTAAATGTTGAAATTTCATCATTATAGACCATTTTGGGAACGTTCGACAGGTCCGGAGTCATCGTTTTTCATCCGAAAATTGATTTTTTGGACTGTACCAAAAATGATTCAAAATGTCAATTGGATCATGCCTCATGTTGAATAACCACTTTTTAAACCCTCACTGTGACCAAAATTGCCATTTTTACAGAGTTTTGCTTACTCAAAAGCTTCCATTTTGACCCGTTTCAGGCACAGAAATGACTTTAAACACACTTATTCTAGTTGACAAAGTCATAATTCACATCCAACAGTAATTTAGAGTCAAAAGATTAAATGTTAAAATTTCATCATTATAGACCATTTTGGGATCGTTCAACAGGTCCGGAGTCATCGTTTTTCATCCGAAAATTGATTTTTCGGACTGTACCAAAAATGATTCAAAATGTCAATTGGATCATGCCTCATGTTGAATAACCACTTTTTAAACCCTCACAGTGACCAAAATTGCCATTTTTACAGAGTTTTGCTTACTCAAAAGCTTCCATTTTGACCCGTTTCAGGCACAGAAATGACTTTAAACACACTTATTCTAGTTGACAAAGTCATAATTCACATCCAACAGTAATTGAGAGTCAAAAGATTAAATGTTGAAATTTCATCATTATAGACCATTTTGGGATCGTTCGACAGGTCCGGAGTCATCGTTTTTCATCCGAAAATTGATTTTTCGGACTGTACCAAAAATGATTCAAAATGTCAATTGGATCATGCCTCATGTTGAATAACCACTTTTTAAACCCTCACAGTGACCAAAATTGCCATTTTTACAGAGTTTTGCTTACTCAAAAGCTTCAAATTTGACCTGTTTCAGGCACAGAAATGACTTTAAACACACTTATTTTAGTTGACAAAGTCATAATTCACATCCAACAGTCATTTAGAGTCAAAAGATTAAATGTTAAAATTTCATCATTATAGACCATTTTGGGATCGTTCGACAGGTCCGGAGTCATCGTTTTTCATCCGAAAATTGATTTTTTGGACTGTACCAAAAATGATTCAAAATGTCAATTGGATCATGCCTCATGTTGAATAACCACTTTTTAAACCCTCACAGTGACCAAAATTGCCATTTTTACAGAGTTTTGCTTACTCAAAAGCTTCCATTTTGACCCGTTTCAGGCACAGAAATGACTTTAAACACACTTATTCTAGTTGACAAAGTCATAATTCACATCCAACAGTCATTTAGAATCAAAAGATTAAATGTTGAAATTTCATCATTATAGACCATTTTGGGATCATTCGACAGGTCCGGAGTCATCGTTTTTCATCCGAAAATTGATTTTTTTGGACTGTACCAAAAATGATTCAACATGTCAATTGGATCATGCCTCATGTTGAATAACCACTTTTTCAACCCTCACTGTGACCAAAATTGCCATTTTTACAGAGTTTTGCTTACTCAAAAGCTTCCATTTTGACCCGTTTCAGGCACAGAAATGACTTTAAACACACTTATTCTAGTTGACAAAGTCATAATTCACATCCAACAGTCATTTAGAGTCAAAAGATTAAATGTTAAAATTTCATCATTATAGACCATTTTGGGATCGTTCGACAAGGTCCGGAGTCATCGTTTTTCATCCGAAAATTGATTTTTGGGACTGTACCAAAAATGGTTCAAAATGTCAATTGGATCATGCCTCATGTTGAATAACCACGTTTTAAACCCTCACAGTGACCAAAATTGCCATTTTTACAGAGTTTTGCTTACTCAAAAGCTTCCATTTTGACCCGTTTCAGGCACAGAAATGACTTTAGACACACTTATTCTAGTTGACAAAATCATAATTCACATCCAACAGTAATTTAGAGTCAAAAGATTAAATGTTTAAATTTCATCATTATAGACCATTTTGGAATCGTTCGACAGGTCCGGAGTCATCGTTTTTCATCCGAAAATTGATTTTTTGGACTGTACCAAAAATGATTCAAAATGTCAATTGGATCATGCCTCATGTTGAATAACCACTTTTTAAACCCTCACAGTGACCAAAATTGCCATTTTTACAGAGTTTTGCTTACTCAAAAGCTTCAAATTTGACCTGTTTCAGGCACAGAAATGACTTTAAACACACTTATTTTAGTTGACAAAGTCATAATTCACATCCAACAGTCATTTAGAGTCAAAAGATTAAATGTTAAAATTTCATCATTATAGACCATTTTGGTATCGTTCGACAGGTCCGGAGTCATCGTTTTTCATCCGAAAATTGATTTTTTGGACTGTACCAAAAATGATTCAAAATGTCAATTGGATCATGCCTCATGTTGAATAACCACTTTTTAAACCCTCACAGTGACCAAAATTGCCATTTTTACAGAGTTTTGCTTACTCAAAAGCTTCCATTTTGACCCGTTTCAGGCACAGAAATGACTTTAAACACACTTATTCTAGTTGACAAAGTCATAATTAACATCCAACAGTCATTTAGAATCAAAAGATTAAATGTTGAAATTTCATCATTATAGACCATTTTGGGATCGTTCGACAGGTCCGGAGTCATCGTTTTTCATCCGAAAATTGATTTTTTTGGACTGTACCAAAAATGATTCAAAATGTCAATTGGATCATGCCTCATGTTGAATAACCACTTTTTCAACCCTCACAGTGACCAAAATTGCCATTTTTACAGAGTTTTGCTTACTCAAAAGCTTCAATTTTGACCCGTTTCAGGCACAGAAATGACTTTAAACACACTTATTTTAGTTGACAAAGTCATAATTCACATCCAACAGTCATTTAGAGTCAAAAGATTAAATGTTGAAATTTCATCATTATAGACCATTTTGGGATCGTTCGACAGGTCCGGAGTCATCGTTTTTCATCCGAAAATTGATTTTTTGGACTGTACCAAAAATGATTCAAAATGTCAATTGGATCATGCCTCATGTTGAATAACCACTTTTTAAACCCTCACAGTGACCAAAATTGCAATTTTTACAGAGTTTTGCTTACTCAAAAGCTTCAATTTTGACCCGTTTCAGGCACAGAAATGACTTTAAACACACTTATTTTAGTTGACAAAGTCCTAATTCACATCCAACAGTAATTTAGAGTCAAAAGATTAAATGTTAAAATGTCATCATTATAGGCCATTTTGGGATCGTTCAACAGGTCCGGAGTCATCGTTTTTCATCCGAAAATTGATTTTTTTGGACTGTACCAAAAATGATTCAAAATGTCAATTGGATCATGCCTCATGTTGAATAACCACTTTTTAAACCCTCACAGTGACCAAAATTGCCATTTTTACAGAGTTTTGCTTACTCAAAAGCTTCCATTTTGACCCGTTTCAGGCACAGAAATGACTTTAAACACACTTATTCTAGTTGACAAAGTCATAATTCACATCCAACAGTAATTGAGAGTCAAAAGATTAAATGTTGAAATTTCATCATTATAGACCATTTTGGGATCGTTCGACAGGTCCGGAGTCATCATTTTTCATCCGAAAATTGATTTTTCGGACTGTACCAAAAATGATTCAAAATGTCAATTGGATCATGCCTCATGTTGAATAACCACTTTTTAAACCCTCACAGTGACCAAAATTGCCATTTTTACAGAGTTTTGCTTACTCAAAAGCTTCAAATTTGACCTGTTTCAGGCACAGAAATGACTTTAAACACACTTATTTTAGTTGACAAAGTCATAATTCACATCCAACAGTCATTTAGAGTCAAAAGATTAAATGTTAAAATTTCATCATTATAGACCATTTTGGGATCGTTCGACAGGTCCGGAGTCATCGTTTTTCATCCGAAAATTGATTTTTTGGACTGTACCAAAAATGATTCAAAATGTCAATTGGATCTTGCCTCATGTTGAATAACCACTTTTTAAACCCTCACAGTGACCACAATTGCCATTTGTACAGAGTTTTCCTTACTCAAAAGCTTAAATTTTGACCCGTTTCAGGCACAGAAATGACTTTAAACACACTTATTTTAGTTGACAAAGTCCTAATTCACATCCAACAGTAATTTAGAGTCAAAAGATTAAATGTTGAAATTTCATCATTATAGACCATTTTGGGATCGTTCGACAGGTCCGGAGTCATCGTTTTTCATCCGAAAATTGATTTTTGGACTGTACCAAAAATGATTCAAAATGTCAATTGGATCATGCCTCATGTTGAATAACCACTTTTTAAACCCTCACAGTGACCAAAATTGCCATTTTTACAGACTTTTGCTTACTCAAAAGCTTCAATTTTGACCTGTTTCAGGCACAGAAATGACTTTAAACACACTTATTTTAGTTGACAAAGTCATAATTCACATCCAACAGTCATTTAGAGTCAAAAGATTAAATGTTAAAATTTCATCATTATAGACAATTTTGGGATCGTTCGACAGATCCGGAGTCATCGTTTGTCATCCGAAAAATGATTTTTTGGACTGTACCAAAAATGATTCAAAATGTCAATTGGATCATGCCTCATGTTGAATAACCACTTTTTAAACCCTCACAGTGACCAAAATTGCCATTTTTACAGAGTTTTGCTTACTCAAAAGCTTCCATTGTGACCCGTTTCAGGCACAGAAATGACTTTAAACACACTTATTCTAGTTGACAAAGTCATAATTCACATCCAACAGTCATTTAGAGTCAAAAGATTAAATGTTGAAATTTCATCATTATAGACCATTTTGGGATCGTTCGACAGGTCCGGAGTCATCGTTTTTCATCCGAAAATTGATTTTTTGGACTGTACCAAAAATGATTCAAAATGTCAATTGGATCATGCCTCATGTTGAATAACCACTTTTTAAACCCTCACAGTGACCAAAATTGCCATTTTTACAGAGTTTTGCTTACTCAAAAGCTTCAATTTTGACCCGTTTCAGGCACAGAAATGACTTTAAACACACTTACTTTAGTTGACAAAGTCATAATTCACATCCAACAGTCATTTAGAGTCAAAAGATTAAATGTTGAAATTTCATCATTATAGACCATTTTGGGATCGTTCGACAGGTCCGGAGTCATCGTTTTCATCCAAAAATTGATTTTTTGGACTGTACCAAAAATGATTCAAAATGTCAATTGGATCATGCCTCGTGTTGAATAACCACTTTTTAAACCCTCACAGTGACCAAAATTGCCATTTTTACAGAGTTTTGCTTACTCAAAAGCTTCAATTTTGACCAATTTCAGGCACAGAAATGACTTTAAACACACTTATTTTAGTTGACAAAGTCCTAATTCACATCCAACAGTAATTTAGAGTCAAAAGATTAAATGTTAAAATTTCATCATTATAGACCATTTTGGGGTCGTTCGACAGGTCCGGAGTCATCGTTTTTCATCCGAAAATTGATTTTTGGGACTGTACCAAAAATGGTTCAAAATGTCAATTGGATCATGTTGAATAACCACTTTTTAAACCCTCACAGTGACCAAAATTGCCATTTTTACAGAGTTTTGCTTACTCAAAAGCTTCCATTTTGACCCGTTTCAGGCACAGAAATGACTTTAAACACACTTATTCTAGTTGACAAAGTCATAATTCACATCCAACAGTCATTTAGAGTCAAAAGATTAAATGTTAAAATTTCATCATTATAGACCATTTTGGGATCGTTCGACAAGGTCCGGAGTCATCGTTTTTCATCCGAAAATTGATTTTTGGGACTGTACCAAAAATGGTTCAAAATGTCAATTGGATCATGCCTCATGTTGAATAACCACTTTTTAAACCCTCACAGTGACCAAAATTGCCATTTTTACAGAGTTTTGCTTACTCAAAAGCTTCCATTTTGACCCGTTTCAGGCACAGAAATGACTTTAGACACACTTATTCTAGTTGACAAAATCATAATTCACATCCAACAGTAATTTAGAGTCAAAAGATTAAATGTTTAAATTTCATCATTATAGACCATTTTGGGATCGTTCGACAGGTCCGGAGTCATCGTTTTTCATCCGAAAATTGATTTTTTGGACTGTACCAAAAATGATTCAAAATGTCAATTGGATCATGCCTCATGTTGAATAACCACTTTTTAAACCCTCACAGTGACCAAAATTGCCATTTTTACAGAGTTTTGCTTACTCAAAAGCTTCCATTTTGACCCGTTTCAGGCACAGAAATGACTTTAAACACACTTATTTTAGTTGACAAATTCCTAATTCACATCCAACAGTAATTGAGAGTCAAAAGATTAAATGTTGAAATTTCATCATTATAGACCATTTTGGGATCGTTCGACAGTTCCGGAGTCATCGTTTTTCATCCGAAAATTGATTTTTTTGGACTGTACCAAAAATGATTCAAAATGTCAATTGGATCATGCCTCATGTTGAATAACCACTTTTTAAACCCTCACAGTGACCAAAATTGCCATTTTTACAGAGTTTTGCTTACTCAAAAGCTTCAAATTTGACCTGTTTCAGGCACAGAAATGACTTTAAACACACTTATTTTAGTTGGCAAAGTCATAATTCACATCCAACAGTCATTTAGAGTCAAAAGATTAAATGTTAAAATTTCATCATTATAGACCATTTTGGGATCGTTCGACAGGTCCGGAGTCATCGTTTTTCATCCGAAAATTGATTTTTTGGACTGTACCAAAAATGATTCAAAATGTCAATTGGATCATGCCTCATGTTGAATAACCACTTTTTAAACCCTCACAGTGACCAAAATTGCCATTTTTACAGAGTTTTGCTTACTCAAAAGCTTCCATTTTGACCCGTTTCAGGCACAGAAATGACTTTAAACACACTTATTCTAGTTGACAAAGTCATAATTCACATCCAACAGTCATTTAGAATCAAAAGATTAAATGTTGAAATTTCATCATTATAGACCATTTTGGGATGGTTCGACAGGTCCGGAGTCATCGTTTTTCATCCGAAAATTGATTTTTTTGGACTGTACCAAAAATGATTCAAAATGTCAATTGGATCATGCCTCATGTTGAATAACCACTTTTCAATCCTCACAGTGACCAAAATTGCCATTTTTACAGAGTTTTGCTTACTCAAAAGCTTCAATTTTGACCCGTTTCAGGCACAGAAATGACTTTAAACACACTTATTTTAGTTGACAAAGTCATAATTCACATCCAACAGTCATTTAGAGTCAAAAGATTAAATGTTGAAATTTCATCATTATAGACCATTTTGGGATCGTTCGACAGGTCCGGAGTCATCGTTTTTCATCCGAAAATTGATTTTTTGGACTGTACCCAAAATGATTCAAAATGTCAATTGGATCATGCCTCATGTTGAATAACCACTTTTTAAACCCTCACAGTGACCAAAATTGCAATTTTTACAGAGTTTTGCTTACTCAAAAGCTTCAATTTTGACCCGTTTCAGGCACAGAAATGACTTTAAACACACTTATTTTAGTTGACAAAGTCCTAATTCACATCCAACAGTAATTTAGAGTCAAAAGATTAAATGTTAAAATTTCATCATTATAGGCCATTTTGGGATCGTTCGACAGGTCCGGAGTCATCGTTTTTCATCCGAAAATTGATTTTTTGGACTGTACTAAAAATGATTCAAAATGTCAATTGGATCATGCCTCATGTTGAATAACCACTTTTTAAACCCTCACAGTGACCAAAATTGCCATTTTTACAGAGTTTTGCTTACTCAAAAGCTTCCATTTTGACCCGTTTCAGGCACAGAAATGACTTTAGACACACTTATTCTAGTTGACAAAATCACAATTCACATCCAACAGTAATTTAGAGTCAAAAGATTAAATGTTGAAATTTCATCATTATACACCATTTTGGGAACGTTCGACAGGTCCGGAGTCATCGTTTTTCATCCGAAAATTGATTTTTTGGACTGTACCAAAAATGATTCAAAATGTCAATTGGATCATGCCTCATGTTGAATAACCACTTTTTAAACCCTCACAGTGACCAAAATTGCCATTTTTACAGAGTTTTGCTTACTCAAAAGCTTCCATTTTGACCCGTTTCAGGCACAGAAATGACTTTAAACACACTTATTCTAGTTGACAAAGTCATAATTCACATCCAACAGTCATTTAGAGTCAAAAGATTAAATGTTAAAATTTCATCATTATAGACCATTTTGGGATCGTTCGACAAGGTCCGGAGTCATCGTTTTTCATCCGAAAATTGATTTTTGGGACTGTACCAAAAATGGTTCAAAATGTCAATTGGATCATGCCTCATGTTGAATAACCACGTTTTAAACCCTCACAGTGACCAAAATTGCCATTTTTACAGAGTTTTGCTTACTCAAAAGCTTCCATTTTGACCCGTTTCAGGCACAGAAATGACTTTAGACACACTTATTCTAGTTGACAAAATCATAATTCACATCCAACAGTAATTTAGAGTCAAAAGATTAAATGTTTAAATTTCATCATTATAGACCATTTTGGGATCGTTCGACAGGTCCGGAGTCATTGTTTTTCATCCGAAAATTTATTTTTTGGACTGTACCAAAAATGATTCAAAATGTCAATTGGATCATGCCTCATGTTGAATAACCACTTTTTAAACCCTCACAGTGACCAAAATTGCCATTTTTACAGAGTTTTGCTTACTCAAAAGCTTCAAATTTGACCTGTTTCAGGCACAGAAATGACTTTAAACACACTTATTTTAGTTGACAAAGTCATAATTCACATCCAACAGTCATTTAGAGTCAAAAGATTAAATGTTAAAATTTCATCATTATAGACCATTTTGGTATCGTTCGACAGGTCCGGAGTCATCGTTTTTCATCCGAAAATTGATTTTTTGGACTGTACCAAAAATGATTCAAAATGTCAATTGGATCATGCCTCATGTTGAATAACCACTTTTTAAACCCTCACAGTGACCAAAATTGCCATTTTTACAGAGTTTTGCTTACTCAAAAGCTTCCATTTTGACCCGTTTCAGGCACAGAAATGACTTTAAACACACTTATTCTAGTTGACAAAGTCATAATTAACATCCAACAGTCATTTAGAATCAAAAGATTAAATGTTGAAATTTCATCATTATAGACCATTTTGGGATCATTCGACAGGTCCGGAGTCATCGTTTTTCATCCGAAAATTGATTTTTTTGGACTGTACCAAAAATGATTCAACATGTCAATTGGATCATGCCTCATGTTGAATAACCACTTTTTCAACCCTCACTGTGACCAAAATTGCCATTTTTACAGAGTTTTGCTTACTCAAAAGCTTCCATTTTGACCCGTTTCAGGCACAGAAATGACTTTAAACACACTTATTCTAGTTGACAAAGTCATAATTCACATCCAACAGTCATTTAGAGTCAAAAGATTAAATGTTAAAATTTCATCATTATAGACCATTTTGGGATCGTTCGACAAGGTCCGGAGTCATCGTTTTTCATCCGAAAATTGATTTTTGGGACTGTACCAAAAATGGTTCAAAATGTCAATTGGATCATGCCTCATGTTGAATAACCACGTTTTAAACCCTCACAGTGACCAAAATTGCCATTTTTACAGAGTTTTGCTTACTCAAAAGCTTCCATTTTGACCCGTTTCAGGCACAGAAATGACTTTAGACACACTTATTCTAGTTGACAAAATCATAATTCACATCCAACAGTAATTTAGAGTCAAAAGATTAAATGTTTAAATTTCATCATTATAGACCATTTTGGAATCGTTCGACAGGTCCGGAGTCATCGTTTTTCATCCGAAAATTGATTTTTTGGACTGTACCAAAAATGATTCAAAATGTCAATTGGATCATGCCTCATGTTGAATAACCACTTTTTAAACCCTCACAGTGACCAAAATTGCCATTTTTACAGAGTTTTGCTTACTCAAAAGCTTCAAATTTGACCTGTTTCAGGCACAGAAATGACTTTAAACACACTTATTTTAGTTGACAAAGTCATAATTCACATCCAACAGTCATTTAGAGTCAAAAGATTAAATGTTAAAATTTCATCATTATAGACCATTTTGGTATCGTTCGACAGGTCCGGAGTCATCGTTTTTCATCCGAAAATTGATTTTTTGGACTGTACCAAAAATGATTCAAAATGTCAATTGGATCATGCCTCATGTTGAATAACCACTTTTTAAACCCTCACAGTGACCAAAATTGCCATTTTTACAGAGTTTTGCTTACTCAAAAGCTTCCATTTTGACCCGTTTCAGGCACAGAAATGACTTTAAACACACTTATTCTAGTTGACAAAGTCATAATTAACATCCAACAGTCATTTAGAATCAAAAGATTAAATGTTGAAATTTCATCATTATAGACCATTTTGGGATCGTTCGACAGGTCCGGAGTCATCGTTTTTCATCCGAAAATTGATTTTTTTGGACTGTACCAAAAATGATTCAAAATGTCAATTGGATCATGCCTCATGTTGAATAACCACTTTTTCAACCCTCACAGTGACCAAAATTGCCATTTTTACAGAGTTTTGCTTACTCAAAAGCTTCAATTTTGACCCGTTTCAGGCACAGAAATGACTTTAAACACACTTATTTTAGTTGACAAAGTCATAATTCACATTCAACAGTCATTTAGAGTCAAAAGATTAAATGTTGAAATTTCATCATTATAGACCATTTTGGGATCGTTCGACAGGTCCGGAGTCATCGTTTTTCATCCGAAAATTGATTTTTTGGACTGTACCAAAAATGATTCAAAATGTCAATTGGATCATGCCTCATGTTGAATAACCACTTTTTAAACCCTCACAGTGACCAAAATTGCAATTTTTACAGAGTTTTGCTTACTCAAAAGCTTCAATTTTGACCCGTTTCAGGCACAGAAATGACTTTAAACACACTTATTTTAGTTGACAAAGTCCTAATTCACATCCAACAGTAATTTAGAGTCAAAAGATTAAATGTTAAAATGTCATCATTATAGGCCATTTTGGGATCGTTCGACAGGTCCGGAGTCATCGTTTTTCATCCGAAAATTGATTTTTTGGACTGTACCAAAAATGATTCAAAATGTCAATTGGATCATGCCTCATGTTGAATAACCACTTTTTAAACCCTCACAGTGACCAAAATTGCCATTTTTACAGAGTTTTGCTTACTCAAAAGCTTCCATTTTGACCCGTTTCAGGCACGGAAATGACTTTAGACACACTTATTCTAGTTGACAAAATCACAATTCACATCCAACAGTAATTTAGAGTCAAAAGATTAAATGTTGAAATTTCATCATTATAGACCATTTTGGGAACGTTCGACAGGTCCGGAGTCATCGTTTTTCATCCGAAAATTGATTTTTTGGACTGTACCAAAAATGATTCAAAATGTCAATTGGATCATGCCTCATGTTGAATAACCACTTTTTAAACCCTCACTGTGACCAAAATTGCCATTTTTACAGAGTTTTGCTTACTCAAAAGCTTCCATTTTGACCCGTTTCAGGCACAGAAATGACTTTAAACACACTTATTCTAGTTGACAAAGTCATAATTCACATCCAACAGTAATTTAGAGTCAAAAGATTAAATGTTAAAATTTCATCATTATAGACCATTTTGGGATCGTTCAACAGGTCCGGAGTCATCGTTTTTCATCCGAAAATTGATTTTTTTGGACTGTACCAAAAATGATTCAAAATGTCAATTGGATCATGCCTCATGTTGAATAACCACTTTTTAAACCCTCACAGTGACCAAAATTGCCATTTTTACAGAGTTTTGCTTACTCAAAAGCTTCCATTTTGACCCGTTTCAGGCACAGAAATGACTTTAAACACACTTATTCTAGTTGACAAAGTCATAATTCACATCCAACAGTAATTGAGAGTCAAAAGATTAAATGTTGAAATTTCATCATTATAGACCATTTTGGGATCGTTCGACAGGTCCGGAGTCATCGTTTTTCATCCGAAAATTGATTTTTCGGACTGTACCAAAAATGATTCAAAATGTCAATTGGATCATGCCTCATGTTGAATAACCACTTTTTAAACCCTCACAGTGACCAAAATTGCCATTTTTACAGAGTTTTGCTTACTCAAAAGCTTCAAATTTGACCTGTTTCAGGCACAGAAATGACTTTAAACACACTTATTTTAGTTGACAAAGTCATAATTCACATCCAACAGTCATTTAGAGTCAAAAGATTAAATGTTAAAATTTCATCATTATAGACCATTTTGGGATCGTTCGACAGGTCCGGAGTCATCGTTTTTCATCCGAAAATTGATTTTTTGGACTGTACCAAAAATGATTCAAAATGTCAATTGGATCATGCCTCATGTTGAATAACCACTTTTTAAACCCTCACAGTGACCAAAATTGCCATTTTTACAGAGTTTTGCTTACTCAAAAGCTTCCATTTTGACCCGTTTCAGGCACAGAAATGACTTTAAACACACTTATTCTAGTTGACAAAGTCATAATTCACATCCAACAGTCATTTAGAATCAAAAGATTAAATGTTGAAATTTCATCATTATAGACCATTTTGGGATGGTTCGACAGGTCCGGAGTCATCGTTTTTCATCCGAAAATTGATTTTTTTGGACTGTACCAAAAATGATTCAAAATGTCAATTGGATCATGCCTCATGTTGAATAACCACTTTTCAATCCTCACAGTGACCAAAATTGCCATTTTTACAGAGTTTTGCTTACTCAAAAGCTTCAATTTTGACCCGTTTCAGGCACAGAAATGACTTTAAACACACTTATTTTAGTTGACAAAGTCATAATTCACATCCAACAGTCATTTAGAGTCAAAAGATTAAATGTTGAAATTTCATCATTATAGACCATTTTGGGATCGTTCGACAGGTCCGGAGTCATCGTTTTTCATCCGAAAATTGATTTTTTGGACTGTACCAAAAATGATTCAAAATGTCAATTGGATCATGCCTCATGTTGAATAACCACTTTTTAAACCCTCACAGTGACCAAAGTTGCAATTTTTACAGAGTTTTGCTTACTCAAAAGCTTCAATTTTGACCCGTTTCAGGCACAGAAATGACTTTAAACACACTTATTTTAGTTGACAAAGTCCTAATTCACATCCAACAGTAATTTAGAGTCAAAAGATTAAATGTTAAAATTTCATCATTATAGGCCATTTTGGGATCGTTCGACAGGTCCGGAGTCATCGTTTTTCATCCTAAAATTGATTTTTTGGACTGTACCAAAAATGATTCAAAATGTCAATTGGATCATGCCTCATGTTGAATAACCACTTTTTAAACCCTCACAGTGACCAAAATTGCCATTTTTACAGAGTTTTGCTTACTCAAAAGCTTCCATTTTGACCCGTTTCAGGCACAGAAATGACTTTAGACACACTTATTCTAGTTGACAAAGTCCTAATTCACATCCAACAGTAATTTAGAGTCAAAAGATTAAATGTTAAAATTTCATCATTATAGGCCATTTTGGGATCGTTCGACAGGTCCGGAGTCATCGTTTTTCATCCTAAAATTGATTTTTTGGACTGTACCAAAAATGATTCAAAATGTCAATTGGATCATGCCTCATGTTGAATAACCACTTTTTAAACCCTCACAGTGACCAAAATTGCCATTTTTACAGAGTTTTGCTTACTCAAAAGCTTCCATTTTGACCCGTTTCAGGCACAGAAATGACTTTAAACACACTTATTTTAGTTGACAAATTCCTAATTCACATCCAACAGTAATTGAGAGTCAAAAGATTAAATGTTGAAATTTCATCATTATAGACCATTTTGGGATCGTTCGACAGTTCCGGAGTCATCGTTTTTCATCCGAAAATTGATTTTTTGGACTGTACCAAAAATGATTCAAAATGTCAATTGGATCATGCCTCATGTTGAATAACCACTTTTTAAACCCTCACAGTGACCAAAATTGCCATTTTTACAGAGTTTTGCTTACTCAAAAGCTTCAAATTTGACCTGTTTCAGGCACAGAAATGACTTTAAACACACTTATTTTAGTTGGCAAAGTCATAATTCACATCCAACAGTCATTTAGAGTCAAAAGATTAAATGTTAAAATTTCATCATTATAGACCATTTTGGGATCGTTCGACAGGTCTGGAGTCATCGTTTTTCATCCGAAAATTGATTTTTTGGACTGTACCAAAAATGATTCAAAATGTCAATTGGATCATGCCTCATGTTGAATAACCACTTTTTAAACCCTCACAGTGACCAAAATTGCCATTTTTACAGAGTTTTGCTTACTCAAAAGCTTCCATTTTGACCCGTTTCAGGCACAGAAATGACTTTAAACACACTTATTCTAGTTGACAAAGTCATAATTCACATCCAACAGTCATTTAGAATCAAAAGATTAAATGTTGAAATTTCATCATTATAGACCATTTTGGGATGGTTCGACAGGTCCGGAGTCATCGTTTTTCATCCGAAAATTGATTTTTTTGGACTGTACCAAAAATGATTCAAAATGTCAATTGGATCATGCCTCATGTTGAATAACCACTTTTCAATCCTCACAGTGACCAAAATTGCCATTTTTACAGAGTTTTGCTTACTCAAAAGCTTCAATTTTGACCCGTTTCAGGCACAGAAATGACTTTAAACACACTTATTTTAGTTGACAAAGTCATAATTCACATCCAACAGTCATTTAGAGTCAAAAGATTAAATGTTGAAATTTCATCATTATAGACCATTTTGGGATCGTTCGACAGGTCCGGAGTCATCGTTTTTCATCCGAAAATTGATTTTTTGGACTGTACCCAAAATGATTCAAAATGTCAATTGGATCATGCCTCATGTTGAATAACCACTTTTTAAACCCTCACAGTGACCAAAATTGCCATTTTTACAGAGTTTTGCTTACTCAAAAGCTTCAATTTTGACCCGTTTCAGGCACAGAAATGACTTTAAACACACTTATTTTAGTTGACAAAGTCCTAATTCACATCCAACAGTAATTTAGAGTCAAAAGATTAAATGTTAAAATTTCATCATTATAGGCCATTTTGGGATCGTTCGACAGGTCCGGAGTCATCGTTTTTCATCCGAAAATTGATTTTTTGGACTGTACTAAAAATGATTCAAAATGTCAATTGGATCATGCCTCATGTTGAATAACCACTTTTTAAACCCTCACAGTGACCAAAATTGCCATTTTTACAGAGTTTTGCTTACTCAAAAGCTTCCATTTTGACCCGTTTCAGGCACAGAAATGACTTTAGACACACTTATTCTAGTTGACAAAATCACAATTCACATCCAACAGTAATTTAGAGTCAAAAGATTAAATGTTGAAATTTCATCATTATACACCATTTTGGGAACGTTCGACAGGTCCGGAGTCATCGTTTTTCATCCGAAAATTGATTTTTTGGACTGTACCAAAAATGATTCAAAATGTCAATTGGATCATGCCTCATGTTGAATAACCACTTTTTAAACCCTCACAGTGACCAAAATTGCCATTTTTACAGAGTTTTGCTTACTCAAAAGCTTCCATTTTGACCCGTTTCAGGCACAGAAATGACTTTAAACACACTTATTCTAGTTGACAAAGTCATAATTCACATCCAACAGTCATTTAGAGTCAAAAGATTAAATGTTAAAATTTCATCATTATAGACCATTTTGGGATCGTTCGACAAGGTCCGGAGTCATCGTTTTTCATCCGAAAATTGATTTTTGGGACTGTACCAAAAATGGTTCAAAATGTCAATTGGATCATGCCTCATGTTGAATAACCACGTTTTAAACCCTCACAGTGACCAAAATTGCCATTTTTACAGAGTTTTGCTTACTCAAAAGCTTCCATTTTGACCCGTTTCAGGCACAGAAATGACTTTAGACACACTTATTCTAGTTGACAAAATCATAATTCACATCCAACAGTAATTTAGAGTCAAAAGATTAAATGTTTAAATTTCATCATTATAGACCATTTTGGGATCGTTCGACAGGTCCGGAGTCATTGTTTTTCATCCGAAAATTGATTTTTTGGACTGTACCAAAAATGATTCAAAATGTCAATTGGATCATGCCTCATGTTGAATAACCACTTTTTAAACCCTCACAGTGACCAAAATTGCCATTTTTACAGAGTTTTGCTTACTCAAAAGCTTCAAATTTGACCTGTTTCAGGCACAGAACTGACTTTAAACACACTTATTTTAGTTGACAAAGTCATAATTCACATCCAACAGTCATTTAGAGTCAAAAGATTAAATGTTAAAATTTCATCATTATAGACCATTTTGGTATCGTTCGACAGGTCCGGAGTCATCGTTTTTCATCCGAAAATTGATTTTTTGGACTGTACCAAAAATGATTCAAAATGTCAATTGGATCATGCCTCATGTTGAATAACCACTTTTTAAACCCTCACAGTGACCAAAATTGCCATTTTTACAGAGTTTTGCTTACTCAAAAGCTTCCATTTTGACCCGTTTCAGGCACAGAAATGACTTTAAACACACTTATTCTAGTTGACAAAGTCATAATTAACATCCAACAGTCATTTAGAATCAAAAGATTAAATGTTGAAATTTCATCATTATAGACCATTTTGGGATCATTCGACAGGTCCGGAGTCATCGTTTTTCATCCGAAAATTGATTTTTTTGGACTGTACCAAAAATGATTCAACATGTCAATTGGATCATGCCTCATGTTGAATAACCACTTTTTCAACCCTCACTGTGACCAAAATTGCCATTTTTACAGAGTTTTGCTTACTCAAAAGCTTCCATTTTGACCCGTTTCAGGCACAGAAATGACTTTAAACACACTTATTCTAGTTGACAAAGTCATAATTCACATCCAACAGTCATTTAGAGTCAAAAGATTAAATGTTAAAATTTCATCATTATAGACCATTTTGGGATCGTTCGACAAGGTCCGGAGTCATCGTTTTTCATCCGAAAATTGATTTTTGGGACTGTACCAAAAATGGTTCAAAATGTCAATTGGATCATGCCTCATGTTGAATAACCACTTTTTAAACCCTCACAGTGACCAAAATTGCCATTTTTACAGAGTTTTGCTTACTCAAAAGCTTCCATTTTGACCCGTTTCAGGCACAGAAATGACTTTAGACACACTTATTCTAGTTGACAAAATCACAATTCACATCCAACAGTAATTTAGAGTCAAAAGATTAAATGTTGAAATTTCATCATTATAGACCATTTTGGGAACGTTCGACAGGTCCGGAGTCATCGTTTTTCATCCGAAAATTGATTTTTTGGACTGTACCAAAAATGATTCAAAATGTCAATTGGATCATGCCTCATGTTGAATAACCACTTTTTAAACCCTCACTGTGACCAAAATTGCCATTTTTACAGAGTTTTGCTTACTCAAAAGCTTCCATTTTGACCCGTTTCAGGCACAGAAATGACTTTAAACACACTTATTCTAGTTGACAAAGTCATAATTCACATCCAACAGTAATTTAGAGTCAAAAGATTAAATGTTAAAATTTCATCATTATAGACCATTTTGGGATCGTTCAACAGGTCCGGAGTCATCGTTTTTCATCCGAAAATTGATTTTTTTGGACTGTACCAAAAATGATTCAAAATGTCAATTGGATCATGCCTCATGTTGAATAACCACTTTTTAAACCCTCACAGTGACCAAAATTGCCATTTTTACAGAGTTTTGCTTACTCAAAAGCTTCCATTTTGACCCGTTTCAGGCACAGAAATGACTTTAAACACACTTATTCTAGTTGACAAAGTCATAATTCACATCCAACAGTAATTGAGAGTCAAAAGATTAAATATTGAAATTTCATCATTATAGACCATTTTGGGATCGTTCGACAGGTCCGGAGTCATCGTTTTTCATCCGAAAATTGATTTTTCGGACTGTACCAAAAATGATTCAAAATGTCAATTGGATCATGCCTCATGTTGAATAACCACTTTTTAAACCCTCACAGTGACCAAAATTGCCATTTTTACAGAGTTTTGCTTACTCAAAAGCTTCAAATTTGACCTGTTTCAGGCACAGAAATGACTTTAAACACACTTATTTTAGTTGACAAAGTCATAATTCACATCCAACAGTCATTTAGAGTCAAAAGATTAAATGTTAAAATTTCATCATTATAGACCATTTTGGGATCGTTCGACAGGTCCGGAGTCATCGTTTTTCATCCGAAAATTGATTTTTTGGACTGTACCAAAAATGATTCAAAATGTCAATTGGATCATGCCTCATGTTGAATAACCACTTTTTAAACCCTCACAGTGACCAAAATTGCCATTTTTACAGAGTTTTGCTTACTCAAAAGCTTCCATTTTGACCCGTTTCAGGCACAGAAATGACTTTAAACACACTTATTCTAGTTGACAAAGTCATAATTCACATCCAACAGTCATTTAGAATCAAAAGATTAAATGTTGAAATTTCATCATTATAGACCATTTTGGGATGGTTCGACAGGTCCGGAGTCATCGTTTTTCATCCGAAAATTGATTTTTTTGGACTGTACCAAAAATGATTCAAAATGTCAATTGGATCATGCCTCATGTTGAATAACCACTTTTCAATCCTCACAGTGACCAAAATTGCCATTTTTACAGAGTTTTGCTTACTCAAAAGCTTCAATTTTGACCCGTTTCAGGCACAGAAATGACTTTAAACACACTTATTTTAGTTGACAAAGTCATAATTCACATCCAACAGTCATTTAGAGTCAAAAGATTAAATGTTGAAATTTCATCATTATAGACCATTTTGGGATCGTTCGACAGGTCCGGAGTCATCGTTTTTCATCCGAAAATTGATTTTTTGGACTGTACCAAAAATGATTCAAAATGTCAATTGGATCATGCCTCATGTTGAATAACCACTTTTTAAACCCTCACAGTGACCAAAGTTGCAATTTTTACAGAGTTTTGCTTACTCAAAAGCTTCAATTTTGACCCGTTTCAGGCACAGAAATGACTTTAAACACACTTATTTTAGTTGACAAAGTCCTAATTCACATCCAACAGTAATTTAGAGTCAAAAGATTAAATGTTAAAATTTCATCATTATAGGCCATTTTGGGATCGTTCGACAGGTCCGGAGTCATCGTTTTTCATCCGAAAATTGATTTTTTGGACTGTACCAAAAATGATTCAAAATGTCAATTGGATCATGCCTCATGTTGAATAACCACTTTTTAAACCCTCACAGTGACCAAAATTGCCATTTTTACAGAGTTTTGCTTACTCAAAAGCTTCCATTTTGACCCGTTTCAGGCACAGAAATGACTTTAGACACACTTATTCTAGTTGACAAAATCATAATTCACATCCAACAGTAATTTAGAGTCAAAAGATTAAATGTTTAAATTTCATCATTATAGACCATTTTGGGATCGTTCGACAGGTCCGGAGTCATCGTTTTTCATCCGAAAATTGATTTTTTGGACTGTACCAAAAATGATTCAAAATGTCAATTGGATCATGCCTCATGTTGAATAACCACTTTTTAAACCCTCACAGTGACCAAAATTGCCATTTTTACAGAGTTTTGCTTACTCAAAAGCTTCCATTTTGACCCGTTTCAGGCACAGAAATGACTTTAAACACACTTATTTTAGTTGACAAATTCCTAATTCACATCCAACAGTAATTGAGAGTCAAAAGATTAAATGTTGAAATTTCATCATTATAGACCATTTTGGGATCGTTCGACAGTTCCGGAGTCATCGTTTTTCATCCGAAAATTGATTTTTTGGACTGTACCAAAAATGATTCAAAATGTCAATTGGATCATGCCTCATGTTGAATAACCACTTTTTAAACCCTCACAGTGACCAAAATTGCCATTTTTACAGAGTTTTGCTTACTCAAAAGCTTCAAATTTGACCTGTTTCAGGCACAGAAATGACTTTAAACCCACTTATTTTAGTTGGCAAAGTCATAATTCACATCCAACAGTCATTTAGAGTCAAAAGATTAAATGTTAAAATTTCATCATTATAGACCATTTTGGGATCGTTCGACAGGTCTGGAGTCATCGTTTTTCATCCGAAAATTGATTTTTTGGACTGTACCAAAAATGATTCAAAATGTCAATTGGATCATGCCTCATGTTGAATAACCACTTTTTAAACCCTCACAGTGACCAAAATTGCCATTTTTACAGAGTTTTGCTTACTCAAAAGCTTCCATTTTGACCCGTTTCAGGCACAGAAATGACTTTAAACACACTTATTCTAGTTGACAAAGTCATAATTCACATCCAACAGTCATTTAGAATCAAAAGATTAAATGTTGAAATTTCATCATTATAGACCATTTTGGGATGGTTCGACAGGTCCGGAGTCATCGTTTTTCATCCGAAAATTGATTTTTTTGGACTGTACCAAAAATGATTCAAAATGTCAATTGGATCATGCCTCATGTTGAATAACCACTTTTCAATCCTCACAGTGACCAAAATTGCCATTTTTACAGAGTTTTGCTTACTCAAAAGCTTCAATTTTGACCCGTTTCAGGCACAGAAATGACTTTAAACACACTTATTTTAGTTGACAAAGTCATAATTCACATCCAACAGTCATTTAGAGTCAAAAGATTAAATGTTGAAATTTCATCATTATAGACCATTTTGGGATCGTTCGACAGGTCCGGAGTCATCGTTTTTCATCCGAAAATTTATTTTTTGGACTGTACCCAAAATGATTCAAAATGTCAATTGGATCATGCCTCATGTTGAATAACCACTTTTTAAACCCTCACAGTGACCAAAATTGCCATTTTTACAGAGTTTTGCTTACTCAAAAGCTTCAATTTTGACCCGTTTCAGGCACAGAAATGACTTTAAACACACTTATTTTAGTTGACAAAGTCCTAATTCACATCCAACAGTAATTTAGAGTCAAAAGATTAAATGTTAAAATTTCATCATTATAGGCCATTTTGGGATCGTTCGACAGGTCCGGAGTCATCGTTTTTCATCCGAAAATTGATTTTTTGGACTGTACTAAAAATGATTCAAAATGTCAATTGGATCATGCCTCATGTTGAATAACCACTTTTTAAACCCTCACAGTGACCAAAATTGCCATTTTTACAGAGTTTTGCTTACTCAAAAGCTTCCATTTTGACCCGTTTCAGGCACAGAAATGACTTTAGACACACTTATTCTAGTTGACAAAATCACAATTCACATCCAACAGTAATTTAGAGTCAAAAGATTAAATGTTGAAATTTCATCATTATACACCATTTTGGGAACGTTCGACAGGTCCGGAGTCATCGTTTTTCATCCGAAAATTGATTTTTTGGACTGTACCAAAAATGATTCAAAATGTCAATTGGATCATGCCTCATGTTGAATAACCACTTTTTAAACCCTCACAGTGACCAAAATTGCCATTTTTACAGAGTTTTGCTTACTCAAAAGCTTCCATTTTGACCCGTTTCAGGCACAGAAATGACTTTAAACACACTTATTCTAGTTGACAAAGTCATAATTCACATCCAACAGTCATTTAGAGTCAAAAGATTAAATGTTAAAATTTCATCATTATAGACCATTTTGGGATCGTTCGACAAGGTCCGGAGTCATCGTTTTTCATCCGAAAATTGATTTTTGGGACTGTACCAAAAATGGTTCAAAATGTCAATTGGATCATGCCTCATGTTGAATAACCACTTTTTAAACCCTCACAGTGACCAAAATTGCCATTTTTACAGAGTTTTGCTTACTCAAAAGCTTCAAATTTGACCTGTTTCAGGCACAGAAATGACTTTAAACACACTTATTTTAGTTGACAAAGTCATAATTCACATCCAACAGTCATTTAGAGTCAAAAGATTAAATGTTAAAATTTCATCATTATAGACCATTTTGGTATCGTTCGACAGGTCCGGAGTCATCGTTTTTCATCCGAAAATTGATTTTTTGGACTGTACCAAAAATGATTCAAAATGTCAATTGGATCATGCCTCATGTTGAATAACCACTTTTTAAACCCTCACAGTGACCAAAATTGCCATTTTTACAGAGTTTTGCTTACTCAAAAGCTTCCATTTTGACCCGTTTCAGGCACAGAAATGACTTTAAACACACTTATTCTAGTTGACAAAGTCATAATTAACATCCAACAGTCATTTAGAATCAAAAGATTAAATGTTGAAATTTCATCATTATAGACCATTTTGGGATCATTCGACAGGTCCGGAGTCATCGTTTTTCATCCGAAAATTGATTTTTTTGGACTGTACCAAAAATGATTCAACATGTCAATTGGATCATGCCTCATGTTGAATAACCACTTTTTCAACCCTCACTGTGACCAAAATTGCCATTTTTACAGAGTTTTGCTTACTCAAAAGCTTCCATTTTGACCCGTTTCAGGCACAGAAATGACTTTAAACACACTTATTCTAGTTGACAAAGTCATAATTCACATCCAACAGTCATTTAGAGTCAAAAGATTAAATGTTAAAATTTCATCATTATAGACCATTTTGGGATCGTTCGACAAGGTCCGGAGTCATCGTTTTTCATCCGAAAATTGATTTTTGGGACTGTACCAAAAATGGTTCAAAATGTCAATTGGATCATGCCTCATGTTGAATAACCACGTTTTAAACCCTCACAGTGACCAAAATTGCCATTTTTACAGAGTTTTGCTTACTCAAAAGCTTCCATTTTGACCCGTTTCAGGCACAGAAATGACTTTAGACACACTTATTCTAGTTGACAAAATCATAAGTCACATCCAACAGTAATTTAGAGTCAAAAGATTAAATGTTTAAATTTCATCATTATAGACCATTTTGGGATCGTTCGACAGGTCCGGAGTCATTGTTTTTCATCCGAAAATTGATTTTTTGGACTGTACCAAAAATGATTCAAAATGTCAATTGGATCATGCCTCATGTTGAATAACCACTTTTTAAACCCTCACAGTGACCAAAATTGCCATTTTTACAGAGTTTTGCTTACTCAAAAGCTTCAAATTTGACCTGTTTCAGGCACAGAAATGACTTTAAACACACTTATTTTAGTTGACAAAGTCATAATTCACATCCAACAGTCATTTAGAGTCAAAAGATTAAATGTTAAAATTTCATCATTATAGACCATTTTGGTATCGTTCGACAGGTCCGGAGTCATCGTTTTTCATCCGAAAATTGATTTTTTGGACTGTACCAAAAATGATTCAAAATGTCAATTGGATCATGCCTCATGTTGAATAACCACTTTTTAAACCCTCACAGTGACCAAAATTGCCATTTTTACAGAGTTTTGCTTACTCAAAAGCTTCCATTTTGACCCGTTTCAGGCACAGAAATGACTTTAAACACACTTATTCTAGTTGACAAAGTCATAATTAACATCCAACAGTCATTTAGAATCAAAAGATTAAATGTTGAAATTTCATCATTATAGACCATTTTGGGATCATTCGACAGGTCCGGAGTCATCGTTTTTCATCCGAAAATTGATTTTTTTGGACTGTACCAAAAATGATTCAACATGTCAATTGGATCATGCCTCATGTTGAATAACCACTTTTTCAACCCTCACTGTGACCAAAATTGCCATTTTTACAGAGTTTTGCTTACTCAAAAGCTTCCATTTTGACCCGTTTCAGGCACAGAAATGACTTTAAACACACTTATTCTAGTTGACAAAGTCATAATTCACATCCAACAGTCATTTAGAGTCAAAAGATTAAATGTTAAAATTTCATCATTATAGACCATTTTGGGATCGTTCGACAAGGTCCGGAGTCATCGTTTTTCATCCGAAAATTGATTTTTGGGACTGTACCAAAAATGGTTCAAAATGTCAATTGGATCATGCCTCATGTTGAATAACCACGTTTTAAACCCTCACAGTGACCAAAATTGCCATTTTTACAGAGTTTTGCTTACTCAAAAGCTTCCATTTTGACCCGTTTCAGGCACAGAAATGACTTTAGACACACTTATTCTAGTTGACAAAATCATAATTCACATCCAACAGTAATTTAGAGTCAAAAGATTAAATGTTTAAATTTCATCATTATAGACCATTTTGGAATCGTTCGACAGGTCCGGAGTCATCGTTTTTCATCCGAAAATTGATTTTTTGGACTGTACCAAAAATGATTCAAAATGTCAATTGGATCATGCCTCATGTTGAATAACCACTTTTTAAACCCTCACAGTGACCAAAATTGCCATTTTTACAGAGTTTTGCTTACTCAAAAGCTTCAAATTTGACCTGTTTCAGGCACAGAAATGACTTTAAACACACTTATTTTAGTTGACAAAGTCATAATTCACATCCAACAGTCATTTAGAGTCAAAAGATTAAATGTTAAAATGTCATCATTATAGACCATTTTGGTATCGTTCGACAGGTCCGGAGTCATCGTTTTTCATCCGAAAATTGATTTTTTGGACTGTACCAAAAATGATTCAAAATGTCAATTGGATCATGCCTCATGTTGAATAACCACTTTTTAAACCCTCACAGTGACCAAAATTGCCATTTTTACAGAGTTTTGCTTACTCAAAAGCTTCCATTTTGACCCGTTTCAGGCACAGAAATGACTTTAAACACACTTATTCTAGTTGACAAAGTCATAATTAACATCCAACAGTCATTTAGAATCAAAAGATTAAATGTTGAAATTTCATCATTATAGACCATTTTGGGATCGTTCGACAGGTCCGGAGTCATCGTTTTTCATCCGAAAATTGATTTTTTTGGACTGTACCAAAAATGATTCAAAATGTCAATTGGATCATGCCTCATGTTGAATAACCACTTTTTCAACCCTCACAGTGACCAAAATTGCCATTTTTACAGAGTTTTGCTTACTCAAAAGCTTCAATTTTGACCCGTTTCAGGCACAGAAATGACTTTAAACACACTTATTTTAGTTGACAAAGTCATAATTCACATTCAACAGTCATTTAGAGTCAAAAGATTAAATGTTGAAATTTCATCATTATAGACCATTTTGGGATCGTTCGACAGGTCCGGAGTCATCGTTTTTCATCCGAAAATTGATTTTTTGGACTGTACCAAAAATGATTCAAAATGTCAATTGGATCATGCCTCATGTTGAATAACCACTTTTTAAACCCTCACAGTGACCAAAATTGCAATTTTTACAGAGTTTTGCTTACTCAAAAGCTTCAATTTTGACCCGTTTCAGGCACAGAAATGACTTTAAACACACTTATTTTAGTTGACAAAGTCCTAATTCACATCCAACAGTAATTTAGAGTCAAAAGATTAAATGTTAAAATGTCATCATTATAGGCCATTTTGGGATCGTTCGACAGGTCCGGAGTCATCGTTTTTCATCCGAAAATTGATTTTTTGGACTGTACCAAAAATGATTCAAAATGTCAATTGGATCATGCCTCATGTTGAATAACCACTTTTTAAACCCTCACAGTGACCAAAATTGCCATTTTTACAGAGTTTTGCTTACTCAAAAGCTTCCATTTTGACCCGTTTCAGGCACAGAAATGACTTTAGACACACTTATTCTAGTTGACAAAATCACAATTCACATCCAACAGTAATTTAGAGTCAAAAGATTAAATGTTGAAATTTCATCATTATAGACCATTTTGGGAACGTTCGACAGGTCCGGAGTCATCGTTTTTCATCCGAAAATTGATTTTTTGGACTGTACCAAAAATGATTCAAAATGTCAATTGGATCATGCCTCATGTTGAATAACCACTTTTTAAACCCTCACTGTGACCAAAATTGCCATTTTTACAGAGTTTTGCTTACTCAAAAGCTTCCATTTTGACCCGTTTCAGGCACAGAAATGACTTTAAACACACTTATTCTAGTTGACAAAGTCATAATTCACATCCAACAGTAATTTAGAGTCAAAAGATTAAATGTTAAAATTTCATCATTATAGACCATTTTGGGATCGTTCAACAGGTCCGGAGTCATCGTTTTTCATCCGAAAATTGATTTTTTTGGACTGTACCAAAAATGATTCAAAATGTCAATTGGATCATGCCTCATGTTGAATAACCACTTTTTAAACCCTCACAGTGACCAAAATTGCCATTTTTACAGAGTTTTGCTTACTCAAAAGCTTCCATTTTGACCCGTTTCAGGCACAGAAATGACTTTAAACACACTTATTCTAGTTGACAAAGTCATAATTCACATCCAACAGTAATTGAGAGTCAAAAGATTAAATGTTGAAATTTCATCATTATAGACCATTTTGGGATCGTTCGACAGGTCCGGAGTCATCGTTTTTCATCCGAAAATTGATTTTTCGGACTGTACCAAAAATGATTCAAAATGTCAATTGGATCATGCCTCATGTTGAATAACCACTTTTTAAACCCTCACAGTGACCAAAATTGCCATTTTTACAGAGTTTTGCTTACTCAAAAGCTTCAAATTTGACCTGTTTCAGGCACAGAAATGACTTTAAACACACTTATTTTAGTTGACAAAGTCATAATTCACATCCAACAGTCATTTAGAGTCAAAAGATTAAATGTTAAAATTTCATCATTATAGACCATTTTGGGATCGTTCGACAGGTCCGGAGTCATCGTTTTTCATCCGAAAATTGATTTTTTGGACTGTACCAAAAATGATTCAAAATGTCAATTGGATCATGCCTCATGTTGAATAACCACTTTTTAAACCCTCACAGTGACCAAAATTGCCATTTTTACAGAGTTTTGCTTACTCAAAAGCTTCCATTTTGACCCGTTTCAGGCACAGAAATGACTTTAAACACACTTATTCTAGTTGACAAAGTCATAATTCACATCCAACAGTCATTTAGAATCAAAAGATTAAATGTTGAAATTTCATCATTATAGACCATTTTGGGATGGTTCGACAGGTCCGGAGTCATCGTTTTTCATCCGAAAATTGATTTTTTTGGACTGTACCAAAAATGATTCAAAATGTCAATTGGATCATGCCTCATGTTGAATAACCACTTTTCAATCCTCACAGTGACCAAAATTGCCATTTTTACAGAGTTTTGCTTACTCAAAAGCTTCAATTTTGACCCGTTTCAGGCACAGAAATGACTTTAAACACACTTATTTTAGTTGACAAAGTCATAATTCACATCCAACAGTCATTTAGAGTCAAAAGATTAAATGTTGAAATTTCATCATTATAGACCATTTTGGGATCGTTCGACAGGTCCGGAGTCATCGTTTTTCATCCGAAAATTGATTTTTTGGACTGTACCAAAAATGATTCAAAATGTCATTTGGATCATGCCTCATGTTGAATAACCACTTTTTAAACCCTCACAGTGACCAAAGTTGCAATTTTTACAGAGTTTTGCTTACTCAAAAGCTTCAATTTTGACCCGTTTCAGGCACAGAAATGACTTTAAACACACTTATTTTAGTTGACAAAGTCCTAATTCACATCCAACAGTAATTTAGAGTCAAAAGATTAAATGTTAAAATTTCATCATTATAGGCCATTTTGGGATCGTTCGACAGGTCCGGAGTCATCGTTTTTCATCCGAAAATTGATTTTTTGGACTGTACCAAAAATGATTCAAAATGTCAATTGGATCATGCCTCATGTTGAATAACCACTTTTTAAACCCTCACAGTGACCAAAATTGCCATTTTTACAGAGTTTTGCTTACTCAAAAGCTTCCATTTTGACCCGTTTCAGGCACAGAAATGACTTTAAACACACTTATTTTAGTTGACAAAATCATAATTCACATCCAACAGTAATTTAGAGTCAAAAGATTAAATGTTTAAATTTCATCATTATAGACCATTTTGGGATCGTTCGACAGTTCCGGAGTCATCGTTTTTCATCCGAAAATTGATTTTTTGGACTGTACCAAAAATGATTCAAAATGTCAATTGGATCATGCCTCATGTTGAATAACCACTTTTTAAACCCTCACAGTGACCAAAATTGCCATTTTTACAGAGTTTTGCTTACTCAAAAGCTTCAAATTTGACCTGTTTCAGGCACAGAAATGACTTTAAACACACTTATTTTAGTTGGCAAAGTCATAATTCACATCCAACAGTCATTTAGAGTCAAAAGATTAAATGTTAAAATTTCATCATTATAGACCATTTTGGGATGGTTCGACAGGTCTGGAGTCATCGTTTTTCATCCGAAAATTGATTTTTTGGACTGTACCAAAAATGATTCAAAATGTCAATTGGATCATGCCTCATGTTGAATAACCACTTTTTAAACCCTCACAGTGACCAAAATTGCCATTTTTACAGAGTTTTGCTTACTCAAAAGCTTCCATTTTGACCCGTTTCAGGCACAGAAATGACTTTAAACACACTTATTCTAGTTGACAAAGTCATAATTCACATCCAACAGTCATTTAGAATCAAAAGATTAAATGTTGAAATTTCATCATTATAGACCATTTTGGGATGGTTCGACAGGTCCGGAGTCATCGTTTTTCATCCGAAAATTGATTTTTTTGGACTGTACCAAAAATGATTCAAAATGTCAATTGGATCATGCCTCATGTTGAATAACCACTTTTCAATCCTCACAGTGACCAAAATTGCCATTTTTACAGAGTTTTGCTTACTCAAAAGCTTCAATTTTGACCCGTTTCAGGCACAGAAATGACTTTAAACACACTTATTTTAGTTGACAAAGTCATAATTCACATCCAACAGTCATTTAGAGTCAAAAGATTAAATGTTGAAATTTCATCATTATAGACCATTTTGGGATCGTTCGACAGGTCCGGAGTCATCGTTTTTCATCCGAAAATTGATTTTTTGGACTGTACCCAAAATGATTCAAAATGTCAATTGGATCATGCCTCATGTTGAATAACCACTTTTTAAACCCTCACAGTGACCAAAATTGCCATTTTTACAGAGTTTTGCTTACTCAAAAGCTTCAATTTTGACCCGTTTCAGGCACAGAAATGACTTTAAACACACTTATTTTAGTTGACAAAGTCCTAATTCACATCCAACAGTAATTTAGAGTCAAAAGATTAAATGTTAAAATTTCATCATTATAGGCCATTTTGGGATCGTTCGACAGGTCCGGAGTCATCGTTTTTCATCCGAAAATTGATTTTTTGGACTGTACTAAAAATGATTCAAAATGTCAATTGGATCATGCCTCATGTTGAATAACCACTTTTTAAACCCTCACAGTGACCAAAATTGCCATTTTTACAGAGTTTTGCTTACTCAAAAGCTTCCATTTTGACCCGTTTCAGGCACAGAAATGACTTTAGACACACTTATTCTAGTTGACAAAATCACAATTCACATCCAACAGTAATTTAGAGTCAAAAGATTAAATGTTGAAATTTCATCATTATACACCATTTTGGGAACGTTCGACAGGTCCGGAGTCATCGTTTTTCATCCGAAAATTGATTTTTTGGACTGTACCAAAAATGATTCAAAATGTCAATTGGATCATGCCTCATGTTGAATAACCACTTTTTAAACCCTCACAGTGACCAAAATTGCCATTTTTACAGAGTTTTGCTTACTCAAAAGCTTCCATTTTGACCCGTTTCAGGCACAGAAATGACTTTAAACACACTTATTCTAGTTGACAAAGTCATAATTCACATCCAACAGTCATTTAGAGTCAAAAGATTAAATGTTAAAATTTCATCATTATAGACCATTTTGGGATCGTTCGACAAGGTCCGGAGTCATCGTTTTTCATCCGAAAATTGATTTTTGGGACTGTACCAAAAATGGTTCAAAATGTCAATTGGATCATACCTCATGTTGAATAACCACGTTTTAAACCCTCACAGTGACCAAAATTGCCATTTTTACAGAGTTTTGCTTACTCAAAAGCTTCCATTTTGACCCGTTTCAGGCACAGAAATGACTTTAAACACACTTATTTTAGTTGACAAATTCCTAATTCACATCCAACAGTAATTGAGAGTCAAAAGATTAAATGTTGAAATTTCATCATTATAGACCATTTTGGGATCGTTCGACAGTTCCGGAGTCATCGTTTTTCATCCGAAAATTGATTTTTTGGACTGTACCAAAAATGATTCAAAATGTCAATTGGATCATGCCTCATGTTGAATAACCACTTTTTAAACCCTCACAGTGACCAAAATTGCCATTTTTACAGAGTTTTGCTTACTCAAAAGCTTCAAATTTGACCTGTTTCAGGCACAGAAATGACTTTAAACACACTTATTTTAGTTGGCAAAGTCATAATTCACATCCAACAGTCATTTAGAGTCAAAAGATTAAATGTTAAAATTTCATCATTATAGACCATTTTGGGATCGTTCGACAGGTCTGGAGTCATCGTTTTTCATCCGAAAATTGATTTTTTGGACTGTACCAAAAATGATTCAAAATGTCAATTGGATCATGCCTCATGTTGAATAACCACTTTTTAAACCCTCACAGTGACCAAAATTGCCATTTTTACAGAGTTTTGCTTACTCAAAAGCTTCCATTTTGACCCGTTTCAGGCACAGAAATGACTTTAAACACACTTATTCTAGTTGACAAAGTCATAATTCACATCCAACAGTCATTTAGAATCAAAAGATTAAATGTTGAAATTTCATCATTATAGACCATTTTGGGATGGTTCGACAGGTCCGGAGTCATCGTTTTTCATCCGAAAATTGATTTTTTTGGACTGTACCAAAAATGATTCAAAATGTCAATTGGATCATGCCTCATGTTGAATAACCACTTTTCAATCCTCACAGTGACCAAAATTGCCATTTTTACAGAGTTTTGCTTACTCAAAAGCTTCAATTTTGACCCGTTTCAGGCACAGAAATGACTTTAAACACACTTATTTTAGTTGACAAAGTCATAATTCACATCCAACAGTCATTTAGAGTCAAAAGATTAAATGTTGAAATTTCATCATTATAGACCATTTTGGGATCGTTCGACAGGTCCGGAGTCATCGTTTTTCATCCGAAAATTGATTTTTTGGACTGTACCCAAAATGATTCAAAATGTCAATTGGATCATGCCTCATGTTGAATAACCACTTTTTAAACCCTCACAGTGACCAAAATTGCCATTTTTACAGAGTTTTGCTTACTCAAAAGCTTCAATTTTGACCCGTTTCAGGCACAGAAATGACTTTAAACACACTTATTTTAGTTGACAAAGTCCTAATTCACATCCAACAGTAATTTAGAGTCAAAAGATTAAATGTTAAAATTTCATCATTATAGGCCATTTTGGGATCGTTCGACAGGTCCGGAGTCATCGTTTTTCATCCGAAAATTGATTTTTTGGACTGTACTAAAAATGATTCAAAATGTCAATTGGATCATGCCTCATGTTGAATAACCACTTTTTAAACCCTCACAGTGACCAAAATTGCCATTTTTACAGAGTTTTGCTTACTCAAAAGCTTCCATTTTGACCCGTTTCAGGCACAGAAATGACTTTAGACACACTTATTCTAGTTGACAAAATCACAATTTACATCCAACAGTAATTTAGAGTCAAAAGATTAAATGTTGAAATTTCATCATTATACACCATTTTGGGAACGTTCGACAGGTCCGGAGTCATCGTTTTTCATCCGAAAATTGATTTTTTGGACTGTACCAAAAATGATTCAAAATGTCAATTGGATCATGCCTCATGTTGAATAACCACTTTTTAAACCCTCACAGTGACCAAAATTGCCATTTTTACAGAGTTTTGCTTACTCAAAAGCTTCCATTTTGACCCGTTTCAGGCACAGAAATGACTTTAAACACACTTATTCTAGTTGACAAAGTCATAATTCACATCCAACAGTCATTTAGAGTCAAAAGATTAAATGTTAAAATTTCATCATTATAGACCATTTTGGGATCGTTCGACAAGGTCCGGAGTCATCGTTTTTCATCCGAAAATTGATTTTTGGGACTGTACCAAAAATGGTTCAAAATGTCAATTGGATCATACCTCATGTTGAATAACCACGTTTTAAACCCTCACAGTGACCAAAATTGCCATTTTTACAGAGTTTTGCTTACTCAAAAGCTTCCATTTTGACCCGTTTCAGGCACAGAAATGACTTTAGACACACTTATTCTAGTTGACAAAATCATAATTCACATCCAACAGTAATTTAGAGTCAAAAGATTAAATGTTTAAATTTCATCATTATAGACCATTTTGGGATCGTTCGACAGGTCCGGAGTCATTGTTTTTCATCCGAAAATTGATTTTTTGGACTGTACCAAAAATGATTCAAAATGTCAATTGGATCATGCCTCATGTTGAATAACCACTTTTTAAACCCTCACAGTGACCAAAATTGCCATTTTTACAGAGTTTTGCTTACTCAAAAGCTTCAAATTTGACCTGTTTCAGGCACAGAAATGACTTTAAACACACTTATTTTAGTTGACAAAGTCATAATTCACATCCAACAGTCATTTAGAGTCAAAAGATTAAATGTTAAAATTTCATCATTATAGACCATTTTGGTATCGTTCGACAGGTCCGGAGTCATCGTTTTTCATCCGAAAATTGATTTTTTGGACTGTACCAAAAATGATTCAAAATGTCAATTGGATCATGCCTCATGTTGAATAACCACTTTTTAAACCCTCACAGTGACCAAAATTGCCATTTTTACAGAGTTTTGCTTACTCAAAAGCTTCCATTTTGACCCGTTTCAGGCACAGAAATGACTTTAAACACACTTATTCTAGTTGACAAAGTCATAATTAACATCCAACAGTCATTTAGAATCAAAAGATTAAATGTTGAAATTTCATCATTATAGACCATTTTGGGATCATTCGACAGGTCCGGAGTCATCGTTTTTCATCCGAAAATTGATTTTTTTGGACTGTACCAAAAATGATTCAACATGTCAATTGGATCATGCCTCATGTTGAATAACCACTTTTTCAACCCTCACTGTGACCAAAATTGCCATTTTTACAGAGTTTTGCTTACTCAAAAGCTTCCATTTTGACCCGTTTCAGGCACAGAAATGACTTTAAACACACTTATTCTAGTTGACAAAGTCATAATTCACATCCAACAGTCATTTAGAGTCAAAATATTAAATGTTAAAATTTCATCATTATAGACCATTTTGGGATCGTTCGACAAGGTCCGGAGTCATCGTTTTTCATCCGAAAATTGATTTTTGGGACTGTACCAAAAATGGTTCAAAATGTCAATTGGATCATGCCTCATGTTGAATAACCACGTTTTAAACCCTCACAGTGACCAAAATTGCCATTTTTACAGAGTTTTGCTTACTCAAAAGCTTCCATTTTGACCCGTTTCAGGCACAGAAATGACTTTAGACACACTTATTCTAGTTGACAAAATCATAATTCACATCCAACAGTCATTTAGAGTCAAAAGATTAAATGTTAAAATTTCATCATTATAGACCATTTTGGTATCGTTCGACAGGTCCGGAGTCATCGTTTTTCATCCGAAAATTGATTTTTTGGACTGTACCAAAAATGATTCAAAATGTCAATTGGATCATGCCTCATGTTGAATAACCACTTTTTAAACCCTCACAGTGACCAAAATTGCCATTTTTACAGAGTTTTGCTTACTCAAAAGCTTCCATTTTGACCCGTTTCAGGCACAGAAATGACTTTAAACACACTTATTCTAGTTGACAAAGTCATAATTAACATCCAACAGTCATTTAGAATCAAAAGATTAAATGTTGAAATTTCATCATTATAGACCATTTTGGGATCGTTCGACAGGTCCGGAGTCATCGTTTTTCATCCGAAAATTGATTTTTTTGGACTGTACCAAAAATGATTCAAAATGTCAATTGGATCATGCCTAATTTTGAATAACCACTTTTTCAACCCTCACAGTGACCAAAATTGCCATTTTTACAGAGTTTTGCTTACTCAAAAGCTTCAATTTTGACCCGTTTCAGGCACAGAAATGACTTTAAACACACTTATTTTAGTTGACAAAGTCATAATTCACATTCAACAGTCATTTAGAGTCAAAAGATTAAATGTTGAAATTTCATCATTATAGACCATTTTGGGATCGTTCGACAGGTCCGGAGTCATCGTTTTTCATCCGAAAATTGATTTTTTGGACTGTACCAAAAATGATTCAAAATGTCAATTGGATCATGCCTCATGTTGAATAACCACTTTTTAAACCCTCACAGTGACCAAAATTGCAATTTTTACAGAGTTTTGCTTACTCAAAAGCTTCAATTTTGACCCGTTTCAGGCACAGAAATGACTTTAAACACACTTATTTTAGTTGACAAAGTCCTAATTCACATCCAACAGTAATTTAGAGTCAAAAGATTAAATGTTAAAATGTCATCATTATAGGCCATTTTGGGATCGTTCGACAGGTCCGGAGTCATCGTTTTTCATCCGAAAATTGATTTTTTGGACTGTACCAAAAATGATTCAAAATGTCAATTGGATCATGCCTCATGTTGAATAACCACTTTTTAAACCCTCACAGTGACCAAAATTGCCATTTTTACAGAGTTTTGCTTACTCAAAAGCTTCCATTTTGACCCGTTTCAGGCACAGAAATGACTTTAGACACACTTATTCTAGTTGACAAAATCACAATTCACATCCAACAGTAATTTAGAGTCAAAAGATTAAATGTTGAAATTTCATCATTATAGACCATTTTGGGAACGTTCGACAGGTCCGGAGTCATCGTTTTTCATCCGAAAATTGATTTTTTGGACTGTACCAAAAATGATTCAAAATGTCAATTGGATCATGCCTCATGTTGAATAACCACTTTTTAAACCCTCACTGTGACCAAAATTGCCATTTTTACAGAGTTTTGCTTACTCAAAAGCTTCCATTTTGACCCGTTTCAGGCACAGAAATGACTTTAAACACACTTATTCTAGTTGACAAAGTCATAATTCACATCCAACAGTAATTTAGAGTCAAAAGATTAAATGTTAAAATTTCATCATTATAGACCATTTTGGGATCGTTCAACAGGTCCGGAGTCATCGTTTTTCATCCGAAAATTGATTTTTTTGGACTGTACCAAAAATGATTCAAAATGTCAATTGGATCATGCCTCATGTTGAATAACCACTTTTTAAACCCTCACAGTGACCAAAATTGCCATTTTTACAGAGTTTTGCTTACTCAAAAGCTTCAATTTTGACCCGTTTCAGGCACAGAAATGACTTTAAACACACTTATTTTAGTTGACAAAGTCATAATTCACATTCAACAGTCATTTAGAGTCAAAAGATTAAATGTTGAAATTTCATCATTATAGACCATTTTGGGATCGTTCGACAGGTCCGGAGTCATCGTTTTTCATCCGAAAATTGATTTTTTGGACTGTACCAAAAATGATTCAAAATGTCAATTGGATCATGCCTCATGTTGAATAACCACTTTTTAAACCCTCACAGTGACCAAAATTGCAATTTTTACAGAGTTTTGCTTACTCAAAAGCTTCAATTTTGACCCGTTTCAGGCACAGAAATGACTTTAAACACACTTATTTTAGTTGACAAAGTCCTAATTCACATCCAACAGTAATTTAGAGTCAAAAGATTAAATGTTAAAATGTCATCATTATAGGCCATTTTGGGATCGTTCGACAGGTCCGGAGTCATCGTTTTTCATCCGAAAATTGATTTTTTGGACTGTACCAAAAATGATTCAAAATGTCAATTGGATCATGCCTCATGTTGAATAACCACTTTTTAAACCCTCACAGTGACCAAAGTTGCAATTTTTACAGAGTTTTGCTTACTCAAAAGCTTCAATTTTGACCCGTTTCAGGCACAGAAATGACTTTAAACACACTTATTTTAGTTGACAAAGTCCTAATTCACATCCAACAGTAATTTAGAGTCAAAAGATTAAATGTTAAAATTTCATCATTATAGGCCATTTTGGGATCGTTCGACAGGTCCGGAGTCATCGTTTTTCATCCGAAAATTGATTTTTTGGACTGTACCAAAAATGATTCAAAATGTCAATTGGATCATGCCTCATGTTGAATAACCACTTTTTAAACCCTCACAGTGACCAAAATTGCCATTTTTACAGAGTTTTGCTTACTCAAAAGCTTCCATTTTGACCCGTTTCAGGCACAGAAATGACTTTAGACACACTTATTCTAGTTGACAAAATCATAATTCACATCCAACAGTAATTTAGAGTCAAAAGATTAAATGTTTAAATTTCATCATTATAGACCATTTTGGGATCGTTCGACAGGTCCGGAGTCATCGTTTTTCATCCGAAAATTGATTTTTTGGACTGTACCAAAAATGATTCAAAATGTCAATTGGATCATGCCTCATGTTGAATAACCACTTTTTAAACCCTCACAGTGACCAAAATTGCCATTTTTACAGAGTTTTGCTTACTCAAAAGCTTCCATTTTGACCCGTTTCAGGCACAGAAATGACTTTAAACACACTTATTCTAGTTGACAAAGTCATAATTCACATCCAACAGTCATTTAGAATCAAAAGATTAAATGTTGAAATTTCATCATTATAGACCATTTTGGGATGGTTCGACAGGTCCGGAGTCATCGTTTTTCATCCGAAAATTGATTTTTTTGGACTGTACCAAAAATGATTCAAAATGTCAATTGGATCATGCCTCATGTTGAATAACCACTTTTCAATCCTCACAGTGACCAAAATTGCCATTTTTACAGAGTTTTGCTTACTCAAAAGCTTCAATTTTGACCCGTTTCAGGCACAGAAATGACTTTAAACACACTTATTTTAGTTGACAAAGTCATAATTCACATCCAACAGTCATTTAGAGTCAAAAGATTAAATGTTGAAATTTCATCATTATAGACCATTTTGGGATCGTTCGACAGGTCCGGAGTCATCGTTTTTCATCCGAAAATTGATTTTTTGGACTGTACCCAAAATGATTCAAAATGTCAATTGGATCATGCCTCATGTTGAATAACCACTTTTTAAACCCTCACAGTGACCAAAATTGCCATTTTTACAGAGTTTTGCTTACTCAAAAGCTTCAATTTTGACCCGTTTCAGGCACAGAAATGACTTTAAACACACTTATTTTAGTTGACAAAGTCCTAATTCACATCCAACAGTAATTTAGAGTCAAAAGATTAAATGTTAAAATTTCATCATTATAGGCCATTTTGGGATCGTTCGACAGGTCCGGAGTCATCGTTTTTCATCCGAAAATTGATTTTTTGGACTGTACTAAAAATGATTCAAAATGTCAATTGGATCATGCCTCATGTTGAATAACCACTTTTTAAACCCTCACAGTGACCAAAATTGCCATTTTTACAGAGTTTTGCTTACTCAAAAGCTTCCATTTTGACCCGTTTCAGGCACAGAAATGACTTTAGACACACTTATTCTAGTTGACAAAATCACAATTCACATCCAACAGTAATTTAGAGTCAAAAGATTAAATGTTGAAATTTCATCATTATACACCATTTTGGGAACGTTCGACAGGTCCGGAGTCATCGTTTTTCATCCGAAAATTGATTTTTTGGACTGTACCAAAAATGATTCAAAATGTCAATTGGATCATGCCTCATGTTGAATAACCACTTTTTAAACCCTCACAGTGACCAAAATTGCCATTTTTACAGAGTTTTGCTTACTCAAAAGCTTCCATTTTGACCCGTTTCAGGCACAGAAATGACTTTAAACACACTTATTCTAGTTGACAAAGTCATAATTCACATCCAACAGTCATTTAGAGTCAAAAGATTAAATGTTAAAATTTCATCATTATAGACCATTTTGGGATCGTTCGACAGTTCCGGAGTCATCGTTTTTCATCCGAAAATTGATTTTTTGGACTGTACCAAAAATGATTCAAAATGTCAATTGGATCATGCCTCATGTTGAATAACCACTTTTTAAACCCTCACAGTGACCAAAATTGCCATTTTTACAGAGTTTTGCTTACTCAAAAGCTTCAAATTTGACCTGTTTCAGGCACAGAAATGACTTTAAACACACTTATTTTAGTTGGCAAAGTCATAATTCACATCCAACAGTCATTTAGAGTCAAAAGATTAAATGTTAAAATTTCATCATTATAGACCATTTTGGGATCGTTCGACAGGTCTGGAGTCATCGTTTTTCATCCGAAAATTGATTTTTTGGACTGTACCAAAAATGATTCAAAATGTCAATTGGATCATGCCTCATGTTGAATAACCACTTTTTAAACCCTCACAGTGACCAAAATTGCCATTTTTACAGAGTTTTGCTTACTCAAAAGCTTCCATTTTGACCCGTTTCAGGCACAGAAATGACTTTAAACACACTTATTCTAGTTGACAAAGTCATAATTCACATCCAACAGTCATTTAGAATCAAAAGATTAAATGTTGAAATTTCATCATTATAGACCATTTTGGGATGGTTCGACAGGTCCGGAGTCATCGTTTTTCATCCGAAAATTGATTTTTTTGGACTGTACCAAAAATGATTCAAAATGTCAATTGGATCATGCCTCATGTTGAATAACCACTTTTCAATCCTCACAGTGACCAAAATTGCCATTTTTACAGAGTTTTGCTTACTCAAAAGCTTCAATTTTGACCCGTTTCAGGCACAGAAATGACTTTAAACACACTTATTTTAGTTGACAAAGTCATAATTCACATCCAACAGTCATTTAGAGTCAAAAGATTAAATGTTGAAATTTCATCATTATAGACCATTTTGGGATCGTTCGACAGGTCCGGAGTCATCGTTTTTCATCCGAAAATTGATTTTTTGGACTGTACCCAAAATGATTCAAAATGTCAATTGGATCATGCCTCATGTTGAATAACCACTTTTTAAACCCTCACAGTGACCAAAATTGCCATTTTTACATAGTTTTGCTTACTCAAAAGCTTCAATTTTGACCCGTTTCAGGCACAGAAATGACTTTAAACACACTTATTTTAGTTGACAAAGTCCTAATTCACATCCAACAGTAATTTAGAGTCAAAAGATTAAATGTTAAAATTTCATCATTATAGGCCATTTTGGGATCGTTCGACAGGTCCGGAGTCATCGTTTTTCATCCGAAAATTGATTTTTTGGACTGTACTAAAAATGATTCAAAATGTCAATTGGATCATGCCTCATGTTGAATAACCACTTTTTAAACCCTCACAGTGACCAAAATTGCCATTTTTACAGAGTTTTGCTTACTCAAAAGCTTCCATTTTGACCCGTTTCAGGCACAGAAATGACTTTAGACACACTTATTCTAGTTGACAAAATCACAATTTACATCCAACAGTAATTTAGAGTCAAAAGATTAAATGTTGAAATTTCATCATTATACACCATTTTGGGAACGTTCGACAGGTCCGGAGTCATCGTTTTTCATCCGAAAATTGATTTTTTGGACTGTACCAAAAATGATTCAAAATGTCAATTGGATCATGCCTCATGTTGAATAACCACTTTTTAAACCCTCACAGTGACCAAAATTGCCATTTTTACAGAGTTTTGCTTACTCAAAAGCTTCCATTTTGACCCGTTTCAGGCACAGAAATGACTTTAAACACACTTATTCTAGTTGACAAAGTCATAATTCACATCCAACAGTCATTTAGAGTCAAAAGATTAAATGTTAAAATTTCATCATTATAGACCATTTTGGGATCGTTCGACAAGGTCCGGAGTCATCGTTTTTCATCCGAAAATTGATTTTTGGGACTGTACCAAAAATGGTTCAAAATGTCAATTGGATCATACCTCATGTTGAATAACCACGTTTTAAACCCTCACAGTGACCAAAATTGCCATTTTTACAGAGTTTTGCTTACTCAAAAGCTTCCATTTTGACCCGTTTCAGGCACAGAAATGACTTTAGACACACTTATTCTAGTTGACAAAATCATAATTCACATCCAACAGTAATTTAGAGTCAAAAGATTAAATGTTTAAATTTCATCATTATAGACCATTTTGGGATCGTTCGACAGGTCCGGAGTCATTGTTTTTCATCCGAAAATTGATTTTTTGGACTGTACCAAAAATGATTCAAAATGTCAATTGGATCATGCCTCATGTTGAATACGCACTTTTTAAACCCTCACAGTGACCAAAATTGCCATTTTTACAGAGTTTTGCTTACTCAAAAGCTTCAAATTTGACCTGTTTCAGGCACAGAAATGACTTTAAACACACTTATTTTAGTTGACAAAGTCATAATTCACATCCAACAGTCATTTAGAGTCAAAAGATTAAATGTTAAAATTTCATCATTATAGACCATTTTGGTATCGTTCGACAGGTCCGGAGTCATCGTTTTTCATCCGAAAATTGATTTTTTGGACTGTACCAAAAATGATTCAAAATGTCAATTGGATCATGCCTCATGTTGAATAACCACTTTTTAAACCCTCACAGTGACCAAAATTGCCATTTTTACAGAGTTTTGCTTACTCAAAAGCTTCCATTTTGACCCGTTTCAGGCACAGAAATGACTTTAAACACACTTATTCTAGTTGACAAAGTCATAATTCACATCCAACAGTCATTTAGAGTCAAAATATTAAATGTTAAAATTTCATCATTATAGACCATTTTGGGATCGTTCGACAAGGTCCGGAGTCATCGTTTTTCATCCGAAAATTGATTTTTGGGACTGTACCAAAAATGGTTCAAAATGTCAATTGGATCATGCCTCATGTTGAATAACCACGTTTTAAACCCTCACAGTGACCAAAATTGCCATTTTTACAGAGTTTTGCTTACTCAAAAGCTTCCATTTTGACCCGTTTCAGGCACAGAAATGACTTTAGACACACTTATTTTAGTTGACAAAGTCATAATTCACATTCAACAGTCATTTAGAGTCAAAAGATTAAATGTTGAAATTTCATCATTATAGACCATTTTGGGATCGTTCGACAGGTCCGGAATCATCGTTTTTCATCCGAAAATTGATTTTTTGGACTGTACCAAAAATGATTCAAAATGTCAATTGGATCATGCCTCATGTTGAATAACCACTTTTTAAACCCTCACAGTGACCAAAATTGCAATTTTTACAGAGTTTTGCTTACTCAAAAGCTTCAATTTTGACCCGTTTCAGGCACAGAAATGACTTTAAACACACTTATTTTAGTTGACAAAGTCCTAATTCACATCCAACAGTAATTTAGAGTCAAAAGATTAAATGTTAAAATGTCATCATTATAGGCCATTTTGGGATCGTTCGACAGGTCCGGAGTCATCGTTTTTCATCCGAAAATTGATTTTTTGGACTGTACCAAAAATGATTCAAAATGTCAATTGGATCATGCCTCATGTTGAATAACCACTTTTTAAACCCTCACAGTGACCAAAGTTGCAATTTTTACAGAGTTTTGCTTACTCAAAAGCTTCAATTTTGACCCGTTTCAGGCACAGAAATGACTTTAAACACACTTATTTTAGTTGACAAAGTCCTAATTCACATCCAACAGTAATTTAGAGTCAAAAGATTAAATGTTAAAATTTCATCATTATAGGCCATTTTGGGATCGTTCGACAGGTCCGGAGTCATCGTTTTTCATCCGAAAATTGATTTTTTGGACTGTACCAAAAATGATTCAAAATGTCAATTGGATCATGCCTCATGTTGAATAACCACTTTTTAAACCCTCACAGTGACCAAAATTGCCATTTTTACAGAGTTTTGCTTACTCAAAAGCTTCCATTTTGACCCGTTTCAGGCACAGAAATGACTTTAAACACACTTATTCTAGTTGACAAAGTCATAATTCACATCCAACAGTCATTTAGAATCAAAAGATTAAATGTTGAAATTTCATCATTATAGACCATTTTGGGATGGTTCGACAGGTCCGGAGTCATCGTTTTTCATCCGAAAATTGATTTTTTTGGACTGTACCAAAAATGATTCAAAATGTCAATTGGATCATGCCTCATGTTGAATAACCACTTTTCAATCCTCACAGTGACCAAAATTGCCATTTTTACAGAGTTTTGCTTACTCAAAAGCTTCAATTTTGACCCGTTTCAGGCACAGAAATGACTTTAAACACACTTATTTTAGTTGACAAAGTCATAATTCACATCCAACAGTCATTTAGAGTCAAAAGATTAAATGTTGAAATTTCATCATTATAGACCATTTTGGGATCGTTCGACAGGTCCGGAGTCATCGTTTTTCATCCGAAAATTGATTTTTTGGACTGTACCCAAAATGATTCAAAATGTCAATTGGATCATGCCTCATGTTGAATAACCACTTTTTAAACCCTCACAGTGACCAAAATTGCCATTTTTACAGAGTTTTGCTTACTCAAAAGCTTCAATTTTGACCCGTTTCAGGCACAGAAATGACTTTAAACACACTTATTTTAGTTGACAAAGTCCTAATTCACATCCAACAGTAATTTAGAGTCAAAAGATTAAATGTTAAAATTTCATCATTATAGGCCATTTTGGGATCGTTCGACAGGTCCGGAGTCATCGTTTTTCATCCGAAAATTGATTTTTTGGACTGTACTAAAAATGATTCAAAATGTCAATTGGATCATGCCTCATGTTGAATAACCACTTTTTAAACCCTCACAGTGACCAAAATTGCCATTTTTACAGAGTTTTGCTTACTCAAAAGCTTCCATTTTGACCCGTTTCAGGCACAGAAATGACTTTAGACACACTTATTCTAGTTGACAAAATCACAATTCACATCCAACAGTAATTTAGAGTCAAAAGATTAAATGTTGAAATTTCATCATTATACACCATTTTGGGAACGTTCGACAGGTCCGGAGTCATCGTTTTTCATCCGAAAATTGATTTTTTGGACTGTACCAAAAATGATTCAAAATGTCAATTGGATCATGCCTCATGTTGAATAACCACTTTTTAAACCCTCACAGTGACCAAAATTGCCATTTTTACAGAGTTTTGCTTACTCAAAAGCTTCCATTTTGACCCGTTTCAGGCACAGAAATGACTTTAAACACACTTATTCTAGTTGACAAAGTCATAATTCACATCCAACAGTCATTTAGAGTCAAAAGATTAAATGTTAAAATTTCATCATTATAGACCATTTTGGGATCGTTCGACAGTTCCGGAGTCATCGTTTTTCATCCGAAAATTGATTTTTTGGACTGTACCAAAAATGATTCAAAATGTCAATTGGATCATGCCTCATGTTGAATAACCACTTTTTAAACCCTCACAGTGACCAAAATTGCCATTTTTACAGAGTTTTGCTTACTCAAAAGCTTCAAATTTGACCTGTTTCAGGCACAGAAATGACTTTAAACACACTTATTTTAGTTGGCAAAGTCATAATTCACATCCAACAGTCATTTAGAGTCAAAAGATTAAATGTTAAAATTTCATCATTATAGACCATTTTGGGATCGTTCGACAGGTCTGGAGTCATCGTTTTTCATCCGAAAATTGATTTTTTGGACTGTACCAAAAATGATTCAAAATGTCAATTGGATCATGCCTCATGTTGAATAACCACTTTTTAAACCCTCACAGTGACCAAAATTGCCATTTTTACAGAGTTTTGCTTACTCAAAAGCTTCCATTTTGACCCGTTTCAGGCACAGAAATGACTTTAAACACACTTATTCTAGTTGACAAAGTCATAATTCACATCCAACAGTCATTTAGAATCAAAAGATTAAATGTTGAAATTTCATCATTATAGACCATTTTGGGATGGTTCGACAGGTCCGGAGTCATCGTTTTTCATCCGAAAATTGATTTTTTTGGACTGTACCAAAAATGATTCAAAATGTCAATTGGATCATGCCTCATGTTGAATAACCACTTTTCAATCCTCACAGTGACCAAAATTGCCATTTTTACAGAGTTTTGCTTACTCAAAAGCTTCAATTTTGACCCGTTTCAGGCACAGAAATGACTTTAAACACACTTATTTTAGTTGACAAAGTCATAATTCACATCCAACAGTCATTTAGAGTCAAAAGATTAAATGTTGAAATTTCATCATTATAGACCATTTTGGGATCGTTCGACAGGTCCGGAGTCATCGTTTTTCATCCGAAAATTGATTTTTTGGACTGTACCCAAAATGATTCAAAATGTCAATTGGATCATGCCTCATGTTGAATAACCACTTTTTAAACCCTCACAGTGACCAAAATTGCCATTTTTACAGAGTTTTGCTTACTCAAAAGCTTCAATTTTGACCCGTTTCAGGCACAGAAATGACTTTAAACACACTTATTTTAGTTGACAAAGTCCTAATTCACATCCAACAGTAATTTAGAGTCAAAAGATTAAATGTTAAAATTTCATCATTATAGGCCATTTTGGGATCGTTCGACAGGTCCGGAGTCATCGTTTTTCATCCGAAAATTGATTTTTTGGACTGTACTAAAAATGATTCAAAATGTCAATTGGATCATGCCTCATGTTGAATAACCACTTTTTAAACCCTCACAGTGACCAAAATTGCCATTTTTACAGAGTTTTGCTTACTCAAAAGCTTCCATTTTGACCCGTTTCAGGCACAGAAATGACTTTAGACACACTTATTCTAGTTGACAAAATCACAATTTACATCCAACAGTAATTTAGAGTCAAAAGATTAAATGTTGAAATTTCATCATTATACACCATTTTGGGAACGTTCGACAGGTCCGGAGTCATCGTTTTTCATCCGAAAATTGATTTTTTGGACTGTACCAAAAATGATTCAAAATGTCAATTGGATCATGCCTCATGTTGAATAACCACTTTTTAAACCCTCACAGTGACCAAAATTGCCATTTTTACAGAGTTTTGCTTACTCAAAAGCTTCCATTTTGACCCGTTTCAGGCACAGAAATGACTTTAAACACACTTATTCTAGTTGACAAAGTCATAATTCACATCCAACAGTCATTTAGAGTCAAAAGATTAAATGTTAAAATTTCATCATTATAGACCATTTTGGGATCGTTCGACAAGGTCCGGAGTCATCGTTTTTCATCCGAAAATTGATTTTTGGGACTGTACCAAAAATGGTTCAAAATGTCAATTGGATCATACCTCATGTTGAATAACCACGTTTTAAACCCTCACAGTGACCAAAATTGCCATTTTTACAGAGTTTTGCTTACTCAAAAGCTTCCATTTTGACCCGTTTCAGGCACAGAAATGACTTTAGACACACTTATTCTAGTTGACAAAATCATAATTCACATCCAACAGTAATTTAGAGTCAAAAGATTAAATGTTTAAATTTCATCATTATAGACCATTTTGGGATCGTTCGACAGGTCCGGAGTCATTGTTTTTCATCCGAAAATTGATTTTTTGGACTGTACCAAAAATGATTCAAAATGTCAATTGGATCATGCCTCATGTTGAATAACCACTTTTTAAACCCTCACAGTGACCAAAATTGCCATTTTTACAGAGTTTTGCTTACTCAAAAGCTTCAAATTTGACCTGTTTCAGGCACAGAAATGACTTTAAACACACTTATTTTAGTTGACAAAGTCATAATTCACATCCAACAGTCATTTAGAGTCAAAAGATTAAATGTTAAAATTTCATCATTATAGACCATTTTGGTATCGTTCGACAGGTCCGGAGTCATCGTTTTTCATCCGAAAATTGATTTTTTGGACTGTACCAAAAATGATTCAAAATGTCAATTGGATCATGCCTCATGTTGAATAACCACTTTTTAAACCCTCACAGTGACCAAAATTGCCATTTTTACAGAGTTTTGCTTACTCAAAAGCTTCCATTTTGACCCGTTTCAGGCACAGAAATGACTTTAAACACACTTATTCTAGTTGACAAAGTCATAATTAACATCCAACAGTCATTTAGAATCAAAAGATTAAATGTTGAAATTTCATCATTATAGACCATTTTGGGATCATTCGACAGGTCCGGAGTCATCGTTTTTCATCCGAAAATTGATTTTTTTAGACTGTACCAAAAATGATTCAACATGTCAATTGGATCATGCCTCATGTTGAATAACCACTTTTTCAACCCTCACTGTGACCAAAATTGCCATTTTTACAGAGTTTTGCTTACTCAAAAGCTTCCATTTTGACCCGTTTCAGGCACAGAAATGACTTTAAACACACTTATTCTAGTTGACAAAGTCATAATTCACATCCAACAGTCATTTAGAGTCAAAATATTAAATGTTAAAATTTCATCATTATAGACCATTTTGGGATCGTTCGACAAGGTCCGGAGTCATCGTTTTTCATCCGAAAATTGATTTTTGGGACTGTACCAAAAATGGTTCAAAATGTCAATTGGATCATGCCTCATGTTGAATAACCACGTTTTAAACCCTCACAGTGACCAAAATTGCCATTTTTACAGAGTTTTGCTTACTCAAAAGCTTCCATTTTGACCCGTTTCAGGCACAGAAATGACTTTAGACACACTTATTCTAGTTGACAAAATCATAATTCACATCCAACAGTAATTTAGAGTCAAAAGATTAAATGTTTAAATTTCATCATTATAGACCATTTTGGAATCGTTCGACAGGTCCGGAGTCATCGTTTTTCATCCGAAAATTGATTTTTTGGACTGTACCAAAAATGATTCAAAATGTCAATTGGATCATGCCTCATGTTGAATAACCACTTTTTAAACCCTCACAGTGACCAAAATTGCCATTTTTACAGAGTTTTGCTTACTCAAAAGCTTCAAATTTGACCTGTTTCAGGCACAGAAATGACTTTAAACACACTTATTTTAGTTGACAAAGTCATAATTCACATCCAACAGTCATTTAGAGTCAAAAGATTAAATGTTAAAATTTCATCATTATAGACCATTTTGGTATCGTTCGACAGGTCCGGAGTCATCGTTTTTCATCCGAAAATTGATTTTTTGGACTGTACCAAAAATGATTCAAAATGTCAATTGGATCATGCCTCATGTTGAATAACCACTTTTTAAACCCTCACAGTGACCAAAATTGCCATTTTTACAGAGTTTTGCTTACTCAAAAGCTTCCATTTTGACCCGTTTCAGGCACAGAAATGACTTTAAACACACTTATTCTAGTTGACAAAGTCATAATTAACATCCAACAGTCATTTAGAATCAAAAGATTAAATGTTGAAATTTCATCATTATAGACCATTTTGGGATCGTTCGACAGGTCCGGAGTCATCGTTTTTCATCCGAAAATTGATTTTTTTGGACTGTACCAAAAATGATTCAAAATGTCAATTGGATCATGCCTCATGTTGAATAACCACTTTTTCAACCCTCACAGTGACCAAAATTGCCATTTTTACAGAGTTTTGCTTACTCAAAAGCTTCAATTTTGACCCGTTTCAGGCACAGAAATGACTTTAAACACACTTATTTTAGTTGACAAAGTCATAATTCACATTCAACAGTCATTTAGAGTCAAAAGATTAAATGTTGAAATTTCATCATTATAGACCATTTTGGGATCGTTCGACAGGTCCGGAGTCATCGTTTTTCATCCGAAAATTGATTTTTTGGACTGTACCAAAAATGATTCAAAATGTCAATTGGATCATGCCTCATGTTGAATAACCACTTTTTAAACCCTCACAGTGACCAAAATTGCAATTTTTACAGAGTTTTGCTTACTCAAAAGCTTCAATTTTGACCCGTTTCAGGCACAGAAATGACTTTAAACACACTTATTTTAGTTGACAAAGTCCTAATTCACATCCAACAGTAATTTAGAGTCAAAAGATTAAATGTTAAAATGTCATCATTATAGGCCATTTTGGGATCGTTCGACAGGTCCGGAGTCATCGTTTTTCATCCGAAAATTGATTTTTTGGACTGTACCAAAAATGATTCAAAATGTCAATTGGATCATGCCTCATGTTGAATAACCACTTTTTAAACCCTCACAGTGACCAAAATTGCCATTTTTACAGAGTTTTGCTTACTCAAAAGCTTCCATTTTGACCCGTTTCAGGCACAGAAATGACTTTAGACACACTTATTCTAGTTGACAAAATCACAATTCACATCCAACAGTAATTTAGAGTCAAAAGATTAAATGTTGAAATTTCATCATTATAGACCATTTTGGGAACGTTCGACAGGTCCGGAGTCATCGTTTTTCATCCGAAAATTGATTTTTTGGACTGTACCAAAAATGATTCAAAATGTCAATTGGATCATGCCTCATGTTGAATAACCACTTTTTAAACCCTCACTGTGACCAAAATTGCCATTTTTACAGAGTTTTGCTTACTCAAAAGCTTCCATTTTGACCCGTTTCAGGCACAGAAATGACTTTAAACACACTTATTCTAGTTGACAAAGTCATAATTCACATCCAACAGTAATTTAGAGTCAAAAGATTAAATGTTAAAATTTCATCATTATAGACCATTTTGGGATCGTTCAACAGGTCCGGAGTCATCGTTTTTCATCCGAAAATTGATTTTTTTGGACTGTACCAAAAATGATTCAAAATGTCAATTGGATCATGCCTCATGTTGAATAACCACTTTTTAAACCCTCACAGTGACCAAAATTGCCATTTTTACAGAGTTTTGCTTACTCAAAAGCTTCAATTTTGACCCGTTTCAGGCACAGAAATGACTTTAAACACACTTATTTTAGTTGACAAAGTCATAATTCACATTCAACAGTCATTTAGAGTCAAAAGATTAAATGTTGAAATTTCATCATTATAGACCATTTTGGGATCGTTCGACAGGTCCGGAGTCATCGTTTTTCATCCGAAAATTGATTTTTGGACTGTACCAAAAATGATTCAAAATGTCAATTGGATCATGCCTCATGTTGAATAACCACTTTTTAAACCCTCACAGTGACCAAAATTGCAATTTTTACAGAGTTTTGCTTACTCAAAAGCTTCAATTTTGACCCGTTTCAGGCACAGAAATGACTTTAAACACACTTATTTTAGTTGACAAAGTCCTAATTCACATCCAACAGTAATTTAGAGTCAAAAGATTAAATGTTAAAATGTCATCATTATAGGCCATTTTGGGATCGTTCGACAGGTCCGGAGTCATCGTTTTTCATCCGAAAATTGATTTTTTGGACTGTACCAAAATGATTCAAAATGTCAATTGGATCATGCCTCATGTTGAATAACCACTTTTTAAACCCTCACAGTGACCAAAATTGCCATTTTTACAGAGTTTTGCTTACTCAAAAGCTTCCATTTTGACCCGTTTCAGGCACAGAAATGACTTTAGACACACTTATTCTAGTTGACAAAATCACAATTCACATCCAACAGTAATTTAGAGTCAAAAGATTAAATGTTGAAATTTCATCATTATAGACCATTTTGGAACGTTCGACAGGTCCGGAGTCATCGTTTTTCATCCGAAAATTGATTTTTTGGACTGTACCAAAAATGATTCAAAATGTCAATTGGATCATGCCTCATGTTGAATAACCACTTTTTAAACCCTCACTGTGACCAAAATTGCCATTTTTACAGAGTTTTGCTTACTCAAAAGCTTCCATTTTGACCCGTTTCAGGCACAGAAATGACTTTAAACACACTTATTCTAGTTGACAAAGTCATAATTCACATCCAACAGTAATTTAGAGTCAAAAGATTAAATGTTAAAATTTCATCATTATAGACCATTTTGGGATCGTTCAACAGGTCCGGAGTCATCGTTTTTCATCCGAAAATTGATTTTTTTGGACTGTACCAAAAATGATTCAAAATGTCAATTGGATCATGCCTCATGTTGAATAACCACTTTTTAAACCCTCACAGTGACCAAAATTGCCATTTTTACAGAGTTTTGCTTACTCAAAAGCTTCCATTTTGACCCGTTTCAGGCACAGAAATGACTTTAAACACACTTATTCTAGTTGACAAAGTCATAATTCACATCCAACAGTAATTGAGAGTCAAAAGATTAAATGTTGAAATTTCATCATTATAGACCATTTTGGGATCGTTCGACAGGTCCGGAGTCATCGTTTTTCATCCGAAAATTGATTTTTCGGACTGTACCAAAAATGATTCAAAATGTCAATTGGATCATGCCTCATGTTGAATAACCACTTTTTAAACCCTCACAGTGACCAAAATTGCCATTTTTACAGAGTTTTGCTTACTCAAAAGCTTCAAATTTGACCTGTTTCAGGCACAGAAATGACTTTAAACACACTTATTTTAGTTGACAAAGTCATAATTCACATCCAACAGTCATTTAGAGTCAAAAGATTAAATGTTAAAATTTCATCATTATAGACCATTTTGGGATCGTTCGACAGGTCCGGAGTCATCGTTTTTCATCCGAAAATTGATTTTTTGGACTGTACCAAAAATGATTCAAAATGTCAATTGGATCATGCCTCATGTTGAATAACCACTTTTTAAACCCTCACAGTGACCAAAATTGCCATTTTTACAGAGTTTTGCTTACTCAAAAGCTTCCATTTTGACCCGTTTCAGGCACAGAAATGACTTTAAACACACTTATTCTAGTTGACAAAGTCATAATTCACATCCAACAGTCATTTAGAATCAAAAGATTAAATGTTGAAATTTCATCATTATAGACCATTTTGGGATGGTTCGACAGGTCCGGAGTCATCGTTTTTCATCCGAAAATTGATTTTTTTGGACTGTACCAAAAATGATTCAAAATGTCAATTGGATCATGCCTCATGTTGAATAACCACTTTTCAATCCTCACAGTGACCAAAATTGCCATTTTTACAGAGTTTTGCTTACTCAAAAGCTTCAATTTTGACCCGTTTCAGGCACAGAAATGACTTTAAACACACTTATTTTAGTTGACAAAGTCATAATTCACATCCAACAGTCATTTAGAGTCAAAAGATTAAATGTTGAAATTTCATCATTATAGACCATTTTGGGATCGTTCGACAGGTCCGGAGTCATCGTTTTTCATCCGAAAATTGATTTTTTGGACTGTACCAAAAATGATTCAAAATGTCAATTGGATCATGCCTCATGTTGAATAACCACTTTTTAAACCCTCACAGTGACCAAAGTTGCAATTTTTACAGAGTTTTGCTTACTCAAAAGCTTCAATTTTGACCCGTTTCAGGCACAGAAATGACTTTAAACACACTTATTTTAGTTGACAAAGTCCTAATTCACATCCAACAGTAATTTAGAGTCAAAAGATTAAATGTTAAAATTTCATCATTATAGGCCATTTTGGGATCGTTCGACAGGTCCGGAGTCATCGTTTTTCATCCGAAAATTGATTTTTTGGACTGTACCAAAAATGATTCAAAATGTCAATTGGATCATGCCTCATGTTGAATAACCACTTTTTAAACCCTCACAGTGACCAAAATTGCCATTTTTACAGAGTTTTGCTTACTCAAAAGCTTCCATTTTGACCCGTTTCAGGCACAGAAATGACTTTAGACACACTTATTCTAGTTGACAAAATCATAATTCACATCCAACAGTAATTTAGAGTCAAAAGATTAAATGTTTAAATTTCATCATTATAGACCATTTTGGGATCGTTCGACAGGTCCGGAGTCATCGTTTTTCATCCGAAAATTGATTTTTTGGACTGTACCAAAAATGATTCAAAATGTCAATTGGATCATGCCTCATGTTGAATAACCACTTTTTAAACCCTCACAGTGACCAAAATTGCCATTTTTACAGAGTTTTGCTTACTCAAAAGCTTCCATTTTGACCCGTTTCAGGCACAGAAATGACTAAACACACTTATTCTAGTTGACAAAGTCATAATTCACATCCAACAGTCATTTAGAATCAAAAGATTAAATGTTGAAATTTCATCATTATAGACCATTTTGGGATGGTTCGACAGGTCCGGAGTCATCGTTTTTCATCCGAAAATTGATTTTTTTGGACTGTACCAAAAATGATTCAAAATGTCAATTGGATCATGCCTCATGTTGAATAACCACTTTTCAATCCTCACAGTGACCAAAATTGCCATTTTTACAGAGTTTTGCTTACTCAAAAGCTTCAATTTTGACCCGTTTCAGGCACAGAAATGACTTTAAACACACTTATTTTAGTTGACAAAGTCATAATTCACATCCAACAGTCATTTAGAGTAAAAAGATTAAATGTTGAAATTTCATCATTATAGACCATTTTGGGATCGTTCGACAGGTCCGGAGTCATCGTTTTTCATCCGAAAATTGATTTTTTGGACTGTACCCAAAATGATTCAAAATGTCAATTGGATCATGCCTCATGTTGAATAACCACTTTTTAAACCCTCACAGTGACCAAAATTGCCATTTTTACAGAGTTTTGCTTACTCAAAAGCTTCAATTTTGACCCGTTTCAGGCACAGAAATGACTTTAAACACACTTATTTTAGTTGACAAAGTCCTAATTCACATCCAACAGTAATTTAGAGTCAAAAGATTAAATGTTAAAATTTCATCATTATAGGCCATTTTGGGATCGTTCGACAGGTCCGGAGTCATCGTTTTTCATCCGAAAATTGATTTTTTGGACTGTACTAAAAATGATTCAAAATGTCAATTGGATCATGCCTCATGTTGAATAACCACTTTTTAAACCCTCACAGTGACCAAAATTGCCATTTTTACAGAGTTTTGCTTACTCAAAAGCTTCCATTTTGACCCGTTTCAGGCACAGAAATGACTTTAGACACACTTATTCTAGTTGACAAAATCACAATTCACATCCAACAGTAATTTAGAGTCAAAAGATTAAATGTTGAAATTTCATCATTATACACCATTTTGGGAACGTTCGACAGGTCCGGAGTCATCGTTTTTCATCCGAAAATTGATTTTTTGGACTGTACCAAAAATGATTCAAAATGTCAATTGGATCATGCCTCATGTTGAATAACCACTTTTTAAACCCTCACAGTGACCAAAATTGCCATTTTTACAGAGTTTTGCTTACTCAAAAGCTTGCATTTTGACCCGTTTCAGGCACAGAAATGACTTTAAACACACTTATTCTAGTTGACAAAGTCATAATTCACATCCAACAGTCATTTAGAGTCAAAAGATTAAATGTTAAAATTTCATCATTATAGACCATTTTGGGATCGTTCGACAAGGTCCGGAGTCATCGTTTTTCATCCGAAAATTGATTTTTGGGACTGTACCAAAAATGGTTCAAAATGTCAATTGGATCATACCTCATGTTGAATAACCACGTTTTAAACCCTCACAGTGACCAAAATTGCCATTTTTACAGAGTTTTGCTTACTCAAAAGCTTCCATTTTGACCCGTTTCAGGCACAGAAATGACTTTAAACACACTTATTTTAGTTGACAAATTCCTAATTCACATCCAACAGTAATTGAGAGTCAAAAGATTAAATGTTGAAATTTCATCATTATAGACCATTTTGGGATCGTTCGACAGTTCCGGAGTCATCGTTTTTCATCCGAAAATTGATTTTTTGGACTGTACCAAAAATGATTCAAAATGTCAATTGGATCATGCCTCATGTTGAATAACCACTTTTTAAACCCTCACAGTGACCAAAATTGCCATTTTTACAGAGTTTTGCTTACTCAAAAGCTTCAAATTTGACCTGTTTCAGGCACAGAAATGACTTTAAACACACTTATTTTAGTTGGCAAAGTCATAATTCACATCCAACAGTCATTTAGAGTCAAAAGATTAAATGTTAAAATTTCATCATTATAGACCATTTTGGGATCGTTCGACAGGTCTGGAGTCATCGTTTTTCATCCGAAAATTGATTTTTTGGACTGTACCAAAAATGATTCAAAATGTCAATTGGATCATGCCTCATGTTGAATAACCACTTTTTAAACCCTCACAGTGACCAAAATTGCCATTTTTACAGAGTTTTGCTTACTCAAAAGCTTCCATTTTGACCCGTTTCAGGCACAGAAATGACTTTAAACACACTTATTCTAGTTGACAAAGTCATAATTCACATCCAACAGTCATTTAGAATCAAAAGATTAAATGTTGAAATTTCATCATTATAGACCATTTTGGGATGGTTCGACAGGTCCGGAGTCATCGTTTTTCATCCGAAAATTGATTTTTTTGGACTGTACCAAAAATGATTCAAAATGTCAATTGGATCATGCCTCATGTTGAATAACCACTTTTCAATCCTCACAGTGACCAAAATTGCCATTTTTACAGAGTTTTGCTTACTCAAAAGCTTCAATTTTGACCCGTTTCAGGCACAGAAATGACTTTAAACACACTTATTTTAGTTGACAAAGTCATAATTCACATCCAACAGTCATTTAGAGTCAAAAGATTAAATGTTGAAATTTCATCATTATAGACCATTTTGGGATCGTTCGACAGGTCCGGAGTCATCGTTTTTCATCCGAAAATTGATTTTTTGGACTGTACCCAAAATGATTCAAAATGTCAATTGGATCATGCCTCATGTTGAATAACCACTTTTTAAACCCTCACAGTGACCAAAATTGCCATTTTTACAGAGTTTTGCTTACTCAAAAGCTTCAATTTTGACCCGTTTCAGGCACAGAAATGACTTTAAACACACTTATTTTAGTTGACAAAGTCCTAATTCACATCCAACAGTAATTTAGAGTCAAAAGATTAAATGTTAAAATTTCATCATTATAGGCCATTTTGGGATCGTTCGACAGGTCCGGAGTCATCGTTTTTCATCCGAAAATTGATTTTTTGGACTGTACTAAAAATGATTCAAAATGTCAATTGGATCATGCCTCATGTTGAATAACCACTTTTTAAACCCTCACAGTGACCAAAATTGCCATTTTTACAGAGTTTTGCTTACTCAAAAGCTTCCATTTTGACCCGTTTCAGGCACAGAAATGACTTTAGACACACTTATTCTAGTTGACAAAATCACAATTTACATCCAACAGTAATTTAGAGTCAAAAGATTAAATGTTGAAATTTCATCATTATACACCATTTTGGGAACGTTCGACAGGTCCGGAGTCATCGTTTTTCATCTGAAAATTGATTTTTTGGACTGTACCAAAAATGATTCAAAATGTCAATTGGATCATGCCTCATGTTGAATAACCACTTTTTAAACCCTCACAGTGACCAAAATTGCCATTTTTACAGAGTTTTGCTTACTCAAAAGCTTCCATTTTGACCCGTTTCAGGCACAGAAATGACTTTAAACACACTTATTCTAGTTGACAAAGTCATAATTCACATCCAACAGTCATTTAGAGTCAAAAGATTAAATGTTAAAATTTCATCATTATAGACCATTTTGGGATCGTTCGACAAGGTCCGGAGTCATCGTTTTTCATCCGAAAATTGATTTTTGGGACTGTACCAAAAATGGTTCAAAATGTCAATTGGATCATACCTCATGTTGAATAGCCACGTTTTAAACCCTCACAGTGACCAAAATTGCCATTTTTACAGAGTTTTGCTTACTCAAAAGCTTCCATTTTGACCCGTTTCAGGCACAGAAATGACTTTAGACACACTTATTCTAGTTGACAAAATCATAATTCACATCCAACAGTAATTTAGAGTCAAAAGATTAAATGTTAAAATTTCATCATTATAGACCATTTTGGTATCGTTCGACAGGTCCGGAGTCATCGTTTTTCATCCGAAAATTGATTTTTTGGACTGTACCAAAAATGATTCAAAATGTCAATTGGATCATGCCTCATGTTGAATAACCACTTTTTAAACCCTCACAGTGACCAAAATTGCCATTTTTACAGAGTTTTGCTTACTCAAAAGCTTCCATTTTGACCCGTTTCAGGCACAGAAATGACTTTAAACACACTTATTCTAGTTGACAAAGTCATAATTAACATCCAACAGTCATTTAGAATCAAAAGATTAAATGTTGAAATTTCATCATTATAGACCATTTTGGGATCATTCGACAGGTCCGGAGTCATCGTTTTTCATCCGAAAATTGATTTTTTTGGACTGTACCAAAAATGATTCAACATGTCAATTGGATCATGCCTCATGTTGAATAACCACTTTTTCAACCCTCACTGTGACCAAAATTGCCATTTTTACAGAGTTTTGCTTACTCAAAAGCTTCCATTTTGACCCGTTTCAGGCACAGAAATGACTTTAAACACACTTATTCTAGTTGACAAAGTCATAATTCACATCCAACAGTCATTTAGAGTCAAAATATTAAATGTTAAAATTTCATCATTATAGACCATTTTGGGATCGTTCGACAAGGTCCGGAGTCATCGTTTTTCATCCGAAAATTGATTTTTGGGACTGTACCAAAAATGGTTCAAAATGTCAATTGGATCATGCCTCATGTTGAATAACCACGTTTTAAACCCTCACAGTGACCAAAATTGCCATTTTTACAGAGTTTTGCTTACTCAAAAGCTTCCATTTTGACCCGTTTCAGGCACAGAAATGACTTTAGACACACTTATTCTAGTTGACAAAATCATAATTCACATCCAACAGTAATTTAGAGTCAAAAGATTAAATGTTTAAATTTCATCATTATAGACCATTTTGGAATCGTTCGACAGGTCCGGAGTCATCGTTTTTCATCCGAAAATTGATTTTTTGGACTGTACCAAAAATGATTCAAAATGTCAATTGGATCATGCCTCATGTTGAATAACCACTTTTTAAACCCTCACAGTGACCAAAATTGCCATTTTTACAGAGTTTTGCTTACTCAAAAGCTTCAAATTTGACCTGTTTCAGGCACAGAAATGACTTTAAACACACTTATTTTAGTTGACAAAGTCATAATTCACATCCAACAGTCATTTAGAGTCAAAAGATTAAATGTTAAAATTTCATCATTATAGACCATTTTGGTATCGTTCGACAGGTCCGGAGTCATCGTTTTTCATCCGAAAATTGATTTTTTGGACTGTACCAAAAATGATTCAAAATGTCAATTGGATCATGCCTCATGTTGAATAACCACTTTTTAAACCCTCACAGTGACCAAAATTGCCATTTTTACAGAGTTTTGCTTACTCAAAAGCTTCCATTTTGACCCGTTTCAGGCACAGAAATGACTTTAAACACACTTATTCTAGTTGACAAAGTCATAATTAACATCCAACAGTCATTTAGAATCAAAAGATTAAATGTTGAAATTTCATCATTATAGACCATTTTGGGATCGTTCGACAGGTCCGGAGTCATCGTTTTTCATCCGAAAATTGATTTTTTTGGACTGTACCAAAAATGATTCAAAATGTCAATTGGATCATGCCTCATGTTGAATAACCACTTTTTCAACCCTCACAGTGACCAAAATTGCCATTTTTACAGAGTTTTGCTTACTCAAAAGCTTCAATTTTGACCCGTTTCAGGCACAGAAATGACTTTAAACACACTTATTTTAGTTGACAAAGTCATAATTCACATTCAACAGTCATTTAGAGTCAAAAGATTAAATGTTGAAATTTCATCATTATAGACCATTTTGGGATGGTTCGACAGGTCCGGAGTCATCGTTTTTCATCCGAAAATTGATTTTTTGGACTGTACCAAAAATGATTCAAAATGTCAATTGGATCATGCCTCATGTTGAATAACCACTTTTTAAACCCTCACAGTGACCAAAATTGCAATTTTTACAGAGTTTTGCTTACTCAAAAGCTTCAATTTTGACCCGTTTCAGGCACAGAAATGACTTTAAACACACTTATTTTAGTTGACAAAGTCCTAATTCACATCCAACAGTAATTTAGAGTCAAAAGATTAAATGTTAAAATGTCATCATTATAGGCCATTTTGGGATCGTTCGACAGGTCCGGAGTCATCGTTTTTCATCCGAAAATTGATTTTTTGGACTGTACCAAAAATGATTCAAAATGTCAATTGGATCATGCCTCATGTTGAATAACCACTTTTTAAACCCTCACAGTGACCAAAATTGCCATTTTTACAGAGTTTTGCTTACTCAAAAGCTTCCATTTTGACCCGTTTCAGGCACAGAAATGACTTTAGACACACTTATTCTAGTTGACAAAATCACAATTCACATCCAACAGTAATTTAGAGTCAAAAGATTAAATGTTGAAATTTCATCATTATAGACCATTTTGGGAACGTTCGACAGGTCCGGAGTCATCGTTTTTCATCCGAAAATTGATTTTTTGGACTGTACCAAAAATGATTCAAAATGTCAATTGGATCATGCCTCATGTTGAATAACCACTTTTTAAACCCTCACTGTGACCAAAATTGCCATTTTTACAGAGTTTTGCTTACTCAAAAGCTTCCATTTTGACCCGTTTCAGGCACAGAAATGACTTTAAACACACTTATTCTAGTTGACAAAGTCATAATTCACATCCAACAGTAATTTAGAGTCAAAAGATTAAATGTTAAAATTTCATCATTATAGACCATTTTGGGATCGTTCAACAGGTCCGGAGTCATCGTTTTTCATCCGAAAATTGATTTTTTTGGACTGTACCAAAAATGATTCAAAATGTCAATTGGATCATGCCTCATGTTGAATAACCACTTTTTAAACCCTCACAGTGACCAAAATTGCCATTTTTACAGAGTTTTGCTTACTCAAAAGCTTCCATTTTGACCCGTTTCAGGCACAGAAATGACTTTAAACACACTTATTCTAGTTGACAAAGTCATAATTCACATCCAACAGTAATTGAGAGTCAAAAGATTAAATGTTGAAATTTCATCATTATAGACCATTTTGGGATCGTTCGACAGGTCCGGAGTCATCGTTTTTCATCCGAAAATTGATTTTTCGGACTGTACCAAAAATGATTCAAAATGTCAATTGGATCATGCCTCATGTTGAATAACCACTTTTTAAACCCTCACAGTGACCAAAATTGCCATTTTTACAGAGTTTTGCTTACTCAAAAGCTTCAAATTTGACCTGTTTCAGGCACAGAAATGACTTTAAACACACTTATTTTAGTTGACAAAGTCATAATTCACATCCAACAGTCATTTAGAGTCAAAAGATTAAATGTTAAAATTTCATCATTATAGACCATTTTGGGATCGTTCGACAGGTCCGGAGTCATCGTTTTTCATCCGAAAATTGATTTTTTGGACTGTACCAAAAATGATTCAAAATGTCAATTGGATCATGCCTCATGTTGAATAACCACTTTTTAAACCCTCACAGTGACCAAAATTGCCATTTTTACAGAGTTTTGCTTACTCAAAAGCTTCCATTTTGACCCGTTTCAGGCACAGAAATGACTTTAAACACACTTATTCTAGTTGACAAAGTCATAATTCACATCCAACAGTCATTTAGAATCAAAAGATTAAATGTTGAAATTTCATCATTATAGACCATTTTGGGATGGTTCGACAGGTCCGGAGTCATCGTTTTTCATCCGAAAATTGATTTTTTTGGACTGTACCAAAAATGATTCAAAATGTCAATTGGATCATGCCTCATGTTGAATAACCACTTTTCAATCCTCACAGTGACCAAAATTGCCATTTTTACAGAGTTTTGCTTACTCAAAAGCTTCAATTTTGACCCGTTTCAGGCACAGAAATGACTTTAAACACACTTATTTTAGTTGACAAAGTCATAATTCACATCCAACAGTCATTTAGAGTCAAAAGATTAAATGTTGAAATTTCATCATTATAGACCATTTTGGGATCGTTCGACAGGTCCGGAGTCATCGTTTTTCATCCGAAAATTGATTTTTTGGACTGTACCAAAAATGATTCAAAATGTCAATTGGATCATGCCTCATGTTGAATAACCACTTTTTAAACCCTCACAGTGACCAAAGTTGCAATTTTTACAGAGTTTTGCTTACTCAAAAGCTTCAATTTTGACCCGTTTCAGGCACAGAAATGACTTTAAACACACTTATTTTAGTTGACAAAGTCCTAATTCACATCCAACAGTAATTTAGAGTCAAAAGATTAAATGTTAAAATTTCATCATTATAGGCCATTTTGGGATCGTTCGACAGGTCCGGAGTCATCGTTTTTCATCCGAAAATTGATTTTTTGGACTGTACCAAAAATGATTCAAAATGTCAATTGGATCATGCCTCATGTTGAATAACCACTTTTTAAACCCTCACAGTGACCAAAATTGCCATTTTTACAGAGTTTTGCTTACTCAAAAGCTTCCATTTTGACCCGTTTCAGGCACAGAAATGACTTTAGACACACTTATTCTAGTTGACAAAATCATAATTCACATCCAACAGTAATTTAGAGTCAAAAGATTAAATGTTTAAATTTCATCATTATAGACCATTTTGGGATCGTTCGACAGGTCCGGAGTCATCGTTTTTCATCCGAAAATTGATTTTTTGGACTGTACCAAAAATGATTCAAAATGTCAATTGGATCATGCCTCATGTTGAATAACCACTTTTTAAACCCTCACAGTGACCAAAATTGCCATTTTTACAGAGTTTTGCTTACTCAAAAGCTTCCATTTTGACCCGTTTCAGGCACAGAAATGACTAAACACACTTATTCTAGTTGACAAAGTCATAATTCACATCCAACAGTCATTTAGAATCAAAAGATTAAATGTTGAAATTTCATCATTATAGACCATTTTGGGATGGTTCGACAGGTCCGGAGTCATCGTTTTTCATCCGAAAATTGATTTTTTTGGACTGTACCAAAAATGATTCAAAATGTCAATTGGATCATGCCTCATGTTGAATAACCACTTTTCAATCCTCACAGTGACCAAAATTGCCATTTTTACAGAGTTTTGCTTACTCAAAAGCTTCAATTTTGACCCGTTTCAGGCACAGAAATGACTTTAAACACACTTATTTTAGTTGACAAAGTCATAATTCACATCCAACAGTCATTTAGAGTAAAAAGATTAAATGTTGAAATTTCATCATTATAGACCATTTTGGGATCGTTCGACAGGTCCGGAGTCATCGTTTTTCATCCGAAAATTGATTTTTTGGACTGTACCCAAAATGATTCAAAATGTCAATTGGATCATGCCTCATGTTGAATAACCACTTTTTAAACCCTCACAGTGACCAAAATTGCCATTTTTACAGAGTTTTGCTTACTCAAAAGCTTCAATTTTGACCCGTTTCAGGCACAGAAATGACTTTAAACACACTTATTTTAGTTGACAAAGTCCTAATTCACATCCAACAGTAATTTAGAGTCAAAAGATTAAATGTTAAAATTTCATCATTATAGGCCATTTTGGGATCGTTCGACAGGTCCGGAGTCATCGTTTTTCATCCGAAAATTGATTTTTTGGACTGTACTAAAAATGATTCAAAATGTCAATTGGATCATGCCTCATGTTGAATAACCACTTTTTAAACCCTCACAGTGACCAAAATTGCCATTTTTACAGAGTTTTGCTTACTCAAAAGCTTCCATTTTGACCCGTTTCAGGCACAGAAATGACTTTAGACACACTTATTCTAGTTGACAAAATCACAATTCACATCCAACAGTAATTTAGAGTCAAAAGATTAAATGTTGAAATTTCATCATTATACACCATTTTGGGAACGTTCGACAGGTCCGGAGTCATCGTTTTTCATCCGAAAATTGATTTTTTGGACTGTACCAAAAATGATTCAAAATGTCAATTGGATCATGCCTCATGTTGAATAACCACTTTTTAAACCCTCACAGTGACCAAAATTGCCATTTTTACAGAGTTTTGCTTACTCAAAAGCTTGCATTTTGACCCGTTTCAGGCACAGAAATGACTTTAAACACACTTATTCTAGTTGACAAAGTCATAATTCACATCCAACAGTCATTTAGAGTCAAAAGATTAAATGTTAAAATTTCATCATTATAGACCATTTTGGGATCGTTCGACAAGGTCCGGAGTCATCGTTTTTCATCCGAAAATTGATTTTTGGGACTGTACCAAAAATGGTTCAAAATGTCAATTGGATCATACCTCATGTTGAATAACCACGTTTTAAACCCTCACAGTGACCAAAATTGCCATTTTTACAGAGTTTTGCTTACTCAAAAGCTTCCATTTTGACCCGTTTCAGGCACAGAAATGACTTTAAACACACTTATTTTAGTTGACAAATTCCTAATTCACATCCAACAGTAATTGAGAGTCAAAAGATTAAATGTTGAAATTTCATCATTATAGACCATTTTGGGATCGTTCGACAGTTCCGGAGTCATCGTTTTTCATCCGAAAATTGATTTTTTGGACTGTACCAAAAATGATTCAAAATGTCAATTGGATCATGCCTCATGTTGAATAACCACTTTTTAAACCCTCACAGTGACCAAAATTGCCATTTTTACAGAGTTTTGCTTACTCAAAAGCTTCAAATTTGACCTGTTTCAGGCACAGAAATGACTTTAAACACACTTATTTTAGTTGGCAAAGTCATAATTCACATCCAACAGTCATTTAGAGTCAAAAGATTAAATGTTAAAATTTCATCATTATAGACCATTTTGGGATCGTTCGACAGGTCTGGAGTCATCGTTTTTCATCCGAAAATTGATTTTTTGGACTGTACCAAAAATGATTCAAAATGTCAATTGGATCATGCCTCATGTTGAATAACCACTTTTTAAACCCTCACAGTGACCAAAATTGCCATTTTTACAGAGTTTTGCTTACTCAAAAGCTTCCATTTTGACCCGTTTCAGGCACAGAAATGACTTTAAACACACTTATTCTAGTTGACAAAGTCATAATTCACATCCAACAGTCATTTAGAATCAAAAGATTAAATGTTGAAATTTCATCATTATAGACCATTTTGGGATGGTTCGACAGGTCCGGAGTCATCGTTTTTCATCCGAAAATTGATTTTTGGGACTGTACCAAAAATGGTTCAAAATGTCAATTGGATCATGCCTCATGTTGAATAACCACTTTTTAAACCCTCACAGTGACCAAAATTGCCATTTTTACAGAGTTTTGCTTACTCAAAAGCTTCCATTTTGACCCGTTTCAGGCACAGAAATGACTTTAAACACACTTATTCTAGTTGACAAAGTCATAATTAACATCCAACAGTCATTTAGAATCAAAAGATTAAATGTTGAAATTTCATCATTATAGACCATTTTGGGATCATTCGACAGGTCCGGAGTCATCGTTTTTCATCCGAAAATTGATTTTTTTGGACTGTACCAAAAATGATTCAACATGTCAATTGGATCATGCCTCATGTTGAATAACCACTTTTTCAACCCTCACTGTGACCAAAATTGCCATTTTTACAGAGTTTTGCTTACTCAAAAGCTTCCATTTTGACCCGTTTCAGGCACAGAAATGACTTTAAACACACTTATTCTAGTTGACAAAGTCATAATTCACATCCAACAGTCATTTAGAGTCAAAATATTAAATGTTAAAATTTCATCATTATAGACCATTTTGGGATCGTTCGACAAGGTCCGGAGTCATCGTTTTTCATCCGAAAATTGATTTTTGGGACTGTACCAAAAATGGTTCAAAATGTCAATTGGATCATGCCTCATGTTGAATAACCACGTTTTAAACCCTCACAGTGACCAAAATTGCCATTTTTACAGAGTTTTGCTTACTCAAAAGCTTCCATTTTGACCCGTTTCAGGCACAGAAATGACTTTAGACACACTTATTCTAGTTGACAAAATCATAATTCACATCCAACAGTAATTTAGAGTCAAAAGATTAAATGTTTAAATTTCATCATTATAGACCATTTTGGAATCGTTCGACAGGTCCGGAGTCATCGTTTTTCATCCGAAAATTGATTTTTTGGACTGTACCAAAAATGATTCAAAATGTCAATTGGATCATGCCTCATGTTGAATAACCACTTTTTAAACCCTCACAGTGACCAAAATTGCCATTTTTACAGAGTTTTGCTTACTCAAAAGCTTCAAATTTGACCTGTTTCAGGCACAGAAATGACTTTAAACACACTTATTTTAGTTGACAAAGTCATAATTCACATCCAACAGTCATTTAGAGTCAAAAGATTAAATGTTAAAATTTCATCATTATAGACCATTTTGGTATCGTTCGACAGGTCCGGAGTCATCGTTTTTCATCCGAAAATTGATTTTTTGGACTGTACCAAAAATGATTCAAAATGTCAATTGGATCATGCCTCATGTTGAATAACCACTTTTTAAACCCTCACAGTGACCAAAATTGCCATTTTTACAGAGTTTTGCTTACTCAAAAGCTTCCATTTTGACCCGTTTCAGGCACAGAAATGACTTTAAACACACTTATTCTAGTTGACAAAGTCATAATTAACATCCAACAGTCATTTAGAATCAAAAGATTAAATGTTGAAATTTCATCATTATAGACCATTTTGGGATCGTTCGACAGGTCCGGAGTCATCGTTTTTCATCCGAAAATTGATTTTTTTGGACTGTACCAAAAATGATTCAAAATGTCAATTGGATCATGCCTCATGTTGAATAACCACTTTTTCAACCCTCACAGTGACCAAAATTGCCATTTTTACAGAGTTTTGCTTACTCAAAAGCTTCAATTTTGACCCGTTTCAGGCACAGAAATGACTTTAAACACACTTATTTTAGTTGACAAAGTCATAATTCACATTCAACAGTCATTTAGAGTCAAAAGATTAAATGTTGAAATTTCATCATTATAGACCATTTTGGGATCGTTCGACAGGTCCGGAGTCATCGTTTTTCATCCGAAAATTGATTTTTTGGACTGTACCAAAAATGATTCAAAATGTCAATTGGATCATGCCTCATGTTGAATAACCACTTTTTAAACCCTCACAGTGACCAAAATTGCAATTTTTACAGAGTTTTGCTTACTCAAAAGCTTCAATTTTGACCCGTTTCAGGCACAGAAATGACTTTAAACACACTTATTTTAGTTGACAAAGTCCTAATTCACATCCAACAGTAATTTAGAGTCAAAAGATTAAATGTTAAAATGTCATCATTATAGGCCATTTTGGGATCGTTCGACAGGTCCGGAGTCATCGTTTTTCATCCGAAAATTGATTTTTTGGACTGTACCAAAAATGATTCAAAATGTCAATTGGATCATGCCTCATGTTGAATAACCACTTTTTAAACCCTCACAGTGACCAAAATTGCCATTTTTACAGAGTTTTGCTTACTCAAAAGCTTCCATTTTGACCCGTTTCAGGCACAGAAATGACTTTAGACACACTTATTCTAGTTGACAAAATCACAATTCACATCCAACAGTAATTTAGAGTCAAAAGATTAAATGTTGAAATTTCATCATTATAGACCATTTTGGGAACGTTCGACAGGTCCGGAGTCATCGTTTTTCATCCGAAAATTGATTTTTTGGACTGTACCAAAAATGATTCAAAATGTCAATTGGATCATGCCTCATGTTGAATAACCACTTTTTAAACCCTCACTGTGACCAAAATTGCCATTTTTACAGAGTTTTGCTTACTCAAAAGCTTCCATTTTGACCCGTTTCAGGCACAGAAATGACTTTAAACACACTTATTCTAGTTGACAAAGTCATAATTCACATCCAACAGTAATTTAGAGTCAAAAGATTAAATGTTAAAATTTCATCATTATAGACCATTTTGGGATCGTTCAACAGGTCCGGAGTCATCGTTTTTCATCCGAAAATTGATTTTTTTGGACTGTACCAAAAATGATTCAAAATGTCAATTGGATCATGCCTCATGTTGAATAACCACTTTTTAAACCCTCACAGTGACCAAAATTGCCATTTTTACAGAGTTTTGCTTACTCAAAAGCTTCCATTTTGACCCGTTTCAGGCACAGAAATGACTTTAAACACACTTATTCTAGTTGACAAAGTCATAATTCACATCCAACAGTAATTGAGAGTCAAAAGATTAAATGTTGAAATTTCATCATTATAGACCATTTTGGGATCGTTCGACAGGTCCGGAGTCATCGTTTTTCATCCGAAAATTGATTTTTCGGACTGTACCAAAAATGATTCAAAATGTCAATTGGATCATGCCTCATGTTGAATAACCACTTTTTAAACCCTCACAGTGACCAAAATTGCCATTTTTACAGAGTTTTGCTTACTCAAAAGCTTCAAATTTGACCTGTTTCAGGCACAGAAATGACTTTAAACACACTTATTTTAGTTGACAAAGTCATAATTCACATCCAACAGTCATTTAGAGTCAAAAGATTAAATGTTAAAATTTCATCATTATAGACCATTTTGGGATCGTTCGACAGGTCCGGAGTCATCGTTTTTCATCCGAAAATTGATTTTTTGGACTGTACCAAAAATGATTCAAAATGTCAATTGGATCATGCCTCATGTTGAATAACCACTTTTTAAACCCTCACAGTGACCAAAATTGCCATTTTTACAGAGTTTTGCTTACTCAAAAGCTTCCATTTTGACCCGTTTCAGGCACAGAAATGACTTTAAACACACTTATTCTAGTTGACAAAGTCATAATTCACATCCAACAGTCATTTAGAATCAAAAGATTAAATGTTGAAATTTCATCATTATAGACCATTTTGGGATGGTTCGACAGGTCCGGAGTCATCGTTTTTCATCCGAAAATTGATTTTTTTGGACTGTACCAAAAATGATTCAAAATGTCAATTGGATCATGCCTCATGTTGAATAACCACTTTTCAATCCTCACAGTGACCAAAATTGCCATTTTTACAGAGTTTTGCTTACTCAAAAGCTTCAATTTTGACCCGTTTCAGGCACAGAAATGACTTTAAACACACTTATTTTAGTTGACAAAGTCATAATTCACATCCAACAGTCATTTAGAGTCAAAAGATTAAATGTTGAAATTTCATCATTATAGACCATTTTGGGATCGTTCGACAGGTCCGGAGTCATCGTTTTTCATCCGAAAATTGATTTTTTGGACTGTACCAAAAATGATTCAAAATGTCAATTGGATCATGCCTCATGTTGAATAACCACTTTTTAAACCCTCACAGTGACCAAAGTTGCAATTTTTACAGAGTTTTGCTTACTCAAAAGCTTCAATTTTGACCCGTTTCAGGCACAGAAATGACTTTAAACACACTTATTTTAGTTGACAAAGTCCTAATTCACATCCAACAGTAATTTAGAGTCAAAAGATTAAATGTTAAAATTTCATCATTATAGGCCATTTTGGGATCGTTCGACAGGTCCGGAGTCATCGTTTTTCATCCGAAAATTGATTTTTTGGACTGTACCAAAAATGATTCAAAATGTCAATTGGATCATGCCTCATGTTGAATAACCACTTTTTAAACCCTCACAGTGACCAAAATTGCCATTTTTACAGAGTTTTGCTTACTCAAAAGCTTCCATTTTGACCCGTTTCAGGCACAGAAATGACTTTAGACACACTTATTCTAGTTGACAAAATCATAATTCACATCCAACAGTAATTTAGAGTCAAAAGATTAAATGTTTAAATTTCATCATTATAGACCATTTTGGGATCGTTCGACAGGTCCGGAGTCATCGTTTTTCATCCGAAAATTGATTTTTTGGACTGTACCAAAAATGATTCAAAATGTCAATTGGATCATGCCTCATGTTGAATAACCACTTTTTAAACCCTCACAGTGACCAAAATTGCCATTTTTACAGAGTTTTGCTTACTCAAAAGCTTCCATTTTGACCCGTTTCAGGCACAGAAATGACTTTAAACACACTTATTTTAGTTGACAAATTCCTAATTCACATCCAACAGTAATTGAGAGTCAAAAGATTAAATGTTGAAATTTCATCATTATAGACCATTTTGGGATCGTTCGACAGTTCCGGAGTCATCGTTTTTCATCCGAAAATTGATTTTTTGGACTGTACCAAAAATGATTCAAAATGTCAATTGGATCATGCCTCATGTTGAATAACCACTTTTTAAACCCTCACAGTGACCAAAATTGCCATTTTTACAGAGTTTTGCTTACTCAAAAGCTTCAAATTTGACCTGTTTCAGGCACAGAAATGACTTTAAACACACTTATTTTAGTTGGCAAAGTCATAATTCACATCCAACAGTCATTTAGAGTCAAAAGATTAAATGTTAAAATTTCATCATTATAGACCATTTTGGGATCGTTCGACAGGTCTGGAGTCATCGTTTTTCATCCGAAAATTGATTTTTTGGACTGTACCAAAAATGATTCAAAATGTCAATTGGATCATGCCTCATGTTGAATAACCACTTTTTAAACCCTCACAGTGACCAAAATTGCCATTTTTACAGAGTTTTGCTTACTCAAAAGCTTCCATTTTGACCCGTTTCAGGCACAGAAATGACTTTAAACACACTTATTCTAGTTGACAAAGTCATAATTCACATCCAACAGTCATTTAGAATCAAAAGATTAAATGTTGAAATTTCATCATTATAGACCATTTTGGGATGGTTCGACAGGTCCGGAGTCATCGTTTTTCATCCGAAAATTGATTTTTTTGGACTGTACCAAAAATGATTCAAAATGTCAATTGGATCATGCCTCATGTTGAATAACCACTTTTCAATCCTCACAGTGACCAAAATTGCCATTTTTACAGAGTTTTGCTTACTCAAAAGCTTCAATTTTGACCCGTTTCAGGCACAGAAATGACTTTAAACACACTTATTTTAGTTGACAAAGTCATAATTCACATCCAACAGTCATTTAGAGTCAAAAGATTAAATGTTGAAATTTCATCATTATAGACCATTTTGGGATCGTTCGACAGGTCCGGAGTCATCGTTTTTCATCCGAAAATTGATTTTTTGGACTGTACCCAAAATGATTCAAAATGTCAATTGGATCATGCCTCATGTTGAATAACCACTTTTTAAACCCTCACAGTGACCAAAATTGCCATTTTTACAGAGTTTTGCTTACTCAAAAGCTTCAATTTTGACCCGTTTCAGGCACAGAAATGACTTTAAACACACTTATTTTAGTTGACAAAGTCCTAATTCACATCCAACAGTAATTTAGAGTCAAAAGATTAAATGTTAAAATTTCATCATTATAGGCCATTTTGGGATCGTTCGACAGGTCCGGAGTCATCGTTTTTCATCCGAAAATTGATTTTTTGGACTGTACTAAAAATGATTCAAAATGTCAATTGGATCATGCCTCATGTTGAATAACCACTTTTTAAACCCTCACAGTGACCAAAATTGCCATTTTTACAGAGTTTTGCTTACTCAAAAGCTTCCATTTTGACCCGTTTCAGGCACAGAAATGACTTTAGACACACTTATTCTAGTTGACAAAATCACAATTCACATCCAACAGTAATTTAGAGTCAAAAGATTAAATGTTGAAATTTCATCATTATACACCATTTTGGGAACGTTCGACAGGTCCGGAGTCATCGTTTTTCATCCGAAAATTGATTTTTTGGACTGTACCAAAAATGATTCAAAATGTCAATTGGATCATGCCTCATGTTGAATAACCACTTTTTAAACCCTCACAGTGACCAAAATTGCCATTTTTACAGAGTTTTGCTTACTCAAAAGCTTCCATTTTGACCCGTTTCAGGCACAGAAATGACTTTAAACACACTTATTCTAGTTGACAAAGTCATAATTCACATCCAACAGTCATTTAGAGTCAAAAGATTAAATGTTAAAATTTCATCATTATAGACCATTTTGGGATCGTTCGACAAGGTCCGGAGTCATCGTTTTTCATCCGAAAATTGATTTTTGGGACTGTACCAAAAATGGTTCAAAATGTCAATTGGATCATGCCTCATGTTGAATAACCACGTTTTAAACCCTCACAGTGACCAAAATTGCCATTTTTACAGAGTTTTGCTTACTCAAAAGCTTCCATTTTGACCCGTTTCAGGCACAGAAATGACTTTAGACACACTTATTCTAGTTGACAAAATCATAATTCACATCCAACAGTAATTTAGAGTCAAAAGATTAAATGTTTAAATTTCATCATTATAGACCATTTTGGGATCGTTCGACAGGTCCGGAGTCATCGTTTTTCATCCGAAAATTGATTTTTTGGACTGTACCAAAAATGATTCAAAATGTCAATTGGATCATGCCTCATGTTGAATAACCACTTTTTAAACCCTCACAGTGACCAAAATTGCCATTTTTACAGAGTTTTGCTTACTCAAAAGCTTCAAATTTGACCTGTTTCAGGCACAGAAATGACTTTAAACACACTTATTTTAGTTGACAAAGTCATAATTCACATCCAACAGTCATTTAGAGTCAAAAGATTAAATGTTAAAATTTCATCATTATAGACCATTTTGGTATCGTTCGACAGGTCCGGAGTCATCGTTTTTCATCCGAAAATTGATTTTTTGGACTGTACCAAAAATGATTCAAAATGTCAATTGGATCATGCCTCATGTTGAATAACCACTTTTTAAACCCTCACAGTGACCAAAATTGCCATTTTTACAGAGTTTTGCGTACTCAAAAGCTTCCATTTTGACCCGTTTCAGGCACAGAAATGACTTTAAACACACTTATTTTAGTTGACAAATTCCTAATTCACATCCAACAGTAATTGAGAGTCAAAAGATTAAATGTTGAAATTTCATCATTATAGACCATTTTGGGATCGTTCGACAGTTCCGGAGTCATCGTTTTTCATCCGAAAATTGATTTTTTGGACTGTACCAAAAATGATTCAAAATGTCAATTGGATCATGCCTCATGTTGAATAACCACTTTTTAAACCCTCACAGTGACCAAAATTGCCATTTTTACAGAGTTTTGCTTACTCAAAAGCTTCAAATTTGACCTGTTTCAGGCACAGAAATGACTTTAAACACACTTATTTTAGTTGGCAAAGTCATAATTCACATCCAACAGTCATTTAGAGTCAAAAGATTAAATGTTAAAATTTCATCATTATAGACCATTTTGGGATCGTTCGACAGGTCTGGAGTCATCGTTTTTCATCCGAAAATTGATTTTTTGGACTGTACCAAAAATGATTCAAAATGTCAATTGGATCATGCCTCATGTTGAATAACCACTTTTTAAACCCTCACAGTGAAAAAAATTGCCATTTTTACAGAGTTTTGCTTACTCAAAAGCTTCCATTTTGACCCGTTTCAGGCACAGAAATGACTTTAAACACACTTATTCTAGTTGACAAAGTCATAATTCACATCCAACAGTCATTTAGAATCAAAAGATTAAATGTTGAAATTTCATCATTATAGACCATTTTGGGATGGTTCGACAGGTCCGGAGTCATCGTTTTTCATCCGAAAATTGATTTTTTTGGACTGTACCAAAAATGATTCAAAATGTCAATTGGATCATGCCTCATGTTGAATAACCACTTTTCAATCCTCACAGTGACCAAAATTGCCATTTTTACAGAGTTTTGCTTACTCAAAAGCTTCAATTTTGACCCGTTTCAGGCACAGAAATGACTTTAAACACACTTATTTTAGTTGACAAAGTCATAATTCACATCCAACAGTCATTTAGAGTCAAAAGATTAAATGTTGAAATTTCATCATTATAGACCATTTTGGGATCGTTCGACAGGTCCGGAGTCATCGTTTTTCATCCGAAAATTGATTTTTTGGACTGTACCCAAAATGATTCAAAATGTCAATTGGATCATGCCTCATGTTGAATAACCACTTTTTAAACCCTCACAGTGACCAAAATTGCCATTTTTACAGAGTTTTGCTTACTCAAAAGCTTCAATTTTGACCCGTTTCAGGCACAGAAATGACTTTAAACACACTTATTTTAGTTGACAAAGTCCTAATTCACATCCAACAGTAATTTAGAGTCAAAAGATTAAATGTTAAAATTTCATCATTATAGGCCATTTTGGGATCGTTCGACAGGTCCGGAGTCATCGTTTTTCATCCGAAAATTGATTTTTTGGACTGTACTAAAAATGATTCAAAATGTCAATTGGATCATGCCTCATGTTGAATAACCACTTTTTAAACCCTCACAGTGACCAAAATTGCCATTTTTACAGAGTTTTGCTTACTCAAAAGCTTCCATTTTGACCCGTTTCAGGCACAGAAATGACTTTAGACACACTTATTCTAGTTGACAAAATCACAATTCACATCCAACAGTAATTTAGAGTCAAAAGATTAAATGTTGAAATTTCATCATTATACACCATTTTGGGAACGTTCGACAGGTCCGGAGTCATCGTTTTTCATCCGAAAATTGATTTTTTGGACTGTACCAAAAATGATTCAAAATGTCAATTGGATCATGCCTCATGTTGAATAACCACTTTTTAAACCCTCACAGTGACCAAAATTGCCATTTTTACAGAGTTTTGCTTACTCAAAAGCTTCCATTTTGACCCGTTTCAGGCACAGAAATGACTTTAAACACACTTATTCTAGTTGACAAAGTCATAATTCACATCCAACAGTCATTTAGAGTCAAAAGATTAAATGTTAAAATTTCATCATTATAGACCATTTTGGGATCGTTCGACAAGGTCCGGAGTCATCGTTTTTCATCCGAAAATTGATTTTTGGGACTGTACCAAAAATGGTTCAAAATGTCAATTGGATCATGCCTCATGTTGAATAACCACTTTTTAAACCCTCACAGTGACCAAAATTGCCATTTTTACAGAGTTTTGCTTACTCAAAAGCTTCCATTTTGACCCGTTTCAGGCACAGAAATGACTTTAAACACACTTATTCTAGTTGACAAAGTCATAATTAACATCCAACAGTCATTTAGAATCAAAAGATTAAATGTTGAAATTTCATCATTATAGACCATTTTGGGATCGTTCGACAGGTCCGGAGTCATCGTTTTTCATCCGAAAATTGATTTTTTTGGACTGTACCAAAAATGATTCAAAATGTCAATTGGATCATGCCTCATGTTGAATAACCACTTTTTCAACCCTCACAGTGACCAAAATTGCCATTTTTACAGAGTTTTGCTTACTCAAAAGCTTCAATTTTGACCCGTTTCAGGCACAGAAATGACTTTAAACACACTTATTTTAGTTGACAAAGTCATAATTCACATTCAACAGTCATTTAGAGTCAAAAGATTAAATGTTGAAATTTCATCATTATAGACCATTTTGGGATCGTTCGACAGGTCCGGAGTCATCGTTTTTCATCCGAAAATTGATTTTTTGGACTGTACCAAAAATGATTCAAAATGTCAATTGGATCATGCCTCATGTTGAATAACCACTTTTTAAACCCTCACAGTGACCAAAATTGCAATTTTTACAGAGTTTTGCTTACTCAAAAGCTTCAATTTTGACCCGTTTCAGGCACAGAAATGACTTTAAACACACTTATTTTAGTTGACAAAGTCCTAATTCACATCCAACAGTAATTTAGAGTCAAAAGATTAAATGTTAAAATGTCATCATTATAGGCCATTTTGGGATCGTTCGACAGGTCCGGAGTCATCGTTTTTCATCCGAAAATTGATTTTTTGGACTGTACCAAAAATGATTCAAAATGTCAATTGGATCATGCCTCATGTTGAATAACCACTTTTTAAACCCTCACAGTGAAAAAAATTGCCATTTTTACAGAGTTTTGCTTACTCAAAAGCTTCCATTTTGACCCGTTTCAGGCACAGAAATGACTTTAAACACACTTATTCTAGTTGACAAAGTCATAATTCACATCCAACAGTCATTTAGAATCAAAAGATTAAATGTTGAAATTTCATCATTATAGACCATTTTGGGATGGTTCGACAGGTCCGGAGTCATCGTTTTTCATCCGAAAATTGATTTTTTTGGACTGTACCAAAAATGATTCAAAATGTCAATTGGATCATGCCTCATGTTGAATAACCACTTTTCAATCCTCACAGTGACCAAAATTGCCATTTTTACAGAGTTTTGCTTACTCAAAAGCTTCAATTTTGACCCGTTTCAGGCACAGAAATGACTTTAAACACACTTATTTTAGTTGACAAAGTCATAATTCACATCCAACAGTCATTTAGAGTCAAAAGATTAAATGTTGAAATTTCATCATTATAGACCATTTTGGGATCGTTCGACAGGTCCGGAGTCATCGTTTTTCATCCGAAAATTGATTTTTTGGACTGTACCCAAAATGATTCAAAATGTCAATTGGATCATGCCTCATGTTGAATAACCACTTTTTAAACCCTCACAGTGACCAAAATTGCCATTTTTACAGAGTTTTGCTTACTCAAAAGCTTCAATTTTGACCCGTTTCAGGCACAGAAATGACTTTAAACACACTTATTTTAGTTGACAAAGTCCTAATTCACATCCAACAGTAATTTAGAGTCAAAAGATTAAATGTTAAAATTTCATCATTATAGGCCATTTTGGGATCGTTCGACAGGTCCGGAGTCATCGTTTTTCATCCGAAAATTGATTTTTTGGACTGTACTAAAAATGATTCAAAATGTCAATTGGATCATGCCTCATGTTGAATAACCACTTTTTTAAACCCTCACAGTGACCAAAATTGCCATTTTTACAGAGTTTTGCTTACTCAAAAGCTTCCATTTTGACCCGTTTCAGGCACAGAAATGACTTTAGACACACTTATTCTAGTTGACAAAATCACAATTCACATCCAACAGTAATTTAGAGTCAAAAGATTAAATGTTGAAATTTCATCATTATACACCATTTTGGGAACGTTCGACAGGTCCGGAGTCATCGTTTTTCATCCGAAAATTGATTTTTTGGACTGTACCAAAAATGATTCAAAATGTCAATTGGATCATGCCTCATGTTGAATAACCACTTTTTAAACCCTCACAGTGACCAAAATTGCCATTTTTACAGAGTTTTGCTTACTCAAAAGCTTCCATTTTGACCCGTTTCAGGCACAGAAATGACTTTAAACACACTTATTCTAGTTGACAAAGTCATAATTCACATCCAACAGTCATTTAGAGTCAAAAGATTAAATGTTAAAATTTCATCATTATAGACCATTTTGGGATCGTTCGACAAGGTCCGGAGTCATCGTTTTTCATCCGAAAATTGATTTTTGGGACTGTACCAAAAATGGTTCAAAATGTCAATTGGATCATGCCTCATGTTGAATAACCACTTTTTAAACCCTCACAGTGACCAAAATTGCCATTTTTACAGAGTTTTGCTTACTCAAAAGCTTCCATTTTGACCCGTTTCAGGCACAGAAATGACTTTAAACACACTTATTCTAGTTGACAAAGTCATAATTAACATCCAACAGTCATTTAGAATCAAAAGATTAAATGTTGAAATTTCATCATTATAGACCATTTTGGGATCGTTCGACAGGTCCGGAGTCATCGTTTTTCATCCGAAAATTGATTTTTTTGGACTGTACCAAAAATGATTCAAAATGTCAATTGGATCATGCCTCATGTTGAATAACCACTTTTTCAACCCTCACAGTGACCAAAATTGCCATTTTTACAGAGTTTTGCTTACTCAAAAGCTTCAATTTTGACCCGTTTCAGGCACAGAAATGACTTTAAACACACTTATTTTAGTTGACAAAGTCATAATTCACATTCAACAGTCATTTAGAGTCAAAAGATTAAATGTTGAAATTTCATCATTATAGACCATTTTGGGATCGTTCGACAGGTCCGGAGTCATCGTTTTTCATCCGAAAATTGATTTTTTGGACTGTACCAAAAATGATTCAAAATGTCAATTGGATCATGCCTCATGTTGAATAACCACTTTTTAAACCCTCACAGTGACCAAAATTGCAATTTTTACAGAGTTTTGCTTACTCAAAAGCTTCAATTTTGACCCGTTTCAGGCACAGAAATGACTTTAAACACACTTATTTTAGTTGACAAAGTCCTAATTCACATCCAACAGTAATTTAGAGTCAAAAGATTAAATGTTAAAATGTCATCATTATAGGCCATTTTGGGATCGTTCGACAGGTCCGGAGTCATCGTTTTTCATCCGAAAATTGATTTTTTGGACTGTACCAAAAATGATTCAAAATGTCAATTGGATCATGCCTCATGTTGAATAACCACTTTTTAAACCCTCACAGTGACCAAAATTGCCATTTTTACAGAGTTTTGCTTACTCAAAAGCTTCCATTTTGACCCGTTTCAGGCACAGAAATGACTTTAAACACACTTATTCTAGTTGACAAAGTCATAATTCACACCCAACAGTCATTTAGAGTCAAAAGATTAAATGTTAAAATTTGATCATTATAGACCATTTTGGGATCGTTCGACAGGTCCGGAGTCATCGTTTTTCATCCGAAAATTGATTTTTGGGACTGTACCAAAAATGATTCAAAATGTCAATTGGATCATGCCTCATGTTGAATAACCACTTTTTAAACCCTCACTGTGACCAAAATTGCCATTTTTACAGAGTTTTGCTTACTCAAAAGCTTCCATTTTGACCCGTTTCAGGCACAGAAATGACTTTAAACACACTTATTCTAGTTGACAAAGTCATAATTCACATCCAACAGTAATTTAGAGTCAAAAGATTAAATGTTAAAATTTCATCATTATAGACCATTTTGGGATCGTTCAACAGGTCCGGAGTCATCGTTTTTCATCCGAAAATTGATTTTTTTGGACTGTACCAAAAATGATTCAAAATGTCAATTGGATCATGCCTCATGTTGAATAACCACTTTTTAAACCCTCACAGTGACCAAAATTGCCATTTTTACAGAGTTTTGCTTACTCAAAAGCTTCCATTTTGACCCGTTTCAGGCACAGAAATGACTTTAAACACACTTATTCTAGTTGACAAAGTCATAATTCACATCCAACAGTAATTGAGAGTCAAAAGATTAAATGTTGAAATTTCATCATTATAGACCATTTTGGGATCGTTCGACAGGTCCGGAGTCATCGTTTTTCATCCGAAAATTGATTTTTCGGACTGTACCAAAAATGATTCAAAATGTCAATTGGATCATGCCTCATGTTGAATAACCACTTTTTAAACCCTCACAGTGACCAAAATTGCCATTTTTACAGAGTTTTGCTTACTCAAAAGCTTCAAATTTGACCTGTTTCAGGCACAGAAATGACTTTAAACACACTTATTTTAGTTGACAAAGTCATAATTCACATCCAACAGTCATTTAGAGTCAAAAGATTAAATGTTAAAATTTCATCATTATAGACCATTTTGGGATCGTTCGACAAGGTCCGGAGTCATCGTTTTTCATCCGAAAATTGATTTTTGGGACTGTACCAAAAATGGTTCAAAATGTCAATTGGATCATGCCTCATGTTGAATAACCACTTTTTAAACCCTCACAGTGACCAAAATTGCCATTTTTACAGAGTTTTGCTTACTCAAAAGCTTCCATTTTGACCCGTTTCAGGCACAGAAATGACTTTAAACACACTTATTCTAGTTGACAAAGTCATAATTAACATCCAACAGTCATTTAGAATCAAAAGATTAAATGTTGAAATTTCATCATTATAGACCATTTTGGGATCGTTCGACAGGTCCGGAGTCATCGTTTTTCATCCGAAAATTGATTTTTTTGGACTGTACCAAAAATGATTCAAAATGTCAATTGGATCATGCCTCATGTTGAATAACCACTTTTTCAACCCTCACAGTGACCAAAATTGCCATTTTTACAGAGTTTTGCTTACTCAAAAGCTTCAATTTTGACCCGTTTCAGGCACAGAAATGACTTTAAACACACTTATTTTAGTTGACAAAGTCATAATTCACATTCAACAGTCATTTAGAGTCAAAAGATTAAATGTTGAAATTTCATCATTATAGACCATTTTGGGATCGTTCGACAGGTCCGGAGTCATCGTTTTTCATCCGAAAATTGATTTTTTGGACTGTACCAAAAATGATTCAAAATGTCAATTGGATCATGCCTCATGTTGAATAACCACTTTTTAAACCCTCACAGTGACCAAAATTGCAATTTTTACAGAGTTTTGCTTACTCAAAAGCTTCAATTTTGACCCGTTTCAGGCACAGAAATGACTTTAAACACACTTATTTTAGTTGACAAAGTCCTAATTCACATCCAACAGTAATTTAGAGTCAAAAGATTAAATGTTAAAATGTCATCATTATAGGCCATTTTGGGATCGTTCGACAGGTCCGGAGTCATCGTTTTTCATCCGAAAATTGATTTTTTGGACTGTACCAAAAATGATTCAAAATGTCAATTGGATCATGCCTCATGTTGAATAACCACTTTTTAAACCCTCACAGTGACCAAAATTGCCATTTTTACAGAGTTTTGCTTACTCAAAAGCTTCCATTTTGACCCGTTTCAGGCACAGAAATGACTTTAAACACACTTATTCTAGTTGACAAAGTCATAATTCACACCCAACAGTCATTTAGAGTCAAAAGATTAAATGTTAAAATTTGATCATTATAGACCATTTTGGGATCGTTCGACAGGTCCGGAGTCATCGTTTTTCATCCGAAAATTGATTTTTGGGACTGTACCAAAAATGATTCAAAATGTCAATTGGATCATGCCTCATGTTGAATAACCACTTTTTAAACCCTCACTGTGACCAAAATTGCCATTTTTACAGAGTTTTGCTTACTCAAAAGCTTCCATTTTGACCCGTTTCAGGCACAGAAATGACTTTAAACACACTTATTCTAGTTGACAAAGTCATAATTCACATCCAACAGTAATTTAGAGTCAAAAGATTAAATGTTAAAATTTCATCATTATAGACCATTTTGGGATCGTTCAACAGGTCCGGAGTCATCGTTTTTCATCCGAAAATTGATTTTTTTGGACTGTACCAAAAATGATTCAAAATGTCAATTGGATCATGCCTCATGTTGAATAACCACTTTTTAAACCCTCACAGTGACCAAAATTGCCATTTTTACAGAGTTTTGCTTACTCAAAAGCTTCCATTTTGACCCGTTTCAGGCACAGAAATGACTTTAAACACACTTATTCTAGTTGACAAAGTCATAATTCACATCCAACAGTAATTGAGAGTCAAAAGATTAAATGTTGAAATTTCATCATTATAGACCATTTTGGGATCGTTCGACAGGTCCGGAGTCATCGTTTTTCATCCGAAAATTGATTTTTCGGACTGTACCAAAAATGATTCAAAATGTCAATTGGATCATGCCTCATGTTGAATAACCACTTTTTAAACCCTCACAGTGACCAAAATTGCCATTTTTACAGAGTTTTGCTTACTCAAAAGCTTCCATTTTGACCCGTTTCAGGCACAGAAATGACTTTAAACACACTTATTCTAGTTGACAAAGTCATAATTCACATCCAACAGTAATTGAGAGTCAAAAGATTAAATGTTGAAATTTCATCATTATAGACCATTTTGGGATCGTTCGACAGGTCCGGAGTCATCGTTTTTCATCCGAAAATTGATTTTTCGGACTGTACCAAAAATGATTCAAAATGTCAATTGGATCATGCCTCATGTTGAATAACCACTTTTTAAACCCTCACAGTGACCAAAATTGCCATTTTTACAGAGTTTTGCTTACTCAAAAGCTTCAAATTTGACCTGTTTCAGGCACAGAAATGACTTTAAACACACTTATTTTAGTTGACAAAGTCATAATTCACATCCAACAGTCATTTAGAGTCAAAAGATTAAATGTTAAAATTTCATCATTATAGACCATTTTGGGATCGTTCGACAGGTCCGGAGTCATCGTTTTTCATCCGAAAATTGATTTTTTGGACTGTACCAAAAATGATTCAAAATGTCAATTGGATCATGCCTCATGTTGAATAACCACTTTTTAAACCCTCACAGTGACCAAAATTGCCATTTTTACAGAGTTTTGCTTACTCAAAAGCTTCCATTTTGACCCGTTTCAGGCACAGAAATGACTTTAAACACACTTATTCTAGTTGACAAAGTCATAATTCACATCCAACAGTCATTTAGAATCAAAAGATTAAATGTTGAAATTTCATCATTATAGACCATTTTGGGATCATTCGACAGGTCCGGAGTCATCGTTTTTCATCCGAAAATTGATTTTTTTGGACTGTACCAAAAATGATTCAACATGTCAATTGGATCATGCCTCATGTTGAATAACCACTTTTTCAACCCTCACTGTGACCAAAATTGCCATTTTTACAGAGTTTTGCTTACTCAAAAGCTTCCATTTTGACCCGTTTCAGGCACAGAAATGACTTTAAACACACTTATTCTAGTTGACAAAGTCATAATTCACATCCAACAGTCATTTAGAGTCAAAAGATTAAATGTTAAAATTTCATCATTATAGACCATTTTGGGATCGTTCGACAAGGTCCGGAGTCATCGTTTTTCATCCGAAAATTGATTTTTGGGACTGTACCAAAAATGGTTCAAAATGTCAATTGGATCATGCCTCATGTTGAATAACCACGTTTTAAACCCTCACAGTGACCAAAATTGCCATTTTTACAGAGTTTTGCTTACTCAAAAGCTTCCATTTTGACCCGTTTCAGGCACAGAAATGACTTTAGACACACTTATTCTAGTTGACAAAATCATAATTCACATCCAACAGTAATTTAGAGTCAAAAGATTAAATGTTTAAATTTCATCATTATAGACCATTTTGGAATCGTTCGACAGGTCCGGAGTCATCGTTTTTCATCCGAAAATTGATTTTTTGGACTGTACCAAAAATGATTCGAAATGTCAATTGGATCATGCCTCATGTTGAATAACCACTTTTTAAACCCTCACAGTGACCAAAATTGCCATTTTTACAGAGTTTTGCTTACTCAAAAGCTTCAAATTTGACCTGTTTCAGGCACAGAAATGACTTTAAACACACTTATTTTAGTTGACAAAGTCATAATTCACAGCCAACAGTCATTTAGAGTCAAAAGATTAAATGTTAAAATTTCATCATTATAGACCATTTTGGTATCGTTCGACAGGTCCGGAGTCATCGTTTTTCATCCGAAAATTGATTTTTTGGACTGTACCAAAAATGATTCAAAATGTCAATTGGATCATGCCTCATGTTGAATAACCACTTTTTAAACCCTCACAGTGACCAAAATTGCCATTTTTACAGAGTTTTGCTTACTCAAAAGCTTCCATTTTGACCCGTTTCAGGCACAGAAATGACTTTAAACACACTTATTCTAGTTGACAAAGTCATAATTAACATCCAACAGTCATTTAGAATCAAAAGATTAAATGTTGAAATTTCATCATTATAGACCATTTTGGGATCGTTCGACAGGTCCGGAGTCATCGTTTTTCATCCGAAAATTGATTTTTTTGGACTGTACCAAAAATGATTCAAAATGTCAATTGGATCATGCCTCATGTTGAATAACCACTTTTTCAACCCTCACAGTGACCAAAATTGCCATTTTTACAGAGTTTTGCTTACTCAAAAGCTTCAATTTTGACCCGTTTCAGGCACAGAAATGACTTTAAACACACTTATTTTAGTTGACAAAGTCATAATTCACATCCAACAGTCATTTAGAGTCAAAAGATTAAATGTTGAAATTTCATCATTATAGACCATTTTGGGATCGTTCGACAGGTCCGGAGTCATCGTTTTTCATCCGAAAATTGATTTTTTGGACTGTACCAAAAATGATTCAAAATGTCAATTGGATCATGCCTCATGTTGAATAACCACTTTTTAAACCCTCACAGTGACCAAAATTGCAATTTTTACAGAGTTTTGCTTACTCAAAAGCTTCAATTTTGACCCGTTTCAGGCACAGAAATGACTTTAAACACACTTATTTTAGTTGACAAAGTCCTAATTCACATCCAACAGTAATTTAGAGTCAAAAGATTAAATGTTAAAATGTCATCATTATAGGCCATTTTGGGATCGTTCGACAGGTCCGGAGTCATCGTTTTTCATCCGAAAATTGATTTTTTGGACTGTACCAAAAATGATTCAAAATGTCAATTGGATCATGCCTCATGTTGAATAACCACTTTTTAAACCCTCACAGTGACCAAAATTGCCATTTTTACAGAGTTTTGCTTACTCAAAAGCTTCCATTTTGACCCGTTTCAGGCACAGAAATGACTTTAGACACACTTATTCTAGTTGACAAAATCACAATTCACATCCAACAGTAATTTAGAGTCAAAAGATTAAATGTTGAAATTTCATCATTATAGACCATTTTGGGAACGTTCGACAGGTCCGGAGTCATAGTTTTTCATCCGAAAATTGATTTTTTGGACTGTACCAAAAATGATTCAAAATGTCAATTGGATCATGCCTCATGTTGAATAACCACTTTTTAAACCCTCACTGTGACCAAAATTGCCATTTTTACAGAGTTTTGCTTACTCAAAAGCTTCCATTTTGACCCGTTTCAGGCACAGAAATGACTTTAAACACACTTATTCTAGTTGACAAAGTCATAATTCACATCCAACAGTAATTTAGAGTCAAAAGATTAAATGTTAAAATTTCATCATTATAGACCATTTTGGGATCGTTCAACAGGTCCGGAGTCATCGTTTTTCATCCGAAAATTGATTTTTTTGGACTGTACCAAAAATGATTCAAAATGTCAATTGGATCATGCCTCATGTTGAATAACCACTTTTTAAACCCTCACAGTGACCAAAATTGCCATTTTTACAGAGTTTTGCTTACTCAAAAGCTTCCATTTTGACCCGTTTCAGGCACAGAAATGACTTTAAACACACTTATTCTAGTTGACAAAGTCATAATTCACATCCAACAGTAATTGAGAGTCAAAAGATTAAATGTTGAAATTTCATCATTATAGACCATTTTGGGATCGTTCGACAGGTCCGGAGTCATCGTTTTTCATCCGAAAATTGATTTTTCGGACTGTACCAAAAATGATTCAAAATGTCAATTGGATCATGCCTCATGTTGAATAACCACTTTTTAAACCCTCACAGTGACCAAAATTGCCATTTTTACAGAGTTTTCCTTACTCAAAAGCTTAAATTTTGACCCGTTTCAGGCACAGAAATGACTTTAAACACACTTATTTTAGTTGACAAAGTCCTAATTCACATCCAACAGTAATTTAGAGTCAAAAGATTAAATGTTGAAATTTCATCATTATAGACCATTTTGGGATCGTTCGACAGGTCCGGAGTCATCGTTTTTCATCCGAAAATTGATTTTTGGACTGTACCAAAAATGATTCAAAATGTCAATTGGATCATGCCTCATGTTGAATAACCACTTTTTAAACCCTCACAGTGACCAAAATTGCCATTTTTACAGACTTTTGCTTACTCAAAAGCTTCAATTTTGACCTGTTTCAGGCACAGAAATGACTTTAAACACACTTATTTTAGTTGACATAGTCATAATTCACATCCAACAGTCATTTAGAGTCAAAAGATTAAATGTTAAAATTTCATCATTATAGACAATTTTGGGATCGTTCGACAGATCCGGAGTCATCGTTTGTCATCCGAAAAATGATTTTTTGGACTGTACCAAAAATGATTCAAAATGTCAATTGGATCATGCCTCATGTTGAATAACCACTTTTTAAACCCTCACAGTGACCAAAATTGCCATTTTTACAGAGTTTTGCTTACTCAAAAGCTTCCATTGTGACCCGTTTCAGGCACAGAAATGACTTTAAACACACTTATTCTAGTTGACAAAGTCATAATTCACATCCAACAGTCATTTAGAGTCAAAAGATTAAATGTTGAAATTTCATCATTATAGACCATTTTGGGATCGTTCGACAGGTCCGGAGTCATCGTTTTTCATCCGAAAATTGATTTTTTGGACTGTACCAAAAATGATTCAAAATGTCAATTGGATCATGCCTCATGTTGAATAACCACTTTTTAAACCCTCACAGTGACCAAAATTGCCATTTTTACAGAGTTTTGCTTACTCAAAAGCTTCAATTTTGACCCGTTTCAGGCACAGAAATGACTTTAAACACACTTACTTTAGTTGACAAAGTCATAATTCACATCCAACAGTCATTTAGAGTCAAAAGATTAAATGTTGAAATTTCATCATTATAGACCATTTTGGGATCGTTCGACAGGTCCGGAGTCATCGTTTTTCATCCAAAAATTGATTTTTTGGACTGTACCAAAAATGATTCAAAATGTCAATTGGATCATGCCTCGTGTTGAATAACCACTTTTTAAACCCTCACAGTGACCAAAATTGCCATTTTTACAGAGTTTTGCTTACTCAAAAGCTTCAATTTTGACCCGTTTCAGGCACAGAAATGACTTTAAACACACTTATTTTAGTTGACAAAGTCCTAATTCACATCCAACAGTAATTTAGAGTCAAAAGATTAAATGTTAAAATTTCATCATTATAGACCATTTTGGGGTCGTTCGACAGGTCCGGAGTCATCGTTTTTCATCCGAAAATTGATTTTTGGGACTGTACCAAAAATGGTTCAAAATGTCAATTGGATCATGTTGAATAACCACTTTTTAAACCCTCACAGTGACCAAAATTGCCATTTTTACAGAGTTTTGCTTACTCAAAAGCTTCCATTTTGACCCGTTTCAGGCACAGAAATGACTTTAAACACACTTATTCTAGTTGACAAAGTCATAATTCACATCCAACAGTCATTTAGAGTCAAAAGATTAAATGTTAAAATTTCATCATTATAGACCATTTTGGGATCGTTCGACAAGGTCCGGAGTCATCGTTTTTCATCCGAAAATTGATTTTTGGGACTGTACCAAAAATGGTTCAAAATGTCAATTGGATCATGCCTCATGTTGAATAACCACTTTTTAAACCCTCACAGTGACCAAAATTGCCATTTTTACAGAGTTTTGCTTACTCAAAAGCTTCCATTTTGACCCGTTTCAGGCACAGAAATGACTTTAGACACACTTATTCTAGTTGACAAAATCATAATTCACATCCAACAGTAATTTAGAGTCAAAAGATTAAATGTTTAAATTTCATCATTATAGACCATTTTGGGATCGTTCGACAGGTCCGGAGTCATCGTTTTTCATCCGAAAATTGATTTTTTGGACTGTACCAAAAATGATTCAAAATGTCAATTGGATCATGCCTCATGTTGAATAACCACTTTTTAAACCCTCACAGTGACCAAAATTGCCATTTTTACAGAGTTTTGCTTACTCAAAAGCTTCCATTTTGACCCGTTTCAGGCACAGAAATGACTTTAAACACACTTATTTTAGTTGACAAATTCCTAATTCACATCCAACAGTAATTGAGAGTCAAAAGATTAAATGTTGAAATTTCATCATTATAGACCATTTTGGGATCGTTCGACAGTTCCGGAGTCATCGTTTTTCATCCGAAAATTGATTTTTTGGACTGTACCAAAAATGATTCAAAATGTCAATTGGATCATGCCTCATGTTGAATAACCACTTTTTAAACCCTCACAGTGACCAAAATTGCCATTTTTACAGAGTTTTGCTTACTCAAAAGCTTCAAATTTGACCTGTTTCAGGCACAGAAATGACTTTAAACACACTTATTTTAGTTGGCAAAGTCATAATTCACATCCAACAGTCATTTAGAGTCAAAAGATTAAATGTTAAAATTTCATCATTATAGACCATTTTGGGATCGTTCGACAGGTCTGGAGTCATCGTTTTTCATCCGAAAATTGATTTTTGGGACTGTACCAAAAATGGTTCAAAATGTCAATTGGATCATGCCTCATGTTGAATAACCACTTTTTAAACCCTCACAGTGACCAAAATTGCAATTTTTACAGAGTTTTGCTTACTCAAAAGCTTCCATTTTGACCCGTTTCAGGCACAGAAATGACTTTAAACACACTTATTCTAGTTGACAAAGTCATAATTCACATCCAACAGTCATTTAGAATCAAAAGATTAAATGTTGAAATTTCATCATTATAGACCATTTTGGGATGGTTCGACAGGTCCGGAGTCATCGTTTTTCATCCGAAAATTGATTTTTTTGGACTGTACCAAAAATGATTCAAAATGTCAATTGGATCATGCCTCATGTTGAATAACCACTTTTCAATCCTCACAGTGACCAAAATTGCCATTTTTACAGAGTTTTGCTTACTCAAAAGCTTCAATTTTGACCCGTTTCAGGCACAGAAATGACTTTAAACACACTTATTTTAGTTGACAAAGTCATAATTCACATCCAACAGTCATTTAGAGTCAAAAGATTAAATGTTGAAATTTCATCTTTATAGACCATTTTGGGATCGTTCGACAGGTCCGGAGTCATCGTTTTTCATCCGAAAATTGATTTTTTGGACTGTACCCAAAATGATTCAAAATGTCAATTGGATCATGCCTCATGTTGAATAACCACTTTTTAAACCCTCACAGTGACCAAAATTGCAATTTTTACAGAGTTTTGCTTACTCAAAAGCTTCAATTTTGACCCGTTTCAGGCACAGAAATGACTTTAAACACACTTATTTTAGTTGACAAAGTCCTAATTCACATCCAACAGTAATTTAGAGTCAAAAGATTAAATGTTAAAATTTCATCATTATAGGCCATTTTGGGATCGTTCGACAGGTCCGGAGTCATCGTTTTTCATCCGAAAATTGATTTTTTGGACTGTACTAAAAATGATTCAAAATGTCAATTGGATCATGCCTCATGTTGAATAACCACTTTTTAAACCCTCACAGTGACCAAAATTGCCATTTTTACAGAGTTTTGCTTACTCAAAAGCTTCCATTTTGACCCGTTTCAGGCACAGAAATGACTTTAGACACACTTATTCTAGTTGACAAAATCACAATTCACATCCAACAGTGATTTAGAGTCAAAAGATTAAATGTTGAAATTTCATCATTATACACCATTTTGGGAACGTTCGACAGGTCCGGAGTCATCGTTTTTCATCCGAAAATTGATTTTTTGGACTGTACCAAAAATGATTCAAAATGTCAATTGGATCATGCCTCATGTTGAATAACCACTTTTTAAACCCTCACAGTGACCAAAATTGCCATTTTTACAGAGTTTTGCTTACTCAAAAGCTTCCATTTTGACCCGTTTCAGGCACAGAAATGACTTTAGACACACTTATTCTAGTTGACAAAATCATAATTCACATCCAACAGTAATTTAGAGTCAAAAGATTAAATGTTTAAATTTCATCATTATAGACCATTTTGGGATCGTTCGACAGGTCCGGAGTCATCGTTTTTCATCCGAAAATTGATTTTTTGGACTGTACCAAAAATGATTCAAAATGTCAATTGGATCATGCCTCATGTTGAATAACCACTTTTTAAACCCTCACAGTGACCAAAATTGCCATTTTTACAGAGTTTTGCTTACTCAAAAGCTTCAATTTTGACCCGTTTCAGGCACAGAAATGACTTTAAACACACTTATTTTAGTTGACAAAGTCATAATTCACATTCAACAGTCATTTAGAGTCAAAAGATTAAATGTTGAAATTTCATCATTATAGACCATTTTGGGATCGTTCGACAGGTCCGGAGTCATCGTTTTTCATCCGAAAATTGATTTTTTGGACTGTACCAAAAATGATTCAAAATGTCAATTGGATCATGCCTCATGTTGAATAACCACTTTTTAAACCCTCACAGTGACCAAAATTGCAATTTTTACAGAGTTTTGCTTACTCAAAAGCTTCAATTTTGACCCGTTTCAGGCACAGAAATGACTTTAAACACACTTATTTTAGTTGACAAAGTCCTAATTCACATCCAACAGTAATTTAGAGTCAAAAGATTGAATGTTAAAATGTCATCATTATAGGCCATTTTGGGATCGTTCGACAGGTCCGGAGTCATCGTTTTTCATCCGAAAATTGATTTTTTGGACTGTACCAAAAATGATTCAAAATGTCAATTGGATCATGCCTCATGTTGAATAACCACTTTTTAAACCCTCACAGTGACCAAAATTGCCATTTTTACAGAGTTTTGCTTACTCAAAAGCTTCCATTTTGACCCGTTTCAGGCACAGAAATGACTTTAGACACACTTATTCTAGTTGACAAAATCACAATTCACATCCAACAGTAATTTAGAGTCAAAAGATTAAATGTTGAAATTTCATCATTATAGACCATTTTGGGAACGTTCGACAGGTCCGGAGTCATCGTTTTTCATCCGAAAATTGATTTTTTGGACTGTACCAAAAATGATTCAAAATGTCAATTGGATCATGCCTCATGTTGAATAACCACTTTTTAAACCCTCACTGTGACCAAAATTGCCATTTTTACAGAGTTTTGCTTACTCAAAAGCTTCCATTTTGACCCGTTTCAGGCACAGAAATGACTTTAAACACACTTATTCTAGTTGACAAAGTCATAATTCACATCCAACAGTAATTTAGAGTCAAAAGATTAAATGTTAAAATTTCATCATTATAGACCATTTTGGGATCGTTCAACAGGTCCGGAGTCATCGTTTTTCATCCGAAAATTGATTTTTTTGGACTGTACCAAAAATGATTCAAAATGTCAATTGGATCATGCCTCATGTTGAATAACCACTTTTTAAACCCTCACAGTGACCAAAATTGCCATTTTTACAGAGTTTTGCTTACTCAAAAGCTTCCATTTTGACCCGTTTCAGGCACAGAAATGACTTTAAACACACTTATTCTAGTTGACAAAGTCATAATTCACATCCAACAGTAATTGAGAGTCAAAAGATTAAATGTTGAAATTTCATCATTATAGACCATTTTGGGATCGTTCGACAGGTCCGGAGTCATCGTTTTTCATCCGAAAATTGATTTTTCGGACTGTACCAAAAATGATTCAAAATGTCAATTGGATCATGCCTCATGTTGAATAACCACTTTTTAAACCCTCACAGTGACCAAAATTGCCATTTTTACAGAGTTTTGCTTACTCAAAAGCTTCAAATTTGACCTGTTTCAGGCACAGAAATGACTTTAAACACACTTATTTTAGTTGACAAAGTCATAATTCACATCCAACAGTCATTTAGAGTCAAAAGATTAAATGTTAAAATTTCATCATTATAGACCATTTTGGGATCGTTCGACAGGTCCGGAGTCATCGTTTTTCATCCGAAAATTGATTTTTTGGACTGTACCAAAAATGATTCAAAATGTCAATTGGATCATGCCTCATGTTGAATAACCACTTTTTAAACCCTCACAGTGACCAAAATTGCCATTTTTACAGAGTTTTGCTTACTCAAAAGCTTCCATTTTGACCCGTTTCAGGCACAGAAATGACTTTAAACACACTTATTCTAGTTGACAAAGTCATAATTCACATCCAACAGTCATTTAGAATCAAAAGATTAAATGTTGAAATTTCATCATTATAGACCATTTTGGGATCATTCGACAGGTCCGGAGTCATCGTTTTTCATCCGAAAATTGATTTTTTTGGACTGTACCAAAAATGATTCAACATGTCAATTGGATCATGCCTCATGTTGAATAACCACTTTTTCAACCCTCACTGTGACCAAAATTGCCATTTTTACAGAGTTTTGCTTACTCAAAAGCTTCCATTTTGACCCGTTTCAGGCACAGAAATGACTTTAAACACACTTATTCTAGTTGACAAAGTCATAATTCACATCCAACAGTCATTTAGAGTCAAAAGATTAAATGTTAAAATTTCATCATTATAGACCATTTTGGGATCGTTCGACAGGTCCGGAGTCATCGTTTTTCATCCGAAAATTGATTTTTTGGACTGTACCAAAAATGATTCAAAATGTCAATTGGATCTTGCCTCATGTTGAATAACCACTTTTTAAACCCTCACAGTGACCACAATTGCCATTTTTACAGAGTTTTCCTTACTCAAAAGCTTAAATTTTGACCCGTTTCAGGCACAGAAATGACTTTAAACACACTTATTTTAGTTGACAAAGTCCTAATTCACATCCAACAGTAATTTAGAGTCAAAAGATTAAATGTTGAAATTTCATCATTATAGACCATTTTGGGATCGTTCGACAGGTCCGGAGTCATCGTTTTTCATCCGAAAATTGATTTTTGGACTGTACCAAAAATGATTCAAAATGTCAATTGGATCATGCCTCATGTTGAATAACCACTTTTTAAACCCTCACAGTGACCAAAATTGCCATTTTTACAGACTTTTGCTTACTCAAAAGCTTCAATTTTGACCTGTTTCAGGCACAGAAATGACTTTAAACACACTTATTTTAGTTGACATAGTCATAATTCACATCCAACAGTCATTTAGAGTCAAAAGATTAAATGTTAAAATTTCATCATTATAGACAATTTTGGGATCGTTCGACAGATCCGGAGTCATCGTTTGTCATCCGAAAAATGATTTTTTGGACTGTACCAAAAATGATTCAAAATGTCAATTGGATCATGCCTCATGTTGAATAACCACTTTTTAAACCCTCACAGTGACCAAAATTGCCATTTTTACAGAGTTTTGCTTACTCAAAAGCTTCCATTGTGACCCGTTTCAGGCACAGAAATGACTTTAAACACACTTATTCTAGTTGACAAAGTCATAATTCACATCCAACAGTCATTTAGAGTCAAAAGATTAAATGTTGAAATTTCATCATTATAGACCATTTTGGGATCGTTCGACAGGTCCGGAGTCATCGTTTTTCATCCGAAAATTGATTTTTTGGACTGTACCAAAAATGATTCAAAATGTCAATTGGATCATGCCTCATGTTGAATAACCACTTTTTAAACCCTCACAGTGACCAAAATTGCCATTTTTACAGAGTTTTGCTTACTCAAAAGCTTCAATTTTGACCCGTTTCAGGCACAGAAATGACTTTAAACACACTTACTTTAGTTGACAAAGTCATAATTCACATCCAACAGTCATTTAGAGTCAAAAGATTAAATGTTGAAATTTCATCATTATAGACCATTTTGGGATCGTTCGACAGGTCCGGAGTCATCGTTTTTCATCCAAAAATTGATTTTTTGGACTGTACCAAAAATGATTCAAAATGTCAATTGGATCATGCCTCGTGTTGAATAACCACTTTTTAAACCCTCACAGTGACCAAAATTGCCATTTTTACAGAGTTTTGCTTACTCAAAAGCTTCAATTTTGACCAATTTCAGGCACAGAAATGACTTTAAACACACTTATTTTAGTTGACAAAGTCCTAATTCACATCCAACAGTAATTTAGAGTCAAAAGATTAAATGTTAAAATTTCATCATTATAGACCATTTTGGGGTCGTTCGACAGGTCCGGAGTCATCGTTTTTCATCCGAAAATTGATTTTTGGGACTGTACCAAAAATGGTTCAAAATGTCAATTGGATCATGTTGAATAACCACTTTTTAAACCCTCACAGTGACCAAAATTGCCATTTTTACAGAGTTTTGCTTACTCAAAAGCTTCCATTTTGACCCGTTTCAGGCACAGAAATGACTTTAAACACACTTATTCTAGTTGACAAAGTCATAATTCACATCCAACAGTCATTTAGAGTCAAAAGATTAAATGTTAAAATTTCATCATTATAGACCATTTTGGGATCGTTCGACAAGGTCCGGAGTCATCGTTTTTCATCCGAAAATTGATTTTTGGGACTGTACCAAAAATGGTTCAAAATGTCAATTGGATCATGCCTCATGTTGAATAACCACTTTTTAAACCCTCACAGTGACCAAAATTGCCATTTTTACAGAGTTTTGCTTACTCAAAAGCTTCCATTTTGACCCGTTTCAGGCACAGAAATGACTTTAGACACACTTATTCTAGTTGACAAAATCATAATTCACATCCAACAGTAATTTAGAGTCAAAAGATTAAATGTTTAAATTTCATCATTATAGACCATTTTGGGATCGTTCGACAGGTCCGGAGTCATCGTTTTTCATCCGAAAATTGATTTTTTGGACTGTACCAAAAATGATTCAAAATGTCAATTGGATCATGCCTCATGTTGAATAACCACTTTTTAAACCCTCACAGTGACCAAAATTGCCATTTTTACAGAGTTTTGCTTACTCAAAAGCTTCCATTTTGACCCGTTTCAGGCACAGAAATGACTTTAAACACACTTATTTTAGTTGACAAATTCCTAATTCACATCCAACAGTAATTGAGAGTCAAAAGATTAAATGTTGAAATTTCATCATTATAGACCATTTTGGGATCGTTCGACAGTTCCGGAGTCATCGTTTTTCATCCGAAAATTGATTTTTTGGACTGTACCAAAAATGATTCAAAATGTCAATTGGATCATGCCTCATGTTGAATAACCACTTTTTAAACCCTCACAGTGACCAAAATTGCCATTTTTACAGAGTTTTGCTTACTCAAAAGCTTCAAATTTGACCTGTTTCAGGCACAGAAATGACTTTAAACACACTTATTTTAGTTGGCAAAGTCATAATTCACATCCAACAGTCATTTAGAGTCAAAAGATTAAATGTTAAAATTTCATCATTATAGACCATTTTGGGATCGTTCGACAGGTCTGGAGTCATCGTTTTTCATCCGAAAATTGATTTTTTGGACTGTACCAAAAATGATTCAAAATGTCAATTGGATCATGCCTCATGTTGAATAACCACTTTTTAAACCCTCACAGTGACCAAAATTGCCATTTTTACAGAGTTTTGCTTACTCAAAAGCTTCCATTTTGACCCGTTTCAGGCACAGAAATGACTTTAAACACACTTATTCTAGTTGACAAAGTCATAATTCACATCCAACAGTCATTTAGAATCAAAAGATTAAATGTTGAAATTTCATCATTATAGACCATTTTGGGATGGTTCGACAGGTCCGGAGTCATCGTTTTTCATCCGAAAATTGATTTTTTTGGACTGTACCAAAAATGATTCAAAATGTCAATTGGATCATGCCTCATGTTGAATAACCACTTTTCAATCCTCACAGTGACCAAAATTGCCATTTTTACAGAGTTTTGCTTACTCAAAAGCTTCAATTTTGACCCGTTTCAGGCACAGAAATGACTTTAAACACACTTATTTTAGTTGACAAAGTCATAATTCACATCCAACAGTCATTTAGAGTCAAAAGATTAAATGTTGAAATTTCATCATTATAGACCATTTTGGGATCGTTCGACAGGTCCGGAGTCATCGTTTTTCATCCGAAAATTGATTTTTTGGACTGTACCCAAAATGATTCAAAATGTCAATTGGATCATGCCTCATGTTGAATAACCACTTTTTAAACCCTCACAGTGACCAAAATTGCAATTTTTACAGAGTTTTGCTTACTCAAAAGCTTCAATTTTGACCCGTTTCAGGCACAGAAATGACTTTAAACACACTTATTTTAGTTGACAAAGTCCTAATTCACATCCAACAGTAATTTAGAGTCAAAAGATTAAATGTTAAAATTTCATCATTATAGGCCATTTTGGGATCGTTCGACAGGTCCGGAGTCATCGTTTTTCATCCGAAAATTGATTTTTTGGACTGTACTAAAAATGATTCAAAATGTCAATTGGATCATGCCTCATGTTGAATAACCACTTTTTAAACCCTCACAGTGACCAAAATTGCCATTTTTACAGAGTTTTGCTTACTCAAAAGCTTCCATTTTGACCCGTTTCAGGCACAGAAATGACTTTAGACACACTTATTCTAGTTGACAAAATCACAATTCACATCCAACAGTAATTTAGAGTCAAAAGATTAAATGTTGAAATTTCATCATTATACACCATTTTGGGAACGTTCGACAGGTCCGGAGTCATCGTTTTTCATCCGAAAATTGATTTTTTGGACTGTACCAAAAATGATTCAAAATGTCAATTGGATCATGCCTCATGTTGAATAACCACTTTTTAAACCCTCACAGTGACCAAAATTGCCATTTTTACAGAGTTTTGCTTACTCAAAAGCTTCCATTTTGACCCGTTTCAGGCACAGAAATGACTTTAGACACACTTATTCTAGTTGACAAAATCATAATTCACATCCAACAGTAATTTAGAGTCAAAAGATTAAATGTTTAAATTTCATCATTATAGACCATTTTGGGATCGTTCGACAGGTCCGGAGTCATCGTTTTTCATCCGAAAATTGATTTTTTGGACTGTACCAAAAATGATTCAAAATGTCAATTGGATCATGCCTCATGTTGAATAACCACTTTTTAAACCCTCACAGTGACCAAAATTGCCATTTTTACAGAGTTTTGCTTACTCAAAAGCTTCAAATTTGACCTGTTTCAGGCACAGAAATGACTTTAAACACACTTATTTTAGTTGACAAAGTCATAATTCACATCCAACAGTCATTTAGAGTCAAAAGATTAAATGTTAAAATTTCATCATTATAGACCATTTTGGTATCGTTCGACAGGTCCGGAGTCATCGTTTTTCATCCGAAAATTGATTTTTTGGACTGTACCAAAAATGATTCAAAATGTCAATTGGATCATGCCTCATGTTGAATAACCACTTTTTAAACCCTCACAGTGACCAAAATTGCCATTTTTACAGAGTTTTGCTTACTCAAAAGCTTCAATTTTGACCCGTTTCAGGCACAGAAATGACTTTAAACACACTTATTTTAGTTGACAAAGTCATAATTCACATTCAACAGTCATTTAGAGTCAAAAGATTAAATGTTGAAATTTCATCATTATAGACCATTTTGGGATCGTTCGACAGGTCCGGAGTCATCGTTTTTCATCCGAAAATTGATTTTTTGGACTGTACCAAAAATGATTCAAAATGTCAATTGGATCATGCCTCATGTTGAATAACCACTTTTTAAACCCTCACAGTGACCAAAATTGCAATTTTTACAGAGTTTTGCTTACTCAAAAGCTTCAATTTTGACCCGTTTCAGGCACAGAAATGACTTTAAACACACTTATTTTAGTTGACAAAGTCCTAATTCACATCCAACAGTAATTTAGAGTCAAAAGATTAAATGTTAAAATGTCATCATTATAGGCCATTTTGGGATCGTTCGACAGGTCCGGAGTCATCGTTTTTCATCCGAAAATTGATTTTTTGGACTGTACCAAAAATGATTCAAAATGTCAATTGGATCATGCCTCATGTTGAATAACCACTTTTTAAACCCTCACAGTGACCAAAATTGCCATTTTTACAGAGTTTTGCTTACTCAAAAGCTTCCATTTTGACCCGTTTCAGGCACAGAAATGACTTTAGACACACTTATTCTAGTTGACAAAATCACAATTCACATCCAACAGTAATTTAGAGTCAAAAGATTAAATGTTGAAATTTCATCATTATAGACCATTTTGGGAACGTTCGACAGGTCCGGAGTCATCGTTTTTCATCCGAAAATTGATTTTTTGGACTGTACCAAAAATGATTCAAAATGTCAATTGGATCATGCCTCATGTTGAATAACCACTTTTTAAACCCTCACTGTGACCAAAATTGCCATTTTTACAGAGTTTTGCTTACTCAAAAGCTTCCATTTTGACCCGTTTCAGGCACAGAAATGACTTTAAACACACTTATTCTAGTTGACAAAGTCATAATTCACATCCAACAGTAATTTAGAGTCAAAAGATTAAATGTTAAAATTTCATCATTATAGACCATTTTGGGATCGTTCAACAGGTCCGGAGTCATCGTTTTTCATCCGAAAATTGATTTTTTTGGACTGTACCAAAAATGATTCAAAATGTCAATTGGATCATGCCTCATGTTGAATAACCACTTTTTAAACCCTCACAGTGACCAAAATTGCCATTTTTACAGAGTTTTGCTTACTCAAAAGCTTCCATTTTGACCCGTTTCAGGCACAGAAATGACTTTAAACACACTTATTCTAGTTGACAAAGTCATAATTCACATCCAACAGTAATTGAGAGTCAAAAGATTAAATGTTGAAATTTCATCATTATAGACCATTTTGGGATCGTTCGACAGGTCCGGAGTCATCGTTTTTCATCCGAAAATTGATTTTTCGGACTGTACCAAAAATGATTCAAAATGTCAATTGGATCATGCCTCATGTTGAATAACCACTTTTTAAACCCTCACAGTGACCAAAATTGCCATTTTTACAGAGTTTTGCTTACTCAAAAGCTTCAAATTTGACCTGTTTCAGGCACAGAAATGACTTTAAACACACTTATTTTAGTTGACAAAGTCATAATTCACATCCAACAGTCATTTAGAGTCAAAAGATTAAATGTTAAAATTTCATCATTATAGACCATTTTGGGATCGTTCGACAGGTCCGGAGTCATCGTTTTTCATCCGAAAATTGATTTTTTGGACTGTACCAAAAATGATTCAAAATGTCAATTGGATCATGCCTCATGTTGAATAACCACTTTTTAAACCCTCACAGTGACCAAAATTGCCATTTTTACAGAGTTTTGCTTACTCAAAAGCTTCCATTTTGACCCGTTTCAGGCACAGAAATGACTTTAAACACACTTATTCTAGTTGACAAAGTCATAATTCACATCCAACAGTCATTTAGAATCAAAAGATTAAATGTTGAAATTTCATCATTATAGACCATTTTGGGATCATTCGACAGGTCCGGAGTCATCGTTTTTCATCCGAAAATTGATTTTTTTGGACTGTACCAAAAATGATTCAACATGTCAATTGGATCATGCCTCATGTTGAATAACCACTTTTTCAACCCTCACTGTGACCAAAATTGCCATTTTTACAGAGTTTTGCTTACTCAAAAGCTTCCATTTTGACCCGTTTCAGGCACAGAAATGACTTTAAACACACTTATTCTAGTTGACAAAGTCATAATTCACATCCAACAGTAATTGAGAGTCAAAAGATTAAATGTTGAAATTTCATCATTATAGACCATTTTGGGATCGTTCGACAGGTCCGAGTCATCGTTTTTCATCCGAAAATTGATTTTTCGGACTGTACCAAAAATGATTCAAAATGTCAATTGGATCATGCCTCATGTTGAATAACCACTTTTTAAACCCTCACAGTGACCAAAATTGCCATTTTTACAGAGTTTTGCTTACTCAAAAGCTTCAAATTTGACCTGTTTCAGGCACAGAAATGACTTTAAACACACTTATTTTAGTTGACAAAGTCATAATTCACATCCAACAGTCATTTAGAGTCAAAAGATTAAATGTTAAAATTTCATCATTATAGACCATTTTGGGATCGTTCGACAGGTCCGGAGTCATCGTTTTTCATCCGAAAATTGATTTTTTGGACTGTACCAAAAATGATTCAAAATGTCAATTGGATCATGCCTCATGTTGAATAACTACTTTTTAAACCCTCACAGTGACCAAAATTGCCATTTTTACAGAGTTTTGCTTACTCAAAAGCTTCCATTTTGACCCGTTTCAGGCACAGAAATGACTTTAAACACACTTATTCTAGTTGACAAAGTCATAATTCACATCCAACAGTCATTTAGAATCAAAAGATTAAATGTTGAAATTTCATCATTATAGACCATTTTGGGATCATTCGACAGGTCCGGAGTCATCGTTTTTCATCCGAAAATTGATTTTTTTGGACTGTACCAAAAATGATTCAACATGTCAATTGGATCATGCCTCATGTTGAATAACCACTTTTTCAACCCTCACTGTGACCAAAATTGCCATTTTTACAGAGTTTTGCTTACTCAAAAGCTTCAATTTTGACCCGTTTCAGGCACAGAAATGACTTTAAACACACTTATTTTAGTTGACAAAGTCATAATTCACATCCAACAGTCATTTAGAGTCAAAAGATTAAATGTTGAAATTTCATCATTATAGACCATTTTGGGAACGTTCGACAGGTCCGGAGTCATCGTTTTTCATCCGAAAATTGATTTTTTGGACTGTACCAAAAATGATTCAAAATGTCAATTGGATCATGCCTCATGTTGAATAACCACTTTTTAAACCCTCACTGTGACCAAAATTGCCATTTTTACAGAGTTTTGCTTACTCAAAAGCTTCCATTTTGACCCGTTTCAGGCACAGAAATGACTTTAAACACACTTATTCTAGTTGACAAAGTCATAATTCACATCCAACAGTAATTTAGAGTCAAAAGATTAAATGTTAAAATTTCATCATTATAGACCATTTTGGGATCGTTCAACAGGTCCGGAGTCATCGTTTTTCATCCGAAAATTGATTTTTTTGGACTGTACCAAAAATGATTCAAAATGTCAATTGGATCATGCCTCATGTTGAATAACCACTTTTTAAACCCTCACAGTGACCAAAATTGCCATTTTTACAGAGTTTTGCTTACTCAAAAGCTTCCATTTTGACCCGTTTCAGGCACAGAAATGACTTTAAACACACTTATTCTAGTTGACAAAGTCATAATTCACATCCAACAGTAATTGAGAGTCAAAAGATTAAATGTTGAAATTTCATCATTATAGACCATTTTGGGATCGTTCGACAGGTCCGGAGTCATCGTTTTTCATCCGAAAATTGATTTTTCGGACTGTACCAAAAATGATTCAAAATGTCAATTGGATCATGCCTCATGTTGAATAACCACTTTTTAAACCCTCACAGTGACCAAAATTGCCATTTTTACAGAGTTTTGCTTACTCAAAAGCTTCAAATTTGACCTGTTTCAGGCACAGAAATGACTTTAAACACACTTATTTTAGTTGACAAAGTCATAATTCACATCCAACAGTCATTTAGAGTCAAAAGATTAAATGTTAAAATTTCATCATTATAGACCATTTTGGGATCGTTCGACAGGTCCGGAGTCATCGTTTTTCATCCGAAAATTGATTTTTTGGACTGTACCAAAAATGATTCAAAATGTCAATTGGATCATGCCTCATGTTGAATAACCACTTTTTAAACCCTCACAGTGACCAAAATTGCCATTTTTACAGAGTTTTGCTTACTCAAAAGCTTCCATTTTGACCCGTTTCAGGCACAGAAATGACTTTAAACACACTTATTCTAGTTGACAAAGTCATAATTCACATCCAACAGTCATTTAGAATCAAAAGATTAAATGTTGAAATTTCATCATTATAGACCATTTTGGGATCATTCGACAGGTCCGGAGTCATCGTTTTTCATCCGAAAATTGATTTTTTTGGACTGTACCAAAAATGATTCAACATGTCAATTGGATCATGCCTCATGTTGAATAACCACTTTTTCAACCCTCACTGTGACCAAAATTGCCATTTTTACAGAGTTTTGCTTACTCAAAAGCTTCCATTTTGACCCGTTTCAGGCACAGAAATGACTTTAAACACACTTATTCTAGTTGACAAAGTCATAATTCACATCCAACAGTCATTTAGAGTCAAAAGATTAAATGTTAAAATTTCATCATTATAGACCATTTTGGGATCGTTCGACAAGGTCCGGAGTCATCGTTTTTCATCCGAAAATTGATTTTTGGGACTGTACCAAAAATGGTTCAAAATGTCAATTGGATCATGCCTCATGTTGAATAACCACGTTTTAAACCCTCACAGTGACCAAAATTGCCATTTTTACAGAGTTTTGCTTACTCAAAAGCTTCCATTTTGACCCGTTTCAGGCACAGAAATGACTTTAGACACACTTATTCTAGTTGACAAAATCATAATTCACATCCAACAGTAATTTAGAGTCAAAAGATTAAATGTTTAAATTTCATCATTATAGACCATTTTGGAATCGTTCGACAGGTCCGGAGTCATCGTTTTTCATCCGAAAATTGATTTTTTGGACTGTACCAAAAATGATTCAAAATGTCAATTGGATCATGCCTCATGTTGAATAACCACTTTTTAAACCCTCACAGTGACCAAAATTGCCATTTTTACAGAGTTTTGCTTACTCAAAAGCTTCAAATTTGACCTGTTTCAGGCACAGAAATGACTTTAAACACACTTATTTTAGTTGACAAAGTCATAATTCACATCCAACAGTCATTTAGAGTCAAAAGATTAAATGTTGAAATTTCATCATTATAGACCATTTTGGGATCGTTCGACAGGTCCGGAGTCATCGTTTTTCATCCGAAAATTGATTTTTTGGATTGTACCAAAAATGATTCAAAATGTCAATTGGATCATGCCTCATGTTGAATAACCACGTTTTAAACCCTCACAGTGACCAAAATTGCCATTTTTACAGAGTTTTGCTTACTCAAAAGCTTCCATTTTGACCCGTTTCAGGCACAGAAATGACTTTAAACACACTTATTCTAGTTGACAAAGTCATAATTAACATCCAACAGTCATTTAGAATCAAAAGATTAAATGTTGAAATTTCATCATTATAGACCATTTTGGGATCGTTCGACAGGTCCGGAGTCATCGTTTTTCATCCGAAAATTGATTTTTTTGGACTGTACCAAAAATGATTCAAAATGTCAATTGGATCATGCCTCATGTTGAATAACCACTTTTTCAACCCTCACAGTGACCAAAATTGCCATTTTTACAGAGTTTTGCTTACTCAAAAGCTTCAATTTTGACCCGTTTCAGGCACAGAAATGACTTTAAACACACTTATTTTAGTTGACAAAGTCATAATTCACATCCAACAGTCATTTAGAGTCAAAAGATTAAATGTTGAAATTTCATCATTATAGACCATTTTGGGATCGTTCGACAGGTCCGGAGTCATCGTTTTTCATCCGAAAATTGATTTTTTGGACTGTACCAAAAATGATTCAAAATGTCAATTGGATCATGCCTCATGTTGAATAACCACTTTTTAAACCCTCACAGTGACCAAAATTGCAATTTTTACAGAGTTTTGCTTACTCAAAAGCTTCAATTTTGACCCGTTTCAGGCACAGAAATGACTTTAAACACACTTATTTTAGTTGACAAAGTCCTAATTCACATCCAACAGTAATTTAGAGTCAAAAGATTAAATGTTAAAATGTCATCATTATAGGCCATTTTGGGATCGTTCGACAGGTCCGGAGTCATCGTTTTTTATCCGAAAATTGATTTTTTGGACTGTACCAAAAATGATTCAAAATGTCAATTGGATCATGCCTCATGTTGAATAACCACTTTTTAAACCCTCACAGTGACCAAAATTGCCATTTTTACAGAGTTTTGCTTACTCAAAAGCTTCCATTTTGACCCGTTTCAGGCACAGAAATGACTTTAGACACACTTATTCTAGTTGACAAAATCACAATTCACATCCAACAGTAATTTAGAGTCAAAAGATTAAATGTTGAAATTTCATCATTATAGACCATTTTGGGAACGTTCGACAGGTCCGGAGTCATCGTTTTTCATCCGAAAATTGATTTTTTGGACTGTACCAAAAATGATTCAAAATGTCAATTGGATCATGCCTCATGTTGAATAACCACTTTTTAAACCCTCACTGTGACCAAAATTGCCATTTTTACAGAGTTTTGCTTACTCAAAAGCTTCCATTTTGACCCGTTTCAGGCACAGAAATGACTTTAAACACACTTATTCTAGTTGACAAAGTCATAATTCACATCCAACAGTAATTTAGAGTCAAAAGATTAAATGTTAAAATTTCATCATTATAGACCATTTTGGGATCGTTCAACAGGTCCGGAGTCATCGTTTTTCATCCGAAAATTGATTTTTTTGGACTGTACCAAAAATGATTCAAAATGTCAATTGGATCATGCCTCATGTTGAATAACCACTTTTTAAACCCTCACAGTGACCAAAATTGCCATTTTTACAGAGTTTTGCTTACTCAAAAGCTTCCATTTTGACCCGTTTCAGGCACAGAAATGACTTTAAACACACTTATTCTAGTTGACAAAGTCATAATTCACATCCAACAGTAATTGAGAGTCAAAAGATTAAATGTTGAAATTTCATCATTATAGACCATTTTGGGATCGTTCGACAGGTCCGAGTCATCGTTTTTCATCCGAAAATTGATTTTTCGGACTGTACCAAAAATGATTCAAAATGTCAATTGGAGCATGCCTCATGTTGAATAACCACTTTTTAAACCCTCACAGTGACCAAAATTGCCATTTTTACAGAGTTTTGCTTACTCAAAAGCTTCAAATTTGACCTGTTTCAGGCACAGAAATGACTTTAAACACACTTATTTTAGTTGACAAAGTCATAATTCACATCCAACAGTCATTTAGAGTCAAAAGATTAAATGTTAAAATTTCATCATTATAGACCATTTTGGGATCGTTCGACAGGTCCGGAGTCATCGTTTTTCATCCGAAAATTGATTTTTTGGACTGTACCAAAAATGATTCAAAATGTCAATTGGATCATGCCTCATGTTGAATAACTACTTTTTAAACCCTCACAGTGACCAAAATTGCCATTTTTACAGAGTTTTGCTTACTCAAAAGCTTCCATTTTGACCCGTTTCAGGCACAGAAATGACTTTAAACACACTTATTCTAGTTGACAAAGTCATAATTCACATCCAACAGTCATTTAGAATCAAAAGATTAAATGTTGAAATTTCATCATTATAGACCATTTTGGGATCATTCGACAGGTCCGGAGTCATCGTTTTTCATCCGAAAATTGATTTTTTTGGACTGTACCAAAAATGATTCAACATGTCAATTGGATCATGCCTCATGTTGAATAACCACTTTTTCAACCCTCACTGTGACCAAAATTGCCATTTTTACAGAGTTTTGCTTACTCAAAAGCTTCAATTTTGACCCGTTTCAGGCACAGAAATGACTTTAAACACACTTATTTTAGTTGACAAAGTCATAATTCACATCCAACAGTCATTTAGAGTCAAAAGATTAAATGTTGAAATTTCATCATTATAGACCATTTTGGGATCGTTCGACAGGTCCGGAGTCATCGTTTTTCATCCGAAAATTGATTTTTTGGACTGTACCAAAAATGATTCAAAATGTCAATTGGATCATGCCTCATGTTGAATAACCACTTTTTAAACCCTCACAGTGACCAAAATTGCCATTTTTACAGAGTTTTGCTTACTCAAAAGCTTCCATTTTGACCCGTTTCAGGCACAGAAATGACTTTAAACACACTTATTCTAGTTGACAAAATCACAATTCACATCCAACAGTAATTTAGAGTCAAAAGATTAAATGTTGAAATTTCATCATTATAGACCATTTTGGGAACGTTCGACAGGTCCGGAGTCATCGTTTTTCATCCGAAAATTGATTTTTTGGATTGTACCAAAAATGATTCAAAATGTCAATTGGATCATGCCTCATGTTGAATAACCACGTTTTAAACCCTCACAGTGACCAAAATTGCCATTTTTACAGAGTTTTGCTTACTCAAAAGCTTCCATTTTGACCCGTTTCAGGCACAGAAATGACTTTAAACACACTTATTCTAGTTGACAAAGTCATAATTAACATCCAACAGTCATTTAGAATCAAAAGATTAAATGTTGAAATTTCATCATTATAGACCATTTTGGGATCGTTCGACAGGTCCGGAGTCATCGTTTTTCATCCGAAAATTGATTTTTTTGGACTGTACCAAAAATGATTCAAAATGTCAATTGGATCATGCCTCATGTTGAATAACCACTTTTTCAACCCTCACAGTGACCAAAATTGCCATTTTTACAGAGTTTTGCTTACTCAAAAGCTTCAATTTTGACCCGTTTCAGGCACAGAAATGACTTTAAACACACTTATTTTAGTTGACAAAGTCATAATTCACATCCAACAGTCATTTAGAGTCAAAAGATTAAATGTTGAAATTTCATCATTATAGACCATTTTGGGATCGTTCGACAGGTCCGGAGTCATCGTTTTTCATCCGAAAATTGATTTTTTGGACTGTACCAAAAATGATTCAAAATGTCAATTGGATCATGCCTCATGTTGAATAACCACTTTTTAAACCCTCACAGTGACCAAAATTGCAATTTTTACAGAGTTTTGCTTACTCAAAAGCTTCAATTTTGACCCGTTTCAGGCACAGAAATGACTTTAAACACACTTATTTTAGTTGACAAAGTCCTAATTCACATCCAACAGTAATTTAGAGTCAAAAGATTAAATGTTAAAATGTCATCATTATAGGCCATTTTGGGATCGTTCGACAGGTCCGGAGTCATCGTTTTTTATCCGAAAATTGATTTTTTGGACTGTACCAAAAATGATTCAAAATGTCAATTGGATCATGCCTCATGTTGAATAACCACTTTTTAAACCCTCACAGTGACCAAAATTGCCATTTTTACAGAGTTTTGCTTACTCAAAAGCTTCCATTTTGACCCGTTTCAGGCACAGAAATGACTTTAGACACACTTATTCTAGTTGACAAAATCACAATTCACATCCAACAGTAATTTAGAGTCAAAAGATTAAATGTTGAAATTTCATCATTATAGACCATTTTGGGAACGTTCGACAGGTCCGGAGTCATCGTTTTTCATCCGAAAATTGATTTTTTGGACTGTACCAAAAATGATTCAAAATGTCAATTGGATCATGCCTCATGTTGAATAACCACTTTTTAAACCCTCACTGTGACCAAAATTGCCATTTTTACAGAGTTTTGCTTACTCAAAAGCTTCCATTTTGACCCGTTTCAGGCACAGAAATGACTTTAAACACACTTATTCTAGTTGACAAAGTCATAATTCACATCCAACAGTAATTTAGAGTCAAAAGATTAAATGTTAAAATTTCATCATTATAGACCATTTTGGGATCGTTCAACAGGTCCGGAGTCATCGTTTTTCATCCGAAAATTGATTTTTTTGGACTGTACCAAAAATGATTCAAAATGTCAATTGGATCATGCCTCATGTTGAATAACCACTTTTTAAACCCTCACAGTGACCAAAATTGCCATTTTTACAGAGTTTTGCTTACTCAAAAGCTTCCATTTTGACCCGTTTCAGGCACAGAAATGACTTTAAACACACTTATTCTAGTTGACAAAGTCATAATTCACATCCAACAGTAATTGAGAGTCAAAAGATTAAATGTTGAAATTTCATCATTATAGACCATTTTGGGATCGTTCGACAGGTCCGAGTCATCGTTTTTCATCCGAAAATTGATTTTTCGGACTGTACCAAAAATGATTCAAAATGTCAATTGGATCATGCCTCATGTTGAATAACCACTTTTTAAACCCTCACAGTGACCAAAATTGCCATTTTTACAGAGTTTTGCTTACTCAAAAGCTTCAAATTTGACCTGTTTCAGGCACAGAAATGACTTTAAACACACTTATTTTAGTTGACAAAGTCATAATTCACATCCAACAGTCATTTAGAGTCAAAAGATTAAATGTTAAAATTTCATCATTATAGACCATTTTGGGATCGTTCGACAGGTCCGGAGTCATCGTTTTTCATCCGAAAATTGATTTTTTGGACTGTACCAAAAATGATTCAAAATGTCAATTGGATCATGCCTCATGTTGAATAACTACTTTTTAAACCCTCACAGTGACCAAAATTGCCATTTTTACAGAGTTTTGCTTACTCAAAAGCTTCCATTTTGACCCGTTTCAGGCACAGAAATGACTTTAAACACACTTATTCTAGTTGACAAAGTCATAATTCACATCCAACAGTCATTTAGAATCAAAAGATTAAATGTTGAAATTTCATCATTATAGACCATTTTGGGATCATTCGACAGGTCCGGAGTCATCGTTTTTCATCCGAAAATTGATTTTTTTGGACTGTACCAAAAATGATTCAACATGTCAATTGGATCATGCCTCATGTTGAATAACCACTTTTTCAACCCTCACTGTGACCAAAATTGCCATTTTTACAGAGTTTTGCTTACTCAAAAGCTTCAATTTTGACCCGTTTCAGGCACAGAAATGACTTTAAACACACTTATTTTAGTTGACAAAGTCATAATTCACATCCAACAGTCATTTAGAGTCAAAAGATTAAATGTTGAAATTTCATCATTATAGACCATTTTGGGATCGTTCGACAGGTCCGGAGTCATCGTTTTTCATCCGAAAATTGATTTTTTGGACTGTACCAAAAATGATTCAAAATGTCAATTGGATCATGCCTCATGTTGAATAACCACTTTTTAAACCCTCACAGTGACCAAAATTGCCATTTTTACAGAGTTTTGCTTACTCAAAAGCTTCCATTTTGACCCGTTTCAGGCACAGAAATGACTTTAAACACACTTATTCTAGTTGACAAAATCACAATTCACATCCAACAGTAATTTAGAGTCAAAAGATTAAATGTTGAAATTTCATCATTATAGACCATTTTGGGAACGTTCGACAGGTCCGGAGTCATCGTTTTTCATCCGAAAATTGATTTTTTTGGACTGTACCAAAAATGATTCAAAATGTCAATTGGATCATGCCTCATGTTGAATAACCACTTTTTAAACCCTCACTGTGACCAAAATTGCCATTTTTACAGAGTTTTGCTTACTCAAAAGCTTCCATTTTGACCCGTTTCAGGCACAGAAATGACTTTAAATACACTTATTCTAGTTGACAAAGTCATAATTCACATCCAACAGTAATTTAGAGTCAAAAGATTAAATGTTAAAATTTCATCATTATAGACCATTTTGGGATCGTTCAACAGGTCCGGAGTCATCGTTTTTCATCCGAAAATTGATTTTTTTGGACTGTACCAAAAATGATTCAAAATGTCAATTGGATCATGCCTCATGTTGAATAACCACTTTTTAAACCCTCACAGTGACCAAAATTGCCATTTTTACAGAGTTTTGCTTACTCAAAAGCTTCCATTTTGACCCGTTTCAGGCACAGAAATGACTTTAAACACACTTATTCTAGTTGACAAAGTCATAATTCACATCCAACAGTAATTGAGAGTCAAAAGATTAAATGTTGAAATTTCATCATTATAGACCATTTTGGGATCGTTCGACAGGTCCGGAGTCATCGTTTTTCATCCGAAAATTGATTTTTCGGACTGTACCAAAAATGATTCAAAATGTCAATTGGATCATGCCTCATGTTGAATAACCACTTTTTAAACCCTCACAGTGACCAAAATTGCCATTTTTACAGAGTTTTGCTTACTCAAAAGCTTCAAATTTGACCTGTTTCAGGCACAGAAATGACTTTAAACACACTTATTTTAGTTGACAAAGTCATAATTCACATCCAACAGTAATTTAGAGTCAAAAGATTAAATGTTAAAATTTCATCATTATAGACCATTTTGGGATCGTTCGACAGGTCCGGAGTCATCGTTTTTCATCCGAAAATTGATTTTTTGGACTGTACCAAAAATGATTCAAAATGTCAATTGGATCATGCCTCATGTTGAATAACCACTTTTTAAACCCTCACAGTGACCAAAATTGCCATTTTTACAGAGTTTTGCTTACTCAAAAGCTTCCATTTTGACCCGTTTCAGGCACAGAAATGACTTTAAACACACTTATTCTAGTTGACAAAGTCATAATTCACATCCAACAGTCATTTAGAGTCAAAAGATTAAATGTTAAAATTTCATCATTATAGACCATTTTGGGATCGTTCGACAGGTCCGGAGTCATCGTTTTTCATCCGAAAAGTGATTTTTGGGACTGTACCGAAAATGATTCAAAATGTCAATTGGATCATGCCTCATGTTGAATAACCACTTTTTAAACCCTCACAGTGACCAAAATTGCCATTTTTACAGAGTTTTGCTTACTCAAAAGCTTCCATTTTGACCAGTTTCAGGCACAGAAATGACTTTAAACACACTTATTCTAGTTGACAAAATCATAATTCACATCCAACAGTAATTTAGAGTCAAAAGATTAAATGTTTAAATTTCATCATTATAGACCATTTTGGGATCGTTCGACAGGTCCGGAGTCATCGTTTTTCATCCGAAAATTGATTTTTCGGACTGTACCAAAAATGATTCAAAATGTCAATTGGATCATGCCTCATGTTGAATAACCACTTTTTAAACCCTCACAGTGACCAAAATTGCCATTTTTACAGAGTTTTGCTTACTCAAAAGCTTCAAATTTGACCTGTTTCAGGCACAGAAATGACTTTAAACACACTTATTTTAGTTGACAAAGTCATAATTCACATCCAACAGTCATTTAGAGTTAAAAGATTAAATGTTAAAATTTCATCATTATAGACCATTTTGGGATCGTTCGACAGGTCCGGAGTCATCGTTTTTCATCCGAAAATTGATTTTTTTGGACTGTACCAAAAATGATTCAACATGTCAATTGGATCATGCCTCATGTTGAATAACCACTTTTTCAACCCTCACAGTGACCAAAATTGCCATTTTTACAGAGTTTTGCTTACTCAAAAGCTTCAATTTTGACCCGTTTCAGGCACAGAAATGACTTTAAACACACTTATTTTAGTTGACAAAGTCATAATTCACATCCAACAGTCATTTAGAGTCAAAAGATTAAATGTTGAAATTTCATCATTATAGACCATTTTGGGATCGTTCGACAGGTCCGGAGTCATCGTTTTTCATCCGAAAATTGATTTTTTGGACTGTACCAAAAATGATTCAAAATGTCAATTGGATCATGCCTCATGTTGAATAACCACTTTTTAAACCCTCACAGTGACCAAAATTGCAATTTTTACAGAGTTTTGCTTACTTAAAAGCTTCAATTTTGACCCGTTTCAGGCACAGAAATGACTTTAAACACACTTATTTTAGTTGACAAAGTCCTAATTCACATCCAACAGTAATTTAGAGTCAAAAGATTAAATGTTAAAATTTCATCATTATAGACCATTTTGGGATCGTTCGACAGGTCCGGAGTCATCGTTTTTCATCCGAAAATTGATTTTTTGGACTGTACCAAAAATGATTCAAAATGTCAATTGGATCATGCCTCATGTTGAATAACCACTTTTTAAACCCTCACAGTGACCAAAATTGCCATTTTTACAGAGTTTTGCTTACTCAAAAGCTTCCATTTTGACCCGTTTCAGGCACAGAAATGACTTTAAACACACTTATTCTAGTTGACAAAGTCATAATTCACATCCAACAGTAATTTAGAGTCAAAAGATTAAATGTTAAAATTTCATCATTATAGACCATTTTGGGATCGTTCGACAGGTCCGGAGTCATCGTTTTTCATCCGAAAATTGATTTTTTTGGACTGTACCAAAAATGATTCAAAATGTCAATTGGATCATGCCTCATGTTAAATAACCACTTTTTCAACCCTCACAGTGACCAAAATTGCAATTTTTACAGAGTTTTGCTTACTCAAAAGCTTCAATTTTGACCCGTTTTCAGGCACAGAAATGACTTTAAACACACTTATTTTAGTTGACAAAGTCCTAATTCACATCCAACAGTAATTTAGAGTCAAAAGATTAAATGTTAAAATTTCATCATTATAGACCATTTTGGGATCGTTCGACAGGTCCGGAGTCATCGTTTTTCATCCGAAAATTGATTTTTTGGACTGTACCAAAAATGATTCAAAATGTCAATTGGATCATGCCTCATGTTGAATAACCACTTTTTAAACCCTCACAGTGACCAAAATTGCCATTTTTACAGAGTTTTGCTTACTCAAAAGCTTCCATTTTGACCCGTTTCAGGCACAGAAATGACTTTAAACACACTTATTCTAGTTGACAAAGTCATAATTCACATCCAACAGTAATTTAGAGTCAAAAGATTAAATGTTAAAATTTCATCATTATAGACCATTTTGGGATCGTTCGACAGGTCCGGAGTCATCGTTTTTCATCCGAAAATTGATTTTTTGGACTGTACCAAAAATGATTCAAAATGTCAATTGGATCATGCCTCATGTTGAATAACCACTTTTTAAACCCTCACAGTGACCAAAATTGCCATTTTTACAGAGTTTTGCTTACTCAAAAGCTTCCATTTTGACCCGTTTCAGGCACAGAAATGACTTTAAACACACTTATTCTAGTTGACAAAGTCATAATTCACATCCAACAGTCATTTAGAGTCAAAAGATTAAATGTTAAAATTTCATCATTATAGACCATTTTGGGATCGTTCGACAGGTCCGGAGTCATCGTTTTTCATCCGAAAAGTGATTTTTGGGACTGTACCGAAAATGATTCAAAATGTCAATTGGATCATGCCTCATGTTGAATAACCACTTTTTAAACCCTCACAGTGACCAAAATTGCCATTTTTACAGAGTTTTGCTTACTCAAAAGCTTCCATTTTGACCAGTTTCAGGCACAGAAATGACTTTAAACACACTTATTCTAGTTGACAAAATCATAATTCACATCCAACAGTAATTTAGAGTCAAAAGATTAAATGTTTAATTTCATCATTATAGACCATTTTGGGATCGTTCGACAGGTCCGGAGTCATCGTTTTTCATCCGAAAATTGATTTTTCGGACTGTACCAAAAATGATTCAAAATGTCAATTGGATCATGCCTCATGTTGAATAACCACTTTTTAAACCCTCACAGTGACCAAAATTGCCCTTTTTACAGAGTTTTGCTTACTCAAAAGCTTCAATTTTGAGCCGTTTCAGGCACAGAAATGACTTTAAACACACTTATTTTAGTTGACAAAGTCCTAATTCACATCCAACAGTTATTTAGAGTCAAAAGATTAAATGTTGAAATTTCATCATTATAGACGATTTTGGGATGGTTCGACAGGTCCGGAGTCATCGTTTTTCATCCGAAAATTGATTTTTTGGACTGTACCAAAAATGATTCAAAATGTCAATTGGATCATGCCTCATGTTGAATAACCACTTTTTAAACCCTCACAGTGACCAAAATTGCCATTTTTAAAGAGTTTTGCTTACTCAAAAGCTTCAATTTTGACCCGTTTCAGGCACAGAAATGACTTTAAACACACTTATTTTAGTTGACAAAGTCCTAATTCACATCCAACAGTAATTTAGAGTCAAAAGATTAAATGTTAAAATTTCATCATTATAGACCATTTTGGGATCGTTCGACAGGTCCGGAGTCATTGTTTTTCATCCGAAAATTGATTTTTTGGACTGTACCAAAAATGATTCAAAATGTCAATTGGATCATGCCTCATGTTGAATAACCACTTTTTAAACCCTCACAGTGACCAAAATTGCCATTTTTACAGAGTTTTGCTTACTCAAAAGCTTCCATTTTGACCAGTTTCAGGCACAGAAATGACTTTAAACACACTTATTCTAGTTGACAAAATCACAATTCACATCCAACAGTAATTTAGAGTCAAAAGATTAAATGTTGAAATTTCATCATTATAGACCATTTTGGGAACGTTCAACAGGTCCGGAGTCATCGTTTTTCATCCGAAAATTGATTTTTTGGACTGTACCAAAAATGATTCAAAATGTCAATTGGATCATGCCTCATGTTGAATAACCACTTTTTAAACCCTCACTGTGACCAAAATTGCCATTTTTACAGAGTTTTGCTTACTCAAAAGCTTCCATTTTGACCCGTTTCAGGCACAGAAATGACTTTAAACACACTTATTCTAGTTGACAAAGTCATAATTCACATCCAACAGTAATTTAGAGTCAAAAGAATAAATGTTAAAATTTCATCATTATAGACCATCTTGGGATCGTTCAACAGGTCCGGAGTCATCGTTTTTCATCCGAAAATTGATTTTTTTGGACTGTACCAAAAATGATTCAAAATGTCAATTGGATCATGCCTCATGTTGAATAACCACTTTTTAAACCCTCACAGTGACCAAAATTGCCATTTTTACAGAGTTTTGCTTACTCAAAAGCTTCCATTTTGACCCGTTTCAGGCACAGAAATGACTTTAAACACACTTATTCTAGTTGACAAAGTCATAATTCACATCCAACAGTAATTTAGAGTCAAAAGATTAAATGTTAAAATTTCATCATTATAGACCATTTTGGGATCGTTCGACAGGTCCGGAGTCATCGTTTTTCATCCGAAAATTGATTTTTTGGACTGTACCAAAAATGATTCAAAATGTCAATTGGATCATGCCTCATGTTGAATAACCACTTTTTAAACCCTCACAGTGACCAAAATTGCCATTTTTACAGAGTTTTGCTTACTCAAAAGCTTCCATTTTGACCCGTTTCAGGCACAGAAATGACTTTAAACACACTTATTCTAGTTGACAAAGTCATAATTCACATCCAACAGTCATTTAGAATCAAAAGATTAAATGTTGAAATTTCATCATTATAGACCATTTTGGGATCATTCGACAGGTCCGGAGTCATCGTTTTTCATCCGAAAATTGATTTTTTTGGACTGTACCAAAAATGATTCAAAATGTCAATTGGATCATGCCTCATGTTGAATAACCACTTTTTCAACCCTCACAGTGACCAAAATTGCAATTTTAACAGAGTTTTGCTTACTCAAAAGCTTCAATTTTGACCCGTTTCAGGCACAGAAATGACTTTAAACACACTTATTTTAGTTGACAAAGTCCTAATTCACATCCAACAGTAATTTAGAGTCAAAAGATTAAATGTTAAAATTTCATCATTATAGACCATTTTGGGATCGTTCGACAGGTCCGGAGTCATCGTTTTTCATCCGAAAATTGATTTTTTTGACTGTACCAAAAATGATTCAAAATGTTAATTGGATCATGCCTCATGTTGAATAACCACTTTTTAAACCCTCACAGTGACCAAAATTGCCATTTTTACAGAGTTTTGCTTACTCAAAAGCTTCCATTTTGACCCGTTTCAGGCACAGAAATGACTTTAAACACACTTATTCTAGTTGACAAAGTCATAATTCACATCCAACAGTAATTTAGAGTCAAAAGATTAAATGTTAAAATTTCATCATTATAGACCATTTTGGGATCGTTCGACAGGTCCGGAGTCATTGTTTTTCATCCGAAAATTGATTTTTTGGACTGTACCAAAAATGATTCAAAATGTCAATTGGATCATGCCTCATGTTGAATAACCACTTTTTAAACCCTCACAGTGACCAAAATTGCCATTTTTACAGAGTTTTGCTTACTCAAAAGCTTCAATTTTGACCCGTTTCAGGCACAGAAATGACTTTAAACACACTTACTTTAGTTGACAAAGTCATAATTCACATCCAACAGTCATTTAGAGTCAAAAGATTAAATGTTGAAATTTCATCATTATAGACCATTTTGGGATCGTTCGACAGGTCCGGAGTCATCGTTTTTCATCCGAAAATTGATTTTTTGGACTGTACCAAAAATGATTCAAAATGTCAATTGGATCATGCCTCATGTTGAATAACCACTTTTTAAACCCTCACAGTGACCAAAATTGCCATTTTTACAGAGTTTTGCTTACTCAAAAGCTTCCATTTTGACCCGTTTCAGGCACAGAAATGACTTTAAACACACTTATTCTAGTTGACAAAGTCATAATTCACATCCAACAGTCATTTAGAATCAAAAGATTAAATGTTGAAATTTCATCATTATAGACCATTTTGGGATCATTCGACAGGTCCGGAGTCATCGTTTTTCATCCGAAAATTGATTTTTTTGGACTGTACCAAAAATGATTCAAAATGTCAATTGGATCATGCCTCATGTTGAATAACCACTTTTTCAACCCTCACAGTGACCAAAATTGCCATTTTTACAGAGTTTTGCTTACTCAAAAGCTTCAATTTTGACCCGTTTCAGGCACAGAAATGACTTTAAACACACTTATTTTAGTTGACAAAGTCATAATTCACATCCAACAGTCATTTAGAGTCAAAAGATTAAATGTTGAAATTTCATCATTATAGACCATTTTGGGATCGTTCGACAGGTCCGGAGTCATCGTTTTTCATCCGAAAATTGATTTTTTGGACTGTACCAAAAATGATTCAAAATGTCAATTGGATCATGCCTCATGTTGAATAACCACTTTTTAAACCCTCACAGTGACCAAAATTGCAATTTTTACAGAGTTTTGCTTACTCAAAAGCTTCAATTTTGACCCGTTTCAGGCACAGAAATGACTTTAAACACACTTATTTTAGATGACAAAGTCCTAATTCACATCCAACAGTAATTTAGAGTCAAAAGATTAAATGTTAAAATTTCATCATTATAGACCATTTTGGGATCGTTCGACAGGTCCGGAGTCATCGTTTTTCATCCGAAAATTGATTTTTTGGACTGTACCAAAAATGATTCAAAATGTCAATTGGATCATGCCTCATGTTGAATAACCACTTTTTAAACCCTCACAGTGACCAAAATTGCCATTTTTACAGAGTTTTGCTTACTCAAAAGCTTCCATTTTGACCCGTTTCAGGCACAGAAATGACTTTAAACACACTTATTCTAGTTGACAAAGTCATAATTCACATCCAACAGTAATTTAGAGTCAAAAGATTAAATGTTAAAATTTCATCATTATAGACCATTTTGGGATCGTTCGACAGGTCCGGAGTCATCGTTTTTCATCCGAAAATTGATTTTTTGGACTGTACCAAAAATGATTCAAAATGTCAATTGGATCATGCCTCATGTTGAATAACCACTTTTTAAACCCTCACAGTGACCAAAATTGCCATTTTTACAGTTTTGCTTACTCAAAAGCTTCCATTTTGACCAGTTTCAGGCACAGAAATGACTTTAAACACACTTATTCTAGTTGACAAAATCATAATTCACATCCAACAGTAATTTAGAGTCAAAAGATTAAATGTTTAAATTTCATCATTATAGACCATTTTGGGATCGTTCGACAGGTCCGGAGTCATCGTTTTTCATCCGAAAATTGATTTTTCGGACTGTACCAAAAATGATTCAAAATGTCAATTGGATCATGCCTCATGTTGAATAACCACTTTTTAAACCCTCACAGTGACCAAAATTGCCATTTTTACAGAGTTTTGCTTACTCAAAAGCTTCAATTTTGACCCGTTTCAGGCACAGAAATGACTTTAAACACACTTATTTTAGTTGACAAAGTCCTAATTCACATCCAACAGTTATTTAGAGTCAAAAGATTAAATGTTGAAATTTCATCATTATAGACCATTTTGGGATGGTTCGACAGGTCCGGAGTCATCGTTTTTCATCCGAAAATTGATTTTTTGGACTGTACCAAAAATGATTCAAAATGTCAATTGGATCATGCCTCATGTTGAATAACCACTTTTTCAACCCTCACAGTGACCAAAATTGCCATTTTTACAGAGTTTTGCTTACTCAAAAGCTTCAATTTTGACCCGTTTCAGGCACAGAAATGACTTTAAACACACTTATTTTAGATGACAAAGTCCTAATTCACATCCAACAGTAATTTAGAGTCAAAAGATTAAATGTTAAAATTTCATCATTATAGACCATTTTGGGATCGTTCGACAGGTCCGGAGTCATCGTTTTTCATCCGAAAATTGATTTTTTGGACTGTACCAAAAATGATTCAAAATGTCAATTGGATCATGCCTCATGTTGAATAACCACTTTTTAAACCCTCACAGTGACCAAAATTGCCATTTTTACAGAGTTTTGCTTACTCAAAAGCTTCCATTTTGACCCGTTTCAGGCACAGAAATGACTTTAAACACACTTATTCTAGTTGACAAAGTCATAATTCACATCCAACAGTAATTTAGAGTCAAAAGATTAAATGTTAAAATTTCATCATTATAGACCATTTTGGGATCGTTCGACAGGTCCGGAGTCATCGTTTTTCATCCGAAAATTGATTTTTTGGACTGTACCAAAAATGATTCAAAATGTCAATTGGATCATGCCTCATGTTGAATAACCACTTTTTAAACCCTCACAGTGACCAAAATTGCCATTTTTACAGAGTTTTGCTTACTCAAAAGCTTCCATTTTGACCCGTTTCAGGCACAGAAATGACTTTAAGCACACTTATTCTAGTTGACAAAGTCATAATTCACATCCAACAGTCATTTAGAGTCAAAAGATTAAATGTTAAAATGTCATCATTATAGACCATTTTGGGATCGTTCGACAGGTCCGGAGTCATCGTTTTTCATCCGAAAAGTGATTTTTGGGACTGTACCGAAAATGATTCAAAATGTCAATTGGATCATGCCTCATGTTGAATAACCACTTTTTAAACCCTCACAGTGACCAAAATTGCCATTTTTACAGAGTTTTGCTTACTCAAAAGCTTCCATTTTGACCAGTTTCAGGCACAGAAATGACTTTAAACACACTTATTCTAGTTGACAAAATCATAATTCACATCCAACAGTAATTTAGAGTCAAAAGATTAAATGTTAAAATTTCATCATTATAGACCATTTTGGGATCGTTCGACAGGTCCGGAGTCATCGTTTTTCATCCGAAAATTGATTTTTCGGACTGTACCAAAAATGATTCAAAATGTCAATTGGATCATGCCTCACGTTGAATAACCACTTTTTAAACCCTCACAGTGACCAAAATTGCCATTTTTACAGAGTTTTGCTTACTCAAAAGCTTCAATTTTGACTCGTTTCAGGCACAGAAATGACTTTAAACACACTTATTTTAGTTGACAAAGTCCTAATTCACATCCAACAGTTATTTAGAGTCAAAAGATTAAATGTTGAAATTTCATCATTATAGACCATTTTGGGATGGTTCGACAGGTCCGGAGTCATCGTTTTTCATCCGAAAATTGATTTTTTGGACTGTACCAAAAATGATTCAAAATGTCAATTGGATCATGCCTCATGTTGAATAACCACTTTTTAAACCCTCACAGTGACCAAAATTGCCATTTTTAAAGAGTTTTGCTTACTCAAAAGCTTCAATTTTGACCCGTTTCAGGCACAGAAATGACTTTAAACACACTTATTTTAGTTGACAAAGTCCTAATTCACATCCAACAGTAATTTAGAGTCAAAAGATTAAATGTTAAAATGTCATCATTATAGACCATTTTGGGATCGTTCGACAGGTCCGGAGTCATTGTTTTTCATCCGAAAATTGATTTTTTGGACTGTACCAAAAATGATTCAAAATGTCAATTGGATCATGCCTCATGTTGAATAACCACTTTTTAAACCCTCACAGTGACCAAAATTGCCATTTTTACAGAGTTTTGCTTACTCAAAAGCTTCAATTTTGACCCGTTTCAGGCACAGAAATGACTTTAAACACACTTACTTTAGTTGACAAAATCATAATTCACATCCAACAGTCATTTAGAGTAAAAAGATTAAATGTTGAAATTTCATCATTATAGACCATTTTGGGATCGTTCGACAGGTCCGGAGTCATCGTTTTTCATCCGAAAATTGATTTTTTGGACTGTACCAAAAATGATTCAAAATGTCAATTGGATCATGCCTCATGTTGAATAACCACTTTTTAAACCCTCACAGTGACCAAAATTGCCATTTTTACAGAGTTTTGCTTACTCAAAAGCTTCAATTTTGACCAATTTCAGGCACAGAAATGACTTTAAACACACTTATTTTAGTTGACAAAGTCCTAATTCACATCCAACAGTAATTTAGAGTCAAAAGATTAAATGTTAAAATTTCATCATTATAGACCATTTTTGGATCGTTCGACAGGTCCGGAGTCATCGTTTTTCATCCGAAAATTGATTTTTTGGACTGTACCAAAAATGATTCAAAATGTCAATTGGATCATGCCTCATGTTGAATAACCACTTTTTAAACCCTCACAGTGACCAAAATTGCCATTTTTACAGAGTTTTGCTTACTCAAAAGCTTCCATTTTGACCCGTTTCAGGCACAGAAATGACTTTAAACACACTTATTCTAGTTGACAAAGTCATAATTCACACCCAACAGTCATTTAGAGTCAAAAGATTAAATGTTAAAATTTGATCATTATAGACCATTTTGGGATCGTTCGACAGGTCCGGAGTCATCGTTTTTCATCCGAAAATTGATTTTTTTGGACTGTACCAAAAATGATTCAAAATGTCAATTGGATCATGCCTCATGTTTAATAACCACTTTTTCAACCCTCACAGTGACCAAAATTGCCATTTTTACAGATTTTTGCTTACTCAAAAGCTTCAATTTTGACCCGTTTCAGGCACAGAAATGACTTTAAACACACTTATTTTAGTTGACAAAGTCATAATTCACATCCAACAGTCATTTAGAGTCAAAAGATTAAATGTTGAAATTTCATCTTTATAGACCATTTTGGGATCGTTCGACAGGTCCGGAGTCATCGTTTTTCATCCGAAAATTGATTTTTTGGACTGTACCAAAAATGATTCAAAATGTCAATTGGATCATGCCTCATGTTGAATAACCACTTTTTAAACCCTCACAGTGACCAAAATTGCAATTTTTACAGAGTTTTGCTTACTCAAAAGCTTCAATTTTGACCAGTTTCAGGCACAGAAATGACTTTAAACACACTTATTTTAGTTGACAAAGTCCTAATTCACATCCAACAGTAATTTAGAGTCAAAAGATTAAATGTTAAAATTTCATCATTATAGGCCATTTTGGGATCGTTCGACAGGTCCGGAGTCATCGTTTTTCATCCGAAAATTGATTTTTTGGACTGTACCAAAAATGATTCAAAATGTCAATTGGATCATGCCTCATGTTGAAAAACCACTTTTTAAACCCTCACAGTGACCAAAATTGCCATTTTTACAGAGTTTTGCTTACTCAAAAGCTTCCATTTTGACCCGTTTCAGGCACAGAAATGACTTTAAACACACTTATTCTAGTTGACAAAATCATATTCACATCCAACAGTAATTTAGAGTCAAAAGATTAAATGTTTAAATTCCATCATTATAGACCATTTTGGGATCGTTCGACAGGTCCGGAGTCATCGTTTTTCATCCGAAATACATTTTTCGGACTGTACCAAAAATGATTCAAAATGTCAATTGGATCATGCCTCATGTTGAATAACCACTTTTTAAAACCTCACAGTGACCAAAATTGCCATTTTTACAGAGTTTTGCTTACTCAAAAGCTTCAATTTTGACCCGTTTCAGGCACAGAAATGACTTTAAACACACTTATTTTAGTTGACAAAGTCCTAATTCACATCCAACAGTTATTTAGAGTCAAAAGATTAAATGTTGAAATTTCATCATTATAGACCATTTTGGGATGGTTCGACAGGTCCGGAGTCATCGTTTTTCATCCGAAAATTGATTTTTTGGACTGTACCAAAAATGATTCAAAATGTCAATTGGATCATGCCTCATGTTGAATAACCACTTTTTAAACCCTCACAGTGACCAAAATTGCCATTTTTAAAGAGTTTTGCTTACTCAAAAGCTTCAATTTTGACCCGTTTCAGGCACAGAAATGACTTTAAACACACTTACTTTAGTTGACAAATTCATAATTCACATCCAACAGTCATTTAGAGTCAAAAGATTAAATGTTGAAATTTCATCATTATAGACCATTTTGGGATCGTTCGACAGGTCCGGAGTCATCGTTTTTCATCCGAAAATTGATTTTTTGGACTGTACCAAAAATGATTCAAAATGTCAATTGGATCATGCCTCATGTTGAATAACCACTTTTTAAACCCTCACAGTGACCAAAATTGCCATTTTTACAGAGTTTTGCTTACTCAAAAGCTTCCATTTTGACCCGTTTCAGGCACAGAAATGACTTTAAACACACTTATTCTAGTTGACAAAGTCATAATTCACATCCAACAGTCATTTAGAATCAAAAGATTAAATGTTGAAATTTCATCATTATAGGCCATTTTGGGATCATTCGACAGGTCCGGAGTCATCGTTTTTCATCCGAAAATTGATTTTTTTGGACTGTACCAAAAATGATTCAAAATGTCAATTGGATCATGCCTCATGTTGAATAACCACTTTTTCAACCCTCACAGTGACCAAAATTGCCATTTTTACAGAGTTTTGCTTACTCAAAAGCTTCAATTTTGACCCGTTTCAGGCACAGAAATGACTTTAAACACACTTATTTTAGTTGACAAAGTCATAATTCACATCCAACAGTCATTTAGAGTCAAAAGATTAAATGTTGAAATTTCATCATTATAGACCATTTTGGGATCGTTCGACAGGTCCGGAGTCATCGTTTTTCATCCGAAAATTGATTTTTTGGACTGTACCAAAAATGATTCAAAATGTCAATTGGATCATGCCTCATGTTGAATAACCACTTTTTAAACCCTCACAGTGACCAAAATTGCAATTTTTACAGAGTTTTGCTTACTCAAAAGCTTCAATTTTGACCCGTTTCAGGCACAGAAATGACTTTAAACACACTTATTTTAGATGACAAAGTCCTAATTCACATCCAACAGTAATTTAGAGTCAAAAGATTAAATGTTAAAATTTCATCATTATAGACCATTTTGGGATCGTTCGACAGGTACGGAGTCATCGTTTTTCATCCGAAAATTGATTTTTTGGACTGTACCAAAAATGATTCAAAATGTCAATTGGATCATGCCTCATGTTGAATAACCACTTTTTAAACCCTCACAGTGACCAAAATTGCCATTTTTACAGAGTTTTGCTTACTCAAAAGCTTCCATTTTGACCCGTTTCAGGCACAGAAATGACTTTAAACACACTTATTCTAGTTGACAAAGTCATAATTCACATCCAACAGTAATTTAGAGTCAAAAGATTAAATGTTAAAATTTCATCATTATAGACCATTTTGGGATCGTTCGACAGGTCCGGAGTCATCGTTTTTCATCCGAAAATTGATTTTTTGGACTGTACCAAAAATGATTCAAAATGTCAATTGGATCATGCCTCATGTTGAATAACCACTTTTTAAACTCTCACAGTGACCAAAATTGCCAGTTTTACAGAGTTTTGCTTACTCAAAAGCTTCCATTTTGACCCGTTTCAGGCACAGAAATGACTTTAAACACACTTATTCTAGTTGACAAAGTCATAATTCACATCCAACAGTCATTTAGAGTCAAAAGATTAAATGTTAAAATTTCATCATTATAGACCATTTTGGGATCGTTCGACAGGTCCGGAGTCATCGTTTTTCATCCGAAAAGTGATTTTTGGGACTGTACCGAAAATGATTCAAAATGTCAATTGGATCATGCCTCATGTTGAATAACCACTTTTTAAACCCTCACAGTGACCAAAATTGCCATTTTTACAGTTTTGCTTACTCAAAAGCTTCCATTTTGACCAGTTTCAGGCACAGAAATGACTTTAAACACACTTATTCTAGTTGACAAAATCATAATTCACATCCAACAGTAATTTAGAGTCAAAAGATTAAATGTTTAAATTTCATCATTATAGACCATTTTGGGATCGTTCGACAGGTCCGGAGTCATCGTTTTTCATCCGAAAATTGATTTTTCGGACTGTACCAAAAATGATTCAAAATGTCAATTGGATCATGCCTCATGTTGAATAACCACTTTTTAAACCCTCACAGTGACCAAAATTGCCATTTTTACAGAGTTTTGCTTACTCAAAAGCTTCCATTTTGACCCGTTTCAGGCACAGAAATGACTTTAAACACACTTATTCTAGTTGACAAAGTCATAATTCACATCCAACAGTAATTGAGAGTCAAAAGATTAAATGTTGAAATTTCATCATTATAGACCATTTTGGGATCGTTCGACAGGTCCGGAGTCATCGTTTTTCATCCGAAAATTGATTTTTCGGACTGTACCAAAAATGATTCAAAATGTCAATTGGATCATGCCTCATGTTGAATAACCACTTTTTAAACCCTCACAGTGACCAAAATTGCCATTTTTACAGAGTTTTGCTTACTCAAAAGCTTCAAATTTGACCTGTTTCAGGCACAGAAATGACTTTAAACACACTTATTTTAGTTGACAAAGTCATAATTCACATCCAACAGTCATTTAGAGTCAAAAGATTAAATGTTAAAATTTCATCATTATAGACCATTTTGGGATCGTTCGACAGGTCCGGAGTCATCGTTTTTCATCCGAAAATTGATTTTTTGGACTGTACCAAAAATGATTCAAAATGTCAATTGGATCATGCCTCATGTTGAATAACCACTTTTTAAACCCTCACAGTGACCAAAATTGCCATTTTTACAGAGTTTTGCTTACTCAAAAGCTTCCATTTTGACCCGTTTCAGGCACAGAAATGACTTTAAACACACTTATTCTAGTTGACAAAGTCATAGATCACATCCAACAGTCATTTAGAATCAAAAGATTAAATGTTGAAATTTCATCATTATAGACCATTTTGGGATCATTCGACAGGTCCGGAGTCATCGTTTTTCATCCGAAAATTGATTTTTTTGGACTGTACCAAAAATGATTCAAAATGTCAATTGGATCATGCCTCATGTTAAATAACCACTTTTTCAACCCTCACAGTGACCAAAATTGCAATTTTTACAGAGTTTTGCTTACTCAAAAGCTTCAATTTTGACCCGTTTCAGGCACAGAAATGACTTTAAACACACTTATTTTAGTTGACAAAGTCCTAATTCACATCCAACAGTAATTTAGAGTCAAAAGATTAAATGTTAAAATTTCATCATTATAGACCATTTTGGGATCGTTCGACAGGTCCAGAGTCATCGTTTTTCATCCGAAAATTGATTTTTTGGACTGTACCAAAAATGATTCAAAATGTCAATTGGATCATGCCTCATGTTGAATAACCACTTTTTAAACCCTCACAGTGACCAAAATTGCCATTTTTACAGAGTTTTGCTTACTCAAAAGCTTCCATTTTGACCCGTTTCAGGCACAGAAATGACTTTAAACACACTTATTCTAGTTGACAAAGTCATAATTCACATCCAACAGTAATTTAGAGTCAAAAGATTAAATGTTAAAATTTCATCATTATAGACCATTTTGGGATCGTTCGACAGGTCCGGAGTCATCGTTTTTCATCCGAAAATTGATTTTTTGGACTGTACCAAAAATGATTCAAAATGTCAATTGGATCATGCCTCATGTTGAATAACCACTTTTTAAACCCTCACAGTGACCAAAATTGCCATTTTTACAGAGTTTTGCTTACTCAAAAGCTTCCATTTTGACCCGTTTCAGGCACAGAAATGACTTTAAACACACTTATTCTAGTTGACAAAGTCATAATTCACATCCAACAGTCATTTAGAGTCAAAAGATTAAATGTTAAAATTTCATCATTATAGACCATTTTGGGATCGTTCGACAGGTCCGGAGTCATCGTTTTTCATCCGAAAAGTGATTTTTGGGACTGTACCGAAAATGATTCAAAATGTCAATTGGATCATGCCTCATGTTGAATAACCACTTTTTAAACCCTCACAGTGACCAAAATTGCCATTTTTACAGAGTTTTGCTTACTCAAAAGCTTCCATTTTGACCAGTTTCAGGCACAGAAATGACTTTAAACACACTTATTCTAGTTGACAAAATCATAATTCACATCCAACAGTAATTTAGAGTCAAAAGATTAAATGTTTAATTTCATCATTATAGACCATTTTGGGATCGTTCGACAGGTCCGGAGTCATCGTTTTTCATCCGAAAATTGATTTTTCGGACTGTACCAAAAATGATTCAAAATGTCAATTGGATCATGCCTCATGTTGAATAACCACTTTTTAAACCCTCACAGTGACCAAAATTGCCATTTTTACAGAGTTTTGCTTACTCAAAAGCTTCAATTTTGAGCCGTTTCAGGCACAGAAATGACTTTAAACACACTTATTTTAGTTGACAAAGTCCTAATTCACATCCAACAGTTATTTAGAGTCAAAAGATTAAATGTTGAAATTTCATCATTATAGACCATTTTGGGATGGTTCGACAGGTCCGGAGTCATCGTTTTTCATCCGAAAATTGATTTTTTGGACTGTACCAAAAATGATTCAAAATGTCAATTGGATCATGCCTCATGTTGAATAACCACTTTTTAAACCCTCACAGTGACCAAAATTGCCATTTTTACAGAGTTTTGCTTACTCAAAAGCTTCCATTTTGACCAGTTTCAGGCACAGAAATGACTTTAAACACACTTATTCTAGTTGACAAAATCACAATTCACATCCAACAGTAATTTAGAGTCAAAAGATTAAATGTTGAAATTTCATCATTATAGACCATTTTGGGAACGTTCAACAGGTCCGGAGTCATCGTTTTTCATCCGAAAATTGATTTTTTGGACTGTACCAAAAATGATTCAAAATGTCAATTGGATCATGCCTCATGTTGAATAACCACTTTTTAAACCCTCACTGTGACCAAAATTGCCATTTTTACAGAGTTTTGCTTACTCAAAAGCTTCCATTTTGACCCGTTTCAGGCACAGAAATGACTTTAAACACACTTATTCTAGTTGACAAAGTCATAATTCACATCCAACAGTAATTTAGAGTCAAAAGAATAAATGTTAAAATTTCATCATTATAGACCATCTTGGGATCGTTCAACAGGTCCGGAGTCATCGTTTTTCATCCGAAAATTGATTTTTTTGGACTGTACCAAAAATGATTCAAAATGTCAATTGGATCATGCCTCATGTTGAATAACCACTTTTTAAACCCTCACAGTGACCAAAATTGCCATTTTTACAGAGTTTTGCTTACTCAAAAGCTTCCATTTTGACCCGTTTCAGGCACAGAAATGACTTTAAACACACTTATTTTAGTTGACAAAGTCATAATTCACATCCAACAGTCATTTAGAGTCAAAAGATTAAATGTTAAAATTTCATCATTATAGACCATTTTGGGATCGTTCGACAGGTCCGGAGTCATCGTTTTTCATCCGAAAATTGATTTTTTGGACTGTACCAAAAATGATTCAAAATGTCAATTGGATCATGCCTCATGTTGAATAACCACTTTTTAAACCCTCACAGTGACCAAAATTGCCATTTTTACAGAGTTTTGCTTACTCAAAAGCTTCCATTTTGACCCGTTTCAGGCACAGAAATGACTTTAAACACACTTATTCTAGTTGACAAAGTCATAATTCACATCCAACAGTCATTTAGAATCAAAAGATTAAATGTTGAAATTTCATCATTATAGACCATTTTGGGATCATTCGACAGGTCCGGAGTCATCGTTTTTCATCCGAAAATTGATTTTTTTGGACTGTACCAAAAATGATTCAAAATGTCAATTGGATCATGCCTCATGTTGAATAACCACTTTTTCAACCCTCACAGTGACCAAAATTGCAATTTTAACAGAGTTTTGCTTACTCAAAAGCTTCAATTTTGACCCGTTTCAGGCACAGAAATGACTTTAAACACACTTATTTTAGTTGACAAAGTCCTAATTCACATCCAACAGTAATTTAGAGTCAAAAGATTAAATGTTAAAATTTCATCATTATAGACCATTTTGGGATCGTTCGACAGGTCCGGAGTCATCGTTTTTCATCCGAAAATTGATTTTTTGGACTGTACCAAAAATGATTCAAAATGTTAATTGGATCATGCCTCATGTTGAATAACCACTTTTTAAACCCTCACAGTGACCAAAATTGCCATTTTTACAGAGTTTTGCTTACTCAAAAGCTTCCATTTTGACCCGTTTCAGGCACAGAAATGACTTTAAACACACTTATTCTAGTTGACAAAGTCATAAATCACATCCAACAGTAATTTAGAGTCAAAAGATTAAATGTTAAAATTTCATCATTATAGACCATTTTGGGATCGTTCGACAGGTCCGGAGTCATCGTTTTTCATCCGAAAATTGATTTTTCGGACTGTACCAAAAATGATTCAAAATGTCAATTGGATCATGCCTCATGTTGAATAACCACTTTTTAAACCCTCACAGTGACCAAAATTGCCATTTTTACAGAGTTTTGCTTACTCAAAAGCTTCAATTTTGAGCCGTTTCAGGCACAGAAATGACTTTAAACACACTTATTTTAGTTGACAAAGTCCTAATTCACATCCAACAGTAATTTAGAGTCAAAAGATTAAATGTTAAAATTTCATCATTATAGACCATTTTGGGATCGTTCGACAGGTCCGGAGTCATTGTTTTTCATCCGAAAATTGATTTTTTGGACTGTACCAAAAATGATTCAAAATGTCAATTGGATCATGCCTCATGTTGAATAACCACTTTTTAAACCCTCACAGTGACCAAAATTGCCATTTTTACAGAGTTTTGCTTACTCAAAAGCTTCAATTTTGACCCGTTTCAGGCACAGAAATGACTTTAAACACACTTACTTTAGTTGACAAAGTCATAATTCACATCCAACAGTCATTTAGAGTCAAAAGATTAAATGTTGAAATTTCATCATTATAGACCATTTTGGGATCGTTCGACAGGTCCGGAGTCATCGTTTTTCATCCGAAAATTGATTTTTTGGACTGTACCAAAAATGATTCAAAATGTCAATTGGATCATGCCTCATGTTGAATAACCACTTTTTAAACCCTCACAGTGACCAAAATTGCCATTTTTACAGAGTTTTGCTTACTCAAAAGCTTCCATTTTGACCCGTTTCAGGCACAGAAATGACTTTAAACACACTTATTCTAGTTGACAAAGTCATAATTCACATCCAACAGTCATTTAGAATCAAAAGATTAAATGTTGAAATTTCATCATTATAGACCATTTTGGGATCATTCGACAGGTCCGGAGTCATCGTTTTTCATCCGAAAATTGATTTTTTTGGACTGTACCAAAAATGATTCAAAATGTCAATTGGATCATGCCTCATGTTGAATAACCACTTTTTCAACCCTCACAGTGACCAAAATTGCCATTTTTACAGAGTTTTGCTTACTCAAAAGCTTCAATTTTGACCCGTTTCAGGCACAGAAATGACTTTAAACACACTTATTTTAGTTGACAAAGTCATAATTCACATCCAACAGTCATTTAGAGTCAAAAGATTAAATGTTGAAATTTCATCATTATAGACCATTTTGGGATCGTTCGACAGGTCCGGAGTCATCGTTTTTCATCCGAAAATTGATTTTTTGGACTGTACCAAAAATGATTCAAAATGTCAATTGGATCATGCCTCATGTTGAATAACCACTTTTCAAACCCTCACAGTGACCAAAATTGCAATTTTTACAGAGTTTTGCTTACTCAAAAGCTTCAATTTTGACCCGTTTCAGGCACAGAAATGACTTTAAACACACTTATTTTAGATGACAAAGTCCTAATTCACATCCAACAGTAATTTAGAGTCAAAAGATTAAATGTTAAAATTTCATCATTATAGACCATTTTGGGATCGTTCGACAGGTCCGGAGTCATCGTTTTTCATCCGAAAATTGATTTTTTGGACTGTACCAAAAATGATTCAAAATGTCAATTGGATCATGCCTCATGTTGAATAACCACTTTTTAAACCCTCACAGTGACCAAAATTGCCATTTTTACAGAGTTTTGCTTACTCAAAAGCTTCCATTTTGACCCGTTTCAGGCACAGAAATGACTTTAAACACACTTATTCTAGTTGACAAAGTCATAATTCACATCCAACAGTAATTTAGAGTCAAAAGATTAAATGTTAAAATTTCATCATTATAGACCATTTTGGGATCGTTCGACAGGTCCGGAGTCATCGTTTTTCATCCGAAAATTGATTTTTTGGACTGTACCAAAAATGATTCAAAATGTCAATTGGATCATGCCTCATGTTGAATAACCACTTTTTAAACCCTCACAGTGACCAAAATTGCCATTTTTACAGTTTTGCTTACTCAAAAGCTTCCATTTTGACCAGTTTCAGGCACAGAAATGACTTTAAACACACTTATTCTAGTTGACAAAATCATAATTCACATCCAACAGTAATTTAGAGTCAAAAGATTAAATGTTTAAATTTCATCATTATAGACCATTTTGGGATCGTTCGACAGGTCCGGAGTCATCGTTTTTCATCCGAAAATTGATTTTTCGGACTGTACCAAAAATGATTCAAAATGTCAATTGGATCATGCCTCATGTTGAATAACCACTTTTTAAACCCTCACAGTGACCAAAATTGCCATTTTTACAGAGTTTTGCTTACTCAAAAGCTTCAATTTTGACCCGTTTCAGGCACAGAAATGACTTTAAACACACTTATTTTAGTTGACAAAGTCCTAATTCACATCCAACAGTTATTTAGAGTCAAAAGATTAAATGTTGAAATTTCATCATTATAGACCATTTTGGGATGGTTCGACAGGTCCGGAGTCATCGTTTTTCATCCGAAAATTGATTTTTTGGACTGTACCAAAAATGATTCAAAATGTCAATTGGATCATGCCTCATGTTGAATAACCACTTTTTCAACCCTCACAGTGACCAAAATTGCCATTTTTACAGAGTTTTGCTTACTCAAAAGCTTCAATTTTGACCCGTTTCAGGCACAGAAATGACTTTAAACACACTTATTTTAGATGACAAAGTCCTAATTCACATCCAACAGTAATTTAGAGTCAAAAGATTAAATGTTAAAATTTCATCATTATAGACCATTTTGGGATCGTTCAACAGGTCCGGAGTCATCGTTTTTCATCCGAAAATTGATTTTTTGGACTGTACCAAAAATGATTCAAAATGTCAATTGGATCATGCCTCATGTTGAATAACCACTTTTTAAACCCTCACAGTGACCAAAATTGCCATTTTTACAGAGTTTTGCTTACTCAAAAAGCTTCCATTTTGACCCGTTTCAGGCACAGAAATGACTTTAAACACACTTATTCTAGTTGACAAAGTCATAATTCACATCCAACAGTAATTTAGAGTCAAAAGATTAAATGTTAAAATTTCATCATTATAGACCATTTTGGGATCGTTCGACAGGTCCGGAGTCATCGTTTTTCATCCGAAAATTGATTTTTTGGACTGTACCAAAAATGATTCAAAATGTCAATTGGATCATGCCTCATGTTGAATAACCACTTTTTAAACCCTCACAGTGACCAAAATTGCCATTTTTACAGAGTTTTGCTTACTCAAAAGCTTCCATTTTGACCCGTTTCAGGCACAGAAATGACTTTAAGCACACTTATTCTAGTTGACAAAGTCATAATTCACATCCAACAGTCATTTAGAGTCAAAAGATTAAATGTTAAAATGTCATCATTATAGACCATTTTGGGATCGTTCGACAGGTCCGGAGTCATCGTTTTTCATCCGAAAAGTGATTTTTGGGACTGTACCGAAAATGATTCAAAATGTCAATTGGATCATGCCTCATGTTGAATAACCACTTTTTAAACCCTCACAGTGACCAAAATTGCCATTTTTACAGAGTTTTGCTTACTCAAAAGCTTCCATTTTGACCAGTTTCAGGCACAGAAATGACTTTAAACACACTTATTCTAGTTGACAAAATCATAATTCACATCCAACAGTAATTTAGAGTCAAAAGATTAAATGTTAAAATTTCATCATTATAGACCATTTTGGGATCGTTCGACAGGTCCGGAGTCATCGTTTTTCATCCGAAAATTGATTTTTCGGACTGTACCAAAAATGATTCAAAATGTCAATTGGATCATGCCTCACGTTGAATAACCACTTTTTAAACCCTCACAGTGACCAAAATTGCCATTTTTACAGAGTTTTGCTTACTCAAAAGCTTCAATTTTGACTCGTTTCAGGCACAGAAATGACTTTAAACACACTTATTTTAGTTGACAAAGTCCTAATTCACATCCAACAGTTATTTAGAGTCAAAAGATTAAATGTTGAAATTTCATCATTATAGACCATTTTGGGATGGTTCGACAGGTCCGGAGTCATCGTTTTTCATCCGAAAATTGATTTTTTGGACTGTACCAAAAATGATTCAAAATGTCAATTGGATCATGCCTCATGTTGAATAACCACTTTTTAAACCCTCACAGTGACCAAAATTGCCATTTTTAAAGAGTTTTGCTTACTCAAAAGCTTCAATTTTGACCCGTTTCAGGCACAGAAATGACTTTAAACACACTTATTTTAGTTGACAAAGTCCTAATTCACATCCAACAGTAATTTAGAGTCAAAAGATTAAATGTTAAAATGTCATCATTATAGACCATTTTGGGATCGTTCGACAGGTCCGGAGTCATTGTTTTTCATCCGAAAATTGATTTTTTGGACTGTACCAAAAATGATTCAAAATGTCAATTGGATCATGCCTCATGTTGAATAACCACTTTTTAAACCCTCACAGTGACCAAAATTGCCATTTTTACAGAGTTTTGCTTACTCAAAAGCTTCAATTTTGACCCGTTTCAGGCACAGAAATGACTTTAAACACACTTACTTTAGTTGACAAAATCATAATTCACATCCAACAGTCATTTAGAGTAAAAAGATTAAATGTTGAAATTTCATCATTATAGACCATTTTGGGATCGTTCGACAGGTCCGGAGTCATCGTTTTTCATCCGAAAATTGATTTTTTGGACTGTACCAAAAATGATTCAAAATGTCAATTGGATCATGCCTCATGTTGAATAACCACTTTTTAAACCCTCACAGTGACCAAAATTGCCATTTTTACAGAGTTTTGCTTACTCAAAAGCTTCAATTTTGACCAATTTCAGGCACAGAAATGACTTTAAACACACTTATTTTAGTTGACAAAGTCCTAATTCACATCCAACAGTAATTTAGAGTCAAAAGATTAAATGTTAAAATTTCATCATTATAGACCATTTTTGGATCGTTCGACAGGTCCGGAGTCATCGTTTTTCATCCGAAAATTGATTTTTTGGACTGTACCAAAAATGATTCAAAATGTCAATTGGATCATGCCTCATGTTGAATAACCACTTTTTAAACCCTCACAGTGACCAAAATTGCCATTTTTACAGAGTTTTGCTTACTCAAAAGCTTCCATTTTGACCCGTTTCAGGCACAGAAATGACTTTAAACACACTTATTCTAGTTGACAAAGTCATAATTCACACCCAACAGTCATTTAGAGTCAAAAGATTAAATGTTAAAATTTGATCATTATAGACCATTTTGGGATCGTTCGACAGGTCCGGAGTCATCGTTTTTCATCCGAAAATTGATTTTTTGGACTGTACCAAAAATGATTCAAAATGTCAATTGGATCATGCCTCATGTTGAATAACCACTTTTTAAACCCTCACAGTGACCAAAATTGCCATTTTTACAGTTTTGCTTACTCAAAAGCTTCCATTTTGACCAGTTTCAGGCACAGAAATGACTTTAAACACACTTATTCTAGTTGACAAAATCATAATTCACATCCAACAGTAATTTAGAGTCAAAAGATTAAATGTTTAAATTTCATCATTATAGACCATTTTGGGATCGTTCGACAGGTCCGGAGTCATCGTTTTTCATCCGAAAATTGATTTTTCGGACTGTACCAAAAATGATTCAAAATGTCAATTGGATCATGCCTCATGTTGAATAACCACTTTTTAAACCCTCACAGTGACCAAAATTGCCATTTTTACAGAGTTTTGCTTACTCAAAAGCTTCAATTTTGACCCGTTTCAGGCACAGAAATGACTTTAAACACACTTATTTTAGTTGACAAAGTCCTAATTCACATCCAACAGTTATTTAGAGTCAAAAGATTAAATGTTGAAATTTCATCATTATAGACCATTTTGGGATGGTTCGACAGGTCCGGAGTCATCGTTTTTCATCCGAAAATTGATTTTTTGGACTGTACCAAAAATGATTCAAAATGTCAATTGGATCATGCCTCATGTTGAATAACCACTTTTTCAACCCTCACAGTGACCAAAATTGCCATTTTTACAGAGTTTTGCTTACTCAAAAGCTTCAATTTTGACCCGTTTCAGGCACAGAAATGACTTTAAACACACTTATTTTAGATGACAAAGTCCTAATTCACATCCAACAGTAATTTAGAGTCAAAAGATTAAATGTTAAAATTTCATCATTATAGACCATTTTGGGATCGTTCGACAGGTCCGGAGTCATCGTTTTTCATCCGAAAATTGATTTTTTGGACTGTACCAAAAATGATTCAAAATGTCAATTGGATCATGCCTCATGTTGAATAACCACTTTTTAAACCCTCACAGTGACCAAAATTGCCATTTTTACAGAGTTTTGCTTACTCAAAAGCTTCCATTTTGACCCGTTTCAGGCACAGAAATGACTTTAAACACACTTATTCTAGTTGACAAAGTCATAATTCACATCCAACAGTAATTTAGAGTCAAAAGATTAAATGTTAAAATTTCATCATTATAGACCATTTTGGGATCGTTCGACAGTTCCGGAGTCATCGTTTTTCATCCGAAAATTGATTTTTTGGACTGTACCAAAAATGATTCAAAATGTCAATTGGATCATGCCTCATGTTGAATAACCACTTTTTAAACCCTCACAGTGACCAAAATTGCCATTTTTACAGAGTTTTGCTTACTCAAAAGCTTCCATTTTGACCCGTTTCAGGCACAGAAATGACTTTAAGCACACTTATTCTAGTTGACAAAGTCATAATTCACATCCAACAGTCATTTAGAGTCAAAAGATTAAATGTTAAAATGTCATCATTATAGACCATTTTGGGATCGTTCGACAGGTCCGGAGTCATCGTTTTTCATCCGAAAAGTGATTTTTGGGACTGTACCGAAAATGATTCAAAATGTCAATTGGATCATGCCTCATGTTGAATAACCACTTTTTAAACCCTCACAGTGACCAAAATTGCCATTTTTACAGAGTTTTGCTTACTCAAAAGCTTCCATTTTGACCAGTTTCAGGCACAGAAATGACTTTAAACACACTTATTCTAGTTGACAAAATCATAATTCACATCCAACAGTAATTTAGAGTCAAAAGATTAAATGTTAAAATTTCATCATTATAGACCATTTTGGGATCGTTCGACAGGTCCGGAGTCATCGTTTTTCATCCGAAAATTGATTTTTCGGACTGTACCAAAAATGATTCAAAATGTCAATTGGATCATGCCTCACGTTGAATAACCACTTTTTAAACCCTCACAGTGACCAAAATTGCCATTTTTACAGAGTTTTGCTTACTCAAAAGCTTCAATTTTGACTCGTTTCAGGCACAGAAATGACTTTAAACACACTTATTTTAGTTGACAAAGTCCTAATTCACATCCAACAGTTATTTAGAGTCAAAAGATTAAATGTTGAAATTTCATCATTATAGACCATTTTGGGATGGTTCGACAGGTCCGGAGTCATCGTTTTTCATCCGAAAATTGATTTTTTGGACTGTACCAAAAATGATTCAAAATGTCAATTGGATCATGCCTCATGTTGAATAACCACTTTTTAAACCCTCACAGTGACCAAAATTGCCATTTTTAAAGAGTTTTGCTTACTCAAAAGCTTCAATTTTGACCCGTTTCAGGCACAGAAATGACTTTAAACACACTTATTTTAGTTGACAAAGTCCTAATTCACATCCAACAGTAATTTAGAGTCAAAAGATTAAATGTTAAAATGTCATCATTATAGACCATTTTGGGACCGTTCGACAGGTCCGAAGTCATTGTTTTTCATCCGAAAATTGATTTTTTGGACTGTACCAAAAATGATTCAAAATGTCAATTGGATCATGCCTCATGTTGAATAACCACTTTTTAAACCCTCACAGTGACCAAAATTGCCATTTTTACAGAGTTTTGCTTACTCAAAAGCTTCAATTTTGACCCGTTTCAGGCACAGAAATGACTTTAAACACACTTACTTTAGTTGACAAAATCATAATTCACATCCAACAGTCATTTAGAGTAAAAAGATTAAATGTTGAAATTTCATCATTATAGACCATTTTGGGATCGTTCGACAGGTCCGGAGTCATCGTTTTTCATCCGAAAATTGATTTTTTGGACTGTACCAAAAATGATTCAAAATGTCAATTGGATCATGCCTCATGTTGAATAACCACTTTTTAAACCCTCACAGTGACCAAAATTGCCATTTTTACAGAGTTTTGCTTACTCAAAAGCTTCAATTTTGACCAATTTCAGGCACAGAAATGACTTTAAACACACTTATTTTAGTTGACAAAGTCCTAATTCACATCCAACAGTAATTTAGAGTCAAAAGATTAAATGTTAAAATTTCATCATTATAGACCATTTTTGGATCGTTCGACAGGTCCGGAGTCATCGTTTTTCATCCGAAAATTGATTTTTTGGACTGTACCAAAAATGATTCAAAATGTCAATTGGATCATGCCTCATGTTGAATAACCACTTTTTAAACCCTCACAGTGACCAAAATTGCCATTTTTACAGAGTTTTGCTTACTCAAAAGCTTCCATTTTGACCCGTTTCAGGCACAGAAATGACTTTAAACACACTTATTCTAGTTGACAAAGTCATAATTCACACCCAACAGTCATTTAGAGTCAAAAGATTAAATGTTAAAATTTGATCATTATAGACCATTTTGGGATCGTTCGACAGGTCCGGAGTCATCGTTTTTCATCCGAAAATTGATTTTTTGGACTGTACCAAAAATGATTCAAAATGTCAATTGGATCATGCCTCATGTTGAATAACCACTTTTTAAACCCTCACAGTGACCAAAATTGCCATTTTTACAGTTTTGCTTACTCAAAAGCTTCCATTTTGACCAGTTTCAGGCACAGAAATGACTTTAAACACACTTATTCTAGTTGACAAAATCATAATTCACATCCAACAGTAATTTAGAGTCAAAAGATTAAATGTTTAAATTTCATCATTATAGACCATTTTGGGATCGTTCGACAGGTCCGGAGTCATCGTTTTTCATCCGAAAATTGATTTTTCGGACTGTACCAAAAATGATTCAAAATGTCAATTGGATCATGCCTCATGTTGAATAACCACTTTTTAAACCCTCACAGTGACCAAAATTGCCATTTTTACAGAGTTTTGCTTACTCAAAAGCTTCAATTTTGACCCGTTTCAGGCACAGAAATGACTTTAAACACACTTATTTTAGTTGACAAAGTCCTAATTCACATCCAACAGTTATTTAGAGTCAAAAGATTAAATGTTGAAATTTCATCATTATAGACCATTTTGGGATGGTTCGACAGGTCCGGAGTCATCGTTTTTCATCCGAAAATTGATTTTTTGGACTGTACCAAAAATGATTCAAAATGTCAATTGGATCATGCCTCATGTTGAATAACCACTTTTTCAACCCTCACAGTGACCAAAATTGCCATTTTTACAGAGTTTTGCTTACTCAAAAGCTTCAATTTTGACCCGTTTCAGGCACAGAAATGACTTTAAACACACTTATTTTAGATGACAAAGTCCTAATTCACATCCAACAGTAATTTAGAGTCAAAAGATTAAATGTTAAAATTTCATCATTATAGACCATTTTGGGATCGTTCGACAGGTCCGGAGTCATCGTTTTTCATCCGAAAATTGATTTTTTGGACTGTACCAAAAATGATTCAAAATGTCAATTGGATCATGCCTCATGTTGAATAACCACTTTTTAAACCCTCACAGTGACCAAAATTGCCATTTTTACAGAGTTTTGCTTACTCAAAAGCTTCCATTTTGACCCGTTTCAGGCACAGAAATGACTTTAAACACACTTATTCTAGTTGACAAAGTCATAATTCACATCCAACAGTAATTTAGAGTCAAAAGATTAAATGTTAAAATTTCATAATTATAGACCATTTTGGGATCGTTCGACAGGTCCGGAGTCATCGTTTTTCATCCGAAAATTGATTTTTTGGACTGTACCAAAAATGATTCAAAATGTCAATTGGATCATGCCTCATGTTGAATAACCACTTTTTAAACCCTCACAGTGACCAAAATTGCCATTTTTACAGAGTTTTGCTTACTCAAAAGCTTCCATTTTGACCCGTTTCAGGCACAGAAATGACTTTAAGCACACTTATTCTAGTTGACAAAGTCATAATTCACATCCAACAGTCATTTAGAGTCAAAAGATTAAATGTTAAAATGTCATCATTATAGACCATTTTGGGATCGTTCGACAGGTCCGGAGTCATCGTTTTTCATCCGAAAAGTGATTTTTGGGACTGTACCGAAAATGATTCAAAATGTCAATTGGATCATGCCTCATGTTGAATAATCACTTTTTAAACCCTCACAGTGACCAAAATTGCCATTTTTACAGAGTTTTGCTTACTCAAAAGCTTCCATTTTGACCAGTTTCAGGCACAGAAATGACTTTAAACACACTTATTCTAGTTGACAAAATCATAATTCACATCCAACAGTAATTTAGAGTCAAAAGATTAAATGTTAAAATTTCATCATTATAGACCATTTTGGGATCGTTCGACAGGTCCGGAGTCATCGTTTTTCATCCGAAAATTGATTTTTCGGACTGTACCAAAAATGATTCAAAATGTCAATTGGATCATGCCTCACGTTGAATAACCACTTTTTAAACCCTCACAGTGACCAAAATTGCCATTTTTACAGAGTTTTGCTTACTCAAAAGCTTCAATTTTGACTCGTTTCAGGCACAGAAATGACTTTAAACACACTTATTTTAGTTGACAAAGTCCTAATTCACATCCAACAGTTATTTAGAGTCAAAAGATTAAATGTTGAAATTTCATCATTATAGACCATTTTGGGATGGTTCGACAGGTCCGGAGTCATCGTTTTTCATCCGAAAATTGATTTTTTGGACTGTACCAAAAATGATTCAAAATGTCAATTGGATCATGCCTCATGTTGAATAACCACTTTTTAAACCCTCACAGTGACCAAAATTGCCATTTTTAAAGAGTTTTGCTTACTCAAAAGCTTCAATTTTGACCCGTTTCAGGCACAGAAATGACTTTAAACACACTTATTTTAGTTGACAAAGTCCTAATTCACATCCAACAGTAATTTAGAGTCAAAAGATTAAATGTTAAAATGTCATCATTATAGACCATTTTGGGATCGTTCGACAGGTCCGGAGTCATTGTTTTTCATCCGAAAATTGATTTTTCGGACTGTACCAAAAATGATTCAAAATGTCAATTGGATCATGCCTCATGTTGAATAACCACTTTTTAAACCCTCACAGTGACCAAAATTGCCATTTTTACAGAGTTTTGCTTACTCAAAAGCTTCAATTTTGACCCGTTTCAGGCACAGAAATGACTTTAAACACACTTATTTTAGTTGACAAAGTCCTAATTCACATCCAACAGTTATTTAGAGTCAAAAGATTAAATGTTGAAATTTCATCATTATAGACCATTTTGGGATGGTTCGACAGGTCCGGAGTCATCGTTTTTCATCCGAAAATTGATTTTTTGGACTGTACCAAAAATGATTCAAAATGTCAATTGGATCATGCCTCATGTTGAATAACCACTTTTTCAACCCTCACAGTGACCAAAATTGCCATTTTTACAGAGTTTTGCTTACTCAAAAGCTTCAATTTTGACCCGTTTCAGGCACAGAAATGACTTTAAACACACTTATTTTAGATGACAAAGTCCTAATTCACATCCAACAGTAATTTAGAGTCAAAAGATTAAATGTTAAAATTTCATCATTATAGACCATTTTGGGATCGTTCGACAGGTCCGGAGTCATCGTTTTTCATCCGAAAATTGATTTTTTGGACTGTACCAAAAATGATTCAAAATGTCAATTGGATCATGCCTCATGTTGAATAACCACTTTTTAAACCCTCACAGTGACCAAAATTGCCATTTTTACAGAGTTTTGCTTACTCAAAAGCTTCCATTTTGACCCGTTTCAGGCACAGAAATGACTTTAAGCACACTTATTCTAGTTGACAAAGTCATAATTCACATCCAACAGTCATTTAGAGTCAAAAGATTAAATGTTAAAATGTCATCATTATAGACCATTTTGGGATCGTTCGACAGGTCCGGAGTCATCGTTTTTCATCCGAAAAGTGATTTTTGGGACTGTACCGAAAATGATTCAAAATGTCAATTGGATCATGCCTCATGTTGAATAACCACTTTTTAAACCCTCACAGTGACCAAAATTGCCATTTTTACAGAGTTTTGCTTACTCAAAAGCTTCCATTTTGACCAGTTTCAGGCACAGAAATGACTTTAAACACACTTATTCTAGTTGACAAAATCATAATTCACATCCAACAGTAATTTAGAGTCAAAAGATTAAATGTTAAAATTTCATCATTATAGACCATTTTGGGATCGTTCGACAGGTCCGGAGTCATCGTTTTTCATCCGAAAATTGATTTTTCGGACTGTACCAAAAATGATTCAAAATGTCAATTGGATCATGCCTCACGTTGAATAACCACTTTTTAAACCCTCACAGTGACCAAAATTGCCATTTTTACAGAGTTTTGCTTACTCAAAAGCTTCAATTTTGACTCGTTTCAGGCACAGAAATGACTTTAAACACACTTATTTTAGTTGACAAAGTCCTAATTCACATCCAACAGTTATTTAGAGTCAAAAGATTAAATGTTGAAATTTCATCATTATAGACCATTTTGGGATGGTTCGACAGGTCCGGAGTCATCGTTTTTCATCCGAAAATTGATTTTTTGGACTGTACCAAAAATGATTCAAAATGTCAATTGGATCATGCCTCATGTTGAATAACCACTTTTTAAACCCTCACAGTGACCAAAATTGCCATTTTTAAAGAGTTTTGCTTACTCAAAAGCTTCAATTTTGACCCGTTTCAGGCACAGAAATGACTTTAAACACACTTATTTTAGTTGACAAAGTCCTAATTCACATCCAACAGTAATTTAGAGTCAAAAGATTAAATGTTAAAATGTCATCATTATAGACCATTTTGGGATCGTTCGACAGGTCCGGAGTCATTGTTTTTCATCCGAAAATTGATTTTTTGGACTGTACCAAAAATGATTCAAAATGTCAATTGGATCATGCCTCATGTTGAATAACCACTTTTTAAACCCTCACAGTGACCAAAATTGCCATTTTTACAGAGTTTTGCTTACTCAAAAGCTTCAATTTTGACCCGTTTCAGGCACAGAAATGACTTTAAACACACTTACTTTAGTTGACAAAATCATAATTCACATCCAACAGTCATTTAGAGTAAAAAGATTAAATGTTGAAATTTCATCATTATAGACCATTTTGGGATCGTTCGACAGGTCCGGAGTCATCGTTTTTCATCCGAAAATTGATTTTTTGGACTGTACCAAAAATGATTCAAAATGTCAATTGGATCATGCCTCATGTTGAATAACCACTTTTTAAACCCTCACAGTGACCAAAATTGCCATTTTTACAGAGTTTTGCTTACTCAAAAGCTTCAATTTTGACCAATTTCAGGCACAGAAATGACTTTAAACACACTTATTTTAGTTGACAAAGTCCTAATTCACATCCAACAGTAATTTAGAGTCAAAAGATTAAATGTTAAAATTTCATCATTATAGACCATTTTTGGATCGTTCGACAGGTCCGGAGTCATCGTTTTTCATCCGAAAATTGATTTTTTGGACTGTACCAAAAATGATTCAAAATGTCAATTGGATCATGCCTCATGTTGAATAACCACTTTTTAAACCCTCACAGTGACCAAAATTGCCATTTTTACAGAGTTTTGCTTACTCAAAAGCTTCCATTTTGACCCGTTTCAGGCACAGAAATGACTTTAAACACACTTATTCTAGTTGACAAAGTCATAATTCACACCCAACAGTCATTTAGAGTCAAAAGATTAAATGTTAAAATTTGATCATTATAGACCATTTTGGGATCGTTCGACAGGTCCGGAGTCATCGTTTTTCATCCGAAAATTGATTTTTTTGGACTGTACCAAAAATGATTCAAAATGTCAATTGGATCATGCCTCATGTTTAATAACCACTTTTTCAACCCTCACAGTGACCAAAATTGCCATTTTTACAGATTTTTGCTTACTCAAAAGCTTCAATTTTGACCCGTTTCAGGCACAGAAATGACTTTAAACACACTTATTTTAGTTGACAAAGTCATAATTCACATCCAACAGTCATTTAGAGTCAAAAGATTAAATGTTGAAATTTCATCTTTATAGACCATTTTGGGATCGTTCGACAGGTCCGGAGTCATCGTTTTTCATCCGAAAATTGATTTTTTGGACTGTACCAAAAATGATTCAAAATGTCAATTGGATCATGCCTCATGTTGAATAACCACTTTTTAAACCCTCACAGTGACCAAAATTGCAATTTTTACAGAGTTTTGCTTACTCAAAAGCTTCAATTTTGACCAGTTTCAGGCACAGAAATGACTTTAAACACACTTATTTTAGTTGACAAAGTCCTAATTCACATCCAACAGTAATTTAGAGTCAAAAGATTAAATGTTAAAATTTCATCATTATAGGCCATTTTGGGATCGTTCGACAGGTCCGGAGTCATCGTTTTTCATCCGAAAATTGAATTTTTGGACTGTACCAAAAATGATTCAAAATGTCAATTGGATCATGCCTCATGTTGAATAACCACTTTTTAAACCCTCACAGTGACCAAAATTGCCATTTTTACAGAGTTTTGCTTACTCAAAAGCTTCCATTTTGACCCGTTTCAGGCACAGAAATGACTTTAGACACACTTATTCTAGTTGACAAAATCACAATTCACATCCAACAGTAATTTAGAGTCAAAAGATTAAATGTTGAAATTTCATCATTATAGACCATTTTGGGATCGTTCGACAGGTCCGGAGTCATCGTTTTTCATCCGAAAATTGATTTTTTGGACTGTACCAAAAATGATTCAAAATGTCAATTGGATCATGCCTCATGTTGAAAAACCACTTTTTAAACCCTCACAGTGACCAAAATTGCCATTTTTACAGAGTTTTGCTTACTCAAAAGCTTCCATTTTGACCCGTTTCAGGCACAGAAATGACTTTAAACACACTTATTCTAGTTGACAAAATCATATTCACATCCAACAGTAATTTAGAGTCAAAAGATTAAATGTTTAAATTCCATCATTATAGACCATTTTGGGATCGTTCGACAGGTCCGGAGTCATCGTTTTTCATCCGAAATACATTTTTCGGACTGTACCAAAAATGATTCAAAATGTCAATTGGATCATGCCTCATGTTGAATAACCACTTTTTAAAACCTCACAGTGACCAAAATTGCCATTTTTACAGAGTTTTGCTTACTCAAAAGCTTCAATTTTGACCCGTTTCAGGCACAGAAATGACTTTAAACACACTTATTTTAGTTGACAAAGTCCTAATTCACATCCAACAGTTATTTAGAGTCAAAAGATTAAATGTTGAAATTTCATCATTATAGACCATTTTGGGATGGTTCGACAGGTCCGGAGTCATCGTTTTTCATCCGAAAATTGATTTTTTGGACTGTACCAAAAATGATTCAAAATGTCAATTGGATCATGCCTCATGTTGAATAACCACTTTTTAAACCCTCACAGTGACCAAAATTGCCATTTTTAAAGAGTTTTGCTTACTCAAAAGCTTCAATTTTGACCCGTTTCAGGCACAGAAATGACTTTAAACACACTTATTTTAGTTGACAAAGTCCTAATTCACATCCAACAGTAATTTAGAGTCAAAAGATTAAATGTTAAAATTTCATCATTATAGACCATTTTGGGATCGTTCGACAGGTCCGGAGTCATTGTTTTTCATCCGAAAATTGATTTTTTGGACTGTACCAAAAATGATTCAAAATGTCAATTGGATCATGCCTCATGTTGAATAACCACTTTTTAAACCCTCACAGTGACCAAAATTGCCATTTTTACAGAGTTTTGCTTACTCAAAAGCTTCAATTTTGACCCGTTTCAGGCACAGAAATGACTTTAAACACACGTACTTTAGTTGACAAAGTCATAATTCACATCCAACAGTCATTTAGAGTCAAAAGATTAAATGTTGAAATTTCATCATTATAGACCATTTTGGGATCGTTCGACAGGTCCGGAGTCATCGTTTTTCATCCGAAAATTGATTTTTTTGGACTGTACCAAAAATGATTCAAAATGTCAATTGGATCATGCCTCATGTTGAATAACCACTTTTTCAACCCTCACAGTGACCAAAATTGCCATTTTTACAGATTTTTGCTTACTCAAAAGCTTCAATTTTGACCCGTTTCAGGCACAGAAATGACTTTAAACACACTTATTTTAGTAGACAAAGTCATAATTCACATCCAACAGTCATTTAGAGTCAAAAGATTAAATGTTGAAATTTCATCATTATAGACCATTTTGGGATCGTTCGACAGGTCCGGAGTCATCGTTTTTCATCCGAAAATTGATTTTTTGGACTGTACCAAAAATGATTCAAAATGTCAATTGGATCATGCCTCATGTTGAATAACCACTTTTTAAACCCTCACAGTGACCAAAATTGCAATTTTTACAGAGTTTTGCTTACTCAAAAGCTTCAATTTTGACCAGTTTCAGGCACAGAAATGACTTTAAACACACTTATTTTAGTTGACAAAGTCCTAATTTTCATCCAACAGTAATTTAGAGTCAAAAGATTAAATGTTAAAATTTCATCATTATAGGCCATTTTGGGATCGTTCGACAGGTCCGGAGTCATCGTTTTTCATCCGAAAATTGATTTTTTGGACTGTACCAAAAATGATTCAAAATGTCAATTGGATCATGCCTCATGTTGAATAACCACTTTTTAAACCCTCACAGTGACCAAAATTGCCATTTTTACAGAGTTTTGCTTACTCAAAAGCTTCCATTTTGACCCGTTTCAGGCACAGAAATGACTTTAGACACACTTATTCTAGTTGACAAAATCACAATTCACATCCAACAGTAATTTAGAGTCAAAAGATTAAATGTTGAAATTTCATCATTATAGACCATTTTGGGATCGTTCGACAGGTCCGGAGTCATCGTTTTTCATCCGAAAATTGATTTTTTGGACTGTACCAAAAATGATTCAAAATGTCAATTGGATCATGCCTCATGTTGAAAAACCACTTTTTAAACCCTCACAGTGACCAAAATTGCCATTTTTACAGAGTTTTGCTTACTCAAAAGCTTCCATTTTGACCCGTTTCAGGCACAGAAATGACTTTAAACACACTTATTCTAGTTGACAAAATCATATTCACATCCAACAGTAATTTAGAGTCAAAAGATTAAATGTTTAAATTTCATCATTATAGACCATTTTGGGATCGTTCGACAGGTCCGGAGTCATCGTTTTTCATCCGAAAATTGATTTTTCGGACTGTACCAAAAATGATTCAAAATGTCAATTGGATCATGCCTCATGTTGAATAACCACTTTTTAAACCCTCACAGTGACCAAAATTGCCATTTTTAAAGAGTTTTGCTTACTCAAAAGCTTCAATTTTGACCCGTTTCAGGCACAGAAATGACTTTAAACACACTTATTTTAGTTGACAAAGTCCTAATTCACATCTGTTAGACCTGACATCTTTTGGCGTGATTACCCCTATCTTTTGCCTCTGCCTCCTGTATTTTTCGATGCTGTGCTGGATTCGTTTTTGCTGGTTTAGATGCTTTGGACACTCTGCCACTGCTGATCAGTGCCAGAGTGTAAGTGCTCCCTATGTAAATTGTTATTCTGATTGGATATACATGTTTGGCATATTTGTATCACCATGAAGTCCCTAGTAAAGTGCACTGGGTGTGCCAGGGCTGGTTATGACAAATGCTACTAGTGGGCCTACAGCACTGATTGTGCCACCCACAGGAGTAGCTCTAAAATGGTGTCTCGGGCCTGCCACTGCAGCGCCTACGGGCAGTTTAGAACTGCCATGTCCTCCTGGTCCGCGTCCCCGCTGACCAGGCCTAACCCTTCCCTTCTCGTGCACATCAGTCACCCCTATGGAAGGCCCAAGGTACCCCCCTGGGCAGGGTGCAGTGTATGTGAAAGGTAGAGCATGTACTAGTGCAGGTACCATGCTCTGGTAGTGAATTACAGCCATTTTCGTTTTTCACTATTGTAAGGCTATCTTGCTCCATAGGTTAACATGGGGGATGCTGGCTACAGTGGTTAACAGCATTTCTTCCCATAGGAACAAGATAGGACATAAGTATCTAGTATCCCTGAACTCAGAATTTAATAACGCATCTTTTAGGAAAGGTGGTTTTTAGATCCTGTGTTTGAGAACAGCACTTTTAGAAAGTTGCTGTTCTCTTGTCTGACCCTTCTGTGTGCCTTAGACTGTTTGTGTATTGACTGTCTGGTTTGTGAGTGACAGGGGCTGGGGAATCCCCCCAGAGGCTGGATGAGTCAGCACTAGGCTGAATGGAGCAATTGCTACCTGAGTGGTGGGAGGAGTTAGCACCTGGGCTGAATAGGGCTGTGCCTGCCTGCCACAATGCTGGCTCCACCTCCTGCTGGGCGGCTGAGGACTCTGCCCCTCACTCTGAAAGGAAAGATGCAGCCAGCAAAACAAAGTGCTCAAGATCCACCCAGAACTGGTTCAGACCGGGCTCAGGGCCCACATGCACAGAGAGAACAAAGACTTTAGGGGTATAAGTACAGGACCCCTGACAACAGAAAATTAGATCATCCTGGAAATCAAGAAGGAACCTCTGCCAAGGAGAAAGCTGTCGCTGAAGAAGGAAGACTGTCCTGCTGTTGCTCTGCTGGACTGACCTGCTGTTGCTTTGCTGCCAAGGAGAGGGGAAGGACTTTGCTGTGAGCTGTGTCCCCTGTCTTGTAAGGAATCTCCAAGGGCCTGAGAAGAGCTGGCTCCCTGTTTCCGAAGTCCCAGGAACAAAAGGACTTCACCCCCAGTCTCCCTGAACTCTGCTGAGAGAGTTCTGTCCTTCGTAGAGCGCTTGATCCAGTTGTGGGGCCTCTAGAAGTTGAACCTGAGCTGGGAAGCTTGAGACTAAGCTGAGAACTTGTGAAGCTTGAGAAGTGTCGCATCGCTCACTGGCGGAGCGCATCCCCGACAGTGCGAGAAGTTTCCCGCCGCTACGAAGGTCGAGATCGGCGCAGCACCTGACATCGCTGCCGAGGCCGTCGCACCCTTCGTTTGCGGGACGCACCAGACCGGTGCGGGAGAATCGAACATCGCTGCGAGTGTCGTCGCAGAGCCTGTCGTCTGGGTGAGAACGCCGCACCGCTTGCTTGCGGACCGCATCACGTCGCTGCAGATATCGCTGCAGAAGCATCTCACCGAGGAGCTGCGAGAGAGAGGATCACCGCTGGACCGCGCATCGTCGCCCCGGAGATCGTCGCAGCCCCTACGAGATCATCGCATCGTGCCTTTGCGAGAACAGACTTCCCACGGAACCTACGCACCGGAATCTACGCAAGCTGCCTTCCTCCCCATACAGATCGGATTCGTCGCCACACGCCCGCTGCTGCAGCGGGGCTGTCGCATCGCCTCCCCAGGGTCTCAGGAGTAACGCATCGCTTGTTTCCACCGCACCAGCTTCCTGCTTGTGGAACTTTGTTGCTTCTAAAAGGTACTGTGAGTAAACGTGACGCAACTGTGAACTTTTCACGCACCTGTGGATTATTTTCACGCAACGTAAAGAACTTTGATTACAACCTGAAGAACTCATTTGAAACCGTAACCTTGAACTGTGTATGTTGGATTTTTGCCGTTTTGGTCTTGTGTAGTTTAGAATAAATATCTTTATTTTCCTAAACTGTTGTAGAATCAGTTTGTGGTGTTTTCACTGTGTTACTGTGAGTGTTGGTACAAATACTTAACGCATTGCCTCTGGTTAGCCTAGACTGCTCAGGCCAAGCTACCTTGAGGGCGAGCAGGGGTTATCTGAGAGGGTTATCTCCTTGTCCTGACTAGAAGCAAGGGTCCCTATTTGGACATTGGTACCTACCTCTGCCAACTAGAGACCCCCAGTTCTAACATTGGTGGTCAGGCGGTGGGATTTGAACTTGTATTTGTACTTGACCCACAGTAATTGGTGTACATCACTCGTGAGTGCAGACCATTACGCCACCGCATACTACTGGTTTTTGAGTTTTTGAATTCTGTTGTTGAGTAACTCTTCGAAAAGCATCATGTCTCAGAATGGGAAGGCACCCAGTGAGAGGGCAGAAGAAGCAGAATTAGAGTTTTGCATTGAAGATTTGTGTTCATACAGAGTTGAGCAACTGAAGAAATTCTGCCTTGAGTTTGAGTGCCCCATAAAAAGCACCTACAGAAAGGAGGAGCTACAGAGAATCTTGAGAGCCCATTGGGAGGCACGAGAGGAAGATGATGTGGATGTCGAAAATGCTTTTCAAAGCACAGATCTGCCAGTGGGCAGAGTAGGCTCAGGAGTTGGCAGCAACCACTCCGGTAGGGGCCTTACCCCAGAAGAGTTACAGGAAAATCAAAGGATAAGAGAATATGACTTGGAAGTCATGAAAATGAAACTGAGGCAATTGGAGTTGGAGAAAGAAAGGGCAGCGGAAGACAAGAGAGAGGCCCGCGCCTTAGAGGAAAAGAAATTGCTTTTGGATCATGAATTGAGAATAAAAGAGCTGGATCTGAAAAACAAGGAGGTGGATGCCGGTTCTAATAGTGGCAGCGCGCAGCCGGTGCATGGGGGTAAAGTATATATTCCCAAAGACCTGGTACAGAATTACCATAGGAGTGAGGATATTTATGCCTGGTTCACTTCGTATGAAATTGCATTGAAGATGAATGATGTGCCTGACAAGTATTGGGGGGCGGGCCTGTGGAAACATTTTGAGGCGTCTGGGAGGAGTGCTCTAGAGCCTTTAGAGTTGACAGGTGCCATGACCTACCCCAATATGAAGGAGGCCTTATGTCTCAGGTATGGCCTTACCCCAGAGCAGTACAGACTGCAGTTTAGAAACTCCAAGAAGAAAGAGTCTGAGACTTGGATGGAGTGTGTGAATGGGTACTCGCGTGCACTGGAAGGTTGGATGAAGGGCAGTAAAGTAACTGATTTGAAGGGGTTGTTGCATTTAATCAGTTGGGAGCACTTGAGTAGTCTTTGTGTTCCAGAGCTGCGCCAGCATCTTTTAGACAGCAAGCTGACAGACCCCATTGAGCTTGCTAAGGAGGCGGACCGCTGGTCCAGTACCAGGGTCCACAAAGGAGTTGTGGGTACCACAGCCAAAGGTGGGCAGGGTCCCCAGCAGAAGAGTGGGGGGGACAAGGGTAACCAAAAGGAGTTCTCGCAAGGGCCCCAAAGTAGTTCCCAGGAAAAGGATTCCCAACCCCCAAACCTAAACAGCCATGGCCCTCTAAGGGTAGGCGGGACAAGAGAAATAACCAGGGTCCCCCCACCTGCTATCACTGCAACGAGGTGGGCCATATTGCTCCGAAATGTCCCAAGAAGAAGCCCGCACCCACTGGTGCTCCCGCCCCAGCGTTAGCTAGTGTAGCTTTGGGTGGGGATTTGGTTTCTAGTGATTGGGGAGAGCTAGCAGTTATGACCCTTGTCTCGCTAGGAGACCGAGAGATGGTCCAGGAAACCTTACTGCCCTCTAACACTAAGAAATATGGGCAGAAGGTGACCATCAATGGGAGGGAGGTTGAAGCTCTGAGAGACACCGGAGCCAGTGTGACATCCGTGAGGTGTCAGTGGGTGTCTGACGAGCAAATCATCCCTGGTGTACTCCGCCCTGTAGTGGCCGCTGACAGCTCAGTGCGCCTCTGCAAGATAGCAAAGGTTTCCTTTGAATGGGGAGGAGTCTCTGGTCTTTTGGAGGTAGTTGTCAGTGATGCCTTGCCTGTGGACTGTCTGTTAGGTAACGACCTGGAGAGTTCTCCATGGAAAGACATAGAACACCGAACTCACTTGGAGATGTTGGGTCTGCCTGCGTGGATCTGCGTGACCACGCGTGCTATGGCAGCCAGTAAGGGTGAATCAGCGGAACTGGAGCCTGAAACAGTGGCCCAGAGACCTGCCAGGAGAGGAAGAGGCAGAGGGCGCGGGAAACCAGCCCCAGCCGTTCCCACGGTCCAGGAGGAAGCAGAACCTGAGGGGGATGCCCTGGAACCTACAGGGGAACAGGTGGCCGAACTGGGAGACCTACCTGAGCTGACCCATTGGCAGCAAGAAGGTGGTCCCTCCAGGGAGGAGTTCTGCAGGGAGCAGAAGGAATGCCCTTCCCTCGTTGGTCTGCGGCAACAGGCTGTAGATCAGGCAGCAGGTGGAGCAGTCAAAGATCACTACGTTTACTGGGAAGGTGACCTACTTTATAGCGAGCCTAAGTTTGCTGAGCCCGGTGCAGCCCGTGTGCTGGTGGTACCCGAGCGCTTCAGAAACTTCCTAATGGGTCTGGCTCATGACGTGCCTCTCGCAGGACATCTGGGGCAAGACAAGACCTTGAACCGGCTTGTCACCCACTTCCACTGGCCCCAGATGAGGAAGCACGTCGGTTCCTTTTGCAGATCTTGCCAAACCTGTCAAGCTAGTGGCAAGACTGGAATGAAGTTGAAGGCCCCCCTTCAACCCTTCCCAGTGGTGAGCACCCCTTTCGAGCTGGTGGGCATAGATATCGTAGGGCCCCTGGACCCCAAGACAGCCTTAGGCAACAGGTTCATCCTGGTCTTGGTGGACCATGCCACCCGGTACCCGGAAGCAGTCCCTCTCAGGACAATCACAGCACCCGTGGTGGGCCGTGCATTGATGGGGATCTTTTCCCGTGTGGGGTTCCCCAGAGAGGTGGTCTCCGACCGGGGTACCAACTTCATCTCTAGGTACATGAAGTCTCTGTGGGAGGAGTGTGGGGTAACTTATAAGTTCACCACTCCTTACCACCCTCAAGGAAACGGGTTGGTTGAAAGGTTCAACCGGACCCTGAAAGGTATGATTATGGGCCTAGCGGAGCCCATGAGACGTAAGTGGGACGTCTTGTTGCCATGCCTTTTGTTTGCCTACAGGGAGGTGCCTCAGAAGTCCTTAAGGTTCAGTCCCTTTGAGCTCCTGTATGGCCACCCTGTCAGAGGACCTCTCTCACTGGTGAAGGAGGGTTGGGAAAAGTCCCGTGGGAAAACCCCCCAGGATGTGTTCAGCTATGTGCTGGCCATCCGCAACCAGACACAACGCTTCAGGAAGCTCGCTCAGGCGAACCTGGAAGCAAGCCAGGAAGAAATGAAAAGATGGTACGACCAGAATACCACTCTGGTCGAATTTCAACCTGGGCAGAAAGTGTGGGTGATGGCGCCAGTGGAGCCTTGCGCGCTCCAAGACAAGTGGTCTGGGCCATACGAGGTGGTGGAAAGGAAGAGTGAGGTAACCTACCTGGTTAACCTGAAGACTCCCAGGCAGCCCCTGAGAGTTTTGCACGTGAACCGCCTCAAACCACACTTTGAGAGGTCTGAAGTAACCATGCTCATGGCTACAGATGCAGGGATGGAAGAGGATAGCGATCCTCTCCCTGACCTCCTGGCAGTTAAGGAGCACGATGGGGCAGTGGATGGTGTGGTCCTCTCGCCCACCCTGACCCAAGAACAGCAGAAGGACTGTCGCCAAGTGTTGGGTCAGTTCTCCTCTCTGTTCTCCCTGACCCCAGGAGTCACCAACTGGTGCGTCCATGACGTGGACACTGGAGACAGTCTGCCTGTGAAGCAAAAATTTTACAGGGTAGCTGACAAGGTCAGGGCCAGCATCAAGGAAGAGGTTTCCAAGATGTTGGCGCTAGGGGTGATTGAGCCCTCCAGCAGCCCCTGGGCTAGCCCAGTGGTCTTGGTTCCCAAGAAAGCTGCTACCCCCGGTGGCCCGCCAGAACTCCGGTTTTGCGTGGACTACCGTGGGCTCAATGCGGTCACGAAGACTGACGCACACCCTATCCCCAGAGCTGATGAGCTCGTGGATCGGTTGGGAGCTGCCAAGTACCTCAGTACGTTCGATTTGACTTCAGGGTACTGGCAGATTGCCTTAACTGACGGGGCCAAAGAGAGGTCAGCATTTTCAACGCCAGAGGGGCACTTCCAGTTCCGTGTCATGCCCTTTGGGTTGAAGAATGCCCCTGCCACGTTCCAGAGACTGGTCAACCAGGTACTGTCCGGGCTGGAGGAATTCAGCGCCGCATACCTGGATGACATTGCTGTGTTCAGCTCCACGTGGGAGGAACACTTGCAACACCTCTGCGAAGTGTTGAAGGCTCTGCAGAAGGCAGGCCTCACTATCAAGGCCAGTAAGTGCCAGATAGGGCAGGGATCTGTGGTGTACTTGGGACACCAGGTGGGGAGCGGCCAGGTGGCGCCCCTACAGGCAAAGATTGATACCATTCTGGCTTGGGAGCCCCCCAAGACCCAGACAGAGGTGAGAACCTTTTTAGGACTCACCGGGTATTACAGACGGTTTGTCAAGGGATATGGCACCATTGTCGCCCCCTTGACAGAACTCACTTCCAAGAAGTTGCCCAAAAGAGTTGACTGGACTGACGCCTGCCAAACTGCTTTTGAGGCCCTGAAGACTGCGATGTGCACAGCACCGGTGCTCAAGGCACCTGACTTTTCCAGTGAGTTCATAGTTCAGACGGACGCTTCAGAGCATGGTGTGGGAGCAGTACTCTCACAAGCCACTGAGGAGAATGGAGACCAGCCAGTAGCTTTCATTAGTCGGAGGCTACTCCCCAGGGAACAGAAGTGGAGTGCGATTGAAAGGGAGGCTTTTGCTGTGGTCTGGGCTCTGAAAAAGTTGAGGCCCTACCTGTTTGGGACTCACTTTCGTGTTCAGACCGACCACAGGCCCCTCAGGTGGTTAATGCACATGAGGGGTGAAAATCCAAAACTGTTGAGGTGGTCCATCTCCCTACAGGGAATGGACTTTACGGTGGAACACCGCCCTGGTACAGAACACGCCAACGCTGATGGTCTGTCCAGGTTTTTCCGCCTTAGTGAAGAGAACTCCCAAGAGGGTGGGTAGTTCTCCCCACTTTCAGCTGGAGGGGACACGTGTTAGACCTGACATCTTTTGGCGTGATTACCCCTATCTTTTGCCTCTGCCTCCTGTATTTTTCGATGCTGTGCTGGATTCGTTTTTGCTGGTTTAGATGCTTTGGACACTCTGCCACTGCTGATCAGTGCCAGAGTGTAAGTGCTCCCTATGTAAATTGTTATTCTGATTGGATATACATGTTTGGCATATTTGTATCACCATGAAGTCCCTAGTAAAGTGCACTGGGTGTGCCAGGGCTGGTTATGACAAATGCTACTAGTGGGCCTACAGCACTGATTGTGCCACCCACAGGAGTAGCTCTAAAATGGTGTCTCGGGCCTGCCACTGCAGCGCCTACGGGCAGTTTAGAACTGCCATGTCCTCCTGGTCCGCGTCCCCGCCGACCAGGCCTAACCCTTCCCTTCTCGTGCACATCAGTCACCCCTATGGAAGGCCCAAGGTACCCCCCTGGGCAGGGTGCAGTGTATGTGAAAGGTAGAGCATGTACTAGTGCAGGTACCATGCTCTGGTAGTGAATTACAGCCATTTTCGTTTTTCACTATTGTAAGGCTATCTTGCTCCATAGGTTAACATGGGGGATGCTGGCTACAGTGGTTAACAGCATTTCTTCCCATAGGAACAAGATAGGACATAAGTATCTAGTATCCCTGAACTCAGAATTTAATAACGCATCTTTTAGGAAAGGTGGTTTTTAGATCCTGTGTTTGAGAACAGCACTTTTAGAAAGTTGCTGTTCTCTTGTCTGACCCTTCTGTGTGCCTGAGACTGTTTGTGTATTGACTGTCTGGTTTGTGAGTGACAGGGGCTGGGGAATCCCCCCAGAGGCTGGATGAGTCAGCACTAGGCTGAATGGAGCAATTGCTACCTGAGTGGTGGGAGGAGTTAGCACCTGGGCTGAATAGGGCTGTGCCTGCCTGCCACAATGCTGGCTCCACCTCCTGCTGGGCGGCTGAGGACTCTGCCCCTCACTCTGAAAGGAAAGATGCAGCCAGCAAAACAAAGTGCTCAAGATCCACCCAGAACTGGTTCAGACCGGGCTCAGGGCCCACATGCACAGAGAGAACAAAGACTTTAGGGGTATAAGTACAGGACCCCTGACAACAGAAAATTAGATCATCCTGGAAATCAAGAAGGAACCTCTGCCAAGGAGAAAGCTGTCGCTGAAGAAGGAAGACTGTCCTGCTGTTGCTCTGCTGGACTGACCTGCTGTTGCTTTGCTGCCAAGGAGAGGGGAAGGACTTTGCTGTGAGCTGTGTCCCCTGTCTTGTAAGGAATCTCCAAGGGCCTGAGAAGAGCTGGCTCCCTGTTTCCGAAGTCCCAGGAACAAAAGGACTTCACCCCCAGTCTCCCTGAACTCTGCTGAGAGAGTTCTGTCCTTCGTAGAGCGCTTGATCCAGTTGTGGGGCCTCTAGAAGTTGAACCTGAGCTGGGAAGCTTGAGACTAAGCTGAGAACTTGTGAAGCTTGAGAAGTGTCGCATCGCTCACTGGCGGAGCGCATCCCCGACAGTGCGAGAAGTTTCCCGCCGCTACGAAGGTCGAGATCGGCGCAGCACCTGACATCGCTGCCGAGGCCGTCGCACCCTTCGTTTGCGGGACGCACCAGACCGGTGCGGGAGAATCGAACATCGCTGCGAGTGTCGTCGCAGAGCCTGTCGTCTGGGTGAGAACGCCGCACCGCTTGCTTGCGGACCGCATCACGTCGCTGCAGATATCGCTGCAGAAGCATCTCACCGAGGAGCTGCGAGAGAGAGGATCACCGCTGGACCGCGCATCGTCGCCCCGGAGATCGTTGCAGCCCCTACGAGATCATCGCATCGTGCCTTTGCGAGAACAGACTTCCCACGGAACCTACGCACCGGAATCTACGCAAGCTGCCTTCCTCCCCATACAGATCGGATTCGTCGCCACACGCCCGCTGCTGCAGCGGGGCTGTCGCATCGCCTCCCCAGGGTCTCAGGAGTAACGCATCGCTTGTTTCCACCGCACCAGCTTCCTGCTTGTGGAACTTTGTTGCTTCTAAAAGGTACTGTGAGTAAACGTGACGCAACTGTGAACTTTTCACGCACCTGTGGATTATTTTCACGCAACGTAAAGAACTTTGATTACAACCTGAAGAACTCATTTGAAACCGTAACCTTGAACTGTGTATGTTGGATTTTTGCCGTTTTGGTCTTGTGTAGTTTAGAATAAATATCTTTATTTTCCTAAACTGTTGTAGAATCAGTTTGTGGTGTTTTCACTGTGTTACTGTGAGTGTTGGTACAAATACTTAACGCATTGCCTCTGGTTAGCCTAGACTGCTCAGGCCAAGCTACCTTGAGGGCGAGCAGGGGTTATCTGAGAGGGTTATCTCCTTGTCCTGACTAGAAGCAAGGGTCCCTATTTGGACATTGGTACCTACCTCTGCCAACTAGAGACCCCCAGTTCTAACAACATCCAACAGTAATTTAGAGTCAAAAGATTAAATGTTAAAATTTCATCATTATAGACCATTTTGGGATCGTTCGACAGGTCCGGAGTCATTGTTTTTCATCCGAAAATTGATTTTTTGGACTGTACCAAAAATGATTCAAAATGTCAATTGGATCATGCCTCATGTTGAATAACCACTTTTTAAACCCTCACAGTGACCAAAATTGCCATTTTTACAGAGTTTTGCTTACTCAAAAGCTTCAATTTTGACCCGTTTCAGGCACAGAAATGACTTTAAACACACTTACTTTAGTTGACAAAGTCATAATTCACATCCAACAGTCATTTAGAGTCAAAAGATTAAATGTTGAAATTTCATCATTATAGACCATTTTGGGATCGTTCGACAGGTCCGGAGTCATCGTTTTTCATCCGAAAATTGATTTTTTTGGACTGTACCAAAAATGATTCAAAATGTCAATTGGATCATGCCTCATGTTGAATAACCACTTTTTCAACCCTCACAGTGACCAAAATTGCCATTTTTACAGATTTTTGCTTACTCAAAAGCTTCAATTTTGACCCGTTTCAGGCACAGAAATGACTTTAAACACACTTATTTTAGTAGACAAAGTCATAATTCACATCCAACAGTCATTTAGAGTCAAAAGATTAAATGTTGAAATTTCATCATTATAGACCATTTTGGGATCGTTCGACAGGTCCGGAGTCATCGTTTTTCATCCGAAAATTGATTTTTTGGACTGTACCAAAAATGATTCAAAATGTCAATTGGATCATGCCTCATGTTGAATAACCACTTTTTAAACCCTCACAGTGACCAAAATTGCAATTTTTACAGAGTTTTGCTTACTCAAAAGCTTCAATTTTGACCAGTTTCAGGCACAGAAATGACTTTAAACACACTTATTTTAGTTGACAAAGTCCTAATTCACATCCAACAGTAATTTAGAGTCAAAAGATTAAATGTTAAAATTTCATCATTTTAGGCCATTTTGGGATCGTTCGACAGGTCCGGAGTCATCGTTTTTCATCCGAAAATTGATTTTTTGGACTGTACCAAAAATGATTCAAAATGTCAATTGGATCATGCCTCATGTTGAATAACCACTTTTTAAACCCTCACAGTGACCAAAATTGCCTTTTTTACAGAGTTTTGCTTACTCAAAAGCTTCCATTTTGACCCGTTTCAGGCACAGAAATGACTTTAGACACACTTATTCTAGTTGACAAAATCACAATTCACATCCAACAGTAATTTAGAGTCAAAAGATTAAATGTTGAAATTTCATCATTATAGACCATTTTGGGATCGTTCGACAGGTCCGGAGTCATCGTTTTTCATCCGAAAATTGATTTTTTGGACTGTACCAAAAATGATTCAAAATGTCAATTGGATCATGCCTCATGTTGAAAAACCACTTTTTAAACCCTCACAGTGACCAAAATTGCCATTTTTACAGAGTTTTGCTTACTCAAAAGCTTCCATTTTGACCCGTTTCAGGCACAGAAATGACTTTAAACACATTTATTCTAGTTGACAAAATCATATTCACATCCAACAGTAATTTAGAGTCAAAAGATTAAATGTTTAAATTTCATCATTATAGACCATTTTGGGATCGTTCGACAGGTCCGGAGTCATCGTTTTTCATCCGAAAATTGATTTTTCGGACTGTACCAAAAATGATTCAAAATGTCAATTGGATCATGCCTCATGTTGAATAACCACTTTTTAAACCCTCACAGTGACCAAAATTGCCATTTTTAAAGAGTTTTGCTTACTCAAAAGCTTCAATTTTGACCCGTTTCAGGCACAGAAATGACTTTAAACACACTTATTTTAGTTGACAAAGTCCTAATTCACATCCAACAGTAATTTAGAGTCAAAAGATTAAATGTTAAAATTTCATCATTATAGACCATTTTGGGATCGTTCGACAGGTCCGGAGTCATTGTTTTTCATCCGAAAATTGATTTTTTGGACTGTACCAAAAATGATTCAAAATGTCAATTGGATCATGCCTCATGTTGAATAACCACTTTTTAAACCCTCACAGTGACCAAAATTGCCATTTTTACAGAGTTTTGCTTACTCAAAAGCTTCAATTTTGACCCGTTTCAGGCACAGAAATGACTTTAAACACACTTACTTTAGTTGACAAAGTCATAATTCACATCCAACAGTCATTTAGAGTCAAAAGATTAAATGTTGAAATTTCATCATTATAGACCATTTTGGGATCGTTCGACAGGTCCGGAGTCATCGTTTTTCATCCGAAAATTGATTTTTTGGACTGTACCAAAAATGATTCAAAATGTCAATTGGATCATGCCTCATGTTGAATAACCACTTTTTACACCCTCACAGTGACCAAAATTGCCATTTTTACAGAGTTTTGCTTACTCAAAAGCTTCAATTTTGACCAATTTCAGGCACAGAAATGACTTTAAACACACTTATTTTAGTTGACAAAGTCCTAATTCACATCCAACAGTAATTTAGAGTCAAAAGATTAAATGTTAAAATTTCATCATTATAGACCATTTTGGGATCGTTCGACAGGTCCGGAGTCATCGTTTTTCATCCGAAAATTGATTTTTTGGACTGTACCAAAAATGATTCAAAATGTCAATTGGATCATGCCTCATGTTGAATAACCACTTTTTACACCCTCACAGTGACCAAAATTGCCATTTTTACAGAGTTTTGCTTACTCAAAAGCTTCAATTTTGACCAATTTCAGGCACAGAAATGACTTTAAACACACTTATTTTAGTTGACAAAGTCCTAATTCACATCCAACAGTAATTTAGAGTCAAAAGATTAAATGTTAAAATTTCATCATTATAGACCATTTTGGGATCGTTCGACAGGTCCGGAGTCATCGTTTTTCATCCGAAAATTGATTTTTTGGACTGTACCAAAAATGATTCAAAATGTCAATTGGATCATGCCTCATGTTGAATAACCACTTTTTAAACCCTCCCAGTGACCAAAATTGCCATTTTTACAGAGTTTTGCTTACTCAAAAGCTTCAATTTTGACCCGTTTCAGGCACAGAAATGACTTTAAACACACTTACTTTAGTTGACAAAGTCATAATTCACATCCAACAGTCATTTAGAGTCAAAAGATTAAATGTTGAAATTTCATCATTATAGACCATTTTGGGATCGTTCGACAGGTCCGGAGTCATCGTTTTTCATCCGAAAATTGATTTTTTTGGACTGTACCAAAAATGATTCAAAATGTCAATTGGATCATGCCTCATGTTGAATAACCACTTTTTCAACCCTCACAGTGACCAAAATTGCCATTTTTACAGATTTTTGCTTACTCAAAAGCTTCAATTTTGACCCGTTTCAGGCACAGAAATGACTTTAAACACACTTATTTTAGTAGACAAAGTCATAATTCACATCCAACAGTCATTTAGAGTCAAAAGATTAAATGTTGAAATTTCATCATTATAGACCATTTTGGGATCGTTCGACAGGTCCGGAGTCATCGTTTTTCATCCGAAAATTGATTTTTTGGACTGTACCAAAAATGATTCAAAATGTCAATTGGATCATGCCTCATGTTGAATAACCACTTTTTAAACCCTCACAGTGACCAAAATTGCAATTTTTACAGAGTTTTGCTTACTCAAAAGCTTCAATTTTGACCAGTTTCAGGCACAGAAATGACTTTAAACACACTTATTTTAGTTGACAAAGTCCTAATTCACATCCAACAGTAATTTAGAGTCAAAAGATTAAATGTTAAAATTTCATCATTTTAGGCCATTTTGGGATCGTTCGACAGGTCCGGAGTCATCGTTTTTCATCCGAAAATTGATTTTTTGGACTGTACCAAAAATGATTCAAAATGTCAATTGGATCATGCCTCATGTTGAATAACCACTTTTTAAACCCTCACAGTGACCAAAATTGCCTTTTTTACAGAGTTTTGCTTACTCAAAAGCTTCCATTTTGACCCGTTTCAGGCACAGAAATGACTTTAGACACACTTATTCTAGTTGACAAAATCACAATTCACATCCAACAGTAATTTAGAGTCAAAAGATTAAATGTTGAAATTTCATCATTATAGACCATTTTGGGATCGTTCGACAGGTCCGGAGTCATCGTTTTTCATCCGAAAATTGATTTTTTGGACTGTACCAAAAATGATTCAAAATGTCAATTGGATCATGCCTCATGTTGAAAAACCACTTTTTAAACCCTCACAGTGACCAAAATTGCCATTTTTACAGAGTTTTGCTTACTCAAAAGCTTCCATTTTGACCCGTTTCAGGCACAGAAATGACTTTAAACACATTTATTCTAGTTGACAAAATCATATTCACATCCAACAGTAATTTAGAGTCAAAAGATTAAATGTTTAAATTTCATCATTATAGACCATTTTGGGATCGTTCGACAGGTCCGGAGTCATCGTTTTTCATCCGAAAATTGATTTTTCGGACTGTACCAAAAATGATTCAAAATGTCAATTGGATCATGCCTCATGTTGAATAACCACTTTTTAAACCCTCACAGTGACCAAAATTGCCATTTTTAAAGAGTTTTGCTTACTCAAAAGCTTCAATTTTGACCCGTTTCAGGCACAGAAATGACTTTAAACACACTTATTTTAGTTGACAAAGTCCTAATTCACATCCAACAGTAATTTAGAGTCAAAAGATTAAATGTTAAAATTTCATCATTATAGACCATTTTGGGATCGTTCGACAGGTCCGGAGTCATTGTTTTTCATCCGAAAATTGATTTTTTGGACTGTACCAAAAATGATTCAAAATGTCAATTGGATCATGCCTCATGTTGAATAACCACTTTTTAAACCCTCACAGTGACCAAAATTGCCATTTTTACAGAGTTTTGCTTACTCAAAAGCTTCAATTTTGACCCGTTTCAGGCACAGAAATGACTTTAAACACACTTACTTTAGTTGACAAAGTCATAATTCACATCCAACAGTCATTTAGAGTCAAAAGATTAAATGTTGAAATTTCATCATTATAGACCATTTTGGGATCGTTCGACAGGTCCGGAGTCATCGTTTTTCATCCGAAAATTGATTTTTTGGACTGTACCAAAAATGATTCAAAATGTCAATTGGATCATGCCTCATGTTGAATAACCACTTTTTACACCCTCACAGTGACCAAAATTGCCATTTTTACAGAGTTTTGCTTACTCAAAAGCTTCAATTTTGACCAATTTCAGGCACAGAAATGACTTTAAACACACTTATTTTAGTTGACAAAGTCCTAATTCACATCCAACAGTAATTTAGAGTCAAAAGATTAAATGTTAAAATTTCATCATTATAGACCATTTTGGGATCGTTCGACAGGTCCGGAGTCATCGTTTTTCATCCGAAAATTGATTTTTTGGACTGTACCAAAAATGATTCAAAATGTCAATTGGATCATGCCTCATGTTAAATAACCACTTTTTAAACCCTCACAGTGACCAAAATTGCCATTTTTACAGAGTTTTGCTTACTCAAAAGCTTCCATTTTGACCCGTTTCAGGCACAGAAATGACTTTAAACACACTTATTCTAGTTGACAAAGTCATAATTCACATCCAACAGTAATTGAGAGTCAAAAGATTAAATGTTGAAATTTCATCATTATAGACCATTTTGGGATCGTTCGACAGGTCCGGAGTCATCGTTTTTCATCCGAAAATTGATTTTTCGGACTGTACCAAAAATGATTCAAAATGTCAATTGGATCATGCCTCATGTTGAATAACCACTTTTTAAACCCTCACAGTGACCAAAATTGCCATTTTTACAGAGTTTTGCTTACTCAAAAGCTTCAATTTTGACCCGTTTCAGGCACAGAAATGACTTTAAACACACTTATTTTAGTTGACAAAGTCATAATTCACATCCAACAGTCATTTAGAGTCAAAAGATTAAATGTTGAGATTTCATCATTATAGACCATTTTGGGATCGTTCGACAGGTCCGGAGTCATCGTTTTTCATCCGAAAATTGATTTTTTGGACTAAACCAAAAATGATTCAAAATGTCAATTGGATCATGCCTCATGTTGAATAACCACTTTTTAAACCCTCACAGTGACCAAAATTGCAATTTTTACAGAGTTTTGCTTACTCAAAAGCTTCAATTTTGACCCGTTTCAGGCACAGAAATGACTTTAAACACACTTATTTTAGTTGACAAAGTCCTAATTCACATCCAACAGTAATTTAGAGTCAAAAGATTAAATGTTAAAATTTCATCATTATAGACAATTTTGGGATCGTTCGACAGGTCCGGAGTCATCTTTTTTCATCCGAAAATTGATTTTTTGGACTGTACCAAAAATGATTCAAAATGTCAATTGGATCATGCCTCATGTTGAATAACCACTTTTTAAACCCTCACAGTGACCAAAATTGCCATTTTTACAGAGTTTTGCTTACTCAAAAGCTTCCATTTTGACCCGTTTCAGGCACAGAAATGACTTTAAACACACTTATTCTAGTTGACAAAGTCATAATTCACATCCAACAGTAATTTAGAGTCAAAAGATTAAATGTTAAAATTTCATCATTATAGACCATTTTGGGATCGTTCGACAGGTCCGGAGTCATCGTTTTTCATCCGAAAATTAATTTTTTGGACTGTACCAAAAATGATTCAAAATGTCAATTGGATCATGCCTCATGTTGAATAACCACTTTTTAAACCCTCACAGTGACCAAAATTGCCATTTTTACAGAGTTTTGCTTACTCAAAGCTTCCATTTTGACCCGTTTCAGGCACAGAAATGACTTTAAACACACTTATTCTAGTTGACAAAGTCATAATTCACATCCAACAGTCATTTAGAGTCAAAAGATTAAATGTTAAAATGTCATCATTATAGACCATTTTGGGATCGTTCGACAGGTCCGGAGTCATCGTTTTTCATCCGAAAAGTGATTTTTGGGACTGTACCGAAATTGATTCAAAATGTCAATTGGATCATGCCTCATGTTGAATAACCACTTTTTAAACCCTCACAGTGACCAAAATTGCAATTTTTACAGAGTTTTGCTTACTCAAAAGCTTCAATTTTGACCCGTTTCAGGCACAGAAATGACTTTAAACACACTTATTTTAGTTGACAAAGTCCTAATTCACATCCAACAGTAATTTAGAGTCAAAAGATTAAATGTTAAAATTTCATCATTATAGACCATTTTGGGATCGTTCGACAGGTCCGGAGTCATCTTTTTTCATCCGAAAATTGATTTTTTGGACTGTACCAAAAATGATTCAAAATGTCAATTGGATCATGCCTCATGTTGAATAACCACTTTTTAAACCCTCACAGTGACCAAAATTGCCATTTTTACAGAGTTTTGCTTACTCAAAAGCTTCCATTTTGACCCGTTTCAGGCACAGAAATGACTTTAAACACACTTATTCTAGTTGACAAAGTCATAATTCACATCCAACAGTAATTTAGAGTCAAAAGATTAAATGTTTAAATTTCATCATTATAGACCATTTTGGGATCGTTCGACAGGTCCGGAGTCATCGTTTTTCATCCGAAAATTGATTTTTCGGACTGTACCAAAAATGATTCAAAATGTCAATTGGATCATGCCTCATGTTGAATAACCACTTTTTAAACCCTCACAGTGACCAAAATTGCCATTTTTAAAGAGTTTTGCTTACTCAAAAGCTTCAATTTTGACCCGTTTCAGGCACAGAAATGACTTTAAACACACTTATTTTAGTTGACAAAGTCCTAATTCACATCCAACAGTAATTTAGAGTCAAAAGATTAAATGTTAAAATTTCATCATTATAGACCATTTTGGGATCGTTCGACAGGTCCGGAGTCATTGTTTTTCATCCGAAAATTGATTTTTTGGACTGTACCAAAAATGATTCAAAATGTCAATTGGATCATGCCTCATGTTGAATAACTACTTTTTAAACCCTCACAGTGACCAAAATTGCCATTTTTACAGAGTTTTGCTTACTCAAAAGCTTCAATTTTGACCCGTTTCAGGCACAGAAATGACTTTAAACACACTTACTTTAGTTGACAAAGTCATAATTCACATCCAACAGTCATTTAGAGTCAAAAGATTAAATGTTGAAATTTCATCATTATAGACCATTTTGGGATCGTTCGACAGGTCCGGAGTCATCGTTTTTCATCCGAAAATTGATTTTTTTGGACTGTACCAAAAATGATTCAAAATGTCAATTGGATCATGCCTCATGTTGAATAACCACTTTTTCAACCCTCACAGTGACCAAAATTGCCATTTTTACAGATTTTTGCTTACTCAAAAGCTTCAATTTTGACCCGTTTCAGGCACAGAAATGACTTTAAACACACTTATTTTAGTAGACAAAGTCATAATTCACATCCAACAGTCATTTAGAGTCAAAAGATTAAATGTTGAAATTTCATCATTATAGACCATTTTGGGATCGTTCGACAGGTCCGGAGTCATCGTTTTTCATCCGAAAATTGATTTTTTGGACTGTACCAAAAATGATTCAAAATGTCAATTGGATCATGCCTCATGTTGAATAACCACTTTTTAAACCCTCACAGTGACCAAAATTGCAATTTTTACAGAGTTTTGCTTACTCAAAAGCTTCAATTTTGACCAGTTTCAGGCACAGAAATGACTTTAAACACACTTATTTTAGTTGACAAAGTCCTAATTCACATCCAACAGTAATTTAGAGTCAAAAGATTAAATGTTAAAATTTCATCATTATAGGCCATTTTGGGATCGTTCGACAGGTCCGGAGTCATCGTTTTTCATCCAAAAATTGATTTTTTGGACTGTACCAAAAATGATTCAAAATGTCAATTGGATCATGCCTCATGTTGAATAACCACTTTTTAAACCCTCACAGTGACCAAAATTGCCTTTTTTACAGAGTTTTGCTTACTCAAAAGCTTCCATTTTGACCCGTTTCAGGCACAGAAATGACTTTAGACACACTTATTCTAGTTGACAAAATCACAATTCACATCCAACAGTAATTTAGAGTCAAAAGATTAAATGTTGAAATTTCATCATTATAGACCATTTTGGGATCGTTCGACAGGTCCGGAGTCATCGTTTTTCATCCGAAAATTGATTTTTTGGACTGTACCAAAAATGATTCAAAATGTCAATTGGATCATGCCTCATGTTGAAAAACCACTTTTTAAACCCTCACAGTGACCAAAATTGCCATTTTTACAGAGTTTTGCTTACTCAAAAGCTTCCATTTTGACCCGTTTCAGGCACAGAAATGACTTTAAACACACTTATTCTAGTTGACAAAATCATATTCACATCCAACAGTAATTTAGAGTCAAAAGATTAAATGTTTAAATTTCATCATTATAGACCATTTTGGGATCGTTCGACAGGTCCGGAGTCATCGTTTTTCATCCGAAAATTGATTTTTCGGACTGTACCAAAAATGATTCAAAATGTCAATTGGATCATGCCTCATGTTGAATAACCACTTTTTAAACCCTCACAGTGACCAAAATTGCCATTTTTAAAGAGTTTTGCTTACTCAAAAGCTTCAATTTTGACCCGTTTCAGGCACAGAAATGACTTTAAACACACTTATTTTAGTTGACAAAGTCCTAATTCACATCCAACAGTAATTTAGAGTCAAAAGATTAAATGTTAAAATTTCATCATTATAGACCATTTTGGGATCGTTCGACAGGTCCGGAGTCATCGTTTTTCATCCGAAAATTGATTTTTCGGACTGTACCAAAAATGATTCAAAATGTCAATTGGATCATGCCTCATGTTGAATAACCACTTTTTAAACCCTCACAGTGACCAAAATTGCCATTTTTACAGAGTTTTGCTTACTCAAAAGCTTCAATTTTGACCCGTTTCAGGCACAGAAATGACTTTAAACACACTTATTTTAGTTGACAAAGTCATAATTCACATCCAACAGTCATTTAGAGTCAAAAGATTAAATGTTGAGATTTCATCATTATAGACCATTTTGGGATCGTTCGACAGGTCCGGAGTCATCGTTTTTCATCCGAAAATTGATTTTTTGGACTGTACCAAAAATGATTCAAAATGTCAATTGGATCATGCCTCATGTTGAATAACCACTTTTTAAACCCTCACAGTGACCAAAATTGCAATTTTTACAGAGTTTTGCTTACTCAAAAGCTTCAATTTTGACCCGTTTCAGGCACAGAAATGACTTTAAACACACTTATTTTAGTTGACAAAGTCCTAATTCACATCCAACAGTAATTTAGAGTCAAAAGATTAAATGTTAAAATTTCATCATTATAGACCATTTTGGGATCGTTCGACAGGTCCGGAGTCATCTTTTTTCATCCGAAAATTGATTTTTTGGACTGTACCAAAAATGATTCAAAATGTCAATTGGATCATGCCTCATGTTGAATAACCACTTTTTAAACCCTCACAGTGACCAAAATTGCCATTTTTACAGAGTTTTGCTTACTCAAAGCTTCCATTTTGACCCGTTTCAGGCACAGAAATGACTTTAAACACACTTATTCTAGTTGACAAAGTCATAATTCACATCCAACAGTCATTTAGAGTCAAAAGATTAAATGTTAAAATTTCATCATTATAGACCATTTTGGGATCGTTCGACAGGTCCGGAGTCATCGTTTTTCATCCGAAAAGTGATTTTTGGGACTGTACCGAAATTGATTCAAAATGTCAATTGGATCATGCCTCATGTTGAATAACCACTTTTTAAACCCTCACAGTGACCAAAATTGCAATTTTTACAGAGTTTTGCTTACTCAAAAGCTTCAATTTTGACCCGTTTCAGGCACAGAAATGACTTTAAACACACTTATTTTAGTTGACAAAGTCCTAATTCACATCCAACAGTAATTTAGAGTCAAAAGATTAAATGTTAAAATGTCATCATTATAGACCATTTTGGGATCGTTCGACAGGTCCGGAGTCATCTTTTTTCATCCGAAAATTGATTTTTTGGACTGTACCAAAAATGATTCAAAATGTCAATTGGATCATGCCTCATGTTGAATAACCACTTTTTAAACCCTCACAGTGACCAAAATTGCCATTTTTACAGAGTTTTGCTTACTCAAAAGCTTCCATTTTGACCCGTTTCAGGCACAGAAATGACTTTAAACACACTTATTCTAGTTGACAAAGTCATAATTCACATCCAACAGTAATTTAGAGTCAAAAGATTAAATGTTAAAATTTCATCATTATAGACCATTTTGGGATCGTTCGACAGGTCCGGAGTCATCGTTTTTCATCCGAAAATTGATTTTTTTGGACTGTACCAAAAATGATTCAAAATGTCAATTGGATCATGCCTCATGTTGAATAACCACTTTTTAAACCCTCACAGTGACCAAAATTGCCATTTTTACAGAGTTTTGCTTACTCAAAGCTTCCATTTTGACCCGTTTCAGGCACAGAAATGACTTTAAACACACTTATTCTAGTTGACAAAGTCATAATTCACATCCAACAGTCATTTAGAGTCAAAAGATTAAATGTTAAAATTTCATCATTATAGACCATTTTGGGATCGTTCGACAGGTCCGGAGTCATCGTTTTTCATCCGAAAAGTGATTTTTGGGACTGTACCGAAATTGATTCAAAATGTCAATTGGATCATGCCTCATGTTGAATAACCACTTTTTAAACCCTCACAGTGACCAAAATTGCCATTTTTACAGAGTTTTGCTTACTCAAAAGCTTCCATTTTGACCAGTTTCAGGCACAGAAATGACTTTAAACACACTTATTCTAGTTGACAAAATCATAATTCACATCCAACAGTAATTTAGAGTCAAAAGATTAAATGTTTAAATTTCATCATTATAGACCATTTTGGGATCGTTCGACAGGTCCGGAGTCATCGTTTTTCATCCGAAAATTGATTTTTCGGACTGTACCAAAAATGATTCAAAATGTCAATTGGATCATGCCTCATGTTGAATAACCACTTTTTACACCCTCACAGTGACCAAAATTGCCATTTTTACAGAGTTTTGCTTACTCAAAAGCTTCAATTTTGACCAATTTCAGGCACAGAAATGACTTTAAACACACTTATTTTAGTTGACAAAGTCCTAATTCACATCCAACAGTAATTTAGAGTCAAAAGATTAAATGTTAAAATTTCATCATTATAGACCATTTTGGGATCGTTCGACAGGTCCGGAGTCATCGTTTTTCATCCGAAAATTGATTTTTCGGACTGTACCAAAAATGATTCAAAATGTCAATTGGATCATGCCTCATGTTGAATAACCACTTTTTAAACCCTCACAGTGACCAAAATTGCCATTTTTACAGAGTTTTGCTTACTCAAAAGCTTCAATTTTGACCCGTTTCAGGCACAGAAATGACTTTAAACACACTTATTTTAGTTGACAAAGTCATAATTCACATCCAACAGTCATTTAGAGTCAAAAGATTAAATGTTGAGATTTCATCATTATAGACCATTTTGGGATCGTTCGACAGGTCCGGAGTCATCGTTTTTCATCCGAAAATTGATTTTTTGGACTGTACCAAAAATGATTCAAAATGTCAATTGGATCATGCCTCATGTTGAATAACCACTTTTTAAACCCTCACAGTGACCAAAATTGCAATTTTTACAGAGTTTTGCTTACTCAAAAGCTTCAATTTTGACCAGTTTCAGGCACAGAAATGACTTTAAACACACTTATTTTAGTTGACAAAGTCCTAATTCACATCCAACAGTAATTTAGAGTCAAAAGATTAAATGTTAAAATTTCATCATTATAGGCCATTTTGGGATCGTTCGACAGGTCCGGAGTCATCGTTTTTCATCCAAAAATTGATTTTTTGGACTGTACCAAAAATGATTCAAAATGTCAATTGGATCATGCCTCATGTTGAATAACCACTTTTTAAACCCTCACAGTGACCAAAATTGCCTTTTTTACAGAGTTTTGCTTACTCAAAAGCTTCCATTTTGACCCGTTTCAGGCACAGAAATGACTTTAGACACACTTATTCTAGTTGACAAAATCACAATTCACATCCAACAGTAATTTAGAGTCAAAAGATTAAATGTTGAAATTTCATCATTATAGACCATTTTGGGATCGTTCGACAGGTCCGGAGTCATCGTTTTTCATCCGAAAATTGATTTTTTGGACTGTACCAAAAATGATTCAAAATGTCAATTGGATCATGCCTCATGTTGAAAAACCACTTTTTAAACCCTCACAGTGACCAAAATTGCCATTTTTACAGAGTTTTGCTTACTCAAAAGCTTCCATTTTGACCCGTTTCAGGCACAGAAATGACTTTAAACACACTTATTCTAGTTGACAAAATCATATTCACATCCAACAGTAATTTAGAGTCAAAAGATTAAATGTTTAAATTTCATCATTATAGACCATTTTGGGATCGTTCGACAGGTCCGGAGTCATCGTTTTTCATCCGAAAATTGATTTTTCGGACTGTACCAAAAATGATTCAAAATGTCAATTGGATCATGCCTCATGTTGAATAACCACTTTTTAAACCCTCACAGTGACCAAAATTGCCATTTTTAAAGAGTTTTGCTTACTCAAAAGCTTCAATTTTGACCCGTTTCAGGCACAGAAATGACTTTAAACACACTTATTTTAGTTGACAAAGTCCTAATTCACATCCAACAGTAATTTAGAGTCAAAAGATTAAATGTTAAAATTTCATCATTATAGACCATTTTGGGATCGTTCGACAGGTCCGGAGTCATTGTTTTTCATCCGAAAATTGATTTTTTGGACTGTACCAAAAATGATTCAAAATGTCAATTGGATCATGCCTCATGTTGAATAACCACTTTTTAAACCCTCACAGTGACCAAAATTGCCATTTTTACAGAGTTTTGCTTACTCAAAAGCTTCAATTTTGACCCGTTTCAGGCACAGAAATGACTTTAAACACACTTACTTTAGTTGACAAAGTCATAATTCACATCCAACAGTCATTTAGAGTCAAAAGATTAAATGTTGAAATTTCATCATTATAGACCATTTTGGGATCGTTCGACAGGTCCGGAGTCATCGTTTTTCATCCGAAAATTGATTTTTTGGACTGTACCAAAAATGATTCAAAATGTCAATTGGATCATGCCTCATGTTGAATAACCACTTTTTACACCCTCACAGTGACCAAAATTGCCATTTTTACAGAGTTTTGCTTACTCAAAAGCTTCAATTTTGACCAATTTCAGGCACAGAAATGACTTTAAACACACTTATTTTAGTTGACAAAGTCCTAATTCACATCCAACAGTAATTTAGAGTCAAAAGATTAAATGTTAAAATTTCATCATTATAGACCATTTTGGGATCGTTCGACAGGTCCGGAGTCATCGTTTTTCATCCGAAAATTGATTTTTCGGACTGTACCAAAAATGATTCAAAATGTCAATTGGATCATGCCTCATGTTGAATAACCACTTTTTAAACCCTCACAGTGACCAAAATTGCCATTTTTACAGAGTTTTGCTTACTCAAAAGCTTCAATTTTGACCCGTTTCAGGCACAGAAATGACTTTAAACACACTTATTTTAGTTGACAAAGTCATAATTCACATCCAACAGTCATTTAGAGTCAAAAGATTAAATGTTGAGATTTCATCATTATAGACCATTTTGGGATCGTTCGACAGGTCCGGAGTCATCGTTTTTCATCCGAAAATTGATTTTTTGGACTGTACCAAAAATGATTCAAAATGTCAATTGGATCATGCCTCATGTTGAATAACCACTTTTTAAACCCTCACAGTGACCAAAATTGCCATTTTTACAGAGTTTTGCTTACTCAAAAGCTTCCATTTTGACCCGTTTCAGGCACAGAAATGACTTTAAACACACTTATTCTAGTTGACAAAGTCATAATTCACATCCAACAGTAATTTAGAGTCAAAAGATTAAATGTTAAAATTTCATCATTATAGACCATTTTGGGATCGTTCGACAGGTCCGGAGTCATCGTTTTTCATCCGAAAATTGATTTTTTGGACTGTACCAAAAATGATTCAAAATGTCAATTGGATCATGCCTCATGTTGAATAACCACTTTTTAAACCCTCACAGTGACCAAAATTGCCATTTTTACAGAGTTTTGCTTACTCAAAGCTTCCATTTTGACCCGTTTCAGGCACAGAAATGACTTTAAACACACTTATTCTAGTTGACAAAGTCATAATTCACATCCAACAGTCATTTAGAGTCAAAAGATTAAATGTTAAAATTTCATCATTATAGACCATTTTGGGATCGTTCGACAGGTCCGGAGTCATCGTTTTTCATCCGAAAAGTGATTTTTGGGACTGTACCGAAATTGATTCAAAATGTCAATTGGATCATGCCTCATGTTGAATAACCACTTTTTAAACCCTCACAGTGACCAAAATTGCAATTTTTACAGAGTTTTGCTTACTCAAAAGCTTCAATTTTGACCCGTTTCAGGCACAGAAATGACTTTAAACACACTTATTTTAGTTGACAAAGTCCTAATTCACATCCAACAGTAATTTAGAGTCAAAAGATTAAATGTTAAAATGTCATCATTATAGACCATTTTGGGATCGTTCGACAGGTCCGGAGTCATCTTTTTTCATCCGAAAATTGATTTTTTGGACTGTACCAAAAATGATTCAAAATGTCAATTGGATCATGCCTCATGTTGAATAACCACTTTTTAAACCCTCACAGTGACCAAAATTGCCATTTTTACAGAGTTTTGCTTACTCAAAAGCTTCCATTTTGACCCGTTTCAGGCACAGAAATGACTTTAAACACACTTATTCTAGTTGACAAAGTCATAATTCACATCCAACAGTAATTTAGAGTCAAAAGATTAAATGTTAAAATTTCATCATTATAGACCATTTTGGGATCGTTCGACAGGTCCGGAGTCATCGTTTTTCATCCGAAAATTGATTTTTTGGACTGTACCAAAAATGATTCAAAATGTCAATTGGATCATGCCTCATGTTGAATAACCACTTTTTAAACCCTCACAGTGACCAAAATTGCCATTTTTACAGAGTTTTGCTTACTCAAAGCGTCCATTTTGACCCGTTTCAGGCACAGAAATGACTTTAAACACACTTATTCTAGTTGACAAAGTCATAATTCACATCCAACAGTCATTTAGAGTCAAAAGATTAAATGTTAAAATTTCATCATTATAGACCATTTTGGGATCGTTCGACAGGTCCGGAGTCATCGTTTTTCATCCGAAAAGTGATTTTTGGGACTGTACCGAAATTGATTCAAAATGTCAATTGGATCATGCCTCATGTTGAATAACCACTTTTTAAACCCTCACAGTGACCAAAATTGCCATTTTTACAGAGTTTTGCTTACTCAAAAGCTTCCATTTTGACCAGTTTCAGGCACAGAAATGACTTTAAACACACTTATTCTAGTTGACAAAATCATAATTCACATCCAACAGTAATTTAGAGTCAAAAGATTAAATGTTTAAATTTCATCATTATAGACCATTTTGGGATCGTTCGACAGGTCCGGAGTCATCGTTTTTCATCCGAAAATTGATTTTTCGGACTGTACCAAAAATGATTCAAAATGTCAATTGGATCATGCCTCATGTTGAATAACCACTTTTTACACCCTCACAGTGACCAAAATTGCCATTTTTACAGAGTTTTGCTTACTCAAAAGCTTCAATTTTGACCAATTTCAGGCACAGAAATGACTTTAAACACACTTATTTTAGTTGACAAAGTCCTAATTCACATCCAACAGTAATTTAGAGTCAAAAGATTAAATGTTAAAATTTCATCATTATAGACCATTTTGGGATCGTTCGACAGGTCCGGAGTCATCGTTTTTCATCCGAAAATTGATTTTTCGGACTGTACCAAAAATGATTCAAAATGTCAATTGGATCATGCCTCATGTTGAATAACCACTTTTTAAACCCTCACAGTGACCAAAATTGCCATTTTTACAGAGTTTTGCTTACTCAAAAGCTTCAATTTTGACCCGTTTCAGGCACAGAAATGACTTTAAACACACTTATTTTAGTTGACAAAGTCATAATTCACATCCAACAGTCATTTAGAGTCAAAAGATTAAATGTTGAGATTTCATCATTATAGACCATTTTGGGATCGTTCGACAGGTGTCATCGTTTTTCATCCGAAAATTGATTTTTTGGACTGTACCAAAAATGATTCAAAATGTCAATTGGATCATGCCTCATGTTGAATAACCACTTTTTAAACCCTCACAGTGACCAAAATTGCAATTTTTACAGAGTTTTGCTTACTCAAAAGCTTCAATTTTGACCCGTTTCAGGCACAGAAATGACTTTAAACACACTTATTTTAGTTGACAAAGTCCTAATTCACATCCAACAGTAATTTAGAGTCAAAAGATTAAATGTTAAAATTTCATCATTATAGACCATTTTGGGATCGTTCGACAGGTCCGGAGTCATCTTTTTTCATCCGAAAATTGATTTTTTGGACTGTACCAAAAATGATTCAAAATGTCAATTGGATCATGCCTCATGTTGAATAACCACTTTTTAAACCCTCACAGTGACCAAAATTGCCATTTTTGCAGAGTTTTGCTTACTCAAAAGCTTCCATTTTGACCCGTTTCAGGCACAGAAATGACTTTAAACACACTTATTCTAGTTGACAAAGTCATAATTCACATCCAACAGTAATTTAGAGTCAAAAGATTAAATGTTAAAATTTCATCATTATAGACCATTTTGGGATCGTTCGACAGGTCCGGAGTCATCGTTTTTCATCCGAAAATTGATTTTTTTGGACTGTACCAAAAATGATTCAAAATGTCAATTGGATCATGCCTCATGTTGAATAACCACTTTTTAAACCCTCACAGTGACCAAAATTGCCATTTTTACAGAGTTTTGCTTACTCAAAGCTTCCATTTTGACCCGTTTCAGGCACAGAAATGACTTTAAACACACTTATTCTAGTTGACAAAGTCATAATTCACATCCAACAGTCATTTAGAGTCAAAAGATTAAATGTTAAAATTTCATCATTATAGACCATTTTGGGATCGTTCGACAGGTCCGGAGTCATCGTTTTTCATCCGAAAAGTGATTTTTGGGACTGTACCGAAATTGATTCAAAATGTCAATTGGATCATGCCTCATGTTGAATAACCACTTTTTAAACCCTCACAGTGACCAAAATTGCAATTTTTACAGAGTTTTGCTTACTCAAAAGCTTCAATTTTGACCCGTTTCAGGCACAGAAATGACTTTAAACACACTTATTTTAGTTGACAAAGTCCTAATTCACATCCAACAGTAATTTAGAGTCAAAAGATTAAATGTTAAAATGTCATCATTATAGACCATTTTGGGATCGTTCGACAGGTCCGGAGTCATCTTTTTTCATCCGAAAATTGATTTTTTGGACTGTACCAAAAATGATTCAAAATGTCAATTGGATCATGCCTCATGTTGAATAACCACTTTTTAAACCCTCACAGTGACCAAAATTGCCATTTTTACAGAGTTTTGCTTACTCAAAAGCTTCCATTTTGACCCGTTTCAGGCACAGAAATGACTTTAAACACACTTATTCTAGTTGACAAAGTCATAATTCACATCCAACAGTAATTTAGAGTCAAAAGATTAAATGTTAAAATTTCATCATTATAGACCATTTTGGGATCGTTCGACAGGTCCGGAGTCATCGTTTTTCATCCGAAAATTGATTTTTTGGACTGTACCAAAAATGATTCAAAATGTCAATTGGATCATGCCTCATGTTGAATAACCACTTTTTAAACCCTCACAGTGACCAAAATTGCCATTTTTACAGAGTTTTGCTTACTCAAAGCTTCCATTTTGACCCGTTTCAGGCACAGAAATGACTTTAAACACACTTATTCTAGTTGACAAAGTCATAATTCACATCCAACAGTCATTTAGAGTCAAAAGATTAAATGTTAAAATTTCATCATTATAGACCATTTTGGGATCGTTCGACAGGTCCGGAGTCATCGTTTTTCATCCGAAAAGTGATTTTTGGGACTGTACCGAAATTGATTCAAAATGTCAATTGGATCATGCCTCATGTTGAATAACCACTTTTTAAACCCTCACAGTGACCAAAATTGCCATTTTTACAGAGTTTTGCTTACTCAAAAGCTTCCATTTTGACCAGTTTCAGGCACAGAAATGACTTTAAACACACTTATTCTAGTTGACAAAATCATAATTCACATCCAACAGTAATTTAGAGTCAAAAGATTAAATGTTTAAATTTCATCATTATAGACCATTTTGGGATCGTTCGACAGGTCCGGAGTCATCGTTTTTCATCCGAAAATTGATTTTTCGGACTGTACCAAAAATGATTCAAAATGTCAATTGGATCATGCCTCATGTTGAAAAACCACTTTTTAAACCCTCACAGTGACCAAAATTGCCATTTTTACAGAGTTTTGCTTACTCAAAAGCTTCCATTTTGACCCGTTTCAGGCACAGAAATGACTTTAAACACACTTATTCTAGTTGACAAAGTCATAATTCACATCCAACAGTAATTTAGAGTCAAAAGATTAAATGTTAAAATTTCATCATTATAGACCATTTTGGGATCGTTCAACAGGTCCGGAGTCATCGTTTTTCATCCGAAAATTGATTTTTTTGGACTGTACCAAAAATGATTCAAAATGTCAATTGGATCATGCCTCATGTTGAATAACCACTTTTTAAACCCTCACAGTGACCAAAATTGCCATTTTTACAGAGTTTTGCTTACTCAAAAGCTTCCATTTTGACCCGTTTCAGGCACAGAAATGACTTTAAACACACTTATTCTAGTTGACAAAGTCATAATTCACATCCAACAGTAATTGAGAGTCAAAAGATTAAATGTTGAAATTTCATCATTATAGACCATTTTGGGATCGTTCGACAGGTCCGGAGTCATCGTTTTTCATCCGAAAATTGATTTTTTGGACTGTACCAAAAATGATTCAAAATGTCAATTGGATCATGCCTCATGTTGAATAACCACTTTTTAAACCCTCACAGTGACCAAAATTGCCATTTTTACAGAGTTTTGCTTACTCAAAAGCTTCAAATTTGACCTGTTTCAGGCACAGAAATGACTTTAAACACACGTATTTTAGTTGACAAAGTCATAATTCACATCCAACAGTCATTTAGAGTCAAAAGATTAAATGTTAAAATTTCATCATTATAGACCATTTTGGGATCGTTCGACAGGTCCGGAGTCATCGTTTTTCATCCGAAAATTGATTTTTTGGACTGTACCAAAAATGATTCAAAATGTCAATTGGATCATGCCTCATGTTGAATAACCACTTTTTAAACCCTCACAGTGACCAAAATTGCCATTTTTACAGAGTTTTGCTTACTCAAAAGCTTCCATTTTGACCCGTTTCAGGCACAGAAATGACTTTAAACACACTTATTCTAGTTGACAAAGTCATAATTCACATCCAACAGTCATTTAGAATCAAAAGATTAAATGTTGAAATTTCATCATTATAGACCATTTTGGGATCATTCGACAGGTCCGGAGTCATCGTTTTTCATCCGAAAATTGATTTTTTTGGACTGTACCAAAAATGATTCAAAATGTCAATTGGATCATGCCTCATGTTGAATAACCACTTTTTCAACCCTCACAGTGACCAAAATTGCCATTTTTACAGAGTTTTGCTTACTCAAAAGCTTCAATTTTGACCCGTTTCAGGCACAGAAATGACTTTAAACACACTTATTTTAGTTGACAAAGTCATAATTCACATCCAACAGTCATTTAGAGTCAAAAGATTAAATGTTGAGATTTCATCATTATAGACCATTTTGGGATCGTTCGACAGGTCCGGAGTCATCGTTTTTCATCCGAAAATTGATTTTTTGGACTGTACTAAAAATGATTCAAAATGTCAATTGGATCATGCCTCATGTTGAATAACCACTTTTTAAACCCTCACAGTGACCAAAATTGCAATTTTTACAGAGTTTTGCTTACTCAAAAGCTTCAATTTTGACCCGTTTCAGGCACAGAAATGACTTTAAACACACTTATTTTAGTTGACAAAGTCCTAATTCACATCCAACAGTAATTTAGAGTCAAAAGATTAAATGTTAAAATTTCATCATTATAGACCATTTTGGGATCGTTCGACAGGTCCGGAGTCATCTTTTTTCATCCGAAAATTGATTTTTTGGACTGTACCAAAAATGATTCAAAATGTCAATTGGATCATGCCTCATGTTGAATAACCACTTTTTAAACCCTCACAGTGACCAAAATTGCCATTTTTACAGAGTTTTGCTTACTCAAAAGCTTCCATTTTGACCCGTTTCAGGCACAGAAATGACTTTAAACACACTTATTCTAGTTGACAAAGTCATAATTCACATCCAACAGTAATTTAGAGTCAAAAGATTAAATGTTAAAATTTCATCATTATAGACCATTTTGGGATCGTTCGACAGGTCCGGAGTCATTGTTTTTCATCCGAAAATTGATTTTTTGGACTGTACCAAAAATGATTCAAAATGTCAATTGGATCATGCCTCATGTTGAATAACCCCTTTTTAAACCCTCACAGTGACCAAAATTGCCATTTTTACAGAGTTTTGCTTACTCAAAAGCTTCCATTTTGACCCGTTTCAGGCACAGAAATGACTTTAAACACACTTATTCTAGTTGACAAAGTCATAATTCACATCCAACAGTCATTTAGAGTCAAAAGATTAAATGTTAAAATTTCATCATTATAGACCATTTTGGGATCGTTCGACAGGTCCGGAGTCATCGTTTTTCATCCGAAAAGTGATTTTTGGGACTGTACCGAAAATGATTCAAAATGTCAATTGGATCATGCCTCATGTTGAATAACCACTTTTTAAACCCTCACAGTGACCAAAATTGCCATTTTTACAGAGTTTGCTTACTCAAAAGCTTCCATTTTGACCAGTTTCAGGCACAGAAATGACTTTAAACACACTTATTCTAGTTGACAAAATCATAATTCACATCCAACAGTAATTTAGAGTCAAAAGATTAAATGTTTACATTTCATCATTATAGACCATTTTGGGATCGTTCGACAGGTCCGGAGTCATCGTTTTTCATCCGAAAATTGATTTTTCGGACTGTACCAAAAATGATTCAAAATGTCAATTGGATCATGCCTCATGTTGAATAACCACTTTTTAAACCCTCACAGTGACCACAATTGCCATTTTTACAGAGTTTTGCTTACTCAAAAGCTTCAATTTTGACCCGTTTCAGGCACAGAAATGACTTTAAACACACTTATTTTAGTTGACAAAGTCCTAATTCACTTCCAACAGTTATTTAGAGTCAAAAGATTAAATGTTGAAATTTCATCATTATAGACCATTTTGGGATGGTTCGACAGGTCCGGAGTCATCGTTTTTCATCCGAAAATTGATTTTTTGGACTGTACCAAAAATGATTCAAAATGTCAATCGGATCATGCCTCATGTTGAATAACCACTTTTTAAACCCTCACAGTGACCAAAATTGCCATTTTTAAAGAGTTTTGCTTACTCAAAAGCTTCAATTTTGACCCGTTTCAGGCACAGAAATGACTTTAAACACACTTATTTTAGTTGACAAAGTCCTAATTCACATCCAACAGTAATTTAGAGTCAAAAGATTAAATGTTAAAATGTCATCATTATAGACCATTTTGGGATCGTTCGACAGGTCCGGAGTCATTGTTTTTCATCCGAAAATTGATTTTTTGGACTGTACCAAAAATGATTCAAAATGTCAATTGGATCATGCCTCATGTTGAATAACCACTTTTTAAACCCTCACAGTGACCAAAATTGCCATTTTTACAGAGTTTTGCTTACTCAAAAGCTTCAATTTTGACCCGTTTCAGGCACAGAAATGACTTTAAACACACTTACTTTAGTTGACAAAGTCATAATTCACATCCAACAGTCATTTAGAGTCAAAAGATTAAATGTTGAAATTTCATCATTATAGACCATTTTGGGATCGTTCGACAGGTCCGGAGTCATCGTTTTTCATCCGAAAATTGATTTTTTGGACTGTACCAAAAATGATTCAAAATGTCAATTGGATCATGCCTCATGGTGAATAACCACTTTTTAAACCCTCACAGTGACCAAAATTGCCATTTTTACAGAGTTTTGCTTACTCAAAAGCTTCAATTTTGACCAATTTCAGGCACAGAAATGACTTTAAACACACTTATTTTAGTTGACAAAGTCCTAATTCACATCCAACAGTAATTTAGAGTCAAAAGATTAAATGTTAAAATTTCATCATTATAGACCATTTTGGGATCGTTCGACAGGTCCGGAGTCATCGATTTTCATCCGAAAATTGATTTTTTGGACTGTACCAAAAATGATTCAAAATGTCAATTGGATCATGCCTCATGTTGAATAACCACTTTTTAAACCCTCACAGTGACCAAAATTGCCATTTTTACAGAGTTTTGCTTACTCAAAAGCTTCCATTTTGACCCGTTTCAGGCACAGAAATGACTTTAAACACACTTATTCTAGTTGACAAAGTCATAATTCACACCCAACAGTCATTTAGAGTCAAAAGATTAAATGTTAAAATTTGATCATTATAGACCATTTTGGGATCGTTCGACAGGTCCGGAGTCATCGTTTTTCATCCGAAAATTGATTTTTGGGACTGTACCAAAAATGATTCAAAATGTCAATTGGATCATGCCTCATGTTGAATAAACACTTTTTAAACCCTCACAGTGACCAAAATTGCCATTTTTACAGAGTTTTGCTTACTCAAAAGCTTCCATTTTGACCCGTTTCAGGCACAGAAATGACTTTAAACACACTTATTTTAGTTGACAAATTCCTAATTCACATCCAACAGTAATTTATAGTCAAAAGAATAAATGTTAAAATTTCATCATTATAGACCATTTTGGGATCGTTCGACAGGTCCGGAGTCATCGTTTTTCATCCGAAAATTGATTTTTTGGACTGTACCAAAAGTGATTCAAAATGTCAATTGGATCATGCCTCATGTTGAATAACCACTTTTTAAACCCTCACAGTGACCAAAATTGCCATTTTTACAGAGTTTTGCTTACTCAAAAGCTTCAATTTTGACCCGTTTCAGGCACAGAAATGACTTTAAACACACTTATTTTAGTTGACAAAGTCCTAATTCACATCCAACAGTAATTTAGAGTCAAAAGAATAAATGTTAAAATTTCATCATTATAGACCATTTTGGGATCGTTCGACAGGTCCGGAGTCATCGTTTTTCATCCGAAAATTGATTTTTTGGACTGTACCAAAAATGATTCAAAATGTCAATTGGATCATGCCTCATGTTGAATAACCACTTTTTAAACCCTCACAGTGACCAAAATTGCCATTTTTACAGAGTTTTGCTTACTCAAAAGCTTCCATTTTGACCCGTTTCAGGCACAGAAATGACTTTAAACACACTTATTTTAGTTGACAAAGTCCTAATTCACATCCAACAGTAATTTAGAGTCAAAAGATTAAATGTTAAAATTTCATCATTATAGACCATTTTGGGATCGTTCGACAGGTCCGGAGTCATCGTTTTTCATCCGAAAATTGATTTTTGGGACTGTACCAAAAATGATTCAAAATGTCAATTGGATCATGCCTCATGTTGAATAACCACTTTTTAAACCCTCACAGTGACCAAAATTGCCATTTTTACAGAGTTTTGCTTACTCAAAAGCTTCCATTTTGACCCGTTTCAGGCACAGAAATGACTTTAAACACACTTATTTTAGTTGACAAATTCCTAATTCACATCCAACAGTAATTTATAGTCAAAAGAATAAATGTTAAAATTTCATCATTATAGACCATTTTGGGATCGTTCGACAGGTCCGGAGTCATCGTTTTTCATCCGAAAATTGATTTTTTGGACTGTACCAAAAATGATTCAAAATGTCAATTGGATCATGCCTCATGTTGAATAACCACTTTTTAAACCCTCACAGTGACCAAAATTGCCATTTTTACAGAGTTTTGCTTACTCAAAAGCTTCCATTTTGACCCGTTTCAGGCACAGAAATGACTTTAAACACACTTATTCTAGTTGACAAAGTCATAATTCACATCCAACAGTCATTTAGAATCAAAAGATTAAATGTTGAAATTTCATCATTATAGACCATTTTGGGATCATTCGACAGGTCCGGAGTCATCGTTTTTCATCCGAAAATTGATTTTTTGGACTGTACCAAAAATGATTCAAAATGTCAATTGGATCATGCCTCATGTTGAATAACCACTTTTTAAACCCTCACAGTGACCAAAATTGCAATTTTTACAGAGTTTTGCTTACTCAAAAGCTTCAATTTTGACCCGTTTCAGGCACAGAAATGACTTTAAACACACTTATTTTAGTTGACAAAGTCCTAATTCACATCCAACAGTAATTTAGAGTCAAAAGATTAAATGTTAAAATTTCATCATTATAGACCATTTTGGGATCGTTCGACAGGTCCGGAGTCATCGTTTTTCATCCGAAAATTGATTTTTGGGACTGTACCAAAAATGATTCAAAATGTCAATTGGATCATGCCTCATGTTGAATAACCACTTTTTAAACCCTCACAGTGACCAAAATTGCCATTTTTACAGAGTTTTGCTTACTCAAAAGCTTCCATTTTGACCCGTTTCAGGCACAGAAATGACTTTAAACACACTTATTTTAGTTGACAAATTCCTAATTCACATCCAACAGTAATTTATAGTCAAAAGAATAAATGTTAAAATTTCATCATTATAGACCATTTTGGGATCGTTCGACAGGTCCGGAGTCATCGTTTTTCATCCAAAAATTGATTTTTTGGACTGTACCAAAAATGATTCAAAATGTCAATTGGATCATGCCTCATGTTGAATAACCACTTTTTAAACCCTCACAGTGACCAAAATTGCCATTTTTACAGAGTTTTGCTTACTCAAAAGCTTCCATTTTGACCCGTTTCAGGCACAGAAATGACTTTAAACACACTTATTCTAGTTGACAAAGTCATAATTCACATCCAACAGTCATTTAGAATCAAAAGATTAAATGTTGAAATTTCATCATTATAGACCATTTTGGGATCATTCGACAGGTCCGGAGTCATCGTTTTTCATCCGAAAATTGATTTTTTGGACTGTACCAAAAATGATTCAAAATGTCAATTGGATCATGCCTCATGTTGAATAACCACTTTTTAAACCCTCACAGTGACCAAAATTGCAATTTTTACAGAGTTTTGCTTACTCAAAAGCTTCAATTTTGACCCGTTTCAGGCACAGAAATGACTTTAAACACACTTATTTTAGTTGACAAAGTCCTAATTCACATCCAACAGTAATTTAGAGTCAAAAGATTAAATGTTAAAATTTCATCATTATAGACCATTTTGGGATCGTTCGACAGGTCCGGAGTCATCTTTTTTCATCCGAAAATTGATTTTTTGGACTGTACCAAAAATGATTCAAAATGTCAATTGGATCATGCCTCATGTTGAATAACCACTTTTTAAACCCTCACAGTGACCAAAATTGCCATTTTTACAGAGTTTTGCTTACTCAAAAGCTTCCATTTTGACCCGTTTCAGGCACAGAAATGACTTTAAACACACTTATTCTAGTTGACAAAGTCATAATTCACATCCAACAGTAATTTAGAGTCAAAAGATTAAATGTTAAAATTTCATCATTATAGACCATTTTGGGATCGTTCGACAGGTCCGGAGTCATCGTTTTTCATCCGAAAATTGATTTTTTGGACTGTACCAAAAATGATTCAAAATGTCAATTGGATCATGCCTCATGTTGAATAACCCCTTTTTAAACCCTCACAGTGACCAAAATTGCCATTTTTACAGAGTTTTGCTTACTCAAAAGCTTCCATTTTGACCCGTTTCAGGCACAGAAATGACTTTAAACACACTTATTCTAGTTGACAAAGTCATAATTCACATCCAACAGTCATTTAGAGTCAAAAGATTAAATGTTATAATTTCATCATTATAGACCATTTTGGGATCGTTCGACAGGTCCGGAGTCATCGTTTTTCATCCGAAAATTGATTTTTGGGACTGTACCGAAAATGATTCAAAACGTCAATTTGATCATGCCTCATGTTGAATAACCACTTTTTAAACCCTCACAGTGACCAAAATTGCCATTTTTACAGAGTTTTGCTTACTCAAAAGCTTCCATTTTGACCAGTTTCAGGCACAGAAATGACTTTAAACACACTTATTCTAGTTGACAAAATCATAATTCACATCCAACAGTAATTTAGAGTCAAAAGATTAAATGTTTAAATTTCATCATTATAGACCATTTTGGGATCGTTCGACAGGTCCGGAGTCATCGTTTTTCATCCGAAAATTGATTTTTCGGACTGTACCAAAAATGATTCAAAATGTCAATTGGATCATGCCTCATGTTGAATAACCACTTTTTAAACCCTCACAGTGACCACAATTGCCATTTTTACAGAGTTTTGCTTACTCAAAAGCTTCAATTTTGACCCGTTTCAGGCACAGAAATGACTTTAAACACACTTATTTTAGTTGACAAAGTCCTAATTCACATCCAACAGTTATTTAGAGTCAAAAGATTAAATGTTGAAATTTCATCATTATAGACCATTTTGGGATGGTTCGACAGGTCCGGAGTCATCGTTTTTCATCCGAAAATTGATTTTTTGGACTGTACCAAAAATGATTCAAAATGTCAATTGGATCATGCCTCATGTTGAATAACCACTTTTTAAACCCTCACAGTGACCAAAATTGCCATTTTTAAAGAGTTTTGCTTACTCAAAAGCTTCAATTTTGACCCGTTTCAGGCACAGAAATGACTTTAAACACACTTATTTTAGTTGACAAAGTCCTAATTCACATCCAACAGTAATTTAGAGTCAAAAGATTAAATGTTAAAATTTCATCATTATAGACCATTTTGGGATCGTTCGACAGGTCCGGAGTCATTGTTTTTCATCCTCAAATTGATTTTTTGGACTGTACCAAAAATGATTCAAAATGTCAATTGGATCATGCCTCATGTTGAATAACCACTTTTTAAACCCTCACAGTGACCACAATTGCCATTTTTACAGAGTTTTGCTTACTCAAAAGCTTCAATTTTGACCAATTTCAGGCACAGAAATGACTTTAAACACACTTATTTTAGTTGACAAAGTCCTAATTCACATCCAACAGTAATTTAGAGTCAAAAGATTAAATGTTAAAATTTCATCATTATAGACCATTTTGGGATCGTTCGACAGGTCCGGAGTCATCGTTTTTCATCCGAAAATTGATTTTTTGGACTGTACCAAAAATGATTAAAAATGTCAATTGGATCATGCCTCATGTTGAATAACCACTTTTTAAACCCTCACAGTGACCAAAATTGCAATTTTTACAGAGTTTTGCTTACTCAAAAGCTTCAATTTTGACCCGTTTCAGGCACAGAAATGACTTTAAACACACTTATTTTAGTTGACAAAGTCCTAATTCACATCCAACAGTAATTTAGAGTCAAAAGATTAAATGTTAAAATTTCATCATTATAGACCATTTTGGGATCGTTCGACAGGTCCGGAGTCATCTTTTTTCATCCTAAAATTGATTTTTTGGACTGTACCAAAAATGATTCAAAATGTCAATTTGATCATGCCTCATGTTGAATAACCACTTTTTAAACCCTCACAGTGACCAAAATTGCCATTTTTACAGAGTTTTGCTTACTCAAAAGCTTCCATTTTGACCCGTTTCAGGCACAGAAATGACTTTAAACACACTTATTCTAGTTGACAAAGTCATAATTCACATCCAACAGTAATTTAGAGTCAAAAGATTAAATGTTAAAATTTCATCATTATAGACCATTTTGGGATCGTTCGACAGGTCCGGAGTCATCGTTTTTCATCCGAAAATTGATTTTTTGGACTGTACCAAAAATGATTCAAAATGTCAATTGGATCATGCCTCATGTTGAATAACCCCTTTTTAAACCCTCACAGTGACCAAAATTGCCATTTTTACAGAGTTTTGCTTACTCAAAAGCTTCCATTTTGACCCGTTTCAGGCACAGAAATGACTTTAAACACACTTATTCTAGTTGACAAAGTCATAATTCACATCCAACAGTCATTTAGAGTCAAAAGATTAAATGTTAAAATTTCATCATTATAGACCATTTTGGGATCGTTCGACAGGTCCGGAGTCATCGTTTTTCATCCGAAAAGTGATTTTTGGGACTGTACCGAAAATGATTCAAAACGTCAATTGGATCATGCCTCATGTTGAATAACCACTTTTTAAACCCTCACAGTGACCAAAATTGCCATTTTTACAGAGTTTTGCTTACTCAAAAGCTTCCATTTTGACCAGTTTCAGGCACAGAAATGACTTTAAACACACTTATTCTAGTTGACAAAATCATAATTCACATCCAACAGTAATTTAGAGTCAAAAGATTAAATGTTAAAATTTCATCATTATAGACCATTTTGGGATCGTTCGACAGGTCCGGAGTCATTGTTTTTCATCCGAAAATTGATTTTTTGGACTGTACCAAAAATGATTCAAAATGTCAATTGGATCATGCCTCATGTTGAATAACCACTTTTTAAACCCTCACAGTGACCAAAATTGCCATTTTTACAGAGTTTTGCTTACTCAAAAGCTTCAATTTTGACCAATTTCAGGCACAGAAATGACTTTAAACACACTTATTTTAGTTGACAAAGTCCTAATTCACATCCAACAGTAATTTAGAGTCAAAAGATTAAATGTTAAAATTTCATCATTATAGACCATTTTGGGATCGTTCGACAGGTCCGGAGTCATCGTTTTTCATCCGAAAATTGATTTTTTGGACTGTACCAAAAATGATTCAAAATGTCAATTGGATCATGCCTCATGTTGAATAACCACTTTTTAAACCCTCACAGTGACCAAAATTGCCATTTTTACAGAGTTTTGCTTACTCAAAAGCTTCCATTTTGACCCGTTTCAGGCACAGAAATGACTTTAAACACACTTATTCTAGTTGACAAAATCATAATTCACATCCAACAGTAATTTAGAGTCAAAAGATTAAATGTTTACATTTCATCAATATAGACCATTTTGGGATTGTTCGACAGGTCCGGAGTCATCGTTTTTCATCCGAAAATTGATTTTTTGGACTGTACCAAAAATGATTCAAAATGTCAATTGGATCATGCCTCATGTTGAATAACCACTTTTTAAACCCTCACAGTGACCAAAATTGCCATTTTTACAGAGTTTTGCTTACTCAAAAGCTTCAATTTTGACCCGTTTCAGGCACAGAAATGACTTTAAACACACTTATTTTAGTTGACAAATTCCTAATTCACATCCAACAGTAATTTATAGTCAAAAGAATAAATGTTAAAATTTCATCATTATAGACCATTTTGGGATCGTTCGACAGGTCCGGAGTCATCGTTTTTCATCCGAAAATTGATTTTTTGGACTGTACCAAAAATGATTCAAAATGTCAATTGGATCATGCCTCATGTTGAATAACCACTTTTTAAACCCTCACAGTGACCAAAATTGCCATTTTTACAGAGTTTTGCTTACTCAAAAGCTTCAATTTTGACCCGTTTCAGGCACAGAAATGACTTTAAACACACTTATTTTAGTTGACAAAATCCTAATTCACATCCAACAGTAATTTAGAGTCAAAAGAATAAATGTTAAAATTTCATCATTATAGACCATTTTGGGATCGTTCGACAGGTCCGGAGTCATCGTTTTTCATCCGAAAATTGATTTTTTGGACTGTACCAAAAATGATTCAAAATGTCAATTGGATCATGCCTCATGTTGAATAACCACTTTTTAAACCCTCACAGTGACCAAAATTGCCATTTTTACAGAGTTTTGCTTACTCAAAAGCTTCCATTTTGACCCGTTTCAGGCACAGAAATGACTTTAAACACACTTATTCTAGTTGACAAAGTCATAATTCACATCCAACAGTCATTTAGAGTCAAAAGATTAAATGTTAAAATTTCATCATTATAGACCATTTTGGGATCGTTCGACAGGTCCGGAGTCATCGTTTTTCATCCGAAAAGTGATTTTTGGGACTGTACCGAAAATGATTCAAAATGTCAATTGGATCATGCCTCATGTTGAATAACCACTTTTTAAACCCTCACAGTGACCAAAATTGCCATTTTTACAGAGTTTTGCTTACTCAAAAGCTTCCATTTTGACCAGTTTCAGGCACAGAAATGACTTTAAACACACTTATTCTAGTTGACAAAATCATAATTCACATCCAACAGTAATTTAGAGTCAAAAGATTAAATGTTTAAATTTCATCATTCTAGACCATTTTGGGATCGTTCGACAGGTCCGGAGTCATCGTTTTTCATCCGAAAATTGATTTTTCGGACTGTACCAAAAATGATTCAAAATGTCAATTGGATCATGCCTCATGTTGAAAAACCACTTTTTAAACCCTCACAGTGACCAAAATTGCCATTTTTACAGAGTTTTGCTTACTCAAAAGCTTCCATTTTGACCCGTTTCAGGCACAGAAATGACTTTAAACACACTTATTTTAGTTGACAAAGTCCTAATTCACATCCAACAGTAATTTAGAGTCAAAAGAATAAATGTTAAAATTTCATCATTATAGACCATTTTGGGATCGTTCGACAGGTCCGGAGTCATCGTTTTTCATCCGAAAATTGATTTTTTGGACTGTACCAAAAATGATTCAAAATGTCAATTGGATCATGCCTCATGTTGAATAACCACTTTTTAAACCCTCACAGTGACCAAAATTGCCATTTTTACAGAGTTTTGCTTACTCAAAAGCTTCCATTTTGACCCGTTTCAGGCACAGAAATGACTTTAAACACACTTATTCTAGTTGACAAAGTCATAATTCACATCCAACAGTAATTTAGAGTCAAAAGATTAAATGTTAAAATTTCATCATTATAGACCATTTTGGGATCGTTCGACAGGTCCGGAGTCATCGTTTTTCATCCGAAAATTGATTTTTTGGACTGTACCAAAAATGATTCAAAATGTCAATTGGATCATGCCTCATGTTGAATAACCACTTTTTAAACCCTCACAGTGACCAAAATTGCCATTTTTACAGAGTTTTGCTTACTCAAAAGCTTCCATTTTGACCCGTTTCAGGCACAGAAATGACTTTAAACACACTTATTCTAGTTGACAAAGTCATAATTCACATCCAACAGTCATTTAGAGTCAAAAGATTAAATGTTAAAATTTCATCATTATAGACCATTTTGGGATCGTTCGACAGGTCCGGAGTCATCGTTTTTCATCCGAAAAGTGATTTTTGGGACTGTACCGAAAATGATTCAAAATGTCAATTGGATCATGCCTCATGTTGAATAACCACTTTTTAAACCCTCACAGTGACCAAAATTGCCATTTTTACAGAGTTTTGCTTACTCAAAAGCTTCCATTTTGACCAGTTTCAGGCACAGAAATGACTTTAAACACACTTATTCTAGTTGACAAAATCATAATTCACATCCAACAGTAATTTAGAGTCAAAAGATTAAATGTTTAAATTTCATCATTCTAGACCATTTTGGGATCGTTCGACAGGTCCGGAGTCATCGTTTTTCATCCGAAAATTGATTTTTCGGACTGTACCAAAAATGATTCAAAATGTCAATTGGATCATGCCTCATGTTGAAAAACCACTTTTTAAACCCTCACAGTGACCAAAATTGCCATTTTTACAGAGTTTTGCTTACTCAAAAGCTTCCATTTTGACCCGTTTCAGGCACAGAAATGACTTTAAACACACTTATTCTAGTTGACAAAGTCATAATTCACATCCAACAGTAATTTAGAGTCAAAAGATTAAATGTTACAATTTCATCATTATAGACCATTTTGGGATCGTTCAACAGGTCCGGAGTCATCGTTTTTCATCCGAAAATTGATTTTTTTGGACTGTACCAAAAATGATTCAAAATGTCAATTGGATCATGCCTCATGTTGAATAACCACTTTTTAAACCCTCACAGTGACCAAAATTGCCATTTTTACAGAGTTTTGCTTACTCAAAAGCTTCCATTTTGACCCGTTTCAGGCACAGAAATGACTTTAAACACACTTATTCTAGTTGACAAAGTCATAATTCACATCCAACAGTAATTGAGAGTCAATAGATTAAATGTTGAAATTTCATCATTATAGACCATTTTGGGATCGTTCGACAGGTCCGGAGTCATCGTTTTTCATCCGAAAATTGATTTTTCGGACTGTACCAAAAATGATTCAAAATGTCAATTGGATCATGCCTCATGTTGAATAACCACTTTTTAAACCCTCACAGTGACCAAAATTGCCATTTTTACAGAGTTTTGCTTACTCAAAAGCTTCAAATTTGACCTGTTTCAGGCACAGAAATGACTTTAAACACACTTATTTTAGTTGACAAAGTCATAATTCACATCCAACAGTCATTTAGAGTCAAAAGATTAAATGTTAAAATTTCATCATTATAGACCATTTTGGGATCGTTCGACAGGTCCGGAGTCATCGTTTTTCATCCGAAAATTGATTTTTTGGACTGGCCAAAAAATGATTCAAAATGTCAATTGGATCATGCCTCATGTTGAATAACCACTTTTTAAACCCTCACAGTGCCCAAAATTGCCATTTTTACAGAGTTTTGCTTACTCAAAAGCTTCCATTTTGACCCGTTTCAGGCACAGAAATGACTTTAAACACACTTATTCTAGTTGACAAAGTCATAATTCACATCCAACAGTCATTTAGAATCAAAAGATTAAATGTTGAAATTTCATCATTATAGACCATTTTGGGATCATTCGACAGGTCCGGAGTCATCGTTTTTCATCCGAAAATTGATTTTTTTGGACTGTACCAAAAATGATTCAAAATGTCAATTGGATCATGCCTCATGTTGAATAACCACTTTTTAAACCCTCACAGTGACCAAAATTGCAATTTTTACAGAGTTTTGCTTACTCAAAAGCTTCCATTTTGACCCGTTTCAGGCACAGAAATGACTTTAAACACACTTATTCTAGTTGACAAAGTCATAATTCACATCCAACAGTAATTTAGAGTCAAAAGATTAAATGTTAAAATTTCATCATTATAGACCATTTTGGGATCGTTCGACAGGTCCGGAGTCATCGTTTTTCATCCGAAAAGTGATTTTTGGGACTGTACCGAAAATGATTCAAAACGTCAATTGGATCATGCCTCATGTTGAATAACCACTTTTTAAACCCTCACAGTGACCAAAATTGCCATTTTTACAGAGTTTTGCTTACTCAAAAGCTTCCATTTTGACCAGTTTCAGGCACAGAAATGACTTTAAACACACTTATTCTAGTTGACAAAATCATAATTCACATCCAACAGTAATTTAGAGTCAAAAGATTAAATGTTAAAATTTCATCATTATAGACCATTTTGGGATCGTTCGACAGGTCCGGAGTCATTGTTTTTCATCCGAAAATTGATTTTTTGGACTGTACCAAAAATGATTCAAAATGTCAATTGGATCATGCCTCATGTTGAATAACCACTTTTTAAACCCTCACAGTGACCAAAATTGCCATTTTTACAGAGTTTTGCTTACTCAAAAGCTTCAATTTTGACCAATTTCAGGCACAGAAATGACTTTAAACACACTTATTTTAGTTGACAAAGTCCTAATTCACATCCAACAGTAATTTAGAGTCAAAAGATTAAATGTTAAAATTTCATCATTATAGACCATTTTGGGATCGTTCGACAGGTCCGGAGTCATCGTTTTTCATCCGAAAATTGATTTTTTGGACTGTACCAAAAATGATTCAAAATGTCAATTGGATCATGCCTCATGTTGAATAACCACTTTTTAAACCCTCACAGTGACCAAAATTGCCATTTTTACAGAGTTTTGCTTACTCAAAAGCTTCCATTTTGACCCGTTTCAGGCACAGAAATGACTTTAAACACACTTATTCTAGTTGACAAAATCATAATTCACATCCAACAGTAATTTAGAGTCAAAAGATTAAATGTTTACATTTCATCAATATAGACCATTTTGGGATTGTTCGACAGGTCCGGAGTCATCGTTTTTCATCCGAAAATTGATTTTTTGGACTGTACCAAAAATGATTCAAAATGTCAATTGGATCATGCCTCATGTTGAATAACCACTTTTTAAACCCTCACAGTGACCAAAATTGCCATTTTTACAGAGTTTTGCTTACTCAAAAGCTTCAATTTTGACCCGTTTCAGGCACAGAAATGACTTTAAACACACTTATTTTAGTTGACAAATTCCTAATTCACATCCAACAGTAATTTATAGTCAAAAGAATAAATGTTAAAATTTCATCATTATAGACCATTTTGGGATCGTTCGACAGGTCCGGAGTCATCGTTTTTCATCCGAAAATTGATTTTTTGGACTGTACCAAAAATGATTCAAAATGTCAATTGGATCATGCCTCATGTTGAATAACCACTTTTTAAACCCTCACAGTGACCAAAATTGCCATTTTTACAGAGTTTTGCTTACTCAAAAGCTTCAATTTTGACCCGTTTCAGGCACAGAAATGACTTTAAACACACTTATTTTAGTTGACAAAATCCTAATTCACATCCAACAGTAATTTAGAGTCAAAAGAATAAATGTTAAAATTTCATCATTATAGATCATTTTGGGATCGTTCGACAGGTCCGGAGTCATCGTTTTTCATCCGAAAATTGATTTTTTGGACTGTACCAAAAATGATTCAAAATGTCAATTGGATCATGCCTCATGTTGAATAACCACTTTTTAAACCCTCACAGTGACCAAAATTGCCATTTTTACAGAGTTTTGCTTACTCAAAAGCTTCCATTTTGACCCGTTTCAGGCACAGAAATGACTTTAAACACACTTATTCTAGTTGACAAAGTCATAATTCACATCCAACAGTCATTTAGAGTCAAAAGATTAAATGTTAAAATTTCATCATTATAGACCATTTTGGGATCGTTCGACAGGTCCGGAGTCATCGTTTTTCATCCGAAAAGTGATTTTTGGGACTGTACCGAAAATGATTCAAAATGTCAATTGGATCATGCCTCATGTTGAATAACCACTTTTTAAACCCTCACAGTGACCAAAATTGCCATTTTTACAGAGTTTTGCTTACTCAAAAGCTTCCATTTTGACCAGTTTCAGGCACAGAAATGACTTTAAACACACTTATTCTAGTTGACAAAATCATAATTCACATCCAACAGTAATTTAGAGTCAAAAGATTAAATGTTTAAATTTCATCATTCTAGACCATTTTGGGATCGTTCGACAGGTCCGGAGTCATCGTTTTTCATCCGAAAATTGATTTTTCGGACTGTACCAAAAATGATTCAAAATGTCAATTGGATCATGCCTCATGTTGAAAAACCACTTTTTAAACCCTCACAGTGACCAAAATTGCCATTTTTACAGAGTTTTGCTTACTCAAAAGCTTCCATTTTGACCCGTTTCAGGCACAGAAATGACTTTAAACACACTTATTTTAGTTGACAAAGTCCTAATTCACATCCAACAGTAATTTAGAGTCAAAAGAATAAATGTTAAAATTTCATCATTATAGACCATTTTGGGATCGTTCGACAGGTCCGGAGTCATCGTTTTTCATCCGAAAATTGATTTTTTGGACTGTACCAAAAATGATTCAAAATGTCAATTGGATCATGCCTCATGTTGAATAACCACTTTTTAAACCCTCACAGTGACCAAAATTGCCATTTTTACAGAGTTTTGCTTACTCAAAAGCTTCCATTTTGACCCGTTTCAGGCACAGAAATGACTTTAAACACACTTATTCTAGTTGACAAAGTCATAATTCACATCCAACAGTAATTTAGAGTCAAAAGATTAAATGTTAAAATTTCATCATTATAGACCATTTTGGGATCGTTCGACAGGTCCGGAGTCATCGTTTTTCATCCGAAAATTGATTTTTGGGACTGTACCAAAAATGATTCAAAATGTCAATTGGATCATGCCTCATGTTGAATAACCACTTTTTAAACCCTCACAGTGACCAAAATTGCCATTTTTACAGAGTTTTGCTTACTCAAAAGCTTCCATTTTGACCCGTTTCAGGCACAGAAATGACTTTAAACACACTTATTCTAGTTGACAAAGTCATAATTCACATCCAACAGTCATTTAGAGTCAAAAGATTAAATGTTAAAATTTCATCATTATAGACCATTTTGGGATCGTTCGACAGGTCCGGAGTCATCGTTTTTCATCCGAAAAGTGATTTTTGGGACTGTACCGAAAATGATTCAAAATGTCAATTGGATCATGCCTCATGTTGAATAACCACTTTTTAAACCCTCACAGTGACCAAAATTGCCATTTTTACAGAGTTTTGCTTACTCAAAAGCTTCCATTTTGACCAGTTTCAGGCACAGAAATGACTTTAAACACACTTATTCTAGTTGACAAAATCATAATTCACATCCAACAGTAATTTAGAGTCAAAAGATTAAATGTTTAAATTTCATCATTCTAGACCATTTTGGGATCGTTCGACAGGTCCGGAGTCATCGTTTTTCATCCGAAAATTGATTTTTCGGACTGTACCAAAAATGATTCAAAATGTCAATTGGATCATGCCTCATGTTGAAAAACCACTTTTTAAACCCTCACAGTGACCAAAATTGCCATTTTTACAGAGTTTTGCTTACTCAAAAGCTTCCATTTTGACCCGTTTCAGGCACAGAAATGACTTTAAACACACTTATTCTAGTTGACAAAGTCATAATTCACATCCAACAGTAATTTAGAGTCAAAAGATTAAATGTTACAATTTCATCATTATAGACCATTTTGGGATCGTTCAACAGGTCCGGAGTCATCGTTTTTCATCCGAAAATTGATTTTTTTGGACTGTACCAAAAATGATTCAAAATGTCAATTGGATCATGCCTCATGTTGAATAACCACTTTTTAAACCCTCACAGTGACCAAAATTGCCATTTTTACAGAGTTTTGCTTACTCAAAAGCTTCCATTTTGACCCGTTTCAGGCACAGAAATGACTTTAAACACACTTATTCTAGTTGACAAAGTCATAATTCACATCCAACAGTAATTGAGAGTCAATAGATTAAATGTTGAAATTTCATCATTATAGACCATTTTGGGATCGTTCGACAGGTCCGGAGTCATCGTTTTTCATCCGAAAATTGATTTTTCGGACTGTACCAAAAATGATTCAAAATGTCAATTGGATCATGCCTCATGTTGAATAACCACTTTTTAAACCCTCACAGTGACCAAAATTGCCATTTTTACAGAGTTTTGCTTACTCAAAAGCTTCAAATTTGACCTGTTTCAGGCACAGAAATGACTTTAAACACACTTATTTTAGTTGACAAAGTCATAATTCACATCCAACAGTCATTTAGAGTCAAAAGATTAAATGTTAAAATTTCATCATTATAGACCATTTTGGGATCGTTCGACAGGTCCGGAGTCATCGTTTTTCATCCGAAAATTGATTTTTTGGACTGGCCAAAAAATGATTCAAAATGTCAATTGGATCATGCCTCATGTTGAATAACCACTTTTTAAACCCTCACAGTGCCCAAAATTGCCATTTTTACAGAGTTTTGCTTACTCAAAAGCTTCCATTTTGACCCGTTTCAGGCACAGAAATGACTTTAAACACACTTATTCTAGTTGACAAAGTCATAATTCACATCCAACAGTCATTTAGAATCAAAAGATTAAATGTTGAAATTTCATCATTATAGACCATTTTGGGATCATTCGACAGGTCCGGAGTCATCGTTTTTCATCCGAAAATTGATTTTTTTGGACTGTACCAAAAATGATTCAAAATGTCAATTGGATCATGCCTCATGTTGAATAACCACTTTTTAAACCATCACAGTGACCAAAATTGCAATTTTTACAGAGTTTTGCTTACTCAAAAGCTTCCATTTTGACCCGTTTCAGGCACAGAAATGACTTTAAACACACTTATTCTAGTTGACAAAGTCATAATTCACATCCAACAGTAATTTAGAGTCAAAAGATTAAATGTTAAAATTTCATCATTATAGACCATTTTGGGATCGTTCGACAGGTCCGGAGTCATCGTTTTTCATCCGAAAATTGATTTTTTGGACTGTACCAAAAATGATTCAAAATGTCAATTGGATCATGCCTCATGTTGAATAACCCCTTTTTAAACCCTCACAGTGACCAAAATTGCCATTTTTACAGAGTTTTGCTTAATCAAAAGCTTCCATTTTGACCCGTTTCAGGCACAGAAATGACTTTAAACACACTTATTCTAGTTGACAAAGTCATAATTCACATCCAACAGTCATTTAGAGTCAAAAGATTAAATGTTATAATTTCATCATTATAGACCATTTTGGGATCGTTCGACAGGTCCGGAGTCATCGTTTTTCATCCGAAAAGTGATTTTTGGGACTGTACCGAAAATGATTCAAAACGTCAATTTGATCATGCCTCATGTTGAAAAACCACTTTTTAAACCCTCACAGTGACCAAAATTGCCATTTTTACAGAGTTTTGCTTACTCAAAAGCTTCCATTTTGACCAGTTTCAGGCACAGAAATGACTTTAAACACACTTATTCTAGTTGACAAAATCATAATTCACATCCAACAGTAATTTAGAGTCAAAAGATTAAATGTTTAAATTTCATCATTATAGACCATTTTGGGATCGTTCGACAGGTCCGGAGTCATAGTTTTTCATCCGAAAATTGATTTTTCGGACTGTACCAAAAATGATTCAAAATGTCAATTGGATCATGCCTCATGTTGAAAAACCACTTTTTAAACCCTCACAGTGACCAAAATTGCCATTTTTACAGAGTTTTGCTTACTCAAAAGCTTCCATTTTGACCCGTTTCAGGCACAGAAATGACTTTAAACACACTTATTCTAGTTGACAAAGTCATAATTCACATCCAACAGTAATTTAGAGTCAAAAGATTAAATGTTAAAATTTCATCATTATAGACCATTTTGGGATCGTTCAACAGGTCCGGAGTCATCGTTTTTCATCCGAAAATTGATTTTTTTGGACTGTACCAAAAATGATTCAAATGTCAATTGGATCATGCCTCATGTTGAATAACCACTTTTTAAACCCTCACAGTGACCAAAATTGCCATTTTTACAGAGTTTTGCTTACTCAAAAGCTTCCATTTTGACCCGTTTCAGGCACAGAAATGACTTTAAACACACTTATTCTAGTTGACAAAGTCATAATTCACATCCAACAGTAATTGAGAGTCAAAAGATTAAATGTTGAAATTTCATCATTATAGACCATTTTGGGATCGTTCGACAGGTCCGGAGTCATCTTTTTTCATCCGAAAATTGATTTTTTGGACTGTACCAAAAATGATTCAAAATGTCAATTGGATCATGCCTCATGTTGAATAACCACTTTTTAAACCCTCACAGTGACCAAAATTGCCATTTTTACAGAGTTTTGCTTACTCAAAAGCTTCCATTTTGACCCGTTTCAGGCACAGAAATGACTTTAAACACACTTATTCTAGTTGACAAAGTCATAATTCACATCCAACAGTAATTTAGAGTCAAAAGATTAAATGTTAAAATTTCATCATTATAGACCATTTTGGGATCGTTCGACAGGTCCGGAGTCATCGTTTTTCATCCGAAAATTGATTTTTTGGACTGTACCAAAAATGATTCAAAATGTCAATTGGATCATGCCTCATGTTGAATAACCCCTTTTTAAACCCTCACAGTGACCAAAATTGCCATTTTTACAGAGTTTTGCTTAATCAAAAGCTTTCATTTTGACCCGTTTCAGGCACAGAAATGACTTTAAACACACTTATTCTAGTTGACAAAGTCATAATTCACATCCAACAGTCATTTAGAGTCAAAAGATTAAATGTTATAATTTCATCATTATAGACCATTTTGGGATCGTTCGACAGGTCCGGAGTCATCGTTTTTCATCCGAAAAGTGATTTTTGGGACTGTACCGAAAATGATTCAAAACGTCAATTTGATCATGCCTCATGTTGAATAACCACTTTTTAAACCCTCACAGTGACCAAAATTGCCATTTTTACAGAGTTTTGCTTACTCAAAAGCTTCCATTTTGACCAGTTTCAGGCACAGAAATGACTTTAAACACACTTATTCTAGTTGACAAAATCATAATTCACATCCAACAGTAATTTAGAGTCAAAAGATTAAATGTTAAAATTTCATCATTATAGACCATTTTGGGATCGTTCGACAGGTCCGGAGTCATAGTTTTTCATCCGAAAATTGATTTTTCGGACTGTACCAAAAATGATTCAAAATGTCAATTGGATCATGCCTCATGTTGAAAAACCACTTTTTAAACCCTCACAGTGACCAAAATTGCCATTTTTACAGAGTTTTGCTTACTCAAAAGCTTCCATTTTGACCCGTTTCAGGCACAGAAATGACTTTAAACACACTTATTCTAGTTGACAAAGTCATAATTCACATCCAACAGTAATTTAGAGTCAAAAGATTAAATGTTAAAATTTCATCATTATAGACCATTTTGGGATCGTTCAACAGGTCCGGAGTCATCGTTTTTCATCCGAAAATTGATTTTTTTGGACTGTACCAAAAATGATTCAAAATGTCAATTGGATCATGCCTCATGTTGAATAACCACTTTTTAAACCCTCACAGTGACCAAAATTGCCATTTTTACAGAGTTTTGCTTACTCAAAAGCTTCCATTTTGACCCGTTTCAGGCACAGAAATGACTTTAAACACACTTATTCTAGTTGACAAAGTCATAATTCACATCCAACAGTAATTGAGAGTCAAAAGATTAAATGTTGAAATTTCATCATTATAGACCATTTTGGGATCGTTCGACAGGTCCGGAGTCATCGTTTTTCATCCGAAAATGGATTTTTTGGACTGTACCAAAAATGATTCAAAATGTCAATTGGATCATGCCTCATGTTGAATAACCACTTTTTAAACCCTCACAGTGACCAAAATTGCCATTTTTACAGAGTTTTGCTTACTCAAAAGCTTCAAATTTGACCTGTTTCAGGCACAGAAATGACTTTAAACACACGTATTTTAGTTGACAAAGTCATAATTCACATCCAACAGTCATTTAGAGTCAAAAGATTAAATGTTAAAATTTCATCATTATAGACCATTTTGGGATCGTTCGACAGGTCCGGAGTCATCGTTTTTCATCCGAAAATTGATTTTTTGGACTATACCAAAAATGATTCAAAATGTCAATTGGATCATGCCTCATGTTGAATAACCACTTTTTAAACCCTCACAGTGACCAAAATTGCCATTTTTACAGAGTTTTGCTTACTCAAAAGCTTCCATTTTGACCCGTTTCAGGCACAGAAATGACTCTAAACACACTTATTTTAGTTGACAAAGTCATAATTCACATCCAACAGTCATTTAGAGTCAAAAGATTAAATGTTGAGATTTCATCATTATAGACCATTTTGGGATCGTTCGACAGGTCCGGAGTCATCGTTTTTCATCCGAAAATTGATTTTTTGGACTGTACTAAAAATGATTCAAAATGTCAATTGGATCATGCCTCATGTTGAATAACCACTTTTTAAACCCTCACAGTGACCAAAATTGCAATTTTTACAGAGTTTTGCTTACTCAAAAGCTTCAATATTGACCCGTTTCAGGCACAGAAATGACTTTAAACACACTTATTTTAGTTGACAAAGTCCTAATTCACATCCAACAGTAATTTAGAGTCAAAAGATTAAATGTTAAAATTTCATCATTATAGACCATTTTGGGATCGTTCGACAGGTCCGGAGTCATCTTTTTTCATCCGAAAATTGATTTTTTGGACTGTACCAAAAATGATTCAAAATGTCAATTGGATCATGCCTCATGTTGAATAACCACTTTTTAAACCCTCACAGTGACCAAAATTGCCATTTTTACAGAGTTTTGCTTACTCAAAAGCTTCCATTTTGACCCGTTTCAGGCACAGAAATGACTTTAAACACACTTATTCTAGTTGACAAAGTCATAATTCACATCCAACAGTAATTTAGAGTCAAAAGATTAAATGTTAAAATTTCATCATTATAGACCATTTTGGGATCGTTCGACAGGTCCGGAGTCATCGTTTTTCATCCGAAAATTGATTTTTTGGACTGTACCAAAAATGATTCAAAATGTCAATTGGATCATGCCTCATGTTGAATAACCCCTTTTTAAACCCTCACAGTGACCAAAATTGCCATTTTTACAGAGTTTTGCTTACTCAAAAGCTTCCATTTTGACCCGTTTCAGGCACAGAAATGACTTTAAACACACTTATTCTAGTTGACAAAGTCATAATTCACATCCAACAGTCATTTAGAGTCAAAAGATTAAATGTTAAAATTTCATCATTATAGACCATTTTGGGATCGTTCGACAGGTCCGGAGTCATCGTTTTTCATCCGAAAAGTGATTTTTGGGACTGTACCGAAAATGATTCAAAATGTCAATTGGATCATGCCTCATGTTGAATAACCACTTTTTAAACCCTCACAGTGACCAAAATTGCCATTTTTACAGAGTTTGCTTACTCAAAAGCTTCCATTTTGACCAGTTTCAGGCACAGAAATGACTTTAAACACACTTATTCTAGTTGACAAAATCATAATTCACATCCAACAGTAATTTAGAGTCAAAAGATTAAATGTTTAAATTTCATCATTATAGACCATTTTGGGATCGTTCGACAGGTCCGGAGTCATCGTTTTTCATCCGAAAATTGATTTTTCGGACTGTACCAAAAATGATTCAAAATGTCAATTGGATCATGCCTCATGTTGAATAACCACTTTTTAAACCCTCACAGTGACCACAATTGCCATTTTTACAGAGTTTTGCTTACTCAAAAGCTTCAATTTTGACCCGTTTCAGGCACAGAAATGACTTTAAACACACTTATTTTAGTTGACAAAGTCCTAATTCACTTCCAACAGTTATTTAGAGTCAAAAGATTAAATGTTGAAATTTCATCATTATAGACCATTTTGGGATGGTTCGACAGGTCCGGAGTCATCGTTTTTCATCCGAAAATTGATTTTTTGGACTGTACCAAAAATGATTCAAAATGTCAATTGGATCATGCCTCATGTTGAATAACCACTTTTTAAACCCTCACAGTGACCAAAATTGCCATTTTTAAAGAGTTTTGCTTACTCAAAAGCTTCAATTTTGACCCGTTTCAGGCACAGAAATGACTTTAAACACACTTATTTTAGTTGACAAATTCCTAATTCACATCCAACAGTAATTTAGAGTCAAAAGATTAAATGTTAAAATGTCATCATTATAGACCATTTTGGGATCGTTCGACAGGTCCGGAGTCATTGTTTTTCATCCGAAAATTGATTTTTTGGACTGTACCAAAAATGATTCAAAATGTCAATTGGATCATGCCTCATGTTGAATAACCACTTTTTAAACCCTCACAGTGACCAAAATTGCAATTTTTACAGAGTTTTGCTTACTCAAAAGCTTCAATTTTGACCCGTTTCAGGCACAGAAATGACTTTAAACACACTTACTTTAGTTGACAAAGTCATAATTCACATCCAACAGTCATTTAGAGTCAAAAGATTAAATGTTGAAATTTCATCATTATAGACCATTTTGGGATCGTTCGACAGGTCCGGAGTCATCGTTTTTCATCCGAAAATTGATTTTTTGGACTGTACCAAAAATGATTCAAAATGTCAATTGGATCATGCCTCATGGTGAATAACCACTTTTTAAACCCTCACAGTGACCAAAATTGCCATTTTTACAGAGTTTTGCTTACTCAAAAGCTTCAATTTTGACCAATTTCAGGCACAGAAATGACTTTAAACACACTTATTTTAGTTGACAAAGTCCTAATTCACATCCAACAGTAATTTAGAGTCAAAAGATTAAATGTTAAAATTTCATCATTATAGACCATTTTGGGATCGTTCGACAGGTCCGGAGTCATCGATTTTCATCCGAAAATTGATTTTTTGGACTGTACCAAAAATGATTCAAAATGTCAATTGGATCATGCCTCATGTTGAATAACCACTTTTTAAACCCTCACAGTCACCAAAATTGCCATTTTTACAGAGTTTTGCTTACTCAAAAGCTTCCATTTTGACCCGTTTCAGGCACAGAAATGACTTTAAACACACTTATTCTAGTTGACAAAGTCATAATTCACACCCAACAGTCATTTAGAGTCAAAAGATTAAATGTTAAAATTTGATCATTATAGACCATTTTGGGATCGTTCGACAGGTCCGGAGTCATCGTTTTTCATCCGAAAATTGATTTTTGGGACTGTACCAAAAATGATTCAAAATGTCAATTGGATCATGCCTCATGTTGAATAACCACTTTTTAAACCCTCACAGTGACCAAAATTGCCATTTTTACAGAGTTTTGCTTACTCAAAAGCTTCCATTTTGACCCGTTTCAGGCACAGAAATGACTTTAAACACACTTATTCTAGTTGACAAAATCATAATTCACATCCAACAGTAATTTAGAGTCAAAAGATTAAATGTTTACATTTCATCAATATAGACCATTTTGGGATTGTTCGACAGGTCCGGAGTCATCGTTTTTCATCCGAAAATTGATTTTTTGGACTGTACCAAAAATGATTCAAAATGTCAATTGGATCATGCCTCATGTTGAATAACCACTTTTTAAACCCTCACAGTGACCAAAATTGCCATTTTTACAGAGTTTTGCTTACTCAAAAGCTTCAATTTTGACCCGTTTCAGGCACAGAAATGACTTTAAACACACTTATTTTAGTTGACAAATTCCTAATTCACATCCAACAGTAATTTATAGTCAAAAGAATAAATGTTAAAATTTCATCATTATAGACCATTTTGGGATCGTTCGACAGGTCCGGAGTCATCGTTTTTCATCCGAAAATTGATTTTTTGGACTGTACCAAAAATGATTCAAAATGTCAATTGGATCATGCCTCATGTTGAATAACCACTTTTTAAACCCTCACAGTGACCAAAATTGCCATTTTTACAGAGTTTTGCTTACTCAAAAGCTTCAATTTTGACCCGTTTCAGGCACAGAAATGACTTTAAACACACTTATTTTAGTTGACAAAGTCCTAATTCACATCCAACAGTAATTTAGAGTCAAAAGAATAAATGTTAAAATTTCATCATTATAGACCATTTTGGGATCGTTCGACAGGTCCGGAGTCATCGTTTTTCATCCGAAAATTGATTTTTTGGACTGTACCAAAAATGATTCAAAATGTCAATTGGATCATGCCTCATGTTGAATAACCACTTTTTAAACCCTCACAGTGACCAAAATTGCCATTTTTACAGAGTTTTGCTTACTCAAAAGCTTCCATTTTGACCCGTTTCAGGCACAGAAATGACTTTAAACACACTTATTTCAGTTGACAAAGTCCTAATTCACATCCAACAGTAATTTAGAGTCAAAAGATTAAATGTTAAAATTTCATCATTATAGACCATTTTGGGATCGTTCGACAGGTCCGGAGTCATCGTTTTTCATCCGAAAATTGATTTTTTGGACTGTACCAAAAATGATTCAAAATGTCAATTGGATCATGCCTCATGTTGAATAACCACTTTTTAAACCCTCACAGTGACCAAAATTGCCATTTTTACAGAGTTTTGCTTACTCAAAAGCTTCCATTTTGACCCGTTTCAGGCACAGAAATGACTTTAAACACACTTATTCTAGTTGACAAAGTCATAATTCACACCCAACAGTCATTTAGAGTCAAAAGATTAAATGTTAAAATTTGATCATTATAGACCATTTTGGGATCGTTCGACAGGTCCGGAGTCATCGTTTTTCATCCGAAAATTGATTTTTGGGACTGTACCAAAAATGATTCAAAATGTCAATTGGATCATGCCTCATGTTGAATAACCACTTTTTAAACCCTCACAGTGACCAAAATTGCCATTTTTACAGAGTTTTGCTTACTCAAAAGCTTCCATTTTGACCCGTTTCAGGCACAGAAATGACTTTAAACACACTTATTCTAGTTGACAAAGTCATAATTCACATCCAACAGTAATTGAGAGTCAAAAGATTAAATGTTGAAATTTCATCATTATAGACCATTTTGGGATCGTTCGACAGGTCCGGAGTCATCTTTTTTCATCCGAAAATTGATTTTTTGGACTGTACCAAAAATGATTCAAAATGTCAATTGGATCATGCCTCATGTTGAATAACCACTTTTTAAACCCTCACAGTGACCAAAATTGCCATTTTTACAGAGTTTTGCTTACTCAAAAGCTTCCATTTTGACCCGTTTCAGGCACAGAAATGACTTTAAACACACTTATTCTAGTTGACAAAGTCATAATTCACATCCAACAGTAATTTAGAGTCAAAAGATTAAATGTTAAAATTTCATCATTATAGACCATTTTGGGATCGTTCGACAGGTCCGGAGTCATCGTTTTTCATCCGAAAATTGATTTTTTGGACTGTACCAAAAATGATTCAAAATGTCAATTGGATCATGCCTCATGTTGAATAACCCCTTTTTAAACCCTCACAGTGACCAAAATTGCCATTTTTACAGAGTTTTGCTTAATCAAAAGCTTTCATTTTGACCCGTTTCAGGCACAGAAATGACTTTAAACACACTTATTCTAGTTGACAAAGTCATAATTCACATCCAACAGTCATTTAGAGTCAAAAGATTAAATGTTATAATTTCATCATTATAGACCATTTTGGGATCGTTCGACAGGTCCGGAGTCATCGTTTTTCATCCGAAAAGTGATTTTTGGGACTGTACCGAAAATGATTCAAAACGTCAATTTGATCATGCCTCATGTTGAATAACCACTTTTTAAACCCTCACAGTGACCAAAATTGCCATTTTTACAGAGTTTTGCTTACTCAAAAGCTTCCATTTTGACCAGTTTCAGGCACAGAAATGACTTTAAACACACTTATTCTAGTTGACAAAATCATAATTCACATCCAACAGTAATTTAGAGTCAAAAGATTAAATGTTTAAATTTCATCATTATAGACCATTTTGGGATCGTTCGACAGGTCCGGAGTCATAGTTTTTCATCCGAAAATTGATTTTTCGGACTGTACCAAAAATGATTCAAAATGTCAATTGGATCATGCCTCATGTTGAAAAACCACTTTTTAAACCCTCACAGTGACCAAAATTGCCATTTTTACAGAGTTTTGCTTACTCAAAAGCTTCCATTTTGACCCGTTTCAGGCACAGAAATGACTTTAAACACACTTATTCTAGTTGACAAAGTCATAATTCACATCCAACAGTAATTTAGAGTCAAAAGATTAAATGTTAAAATTTCATCATTATAGACCATTTTGGGATCGTTCAACAGGTCCGGAGTCATCGTTTTTCATCCGAAAATTGATTTTTTTGGACTGTACCAAAAATGATTCAAAATGTCAATTGGATCATGCCTCATGTTGAATAACCACTTTTTAAACCCTCACAGTGACCAAAATTGCCATTTTTACAGAGTTTTGCTTACTCAAAAGCTTCCATTTTGACCCGTTTCAGGCACAGAAATGACTTTAAACACACTTATTCTAGTTGACAAAGTCATAATTCACATCCAACAGTAATTGAGAGTCAAAAGATTAAATGTTGAAATTTCATCATTATAGACCATTTTGGGATCGTTCGACAGGTCCGGAGTCATCGTTTTTCATCCGAAAATTGATTTTTTGGACTGTACCAAAAATGATTCAAAATGTCAATTGGATCATGCCTCATGTTGAATAACCACTTTTTAAACCCTCACAGTGACCAAAATTGCCATTTTTACAGAGTTTTGCTTACTCAAAAGCTTCAAATTTGACCTGTTTCAGGCACAGAAATGACTTTAAACACACGTATTTTAGTTGACAAAGTCATAATTCACATCCAACAGTCATTTAGAGTCAAAAGATTAAATGTTAAAATTTCATCATTATAGACCATTTTGGGATCGTTCGACAGGTCCGGAGTCATCGTTTTTCATCCGAAAATTGATTTTTTGGACTATACCAAAAATGATTCAAAATGTCAATTGGATCATGCCTCATGTTGAATAACCACTTTTTAAACCCTCACAGTGACCAAAATTGCCATTTTTACAGAGTTTTGCTTACTCAAAAGCTTCCATTTTGACCCGTTTCAGGCACAGAAATGACTTTAAACACACTTATTCTAGTTGACAAAGTCATAATTCACATCCAACAGTCATTTAGAATCAAAAGATTAAATGTTGAAATTTCATCATTATAGACCATTTTGGGATCATTCGACAGGTCCGGAGTCATCGTTTTTCATCCGAAAATTGATTTTTTTGGACTGTACCAAAAATGATTCAAAATGTCAATTGGATCATGCCTCATGTTGAATAACCACTTTTTCAACCCTCACAGTGACCAAAATTGCCATTTTTACAGAGTTTTGCTTACTCAAAAGCTTCAATTTTGACCCGTTTCAGGCACAGAAATGACTCTAAACACACTTATTTTAGTTGACAAAGTCATAATTCACATCCAACAGTCATTTAGAGTCAAAAGATTAAATGTTGAGATTTCATCATTATAGACCATTTTGGGATCGTTCGACAGGTCCGGAGTCATCGTTTTTCATCCGAAAATTGATTTTTTGGACTGTACTAAAAATGATTCAAAATGTCAATTGGATCATGCCTCATGTTGAATAACCACTTTTTAAACCCTCACAGTGACCAAAATTGCAATTTTTACAGAGTTTTGCTTACTCAAAAGCTTCAATATTGACCCGTTTCAGGCACAGAAATGACTTTAAACACACTTATTTTAGTTGACAAAGTCCTAATTCACATCCAACAGTAATTTAGAGTCAAAAGATTAAATGTTAAAATTTCATCATTATAGACCATTTTGGGATCGTTCGACAGGTCCGGAGTCATCTTTTTTCATCCGAAAATTGATTTTTTGGACTGTACCAAAAATGATTCAAAATGTCAATTGGATCATGCCTCATGTTGAATAACCACTTTTTAAACCCTCACAGTGACCAAAATTGCCATTTTTACAGAGTTTTGCTTACTCAAAAGCTTCCATTTTGACCCGTTTCAGGCACAGAAATGACTTTAAACACACTTATTCTAGTTGACAAAGTCATAATTCACATCCAACAGTAATTTAGAGTCAAAAGATTAAATGTTAAAATTTCATCATTATAGACCATTTTGGGATCGTTCGACAGGTCCGGAGTCATCGTTTTTCATCCGAAAATTGATTTTTTGGACTGTACCAAAAATGATTCAAAATGTCAATTGGATCATGCCTCATGTTGAATAACCCCTTTTTAAACCCTCACAGTGACCAAAATTGCCATTTTTACAGAGTTTTGCTTACTCAAAAGCTTCCATTTTGACCCGTTTCAGGCACAGAAATGACTTTAAACACACTTATTCTAGTTGACAAAGTCATAATTCACATCCAACAGTCATTTAGAGTCAAAAGATTAAATGTTAAAATTTCATCATTATAGACCATTTTGGGATCGTTCGACAGGTCCGGAGTCATCGTTTTTCATCCGAAAAGTGATTTTTGGGACTGTACCGAAAATGATTCAAAATGTCAATTGGATCATGCCTCATGTTGAATAACCACTTTTTAAACCCTCACAGTGACCAAAATTGCCATTTTTACAGAGTTTGCTTACTCAAAAGCTTCCATTTTGACCAGTTTCAGGCACAGAAATGACTTTAAACACACTTATTCTAGTTGACAAAATCATAATTCACATCCAACAGTAATTTAGAGTCAAAAGATTAAATGTTTAAATTTCATCATTATAGACCATTTTGGGATCGTTCGACAGGTCCGGAGTCATCGTTTTTCATCCGAAAATTGATTTTTCGGACTGTACCAAAAATGATTCAAAATGTCAATTGGATCATGCCTCATGTTGAATAACCACTTTTTAAACCCTCACAGTGACCACAATTGCCATTTTTACAGAGTTTTGCTTACTCAAAAGCTTCAATTTTGACCCGTTTCAGGCACAGAAATGACTTTAAACACACTTATTTTAGTTGACAAAGTCCTAATTCACTTCCAACAGTTATTTAGAGTCAAAAGATTAAATGTTGAAATTTCATCATTATAGACCATTTTGGGATGGTTCGACAGGTCCGGAGTCATCGTTTTTCATCCGAAAATTGATTTTTTGGACTGTACCAAAAATGATTCAAAATGTCAATTGGATCATGCCTCATGTTGAATAACCACTTTTTAAACCCTCACAGTGACCAAAATTGCCATTTTTAAAGAGTTTTGCTTACTCAAAAGCTTCAATTTTGACCCGTTTCAGGCACAGAAATGACTTTAAACACACTTATTTTAGTTGACAAAGTCCTAATTCACATCCAACAGTAATTTAGAGTCAAAAGATTAAATGTTAAAATGTCATCATTATAGACCATTTTGGGATCGTTCGACAGGTCCGGAGTCATTGTTTTTCATCCGAAAATTGATTTTTTGGACTGTACCAAAAATGATTCAAAATGTCAATTGGATCATGCCTCATGTTGAATAACCACTTTTTAAACCCTCACAGTGACCAAAATTGCAATTTTTACAGAGTTTTGCTTACTCAAAAGCTTCAATTTTGACCCGTTTCAGGCACAGAAATGACTTTAAACACACTTACTTTAGTTGACAAAGTCATAATTCACATCCAACAGTCATTTAGAGTCAAAAGATTAAATGTTGAAATTTCATCATTATAGACCATTTTGGGATCGTTCGACAGGTCCGGAGTCATCGTTTTTCATCCGAAAATTGATTTTTTGGACTGTACCAAAAATGATTCAAAATGTCAATTGGATCATGCCTCATGGTGAATAACCACTTTTTAAACCCTCACAGTGACCAAAATTGCCATTTTTACAGAGTTTTGCTTACTCAAAAGCTTCAATTTTGACCAATTTCAGGCACAGAAATGACTTTAAACACACTTATTTTAGTTGACAAAGTCCTAATTCACATCCAACAGTAATTTAGAGTCAAAAGATTAAATGTTAAAATTTCATCATTATAGACCATTTTGGGATCGTTCGACAGGTCCGGAGTCATCGATTTTCATCCGAAAATTGATTTTTTGGACTGTACCAAAAATGATTCAAAATGTCAATTGGATCATGCCTCATGTTGAATAACCACTTTTTAAACCCTCACAGTGACCAAAATTGCCATTTTTACAGAGTTTTGCTTACTCAAAAGCTTCCATTTTGACCCGTTTCAGGCACAGAAATGACTTTAAACACACTTATTCTAGTTGACAAAGTCATAATTCACACCCAACAGTCATTTAGAGTCAAAAGATTAAATGTTAAAATTTGATCATTATAGACCATTTTGGGATCGTTCGACAGGTCCGGAGTCATCGTTTTTCATCCGAAAATTGATTTTTGGGACTGTACCAAAAATGATTCAAAATGTCAATTGGATCATGCCTCATGTTGAATAACCACTTTTTAAACCCTCACAGTGACCAAAATTGCCATTTTTACAGAGTTTTGCTTACTCAAAAGCTTCCATTTTGACCCGTTTCAGGCACAGAAATGACTTTAAACACACTTATTCTAGTTGACAAAATCATAATTCACATCCAACAGTAATTTAGAGTCAAAAGATTAAATGTTTACATTTCATCAATATAGACCATTTTGGGATTGTTCGACAGGTCCGGAGTCATCGTTTTTCATCCGAAAATTGATTTTTTGGACTGTACCAAAAATGATTCAAAATGTCAATTGGATCATGCCTCATGTTGAATAACCACTTTTTAAACCCTCACAGTGACCAAAATTGCCATTTTTACAGAGTTTTGCTTACTCAAAAGCTTCAATTTTGACCCGTTTCAGGCACAGAAATGACTTTAAACACACTTATTTTAGTTGACAAATTCCTAATTCACATCCAACAGTAATTTATAGTCAAAAGAATAAATGTTAAAATTTCATCATTATAGACCATTTTGGGATCGTTCGACAGGTCCGGAGTCATCGTTTTTCATCCGAAAATTGATTTTTTGGACTGTACCAAAAATGATTCAAAATGTCAATTGGATCATGCCTCATGTTGAATAACCACTTTTTAAACCCTCACAGTGACCAAAATTGCCATTTTTACAGAGTTTTGCTTACTCAAAAGCTTCAATTTTGACCCGTTTCAGGCACAGAAATGACTTTAAACACACTTATTTTAGTTGACAAAGTCCTAATTCACATCCAACAGTAATTTAGAGTCAAAAGAATAAATGTTAAAATTTCATCATTATAGACCATTTTGGGATCGTTCGACAGGTCCGGAGTCATCGTTTTTCATCCGAAAATTGATTTTTTGGACTGTACCAAAAATGATTCAAAATGTCAATTGGATCATGCCTCATGTTGAATAACCACTTTTTAAACCCTCACAGTGACCAAAATTGCCATTTTTACAGAGTTTTGCTTACTCAAAAGCTTCCATTTTGACCCGTTTCAGGCACAGAAATGACTTTAAACACACTTATTTCAGTTGACAAAGTCCTAATTCACATCCAACAGTAATTTAGAGTCAAAAGATTAAATGTTAAAATTTCATCATTATAGACCATTTTGGGATCGTTCGACAGGTCCGGAGTCATCGTTTTTCATCCGAAAATTGATTTTTTGGACTGTACCAAAAATGATTCAAAATGTCAATTGGATCATGCCTCATGTTGAATAACCACTTTTTAAACCCTCACAGTGACCAAAATTGCCATTTTTACAGAGTTTTGCTTACTCAAAAGCTTCCATTTTGACCCGTTTCAGGCACAGAAATGACTTTAAACACACTTATTCTAGTTGACAAAGTCATAATTCACACCCAACAGTCATTTAGAGTCAAAAGATTAAATGTTAAAATTTGATCATTATAGACCATTTTGGGATCGTTCGACAGGTCCGGAGTCATCGTTTTTCATCCGAAAATTGATTTTTGGGACTGTACCAAAAATGATTCAAAATGTCAATTGGATCATGCCTCATGTTGAATAACCACTTTTTAAACCCTCACAGTGACCAAAATTGCCATTTTTACAGAGTTTTGCTTACTCAAAAGCTTCCATTTTGACCCGTTTCAGGCACAGAAATGACTTTAAACACACTTATTCTAGTTGACAAAATCATAATTCACATCCAACAGTAATTTAGAGTCAAAAGATTAAATGTTTACATTTCATCAATATAGACCATTTTGGGATTGTTCGACAGGTCCGGAGTCATCGTTTTTCATCCGAAAATTGATTTTTTGGACTGTACCAAAAATGATTCAAAATGTCAATTGGATCATGCCTCATGGTGAATAACCACTTTTTAAACCCTCACAGTGACCAAAATTGCCATTTTTACAGAGTTTTGCTTACTCAAAAGCTTCAATTTTGACCAATTTCAGGCACAGAAATGACTTTAAACACACTTATTTTAGTTGACAAAGTCCTAATTCACATCCAACAGTAATTTAGAGTCAAAAGATTAAATGTTAAAATTTCATCATTATAGACCATTTTGGGATCGTTCGACAGGTCCGGAGTCATCGATTTTCATCCGAAAATTGATTTTTTGGACTGTACCAAAAATGATTCAAAATGTCAATTGGATCATGCCTCATGTTGAATAACCACTTTTTAAACCCTCACAGTCACCAAAATTGCCATTTTTACAGAGTTTTGCTTACTCAAAAGCTTCCATTTTGACCCGTTTCAGGCACAGAAATGACTTTAAACACACTTATTCTAGTTGACAAAGTCATAATTCACACCCAACAGTCATTTAGAGTCAAAAGATTAAATGTTAAAATTTGATCATTATAGACCATTTTGGGATCGTTCGACAGGTCCGGAGTCATCGTTTTTCATCCGAAAATTGATTTTTGGGACTGTACCAAAAATGATTCAAAATGTCAATTGGATCATGCCTCATGTTGAATAACCACTTTTTAAACCCTCACAGTGACCAAAATTGCCATTTTTACAGAGTTTTGCTTACTCAAAAGCTTCCATTTTGACCCGTTTCAGGCACAGAAATGACTTTAAACACACTTATTCTAGTTGACAAAATCATAATTCACATCCAACAGTAATTTAGAGTCAAAAGATTAAATGTTTACATTTCATCAATATAGACCATTTTGGGATTGTTCGACAGGTCCGGAGTCATCGTTTTTCATCCGAAAATTGATTTTTTGGACTGTACCAAAAATGATTCAAAATGTCAATTGGATCATGCCTCATGTTGAATAACCACTTTTTAAACCCTCACAGTGACCAAAATTGCCATTTTTACAGAGTTTTGCTTACTCAAAAGCTTCAATTTTGACCCGTTTCAGGCACAGAAATGACTTTAAACACACTTATTTTAGTTGACAAATTCCTAATTCACATCCAACAGTAATTTATAGTCAAAAGAATAAATGTTAAAATTTCATCATTATAGACCATTTTGGGATCGTTCGACAGGTCCGGAGTCATCGTTTTTCATCCGAAAATTGATTTTTTGGACTGTACCAAAAATGATTCAAAATGTCAATTGGATCATGCCTCATGTTGAATAACCACTTTTTAAACCCTCACAGTGACCAAAATTGCCATTTTTACAGAGTTTTGCTTACTCAAAAGCTTCAATTTTGACCCGTTTCAGGCACAGAAATGACTTTAAACACACTTATTTTAGTTGACAAAGTCCTAATTCACATCCAACAGTAATTTAGAGTCAAAAGAATAAATGTTAAAATTTCATCATTATAGACCATTTTGGGATCGTTCGACAGGTCCGGAGTCATCGTTTTTCATCCGAAAATTGATTTTTTGGACTGTACCAAAAATGATTCAAAATGTCAATTGGATCATGCCTCATGTTGAATAACCACTTTTTAAACCCTCACAGTGACCAAAATTGCCATTTTTACAGAGTTTTGCTTACTCAAAAGCTTCCATTTTGACCCGTTTCAGGCACAGAAATGACTTTAAACACACTTATTTCAGTTGACAAAGTCCTAATTCACATCCAACAGTAATTTAGAGTCAAAAGATTAAATGTTAAAATTTCATCATTATAGACCATTTTGGGATCGTTCGACAGGTCCGGAGTCATCGTTTTTCATCCGAAAATTGATTTTTTGGACTGTACCAAAAATGATTCAAAATGTCAATTGGATCATGCCTCATGTTGAATAACCACTTTTTAAACCCTCACAGTGACCAAAATTGCCATTTTTACAGAGTTTTGCTTACTCAAAAGCTTCCATTTTGACCCGTTTCAGGCACAGAAATGACTTTAAACACACTTATTCTAGTTGACAAAGTCATAATTCACACCCAACAGTCATTTAGAGTCAAAAGATTAAATGTTAAAATTTGATCATTATAGACCATTTTGGGATCGTTCGACAGGTCCGGAGTCATCGTTTTTCATCCGAAAATTGATTTTTGGGACTGTACCAAAAATGATTCAAAATGTCAATTGGATCATGCCTCATGTTGAATAACCACTTTTTAAACCCTCACAGTGACCAAAATTGCCATTTTTACAGAGTTTTGCTTACTCAAAAGCTTCCATTTTGACCCGTTTCAGGCACAGAAATGACTTTAAACACACTTATTCTAGTTGACAAAGTCATAATTCACATCCAACAGTAATTGAGAGTCAAAAGATTAAATGTTGAAATTTCATCATTATAGACCATTTTGGGATCGTTCGACAGGTCCGGAGTCATCTTTTTTCATCCGAAAATTGATTTTTTGGACTGTACCAAAAATGATTCAAAATGTCAATTGGATCATGCCTCATGTTGAATAACCACTTTTTAAACCCTCACAGTGACCAAAATTGCCATTTTTACAGAGTTTTGCTTACTCAAAAGCTTCCATTTTGACCCGTTTCAGGCACAGAAATGACTTTAAACACACTTATTCTAGTTGACAAAGTCATAATTCACATCCAACAGTAATTTAGAGTCAAAAGATTAAATGTTAAAATTTCATCATTATAGACCATTTTGGGATCGTTCGACAGGTCCGGAGTCATCGTTTTTCATCCGAAAATTGATTTTTTGGACTGTACCAAAAATGATTCAAAATGTCAATTGGATCATGCCTCATGTTGAATAACCCCTTTTTAAACCCTCACAGTGACCAAAATTGCCATTTTTACAGAGTTTTGCTTAATCAAAAGCTTTAATTTTGACCCGTTTCAGGCACAGAAATGACTTTAAACACACTTATTCTAGTTGACAAAGTCATAATTCACATCCAACAGTCATTTAGAGTCAAAAGATTAAATGTTATAATTTCATCATTATAGACCATTTTGGGATCGTTCGACAGGTCCGGAGTCATCGTTTTTCATCCGAAAAGTGATTTTTGGGACTGTACCGAAAATGATTCAAAACGTCAATTTGATCATGCCTCATGTTGAATAACCACTTTTTAAACCCTCACAGTGACCAAAATTGCCATTTTTACAGAGTTTTGCTTACTCAAAAGCTTCCATTTTGACCAGTTTCAGGCACAGAAATGACTTTAAACACACTTATTCTAGTTGACAAAATCATAATTCACATCCAACAGTAATTTAGAGTCAAAAGATTAAATGTTTAAATTTCATCATTATAGACCATTTTGGGATCGTTCGACAGGTCCGGAGTCATAGTTTTTCATCCGAAAATTGATTTTTCGGACTGTACCAAAAATGATTCAAAATGTCAATTGGATCATGCCTCATGTTGAAAAACCACTTTTTAAACCCTCACAGTGACCAAAATTGCCATTTTTACAGAGTTTTGCTTACTCAAAAGCTTCCATTTTGACCCGTTTCAGGCACAGAAATGACTTTAAACACACTTATTCTAGTTGACAAAGTCATAATTCACATCCAACAGTAATTTAGAGTCAAAAGATTAAATGTTAAAATTTCATCATTATAGACCATTTTGGGATCGTTCAACAGGTCCGGAGTCATCGTTTTTCATCCGAAAATTGATTTTTTTGGACTGTACCAAAAATGATTCAAAATGTCAATTGGATCATGCCTCATGTTGAATAACCACTTTTTAAACCCTCACAGTGACCAAAATTGCCATTTTTACAGAGTTTTGCTTACTCAAAAGCTTCCATTTTGACCCGTTTCAGGCACAGAAATGACTTTAAACACACTTATTCTAGTTGACAAAGTCATAATTCACATCCAACAGTAATTGAGAGTCAAAAGATTAAATGTTGAAATTTCATCATTATAGACCATTTTGGGATCGTTCGACAGGTCCGGAGTCATCGTTTTTCATCCGAAAATTGATTTTTTGGACTGTACCAAAAATGATTCAAAATGTCAATTGGATCATGCCTCATGTTGAATAACCACTTTTTAAACCCTCACAGTGACCAAAATTGCCATTTTTACAGAGTTTTGCTTACTCAAAAGCTTCAAATTTGACCTGTTTCAGGCACAGAAATGACTTTAAACACACGTATTTTAGTTGACAAAGTCATAATTCACATCCAACAGTCATTTAGAGTCAAAAGATTAAATGTTAAAATTTCATCATTATAGACCATTTTGGGATCGTTCGACAGGTCCGGAGTCATCGTTTTTCATCCGAAAATTGATTTTTTGGACTATACCAAAAATGATTCAAAATGTCAATTGGATCATGCCTCATGTTGAATAACCACTTTTTAAACCCTCACAGTGACCAAAATTGCCATTTTTACAGAGTTTTGCTTACTCAAAAGCTTCCATTTTGACCCGTTTCAGGCACAGAAATGACTTTAAACACACTTATTCTAGTTGACAAAGTCATAATTCACATCCAACAGTCATTTAGAATCAAAAGATTAAATGTTGAAATTTCATCATTATAGACCATTTTGGGATCATTCGACAGGTCCGGAGTCATCGTTTTTCATCCGAAAATTGATTTTTTTGGACTGTACCAAAAATGATTCAAAATGTCAATTGGATCATGCCTCATGTTGAATAACCACTTTTTCAACCCTCACAGTGACCAAAATTGCCATTTTTACAGAGTTTTGCTTACTCAAAAGCTTCAATTTTGACCCGTTTCAGGCACAGAAATGACTCTAAACACACTTATTTTAGTTGACAAAGTCATAATTCACATCCAACAGTCATTTAGAGTCAAAAGATTAAATGTTGAGATTTCATCATTATAGACCATTTTGGGATCGTTCGACAGGTCCGGAGTCATCGTTTTTCATCCGAAAATTGATTTTTTGGACTGTACTAAAAATGATTCAAAATGTCAATTGGATCATGCCTCATGTTGAATAACCACTTTTTAAACCCTCACAGTGACCAAAATTGCAATTTTTACAGAGTTTTGCTTACTCAAAAGCTTCAATATTGACCCGTTTCAGGCACAGAAATGACTTTAAACACACTTATTTTAGTTGACAAAGTCCTAATTCACATCCAACAGTAATTTAGAGTCAAAAGATTAAATGTTAAAATTTCATCATTATAGACCATTTTGGGATCGTTCGACAGGTCCGGAGTCATCTTTTTTCATCCGAAAATTGATTTTTTGGACTGTACCAAAAATGATTCAAAATGTCAATTGGATCATGCCTCATGTTGAATAACCACTTTTTAAACCCTCACAGTGACCAAAATTGCCATTTTTACAGAGTTTTGCTTACTCAAAAGCTTCCATTTTGACCCGTTTCAGGCACAGAAATGACTTTAAACACACTTATTCTAGTTGACAAAGTCATAATTCACATCCAACAGTAATTTAGAGTCAAAAGATTAAATGTTAAAATTTCATCATTATAGACCATTTTGGGATCGTTCGACAGGTCCGGAGTCATCGTTTTTCATCCGAAAATTGATTTTTTGGACTGTACCAAAAATGATTCAAAATGTCAATTGGATCATGCCTCATGTTGAATAACCCCTTTTTAAACCCTCACAGTGACCAAAATTGCCATTTTTACAGAGTTTTGCTTACTCAAAAGCTTCCATTTTGACCCGTTTCAGGCACAGAAATGACTTTAAACACACTTATTCTAGTTGACAAAGTCATAATTCACATCCAACAGTCATTTAGAGTCAAAAGATTAAATGTTAAAATTTCATCATTATAGACCATTTTGGGATCGTTCGACAGGTCCGGAGTCATCGTTTTTCATCCGAAAAGTGATTTTTGGGACTGTACCGAAAATGATTCAAAATGTCAATTGGATCATGCCTCATGTTGAATAACCACTTTTTAAACCCTCACAGTGACCAAAATTGCCATTTTTACAGAGTTTGCTTACTCAAAAGCTTCCATTTTGACCAGTTTCAGGCACAGAAATGACTTTAAACACACTTATTCTAGTTGACAAAATCATAATTCACATCCAACAGTAATTTAGAGTCAAAAGATTAAATGTTTAAATTTCATCATTATAGACCATTTTGGGATCGTTCGACAGGTCCGGAGTCATCGTTTTTCATCCGAAAATTGATTTTTCGGACTGTACCAAAAATGATTCAAAATGTCAATTGGATCATGCCTCATGTTGAATAACCACTTTTTAAACCCTCACAGTGACCACAATTGCCATTTTTACAGAGTTTTGCTTACTCAAAAGCTTCAATTTTGACCCGTTTCAGGCACAGAAATGACTTTAAACACACTTATTTTAGTTGACAAAGTCCTAATTCACTTCCAACAGTTATTTAGAGTCAAAAGATTAAATGTTGAAATTTCATCATTATAGACCATTTTGGGATGGTTCGACAGGTCCGGAGTCATCGTTTTTCATCCGAAAATTGATTTTTTGGACTGTACCAAAAATGATTCAAAATGTCAATTGGATCATGCCTCATGTTGAATAACCACTTTTTAAACCCTCACAGTGACCAAAATTGCCATTTTTAAAGAGTTTTGCTTACTCAAAAGCTTCAATTTTGACCCGTTTCAGGCACAGAAATGACTTTAAACACACTTATTTTAGTTGACAAAGTCCTAATTCACATCCAACAGTAATTTAGAGTCAAAAGATTAAATGTTAAAATGTCATCATTATAGACCATTTTGGGATCGTTCGACAGGTCCGGAGTCATTGTTTTTCATCCGAAAATTGATTTTTTGGACTGTACCAAAAATGATTCAAAATGTCAATTGGATCATGCCTCATGTTGAATAACCACTTTTTAAACCCTCACAGTGACCAAAATTGCAATTTTTACAGAGTTTTGCTTACTCAAAAGCTTCAATTTTGACCCGTTTCAGGCACAGAAATGACTTTAAACACACTTACTTTAGTTGACAAAGTCATAATTCACATCCAACAGTCATTTAGAGTCAAAAGATTAAATGTTGAAATTTCATCATTATAGACCATTTTGGGATCGTTCGACAGGTCCGGAGTCATCGTTTTTCATCCGAAAATTGATTTTTTGGACTGTACCAAAAATGATTCAAAATGTCAATTGGATCATGCCTCATGGTGAATAACCACTTTTTAAACCCTCACAGTGACCAAAATTGCCATTTTTACAGAGTTTTGCTTACTCAAAAGCTTCAATTTTGACCAATTTCAGGCACAGAAATGACTTTAAACACACTTATTTTAGTTGACAAAGTCCTAATTCACATCCAACAGTAATTTAGAGTCAAAAGATTAAATGTTAAAATTTCATCATTATAGACCATTTTGGGATCGTTCGACAGGTCCGGAGTCATCGATTTTCATCCGAAAATTGATTTTTTGGACTGTACCAAAAATGATTCAAAATGTCAATTGGATCATGCCTCATGTTGAATAACCACTTTTTAAACCCTCACAGTGACCAAAATTGCCATTTTTACAGAGTTTTGCTTACTCAAAAGCTTCCATTTTGACCCGTTTCAGGCACAGAAATGACTTTAAACACACTTATTCTAGTTGACAAAGTCATAATTCACACCCAACAGTCATTTAGAGTCAAAAGATTAAATGTTAAAATTTGATCATTATAGACCATTTTGGGATCGTTCGACAGGTCCGGAGTCATCGTTTTTCATCCGAAAATTGATTTTTGGGACTGTACCAAAAATGATTCAAAATGTCAATTGGATCATGCCTCATGTTGAATAACCACTTTTTAAACCCTCACAGTGACCAAAATTGCCATTTTTACAGAGTTTTGCTTACTCAAAAGCTTCCATTTTGACCCGTTTCAGGCACAGAAATGACTTTAAACACACTTATTCTAGTTGACAAAATCATAATTCACATCCAACAGTAATTTAGAGTCAAAAGATTAAATGTTTACATTTCATCAATATAGACCATTTTGGGATTGTTCGACAGGTCCGGAGTCATCGTTTTTCATCCGAAAATTGATTTTTTGGACTGTACCAAAAATGATTCAAAATGTCAATTGGATCATGCCTCATGTTGAATAACCACTTTTTAAACCCTCACAGTGACCAAAATTGCCATTTTTACAGAGTTTTGCTTACTCAAAAGCTTCAATTTTGACCCGTTTCAGGCACAGAAATGACTTTAAACACACTTATTTTAGTTGACAAATTCCTAATTCACATCCAACAGTAATTTATAGTCAAAAGAATAAATGTTAAAATTTCATCATTATAGACCATTTTGGGATCGTTCGACAGGTCCGGAGTCATCGTTTTTCATCCGAAAATTGATTTTTTGGACTGTACCAAAAATGATTCAAAATGTCAATTGGATCATGCCTCATGTTGAATAACCACTTTTTAAACCCTCACAGTGACCAAAATTGCCATTTTTACAGAGTTTTGCTTACTCAAAAGCTTCAATTTTGACCCGTTTCAGGCACAGAAATGACTTTAAACACACTTATTTTAGTTGACAAAGTCCTAATTCACATCCAACAGTAATTTAGAGTCAAAAGAATAAATGTTAAAATTTCATCATTATAGACCATTTTGGGATCGTTCGACAGGTCCGGAGTCATCGTTTTTCATCCGAAAATTGATTTTTTGGACTGTACCAAAAATGATTCAAAATGTCAATTGGATCATGCCTCATGTTGAATAACCACTTTTTAAACCCTCACAGTGACCAAAATTGCCATTTTTACAGAGTTTTGCTTACTCAAAAGCTTCCATTTTGACCCGTTTCAGGCACAGAAATGACTTTAAACACACTTATTTCAGTTGACAAAGTCCTAATTCACATCCAACAGTAATTTAGAGTCAAAAGATTAAATGTTAAAATTTCATCATTATAGACCATTTTGGGATCGTTCGACAGGTCCGGAGTCATCGTTTTTCATCCGAAAATTGATTTTTTGGACTGTACCAAAAATGATTCAAAATGTCAATTGGATCATGCCTCATGTTGAATAACCACTTTTTAAACCCTCACAGTGACCAAAATTGCCATTTTTACAGAGTTTTGCTTACTCAAAAGCTTCCATTTTGACCCGTTTCAGGCACAGAAATGACTTTAAACACACTTATTCTAGTTGACAAAGTCATAATTCACACCCAACAGTCATTTAGAGTCAAAAGATTAAATGTTAAAATTTGATCATTATAGACCATTTTGGGATCGTTCGACAGGTCCGGAGTCATCGTTTTTCATCCGAAAATTGATTTTTGGGACTGTACCAAAAATGATTCAAAATGTCAATTGGATCATGCCTCATGTTGAATAACCACTTTTTAAACCCTCACAGTGACCAAAATTGCCATTTTTACAGAGTTTTGCTTACTCAAAAGCTTCCATTTTGACCCGTTTCAGGCACAGAAATGACTTTAAACACACTTATTCTAGTTGACAAAGTCATAATTCACATCCAACAGTAATTGAGAGTCAAAAGATTAAATGTTGAAATTTCATCATTATAGACCATTTTGGGATCGTTCGACAGGTCCGGAGTCATCTTTTTTCATCCGAAAATTGATTTTTTGGACTGTACCAAAAATGATTCAAAATGTCAATTGGATCATGCCTCATGTTGAATAACCACTTTTTAAACCCTCACAGTGACCAAAATTGCCATTTTTACAGAGTTTTGCTTACTCAAAAGCTTCCATTTTGACCCGTTTCAGGCACAGAAATGACTTTAAACACACTTATTCTAGTTGACAAAGTCATAATTCACATCCAACAGTAATTTAGAGTCAAAAGATTAAATGTTAAAATTTCATCATTATAGACCATTTTGGGATCGTTCGACAGGTCCGGAGTCATCGTTTTTCATCCGAAAATTGATTTTTTGGACTGTACCAAAAATGATTCAAAATGTCAATTGGATCATGCCTCATGTTGAATAACCCCTTTTTAAACCCTCACAGTGACCAAAATTGCCATTTTTACAGAGTTTTGCTTAATCAAAAGCTTTCATTTTGACCCGTTTCAGGCACAGAAATGACTTTAAACACACTTATTCTAGTTGACAAAGTCATAATTCACATCCAACAGTCATTTAGAGTCAAAAGATTAAATGTTATAATTTCATCATTATAGACCATTTTGGGATCGTTCGACAGGTCCGGAGTCATCGTTTTTCATCCGAAAAGTGATTTTTGGGACTGTACCGAAAATGATTCAAAACGTCAATTTGATCATGCCTCATGTTGAATAACCACTTTTTAAACCCTCACAGTGACCAAAATTGCCATTTTTACAGAGTTTTGCTTACTCAAAAGCTTCCATTTTGACCAGTTTCAGGCACAGAAATGACTTTAAACACACTTATTCTAGTTGACAAAATCATAATTCACATCCAACAGTAATTTAGAGTCAAAAGATTAAATGTTTAAATTTCATCATTATAGACCATTTTGGGATCGTTCGACAGGTCCGGAGTCATAGTTTTTCATCCGAAAATTGATTTTTCGGACTGTACCAAAAATGATTCAAAATGTCAATTGGATCATGCCTCATGTTGAAAAACCACTTTTTAAACCCTCACAGTGACCAAAATTGCCATTTTTACAGAGTTTTGCTTACTCAAAAGCTTCCATTTTGACCCGTTTCAGGCACAGAAATGACTTTAAACACACTTATTCTAGTTGACAAAGTCATAATTCACATCCAACAGTAATTTAGAGTCAAAAGATTAAATGTTAAAATTTCATCATTATAGACCATTTTGGGATCGTTCAACAGGTCCGGAGTCATCGTTTTTCATCCGAAAATTGATTTTTTTGGACTGTACCAAAAATGATTCAAAATGTCAATTGGATCATGCCTCATGTTGAATAACCACTTTTTAAACCCTCACAGTGACCAAAATTGCCATTTTTACAGAGTTTTGCTTACTCAAAAGCTTCCATTTTGACCCGTTTCAGGCACAGAAATGACTTTAAACACACTTATTCTAGTTGACAAAGTCATAATTCACATCCAACAGTAATTGAGAGTCAAAAGATTAAATGTTGAAATTTCATCATTATAGACCATTTTGGGATCGTTCGACAGGTCCGGAGTCATCGTTTTTCATCCGAAAATTGATTTTTTGGACTGTACCAAAAATGATTCAAAATGTCAATTGGATCATGCCTCATGTTGAATAACCACTTTTTAAACCCTCACAGTGACCAAAATTGCCATTTTTACAGAGTTTTGCTTACTCAAAAGCTTCAAATTTGACCTGTTTCAGGCACAGAAATGACTTTAAACACACGTATTTTAGTTGACAAAGTCATAATTCACATCCAACAGTCATTTAGAGTCAAAAGATTAAATGTTAAAATTTCATCATTATAGACCATTTTGGGATCGTTCGACAGGTCCGGAGTCATCGTTTTTCATCCGAAAATTGATTTTTTGGACTATACCAAAAATGATTCAAAATGTCAATTGGATCATGCCTCATGTTGAATAACCACTTTTTAAACCCTCACAGTGACCAAAATTGCCATTTTTACAGAGTTTTGCTTACTCAAAAGCTTCCATTTTGACCCGTTTCAGGCACAGAAATGACTTTAAACACACTTATTCTAGTTGACAAAGTCATAATTCACATCCAACAGTCATTTAGAATCAAAAGATTAAATGTTGAAATTTCATCATTATAGACCATTTTGGGATCATTCGACAGGTCCGGAGTCATCGTTTTTCATCCGAAAATTGATTTTTTTGGACTGTACCAAAAATGATTCAAAATGTCAATTGGATCATGCCTCATGTTGAATAACCACTTTTTCAACCCTCACAGTGACCAAAATTGCCATTTTTACAGAGTTTTGCTTACTCAAAAGCTTCAATTTTGACCCGTTTCAGGCACAGAAATGACTCTAAACACACTTATTTTAGTTGACAAAGTCATAATTCACATCCAACAGTCATTTAGAGTCAAAAGATTAAATGTTGAGATTTCATCATTATAGACCATTTTGGGATCGTTCGACAGGTCCGGAGTCATCGTTTTTCATCCGAAAATTGATTTTTTGGACTGTACTAAAAATGATTCAAAATGTCAATTGGATCATGCCTCATGTTGAATAACCACTTTTTAAACCCTCACAGTGACCAAAATTGCAATTTTTACAGAGTTTTGCTTACTCAAAAGCTTCAATATTGACCCGTTTCAGGCACAGAAATGACTTTAAACACACTTATTTTAGTTGACAAAGTCCTAATTCACATCCAACAGTAATTTAGAGTCAAAAGATTAAATGTTAAAATTTCATCATTATAGACCATTTTGGGATCGTTCGACAGGTCCGGAGTCATCTTTTTTCATCCGAAAATTGATTTTTTGGACTGTACCAAAAATGATTCAAAATGTCAATTGGATCATGCCTCATGTTGAATAACCACTTTTTAAACCCTCACAGTGACCAAAATTGCCATTTTTACAGAGTTTTGCTTACTCAAAAGCTTCCATTTTGACCCGTTTCAGGCACAGAAATGACTTTAAACACACTTATTCTAGTTGACAAAGTCATAATTCACATCCAACAGTAATTTAGAGTCAAAAGATTAAATGTTAAAATTTCATCATTATAGACCATTTTGGGATCGTTCGACAGGTCCGGAGTCATCGTTTTTCATCCGAAAATTGATTTTTTGGACTGTACCAAAAATGATTCAAAATGTCAATTGGATCATGCCTCATGTTGAATAACCCCTTTTTAAACCCTCACAGTGACCAAAATTGCCATTTTTACAGAGTTTTGCTTACTCAAAAGCTTCCATTTTGACCCGTTTCAGGCACAGAAATGACTTTAAACACACTTATTCTAGTTGACAAAGTCATAATTCACATCCAACAGTCATTTAGAGTCAAAAGATTAAATGTTAAAATTTCATCATTATAGACCATTTTGGGATCGTTCGACAGGTCCGGAGTCATCGTTTTTCATCCGAAAAGTGATTTTTGGGACTGTACCGAAAATGATTCAAAATGTCAATTGGATCATGCCTCATGTTGAATAACCACTTTTTAAACCCTCACAGTGACCAAAATTGCCATTTTTACAGAGTTTGCTTACTCAAAAGCTTCCATTTTGACCAGTTTCAGGCACAGAAATGACTTTAAACACACTTATTCTAGTTGACAAAATCATAATTCACATCCAACAGTAATTTAGAGTCAAAAGATTAAATGTTTAAATTTCATCATTATAGACCATTTTGGGATCGTTCGACAGGTCCGGAGTCATCGTTTTTCATCCGAAAATTGATTTTTCGGACTGTACCAAAAATGATTCAAAATGTCAATTGGATCATGCCTCATGTTGAATAACCACTTTTTAAACCCTCACAGTGACCACAATTGCCATTTTTACAGAGTTTTGCTTACTCAAAAGCTTCAATTTTGACCCGTTTCAGGCACAGAAATGACTTTAAACACACTTATTTTAGTTGACAAAGTCCTAATTCACTTCCAACAGTTATTTAGAGTCAAAAGATTAAATGTTGAAATTTCATCATTATAGACCATTTTGGGATGGTTCGACAGGTCCGGAGTCATCGTTTTTCATCCGAAAATTGATTTTTTGGACTGTACCAAAAATGATTCAAAATGTCAATTGGATCATGCCTCATGTTGAATAACCACTTTTTAAACCCTCACAGTGACCAAAATTGCCATTTTTAAAGAGTTTTGCTTACTCAAAAGCTTCAATTTTGACCCGTTTCAGGCACAGAAATGACTTTAAACACACTTATTTTAGTTGACAAAGTCCTAATTCACATCCAACAGTAATTTAGAGTCAAAAGATTAAATGTTAAAATGTCATCATTATAGACCATTTTGGGATCGTTCGACAGGTCCGGAGTCATTGTTTTTCATCCGAAAATTGATTTTTTGGACTGTACCAAAAATGATTCAAAATGTCAATTGGATCATGCCTCATGTTGAATAACCACTTTTTAAACCCTCACAGTGACCAAAATTGCAATTTTTACAGAGTTTTGCTTACTCAAAAGCTTCAATTTTGACCCGTTTCAGCAACAGAAATGACTTTAAACACACTTACTTTAGTTGACAAAGTCATAATTCACATCCAACAGTCATTTAGAGTCAAAAGATTAAATGTTGAAATTTCATCATTATAGACCATTTTGGGATCGTTCGACAGGTCCGGAGTCATCGTTTTTCATCCGAAAATTGATTTTTTGGACTGTACCAAAAATGATTCAAAATGTCAATTGGATCATGCCTCATGGTGAATAACCACTTTTTAAACCCTCACAGTGACCAAAATTGCCATTTTTACAGAGTTTTGCTTACTCAAAAGCTTCAATTTTGACCAATTTCAGGCACAGAAATGACTTTAAACACACTTATTTTAGTTGACAAAGTCCTAATTCACATCCAACAGTAATTTAGAGTCAAAAGATTAAATGTTAAAATTTCATCATTATAGACCATTTTGGGATCGTTCGACAGGTCCGGAGTCATCGATTTTCATCCGAAAATTGATTTTTTGGACTGTACCAAAAATGATTCAAAATGTCAATTGGATCATGCCTCATGTTGAATAACCACTTTTTAAACCCTCACAGTGACCAAAATTGCCATTTTTACAGAGTTTTGCTTACTCAAAAGCTTCCATTTTGACCCGTTTCAGGCACAGAAATGACTTTAAACACACTTATTCTAGTTGACAAAGTCATAATTCACACCCAACAGTCATTTAGAGTCAAAAGATTAAATGTTAAAATTTGATCATTATAGACCATTTTGGGATCGTTCGACAGGTCCGGAGTCATCGTTTTTCATCCGAAAATTGATTTTTGGGACTGTACCAAAAATGATTCAAAATGTCAATTGGATCATGCCTCATGTTGAATAACCACTTTTTAAACCCTCACAGTGACCAAAATTGCCATTTTTACAGAGTTTTGCTTACTCAAAAGCTTCCATTTTGACCCGTTTCAGGCACAGAAATGACTTTAAACACACTTATTCTAGTTGACAAAATCATAATTCACATCCAACAGTAATTTAGAGTCAAAAGATTAAATGTTTACATTTCATCAATATAGACCATTTTGGGATTGTTCGACAGGTCCGGAGTCATCGTTTTTCATCCGAAAATTGATTTTTTGGACTGTACCAAAAATGATTCAAAATGTCAATTGGATCATGCCTCATGTTGAATAACCACTTTTTAAACCCTCACAGTGACCAAAATTGCCATTTTTACAGAGTTTTGCTTACTCAAAAGCTTCAATTTTGACCCGTTTCAGGCACAGAAATGACTTTAAACACACTTATTTTAGTTGACAAATTCCTAATTCACATCCAACAGTAATTTATAGTCAAAAGAATAAATGTTAAAATTTCATCATTATAGACCATTTTGGGATCGTTCGACAGGTCCGGAGTCATCGTTTTTCATCCGAAAATTGATTTTTTGGACTGTACCAAAAATGATTCAAAATGTCAATTGGATCATGCCTCATGTTGAATAACCACTTTTTAAACCCTCACAGTGACCAAAATTGCCATTTTTACAGAGTTTTGCTTACTCAAAAGCTTCAATTTTGACCCGTTTCAGGCACAGAAATGACTTTAAACACACTTATTTTAGTTGACAAAGTCCTAATTCACATCCAACAGTAATTTAGAGTCAAAAGAATAAATGTTAAAATTTCATCATTATAGACCATTTTGGGATCGTTCGACAGGTCCGGAGTCATCGTTTTTCATCCGAAAATTGATTTTTTGGACTGTACCAAAAATGATTCAAAATGTCAATTGGATCATGCCTCATGTTGAATAACCACTTTTTAAACCCTCACAGTGACCAAAATTGCCATTTTTACAGAGTTTTGCTTACTCAAAAGCTTCCATTTTGACCCGTTTCAGGCACAGAAATGACTTTAAACACACTTATTTCAGTTGACAAAGTCCTAATTCACATCCAACAGTAATTTAGAGTCAAAAGATTAAATGTTAAAATTTCATCATTATAGACCATTTTGGGATCGTTCGACAGGTCCGGAGTCATCGTTTTTCATCCGAAAATTGATTTTTTGGACTGTACCAAAAATGATTCAAAATGTCAATTGGATCATGCCTCATGTTGAATAACCACTTTTTAAACCCTCACAGTGACCAAAATTGCCATTTTTACAGAGTTTTGCTTACTCAAAAGCTTCCATTTTGACCCGTTTCAGGCACAGAAATGACTTTAAACACACTTATTCTAGTTGACAAAGTCATAATTCACACCCAACAGTCATTTAGAGTCAAAAGATTAAATGTTAAAATTTGATCATTATAGACCATTTTGGGATCGTTCGACAGGTCCGGAGTCATCGTTTTTCATCCGAAAATTGATTTTTGGGACTGTACCAAAAATGATTCAAAATGTCAATTGGATCATGCCTCATGTTGAATAACCACTTTTTAAACCCTCACAGTGACCAAAATTGCCATTTTTACAGAGTTTTGCTTACTCAAAAGCTTCCATTTTGACCCGTTTCAGGCACAGAAATGACTTTAAACACACTTATTCTAGTTGACAAAATCATAATTCACATCCAACAGTAATTTAGAGTCAAAAGATTAAATGTTTACATTTCATCAATATAGACCATTTTGGGATTGTTCGACAGGTCCGGAGTCATCGTTTTTCATCCGAAAATTGATTTTTTGGACTGTACCAAAAATGATTCAAAATGTCAATTGGATCATGCCTCATGTTGAATAACCACTTTTTAAACCCTCACAGTGACCAAAATTGCCATTTTTACAGAGTTTTGCTTACTCAAAAGCTTCAATTTTGACCCGTTTCAGGCACAGAAATGACTTTAAACACACTTATTTTAGTTGACAAATTCCTAATTCACATCCAACAGTAATTTATAGTCAAAAGAATAAATGTTAAAATTTCATCATTATAGACCATTTTGGGATCGTTCGACAGGTCCGGAGTCATCGTTTTTCATCCGAAAATTGATTTTTTGGACTGTACCAAAAATGATTCAAAATGTCAATTGGATCATGCCTCATGTTGAATAACCACTTTTTAAACCCTCACAGTGACCAAAATTGCCATTTTTACAGAGTTTTGCTTACTCAAAAGCTTCAATTTTGACCCGTTTCAGGCACAGAAATGACTTTAAACACACTTATTTTAGTTGACAAAGTCCTAATTCACATCCAACAGTAATTTAGAGTCAAAAGAATAAATGTTAAAATTTCATCATTATAGACCATTTTGGGATCGTTCGACAGGTCCGGAGTCATCGTTTTTCATCCGAAAATTGATTTTTTGGACTGTACCAAAAATGATTCAAAATGTCAATTGGATCATGCCTCATGTTGAATAACCACTTTTTAAACCCTCACAGTGACCAAAATTGCCATTTTTACAGAGTTTTGCTTACTCAAAAGCTTCCATTTTGACCCGTTTCAGGCACAGAAATGACTTTAAACACACTTATTCTAGTTGACAAAATCATAATTCACATCCAACAGTAATTTAGAGTCAAAAGATTAAATGTTTAAATTTCATCATTATAGACCATTTTGGGATCGTTCGACAGGTCCGGAGTCATCGTTTTTCATCCGAAAATTGATTTTTTGGACTGTACCAAAAATGATTCAAAATGTCAATTGGATCATGCCTCATGTTGAATAACCACTTTTTAAACCCTCACAGTGACCACAATTGCCATTTTTACAGAGTTTTGCTTACTCAAAAGCTTCAATTTTGACCCGTTTCAGGCACAGAAATGACTTTAAACACACTTATTTTAGTTGACAAAGTCCTAATTCACTTCCAACAGTTATTTAGAGTGAAAAGATTAAATGTTGAAATTTCATCATTATAGACCATTTTGGGATGGTTCGACAGGTCCGGAGTCATCGTTTTTCATCCGAAAATTGATTTTTTGGACTGTACCAAAAATGATTCAAAATGTCAATTGGATCATGCCTCATGTTGAATAACCACTTTTTAAACCCTCACAGTGACCAAAATTGCCATTTTTAAAGAGTTTTGCTTACTCAAAAGCTTCAATTTTGACCCGTTTCAGGCACAGAAATGACTTTAAACACACTTATTTTAGTTGACAAAGTCCTAATTCACATCCAACAGTAATTTAGAGTCAAAAGATTAAATGTTAAAATGTCATCATTATAGACCATTTTGGGATCGTTCGACAGGTCCGGAGTCATTGTTTTTCATCCGAAAATTGATTTTTTGGACTGTACCAAAAATGATTCAAAATGTCAATTGGATCATGCCTCATGTTGAATAACCACTTTTTAAACCCTCACAGTGACCAAAATTGCCATTTTTACAGAGTTTTGCTTACTCAAAAGCTTCAATTTTGACCCGTTTCAGGCACAGAAATGACTTTAAACACACTTACTTTAGTTGACAAAGTCATAATTCACATCCAACAGTCATTTAGAGTCAAAAGATTAAATGTTGAAATTTCATCATTATAGACCATTTTGGGATCGTTCGACAGGTCCGGAGTCATCGTTTTTCATCCGAAAATTGATTTTTTGGACTGTACCAAAAATGATTCAAAATGTCAATTGGATCATGCCTCATGGTGAATAACCACTTTTTAAACCCTCACAGTGACCAAAATTGCCATTTTTACAGAGTTTTGCTTACTCAAAAGCTTCAATTTTGACCAATTTCAGGCACAGAAATGACTTTAAACACACTTATTTTAGTTGACAAAGTCCTAATTCACATCCAACAGTAATTTAGAGTCAAAAGATTAAATGTTAAAATTTCATCATTATAGACCATTTTGGGATCGTTCGACAGGTCCGGAGTCATCGATTTTCATCCGAAAATTGATTTTTTGGACTGTACCAAAAATGATTCAAAATGTCAATTGGATCATGCCTCATGTTGAATAACCACTTTTTAAACCCTCACAGTGACCAAAATTGCCATTTTTACAGAGTTTTGCTTACTCAAAAGCTTCCATTTTGACCCGTTTCAGGCACAGAAATGACTTTAAACACACTTATTCTAGTTGACAAAGTCATAATTCACACCCAACAGTCATTTAGAGTCAAAAGATTAAATGTTAAAATTTGATCATTATAGACCATTTTGGGATCGTTCGACAGGTCCGGAGTCATCGTTTTTCATCCGAAAATTGATTTTTGGGACTGTACCAAAAATGATTCAAAATGTCAATTGGATCATGCCTCATGTTGAATAACCACTTTTTAAACCCTCACAGTGACCAAAATTGCCATTTTTACAGAGTTTTGCTTACTCAAAAGCTTCCATTTTGACCCGTTTCAGGCACAGAAATGACTTTAAACACACTTATTCTAGTTGACAAAATCATAATTCACATCCAACAGTAATTTAGAGTCAAAAGATTAAATGTTTAAATTTCATCATTATAGACCATTTTGGGATCGTTCGACAGGTCCGGAGTCATCGTTTTTCATCCGAAAATTGATTTTTCGGACTGTACCAAAAATGATTCAAAATGTCAATTGGATCATGCCTCATGTTGAATAACCACTTTTTAAACCCTCACAGTGACCACAATTGCCATTTTTACAGAGTTTTGCTTACTCAAAAGCTTCAATTTTGACCCGTTTCAGGCACAGAAATGACTTTAAACACACTTATTTTAGTTGACAAAGTCCTAATTCACTTCCAACAGTTATTTAGAGTCAAAAGATTAAATGTTGAAATTTCATCATTATAGACCATTTTGGGATGGTTCGACAGGTCCGGAGTCATCGTTTTTCATCCGAAAATTGATTTTTTGGACTGTACCAAAAATGATTCAAAATGTCAATTGGATCATGCCTCATGTTGAATAACCACTTTTTAAACCCTCACAGTGACCAAAATTGCCATTTTTAAAGAGTTTTGCTTACTCAAAAGCTTCAATTTTGACCCGTTTCAGGCACAGAAATGACTTTAAACACACTTATTTTAGTTGACAAAGTCCTAATTCACATCCAACAGTAATTTAGAGTCAAAAGATTAAATGTTAAAATGTCATCATTATAGACCATTTTGGGATCGTTCGACAGTCATTGTTTTTCATCCGAAAATTGATTTTTTGGACTGTACCAAAAATGATTCAAAATGTCAATTGGATCATGCCTCATGTTGAATAACCACTTTTTAAACCCTCACAGTGACCAAAATTGCCATTTTTACAGAGTTTTGCTTACTCAAAAGCTTCAATTTTGACCCGTTTCAGGCACAGAAATGACTTTAAACACACTTACTTTAGTTGACAAAGTCATAATTCACATCCAACAGTCATTTAGAGTCAAAAGATTAAATGTTGAAATTTCATCATTATAGACCATTTTGGGATCGTTCGACAGGTCCGGAGTCATCGTTTTTCATCCGAAAATTGATTTTTTGGACTGTACCAAAAATGATTCAAAATGTCAATTGGATCATGCCTCATGGTGAATAACCACTTTTTAAACCCTCACAGTGACCAAAATTGCCATTTTTACAGAGTTTTGCTTACTCAAAAGCTTCAATTTTGACCAATTTCAGGCACAGAAATGACTTTAAACACACTTATTTTAGTTGACAAAGTCCTAATTCACATCCAACAGTAATTTAGAGTCAAAAGATTAAATGTTAAAATTTCATCATTATAGACCATTTTGGGATCGTTCGACAGGTCCGGAGTCATCGATTTTCATCTGAAAATTGATTTTTTGGACTGTACCAAAAATGATTCAAAATGTCAATTGGATCATGCCTCATGTTGAATAACCACTTTTTAAACCCTCACAGTGACCAAAATTGCCATTTTTACAGAGTTTTGCTTACTCAAAAGCTTCCATTTTGACCCGTTTCAGGCACAGAAATGACTTTAAACACACTTATTCTAGTTGACAAAGTCATAATTCACACCCAACAGTCATTTAGAGTCAAAAGATTAAATGTTAAAATTTGATCATTATAGACCATTTTGGGATCGTTCGACAGGTCCGGAGTCATCGTTTTTCATCCGAAAATTGATTTTTGGGACTGTACCAAAAATGATTCAAAATGTCAATTGGATCATGCCTCATGTTGAATAACCACTTTTTAAACCCTCACAGTGACCAAAATTGCCATTTTTACAGAGTTTTGCTTACTCAAAAGCTTCCATTTTGACCCGTTTCAGGCACAGAAATGACTTTAAACACACTTATTCTAGTTGACAAAATCATAATTCACATCCAACAGTAATTTAGAGTCAAAAGATTAAATGTTTACATTTCATCAATATAGACCATTTTGGGATTGTTCGACAGGTCCGGAGTCATCGTTTTTCATCCGAAAATTGATTTTTTGGACTGTACCAAAAATGATTCAAAATGTCAATTGGATCATGCCTCATGTTGAATAACCACTTTTTAAACCCTCACAGTGACCAAAATTGCCATTTTTACAGAGTTTTGCTTACTCAAAAGCTTCAATTTTGACCCGTTTCAGGCACAGAAATGACTTTAAACACACTTATTTTAGTTGACAAATTCCTAATTCACATCCAACAGTAATTTATAGTCAAAAGAATAAATGTTAAAATTTCATCATTATAGACCATTTTGGGATCGTTCGACAGGTCCGGAGTCATCGTTTTTCATCCGAAAATTGATTTTTTGGACTGTACCAAAAATGATTCAAAATGTCAATTGGATCATGCCTCATGTTGAATAACCACTTTTTAAACCCTCACAGTGACCAAAATTGCCATTTTTACAGAGTTTTGCTTACTCAAAAGCTTCAATTTTGACCCGTTTCAGGCACAGAAATGACTTTAAACACACTTATTTTAGTTGACAAAGTCCTAATTCACATCCAACAGTAATTTAGAGTCAAAAGAATAAATGTTAAAATTTCATCATTATAGACCATTTTGGGATCGTTCGACAGGTCCGGAGTCATCGTTTTTCATCCGAAAATTGATTTTTTGGACTGTACCAAAAATGATTCAAAATGTCAATTGGATCATGCCTCATGTTGAATAACCACTTTTTAAACCCTCACAGTGACCAAAATTGCCATTTTTACAGAGTTTTGCTTACTCAAAAGCTTCCATTTTGACCCGTTTCAGGCACAGAAATGACTTTAAACACACTTATTTTAGTTGACAAAGTCCTAATTCACATCCAACAGTAATTTAGAGTCAAAAGATTAAATGTTAAAATTTCATCATTATAGACCATTTTGGGATCGTTCGACAGGTCCGGAGTCATCGTTTTTCATCCGAAAATTGATTTTTTGGACTGTACCAAAAATGATTCAAAATGTCAATTGGATCATGCCTCATGTTGAATAACCACTTTTTAAACCCTCACAGTGACCAAAATTGCCATTTTTACAGAGTTTTGCTTACTCAAAAGCTTCCATTTTGACCCGTTTCAGGCACAGAAATGACTTTAAACACACTTATTCTAGTTGACAAAGTCATAATTCACACCCAACAGTCATTTAGAGTCAAAAGATTAAATGTTAAAATTTGATCATTATAGACCATTTTGGGATCGTTCGACAGGTCCGGAGTCATCGTTTTTCATCCGAAAATTGATTTTTGGGACTGTACCAAAAATGATTCAAAATGTCAATTGGATCATGCCTCATGTTGAATAACCACTTTTTAAACCCTCACAGTGACCAAAATTGCCATTTTTACAGAGTTTTGCTTACTCAAAAGCTTCCATTTTGACCCGTTTCAGGCACAGAAATGACTTTAAACACACTTATTCTAGTTGACAAAATCATAATTCACATCCAACAGTAATTTAGAGTCAAAAGATTAAATGTTTACATTTCATCAATATAGACCATTTTGGGATTGTTCGACAGGTCCGGAGTCATCGTTTTTCATCCGAAAATTGATTTTTTGGACTGTACCAAAAATGATTCAAAATGTCAATTGGATCATGCCTCACGTTGAATAACCACTTTTTAAACCCTCACAGTGACCAAAATTGCCATTTTTACAGAGTTTTGCTTACTCAAAAGCTTCAATTTTGACCCGTTTCAGGCACAGAAATGACTTTAAACACACTTATTTTAGTTGACAAATTCCTAATTCACATCCAACAGTAATTTATAGTCAAAAGAATAAATGTTAAAATTTCATCATTATAGACCATTTTGGGATCGTTCGACAGGTCCGGAGTCATCGTTTTTCATCCGAAAATTGATTTTTTGGACTGTACCAAAAATGATTCAAAATGTCAATTGGATCATGCCTCATGTTGAATAACCACTTTTTAAACCCTCACAGTGACCAAAATTGCCATTTTTACAGAGTTTTGCTTACTCAAAAGCTTCAATTTTGACCCGTTTCAGGCACAGAAATGACTTTAAACACACTTATTTTAGTTGACAAAGTCCTAATTCACATCCAACAGTAATTTAGAGTCAAAAGAATAAATGTTAAAATTTCATCATTATAGACCATTTTGGGATCGTTCGACAGGTCCGGAGTCATCGTTTTTCATCCGAAAATTGATTTTTTGGACTGTACCAAAAATGATTCAAAATGTCAATTGGATCATGCCTCATGTTGAATAACCACTTTTTAAACCCTCACAGTGACCAAAATTGCCATTTTTACAGAGTTTTGCTTACTCAAAAGCTTCCATTTTGACCCGTTTCAGGCACAGAAATGACTTTAAACACACTTATTCTAGTTGACAAAGTCATAATTCACATCCAACAGTAATTTAGAGTCAAAAGATTAAATGTTAAAATTTCATCATTATAGACCATTTTGGGATCGTTCGACAGGTCCGGAGTCATCGTTTTTCATCCGAAAATTGATTTTTTGGACTGTACCAAAAATGATTCAAAATGTCAATTGGATCATGCCTCATGTTGAATAACCACTTTTTAAACCCTCACAGTGACCAAAATTGCCATTTTTACAGAGTTTTGCTTACTCAAAAGCTTCCATTTTGACCCGTTTCAGGCACAGAAATGACTTTAAACACACTTATTCTAGTTGACAAAGTCATAATTCACATCCAACAGTCATTTAGAGTCAAAAGATTAAATGTTAAAATTTCATCATTATAGACCATTTTGGGATCGTTCGACAGGTCCGGAGTCATCGTTTTTCATCCGAAAAGTGATTTTTGGGACTGTACCGAAAATGATTCAAAATGTCAATTGGATCATGCCTCATGTTGAATAACCACTTTTTAAACCCTCACAGTGACCAAAATTGCCATTTTTACAGAGTTTTGCTTACTCAAAAGCTTCCATTTTGACCCGTTTCAGGCACAGAAATGACTTTAAACACACTTATTCTAGTTGACAAAGTCATAATTCGCATCCAACAGTAATTTAGAGTCAAAAGATTAAATGTTACAATTTCATCATTATAGACCATTTTGGGATCGTTCAACAGGTCCGGAGTCATCGTTTTTCATCCGAAAATTGATTTTTTGGACTGTACCAAAAATGATTCAAAATGTCAATTGGATCATGCCTCATGTTGAATAACCACTTTTTAAACCCTCACAGTGACCAAAATTGCCATTTTTACAGAGTTTTGCTTACTCAAAAGCTTCCATTTTGACCCGTTTCAGGCACAGAAATGACTTTAAACACACTTATTCTAGTTGACAAAGTCATAATTCACATCCAACAGTCATTTAGAATCAAAAGATTAAATGTTGAAATTTCATCATTATAGACCATTTTGGGATCATTCGACAGGTCCGGAGTCATCGTTTTTCATCCGAAAATTGATTTTTCGGACTGTACCAAAAATGATTCAAAATGTCAATTGGATCATGCCTCATGTTGAATAACCACTTTTTAAACCCTCACAGTGACCAAAATTGCAATTTTTACAGAGTTTTGCTTACTCAAAAGCTTCAATTTTGACCCGTTTCAGGCACAGAAATGACTTTAAACACACTTATTTTAGTTGACAAAGTCCTAATTCACATCCAACAGTAATTTAGAGTCAAAAGATTAAATGTTAAAATTTCATCATTATAGACCATTTTGGGATCGTTCGACAGGTCCGGAGTCATCTTTTTTCATCCGAAAATTGATTTTTTGGACTGTACCAAAAATGATTCAAAATGTCAATTGGATCATGCCTCATGTTGAATAACCCCTTTTTAAACCCTCACAGTGACCAAAATTGCCATTTTTACAGAGTTTTGCTTACTCAAAAGCTTCCATTTTGACCCGTTTCAGGCACAGAAATGACTTTAAACACACTTATTCTAGTTGACAAAGTCATAATTCACATCCAACAGTCATTTAGAGTCAAAAGATTAAATGTTATAATTTCATCATTATAGACCATTTTGGGATCGTTCGACAGGTCCGGAGTCATCGTTTTTCATCCGAAAAGTGATTTTTGGGACTGTACCGAAAATGATTCAACACGTCAATTTGATCATGCCTCATGTTGAATAACCACTTTTTAAACCCTCACAGTGACCAAAATTGCCATTTTTACAGAGTTTTGCTTACTCAAAAGCTTCCATTTTGACCAGTTTCAGGCACAGAAATGACTTTAAACACACTTATTCTAGTTGACAAAATCATAATTCACATCCAACAGTAATTTAGAGTCAAAAGATTAAATGTTGAAATTTCATCATTATAGACCATTTTGGGAAGGTTCGACAGGTCCGGAGTCATCGTTTTTCATCCGAAAATTGATTTTTTGGACTGTACCAAAAATGATTCAAAATGTCAATTGGATCATGCCTCATGTTGAATAACCACTTTTTAAACCCTCACAGTGACCAAAATTGCCATTTTTAAAGAGTTTTGCTTACTCAAAAGCTTCAATTTTGACCCGTTTCAGGCACAGAAATGACTTTAAACACACTTATTTTAGTTGACAAAGTCCTAATTCACATCCAACAGTAATTTAGAGTCAAAAGATTAAATGTTAAAATTTCATCATTATAGACCATTTTGGGATCGTTCGACAGGTCCGGAGTCATTGTTTTTCATCCGAAAATTGATTTTTTGGACTGTACCAAAAATGATTCAAAATGTCAATTGGATCATGCCTCATGTTGAATAACCACTTTTTAAACCCTCACAGTGACCAAAATTGCCATTTTTACAGAGTTTTGCTTACTCAAAAGCTTCAATTTTGACCAATTTCAGGCACAGAAATGACTTTAAACACACTTATTTTAGTTGACAAAGTCCTAATTCACATCCAACAGTAATTTAGAGTCAAAAGATTAAATGTTAAAATTTCATCATTATAGACCATTTTGGGATCGTTCGACAGGTCCGGAGTCATCGTTTTTCATCCGAAAATTGATTTTTTGGACTGTACCAAAAATGATTCAAAATGTCAATTGGATCATGCCTCATGTTGAATAACCACTTTTTAAACCCTCACAGTGACCAAAATTGCAATTTTTACAGAGTTTTGCTTACTCAAAAGCTTCAATTTTGACCCGTTTCAGGCACAGAAATGACTTTAAACACACTTATTTTAGTTGACAAAGTCCTAATTCACATCCAACAGTAATTTAGAGTCAAAAGATTAAATGTTAAAATTTCATCATTATAGACCATTTTGGGATCGTTCGACAGGTCCGGAGTCATCTTTTTTCATCCGAAAATTGATTTTTTGGACTGTACCAAAAATGATTCAAAATGTCAATTTGATCATGCCTCATGTTGAATAACCACTTTTTAAACCCTCACAGTGACCAAAATTGCCATTTTTACAGAGTTTTGCTTACTCAAAAGCTTCCATTTTGACCCGTTTCAGGCACAGAAATGACTTTAAACACACTTATTCTAGTTGACAAAGTCATAATTCACATCCAACAGTAATTTAGAGTCAAAAGATTAAATGTTAAAATTTCATCATTATAGACCATTTTGGGATCGTTCGACAGGTCCGGAGTCATCGTTTTTCATCCGAAAATTGATTTTTTGGACTGTACCAAAAATGATTCAAAATGTCAATTGGATCATGCCTCATGTTGAATAACCCCTTTTTAAACCCTCACAGTGACCAAAATTGCCATTTTTACAGAGTTTTGCTTACTCAAAAGCTTCCATTTTGACCCGTTTCAGGCACAGAAATGACTTTAAACACACTTATTCTAGTTGACAAAGTCATAATTCACATCCAACAGTCATTTAGAGTCAAAAGATTAAATGTTAAAATTTCATCATTATAGACCATTTTGGGATCGTTCGACAGGTCCGGAGTCATCGTTTTTCATCCGAAAAGTGATTTTTGGGACTGTACCGAAAATGATTCAAAACGTCAATTGGATCATGCCTCATGTTGAATAACCACTTTTTAAACCCTCACAGTGACCAAAATTGCCATTTTTATAGAGTTTTGCTTACTCAAAAGCTTCCATTTTGACCAGTTTCAGGCACAGAAATGACTTTAAACACACTTATTCTAGTTGACAAAATCATAATTCACATCCAACAGTAATTTAGAGTCAAAAGATTAAATGTTTAAATTTCATCATTATAGACCATTTTGGGATCGTTCGACAGGTCCGGAGTCATCGTTTTTCATCCGAAAATTGATTTTTCGGACTGTACCAAAAATGATTCAAAATGTCAATTGGATCATGCCTCATGTTGAATAACCACTTTTTAAACCCTCACAGTGACCACAATTGCCATTTTTACAGAGTTTTGCTTACTCAAAAGCTTCAATTTTGACCCGTTTCAGGCACAGAAATGACTTTAAACACACTTATTTTAGTTGACAAAGTCCTAATTCACATCCAACAGTTATTTAGAGTCAAAAGATTAAATGTTGAAATTTCATCATTATAGACCATTTTGGGATGGTTCGACAGGTCCGGAGTCATCGTTTTTCATCCGAAAATTGATTTTTTGGACTGTACCAAAAATGATTCAAAATGTCAATTGGATCATGCCTCATGTTGAATAACCACTTTTTAAACCCTCACAGTGACCAAAATTGCCATTTTTACAGAGTTTTGCTTACTCAAAAGCTTCAATTTTGACCAATTTCAGGCACAGAAATGACTTTAAACACACTTATTTTAGTTGACAAAGTCCTAATTCACATCCAACAGTAATTTAGAGTCAAAAGATTAAATGTTAAAATTTCATCATTATAGACCATTTTGGGATCGTTCGACAGGTCCGGAGTCATCGTTTTTCATCCGAAAATTGATTTTTTGGACTGTACCAAAAATGATTCAAAATGTCAATTGGATCATGCCTCATGTTGAATAACCACTTTTTAAACCCTCACAGTGACCAAAATTGCCATTTTTACAGAGTTTTGCTTACTCAAAAGCTTCCATTTTGACCCGTTTCAGGCACAGAAATGACTTTAAACACACTTATTCTAGTTGACAAAGTCATAATTCACATCCAACAGTAATTTAGAGTCAAAAGATTAAATGTTAAAATTTCATCATTATAGACCATTTTGGGATCGTTCGACAGGTCCGGAGTCATCGTTTTTCATCCGAAAATTGATTTTTTGGACTGTACCAAAAATGATTCAAAATGTCAATTGGATCATGCCTCATGTTGAATAACCACTTTTTAAACCCTCACAGTGACCAAAATTGCCATTTTTACAGAGTTTTGCTTACTCAAAAGCTTCCATTTTGACCCGTTTCAGGCACAGAAATGACTTTAAACACACTTATTCTAGTTGACAAAGTCATAATTCACATCCAACAGTCATTTAGAGTCAAAAGATTAAATGTTAAAATTTCATCATTATAGACCATTTTGGGATCGTTCTACAGGTCCGGAGTCATCGTTTTTCATCCGAAAAGTGATTTTTGGGACTGTACCGAAAATGATTCAAAATGTCAATTGGATCATGCCTCATGTTGAATAACCACTTTTTAAACCCTCACAGTGACCAAAATTGCCATTTTTACAGAGTTTTGCTTACCCAAAAGCTTCCATTTTGACCAGTTTCAGGCACAGAAATGACTTTAAACACACTTATTCTAGTTGACAAAATCATAATTCACATCCAACAGTAATTTAGAGTCAAAAGATTAAATGTTTAAATTTCATCATTCTAGACCATTTTGGGATCGTTCGACAGGTCCGGAGTCATCGTTTTTCATCCGAAAATTGATTTTTCGGACTGTACCAAAAATGATTCAAAATGTCAATTGGATCATGCCTCATGTTGAAAAACCACTTTTTAAACCCTCACAGTGACCAAAATTGCCATTTTTACAGAGTTTTGCTTACTCAAAAGCTTCCATTTTGACCCGTTTCAGGCACAGAAATGACTTTAAACACACTTATTCTAGTTGACAAAGTCATAATTCACATCCAACAGTAATTTAGAGTCAAAAGATTAAATGTTACAATTTCATCATTATAGACCATTTTGGGATCGTTCAACAGGTCCGGAGTCATCGTTTTTCATCCGAAAATTGATTTTTTTGGACTGTACCAAAAATGATTCAAAATGTCAATTGGATCATGCCTCATGTTGAATAACCACTTTTTAAACCCTCACAGTGACCAAAATTGCCATTTTTACAGAGTTTTGCTTACTCAAAAGCTTCCATTTTGACCCGTTTCAGTCACAGAAATGACTTTAAACACACTTATTCTAGTTGACAAAGTCATAATTCACATCCAACAGTAATTGAGAGTCAATAGATTAAATGTTGAAATTTCATCATTATAGACCATTTTGGGATCGTTCGACAGGTCCGGAGTCATCGTTTTTCATCCGAAAATTGATTTTTCGGACTGTACCAAAAATGATTCAAAATGTCAATTGGATCATGCCTCATGTTGAATAACCACTTTTTAAACCCTCACAGTGACCAAAATTGCCATTTTTACAGAGTTTTGCTTACTCAAAAGCTTCAAATTTGACCTGTTTCAGGCACAGAAATGACTTTAAACACACTTATTTTAGTTGACAAAGTCATAATTCACATCCAACAGTCATTTAGAGTCAAAAGATTAAATGTTAAAATTTCATCATTATAGACCATTTTGGGATCGTTCGACAGGTCCGGAGTCATTGTTTTTCATCCGAAAATTGATTTTTTGGACTGGCCAAAAAATGATTCAAAATGTCAATTGGATCATGCCTCATGTTGAATAACCACTTTTTAAACCCTCACAGTGACCAAAATTGCCATTTTTACAGAGTTTTGCTTACTCAAAAGCTTCCATTTTGACCTGTTTTAGGCACAGAAATGACTTTAAACACACTTATTTTAGTTGACAAAGTCCTAATTCACATCCAACAGTAATTTAGAGTCAAAAGATTAAATGTTAAAATTTCATCATTATAGACCATTTTGGGATCGCTCGACAGGTCCGGAGTCATCTTTTTTCATCCGAAAATTGATTTTTTGGACTGTACCAAAAATGATTCAAAATGTCAATTGGATCATGCCTCATGTTGAATAACCACTTTTTAAACCCTCACAGTGACCAAAATTGCCATTTTTACAGAGTTTTGCTTACTCAAAAGCTTCCATTTTGACCCGTTTCAGGCACAGAAATGACTTTAAACACACTTATTCTAGTTGACAAAGTCATAATTCACATCCAACAGTAATTTAGAGTCAAAAGATTAAATGTTAAAATTTCATCATTATAGACCATTTTGGGATCGTTCGACAGGTCCGGAGTCATCGTTTTTCATCCGAAAATTGATTTTTTGGACTGTACCAAAAATGATTCAAAATGTCAATTGGATCATGCCTCATGTTGAATAACCCCTTTTTAAACCCTCACAGTGACCAAAATTGCCATTTTTACAGAGTTTTGCTTACTCAAAAGCTTCCATTTTGACCCGTTTCAGGCACAGAAATGACTTTAAACACACTTATTCTAGTTGACAAAGTCATAATTCACATCCAACAGTCATTTAGAGTCAAAAGATTAAATGTTATAATTTCATCATTATAGACCATTTTGGGATCGTTCGACAGGTCCGGAGTCATCGTTTTTCATCCGAAAAGTGATTTTTGGGACTGTACCGAAAATGATTCAAAACGTCAATTTGATCATGCCTCATGTTGAATAACCACTTTTTAAACCCTCACAGTGACCAAAATTGCCATTTTTACAGAGTTTTGCTTACTCAAAAGCTTCCATTTTGACCAGTTTCAGGCACAGAAATGACTTTAAACACACTTATTCTAGTTGACAAAATCATAATTCACATCCAACAGTAATTTAGAGTCAAAAGATTAAATGTTTAAATTTCATCATTATAGACCATTTTGGGATCGTTCGACAGGTCAGGAGTCATCGTTTTTCATCCGAAAATTGATTTTTCGGACTGTACCAAAAATGATTCAAAATGTCAATTGGATCATGCCTCATGTTGAATAACCACTTTTTAAACCCTCACAGTGACCACAATTGCCATTTTTACAGAGTTTTGCTTACTCAAAAGCTTCAATTTTGACCCGTTTCAGGCACAGAAATGACTTTAAACACACTTATTTTAGTTGACAAAGTCCTAATTCACATCCAACAGTAATTTAGAGTCAAAAGATTAAATGTTAAAATTTCATCATTATAGACCATTTTGGGATCGTTCGACAGGTCCGGAGTCATTGTTTTTCATCCGAAAATTGATTTTTTGGACTGTACCAAAAATGATTCAAAATGTCAATTGGATCATGCCTCATGTTGAATAACCACTTTTTAAACCCTCACAGTGACCAAAATTGCAATTTTTACAGAGTTTTGCTTACTCAAAAGCTTCAATTTTGACCCGTTTCAGGCACAGAAATGACTTTAAACACACTTGTTTTAGTTGACAAAGTCCTAATTCACATCCAACAGTAATTTAGAGTCAAAAGATTAAATGTTAAAATTTCATCATTATAGACCATTTTGGGATCGTTCGACAGGTCCGGAGTCATCTTTTTTCATCCGAAAATTGATTTTTTGGACTGTACCAAAAATGATTCAAAATGTCAATTTGATCATGCCTCATGTTGAATAACCACTTTTTAAACCCTCACAGTGACCAAAATTGCCATTTTTACAGAGTTTTGCTTACTCAAAAGCTTCCATTTTGACCCGTTTCAGGCACAGAAATGACTTTAAACACACTTATTCTAGTTGACAAAGTCATAATTCACATCCAACAGTAATTTAGAGTCAAAAGATTAAATGTTAAAATTTCATCATTATAGACCATTTTGGGATCGTTCGACAGGTCCGGAGTCATCGTTTTTCATCCGAAAATTGATTTTTTGGACTGTACCAAAAATGATTCAAAATGTCAATTGGATCATGCCTCATGTTGAATAACCCCTTTTTAAACCCTCACAGTGACCAAAATTGCCATTTTTACAGAGTTTTGCTTACTCAAAAGCTTCCATTTTGACCCGTTTCAGGCACAGAAATGACTTTAAACACACTTATTCTAGTTGACAAAGTCATAATTCACATCCAACAGTCATTTAGAGTCAAAAGATTAAATGTTAAAATTTCATCATTATAGACCATTTTGGGATCGTTCGACAGGTCCGGAGTCATCGTTTTTCATCCGAAAAGTGATTTTTGGGACTGTACCGAAAATGATTTAAAACGTCAATTGGATCATGCCTCATGTTGAATAACCACTTTTTAAACCCTCACAGTGACCAAAATTGCCATTTTTACAGAGTTTTGCTTACTCAAAAGCTTCCATTTTGACCAGTTTCAGGCACAGAAATGACTTTAAACACACTTATTCTAGTTGACAAAATCATAATTCACATCCAACAGTAATTTAGAGTCAAAAGATTAAATGTTTAAATTTCATCATTATAGACCATTTTGGGATCGTTCGACAGGCCCGGAGTCATCGTTTTTCATCCGAAAATTGATTTTTCGGACTGTACCAAAAATGATTCAAAATGTCAATTGGATCATGCCTCATGTTGAATAACCACTTTTTAAACCCTCACAGTGACCACAATTGCCATTTTTACAGAGTTTTGCTTACTCAAAAGCTTCAATTTTGACCCGTTTCAGGCACAGAAATGACTTTAAACACACTTATTTTAGTTGACAAAGTCCTAATTCACATCCAACAGTTATTTAGAGTCAAAAGATTAAATGTTGAAATTTCATCATTATAGACCATTTTGGGATGGTTCGACAGGTCCGGAGTCATCGTTTTTCATCCGAAAATTGATTTTTTGGACTGTACCAAAAATGATTCAAAATGTCAATTGGATCATGCCTCATGTTGAATAACCACTTTTTAAACCCTCACAGTGACCAAAATTGCCATTTTTAAAGAGTTTTGCTTACTCAAAAGCTTCAATTTGACCCGTTTCAGGCACAGAAATGACTTTAAACACACTTATTTTAGTTGACAAAGTCCTAATTCACATCCAACAGTAATTTAGAGTCAAAAGATTAAATGTTAAAATTTCATCATTATAGACCATTTTGGGATCGTTCGACAGGTCCGGAGTCATTGTTTTTCATCCGAAAATTGATTTTTTGGACTGTACCAAAAATGATTCAAAATGTCAATTGGATCATGCCTCATGTTGAATAACCACTTTTTAAACCCTCACAGTGACCAAAATTGCCATTTTTACAGAGTTTTGCTTACTCAAAAGCTTCAATTTTGACCAATTTCAGGCACAGAAATGACTTTAAACACACTTATTTTAGTTGACAAAGTCCTAATTCACATCCAACAGTAATTTAGAGTCAAAAGATTAAATGTTAAAATTTCATCATTATAGACCATTTTGGGATCGTTCGACAGGTCCGGAGTCATCGTTTTTCATCCGAAAATTGATTTTTTGGACTGTACCAAAAATGATTCAAAATGTCAATTGGATCATGCCTCATGTTGAATAACCACTTTTTAAACCCTCACAGTGACCAAAATTGCCATTTTTACAGAGTTTTGCTTACTCAAAAGCTTCCATTTTGACCCGTTTCAGGCACAGAAATGACTTTAAACACACTTATTCTAGTTGACAAAGTCATAATTCACACCCAACAGTCATTTAGAGTCAAAAGATTAAATGTTAAAATTTGATCATTATAGACCATTTTGGGATCGTTCGACAGGTCCGGAGTCATCGTTTTTCATCCGAAAATTGATTTTTGGGACTGTACCAAAAATGATTCAAAATGTCAATTGGATCATGCCTCATGTTGAATAACCACTTTTTAAACCCTCACAGTGACCAAAATTGCCATTTTTACAGAGTTTTGCTTACTCAAAAGCTTCCATTTTGACCCGTTTCAGGCACAGAAATGACTTTAAACACACTTATTCTAGTTGACAAAATCATAATTCACATCCAACAGTAATTTAGAGTCAAAAGATTAAATGTTTACATTTCATCATTATAGACCATTTTGGGATTGTTCGACAGGTCCGGAGTCATCGTTTTTCATCCGAAAATTGATTTTTTGGACTGTACCAAAAATGATTCAAAATGTCAATTGGATCATGCCTCATGTTGAATAACCACTTTTTAAACCCTCACAGTGACCAAAATTGCCATTTTTACAGAGTTTTGCTTACTCAAAAGCTTCCATTTTGACCCGTTACAGGCACAGAAATGACTTTAAACACACTTATTCTAGTTGACAAAGTCATAATTCACATCCAACAGTAATTGAGAGTCAAAAGATTAAATGTTGAAATTTCATCATTATAGACCATTTTGGGATCGTTCGACAGGTCCGGAGTCATCGTTTTTCATCCGAAAATTGATTTTTCGGACTGTACCAAAAATGATTCAAAATGTCAATTGGATCATGCCTCATGTTGAATAACCACTTTTTAAACCCTCACAGTGACCAAAATTGCCATTTTTACAGAGTTTTGCTTACTCAAAAGCTTCCATGTTGACCCGTTTCAGGCACAGAAATGACTTTAAACACACTTATTCTAGTTGACAAAGTCATAATTCACATCCAACAGTAATTTAGAGTCAAAAGATTAAATGTTAAAATTTCATCATTATAGACCATTTTGGGATCGTTCGACAGGTCCGGAGTCATCGTTTTTCATCCGAAAATTGATTTTTTGGACTGTACCAAAAATGATTCAAAATGTCAATTGGATCATGCCTCATGTTGAATAACCCCTTTTTAAACCCTCACCGTGACCAAAATTGCCATTTTTACAGAGTTTTGCTTACTCAAAAGCTTCCATTTTGACCTGTTTCAGGCACAGAAATGACTTTAAACACACTTATTCTAGTTGACAAAGTCATAATTCACATCCAACAGTCATTTAGAGTCAAAAGATTAAATGTTAAAATTTCATCATTATAGACCATTTTGGGATCGTTCGACAGGTCCGGAGTCATCGTTTTTCATCCGAAAAGTGATTTTTGGGACTGTACCGAAAATGATTCAAAATGTCAATTGGATCATGCCTCATGTTGAATAACCACTTTTTAAACCCTCACAGTGACCAAAATTGCCATTTTTACAGAGTTTTGCTTACTCAAAAGCTTCCATTTTGACCAGTTTCAGGCACAGAAATGACTTTAAACACACTTATTCTAGTTGACAAAATCATAATTCACATCCAACAGTAATTTAGAGTCAAAAGATTAAATGTTTAAATTTCATCATTATAGACCATTTTGGGATCGTTCGACAGGTCCGGAGTCATCGTTTTTCATCCGAAAATTGATTTTTTGGACTGTACCAAAAATGATTCAAAATGTCAATTGGATCATGCCTCATGTTGAATAACCACTTTTTAAACCCTCACAGTGACCAAAATTGCCATTTTTAAAGAGTTTTGCTTACTCAAAAGCTTCAATTTTGACCCGTTTCAGGCACAGAAATGACTTTAAACACACTTATTTTAGTTGACAAAGTCCTAATTCACATCCAACAGTAATTTAGAGTCAAAAGATTAAATGTTAAAATTTCATCATTATAGACCATTTTGGGATCGTTCGACAGGTCCGGAGTCATCGTTTTTCATCCGAAAATTGATTTTTTGGACTGTACCAAAAATGATTCAAAATGTCAATTGGATCATGCCTCATGTTGAATAACCACTTTTTAAACCCTCACAGTGACCAAAATTGCCATTTTTACAGAGTTTTGCTTACTCAAAAGCTTCCATTTTGACCCGTTTCAGGCACAGAAATGACTTTAACCACACTTATTCTAGTTGACAAAGTCATAATTCACACCCAACAGTCATTTAGAGTCAAAAGATTAAATGTTAAAATTTGATCATTATAGACCATTTTGGGATCGTTCGACAGGTCCGGAGTCATCGTTTTTCATCCGAAAATTGATTTTTGGGACTGTACCAAAAATGATTCAAAATGTCAATTGGATCATGCCTCATGTTGAATAACCACTTTTTAAACCCTCACAGTGACCAAAATTGCCATTTTTACAGAGTTTTGCTTACTCAAAAGCTTCCATTTTGACCCGTTTCAGGCACAGAAATGACTTTAAACACACTTATTCTAGTTGACAAAATCATAATTCACATCCAACAGTAATTTAGAGTCAAAAGATTAAATGTTTACATTTCATCATTATAGACCATTTTGGGATTGTTCGACAGGTCCGGAGTCATCGTTTTTCATCCGAAAATTGATTTTTTGGACTGTACCAAAAATGATTCAAAATGTCAATTGGATCATGCCTCATGTTGAATAACCACTTTTTAAACCCTCACAGTGACCAAAATTGCCATTTTTACAGAGTTTTGCTTACTCAAAAGCTTCAATTTTGACCCGTTTCAGGCACAGAAATGACTTTAAACACACTTATTTTAGTTGACCAAGTCCTAATTCACATCCAACAGTAATTTAGAGTCAAAAGATTAAATGTTAAAATTTCATCATTATAGACCATTTTGGGATCGTTCGACAGGTCCGGAGTCATCGTTTTTCATCCGAAAATTGATTTTTTGGACTGTACCAAAAATGATTCAAAATGTCAATTGGATCATGCCTCATGTTGAATAACCACTTTTTAAACCCTCACAGTGACCAAAATTGCCATTTTTACAGAGTTTTGCTTACTCAAAAGCTTCCATTTTGACCCGTTTCAGGCACAGAAATGACTTTAAACACACTTATTCTAGTTGACAAAGTCATAATTCACATCCAACAGTAATTTAGAGTCAAAAGATTAAATGTTAAAATGTCATCATTATAGACCATTTTGGGATAGTTCGACAGGTCCGGAGTCATCGTTTTTCATCCGAAAATTGATTTTTTGGACTGTACCAAAAATGATTCAAAATGTCAATTGGATCATGCCTCATGTTGAATAACCCCTTTTTAAACCCTCACATTGACCAAAATTGCCATTTTTACAGAGTTTTGCTTACTCAAAAGCTTCCATTTTGACCCGTTTCAGGCACAGAAATGACTTTAAACACACTTATTCTAGTTGACAAAGTCATAATTCACATCCAACAGTCATTTAGAGTCAAAAGATTAAATGTTAAAATTTCATCATTATAGACCATTTTGGGATCGTTCGACAGGTCCGGAGTCATCGTTTTTCATCCGAAAAGTGATTTTTGGGACTGTACCGAAAATGATTCAAAATGTCAATTGGATCATGCCTCATGTTGAATAACCACTTTTTAAACCCTCACAGTGACCAAAATTGCCATTTTTACAGAGTTTTGCTTACTCAAAAGCTTCCATTTTGACCAGTTTCAGGCACAGAAATGACTTTAAACACACTTATTCTAGTTGACAAAATCATAATTCACATCCAACAGTAATTTAGAGTCAAAAAGATTAAATGTTTAAATTTCATCATTAAAGACCATTTTGGGATCGTTCGACAGGTCCGGAGTCATCGTTTTTCATCCGAAAATTGATTTTTCGGACTGTACCAAAAATGATTCAAAATGTCAATTGGATCATGCCTCATGTTGAATAACCACTTTTTAAACCCTCACAGTGACCACAATTGCCATTTTTACAGAGTTTTGCTTACTCAAAAGCTTCAATTTTGACCCGTTTCAGGCACAGAAATGACTTTAAACACACTTATTTTAGATGACAAAGTCCTAATTCACATCCAACGGTTATTTAGAGTCAAAAGATTAAATGTTGAAATTTCATCATTATAGACCATTTTGGGATGGTTCGACAGGTCCGGAGTCATCGTTTTTCATCCGAAAATTGATTTTTTCGACTGTACCAAAAATGATTCAAAATGTCAATTGGATCATGCCTCATGTTGAATAACCACTTTTTAAACCCTCACAGTGACCAAAATTGCCATTTTTAAAGAGTTTTGCTTACTCAAAAGCTTCAATTTTGACCCGTTTCAGGTTCAGAAATGACTTTAAACACACTTATTTTAGTTGACAAAGTCCTAATTCACATCCAACAGTAATTTAGAGTCAAAAGATTAAATGTTAAAATTTCATCATTATAGACCATTTTGGGATCGTTCGACAGGTCCGGAGTCATTGTTTTTCATCCGAAAATTGATTTTTTGGACTGTACCAAAAATGATTCAAAATGTCAATTGGATCATGCCTCATGTTGAATAACCACTTTTTAAACCCTCACAGTGACCAAAATTGCCATTTTTACAGAGTTTTGCTTACTCAAAAGCTTCAATTTTGACCAATTTCAGGCACAGAAATGACTTTAAACACACTTATTTTAGTTGACAAAGTCCTAATTCACATCCAACAGTAATTTAGAGTCAAAAGATTAAATGTTAAAATTTCATCATTATAGACCATTTTGGGATCGTTCGACAGGTCCGGAGTCATCGTTTTTCATCCGAAAATTGATTTTTTGGACTGTACCAAAAATGATTCAAAATGTCAATTGGATCATGCCTCATGTTGAATAACCACTTTTTAAACCCTCACAGTGACCAAAATTGCCATTTTTACAGAGTTTTGCTTACTCAAAAGCTTCCATTTTGACCCCTTTCAGGCACAGAAATGACTTTAAACACACTTATTCTAGTTGACAAAGTCCTAATTCACATCCAACAGTAATTTAGAGTCAAAAGATTAAATGTTAAAATTTCATCATTATAGACCATTTTGGGATCATTCGACAGGTCCGGAGTCATCGTTTTTCATCCGAAAATTGATTTTTTTGGACTGTACCAAAAATGATTCAAAATGTCAATTGGATCATGCCTCATGTTGAATAACCACTTTTTAAACCCTCACAGTGACCAAAATTGCAATTTTTACAGAGTTTTGCTTACTCAAAAGCTTCAATTTTGACCCGTTTCAGGCACAGAAATGACTTTAAACACACTTATTTTAGTTGACAAAGTCCTAATTCACATCCAACAGTAATTTAGAGTCAAAAGATTAAATGTTAAAATTTCATCATTATAGACCATTTTGGGATCGTTCGACAGGTCCGGAGTCATCTTTTTTCATCCGAAAATTGATTTTTTGGACTGTACCAAAAATGATTCAAAATGTCAATTGGATCATGCCTCATGTTGAATAACCACTTTTTAAACCCTCACAGTGACCAAAATTGCCATTTTTACAGAGTTTTGCTTACTCAAAAGCTTCCATTTTGACCCGTTTCAGGCACAGAAATGACTTTAAACACACTTATTCTAGTTGACAAAGTCATAATTCACATCCAACAGTAATTTAGAGTCAAAAGATTAAATGTTAAAATTTCATCATTATAGACCATTTTGGGATCGTTCGACAGGTCCGGAGTCATCGTTTTTCATCCGAAAATTGATTTTTTGGACTGTACCAAAAATGATTCAAAATGTCAATTGGATCATGCCTCATGTTGAATAACCCCTTTTTAAACCCTCACAGTGACCAAAATTGCCATTTTTACAGAGTTTTGCTTACTCAAAAGCTTCCATTTTGACCAGTTTCAGGCACAGAAATGACTTTAAACACACTTATTCTAGTTGACAAAATCATAATTCACATCCAACAGTAATTTAGAGTCAAAAGATTAAATGTTTAAATTTCATCATTATAGACCATTTTGGGATCGTTCGACAGGTCCGGAGTCATCGTTTTTCATCCGAAAATTGATTTTTCGGACTGTACCAAAAATGATTCAAAATGTCAATTGGATCATGCCTCATGTTGAATAACCACTTTTTAAACCCTCACAGTGACCACAATTGCCATTTTTACAGAGTTTTGCTTACTCAAAAGCTTCAATTTTGACCCGTTTCAGGCACAGAAATGACTTTAAACACACTTATTTTAGTTGACAAAGTCCTAATTCACATCCAACAGTTATTTAGAGTCAAAAGATTAAATGTTGAAATTTCATCATTATAGACCATTTTGGGATGGTTCGACAGGTCCGGAGTCATCGTTTTTCATCCGAAAATTGATTTTTTGGACTGTACCAAAAATGATTCAAAATGTCAATTGGATCATGCCTCATGTTGAATAACCACTTTTTAAACCCTCACAGTGACCAAAATTGCCATTTTTAAAGAGATTTGCTTACTCAAAAGCTTCAATTTTGACCCGTTTCAGGCACAGAAATGACTTTAAACACACTTATTTTAGTTGACAAAGTCCTAATTCACATCCAACAGTAATTTAGAGTCAAAAGATTAAATGTTAAAATTTCATCATTATAGACCATTTTGGGATCGTTCGACAGGTCCGGAGTCATTGTTTTTCATCCGAAAATTGATTTTTTGGACTGTACCAAAAATGATTCAAAATGTCAATTGGATCATGCCTCATGTTGAATAACCACTTTTTAAACCCTCACAGTGACCAAAATTGCCATTTTTACAGAGTTTTGCTTACTCAAAAGATTCAATTTTGACCAATTTCAGGCACAGAAATGACTTTAAACACACTTATTTTAGTTGACAAAGTCCTAATTCACATCCAACAGTAATTTAGAGTCAAAAGATTAAATGTTAAAATTTCATCATTATAGACCATTTTGGGATCGTTCGACAGGTCCGGAGTCATCGTTTTTCATCCGAAAATTGATTTTTTGGACTGTACCAAAAATGATTCAAAATGTCAATTGGATCATGCCTCATGTTGAATAACCACTTTTTAAACCCTCACAGTGACCAAAATTGCAATTTTTACAGAGTTTTGCTTACTCAAAAGCTTCAATTTTGACCCGTTTCAGGCACAGAAATGACTTTAAACACACTTATTTTAGTTGACAAAGTCCTAATTCACATCCAACAGTAATTTAGAGTCAAAAGATTAAATGTTAAAATTTCATCATTATAGACCATTTTGGGATCGTTCGACAGGTCCGGAGTCATCTTTTTTCATCCGAAAATTGATTTTTTGGACTGTACCAAAAATGATTCAAAATGTCAATTGGATCATGCCTCATGTTGAATAACCACTTTTTAAACCCTCACAGTGACCAAAATTGCCATTTTTACAGAGTTTTGCTTACTCAAAAGCTTCCATTTTGACCCGTTTCAGGCACAGAAATGACTTTAAACACACTTATTCTAGTTGACAAAGTCATAATTCACATCCAACAGTAATTTAGAGTCAAAAGATTAAATGTTAAAATTTCATCATTATAGACCATTTTGGGATCGTTCGACAGGTCCGGAGTCATCGTTTTTCATCCGAAAATTGATTTTTTGGACTGTACCAAAAATGATTCAAAATGTCAATTGGATCATGCCTCATGTTGAATAACCACTTTTTAAACCCTCACAGTGACCAAAATTGCCATTTTTACAGAGTTTTGCTTACTCAAAAGCTTCCATTTTGACCCGTTTCAGGCACAGAAATGACTTTAAACACACTTATTCTAGTTGACAAAGTCATAATTCACACCCAACAGTCATTTAGAGTCAAAAGATTAAATGTTAAAATTTGATCATTATAGACCATTTTGGGATCGTTCGACAGGTCCGGAGTCATCGTTTTTCATCCGAAAATTGATTTTTGGGACTGTACCAAAAATGATTCAAAATGTCAATTGGATCATGCCTCATGTTGAATAACCACTTTTTAAACCCTCACAGTGACCAAAATTGCCATTTTTACAGAGTTTTGCTTACTCAAAAGCTTCCATTTTGACCCGTTTCAGGCACAGAAATGACTTTAAACACACTTATTCTAGTTGACAAAATCATAATTCACATCCAACAGTAATTTAGAGTCAAAAGATTAAATGTTTACATTTCATCATTATAGACCATTTTGGGATTGTTCGACAGGTCCGGAGTCATCGTTTTTCATCCGAAAATTGATTTTTTGGACTGTACCAAAAATGATTCAAAATGTCAATTGGATCATGCCTCATGTTGAATAACCACTTTTTAAACCCTCACAGTGACCAAAATTGCCATTTTTACAGAGTTTTGCTTACTCAAAAGCTTCAATTTTGACCCGTTTCAGGCACAGAAATGACTTTAAACACACTTATTTTAGTTGACCAAGTCCTAATTCACATCCAACAGTAATTTAGAGTCAAAAGATTAAATGTTAAAATTTCATCATTATAGACCATTTTGGGATCGTTCGACAGGTCCGGAGTCATCGTTTTTCATCCGAAAATTGATTTTTTGGACTGTACCAAAAATGATTCAAAATGTCAATTGGATCATGCCTCATGTTGAATAACCACTTTTTAAACCCTCACAGTGACCAAAATTGCCATTTTTACAGAGTTTTGCTTACTCAAAAGCTTCCATTTTGACCCGTTTCAGGCACAGAAATGACTTTAAACACACTTATTCTAGTTGACAAAGTCATAATTCACATCCAACAGTAATTTAGAGTCAAAAGATTAAATGTTAAAATGTCATCATTATAGACCATTTTGGGATCGTTCGACAGGTCCGGAGTCATCGTTTTTCATCCGAAAATTGATTTTTTGGACTGTACCAAAAATGATTCAAAATGTCAATTGGATCATGCCTCATGTTGAATAACCCCTTTTTAAACCCTCACATTGACCAAAATTGCCATTTTTACAGAGTTTTGCTTACTCAAAAGCTTCCATTTTGACCCGTTTCAGGCACAGAAATGACTTTAAACACACTTATTCTAGTTGACAAAGTCATAATTCACATCCAACAGTCATTTAGAGTCAAAAGATTAAATGTTAAAATTTCATCATTATAGACCATTTTGGGATCGTTCGACAGGTCCGGAGTCATCGTTTTTCATCCGAAAAGTGATTTTTGGGACTGTACCGAAAATGATTCAAAATGTCAATTGGATCATGCCTCATGTTGAATAACCACTTTTTAAACCCTCACAGTGACCAAAATTGCCATTTTTACAGAGTTTTGCTTACTCAAAAGCTTCCATTTTGACCTGTTTCAGGCACAGAAATGACTTTAAACACACTTATTCTAGTTGACAAAATCATAATTCACATCCAACAGTAATTTAGAGTCAAAAGATTAAATGTTTAAATTTCATCATTAAAGACCATTTTGGGATCGTTCGACAGGTCCGGAGTCATCGTTTTTCATCCGAAAATTGATTTTTTGGACTGTACCAAAAATGATTCAAAATGTCAATTGGATCATGCCTCATGTTGAATAACCACTTTTTAAACCCTCACAGTGACCAAAATTGCCATTTTTAAAGAGTTTTGCTTACTCAAAAGCTTCAATTTTGACCCGTTTCAGGTTCAGAAATGACTTTAAACACACTTATTTTAGTTGACAAAGTCCTAATTCACATCCAACAGTAATTTAGAGTCAAAAGATTAAATGTTAAAATTTCATCATTATAGACCATTTTGGGATCGTTCGACAGGTCCGGAGTCATTGTTTTTCATCCGAAAATTGATTTTTTGGACTGTACCAAAAATGATTCAAAATGTCAATTGGATCATGCCTCATGTTGAATAACCACTTTTTAAACCCTCACAGTGACCAAAATTGCCATTTTTACAGAGTTTTGCTTACTCAAAAGCTTCAATTTTGACCAATTTCAGGCACAGAAATGACTTTAAACACACTTATTTTAGTTGACAAAGTCCTAATTCACATCCAACAGTAATTTACAGTCAAAAGATTAAATGTTAAAATTTCATCATTATAGACCATTTTGGGATCGTTCGACAGGTCCGGAGTCATCGTTTTTCATCCGAAAATTGATTTTTTAGACTGTACCAAAAATGATTCAAAATGTCAATTGGATCATGCCTCATGTTGAATAACCACTTTTTAAACCCTCACAGTGACCAAAATTGCCATTTTTACAGAGTTTTGCTTACTCAAAAGCTTCCATTTTGACCCGTTTCAGGCACAGAAATGACTTTAAACAGACTTATTCTAGTTGACAAAGTCCTAATTCACATCCAACAGTAATTTAGAGTCAAAAGATTAAATGTTAAAATTTCATCATTATAGACCATTTTGGGATCATTCGACAGGTCCGGAGTCATCGTTTTTCATCCGAAAATTGATTTTTTTGGACTGTACCAAAAATGATTCAAAATGTCAATTGGATCATGCCTCATGTTGAATAACCACTTTTTAAACCCTCACAGTGACCAAAATTGCAATTTTTACAGAGTTTTGCTTACTCAAAAGCTTCAATTTTGACCCGTTTCAGGCACAGAAATGACTTTAAACACACTTATTTTAGTTGACAAAGTCCTAATTCACATCCAACAGTAATTTAGAGTCAAAAGATTAAATGTTAAAATTTCATCATTATAGACCATTTTGGGATCGTTCGACAGGTCCGGAGTCATCTTTTTTCATCCGAAAATTGATTTTTTGGACTGTACCAAAAATGATTCAAAATGTCAATTGGATCATGCCTCATGTTGAATAACCACTTTTTAAACCCTCACAGTGACCAAAATTGCCATTTTTACAGAGTTTTGCTTACTCAAAAGCTTCCATTTTGACCCGTTTCAGGCACAGAAATGACTTTAAACACACTTATTCTAGTTGACAAAGTCATAATTCACATCCAACAGTAATTTAGAGTCAAAAGATTAAATGTTAAAATTTCATCATTATAGACCATTTTGGGATCATTCGACAGGTCCGGAGTCATCGTTTTTCATCCGAAAATTGATTTTTTTGGACTGTACCAAAAATGATTCAAAATGTCAATTGGATCATGCCTCATGTTGAATAACCACTTTTTAAACCCTCACAGTGACCAAAATTGCAATTTTTACAGAGTTTTGCTTACTCAAAAGCTTCAATTTTGACCCGTTTCAGGCACATATGGCTGAGATACCCGCCACCCCCTCTCAACACAAACCCCAGAAGGAGGGAAACCGGAAACATTTCTTGAAGTTTTTGGAAGTGGGAGGGAGTGACCCTCCCGGCCGTATTTATTAAAAACAAATTAAAAAACATTAAACGTTTCATGTTATGTACAATTTCATTACCACATTGCGATGTTTGGCTAACCTTAACAGATTCTCTAATACAGAGGTTCTCCTAGCCGAACTAGCATCCTACAAACATTCTCTAAAAATACTGAAATTGTACATCCTAACGTTTAAGGGCCAACGGCAAGGTCATAACCGGTGTCAAGATCCCTAACCAGACTTACCCCTCCCACTTGGGAGGGGCGACAGCACAGAGGCTTACCTCAAGTGCAACTACTAACAATTTCCCTTGACTTGACGGGGGCACTTAAGAACTCGACGCCATTTAAAGGTCGTTCGAAGACTCGTGTGAGGTATCTAGAAGGTATCGTGGACCTCCCCCCACCCCACACAACTTACTGCATCTGCCGTCGCAGATGTCACTGGCCCCGGGAAATTCACCAGGAGGGGGCTGTAACCCCTCCTACAAAGGAAGGGGCCTTGACCGCCTTTCCTTTACTTCCGGCGACCCATCCTTAGACGGGACCGCCTCCCCATTGAGGGGCCAATGGCCACCTCTCCCGAGCGCTCCCATCCGTGTTGGGTGACGCCCACTCATAGGGATCTACCAATTAGTGCTCACCGATCATGACCTTACCGCCTACCAAAAAATAAATACGACAGTGCTACTCAAACCTACAAAAACATTGGTCGCTACGACCGAAAGAGCATGCTTAACATTCAACACTATATTGAATCATTTTATTGTAAAACCTTCACAACATACACCATTCTTCATTATGGTCAACATAAACATGATACCACCACAACCTGTAAACGAAAACAGCAAACATAATCATAAATATTCTTTATTACAAAACAACTTGCTGTCCTCAGGGGCTGGTGGGTGGGTCAAAATTGGCTCTTCGTTCTGTCCCGAGCTCACGTGTAGCGAGGAGGTGCAGCTTCAGAGCACAAGAACAAGAGGACGTCTTCTGGTCTTGCGTCCCTTTTTATCCGTCTTCAGGGCGGGCGTAAACCCGCCCCTGCCTGCCCCGAGGGCGTGGCTGGCTGCGTCGGTGTCTAGGCCAGCCCACTCTAGGGCGGGAAAAAGCGCGCCCCGGCTACGCCGCTTCGGGCATACCAGCCGAGACGCGCCTCCCGCCAAAAAATGGCTTCCCGGGGGGATCGAGGCACTCCGCCATACGTTCGGGGGGACCGAGTGGTCGCCCCTTTCCATATGGCTGAGATACCCGCCACCCCCTCTCAACACAAACCCCAGAAGGAGGGAAACCGGAAACAGTTCTTGAATTTTTTGGAAGTGGGAGGGAGTGACCCTCCCGGCCGTATTTATTAAAAACAAATTAAAAAACATTAAACGTTTCATGTTATGTACAATTTCATTACCACATTGCGATGTTTGGCTAACCTTAACAGATTCTCTAATACAGAGGTTCTCCTAGCCGAACTAGCATCCTACAAACATTCTCTAAAAATACTGAAATTGTACATCCTAACGTTTAAGGGCCAACGGCAAGGTCATAACCGGTGTCAAGATCCCTAACCAGACTTACCCCTCCCACTTGGGAGGGGCGACAGCACAGAGGCTTACCTCAAGTGCAACTACTAACAATTTCCCTTGACTTGACGGGGGCACTTAAGAACTCGACGCCATTTAAAGGTCGTTCGAAGACTCGTGTGAGGTATCTAGAAGGTATCGTGGACCTCCCCCCACCCCACACAACTTACTGCATCTGCCGTCGCAGATGTCACTGGCCCCGGGAAATTCACCAGGAGGGGGCTGTAACCCCTCCTACAAAGGAAGGGGCCTTGACCGCCTTTCCTTTACTTCCGGCGACCCATCCTTAGACGGGACCGCCTCCCCATTGAGGGGCCAATGGCCACCTCTCCCGAGCGCTCCCATCCGTGTTGGGTGACGCCCACTCATAGGGATCTACCAATTAGTGCTCACCGATCATGACCTTACCGCCACAGGTCCGGATAGTTGACCGGCTATCCGGACCCCCCACAAAACTCCTACCTAAAGGTCATGTTTTAACGTTTTTAACCAAGCCAAGAAGTCACCTATGAGTAACTCATTCCCCACCCGCGACAAATGCACACCATCCCCCAAATACATACTGTCATCGTTAATACAACTATGCGAGATAGAATGCAGTGTCTTGGAACGGAACAACCTACTCACTTTGTTATTAAGTTTCCTAACAGAATGATTCAAAGCAGGAATCGAGATAGCCCCCCGCCACACTTTACGTGGGATCATATGAGACCACGCAATTATGCACCCCAGAACTCTCCTTGCTAACCAACTTACCGTGGAAAGCATTGCCTCTAGGAGAAGTCGTCTACCGGTGGTGACCAAATCATTGCCCCCTAAATGTACTATGACTATAGACGGCGGTGACCTCGTCCGCCCTAACAAACCCTCAAAGAATGCTTGAAACTGGTCAATACAGAGACCGCCTCTTCCATAGAAGGACACTCTGTACCCGTATTCCCCAGGTACGTGAATCATGTCACCTGCTTTGAATACGTCTGCGGCACGCCTCACGTATGAGTGGCCCACGACCCACACCTCCTGTCTCACAGCCGGTGACGTCTGACCGCTGGCCTGGTGTTGGGTCGACTGCATAGTCCGCCCCGCCTCGTAGGCTTGCGCAACTGAAAACCAAACAAAAGACAAGAAGCGTGAGTACATTATTACAGCTTCACAACATGTGCAATCGCACATATCTCTTATAACAGTTGGAGGACCATCGCCCCACTCGTTTCACTTGTTCAACATTAAGACCCCTGGCTGTAGCTTCGGTGGCAGCCC